>NC_138656.1:41081473-42440125 GCF_964273445.1 Streptopelia decaocto | reverse complement strand
ATGATACATTCTAGATATATTTTTCAGTGTCCTGTAGACTATCCTTTCATATTTTTTTTCCCTTTCACTCTTAGTAAATATTTTTCTTTCTAAACATCCTATGAAGGGGATTCTTTTTCCTGACAAACAATTATTAAACATTCTATTAGTTATGATACAAATAGCATACAATAACTGTACACATACAAAACATGAGTAGTATGTTAGGCTTAGTCCAGCAGAGATGTCTGAAGTACAGGCTTACCATCCTTGAACTGCCTGTAAGTCCTACTACAATTCAAATATATGTCTGCATATTACATCTTTCAAAATAGTCAAGTAATTCTTCAGCTTCCTCTTCCAGTAAAAAAAGGAGAGAGGAAAAAATAAACATGGGAATTTAAGGTACCTACTATTATGTATGCAAAGAAGGGAATATATACATGCAAATAAATATAATTACAAAAGGACAGTTGCATCAAAGGTTTGTTTTGGGGTTTTTTTGGAACTTTTCAATGTACTGATTTTTCCGCAAAATTCTAGTGGATCTATAGGTCCCTTAATACTTAACAGACCTACAAACAACAAGCTTGCTTGTCTTAATTTTATCTTCAGATGTCCTTAGAAGCAGGCTACAGAACCCTCAGCACCTGCAGATCACTGGTTGGAAACCACTGCTCAGAAGACAGCTTTTGGAATCAGACACAAGCAAGATTAGAGTGAAGTATTAGCATGACTATACACATGGCATTATGCAGAAGTATCCAAGCAGCACTGAAACAGATTCAAATTAAGTCTAGTCTGCCACTACTATGAAATGGTTGGCTAAGACCCGAGAAAGCTCCTAGTCAAGTAGAACAGACAGTACATCGGTTAAGACTGTAGCTATGTAACCCACATAAATTCTCTAAGCCTGGAAGAAAAAGGGAGGAACATTATTTTCTGTTAAATCTAGTGTTGTTTTCTCACCAGCACCTATTGGGCCATTGTTGACAAACAATATATCCACATCCTTGAAGAATATTGATGCCTCAAATAAGCTGGACACGGGATAGCTAGGGCAGCAAAGAAATCAGTACAGCGAGTAATTTACCTGAAAAAAATGTTCAATTATAACTCATGCTGAGCTTTGTACTCTGACAAGTGGACTACTTCCATATTGGCACAGCTACCTGTGCACAGCATTGCACTAAAAAATCCCAAGAGATGCAGTAACTAAGTGAACCTGAAGTTATCCCAAAAGAAATTGCAATGCTTCTTTCCCAAATCGTAGCACAAGGCAACGCATACGTCAGATCAACTTCTGGTTGAGCTACTATAGGAGATGTTAAAAAGCCTTGCTGTGGCAGAATATTCCATTGAATATACTTTGTTTCCCCTAATGTAATCTTCTTCCAGAAAAAAAGTATACAATTATTTTATCCAGTGCACTTTTCTTTCAGACAGACAGTTCTTTAAACTGTTCAGAAAATTGTAACTCCTCCCACTCCCCAAGTTATGAAAAGACATACAACTTATCTGCATATCCCACCTTCCCCAGATTAACAGATAAAAATACCGAGAATGTATCTTCTGAGTAAGTATGAAGACATATGTAACTCAGTACAATTTTAAATGGATAAGAAAAAAAAGTTATGACTGAAATTAAGTTCACAACTGTTGTTTTGTTGTTGTTTCATTTTGGGTTTTGTTTGTTGGGTTTTGGTGGTGGTGGTTGTTTGCTTTTTCCCCCCTCATATAAACTACAGTGTTCTTTTAAGGATATTCGTCTATGAGCTAGTTTTACAAGCTTCCTAACTTGTAGGAACATAATTCATAACTTGTAGAAATCTAACAAATATAAGCACATATACAAACTCCTCTCCCATCTCAACACGTTTTCTGAGAACACTACTAACCAAATATTCCTGTGTGGTCAGTAGCAAGGGTAATACAAGGAAATTGGTAATTTCTTTTTTTCCTCCCTTTCAACTGCAGCATTCATCTTGATTCCACAGTTCTTCTCTATCTAAATGTAAGAGTTCAGTATTTAAGCTTTAGGTTTGTGAAAGGAGGTTTTGGAGAAGAAAAAAAAAAAAAAAGCTAAATGCAGAGATGCAAACTTTTCCTGTTCAACTAAGTTTTACTATTTGAAAACCCTTGCAAGAATTTTCCATCAGAAAACACACATAACAAGCCAAGAATGCAAGCATTAAAAGTAAAACAGATATTAAAAAAAAGAGAAATAACAGGTTGAAGACAAGTTTAATAAGAGATTTGTCAAGTGCTGCATAATCATTAATAGTTTTAACATATTTTAGATGCCTGCTACACAGAAAGTAAAATGCCACCATAGCACTATATGGAATAAGAACAATATACAAGCAGCTAGGTTACCTTTCAAAAATTACAGAATTAAATGACCTAGACTACTTGTTTCATACCTTTTATCCAATTTAACTTTCCAGAATGCTTCAGTTTCTTTGGCTACTCATTGCTGCACCTGTTTCCAAAACACATTCAGCTGGCTTAGCCTGTGACTAATGGCAGCCATTTCCAGGGAGTGGCTATTTAAGGAAAGATCCTTGTTCTGATTCCACAAAATTCTTCAATATATTAAAGAACAGAAAGTAAAATTTTTGAAGTTGCACAGATGATACAAGACTCTATTCACTGCTTTCAAGCATGCTGAAGCTATCCTGTAAAGCCCAATTTTTTTCTTAAAAGTCTTTAAGCTTCTTATACTAAAACCTTCATTTTTTTAGCCTCTTTTCAAAAAGTAACATTTAGGATTACTAAAATGAAAGTGAAAATATCAAAGTTTTACTTGATGGTTTCCCACACATCAACAAGTCTACTGTTATTTTCACATGAAGCCTCCTTCTGTTCTCAAAAGTTCAACTAGAGGCATCCGAAGAGTTCTGCAGTGCCCTAGACAACACAGCATTCTCACAATGCCTATCAATAAAATATCAGTGTTTTTGTCAAATCAGCAGGTTACAGTATCAACTACATATGTCAATGAAATTCTAATTAATTATATTTTTATGATCAACCACACTTTTTCCCTAAGCAGAAGAAAATAATTGAAGAGAAATTCTGAAATACATGGCTTAAAGAATAAACCTAATCTTCCAATGCTACCATATGACTAATCAGACCCCTGTAATATTTGTTTTCGTGGAAATATTGTGCATTACCACTGCTAGAAGCAGAATGTCCAGCTCAGGAGTTCACACTGACCCTTCTAAGCAACTGATTTGTGCCCACATATTCATTTGTGTACGTGTTGTTTTAGTGGGCACAAAAACTGTATTAAGAGAAACTGCCAGTCAAAAGAGAAGATGTTGCAGTTCCTTTAGGACTAAAGGGTTTTCTTGTAAACACAGGGCAGTCCCATTTGCAGATAGCATTCAAGTATTGCAGTGTATTTTTTTTTTCCTTCCCAAGTTTAATTCTGAGCAATAGTACTAAGGATATCCAGCTACAGCAACAAGATAGCAAAGTTCTGCAACTGTATCTGGATATGTCTGGTATCAAGCACCTGAAGTTTACCATTTTCTCCCCCTTTTCTTAAATATATTTCTATGAAGATTGTAAAATCTGATTTGCTTCCTCAAAATTCCAACTAAGTAAATACAATATACACAACTAGAGAAACTTGATCAGGCCAGCTAAAGTATCATGAATGATTTTTATTCCACACAATAGATGCTATGTTTGATTTTTATTGTCAGACCATAATTAAGATTTTATTACACCATTTCAAATGTTCAATTAAGTGCTGCTGCACAATAAGTTATTCCAGTCAGAAACAGGTAGGATTGTTCTCTATTTTAATGCAAAACAGAGTAAGTATAGTTTTACTGAACTGAAATGAGTGCTACTGAAGAGAGATAAATACATTCTACTTGTTTAAAGCTGACGTACTACCACCTGAGTTGCTATCTAGATGCTATCAATACCATGCACATTACCAGTGAAAAAAGTTGTAATGTGGGATACACACCTATTGCTCTGTCGTCAATATAATATTATTATGCAGTCATCAAAAGAGATTTTTTTCTTACTATATAGAATGTAACAAAAGCAACTCATCCACTTTACTTGCCTTTAAAACCCCAAATCACCCTGCATGATCAAGTATACACTCTGTATTACAGAGAACAGTCAATGTATGAAATAAGGCATTTTTTAAGTCCAGTTAAATATGTTTAACTTACCAATCCAAACATTTTGGCTACCATCAGGCAAAGTAAACTGAACAACTGAACTGGCTCAACAGCCAAAGAATTACAAACAAAGAAAAACTGAATTACTATAGACAGACATCTAATCCACATACTAACACTTTCTGGAACTTAATGTTAAATTATTCCAGGGAACGCAGTTAAAACAGCAGCCCCAGCAGCACAATTCCAGAATGGGTCAAGAATAGTAGGATATACTTGAAGTGCAACTCTTTGCAGATTCCAGCCCATGTATTCAATACTGGCCATCATGAGGTAACATCATCTTTTGTACTACTTGATTTTTAGCAATGTAAAAACTGCACCAGTAATCTGTAAGTAAAAGAATGAATGTAAGCCTTAAGCTTCATCCAACATTGGATGAAAATAGGCATGAAACTTCCACAAAGATGACAAAAACATTGCACAGTTACCCAAATTGTATTCTATAAGTAAACATACGTGGACTGTCATTATGAAGTTCTGGAAGAGCACCTCAGAATAAATCTGCATCCACAAAACAGAAATGACCTAAAGTTGAATTATTGTCTCTGTTATAGACTCTGCTCCAGGCAGCAAGGTATTGGTATATATCACACTCAAATTTTCAAACTATAGTGAAGTCTTACTTATGCTAAAATACTTCACTGTCTCCCTTGATGCACATCTAGCATGACAACCTTCTAAAGAAATTAAAGTGCAAATTCATAAAATTATTGCTATGTTTTCAAAAATGCTTTTATATTTATGGCACCACAAAGATTGGGATTATAGCTATTTTATTTCTAAGTTTAGTGATTTAATTTCATAAATTTCATAGTCATTTCATAAAACAGTAACATCTATCTTTCAATAAGCAGTGTAGCAAAAGAAGTTAAAAAGTGAAAACACATATTCCATTAGATATTCCTGAATTCTGAAATGCTGGTATAACATGTACCCATCTTCAAAATGTCTCAAACCTTTACTATTTCTCCCAGGAAAAGAAGTTACAATAACCAAAGTGTCACAGCATTAACAAAAAGATTTCACTTACACACATATACAGGATATGAGAAAGTCTACTTTCTACCATTATAAACCAATTTAAAGCATTTTTTGTGATCATAGAACAACATATTCTACATCTATCTTTGATAAAATATGAAGCAGACTATTTAAATGTACAAATAAGAGATTTAGCACTTGCAATCTGCTGTTGAGAGGAAAGAAAAAAATATTACAGTGGATCATGCTGCCCTGCCACAAACTGAAACACTTTTTTCAGATCATAAGAAAATGTCAAAAAACAAACACACAAAAAAGTTACTCCCTATTACATTTATTACCAGCTGAAACCTTGCATCAGATACACTTGGTTCTGAATTTTGCTTAAGTCAAATCCCATTTCCCTGCTCTTAAAAGGACAGTGTAAACAATGAACAGTAATTAGTTAGAAGGGCAAAGAGGAAAAAGGGAAAGGACCCCAGATAAAAGCTCGGTAAAAATCCCAGTTCTTGGAAAGATAAAAAATGTCATCCGAGTTTTTCTGGTAAATGGCGGGAAGTGTTATACACCTTAGCTGCCATCTCCAACTGAAATAACTCCTGACTGTCACTGGGTCTCCACTAATCTACCTGTAAATATATGGGCCTTCTTAACATACAAAGAATCAAAAGCTTGACTTCTTTTCCCTTTGATTTCCTTATCAAAATAAAGAGTTATGTAATTTCTCCACAAATTATTGTTTGCAACTGTTTTCATTTGGAATAAGGGTGGCATAATTGCTTAATTCTTCCACCCAATGGTAAAAATACCTGTTGACAGAATGTATTAACATAAATACTAGTTACATGAAGACTGCAGCCTTTACAGGATAGGAACCTAATATTTATAAATATTTTCTCTGCAGAAAACTATAATACCAACTGGTTCTCTAGTTCAGCAGGGAAAAGACACTATTATTCTTAATAGTATTCTAAGTATAGAATAAGAACTTGGGGGAATGAGGGAAGCAAAGTGTATGTTGGCCTCCTTACAAATACTTGTGACTAATAGTATATCTTCTTTAAAACCTCTCAATCTTTTGAACTTGAAATCAATGTGTATCATAACAAAAAATTAAATTTTATTTGTCACCTTCAAGATATATAATCAATTCCATTTAATCATTTTGCCTAACACCTCTAGAAAACATGGACTTTGAACCCGTAGAAAAGTAGTGTTCTAGTCAGTGAGCAAGCCTAGAAAAAACTCTATGGCAATTTCACGTGTAGACAGTTTACATGTTTAGCCTAATGACTGCAAACTGCTAATTTGGCAGAAGGATGGGAAAGAAGGTGTGTTCACAAGCAGTTTAAACCAATCCAAACCAGTCTCGGTGCACTTCTGCTTTCCCCTCCTTCCTTCCTCCGTCTCAATGGTGGGAATTGGCCAGGTCAGTGACTGGCTGCAATTTAAGAGTATATATATTTGATTGTTGTTAATTTCAGTTTGATTCAGTCCACCCTGGATCACACAAAGGGATTGCTGGCACAGAAGACAAGAAGACTAAACAGTCAGGAGTGGAAGAAGGAGAAAAAACTATATTCTTCCATGACCATACAAACTTAATTACACAAACTACTTATGAAACCAAATCCTTTGCTGTAGGTTGTTGGGGCACAAGCCAAGAGATTAAACAATGAGAAAAATAGCAAACTCACTCTTCTTCACAAGAGCACTATAATTCACCAGTTAGTCCAACCTAGGTAACCTGCTGTGCAACACTTGGCTTAAAGGACAACTGAAGAATGCTGTTTCTAAATAGCATATTCCTTACGGTGGTCTGACAAAGCCATCATCAAAGACTACATAATTGGGGCGTTCTGGATGCTTAAAGGTCTTTTCTTTGACATACTGACTACCCTCTTCACTCCAGAGCACACAGACTCACAGACAACAGCAACTGGAACAACTAACTCCAGGTTAACTGGAGATGACTACTGCTTTTGCTCACAGTAACCAAAATGACCTCTCATAGTTACCTACCACAACATTTCTGCTTAGCTCATAAGCAGAATCTTCTTCATAGTGTTCCCCACAGGTTCAGGAAACCCCAGAATAGTACTCAACATTCAATTAATTAATATACACTTACTCAGGAAGTCACTGCCACACAGTGGTCGCACATAATGCAGGTGGGTCACCTCAGTCCTAGTTTTCTACATGTATCTCAACAACACCCTCCACCACCCTGCTCTGACAGTCTCACAGAGCTGCCTTCTCAGAGCTTGCTTACAAACACCTCTTGCTAAACAGGTCATGACTGCTTTATATGCTGCCTTCCAAGGAAAAAAAAAAAAAAAAAAAAAGCACAATAGTTCTTTATTGAATTTCTTCCCTGGTTCAAACTAATCTTCAGAAAGAAAATAGATCTCTTGTCAAGTACAGAATACCAAAGTGGCTTGCTGTCTCCTACGTACTCAAATTCCCCCTCTCATCTGGTCACCCCATGTTAGCAAAAGCAAACAAACAAACACGACCAACCACCCAGATTTATGACACTCCATCAAAACCTGTTAAAAAATTATTAAAACACTTATTAAATTACTACCATTTAGTTTACACACAGGGCTAAACTATTTTCCTTAGTTCCCTAGAGGCCTTCTGAAACCTTCCAGAAGTCCTTAAAAATCCACTCCATGCACACACAAGCAAATAACCAGTGACTGACAGTAAACACAATAACTTCCAGGACAACACTGAAGTGCTAAATAGGAAAGGCAGAAAATAAATATTTGTTATTGAAACATGCCAACTAAAAAGCAAGCAGCCATACAAGCCCTGACTTACCAACATTTCTCAACTGTGACCTGAATCATATTTAAGGCAAAAACAGTTCATGATCCACGTTTATTCAGATTCCTATATTCCTGTAAAAAGAGCTGAAGCACCTATTACAGAACTGCAGAGGACCTACTATTGCATCTCACAACAGGTTGACTACTTTCAAGTAAGGATGAACCAATAAATAATCTAGCATTTGGTTCTATCACATTAGGGTGCCAAATAAATTTCAGGTCTATGTTTTTATAGGAAATTTGTTACCTTTTTCAAACAAGGAAATATCACAGTATCACAGTATGTTTGGGATTGGAAGGGACCTCAGAAGATCATCTAGTCCAATCCCCCTGCTGGAGCAGGAACGCCTAGGTGAGGTCACACATCTCTGTGGGGTTTTTTTTTCCTTCAGCCTATTATAAAAGCATATATTTGTAAGAAAAAAAAAAAAAAAAGTGTGTATCTGTAAGATTTAAACAAAAATTTGAAACCAGTCTGCGACAACAGTATCACTTCCTCCTTTCTCGAAGTTATCCCTTTTTAGTTCACATGACCAACAAAGCACACAGGTTAAGTATTTAACAGTGATTATAAAGCTTGATACCTCAAAAACATTGCATTTTGTTTTGAAAGACTTCTCAGCTGCAATGCAGAATTTATTTGAAAAGACAGGCACACAATGTGCATCACAGCATGCTTCTGCACGACATGTGTACTTGTTTCAGATTACAAAGTGAACTGAATAACCATCTCAAAGTGTTCTAGTGAAGATACATATATTATTCTGTCTACTAACATTTTTCTTAGACAGTATCCTGATACAACAGTCATGCTGCTATGAGAGTGTTGATCCAAAAATCCTTCACCAACTTTGAAGATAATACAGGCAACTTTAACTTTTATAATGCTCATAGTTTATTATAACTTTAGTCTTCTCAGTCTAATACAGCCTTTTTTCCACTAGGTGGTCTAATTAACTTTGAGTTCTTATCAACGCACTCAACTACTGAACAGTCACATACTAAACATGCAGATTTGAGTTCAAGACTTCCATGTTGTTTAGTCACTGTAAAATATACTAAGGTAGGCATTTCAAAAGTGCAAATAACCAATTCCAAAATAACATAGATTATTCCAACATGACTTGTAATTGCTTGGTGCAAGTGGTGTTTGCTTTCCTTTCTACATAATTATGCAAGCATGAGGAAGTCAATAACTGCCTCTGATCACTTGTTCAAACTGGAACATCAGGACAGAATTTAAGAAAATAATTTTACATAATGCAAAAACAAATGACAGGGAAAACCCACGTCTTAAGACTTACCTGTTCTCCTACCTCCAGCATAAAAACTACTCTAATGGTACTCTTCCTCTACAAATCTCCATTTCTGCTGTAATTCAAATAGTTAACCAGAAAGTGAAAGGTCACTACATTCCATTACTGGTTTCCAGCCTGCATAAGAGCAACAGAACTTTCAGCTGACTTGTGCTCAAAGTCAGTAATTAGTGACTGAAAAGTTTACTAGATATTTCATTTTTGTCTCCTCCCATACTGGCAGAAAACGTGAGCAACAGACTGACTGGCTTTAAGGGAAAGCAGTTACAGCACCAGTGTGCACAAGTGATCTCTCTGGATAGCTGAATAGGTCACAAGAAAAAACTACTGAAACCAAAAAGTAAATTCAGGATGAATTAAAAACAAAACAGAACAATCCACCACGAACTGTACATCCAACTTCCCTTATCTGTTAGTGTGGCAGCTTTGAGCAAGCACTCAGAAACATCTAGGGCTACCAAATAGAAATATCTGCAACCATTAAATATTTCATATTTCACAGACTGAAAAACATTAACATGCAAATAGCATCAAGACACTTAAACAATTATTTCAGATCACTTAATTCACAGTGCATTGCTCTAGCTTCTGGGACATGCATCCACTATTTTTATCTCCAGTCAGCAGTGAACTTTTAAACTACAGTGGGTATATTACCCTCATTCACATATTTAAATATTGAACAAATGCTGCAATACATATTAAAAATCTCAGGAGCATTTACAATAGTTCTTAGTACAAATCATTGGTGAAACTGAGCTTGTATTTATTTCTTTCTTTAAAAGCAGAGACTCTGCTTTCCTGGAATTTACTTCCTGACTTCGGGGAAAAAATAAAAACAAACTATAATAATGTTTTTACATATATTGCTACCTACTTAGTAGGTAATAATTTGATGGCATGCAATTAGTTTTTAAATAATCAAACAGAATCGACATGCTTCCAAAGCATACTTAATGTGAAAAGAACGTCTGCAGAATATGCCTAAATTAAAAAAAAAAAAAAAAAGCTTCACTACAACATACGAATTGTCCTAGCCGTTATCTATACAGCTGTACTAACTACTATCAGAGGTCATTCAACACGGGAGAAAGCCTGATTTAGTAGAACATCACAATAATGAGCACAATTATGACAAGACTTGAATACTTCTTGTAAGACATTTCAAGGTATTTCAAGACTGCCTTCAAGTGGTCTTTGCAGTCCATAGAACTACTTAATAGGCTAAAGTTACTAGTTTACACAAGGGACTTTACTTACTTGGATTAAGTTGGGTTATTGCAGGGAAAACAATTATGCCTACAGATCTGGAGGTGGTAATCTCTTAGCAGGCAGCACACCTCTCGTCTCGGAGTGTTCCAAAACGCAAGAGCATGAGTGACTTACAGCTTTCTGTCAGTAAGACTTGGCATTCTTCCTAAATATACCCCACTGTGCTTTACAAAGAATGACAAACATTCTATCCATACTACACAGAGGGGAAAAATGACTCAGTAAAGCTAAATAAGTTGTTCAAATTCACCCAAAGAGACAAAGATGCTGACAAGGAATCCAGTTCTAATGTTCCATGCACTGGAATACACAACCCTCCACACCTAAAGAATGACCAAGGCATAAATCAAAACAGAGGTCTCAGTCATGCCATCAGCAGCAAGTCTGCAGTCAGCAGACACAAAGTAAGCCTAGGCCTTAAAACATTAAATCCTTTACATGATGAAGTGTCCTTGAGGCACACACAAAATAAATGCACACAAATATATAGTAATATTTAAATGGTGCCTTGATCTAGTATTATCAATGTTACCTTGTGGTGATACGAACAGAAAGCTAATATTTCTCTTAAGCACTCTCCCTTACTGCTTATTGGACTCACTTGTATCCTTGTAAGCTTACAAAATAAATTAGAAATTTAAGCCAGGCAGAAAGACTGATGCACTGCATTACTCCTCAAATCTTACTAAACAGTCTTGGTTAGACTATTGAGTCTTAGAAATTTCTGTTGAGCTACAATTCTGCTAAAAGTTTCACTTTGACAACTAAAGCTTCAATGTAATGACTTACAGATTAACCTCACTTAACATTACAGGGCATAGTAAATAAAGTACTGGGAGTTCTATCAGGCATATGTAAGTTTAGCACCACACACACACACAAATTGAAAAAACCGCAGACTTCAACTTAGCATTTGAACACCCTGGCAGAATTAATCCAGATTTTTTAAATGAATAAAAATGCAACAATAGCACAAACCTTACTGAAGAATAAGTAAACTGGGAGCTTTTTAAAAATGTGGCTCTCTTAACAGGTTTCTGTGTTTACTACTTTAAGTATTGGTTATACGTTCAATTCAGCCTGAAGTGTGTCTCTGTCACTATTTCACAAAACACTTTGCATTCTACTTGTGATCCAATCCCCTTATCCTCCCAACTGTCTATCTACATATTTATATGGCTCTATAACCACAGTATCTGAACCTAATCTCTATGGTAACTGTAAGATTTGTTTACATGGAAAAAGAATACTAGAAATGTATGTAAATTTAGCTGTCATTTAAATAAGTGTTTTTTCTTCTGGGGGAAAAAAGATCCCTATACTGCCTCTTATTTCTCTTGCTTCCATCTCCTGCATCCCCACCAGGCAATGAGCCACAACTGGAAAGCTCTGCATCATACCGCTTCAACAGCCTGTTGTTGCAAATTCATAGTTTACTTTTAATGATAAAGACACTGCAGTCCTTTAGATCTTAACACTTATTAAAGAAAGATCATAAGGACAATTAAAACATGATATTTGAAAAGATACTGTCAGTAAGTCACCAAAGTAAAAAAAAAAACATGCTAAACCTTTAGCAGCTATACAAAAAGACGTAGTTTGGTGCTCAGCAACTCAGATCAATCTAGAAATTAAAACAGACCATGTCATTTACAATTTCCAGCAGTAAATATAGTACTAAGTACACATTTTACATAATACTCACAGACAGTAGGCACAACTCTGATAGTGCAAGACCCCACATACAGACTGCTCTTTTTTAATAATAAATACCAAAGAGATGATGTATCACAGGTTTGCAACAATTATTTTTATAAGATTTATACTATTTTGAAATGAGATTTACTGCAGCTCAGCAAGACCGGGAGCTAAATTACATTGAGGTCATGGTAACAGAAACAGCACTTTGAGCAAGGCATCATCAGCAAAATGGTAAAAAAAAAACTAACAAAGCCGGTTGTTAAAAACTACTTTTAGGTACACGTATCTTTACCACACACAGAAGAAACCATTCTATTCCACCGATACAATTTTTTTTCTAGAAAACTTGCACAATATATCGAAAAAATAGTTTAGAAAGGCCTATGAGAAGTGAGCGACAATGAGCTCTGTGAACACTACACAGCACTGAGAAGAAAACTAGAACCTGTTTGAAAATCTTTCTGCAGCTTAGAGCAATCATTTCACTGCAGAGAATCTCTTATGTACACCCTCCCTGATCGTATCAAGATTATTCATTCAACAAAACTCCTCTTAACGAACAGAAAGTAAGTAAATTTACCATTTACCCTCTATTCAAGTAAACACGGTTGTATAGCCAGCATTTACTTTCTCAAAAGCAGGGTGACTGTCCCCTGCTCCTCCACGAAGCAATCTCAGCCCAGGCAGCCATGTCCTTATTCTCCTACAAACAATGTTTTTGAAGGAGAACAACCCCCTGCTCAGCGAACTTACAGTTTCCCCCAGCATAACGCGGCGGAGCAAAGCCTGCCCCATCATCAGCAAACGAGCTAAGGCACCAAAACACAGCAGTGGGGGCTCAGTAGCCCGCAGTCTGGATCTGCACCAGCACCGAGCCTCGCACCGGGGTCGGGACAGATGGACTGACAGATAGAACAGCATTTCTTCATACAACCCTCCCTTCTTTGCCCTCCCAGGCACACAAGCGAGCGTTTTACCTTCATGATGAGCTCAGGCTGCGGTAAAAGCCTCGATAGGGGCTGAGCGGCCGAGGCTGGACCTGGAATTTAAAACAAAGCGCTAAGGCACCGCACCAGCCGCTCGCACCGGGCGGGGGGAGGGGAAGCAGGGATCGGGGTGGGGGCGCCGGGCTCCTCCCGAAACTCCCCCTTTCCTTCCCTGGATCCCCTCTTTCTGCCCGGTTAACCCCCTCCCCTCTTTCCCCGGCCGCTGCTTCGCCTCCAGCTCCCACACACCGCGGCTTCTCCTACACTCGCTGCCACTGACGCCATTTCTGTCAGAGGAGGAGAAACTTGCCACAACAACAACCCACCCCCAGCCTCCCCTGCTGCCGCGGGGCGCGGGGGGAGGCGTCCCCGGCTGTCTCCCCGGGGTGCTTCGCCTCCTCCAGGCGGCAGAAGGGGACCCACAGGGGTCTCAGTCCCGGGAACCCCCCTACTCCCCACTTTACCGCGGGGAGCCGGAGAGAGAAGGGAAGAAGGGAGGCTCTTCCTCCATTATACGAGGAAGAGTGCCTGTGTGCGCGGCGGAGGAGCGGGGTGTCGGCAGCAGCCCCCCGACTCTCCCCAACCCAAACACACGCTTTTGTAGGGGCTGCGGCTCCGGATCGCGGCGGCTCCTCCCCCGCCCCCCCTCAAATAAAGGAAAGCGCTGACTCCGCGGCAGGAGTTTCAGCAGCAACAGCCGCAACTCCCCGGCTCGGCGCAGCGGGTCCCGGCGGGGGGAGGGAGGGCGGGAGGCGGCGGAGGGGAAGAAAAGGAAGAAGAAGAAAAGAAGGGAGCGGGGACGAGGGAGGGGGGCGGGGAGAAAGGGGCCCGACCTGCTCGGCGGGGACACGGAGCGTGTGTGTGGAGGAGGGGGCTCCGTCCTCTCCCGGCGGAGGAGGCTGGAGAAGCCGTCGGTCCCTCCCGCACGCAGACGGCACCGATCCCCCCCTCCCGCCCCGCCGCTGGGTGTTCGGGGCGGGGGAGAAGAAGGATCGGCGAGTCCCGCCGCAGTCTCGCTACGAGGAGAAAAACAACCGCCCCCCTCCCTCCTGCACGCACGCCCGGCCGCCGCCGCCCGGCCCCGCGCCCCCCCGAGGGCCCGCGCCGCCTCCCCACAGCCGACGGCGGGGCTGGAGGGCTACTTCTCCAGCTCAGCGCCGTTACCTTTGTTCCGCGGCGCCCGCCCGCCCGCCCGCTACTCCCCCGACCGGAGGCGGGGGGGAGCGAAAGGAACGGGGCGAAGCCTCCTCTCAGCTCTGGGCTCCCTCAGCCGGCCTCGGCCCTCGCTCAACGCCCCAGCAACGGCTCTGCTCGCGGCGGCTCCGCGCGGCGTGCGGAGGAGCCGATCCGTCCTGCACGGACCCGGCGGCAGCGGCGGTGACTGCTCGACTCGGAGCCTCTCGGTCCCCCTCCCCCTCCCACACCGACTGACTGACTGACTGACGGACGGGCCAGGACACGCCCCTCACCCCGCCTCCTCCATTGGGTCCCGGCCTGCAGAGCCCGCCCTTCCCTCTGCCTCATTGGCTGTCGCATCGGAAATACTGACATCATTTTTTTCCACTTCTATGGAAACTGAGACTCGGCGCCGAGGGCGCTCATGGGTAACGCTGTTCTCGCTCGCCGCTCGTATGGACCAGAGAAGCGGCTCGGCGCGGCGAGCGGACTACATCTCCCAGGGTGCACCGCGCGCGGCCGCCACGAGGGGCCGGGACCATCGCCGAATGCTAATGAGCCGAAGGGGCCAGGCTGGCGCCTGCGCGGTGGGGTGCTGGTGGCGCATTTTCCCTCAAGAGGGGAAGGTGGCGCCTGGCGGAGCGGAAGGGGGCGGTGCTTTTTTTCGCTCAGTGTCGCTGCCGTCTTCGCCAGCGCTGTTGCCGCTCGTGGAGCGAAGGCTGTTCGGGGTAGCGGGGCGCAGCTCTGGCTGGCGGCGGAGGTGAGGTGAGCAGCGGCTGCCTGGGCTGAGGCTGGGCGCGCGGGGCTGCCCCGTGCCGTCTGTCCGTTAGCCGGCCGTTGGTGGTGGGAGGCGCTGCCGCCGCCCAGTGCAGAGTCTGGGCGGGGGGGAGAGACGCGTGCCTCCGAGGAGCCGGTCCTTCCCCTCTGTGCGGGGTCGGGCGGCGAGGGTGAGCCCAGCTGCGGCGAGAGCGGGTCCCGCGGCCGCCCCGCCCAGGAGGGGCTGGCGGGCTGCCCGGAAGGGGGCCGGGAAGGGGGCTGAAGGGAAGGGGGGCCGGAGCCGGCGGCCGCCGTTAGTGCTGGGCGGTGCCGGCGGGCAGCGGCGTTGTCGCCGGGGCGGGCTGATGGAGCGTTCGGGGGCCGGGGCTGCGCCGCGCTGGCGGCGGGCGGTGCTTCCTTCCCCGGCGGCTGAGCCCGGCTGCCGACAGCGCTGATCAGAAAATGGGGGTGGACAATGGGTAGGGGAGCGAGGAGTCTTCGGTTCTCGGTCTCGCTTTCTCTAAAATGGCGCTGGTGAGGCTGGACTGCTTGCCTTTGAGTTCTGAAAGCACCTAGGGAAGCTCTGCCGCCTCCGTCGCGTTTACATCTCTCAAGTTGAACTCAGGAAAACAAACCCTATTTCCTTTGTTTTGACTATGATGTTTTGGGAAGGGGTTAGGCATCTGCAAGCAGAGTAACAGCTTAACGTTCTTCGTGAAATTTGAGTTTTAACTTGAGAAGCGATTCAGAAGTAGTCAGTTTCTGTCTTTGAGTCAGCCTGCAGCTTGAAAATCCTGCCTGCCTGCTGTCACAGCGTAGTCAGGGGCTCTGACAGCCCAGGTATTGTTGTCTGGCTTCTGTAGCGTGTATGCTCCATTATATCTGGAAATCGTATTAAAATCGAAGAACAATTCCAGCAACAGTATGTTCTTGCTGTCCTGGTGTTAGCGTTGAAATTGCAGCTATGAAAAATTGCTTGTTTCCTTAGCTGCATCTTCGTGGAAAATGTGTGACTATCCTTCCATTTGTGGGAAGTTAACTACCCTGAAGTTGAATACAGGGGTTTGCTTGGTATCAGCCTCGGAGGGGTTATAGAGAGGACTGTGCTAATTAGAATGAGGATGTGAACTAGGGTGACAACTATCTTGTCCAAATTATATTTGGATTAGGAGGTCTGATAGCCCTTTTGAGACAATACACATTCACAACAGTTTCTGTGTATTCTTTCTGAAACAGACCTTTTCATTTCTATCTCCTCGTATTTGGGCCCCTTTTTTTTTTTCCACTGATTACGATGAAATCAGTGTCTCTTTGTGCTAAGTTCTGTGATAGAGCCAATTTGAAAACTTTCTGCATGGTTCTTTTGCACTAGAGCTCTCTCCTCCATTGGTGGTTATCTTTTGTTCTCTGTGTAACTGTGCTGTGATTTGAGCCACTGAGATGATTATGATGCTTTTTAAAACACTGTCTGTATATTGAACCTAGACTATTTTGGTGATCATGTTCCCCTAATTTAGAGGAGCGGGAGAATATTCTGTAGAATGAGATGGAAGGGATGGGGCGAGAAGCCCCAAAGGGAAGACTTTTATTGATATGCAACCTACAATTAATATTACTTGCATCCTCTATAGAAATCTCTTAGACATAGATCATAACCTCAGGTATATTTTTTAGAGTAGTTCCAATTTATGGAAGCTCATGTCACCATCTTATCCTACTGTCTTGTGTGTTTTCAAAGAGATTATTAGAGAGAAGGCTTGCAATGTAAAAGACAGTTCTGCAGGCTCTCTGTTGTGATTGTGTGGACTGTGCCCATAACAGCTGTTCTGTATGCTTATATGGGAATACTGAGAAATAACTGAAAAAATAACTTAGTCATGCATTAATCGAATTTTTACTGGTTTAAAAGGCAAAATGGCCTTAACTGCTTTAGTCTTTTGAATAAGCATACTTGTAATGAATTCTTGCACTTTCAGTAACAAAAGGCTTTGCATTCCCTTTAATGTATTAACTCCTGGCAATGTTACTTTTTATTAGGTTGTGCTGACTGAGATCTTGTCTTTAAATGTCCTCATTGAGAAGACTTTCTGCAGTTGTGTGACTTCTGTAGTAAACTGGACAGTCACTTGGGTAGGAAACACTTAATATCAAGTATTTCCCAAGTGTGTCAAATGTGATAGCTTCATGCAAAGAGCAGTAAAATTACAAGTCTTATATGATGGTATTCTTCCTTATGGGCCTTTAGAAGCAGCTTCATTTACATATTTCTTTATCAAGTGCCACTTTCTTTGTATAAGCTTTGGGGAACTTCTGCTTGCTGTTCTTGCTTTGGTGCATGTATTATATATGTAGCTGCCTGAATAATAAAACTGTTTCTCTTTTCCCTATTGGAGGTTACCTATCACTTAATTTAAAGGTAGCACAGCAGTCTGGAAAAGTTTAACTACAGTGATTTAAACTAAGTTACCATCCATGCTTTGCCTGTTAGAGCATTTTCCCTCCCTTTTATTAAAATGAAAAAAAAAAATCTTGGCACTTTTGGGAGAAGTGCCTGACTAATTTTCTGATGACAAGCAGCATTTCAGGTAGCCTCCTATTAGTTTTTTGCCAAGACATGCAAAGATTTATTTTGATGCTGTGTAGTACTAGCAAATTTCAGTTTCGTTGGAGACTCTGAATATTGTCTTAGTGTCCTACAGGCAGACAAGAAACCTCCTAATTCCCTGAGAGGAGAGGAAGAACTTTAAGATTTACTTTTAAGCAGAAACTTTTACAGGGAAGCAATTCCAGCCCCCAGATGTCTTCCCAGCTCTGTTGGGTAGCTAGGTGCCTCCAATTCTAAACCATCTGTGTGGCTTTTTGACAAATAATAGTCACAAGAGAGTTAAGTTGATAGTCACTCCTTATATCCATCTCTACCAGCTTCTTTCTGCTTAAAACATCTGGAGGTGGACTGTGATAATCTTTATTTCACTTCCTCACTGAAGTCCTTTGAGACTTATTCTTGGTATGTAAGGGTGCAGTTTGACAGCTGACTCTGTGGTAGTGCTATCTTAGAAGTAGTTCCTGTCCCTTCAGTTATACCAACAAGCTGAAAAGAAAATAAGGGAGCTGAGGCTGTCAAATCTGATTTGGATTACGGTGTGGCATGACCGTTCGTTGTGCTGGCACACCATGGGATAGGATGGAAAGGCGATAACTGCTAAGAAACTATGCCAAACTTTCCCAAAAGGTGCAGTCTTAAGAGCATTCTGTTGGTAACCATTTGCTTAAATAGCCTTTCTTGCCCCTGAAGTGCTGATATATTTGATTAATATATACAGTGAAGCAAATAAAGGAATTGATCCAAACCTAAGCTTTGAAAATAGTTATTAATGCAGATCAGTTCCCAAGTTTGGACCACTATAAATATTTGTGGGTGTGGAAGGTGGGAATTGGAGTAGGTGAGCTGTACTGAAAGGGAAAGGTCATGAATGTTGGGAAATACCAGTTTGTTTAGCTAGCTTAAGAAGCAGTGATTCTACTGCTGATCTTTTTAGTTTTTGATGGGAAAGTATTGCTTCATTATTTTGAGCAACTGTGGGACATAGTTTATTCCACTCATGTTAACCACTCCCCTTAGTGTATCTACATTAAAAATGTATCAGTCTGTACTTATAAATATTGCTTTAAAAGTTATTTTTATGGATAATTTATATAACTACTCAGTTGCTCCAGGGGCAAGAGTACATCCTTTCCAGGGTGCTAGCAAGTCACTGAGAAATGATGCAGAAGTATCATGAGACTTCATGCTACTGCTGCAGTTCCTGTCTTAAAATGACATTAGAATTGTTTTGAGCTGCTGCATCTGCAGTGCAGCAAGGAAGGCTAGAGGTGAAAGGACAGAAAATCTATTACAGAAAACAGTCTGAAAAAAATGCAGATATAGATGACCAAAGGTATGTGAAGTGAAACATAATCAATAAAAAAAATTTTGAGCTATGCAGGGAATGGATACTATAAGGTTTGTCATAAGTCTATGATGTATATAGTATATGGAGAAGTGTGTAAAGATGTCTGTGTGCTTAAGCAGAGGCAAGAAAATGGTATATTCCTGCCCTGCCTTCTAAAATAAGATTGAAGAACTCTATCAGAAGGCTGAAGCTAGTGTTAAGCTTATTTAGGTTGCATTGATGCAAGGTATATTTTTTGCTCTTGTGCATCTTCACTTTTGTACGGGGAAAGTGTTTTGGGACATCTAATCAGATTAGTCATACCAGGTTTTGTATGTGCTGAGTGTCTTCTCTAAAGACTTCCAGTCGAGCTTCATTGTTTTGTATGCTAATATCTTGACTGCTTCTCTATCATCTAAGCGCTCCAGTATGTGTAAAAGAGTAAAGAAAGTCCAGAGTTGGTTTAAACTATTATTGAATAATTTTTTAAAAAGTTATTTAATACATGCTTGTTCCTTTTCTGAATGACATGCAAAAAACTTTATGTAGTGAAGGTAGTATTAACTGAATGTGTCATGTTAAAAATTGGAGTATTTGCACCTAACCTTGAAGTCAGCTGACTTTTTATTAATTGTATGCATCTGTTTTTTACTTTCCTAATTTTTGACCTAAATAGTGTTAATAATACTTTCTTTAACAGTGAACTACCTCTTATGAGATAAAGAAATGGATGGAATGGATGAAACATCTAAAAGAATCCTAGAGCCATACCAGTATTTACTTCAACTACCAGGCAAGTTTCTTTGTACTGTTTTGGTTTTAAATATCAACTTTTGTCTCAGGAAGTATAAGCCAAGAAGTTTATCCATTCTTGATTTGTGGATTTAAGAGTAATTAAAAATAGTACTTTTCAGTATTTTGTCTTCCTGTTGTAGAACCACCCTTTTGGTTAGATTGGTACAATAGCTATTGAGTCTGTCTGCAGTGCAAGTAGTATGTGTGTTGCTCTGTTCTCCATTTGGAGTAGCTAACTTGCTAACTTTTTAAAACTGGTAAAGGCAAGTCCTGAAGGCTTGATCCCATTACTTAAAGAACAAAACATTGTCAGCCCTAAGTTTATCTGCTTACTGTACTGAACTCAATGGGTTGTGTGTTGTTTGGGGTTTGTTTGTCCTTTGTTGTTGTTGTTTGTGGGTTTGGGTTTTTTTTGTTGTTGTTGTGTTGTTGTTGCTTTGGTGTTGGGTTTTAGTGGTTTGTGTGTTTTTTTGTTTTGTTTTTTTTGTTTGTTTGTTTTTTGGGTGTGGGTTTTTTGTTTTTTTTTTTTTGGGGGGGGGGTAAAGGGGGGGTGTTTGTTTTGGTTTTAAATAGCCAGCTTCTTCCATGTAATTTATTCTCCCTGGTATATGTAGAGCCAGACATTCTTATGTTTTGGCTGTACCTGGATTGCTTCACTTGAGAGAGAATCAACCAGTCCTTGTGTGGTAGTGGATCAGTAGCAATGCGTACAGATGAAGTTGTCAGTTTTCAGCAGTACCTCTTTTAGCAGAGTTCAGGAGGCAATTTGATAGAGAACTACTGTATGAATATGCCTCTTGGAAGCCTCTTAGCTGACTAAACAGATTGTTTACTGTGGCTCTTACTTGTACATCTAAAGTGTGAGGAAGACGATACAAATTATCAAAGTGACTAGATTTGTAAAAACACTGACGGAACTACTTTGTCATTTGAACTGTTGCATTATTGCCTTCTGTCCAGCTTATATAGTATACTGGTGGAGTTAAGCAAAATACAAAATATGGTAAATATTAAGGAAAATAATTCTAACCAGAATTATGTTGACTGGAGTAGAAGACCGTCTGTCTAGGCAAGTTGCATAATGAATCACAGGCGCAGTACTAACTGGCTTTTGCACATCTGCAACAAGACCTGTATATCAGCAGGGTAGGTCCTGTGGGTCTTAATTCATTATATTTGTGTATAATTAATTTCATTATTACTTGCTACAAATACCCAAGATTGTCTTATCTACATTTGTGATTTCGTTTGTTTTGGCAGTTAGCACTACTTGAGTTGAAAAATAAGAAAAGGAAAGAATTTGGCAGTAATGTGCCTTTTTAATGCCAGAAAGTTCATTTCCTCACAGTATATTTCATTTGGATATGTAAACTGTGTGGTGGTTTTGCTAGAGAACTACCTTGAGAATGAACCTACAATATTCCTGACTGCTTTCTAAGAGCTGGTCCTGGCTAAATTTACTTTCCTCCAATACCAGCTTTAAGTGTGCTTGTTGTTTGGTTAGATTATCTCATATAACCAAGGTATATTGTAACAACTCTGCATCTTTTGCTGATAATTATTTTTTAAGGTATTGTATGTAACAGCAAAAAAAACCCCTCAGCTTTCTACTAGGAAACATACAATAGACTAACAGTGCCAAAAAAAGCTTCCACAGGCAAGTGCTTGACTAATAGCTCTTCAGTTAGCTTTAATTTTAAATTACGCCTCTAGGATGTACACTTAACCTTCCTGTCTTGACTCCTGTGGCTGAATTCCTATACTTTATGAGTTCAACCCTGACCACCCTATAACAATTGTTTATATAATGTTATACTTATTGACAGTGCAAGCATTTTACATACTATTCTACTAAAGTATCATAAACCTGATTGTCCACTTTAACGTCTTGATCTCTTAATTTATTTTGTTTTGGAGAAGGCCGGAGCGAATACACACTTCTCTCTATGCAGAAATTGTGGCTTGATTCAAAAGGGAAGACTTCTCTTAAACTAGGCAGGTAAAAGTGGTGCACCTGTGGAAAAAGCTTTACTGAGTAACAGGTGGAGCAGCAAGGGTTCACAATCTTAGCCGGATGTTTACTGGTTTTGAAACATTGTGGCTTTGCCCAAAGTCAGGTATATGCCAAGTACAGATGAGTAGGAGCCAGTTAACTTGTGTGAACCTTGGAATCAGTATGAGGACTGGTGCTTGGTGAGGGGGGAAAATTTGGCATATGCTAGCTGTTTATAATTAGAGTAGAGCCCAAATGAGATGCCTGAGCTAATCTAACAAGATCTCTCTGAAAGAGGCAGTTTCATTCTGTCCTCTTTATGCTTCTAGCAGTATTCTCCTGCTTCTTAACTTGTGCCAGTTGTCGGCTTGCTAACCAGATGATTAGGTAGTATTAGTCACCTGACCTGTTAAACTTTGCTGATGAATCTTCTTGTCTTGTTAGTGAACTGGTGCAAGGGTGGGGACAAGGAGCCGTTCCTGTGTTGGATCAGCTTGAACTCTGAGGGGCTTTTGCAGAAAGCGTGGCTGAGTGTCAAGCATGGTCCTACAATAATCCAGTTACTTATCTTGTAAGACTAGTTAAAAAACAAACTCTTCAAACTGTGTAGTAACCTTATGAATTAATTTAGATGCATATCAAACTTTGTTTATATAAAAAGGGATTGTGTAACAGTATTAAGGCTCTTTGGAAAAAAAAATAGGTTCCTGCTGATGCTGTCTGTAGTGTAAGAACACGGATTTTTATAATTGTTAAGGTTTAATCTCTCAATGCGAGAGAAAGTTCATTACTCTGATTCCTATTAATGAAATACAGCTCATAATGGTAACACTTGTCTATTTATTTGACTTTAACAGCACTAGGATAGTAATTTCTCTATGCTGAAGGTTGGTTGGTTGTTTTTTTTTACTATGTTACTATTTTAACAGCTAGTATGGTAATTGTTTATTCCTTCCCTCGCAGAATTTAGTGCTTGGGAGAACTTAGATTTTGAAACAGTAACTTTTCCTGTAAACTCTCATTGTATTAGAACATTGCCATACCAGAATATAAGTGTTCTGCCTAATCTAGTATTCTGTCCTTTAGTCTTGTAAACAAAGTGCAATAAACAGGCTTAACTTTCACAAACTCCAATGTGGTTTGTCTCAAAAATGGCCTGATTCACACAGATTATGAATCTTTTATGTCTGAGTGGCTGAGTTAACAGCAGTAGCTGGTTTTGCAGCACTAGGTTGTAAATGGAGCTTCAGTTGCAGTAAAACTGGTATGGTCAACAGCTTGCTTTTGAAAGGAGCGCATTCGGATCCCATTCATGATGGTGCATTGCTCTGGTCTTGGCTGCAGTCTTTCCTAGGCTTGTTTAGCAAGCTAAACAGTCAAGATTGGCTTTTTGTTTTCAGCTTTTTCTGCTGGATTGTTGAATTTGACCAGCTTGGTGAATAAGTGCCACAGAGCATGATGGCTGCTACTGGCACAGCTACATTTGGCTCAGAGGCCTTAACTTGGGCCAGATTCCTGGAGGAGGTTGTAGCTCTTCAGTTCCAGAGATGTCTGGGGGCAACCACTGGGCCAGAAGAAAACTACATCCCTGCCCCTAAAAGGTGTGCAGTGCTAGAAAATGTGTCACCAAGCAAAGGAGCAGTGGATGAGGGTCAGCAGCCTGTACAGCATCAGAAATAACAAAAAGAGCAAGACTCTACAGGTTCAAGAACCTGAAACTTCCAGGTATATTGAAGGAGGGGCAGGAACAGTCTGTGCATATCAGGTTGGGAAGTGGATGCTCCCATAGTGGTGAAGGCTTCTGGCACCAGGAGAAAGACTTCCGCTTTTTCAAGCAGGTGTGCCATTGTGAAATAGGTTCAGTGCACTGGAAGAAGACACATGACTGGAAGCTCTGTATACAACGAAATATCAGATCAGCACCCAGTGGCAGCAGCAGCAGCACCTGACAGTAGTGTGGAGGCTGTATCTGTATCCTACAGGGGACAGGCCTCCATCTGAGCTGCTATCTTAAGGAGGGTTGCTGCTTCTGAGTATCTCTGATCAGGGATGTTATGGAGGGGCTGCCAAGTGTGTTTCACCCTGGGGCTACTTAATACTGCAGCTCTTCCACTCAAGTACTAATGGATATAGCAAGGGGATGTCTGGAGCTTATCAGTCATGAGTACATGGCTTTTGGAATGAGGGTCATGGGCACAGGAAGCCAAATGCCTTTTCTGCGTGATCCTCTACCCCATTCCCTGCACCCTCAAGAGGAACAGACAGATCCTGCCTGTCAACAAATAGTTGCACAGTTGATATTGATAGCAGAGATTTGGATTTTATGACCACGGGATTCCTTCTGCAGATCAAGGACTACTGGGAGGAGATAACATCCACCTACCCAAGTCAGGGCAAAAGTATCTCACCCAACAGGATGAGCAACCTGGAGAGAAGGGACATGAACTAGAAATTTCAATAGAGGGAAATGACTATCCACAATCAAGTAAGGAAATGGTGAAGTTGCAAACAAAGAGTATAGGCTGATGTGGACAAGAGACCCCTTGTAATCACCAGGGCACAGCTGAAGGCAACCCATCCCAGGTGTATGTGCTCAAACATGGAAGCAGGAACAGGACAACATGATGGGGGAAGCTCTCACTTTTTCTGAGGAATCTACAGGAACAAGTGCCCCTGAAGTGCATCTACATAAATGCATATGGCATAGGGAATAAACAGAAGAAGTTTGAGATCTGCATGCAGTTGCAGGGCTGCAGTTTCATTGGCGTATCTGATGTGGGATTGCTCACAGAGCTGGAATGCTGCAGTGCATGTTTATGGGCTGCCTAGGAAGGTAAGGAGTGGGAGTTATCTTTTATATAAAAGAACAGCAAAACTGCATGGAGCTCTGCCTTCAGTTGGAAGCCTGTTGACTGTTTGAGTTAATATTAGAGGGCAGATCAATGGGGGTGACACTATACTCTGTGTTTGCTAAAGACCACCTGAGCAGGAAGAAATAGCTGAGGCCTTAAGGCAGTTGGAAGGTGACTCATTTACAGACCATGGTCCTCATGAGAGACTTCAGCTGCTTCAGTATTTGGTAGAAGCAGCAGCACAGCTGGGCACAGACAATCCAGAAGGTTTTTGGAATGCATTGATGACATTTGCTAACACAGGTGATCAAGAAGCTGATGAAGTAAGGCATTATGGTGGACCTCACACTTAGAAACAAGGAAGAGTTGATTAGGACACAAAGACTGGGGGCAACTTTGGCTGTGGTGACCATGGGATGGTGGCATTCAGGATCCTGAGAGAGGGAAAAAGGCAAAAATCAGGATTACAACCCTGGACTAGTTAAGCCTATTTTGAACAAAGGAGTTAAAATTGACAGTTCTACAGTGACCTTAATCTGTCATAAGTGGCTGCCCTGGTTTAAAAGTGTATGGACATGCTCTCCTTGCTTGTCTTCCTGCAGCTTGCTTACCCTGCCTCTGGTGTTCTTGTAGCTGTGTGGGGAGGTCTGCTTGGGGACTTTATCTATTTAGCCCTAATCCATCAGAGGGCAGAGTTACAGATGAAACTGTACAATATAGCTGAGATAATGTGGTAGTTTGCTTCCTCCAGAAGGGCAGTGTCCCATCCCCAGCTCTCAGCATCTGCTGCTTACCCTGTATGGACTCTGGCAGACCCGCTTGATAAGCTGAGTCGGTACATAAAGCTGGCAGAAAGCTAACCTAGTAAAAACGGGCAGTTTTCTGCTGGGGTAATGAGTTGAATTAGCTTAGTAAGGCTCTAATGAGGGCTAGGTTAATAGTCCCTCTGCTCTTTCCCATGCTGTTCTAGCCCTTTTATGTACCCTCACTCTGAGTGGGGTGCTGCCCTAAAGGCATAGTTTGTGGTCACTTTAATGCAGCAAGAGTGAAGAAATACTAATCAGGAGCATGTGCAGAGCTGGCGGTCTGTGGGTTTTGGGTTTGTACCCTGTCACAAGAACAATTGTGTATATAGGCAGTAATCAGGCTGATTTTTTTTTTTTTTTTTTGAGAAGTAACTCATCTGTCTAAGGAGGTGGGAGGGATTGTCTTCAGTACATCTTTAATCTAACTTGATCTTTGCTTCAAGGATAAGGGGTTTACATTCTTATTTGCAGAAGGAATTTTATTCAGAGTGAATCTATTATGTTCTGAATATTTTTTTTCTTGTCTTTTCCACGGAGCATTACTAAGGAGAAGAGCATTCTGTAGTTGCTGTTTGATTTGGGTAATATTGGGATCTTAAGCATATGAAACCAAATGCTTTTAGTGTAACTTTTATCAAAGCTTGGTTCAATAATGTCTGTTATTGTAGCTCTATACAGCTGGTAGAGATTTTAATTTTGGAAGTTAGACCTCTATATTCTTCAGTTTTACAGTAGCCTGCTTAGAATAATTAACAGAGCAGTGGCATGTGACAGTGAGGAAACTGGATAGTTCTGCCAGTGTTAAGTTTTACTCCTTTTAATTTTGTCCCAATGTTCCTGGATTGTTGTCTTCTCTAGTTTGGGAAGAGGAGAGATGTGGCAAGGAACGGAGGTTTCTGCATCTAGGCTTTCAAGACCAGTATTAGAGGGGCTTGGTTTATTGTCATCATAGCATGGCTGTAGGCATAAAATATGCATTCAGAAAATTGCTGTGATGTCACAGACCAGGTAGGATTGACTTCAGACCAAGACAAAATAGCATTTATGTAGCAGTAACATTCCTTTAAAGGGGATCACAAAAGCAAATCTGCACCTGTAAAAGGAAGATTCATGTTTCACAATACGGATAGTGACTTTTCCTTGAATAGTCAGTGTCTAGACAGCATTGCTAGTCAAGGTAGACAAGTCTAATAATTCAAATGCTGTCTGTACTAAGGAACTGAAATTGCTAAAATCAATGTGTATGTTAATCCATTTGAAGTGTGTGTTAGTAGCTATGTTCCTTATGATGAAAGAACACTTGTTGCTGAACATCCAGCATTCCATAAGCATACTTTCTAGGAAACACATTCAGAAAAACAGAGTTAGCTGCTTAATGTAGTAGGCATTGTCTGTGTCACTATAACTTAGAAGTGAATATACAGCTATAGATAAGGAACACATCTGTAGTGTTATGTTATCTCTGAGGGGGTTTCTTTATGGATGTACTGAAATATTTGTTAATACTTAACTGGCAAGCCATAGAATTTGGCAGATGTTTGGAACAGTTACTCAAAATTTTTGAGCAATCTTTTCTCCTGAGTTAACTCATGCAATGATTTTAAAATAAAATAGTGAGGCTCTGGTGATTACAAGTGTGTGGTGAGTCAAATCAGGGAATCAATCTGGCCAAAATCTGATCTAATGACATCAGGAAAAGTGGGGGCGGGGGGCTGAGTGTCTAAAGTGTTTCAAATCCTTAGCATCTGTAGATGTTGTGAGAAGCAGGTCTAACTTGAATTAGCGGTGGTACTTTAATATAAGAGATTTTAAACTCTTGAGTGCTACTCTGATTTTGTCTTAAAATTTGAGCTCTTGTTACCTATGTTAGTTTCTTCTAATGCGATCCAAAAGATGGTAGTGATGTGAAGCAGTGGAAATCTTTGGGAACTGAGACAAATTGAAGCCTGTTGAGCCAGGGAGGAAGATTATCACCCTTGTACAGAGCCCAAACCACAAAGCTATTGCTCACCTGGTGACAGCTTAATTAGAAAGGGAAAAATATTCAGTCCAGTTTCTTCAGGGTATATTACTGCAACTGAATCTATTTTTATTTTTCTGTTCTGTATGTGCTGGTCACGCAGCAATAAAGAAGCCTTGGGGAGAGATTCAAATGTTGGCATTTCTTTAGTGCTATGTGCAAGATGGCATCATCAACATGAGGACTCATATTGCAGAATTATGTGTCTCAGATGTTGAGACAAATAATATGAAACCCACTGTCTAGGTTGTACTGCTTTGAAGTTTATTTAAAACTTTTTTCCAAAGGCCTTGTTGATGTAAGCTACATATGCAGAGCTGTTTGTTTAAACCTGTCTTGCAGTTATTTGAAGATCTTATACGTAGCTGAGCTTGTCAAAGTTCAGAGCAGCATTGTCTCAGTGTGGGTATGGGGTGACTGTATTTCATATTGATCATTAGTAGATACTGAATAAATATTCATATGTGACTCCTAGCAATTTATTAAAGAAAGCTGGCATCAACAATTTATTGGCACATAGGTTAACTTCTACTAAAATTAACTTCATAATGTAAAATATATCTGGATTCAATAGTAATGGTTATTTTACCACTAAACTTGGACTTTTGATCTTGTCTTTCATTCCTGTGAAACAGGGTGACTGCTTGGCTCCACCCAAATAGATTTAGCCAAAGCAGAACAAATGCTGTCATTTGTAGGTTGACTTCTCACGTATAAGATAAATGCCTGAATTCTTGGAAAGTTCTGTTGTGTCCAGAATTTTCTGTTCAGATTTTCCTTTAGTTATTTAATAAGTATGTCAACTGTCACTTTCATGCTCTACAAATGGCCAGTAGCAAGTGAAACTATAGGAGAAAGACCTAAAACTTGAGAGAAATAGATATTCAACAGATATCCATATCTTCAACTAATAATGAATCATAACTGAAACTTCTTAATCTGTTACATATGCAAATCCAAAATGCTTGGCAAACTAGGGCTTGCTTTCAGAAGCAGTAGGCTGGTCTGTATAGGTTACCAACATACTCAGGATAACTTACCAATTAAACTGCCAGAACTAAATACAGTAATCTGTAAACAGGTGCTCTGCACATTACTGTGAAATGTTTAAACTGAAGTTGCTGATAATTGTGATGTTTATATAATGAGGAAACAAGCTGCATACTTACTATATTTTGTGCTTTCAAATGCTCACGCTGATCAGCTTACTGGTCTCAAGTCAGCTGTAGTTAAGACAAACTCTTGTCCCTAATAATAAGCTTTATATGATTTTTTTTTCTTTCTTTTATAAATGCCTGTAATGTTTTTATTGTAGGTAAGCAAGTGAGAACCAAACTGTCACAGGCTTTTAATCACTGGCTGAATGTTCCAGAAGATAAAATACAGGTACTGGCTAATTATTTTTACCAGGCTGTTACCTTTCTTCCAAGACTACTGATAACAGATGATTCTCTTATATAGTATAAGTGATCTAGAAATCTTAAATGCACTAGTCTGAACATATTGAAGTAAACTTTCAGGAAAACAGCTTTAGTGCAAAGCTTTGACTGTAATGTAACACTAAAGAAATTACTTCCATGACTTGTCTTATGTAGAATAGTTACTTCCTTCCAAGTGTGCTCAATCTTCTTAAGTTGTAGACAAGCAGCTACCATTGTTACCCATTTAACAATAACTCAATTATTAACACTATTTTCAATGACTCACAAACAAAGCTAAACAGTTACCTTGTAAACTACACAAATGTAGTGGTTGAAAATAAAATCTTATGATTTTGACACCAGAATTTCAAAGCAGTTAAGTCAACTTTATAAACCACTTCTTGTTCTGGACCTAAAACTGTGGTTGTCTTATACAGTCTAGAGTCCTTATTCCCCAGTGAGAAGCATTAGGCTAGGAATTCTCATTTTCTTTTTGCTTTTCTTTTGGACATATCTGTACAAGATGTATGGCTGTGTATTTAAACACTACGGCTTGTAAAATGATAAATTATTCTCTTGGTTGGACTACAGTTTTACCAAACTGCATATCAGGGGTGGCAAAGGTTCTCTGTATCAAAAAAAAAGAAGTAAGGAATTAAAATAACCAATTATGTTTTTTTGACTATTACCCAGCTGGTCCCTAGTTATTTTCATTAGCTGTAGGCAGAAGTACCTTTAGAGTTTGTGAAGGAGCCCTCTTTAGGGTGGCCTAAGAGTGATGCTTCATAGTCCTCAAGTAGCAAAATAGCAGAAGTGATTTAAAAAGTGAAGGAAGAGGCTGTATTCATCATCTAGTAATTATTTTCTATTTTTCAACCTGCCTATATAAATTCTTAGCCAGATTTATTCTGGCTAGACACTTCTTACCCATTGTGCTTAGCTACATATCCAAATAAAATGTATTATATAGTAACCTGTGTATTGTATGTATGGGTTTAGTCTAAAATCATAGATCAGAATTCAAACTGGAGGAAGCCTCTGGAAGTTACCTAGGACAAGCCATGCTTTAAGCAGGGCTTGTTTTGCAGCTACTTTAGGCTTCTGGAGGCCTTGCTGAGTTTTGACCATGTGAAGATGTAGATTCTGCAGCCCCTTTGGGCCTGTAGTTTTCCTGTGCTGAGCCCCTTCCATGATAACAAACTCTTCCATTCTGTCCAGTTGGGATTTCTTATGCTGCAGTCTGATTGTTGCTCTTGCCGTTTTGCTTAGCACCTATGGCAGTCTAGGCCTGTCATTTCTAGCTCAGTTTATACCATGACAGTGTACTATAGTAAGCTAAACCTGCAGTGCCTCTGTGCGAGCAGAAGTTACCAGTTTTACCTGTCACTTTTAAACTGATAATCCTGTAACGGTTACTGAAAACTTAGACCACATGTTCTGGTTATCTTTATGAAGAAAACTGATGCTTTAATGTTTCCTTTACCACTTAAGCTATTTGTGATGGAACTGTAATATTTTTATTCTTCAGGTCATTTGAGGACAAAAGCAAGATGCTGGCATCTTTTAATCTGCATCCTGCAACAATTATTACTGCTTTTGTGCATACTTGTACTAATTTTAATAACTTAAATTTGAGGTCTGCAGTACCACCTCTAGTCATGTTTTTGACATCTCTGATAATCTTCTTGAGATGTCCCAGTTTCTAGCAGCCTGATTCCCTTCCAGCTCTTTGTATTTCTTTTATTAAAAATCTGAATTCTGGCACTCCTTATAGAACATTCTTTTACCTTAGGTCATTTGTTTTCATGTAGTATATTTAGATGAATAGAGTTGAGGATACTGTTTCTTGGTAGTTGATTTACTATTGGCTGCCACCGTTTCATTTTTTTCCCAGTCCAGTGGTCTTATTTTTTTTTCCCCACACTCGCTGCATCTCTAGCACTCACCTGATGCTGCACTGAGACATGTCAGCTTGTTGAATTAGATACACTGGGTTTGTCAGATAAATGTCTTCTCAGAAGGCAGTGCAATGGCCTAGAACAGGGCCAAGCAAATTCTAAAGCTACTGTGCAAATAAGGAGGTAGAAATTTGTGTGTTGGAGTGATAGTGCAGCCACTGATTAGATAGACTTAGGTTGTTAGAAAGCATAACACTGCACTGCTTCTTCAGTTTTCATTATGAAGAGCAGTCTTCTCATTTCCTTAGGCTACTTCCTGATGTCTTCTAAAATAACCTTTTTATGCTGTCTTAACTTTCAACTTTAAAGCATTTTGACACTGTCTTAAGTTCACAAGATAACTTAATTGAAACACAGAGTCATGAAGCACTGCTATTTCAATTACACAAGTCTAGAAGCTGCAAAAGTTCATGAAACTGACAGTGATATGAAATAGGTTAGCAAGAGAAATCCTAGAATAGGCTTATCCAAGGAATTCACAGGATACATGGGAACTTTCCTGATAGTATTGAGAATGATGTAGTGGACTAAAGGAATATTTGGACAAATAGACATGCAAAGTTGCTTTCATTAAGTACTCTATCTGATTTAAAGTCAATGGACAACAACATATCTTTACAGGTCAAAGTAGGGCTCATTTCTAGCTGGTAGATGAGTCATTAGTGTTTAAGTAGGTGCTTCTTGCAGTCATATCTTGGACAAACAATTAGACTGCTGGGTTTGGGGATTTAGTCTTTGGGAGGGTGGTTGCTGAACAGTAGGTGACTTGCTGCTGAAGAAAGTGCTTGCAGTCAAGTCTCCTTTTCTGACAGCACCCACCGCATAGAACCATGCTAGGTACTTGCCGCTATTTAATGGTGGCCTTGCTATTTTTTTAAAAGCAGTTGAGTGCAATGTTTGTAGCTAGCAAGTGTAATTCGTTCATTAGCATTAAAATATATTAATCAGATGTGTTTTGCAGTGAGTTTATAGATTATGCAGTTTATGTGCCTAAATTTATTTCCATTTAGGGAAGTGGTAAATATACTTGTACCTTGTGTAGCAGCTGTACAATAAAAGCAGTATGTAGCCTTGAAACTCTTCATTTCTTGTTGAATCGCCCTGCTTAGGGATTATTAAATTTCACTTTTAGTCAAGCGTAGTCAGCTGCAAGCTTGATGTTCTGAACAGTTTATTCTGTACCTCAGGTGGTGTATGATATTGGTCTACCTAATAACAAGTAATAAGTGTGTAGAAAGCTTCCCAAAATAGGTTGTAGCTGTTGCCTTTCTCCCAAGGACTTTCCAAATGATGTTTCAGAGAGAATAGTCTGTCCTTTAAGAGCTCAGTACTCAAGAAAACTACAAAAAGTGTGGGGAAAGAAAGATGAACTGTCTCCACTTACCAAAACAAGGTTTGAGAGACAAATATGTTAATGGATGATACCTGACACTCAAGAACTGACACTGGGAGATACCGGGTTAGTGCGTCTAAACTTAGTTGCTTTTTTTCCCCCCTCTCTTCATGTTTCTAATAAGTTCCTGCATGACTCCTAGAGCAGGGTGTATTTTAGAATTGCAGCAACAGTGAAGAGGAGCATTCATGTGGAAACACTTCAGGGAGTAAGTTCACTTGGAATCTGAAAACATTACACAAAATGCAGAGCACATGATCCAGGATTTAAAGCAAACCAGATGATGAAAAGAATCATAAATCTGCATTAATTGTAAAAGCAAGCAGTCTAAAGGGGAACCTTAGTGATGGAGAATATAATGCTTTAAAACCTTATCCATTTTAACTAAGGTCTTACAAAACTGCACGTTAAATTACAGTGGCAGGCTGAATAATTTTCTTTTCTTGTAATAGGTTATCATTGAAGTGACAGAGATGTTGCACAATGCAAGCCTACTTGTGGATGATATTGAAGATAACTCGAAGCTACGACGGGGCTTTCCAGTGGCACACAGTATCTATGGAATTCCATCTGTAATCAACTGTGCTAATTATGTGTATTTCCTTGGCTTAGAGAAGGTTTTAACCCTTGATCATCCAGATGCTGTTAAAGTTTTTACCTGTCAACTTCTGGAACTCCATAAAGGCCAAGGCTTGGATATTTACTGGAGGGATACTTACACCTGTCCTACAGAAGCTGAATATAAAGCTATGGTACTGCAAAAGACAGGTGGTCTCTTTGGATTAGCTGTAGGCCTCATGCAGCTGTTCTCAAATTATAAAAAAGACTTAAAGCCACTTCTTAACACACTTGGCCTCTTCTTCCAAATAAGAGATGACTATGCCAACTTGCACTCCAAAGAATATAGTGAAAACAAGAGTTTTTGTGAAGACCTAACTGAGGGCAAGTTCTCATTCCCAACCATTCATGCCATTTGGTCAAGACCTGAAAGTACTCAGGTGCAAAACATCTTACGTCAAAGAACAGAAAACATAGATATCAAAAAATACTGTGTACATTACCTTGAAAATGTGGGTTCCTTTGAGTACACTCGGAATACCTTGAAAGAGCTTGAATCTGAAGCCTATAAACAAATTGAATCACTTGGGGGAAACCCTGAGCTTGTAGCACTAGTTGAACAGCTGAGCAAAATGTTCAAAGAAACTGAAAATTAAAAACTTAATTCCTGGGGTGTATTAAAACTTTTTAAAATGGGAAAACAAGCAGACTATCTGAGAGGTGTGATAATCAGTCTTGCTTAAAACTCTTCTAGCCACATTACAGAAATTGCTGTTAAATACAATTTGTCACTGAGTATTAAAATATATACCCTGTTATCTATACAATCATAACTGTAACTGCTTACAGATGGCTTTGTTAAAGCAGATGTGCTAGAACTGAAACAAGTTTTGAATCTAAATGTGATAATCTTTACATAATCATAATATTATTTCAGGCCTAAAACTCATAACTTTAACCAGGCTAGTGTAGATTTCTGGCTGAAATGGTGTTAAATTAAATGGGACTGACCTGACTGTATTGTGCATTTTCAAACAATGCTCTAGTAAACCAAAATGTACAATCTTAAGTAACAAAAGAAGATACTTGCAACCACAATGCACATGAAACTGTTGTGTGATGTTTCAAAGTTAGACTTCGGAAGATCAAATGGATCAGCATACTAAGTTCTAAAATGAATATCTTATCCAGATTGAGGATATTTTCAGGGTAATGCAAATTATGAAAGAATCTTATTTGCATATAAACAGTCTGAAAATGTAGCTTTATAAAGATTTCTAAATACCTTAAAGAAAAGATTCCATTGCATCAGCAAAGCATAAATTTGTTCCTGATTCAAGCTTTGCAGTGAATAATTTTGATTGGCTGGTTTTAAATTTTTACACTGTCAATGATTTTGTAGCCAGGGACTTAAATCTATGCATTGGAGCTCATATGTGTAACTGTAAATAACAACATAGTAAGCTGCAACAAAAACAGAATGAGATTCACACCAGGTAACTTCAGGACACCATAATTGGTGCAGTTCTCTTTAATCTCTGTTTATAACTGAGAGAGGCTTCCAGGAGCTGTTTCATAGTTCATACTGCATTCCTGTTCTGAGTTGCTATCTGGAGGCATGTTATAGGTCTCTCCAAAGAGAAATTCTGTAATTTTTTGGTAAAACCAAGTACAGCATCTTATTCTACAAGCTATAATACCATTTCAGTTTTGTTTAAATAATTGCTTAATTAGTGCTTTAAAATTATGTACACAAACATACTGAAATAGACCTGGAATTGAGTGCTAGATTTGAGGAGGGAGTGCTCATATGTGACATAACATTCTGCTTATCTATTTATATAAATATATATGTGTGTGTGTGTATATATATATATATATGTATGTAAAGGTGAACAAAATGTAAGCCGAGATGGTGGTTTCTTCTTGGCTGGGCTCACTTCAATCAGGTTCTGTTCCCTTAGTCTTCACAGTTACATGAAGCTTTTCTTTGGTGTAGGGAGGTAATGGTTTGGATCAAAGGTAGGACTGGTGCTATCAGTGGTGGTGTTAGCTCAAGCATGACCTCAAAATAAATGGCCAGAGGTCCTGTGCTTTTGAAAGCTGAAGGACAGTTTTATGCAGGTGTTTATTTACAGTGCCTGGAAAGCAGGGAGAGTCATGGCCTCAATCCACTGAGCAAACTAACTGAAGAAGGTTGCTGTAATGTCTTCTGTGGTCAGCCTTAAGATTCTTCTGAAAGGGATCAAGCATGAAAGAATTCAGGATGACTGCTTTCAGTCAGACCTAGTTATGGATGATAGCCTATCCCTGTTACCTACATGCTGAGGAGGAGTCTTTGTCTGCTCTATAACAAGGCATGGAATAATAGCCTTTTTGCTGAATGGACTTGGTTGCCAGGACTAAATAGCTTGAGGTTAGTGAAAGGTGGAGTTTTTTTAATGTTAATGACAGTTAATTGTATTTTTTTTTAATAACTTGCAGTGCTTAGTAAACCTGGGAATTTTTAATACTTCATGAGAAAATACTGTCTGAAGTACAATGTTTATTTTGTGCCATGTCTTGGAAGTTGCTAAGGTCTGTTGCAGCTGGTGTTGAAGGGGAGAGCACTGGAAAAACTATTGTCAGGAGAATCTCCTAGTCCTACTGTGAAATATATTCTTGTGCCTATTGGGATGTTGTAACTAACATATACAATGCAAAGTGCAGTCAGTGCCATTTCACATCTACTCAGTTGCTGGACGTAAACAGTTCCGTGTAATCAAACTTTCATGATTAGGTAGCTCTTTAGAAAGTTCATAGAAAGTTTTTAGAAGTTTATAGAAAATTTCTCTATTATCTGAGACTTATATGTTGTCACTTCTTTGATTCATTCTAGCAACTCACTCCAATATTTATTCTAATACCATATCTTGTAGAATATGCCTTCATTAACACAGGAGAAAGTACCTTGGAAGCTTTTCCACTGTAGGCCCCTTAAACTGAAGATGAGTAAGAAGGGAAAAGTGTCCCCAGGAAAGAAAGCTTGACCAACAAGAAACCATGCAGGTCTGTCTTACTGTTCTGCCTTTCAAGGCTTTTGATACTGGTATTCAAAGCATACCTTGAAGGTATATTTGAAAAGACCCAGATGCAGAGTATTATTATTCTTCACTTTGGTTAGGATAAAATGAGGTCTCTGATGGTTTTTCTTGATGTATGCAGGAGCTGGAAGAGGCTGGGATCTTTTCCCCCTCATCTGTTAAGCAGGTAGAGTATATTTAAGTATTAAGCATCAGCAGTGATGGTGCTCTATAGTCAAGGTACATTTCATATTTTGTGCCATAAAATGAGACTGTGCATCTTCCTCTGTATTCTCCAATATTAACTCTGGTACAGGCTCCTGGAGTTAAGCCATGTTAGGAAAATCACTTCCTTAAAGCAGCATGAGAATTCTTGTCTGCAGAATTAGTTTAGTTGTGTAAGTGCTACTCTGTTGCTATGCCTCCCTCAACACAGGGAGTAGGGTTTATTCTTGATCTTCACAAGAGACGCATTGCTGTGGAATGGCAATGTGGAATTGCAAGTGGAAATGCCTGTGGGGAAATAAAGGGGATGCTGGTTTCAATATCAGTCCATTTGCGCCAGAACTGTTCCCGTTATTGTCTTCCTTCCATTGCAAACAAGTCCTACTTTGATCAGGGGGTTTAGCTCTTGCATTGTATATAAAGAGGGAGGCAAATACTCGTCAGTCTCCAGCTTTTCCCCCTAACCTCGATCTGTTTTCTCATTGTGTACTTGCTTGGGTGTAAATGAATGTTGGCACCTGTCTCTGAGTGGCCAATTATTGGATGGGTCCTCGTCTCTGCTTCTTCAAAGGTTGATGTTATCCCCATCCATTCTGGTGAAAACTGCATCATTTCGGTATTTTCTGAAGGAGATGGCTTGTCTTCTACCTCTCCCTTAGAGCTCAGGCTTTTCAGGTGCCACTAACTGCAGCTTTGTATGTATCAGCCAGTTGGTGATACAGCCTAAAAATGTTCATGACAGTGGGAAGGTAGCTGTCAATACTTCTTTATGCCTCCAGCTTCATGGTTGATTTTGCTAATTATGAAATATTGAAATGCCTCCATGTGATAGGGAAATTTCCTATATTAATGGCTTCTTTCCCCAGTTACTGTTAAAATGCTAACATGGTATAAAAACATGAGATTTGTCTGTTATTTCTTTTTCACCTTATATAGAACTGGTTTGAACTCTGTGTCTTTAGGATTGAATTGGGCCAGGCTTTTATTCATGTGCAAGAACTATATAGGTGTCTATTGCTCCTCTTTGTTCTGTCTTAATCTTATAATTTTACATTTCAGGTTTGATATTTACCATATTCTTTGTATTATTTGCTCGGTACTTTCATTGTCATTCTTGTATTTTCTCAGCTATATTTCTGTTCTGCTACTAATACCGTAGCACACACAATACTATCAAACTTGGTTTTGATCCTGAACAAAAAAAAAATATTTTGGGTCTGCTTTTGAAACATTAAATCTTGGCTCATCATATGTCTTCAGAAAAGTAATCCAATATTTTCTGTGATCCTGAAATGCCAAACTTTTTTTCCAATAAGCTAAACCCTGTAATGTATTTTATATTGCCATAAATTATTTTTGTCCCATTTAGCTTGAGCTCCTTTCCCTCTGCTAGCTGTCTCCTTTTAACACCTAGTTTGCTTTGGTGGTAATGTTCACTAGGCCTTTCTGTGAAACAACTCGCTAGCCCTGGGGCAGAGGAGTTAATTTTCATTTGAGTTAATGAATTATCCCACTCAGCAAGAGCCTGATGAATGTTGGAGCTGGCAAGTGGACAGAGGCAAGAACAGAGCCAGGGAAAGGGTTGAAGAGAATAAGAAAACCCATTTTAGGCTCCAAGGGCTGCCTCACTTTATTTCACCTCATTTTACAGCATCTCCTTCACTTTGTTAGAAAAGGCTAAGAATGCAGTTGGTTCACCTGAACTTATTGTCTTGCTTTCCAAATGGAATGTAAGAGATATTAAAGTTAACTATTTATTTTGATAGTTATTTATGTAACTTGAATATATCATCTTAAGGTTTTGATTAAAGGTGAAGATTGTTTCATTACTGTATTTTTCTTTAACAATTTTTCTATTCTTGAAGCCAGGGAAACATAATCTGCTATGTGCCTACTTGGCTTGATTGCTACCTCACATTAAACATCCTTCCTGAATAACTTTTAGCATAGCTGAGAACCTGAGTTCACCATTTCTGCAGCATTATTTTTAATTACTTTAGAAGGTACCTTTGTGAGTGGCTAGGAACAATACATGATTCATTAATTCATTTTCAAGCATATTATCTGCAAACGTTATAGTGAAGATGCAGGTTAAACCACATGAATCCTGATCTGTGTGTCCTGTGGAACAAGTAAGTTCTCGCTTAACTCACTGGAAAGGTAATTTACCAGGCATCTGTTTACTACAGCATTGAACTTAATCTCTTGTATTTTACACCAACCAAAATGAATGTTCACTAAATTCTGAAGTTAAATCTTTTTTCATTTAGGTGTTCATAAAACGCAGAAGTTGCAATTCTAGGTAATGAGGTGAAAATGCTAAGTTCCTCTACTTTTTCTTATTATCATTGGGACTGCCCTGTTTCTTGTCAAGTACATTGCATAAACTATAGCTGTTTGATTACAGTGCTAAAGCGGAAGAAACAATAAATAGAATGAACTAAATTGTGCTATTGTCATTTTAGAAATAATAAATTTGGCAACATGCATGTAGATTCTGAGAATGGCTGAATTACCTATCAAACATGCTGCTGGCATTAGAAAGACAGTGAAAAGTATTTTCTTGTTTTCAACACCTTTCCTGATCATGTTGTTAAACACAGTGGAGCATATGCTAAAGTTTGTACTCTGGAACAGTGAGTGAGTCAGACAAGGAGAGCACGGAGAGTTACTTTCCATGTTTTGGCAGTTGTACCACTGTCTGTGTAGGACCAGCACCACTTGGAGCTGGAACAGATCGTTCAAGGGTGCCCTCTGCGGGAGATGAATGGGCGGGCTCAGGAGCTCAGATGAGACAGCAGCACCACCGAAGATGTAGAAGAAGAACTAGGGTATCTGTTGTCTGTTGTGGGGTTTTTTGTTGGTTTGGTTGGGGTTTTTTTCAGGACATTATTTGGCCTAAGAAAACACATTACATTTGGCAAAGGAAGGCTCTAAGGTAAAGGCACAGAGATCTTCACTGGAATGCACCTTCAGGGAGCCAGATGATAAAGCAGCACCCTCAAAGCCTGTTCCTTGAAGATGCAAGCCATCAGTGTGCCAAGGAATTCATGTATTATCCATGTTACTTTGATTTCGATTGTACCAGTGTTACAGAAATCAAGTACAGGTATTTGGCAATCAATATCACAGAATCAGAGCAAAGGGTACTGATATGCTGCCTGCCAGAAGAGTGGACAGAATTATAATAGATATAAAATGCAATAGAATCAGTGGCACAGTGCTGAAATAGCTTCTTCATTACTGTCATGATTGATTCAGTCTCTGTGGTCTCAAAATTAAAATTATATTGTTTCAGTTGTTATGAGACCTTTAAATGTGAAGCCCATCAGAGATGAACAAATATGGAAAACATCAACCAGGGTACTTGGATTTCCTTACCCCAGAACTGTGAAACTGAAGAGCTCTTAACTAAATTCCTGTGCCCCAGCAGTTGCTATGTAAAGGATAGAGTCACATGTTTCAGTTTTTGCTGTTAATCTACACACATTGGACACCTCAATTTTTTTTTTTTTAAGCTGTGTTCTGTACTTGTTGTGGTTTTTCTCTGGATTCGCTTCCACTTAATTGATATTTTTCTCACATAGTGGATGTTGAAATAAATTCAGCAGCAACTGTAGCAGCGCCAAGAAGCTGCATAAAACCACGCAGCACCTTAGTTGCACCAGGGGACCTTGCTGCTGCTTGCTCTGGCATCTATGTTTCTAGTCACTGTCTCCCAAGAAGAGTGCTCCAGCCTTCAAAGGTGGCCTTACTGCTTTTGTTCAATGTGCAGCTTGCATTCAGGTAGAAGAATGTGTATTGCTTGCTTCTAAATGTACAAAGAAAGCTGGATATCCCTGATGTTGATTCAAACTAACCGCTGGTTTGATCCCAAAGCGGCCCAGCCAGCATAGCCTGACAAGATCTGGTCCTGTGAACCTGTGCTGCTTGATGCTGAATCCATTGCTTTAATTATTAATTAGCCACATCCTGAAACAGTTATAACAATATCTTGCTTCTGTATCAGTTGTACAACTTGTCTACCACACACTCCTTTGAAACGTTTAATAGGGCAGCAGTTTCCCTGGGGAAACCTTCCTGCCTCCTTACAGGCCCGCCCAAGACCCGTGGCTACACCCAGGCAAGCCGGACCCCTGGCCCCCACACCCGCACACGGGGTGGCAAAGCCCGACCCCGGCGCTGCGCACTGGGCAGGCGAAACCCCACTCCCGCCCGGCAGCCTCTCCTCCCAACTCCGCCCCAGGCGGCCTTCAGCCTGCGCCCCGCGCGCAGGCCCTGCTCGCCCAATCAGAGCGCCATTTTGTCGCCCCACGGCATGTTGGGAAGTGTAGTCCAGGGGCGGCAAACCCGCGCCGCGTGGCCGCTTCGGCGAACTGCATTACCCAGGAAGCTCCGTGGCGGCGACATCTCACGTCGATTTGCCGTAAAGGCGATGACCTGTGAGGGGTCGAAGATGGGGGAAGGCCAATAGTGGCAAAGCTAGGGCGGCACTGAGGCCTTGGCGCCAATGTGAGCTCGCCGATAGGCCAGACGGGGCGGGGCGGTAGCTGTCAGTCGGCGCAGGACGGAAGAGAAGCTGTTTGGGTTGGTTATTCCTGGAGTTGTCGGCGCAGGCGGTTCGGCCCCAGGCGCGGGTGCGAAGAAGGTGTGCCCGGCCCGCCTGGTGCGTTAGCTGCCTTCCCCCTGCGGCTGCCTCGGCCCCGGCCCGGAGGCACTTCTTACTTTAAAGGCCGTACCTGCCGCACGCGCTGCCCGCCCGAGCCTCGCATGGTAACGGCCCGGGGCGCGGCCCCTGGTGGCGGTGCCCTGGCGGAGCTGCCCCGCTTGGTGGTGGGACGGGCTCGCTGCGGTGGGCGCCGCTGGGAGGACAGGGCATGGTTTGCGGTCCGTGGCCTGAAAGCACCACCGAAGGAGGCCGCTCCGTAGCGGGGGTCGCCCCCTCAGCGCTGCGGGCACGGGAGAGCTGCGGGCGGCAGCGCTGGGAGCGCAGGCCCTGCCCGCAGGGGTGCACTGTGCTGCTGGGCGGTCACGGAGCAGCTCGGGGCAGGGGGCTGTGAAAGCTGTGGCTTGTGTGTGCTCAGGGTGTCGCCCCTGTCTCTGCAGGGCTGTGAGTGGCGCGGAGTTCACTCTGCCAGGATGGCTGCCCGAGTGCCTCTTGATGCGCTGGGTCGAAGAGTCCTGTGTGGCACAGACTATGCGACTGTGCGCTATGTTGGCAGTGTTCCTCCTACAGCAGGTAAGCATCACAGTGGTAAATAACCTTTACATTTAATGCTTGTTTTCAAAATTCTAGTTACGTTGTCCTTAATTAAAAAAAAAAAAAGTCAGGAAGAATGTGGCAATTTACAAATTGCTTTTTCCTCCTCGTTCTTGTGTAAATATGTCAACTTCTAACTTAAATAAGCTGTTGGAGTTTTTTAAGAGTCAGAGTTGTCAAAAGGAGTGTAGTAAGTACTTTTGGTTGAAATAGGTAACATTGTTTCTTACAGAAGAAAGATCTTAGAGCCTTCCTTTTTCCATTAGTCTTCATGGACAGGCTGTTCCCTGGTCTCTGTGTGCTGGCATGGTCTGGGAAGGACAGAGACAGGCGGCAGCAGCAGATCAACAGGCTAGGCGCTCCTTTGATAGCATATGCGAGTTCATGGGGACAAACAAGACTCATCCCAGCTTGCTGTAACATCTGGCCAGTCTGATTGTGAGACCACTATATGTTCATCTTTGAAACATGCTGTCAGGATAGGAAGATTGCTGATGCTTGGAAGGAGTCTAATCTTGCATACAGTTCTAGAAGAGGCAAGAATAATGACCAGGGAGCTGCAGATTCATCAGCCTCACTTCAGTTCCTGGAAAAATCATGTAGCATATTTCTTTGGAGTCCATTTCCCAGCCTATGAAGGACAAGATGGTAGTTGGGAATACCTGATACTTGCAAAGAACAAGAAGTTGTGCTTGGCAAACCTAATTACCTTCCGTGATGATATGTGGGAATGTGGACAAAGGGAGAACAGGAAATGTAATATTCATTTACTTTAATAAGTCTTTTAACAGTGTCTCTATAAAAACCTTATTTGGAAGTTGGACACATCTAAGGCAGATGAATGGACTGTAAAGCGGGTTAAAAGTCCACAGGGCTGAGAAGTGGTAATCAATGACTTAGTATCTGGTACTGCACAAGTGCTACAGAAATAAATGCTGGGGTCTGGGGTATTGTTTAACATATTCCTCAGTGTCTTGGATAATGAACAGCATTCACCCTCAACTGGCTGATGTGGCAAAAGGTAGAATTACAATCCAGAGCAAGGTTTATGAACTTCAGAGATTCAAGAAGGATAAATTTCCACAAGTACTGTGAAATAAACCTTTGTAATAGTACGGACTGGGAAGTACTAGCAACCCACAGGGTCTGTTGTACAGGACTTGGGAGTTAAGGTGGGTACTGTCATTTACATGAGCCAGCAGTGTGATCTTGTTACAGGCAAGATATGGGTTAAGCTAGAATGATGAACATGGCCAACAAATCAAAAGAAGCTGTTATCCTCCTCTGGGTGGAGGTGTTCTTAATAAGGTTGTGCTTAGAATAATATGTCTGGTTTGGGACCGTCCCAGTTCAAGACAGATGTGGATAAACGTGAGAGGATTCAGTGGGGGGCCGCTAAGATAGTCAGTGACATAGATCATGTATGTGTGTTGTGAAGAGCGGTTGAGGTATCAGGACTTGGTTAGTATGGTGAAGAGAAGATTAAGTGACATCTAATAGCTGCCTGCAGCTCTTTGACAGATGGTTACAAAGATGACAGAGACAAATTCTTCTTACTGGTATTAGATTATATAGTAAGGAACAGTGGCCACAAATTGTGGCTGGAAATTTTCAAATTGGACAGCAAAAAAAACTTTTTCTCTACAGAAGTAATGCAAAACTGGAATAGGCTGCCCAAATAAGTTGGAATCTTTCTCTACTTGGAGATTTTCAAGATCTGGCTGGGTAAAGACTTACCTGGCTGACCTGTTTTAGTGCTGATGTTAATCTCTTGCTTTGAGAGAGAGAAGGTTAGGCTAGATGAACTTTAGAGGTTCCTTCCAACCATGATTTCTATGGCTATAATGCCATAAATTTGAAGATGTATCTACCATATTTTTCAGGAATTTGGCTGGGCGTGGAATGGGATGATCCTCAGAGAGGAAAGCATGATGGTACCTATGAAGGAACACAGTATTTTAAGTGCAGGTGAGTTATTTCGCAGTGTTGTCACTTCACACAGATGGACAAGATGGTCATGGGAAAATGCTCTTTTGCAATTTTTAGGGCAAATCCTTTGTTATCTGTTGGCTGATATTTGAAAGATAATAAATCTGAATGCTGTGACTAGCTACAACATAACTGTTGTTATTAATCCAGTGACAGAGTTTAGAATATGGTAAATACTTAGAAAATACAAGTAATGTTGTCAGGGGTATGTAATAAAATGTGACTTTTGGATATTACCTTTAGCAGGTTTAGACCCTCCACTTTAGTATGGAAGTCATTATGTCTTACCTTCCTTAGGTAATTCTGAAGTGAAATATTGGTCCCTATTAACTGTCTGAAACAGAGTTTAGATTTGGGTTTAAGATGACATGCATGTATCTTGTTAAGGGAGAACACCGAGTTCCTGATAATTATTTGAATTGTGTTTGTATCACTGAGGAATTGTTAAGTATGTTTACCTGCATTTAATACATGCAGAACACAGTGTAGCTGGTTTGGGGTTTTTAAGTATATATATGCATTACATCTAAGATTAAAGACTCAAGCACTTAACACATTTGAAATTTGGGAGTACAGGACTCCAGGGTGATGCTAACAGCAGCAAGTTTTTGATTTCCATGTCAGAGGACACAACAGCAGCTAAAAGTTTGTGAGTTAAAAAAATAACCAGATGAATTCATAGAAGAAAAGTAATTGATGGCTCTTAAGGCTGCTAGCTCAGTGAGTTCCTGAGCACTGAAGCAGTGAAAGGTGAGAGAATATTCTGTGGCTGTATCATTAAAATACTTGCCCTGTTGTCCTATTGTTCCTAACTGGTTTCTGTTGTCAGCTTTTGGAGAAAGGATGTGGGGATACGTGGATGCTTGTTTTAACCGCTGTATCACAGCCAGTCTTATGATAATGAGATGAAATTGAGAGACTTCTAGGTCTTTTTCTGCCTCCTACTTTCCAGGGCTGGTAATAACTGTAGAAGAGTGGTTTGATTGCAGTTTGTTCCTAACGGTTCAAGTGTTCATTCAAGTGAAATGAATCTGATATAAGTCAAATCCTGTGACAGTGAGCACTTAGAGTTAATAGAAGACCTTTGAAAATATGCAAGACAGTGACAAACCAAGAAAATAAATTAAAAGCTGTCTGTTGTCTTGCTTTTCTATGTGTTTTTGCTTGGGTTTGTTGGAAAATGTAGGAAGATTTTTCTCTGAAATTAATTTGTCGGGTTAATTATCTTGAAAAAGTTATAGCCGTTGATCAGAGGATAAGGAAATAATTTCTTTTTTTGTTTTTTTCAACTTGCTTGTAAATGAAGGTCACAAGAATAGCTAGATGTAGTCAGTCCGAAGATTTGTCATGCCTAGTTTCCTGCCTCTGACATTGGCTAATGGCAATTGACAGGAGAGGTATGAAAGAACAAGAAAAGTATGTAGTGACAGTTTTCCAACGTCTCACTAGCTTTGGCTGGTCTCGGTTCAAAGATTTTTCCAGAGCCGGAGATGGTGTATTTGTATATGTACTTTGTTTTGCTCTCAATATATGATTGGACAGAAAATTTGTTGTAAGAATTTTGTCCAAAAAGAACAATGAAAAGCATGTAGTAAGAGGGCCTGTGTTTGCTAACCTTTGAGCATGTGTTTTTGGCTTGTGAAAATGGTGATCATTTTCGTTTTTATGAGTAGATGAGTCTTGTCACTTTCTCCTGTCTGAATATAGAAATACGGTATGGAACTTAGACCTGTTACTGTAAAATGTCGCATAGAAGAAAAAAAAAAGATATATTTAAATTATTATTATTTCTATAGGAGGGAAAGTAGGTCTGGTTTTGTGTCTGCCAAAAGGTCTTCTGAAGAAAAATCGAATTTCCTGGGGTAGCAAAGTAGGCTGTTGTATTTGTATTGAGACCTGACAGCAGCGCAGGGCTTGTTAAAAAGTATACTTTGTTATCAGTCCAGATCAAAGTTGTTCTCAAATCAGCAAGTAGAGCTGTTTCATCTCAGACTGAAGCAGCAGAAGAATTTATCTATTAAATAATGCAAAATTTAAAAGTAGCTGTTTTGAAATCCTGTCTGGGAATACTATCTCTTACCTGTAGCCAAATAAGACATAAACAGGGAAGGGGTAGATTATTTTCAGTAGTGTAAATCAGAATTCTTAGTCTGTATCTTCTTCTAAATTCATGTAAGGTGCTCTAGAGACCTCATTATCAGAAAATGAAATGCTAAAACAAAATCTGTTTTTTAGAAAAATAAAGAAAAAAACACCTATGAGGACTGTATATTTTTTTCCCTTGTATCTAAAAGTAATAATAAGTAATCAATATTAAGGAGGATAAACACACTTAATCCATGTAAAAAAAAAAGTTAACATTGCTGGATTTTTCTTAGCAAAAGAATTGGAAGCTACGGTCTTAAAGCAACCATGTCTTTTGAATGAATGTATTAGCAGAAGTTGCTTCTTAAATGCTTTGAATTTAACTGAAAGAGTTTCCAAGTTGAAGCTAGTTATGTTCTGCTGTAGGAGAAATAATAAAAGTAAATAGCAAGCCATTCCAAATCTCTCTGGATAGAAGAAGCAATTGAGCGTGTTGTCAATGTTTTCCAGAAACTTGAGTGCTTTGCATTTGTATGTGTGTAATATTTATATACGTGTATAGACTCTTGCTTTTCTAGCAATCACTAGTGTGCTCCCAGAGATGAGATTTCAGATAGTGATTTCAATTCTTGTAAGAATCAACTTTTTGAGTGAAGCTGCAGATACCTGTAACAAATTTAAATGTAGTGATCTTTAAACATGCTGTTCTTACAATACCTGCTATTTGTACTCTGTCCAAATCAGAGAAGGTCCTTCTGTAGTCTGAGAGAACAAATAATAGTTCTAGCAGTCAACCATGACTCACAGACGAACTTTCTGCGGGTAAACTGGTTTGTATTTCATATACCAATTGCGAAGATGTAGGCAAACTTAAGTAAAAAATGGTTACCTTATTTTATCAAGAAGATGCTAAAAACACACAAACAAAAAGCACTAAAATGTCACCTCTTTACTACTACTGTTTGAGGGTGGGAGGAAATTATGTTTCTTTGTATAACGTGTGTATATGTATAAATAAATAAAATTTCTTAAGAATATGAGAACCAAAGAACAAAACAGCCATACTTCAAAATATGTTGACATCATGGGCATGTTCATCAACTCTGGATTAGCTGGAAATGGCAATGCATACTCGAGTGGCATTTTTGTGAATTTTGTTCCCTGATAAAAAAGTCTTGTTTCCTAATAATTGATGAAGCTATTATTGTAGCTGTCAGTTGCTGTAGTGTATCATGTAATTAAAATAATCTGTGTTCTACAGTCCTTCAAGAGAAAAGAGTAATCAAGCCTTAAAATAGTGTGAAAATTTACATACAGCTCTTGAGTCATGAGTATGCTTTCAGACAAGTTCTTGCCCTTTCATGCAGTTCCAGGGCTGTGCTCCCCTGGGTTCCCCAGCATATGCACCTACCTTCGGCTGCACACACTCCTGCAGGAGATGTGAGTCCTCCAGCTTCTGCATCCCTGCCCGGCTTCCCGCAGCCTATTCACGTGTGTGAAAGCACCCCTGAAGTCACATGTGCGTGCTGGGAAGCGAGACATATTTGTGGCTCCCAATGATGTCTGTCCCCTCACCAGGCACAGGCTCACCTGTGTGTCTGGCCAGGAGACAGCTCTTTCTGGCCAAGGCAGAGATGTGCTGCTGGTGGGGGGAATTTAGGTGGCATCAAACCAGGTTTTCACTGCTGCTCTGGTACCCACTTCTTTCTACCCACAGTTACAGATGCTCAAGCTTCTTTTATGCTTTCTGTCAAGTGAAGTCCTCCCCACCCTGTTGAATCTGGCAGGAGGGTCATCTTCTTCCTTAGCCTTCCTTTCAGTCAGTTTGGGGTATTCCACTCACACAGAGTGTTTACACAGCCATTGCTATTTTAGCAGCTGTTCTTATCCTTTCTGTTTTGCTGGGGGAGATGTGTGGGTTCCCCAGCAGCAGATGACATACTTCTCTGCTTGCCTCACAAGATGGGAGTAGCATTCTGCTCTATCACATATTTAGAGTACTTTGAGTCGTAACTGAAAGGAACATGTTGCCCCCCCACCCCCTATTAAAGAATGTTTTGTTCTTCTCAGATCTGATATTTCAGCAGATACTGTTACTAGAAGTACTGACCATATTAAATTGTAACCTGTTTCTCCCGGTTTGACTTTCACAGCAAGCCAGAGAAACAGAGGAAAGTGTGGTAAAGCTCATTCCTGTGATGGTTTCAGCCTGGCAGAATGACAATTGCTTCTCAGATCTTTGTGACTTTTTGCCCCACTTTGTGTTATTGAATTTTCTTCTGGTGGGAACGTTGACTTCTGTATATTTGTGTAGTCCTGAAATGCCAGGTTATCCTGGCAAAGGCATTACATGTTTTCAGTTTTTCCTTCGTCAAGGAATTCACTAAGTTACGTGTGGACATGTTTTTAAATTTACAGACAGCAGTTGTGGCCAATCAGATGTTACCATTTGCATCAAATTTATGTTGGTGCCCAAAAGATGATGTGTTTATATTAAATTAGATTATCCTTCAAGAATGACAGATTTACCTCCAGGAATATCTACTTAGAGCACAAACAAACTCTTCAAATACAGGAAGATGTCAGTATTATTTTAGTGTCTATGAAGGAAAAAAAAAGTAATCGCTGCTTAGCAAAGGGAGAATGCTTTCCCAAGATCCCTTTTAGCCTCCAAAGGTCTCTGTTAGGAAGCTTTGGTTGTTTCACTGCGTGTCACTGTGACTGTCAGAGACTCTTGCTCTCTGCTGTCAAGCGAACAGTATTGAAACAAAACTGTTGTCCCTGACCACAGTTCAAACATGTCCCATGCACCAGCAGAACCTAAAGATAGCATGTAGATCTGCAGATGTCTTTCCTTCTTTCCATGTTTTGTGTAAGCTCAGACTTGGTTTTTATGTCTGACTAAGGTAAACTTGCAGGAACTTCAACTACTTGCTGATGTCTGCAAAGCTTCTGCTTTGCAGTCAAGAATTTGATATACCCTAGCGAATTAGTGTTGGGTGTCACTTACAAGCATTGTTCAATGCCATAGCTGCCATGGACTGTTCTAAAACTTGAAGGGTTTTCTTTACTGCAGCATGTAGATTCTTCCAAAAGAAGTCTGGTCTGTTGAGCACCTTCCCCTAAAAGGAAGAGATCTATCCAGAGCCTATCTAGAAAAGATGAGCATGGATTCAGACAGCTATATTTTAAGACACCTTATGAGCTTTGTAGAGTGTGTGCCCCAGTCATGATGATAATTGCCTTGAGATAATTATTGCAAACAGCTGGTACTGGGCAGAGAAGCCCTTCATCCACCTTTACTCTCTAGGCTGATAAAGCTGAGATCTCTCTCTTAGGCTCAGAAGCTTGCTTCTGCAGTCAGACAGCTCAAGTGTGTAACTGTTGGTAGAACACAATTTATGTACCACTGTATTATTCTTCAGGTACTGAGAAGTCTATGTATGAGCCATCATGTATCTGTAGTGATGAGCAGTACCACCAGTTTGCTTAATACTAGCAAAGAAGAATGATGCTGAATTTCCTCTTTATTCAGGGAAATAGCTAACCAGTGGAAGCTGATCACTAATCTAATATTTAATGAATATGTTTCAAGGGCCCTGGGCATGTTAAAAGATCATAAAATCAGAATAATTCCAGTTGGAAGAGACTCTCAAGATCATCAAGTCATAAGATGGGCTGTTTTGCTTCAGGCTACTGAATCGTGAATAGGAAGTGACCTACAAGGTGACTTCTGAGATCAGGGTCAACCTCTCTATTTTAAAAGTCAGTAAGAAGTGTCAGTATTAACCAGAGCCAGCGGCTTGTCAGAGCCTCACTCGGGCATATTCCAGATTTTCTGCTTAAGGAACTTGGAGCATCTTCTACCACTTCACTTCCACACAGTGTATTGTCCTGGGTGCAGGACATTTTATACACATGGGAGCAAAACCCCTTTTCTCAGACTAATGAATGTTCAGCTTAAGTCAGGTTGATCAGTGATCTGCAGGTTTTTCCATCTCATTATATGTGTGCTGGATGACTCTTTGGATTGGGATTTATCTGCTAGGTTCCCAGTTATGGAGACTGATTGCTAATAAATGTGCTTTTTCATGAGTCCAGGTGCTGTACATTAGTTGTTTGATAGGTACATATGGCTAGTACAGTTCATATTCCCTAGCGTGAAAGTTAATACAGGCAGCGTATTTTAGGGAAAAAAGTGTTACAGGTAAGTGACCTCTCTCCTTGAATACACAATCATTTTGCCTGAAAATAGCTTCCTATTGCAGTCTCCTTTTCTGTCCTTCTCTGTGACAGTTCTGGAAAAGCGTAGATCAAATTAATAGAATGGAACTGAAAAAGAAACTTAGGTTGTGGAATGGATTTGAATATACATTAGATAAGGTTGCATGCATAGTGCTTGGAAGTGGTAGGAATAGAAGAGAGAAAACCTATGATCTTGCTGTAAACAAAACAAAAAAAAGAAGGGCCTTGAAAGAGAAATGCACCATACTTTTCCTGTAGCTTCAAATGACAAGGGGCAAGGTAGCTAGTTTCCTTTGTGTATTTTTCCTAAGGATAGAACTGGCTTCTGGAAAGACAATGAGGAAGGAGATGCCCATAGAAATGGTGACCTGAGAGGACAGAAATGGGCATAGGAATAGGTACGCAGATGGAGAGACCCAAAAGGCTTGGCTACACCTGGAATAAACAGCATGACAGAAGGTGTGGGAGTCTAGATTAACTCCGGTGAGAAGTTTGGGGAGTGCAGAAGAAGTGGCAGAACTGTTGAGTGCAGAGGGATAGCAATGACAAAATGTCAGAATAAACATACAGCAGGACCTAGCGTGAATTATAGATAGTCAGGAGTACAAGTTTTCTTTCCAGAGCCCCAAGTAGAATCCTGCATTATCTGCCATTTATGAAGCTCTTTGACTCAATTAAATGCAAACATGATATACATCACAGGTAAGAGATCTTATAGTTAAGATGGTGAAAATGTCATTTACTGTTTTAAGAAGAAGTGTTAAGAAAGCATCACATATTTTTTGTATTTGAGGAACTTTAATATTTAAACTAGTCAAATGTTTGCAAGCTAGGAAGAACTCCAAAGCAATGGGAAAAAAAAGACTTAAGAGAAGGCTACTGGATTAAAAATGCAGAGAACTGAAAATGCTTATCGAACATGAAAGTACATACCGGATTTACCTTCTCGAAGAGTATGCCTTTCTGCTTGTTTTGTAATCATTGCACTCTAGACTTAGTCACTACAAAACCAGACTGAAAATATTTTGAAGTAAATAATATCCAATTTCTACCCAGATCCTTCTTTAGGATATGAGAGTACTTAAATAAGTATTAGAAATGTTAATGAGTAAAACTGGCACAGGCAATTTCCAGTACTGAATTTTTAATAAAAATGTGACTGTATGTTGCCAAACCTATTCCATCTACCTGTAATAGCTCCACAGGATTTGAGGTCTCTAGTTATTGTTTTTCTGAGAGAATTTTGAACTCTGTAGTATTGGTGATTTATATTATGGTTTGCTAATTAGCCACTTGATGTTGATATGCTGTTTTGAAAAGAGGAGTTTTATTTACATAAGTGATTTCTTCCTCCTGGGTACTTTCAAACCAAAGTCTGTATTCTTCTCAGCTGGAAGCCAGACAGGTAATCATAACTACCAATTTTCTTCCTGCTGCTTTCTGGATGATCCTCCTGTCAGGTCCTCCATCTGCTCTGTGGCACCATTCCCACAACTTGTCTATGCCAGTTCTTCTTAGATACTGTGTTTCCTTCCTAACTTTGATAAAAACTGTCAAAGCTCAAGAAAAACTAAGAAACTTCATAGGACTGTATAGAACATACATTAGCTGGATAATTCTGTTGAATATTCAGTTTCAAAATTGTTGCTGAGTTAGTATCAGAATTTTTAGAAGTTTGAGTTTGTATAAGAGTTCCAAGTCGTACAATTTGCATCTTGTGTCATTTGTGTGGTTGGAAGGACAAGGCTGCATTCTCTTAGAATTACACGTTAATTATTGAAGTCAAATATGATGAAGCAATGAGTGTTATGAGTATTCCTATGGGCCTTACGCTGTGGTAAGACTCCAGATACCTTTGTTGTATGATTTAGGTAACTTTGTGTCTATCCATGGGTAGAAACTTAATTTTCTGGAAAAAACGAGTTCAGTAGGAGTTTGGAAAACAGCACAGCAGTTATTTCTAATAATGCACTGACACTGTAATTTTGATGCGTAAGTACATTTGGATATCTGGTGCTTCAGTTCTTGTGGGATCTCACATTGTGAACTTGTTGGGTAAAATATTATCAAAGATACTTTGCAAGTCTTATTTGGTCTCACTGAGTGGGAATAATGATGTCCAAAATCAGCCTGTAGAAGTGCCTTTTGACTGCTTTGGTTCTCAGTATTTAAAAAATTTAATAATTAATACTTTCGAGACTGCTCATATTTCACCTTTTCCTGCTCTGTTCTAGGCATCCTAAAGGAGGATCGTTTATTCGACCAAACAAGGCAAATTTTGGAGTAGATTTTCTTACTGCAGTAAAGGATCGGTACGGATTGAATGATCATCAAGATGTTCAACATGGGACAGAGAATACATTAGTATTTGGAAAGAAGACTGTAGAATTTGTTGGCATGGATTCTATTGCAGAACAACAAAGGTGAGTGTAATATATGAAAATCTAAGTTATACTCTTAGTGACCCATTGGTCAAGTAGTAGTTCAGCTTTAAGGAAAGGAAGCTGGCTGTCTTGCATATAATATTATGATATCTCTGAAAGTAAGCCAAGCTGCACTATGGTGGAAAAGGCAAGAAATCTTCCTATTGTGGCTTCATAATTTACCTGTTTTACAAATAGGAACTGGGATTATGTCACATTTGAGAGATCACTTTGATTTCACAAAGTAGGAGATTATGATATTTGGGGAGCAGTGAGCAAGATAATTTATTGTGATATTGCAAATCATACACATGCATGACCCTTTTAAAATAGGTATCTTTTAATATGTTCTTAATATTGTCCAGTATTATTTCATGTTCGTTGTATCAGTAATGACTTTGTAACTAAGAGAGGGAAGGCAGAAAGTCATTGTACTGCTAGTGAAGAAGTCTTTCAGTCAGTTTGTGTTATGTTCCTTTATCTGGAAAGGTAAGAAAGGAAATAATGATGTGTAATAGATTGCAGTTTTAGCAGCCTCCAGCAGTAGCGAGGTATCGGTTTAGTAGGTGGCCGTCTCCTTCTGAGCTGATATCCCACAACTGTTTTCCCTTTGTCTCCCAGAGTATACTGAGCACTCAAAAATACTCTTTTTTGTCTTTTTTTATGAGAGATATCAAGAATGCACAAATAACGTAGAACCTCTTGCAAAAAGTATTACAAGATACCTGTTTAACTTGAAACCTCGAATTAAATTCCAATTTGCATAGCTATATTTTGTCTGGTTTATCACCCTTTTTTTCAGTTGGGTGCAGGTTGGTTGGTTTTTTTGGAGGGTGGAGGTTGTAGTTCAACCAGACCTATTTTGTAGTAGCAATGTAAAGGCAAAAAACAGGCGAGTTGTGTCTGTTTTCGAGTGAGAAAGACGCTGCACTGTAGCAACATGCACACTGCTAATTCTAAAGGAGATTATATGTGTAAAAAGGATATTATTTATTTGTAACAACCAGATGTTTATATAACATACCTATTTCTGTCTGAATAGTACTTAACAGAATGTTCTTTCTCATTCAGCCAACTGAACCAACTGGTAGATATCTCAGTGCGTGAATGTGCAGTGAGCCACGCTGGGCAGGAAGAGGAAATCGGCAGAACATGTGCTAGTATCCTTTTATGCTATATTGGATGATACCACAAGTGAAGTACATATTTTAGCATTCCAAGTGTTCACTTCAATGAATGATATTTGTATCCTTTTATTAAAAGTATTTAGAACTGGAGTTTATATTTAGAAGCTTAAGGCAGTGTTTACAGAGTTAAAAAGTAGATGCCTACAGATTTTGAGAGGGAATGCAAATTGTGGATAAAAATATAAATATCATCATAGGTTGCTCCTGTGACTGCAATTTCAAAAGTCTGCAGCAATGTTTGGGGGTTTGATTGTTTTTATTTATTTATTTATTTATTTAACTCTAGAGTACATAACCCCATAAAAATACATAAATATGTAAAAATGCTGTAGGCACAAGAGGTTTCCAGTATATAATAAATAATGTATTTAATATACTGTGTGTTGTAGTGATGTTAAAGAAATACAAATCAGGTATTATTTGTTCATTTATAAGGACTGGTAAGAGTTCCTGTCAATACAGAAATTAATCCATTTTAGGACTTTTAAAGTTAAGCTCTTTTATAAAACTGTATGTCATTTACATAACACAAATCAGACTAAAATTTACTGTAACTGAGCAGTAGTATCTCTTAGCTGAAACAAATGTGATCTATTTCTGTTTATTTGATTCAAAACCAAACTGTAATTCTCTTTTCTGAAAAAGGAAGTTCAGATTTGAGATAAGTTTGTTTTTCTTAATGTGAAATTTCAGGTATTAGGCATATAAATCTGTCAAAAAATCTGATATCGACTTGGGAGACAGTAACAGCTATTGCTTCTCAAGTTCAAAATCTGGAAACACTTAATATCAGGTATAAATATTAATATTTGGGTTTCTCGTAATTTGGGGTAGGGACAAAAAAGAAGAGGCTCTTTTATATGTGGGGTCAGTTTTCTAAAGGTGGCTGGATGCCTCAGTACTAATTTTAATGGGAGCTAAGTTTTCAAATACTTTTTTAAAAAGTCTTGTCCTTAAAGAACTTGTGTGTGCTGTATTTTTCAGACATCCCTTTTCAAGAAAAAACTAGAACCCTAGGTGTTTAGCATCTATGTAAAACTAAATTCTGGAGAAGTGCTTGGGGCAGATAGATGTTGACTGGAGTTTTGTAAAATCAGAAAAATCACAGTTGTCTGAAAAACAGAATACAGATCTCAGCCATTAAAGATTTTCAGGAATTTAGGCATTTGTCAATGTGTTCTACATAACAGCTTTCATCATTTTTATGCAAATGGGCTTGTTGGCAAGGGAGACTGGATTAAAATGCATTATAGATTTTTTACAGGGTGCTGTAGACTTTTAAGCAGTTAGACCAAAGGTAAAAAAAATTACTCAGAGTCCTTTATAGAGATGAGGAAGCATTTACAGCATCTTAAGATGCCCTTACACATTTCTGTGCCATCTAAGACAATTCTGTTTTTTGTCGAGCTTCATTTGCCCCAAGCAAGAACCGCTGTAATACGTGTACACAACCCCACTGTGTGTGTGCATTGGGGCTGGTTTGCAGCAGGGAGCCGGCTTCAGCAGGCAGAGCCAGGCCCACAGTGGGCACCTGCAGTGGCTCAGACCATCTGGAGACTTGGGTCTGGGTGGCACTGGCAGGACTGGGGACTCACCTGGCAGATGGGCCCTGCAAAGGAAGCCAAGACCTTGAGGTGGCACTGCTGCAGGAGTGTGCAGCCTGCCTGGGAAAGCACTAGTAATGCATCCTTATCACTAAAAATCTTGCTTAGCATTTTTTAGTTAGGGTTAGCAGTAGCTGTCTGTTTGCCTTCTGGGTTTGCAAACCTGTTTGGGTTTTTTCCATGAGCTTTAGAAATTTTTTTCTGCATAGAAAAACTGTAAATATATTTTCATTTTATTTTAGAATCATTCCAAATGTCTTAAGACTTTATCTTTGGTTTTTCTTATTGTCGATATATTCTGAGTGCACAGACAAGTCTTTATTTAGGAGCCCACTTTTGTTTAAGAATGGTGCTTTACCAACAGTGTCTTGACAGCAAACTAAAATAATCATAATGCTTTAACCAAACCTCAAGTATCCCAAGACCGAGTCTGTTTCTGTCCTGAAATGATGCTGATAAGAACGGTGGATCGTGGTAACAGACCAAGGCGAATATCTCTTGTACAGTGGTGACATTGGACGAGGAGGGAGGATGTTGTTAAATAAAGCTGCAGTTCCATTGAAACAAGAAAGAATTCACAAAAGAATTTCAAAATAAAGGACATTTCTGGTACACACCTATATACTGTAGCTGGCACATGCCAGAATAATTTTCTGGTGTGAACTAACACAACTGCTTAAAGTTTGTAAATAGGTAGCAGCCTAAACCACTAATTTTGAGAAGTTAATGTTATAGCTGCAATTTTGTTTTGTTTTATTGTCAAAGTTAACACCTTGGCTGCTGACTCTGCTTTAAGTAGTGTTATTCAGATGTTTTGGAGTTTGTTCTAGTCGTTGAAGACAGCAGCAGGGCAGCAGGACTGAAGACAGAAACCCAAAGCCTGACTTTGTTTTTAGAGTCTTGGAGATCTGAGTTGAGATTAGCAGCTTCCAAAGCCTCCATTGAACAGTGCACACAATGTAGCTAAACCAACTGAAACAGATTTAAGCTAAATTGAAATAAATACCCAGTTACTTTAATAAAAAAGTGACCCCAATTAATGTGAGAAAAATGTATTTTTTGAATAGTTGTAGGTGTTCCATTTTCTTCAATATTTAGCACTGAATAGCTGTTTGCAACCTGGGTGCTATTTATATATTTAACTTTGCCTAGAGCATATGTTGTCATGATTTGTTACTATCAACATGCATGAGAATACAGAGAATTTATATTAGTTCACCTAGAATATTTTTTTCAGTTTTCCATATTTGAGAAGTGTAGTCTAGACAGAAGGGTTTTCAGGAGTTGTTTGTGATAAAATTGCAAAGCAAAATGGGATTGATGCTGGAATCTGACGCTTATGACTACAAACTGAATTTTTTGTGCAAGGAATGTCAAAATAAGAATAAAAGTGACTGGCCATCCACCAGCTCTCTAAGAGCTTGTTTAAATGAGGATGTTTAACCCATAAATATATAACTACAGAGGTTTTTATCATAATATGCAGGTAGATCAGACCTTAGGAAAAAAATAAAAAAATTGTTTGGGGGTGAGTAATCAAAACTAATTTGAAGACTGCAGAGTTGAGAATCTTTAAACTATTTTATAGTGATAGTTTGCTATCAAGAGTAGATTTTACATCCTGTTGTTTTACTGGTGTCTGAGTAGTCATGTAGGGTCTTTATTTGCAATTGACACTAAGGACTTTAGGCTCCAAATCTGACTTTGTTTCATTTAATATTAATGAAAATCATTCTTTTCATATTCAAAACTTAGGAGAAGAAGAAGGGGGGAAGGAGGCCACAGATAGATGAATAAGTATTCACAAAGCAGAAAAATAAATGAGGAAAGATTACGATTGAATATTACTAGAAGGTTGTTTTCTAATATTTTAAAATATGTGACACCTTGGCAGGGACATTTTAATTCTTTTGTGTGTGAATTTGTTTTATCTTTAATACATAATTCCAAATTAGTAACTTAAATTAATGCAATTATTAATTATGCTCATAATTATTCTTTTTACACAGTGAAAACAAAATTAAATTTCCATCTACATTAAATTCCGTATCCAGTGTCTTTTCAAAACTGAGGATTCTGGCACTTAATCAAACTGAGATAACATGGACAGAGGTAATAACCTTTCCTGGTTTTGTTTTTATTTCTATTATATTGTTAGGTTTTTGAGGCAGGTAAAGCACAGGAAACGTTTATGCATTACATTATTCTATGGAAATGTAATCATGCTTGAAAAAAGCTGCCATAGCATGACTGTATGAGTTATGTATTAACTAATGTGATTCCTACACAATGTAGGAAGTTATATGGGCACAGGAGTCTCAAAAGAAACATTCATCTACATTTGTAAATCACCAAGTCAAGATAAAGCATTTGGAGTATAATATAAATTCATGTCTGAAAGGTTTGCATGAGTGAAAACTTTTTGTTTCCTTGTAGTTATTAAAGGTTGATCTGTATTTTTATGCATGTAATAGAACAAATGCAAATGGAAAGAATGTGTATCGTGACATGAAGTACTTGTTTTGCATCACTTTGCATCAGCAGGAGATTGACGTAGTATCTTTGCACATACTGTCAGTTCTTGAAATACATGGTGCCTGGTTATATGCAACACAGAGCACAGAATAAACAAAGCTCTGACTTTTTTCAGGGGCTGAAACATGCAACCGTTTAAATGACTCTCCCCTAACATGACATCTAATTAAGAAAAAAGTCCTGTTGTCAGATTTGTTAGCAATGGGCTTTTTTTTTCAGAGATGGGGCTTCTGAAGCACATCTCAGTCATACCACGTTACTTAGAATGGCTTGTAAATTCCAGCCCATTATTTGGATTTCTCAGGGGCAGATTTTGTATGTACTGCATTGTGAAATTACCCGAATTTTCAGATTTTTGCTGCCAGCCACTAAGTTTCTTCATTCTCTTCTCTCACAGCAGGGCTAGCAGAGGGTCATTGCTATATTTTTGTTTAGTGTCCACTCACTCTTAAAACATCAGTGGGTTTATGTTGGGACAGTTGATAATCCTTCCATAACAGCAGTGATATGAATGGTGATGTGAATGGAAGAACTGAGTGGCCACAAGAATTTCAAATGTTGTTCAGTGCTCATCACAATAAATCTGTGCTTTGTGGTGGTTCCAGTTTCTCCACCGCAGGGTGGCTGAGGGGCTGCTTGGAGCCATTGCTGTGGGCAGGGCAGGGTTCCCTGGGGTAACTGAGTTTCATAGAATAGAATCATAGAATCATTCTGGTTGGAAGAGTCCCTTAAGATCATCGAGTCCAAAAGGGAGTTTCAGGGAGAAGCCCCAGCTTAGTCACCGCAGGTTAAAAGCAAGAAGCTTTTGCATTTGTTTTGGAAACTCTGCTCTAGCTGATGATTCATCATGGGTGGTAAAGACATTTTTGTTCAGAAATCTTTTTTATAAAAATGAAATTTGCTCAATTCATTCCCTTATAAGTGGGGAGACATAAGCCTGTGCTTATGTTCATGGGCAGCCAAACAGAAGGGAAAAAATAAGGGGACCTACCTGACATTAATAATCTGTGAACAAACTACTTGAAAATGTTAACTGCTCAAGCTATATGGGGAGTTACTTTGAAAAGTCATCTTTTTAATAGAAAATAATAATATGATCCAGGCAAAAGAGAAATACAGTGATTGTCAATGGGAATATCAGCACAGTCTGAAAATCCTAGAAATGTTTTAATTAAAACAATTCAATGGTGAATAGCATTTCAAAATAACTTGCCTCCAGGCCATATTCCTACATATGGTAACAGTTTTAAAAAAGAAGATAAGACTTGTCAGGTGTTTTTTTTATTTGTTCCTCTGTTTTAAAACATTTTTCACAGTAGAGAGGCATGCTTAACTTTTATGCAGTTATGCATCAATTTTCCAAAAAGTTCTTTCATTAGTGTATTATATTAATATATAAATACATCTAAGATTTCTATTAATATATATCCATGAAAGAGCTTATTACTGTATAATTGTTGATTGATTGTTCAGAACATAACATATAACCTCAAGGGGGAAAGATGTCCTGTAAAATATCTTACAGTTAGAGACCAGTGACTTAGAAATTCAATTAAAGCATGTGAGAGTTATGAATTCCTATGTATGCCTCCAAAAACATTTTTTCTTATTCAGCATTTAGAACATAGTGTTATCTTTGTCATTCTGTTTTCAAACTGAGATCTTACATTTATAAAATAATCTACTATTACAAAGAGTAAAATAAAAACCTGGGTTAGAGCAGAGGTGCAGGATTGTGTTTCTGACACCGGCAAGTCATGAGCAGTTGGGAAAAATTCTGGGCAAAGGGCAAGCATATGGTAGTTTATTATAAAGTAATCTGCAACTCTGGGGCTTCCTGAGCTGGAGACTATATATCTGTATTTAATGAGTCTTTGTGGATTTTTTGTTTCATGATTTATCTAACTGTGTTAAGAAACCATTTGAAAATACCCTTTTTGGGCTTTTTGTCTTGCTGCCTGATAATTTCATTTAATAATTATTGATATGTTATATGCAAGGAACTGAGAGCAGCTATTCTCTGTTTCATAGCTTTGATGATTCTTGTTAAGCTTCTTTGTGTGTTCCCCATTTATATTATTTGCTTCCTGGGATAAAGAGACTGAGAATATAGGAACATTTATAGACTTACATGGTGACAATTGATTCTTTTTGTCTCTATTTCTTTAGCAATAGGTCTTTGATTTCCATTTCTCTTTTTTAATGAGCAGTGGCTGTTCTACTGGCAATTTGTCCCAACCTCCCCACCAGTTACCCACAACAGCCCCCGATCTTTCCTGAGTGCTAATTTGGTGTCAGATCTGTGAACTTTTGTTTCTGTAGGGAAGCTGGTTTTAGCAAAAGTTGAAGATTCAGCAGTTTGAGTTTCTTAAAATTGTGATGCGGCTGTCATTTGATTTTGGCAATTTGCTAGTCATTTGGTCAGTCTATTGAAAAATCTTTCGATGCTTGACTGCGCGTTTTTTCTATTCCATCCATCACAACCCAGGGCGTTTGGGGGGAAATCCCCTAAAGGTTCTCTGTAGTGAACATGCACCTCATTTCTCTTGGCTCTGCAGGCTTCTCTTCAGGCTTCCTCATCACTAATAGAGAAACTCTTTTGGTCTGTCTTGTTGAAATATTGGTGTTTCCTGTTCTTGCTCTGGAGCAGGAAAAGTTGTTATATCTGAGTTTATAAGTTTACATGTGTTGCAGATATGACAGCAGGATGATGTTTCATATATTGGTGTGTGAAACCACTGAGCCCCAAATTATATACTGCCACTTGAAGAGATCTGTGTTAATATTTTGTATTGTATATATAATAATAGTAAAAACCTACATTCAGCTGTGTAACTCCATACATCTGTAACAGCGAGAATGAAGAACAGTTGATGAAAGGAGGATTTTTGGTGTCTAGGTTAGTGGACTCTTACAGAAGAATCGGTTAGCTATATATGTAACAAGTTGAATTTGATTGTCCAGATCTCTAAACTTCACTGCTCTGTAACCTCCTGACAAAACAAGCTTTAGGTGATGCTAGCCAATTTCAGATGCGTTTTGAAAAGAGGTGGGGGCTTAAAAGTAATTTATTACCTACAAGTTCCAAGAAAATAGGAATGCAGATGGAGGAAAGACACACACACACCCCTGCTTATTTTAAGGGGGGGGTGGGTAAGTTTTTTAAGGAAGGAGTAGCAAGATAAGCTCGTAGCAAGATAAGCTCACACTTAGTTTGACTCTGGAGAGTACACACAAGAAAAACCTCAGTGAAAAAAATAATTTGGAACTCAAAGGCAAAAATCTGTAGAAAACCACTGAGTTCCAGTGCTTATGGAACTCCGTTTGCTAAAACTGCACAATTTTTGACACTTGTCACAATTCCATGCAAAACTGGGTCTTATGACAGCAATTTGTATTGCTTTGTAATTGTTCATTTTCAAAAGTTGTGTTATCTGCTGTGGACGTTTGCAAAAAATAAAACTTTATAGAGTAAAATAATTTTTATGTAATTTCAGGACATAAGATTTAAAACAAATATATATTTTTTCAACTTGTAGCCTTTTTGAACTTTGTCTTTAGAGTACTCGAAAACTTCGGGATAGGTGCTGACTTAATGCAATTCTTGGTTTTCAGTGGTTTCATGTGCTGGCACAGTCCCATGACAGCAAAGCCTTCAAGTGCAATAAATTAAGATATTTTAAAAGTCTGTCAGCCCTGATGAGATTTGCCGAAGTTCCAGAACCATTAGCAGTCGAGTATATACTGCCATTTCCTCACCCCATCATAGGGAACATCTAGAAACTGAACTGAGTTCCCAGATGTCACAGTCCGAGGCTCAGCAGGTACCAGCCTCAGGCCCGGGACTGTGCAGAGCCCCTTTGGTGTCATCAGCACTCATAGATCCAGATAGCAGAAGGAGGGGAGGGCCAGGCGTTCCCTAATGCTTGCTTCTCTGTTTGGGGGAGCTTTGCCTTGTTCTGAACATGTGCTGAGGAAATCTTGCATAAAATATAATTTCTAGAATAATTTTTCCCATCTTTTGTTATATTAAATGAAGTTTTGCTCTTAGGTTCTTCTTTGTGCTCCAGGATGGCCAGCACTTGAAGAATTGTACCTTACTTCTAATAATATTACACTTTCAGAAAGGTAAGATGAGTAACATAAGTCAGTCGTTTGTGACTGATGGACTGCAAAGTTACACAGCAGACAGTTACATTCCTGTAATGTTTACATCACCGTGACATAACTGTGAAATAAATGATGCAAACTTCACGTGATGTACTTCAAAACATTTATAAATGCACACAATTATTTGCATGCAGTTATATACTTAGAAAACTAGTGTTTTCATTAACAAATAACTTGAAATGTTCTGTCTTTGTTTTTTCCCCATGTGGCAGGCCCGATAATGTCCTGCAGACCCTGAAGCTGTTGGACCTTTCAGACAACCAGTTACTGGATGGAAATCAGCTGCATCTAATAGCACATCTCCCCAGGTAGCTGTTAAACAAATGTGCTGGAAATTCTTTGTCCTGGATATTCATCTCCATAGTCATTGTTGACTGAAATACGATAGTATTGATGTTGCATGGAAGGTTTATGGAATCTTGAAATAGAGGCATTTTGCCCTCTTGAGGAGAGGAACTGCATTATTTAATTGAGTTATTTTAATATAATCTTATTTTTGTTGTATAGTAACACATTTTTAAGCTGTATGTTATTAGGTTTTTATTACATACTTATGAAACAAAAGTGATTTATCATGTTACCAAGTTCTTTATATATTAGTATGCACAGCGTTTTATCCAAGATGACAGGACTGTAGAGTTTGTGTGGAATAGCAAAGCAAAGGAGCCATGGAAGTAATTTCTTAGGAAGAGTTTTCTGGCTGCAACAGTGCAATGTGGGCTCTTCAGTAGCTGCACAGCCACCCTGGGGGTCCTTAGAGCCTGCAGAAAGCTGTTGGGCTGTTTGTGGGAAGGCGTCGCTCCTGAGGCTGACACTGCAAAATCATTGGTGATGGATGCTTGTCATGAGTGCTTTACACCCATGGTGCTTACTTATTTGTCCTTTGTAATGAAAGCAAAACAAAGAGTTGTTGGAGGGAGGTAAAAAAAGCGTGATAATGCTTCCCTGCCTCTTGTCAGCAAGACTGGTGAAGGGATTTGAGCACAAGACCTATGGGGAGAGGCTGAGGGAGCTGGGCTTGTTTAGTCTAGAGAAGAGGAGGCTTAGAGGCGACCTCATCACTCTCTATAACTACCTGAAGGGAAGTTATAGCCAGGTGGGGATTGGTCTCTTCTCCCAGGCAGTTAGCAATAGGACAAGGGGGCATGGGCTTAAACTCTGCCAGGGGAAATTTAGGCTGGATATTAGAAAGAAATTCTTTTCAGAGAGAGTGGTCAGGCATTGGAATGGCCTGCCCAGAGAGGTGGTGGACTCATTGTCCCTGGAGGCTTTTAAACTGAGATGGGACATGGCACTTAGTGCCATGATCTAGTAAATGGACTGGAGTTGGACCAAGGGTTGGACTTGATGATCTCTGAGGTCTTTTCCAACCCAGTCGATTCTGTGATTCTGCTCTTGAGTATTAACTATGGGGACGGTTACCGCTGTTACACTACAGGTAGAAGCGTGTGGCACGTTTTTGGGGTAGCTTAAAGACACACAACATACACAAATGGTATCATTCCCATACTGCATTGGTAAATGTATTTCCACTTTTGCAAAAGAATGTCTGTGGTAATACCCTTTACACAGATTCTTCTGATTTGCTGTTCTCTCAATAGCAGCATCTTTATGGAAGTTACAGGCCTGAGCTCTGATTCCCTGCTTTGGGGTTACCACCCAGGGGAAGCAGGTGTGTGTGTGTGTGTGTTCCTTAAGCATTTCAGTTACAGTGACTGGAAAATTGGGGGGGTAATACGATAGTTTTGCTAATTTGCAGAAATATTATCTTGCACTGTAGCAGCCATGATTTTAAATAGCCATAAGCTATTTTTAAAAAATCACTGGAAAATCACACCATTTAAATCCAGGAGCCACTTATTCTCTGAAAAACTTATTCCCTGAACACTGCTGACATCTGGGTACTGTCTGTGAAGGTGCTGTTCATTTGTCAGTGATTTTGCATCATGTCAAAAGTTGTTTAGATCTTTGGGATTTTTTTAAAAAAATGAGGTAGTATTTATTTACAAAAAACTTCCTGTGCCATGTACAGTAATCATTGTATCTATTAAATTTCAGATTAGAACAACTAATACTTAGAAACACTGGACTATCTTCTATACACTTTCCTGATGCTAGATTTGGTATGTAAAAGAAGTAATTTATGTATAGCTTTATAATTCTGTTAATTTTTTTCACTATTGTCTTGTAAATTTACTCTTTTTTTCTAGGATGCAAGACTAAAATGTTTCCTTCACTAAAGCACCTTGCAATAAATGACAGTAAAATATCACAGGTAGGTTAGATTCTGATAGTTTCACATTTTGAAAAGGCGTGTGTCTTTGCTTAAGAGTAACTTGCAAATTGCTTTTTAAAAATGTCTTTGATTGTATTTGTAAGATCCTGAGGTAACTGTTGAGTACTTGGATCAACACAGAGGCTTGATTTCAAAATTTAAAAAACATCTCAGTTAAACATGTTTATGGTAGCCAGTCATATCCCTCTGCTACCTCATAATTCCTCTTGCAGAATTTTGAATTTCTGATGATCTAAAATGTGGAGTGGTTCCTAGGGGTTTTTGCTTCATTTTGTGGTTTGTTTGGGTTTTTTTTTTTTTAGTTAAACGTAGTGCAGTTTTTTTCCTTAGCTACGTGAACAGGGTGAAAGTACTTGGTTCTGCTGACCAAAAGAATAGTTTCAGTCATGGCCACTGTACAGGAAAAGTCAGCATTACTGTGTATTGTTCTGAAATTAGGTGTGTTTTATGTTTCCTCGAAAGAGTGTTCCCTTCCATTTCAGTGGTCATCTATCAATGAGCTTGATAAACTGCCAAGTTTGCGGTCACTGCAGTGTCACAATAACCCTTTCATGGACACAGAGAAGAACCCAGAGACCCTGAGACAGCTAATTATTGCCAAGATAAGTCAACTGGAGGTTTTGAACAAGTCTGAGGTATGTGATATTTCAACAAATTGCACGAGTCTGAGGAAAAACATTAAATAATCGCCTGAGGAATTGTTTTCAGTTTATTTTAAGGTTACTGTTTGTTTGGGTGCAAGAAAAGTTAAGTGCTGACTATGTTATCATCTAGTCAGTGGGGCACTTAGTAGGACTACAAGGTCTGGCCCTGCTTGTGAATTCTGCTACCTCAGTGGGGACTGGGACAAGATGGTGGAATGGTGGCGATTTTTAAGTGTCCAAGTTGTGTTGAAGTTGCAGGACTGGTAACAAAAACCATGCTCTGGCCAAAAAAAAAAAAAAATAAAGAAAGAAAAAGCAGCACAGTTGAATCTGTTTCAGTGACAGTAATACGAGGATTTTCCTTCTGTAATAGGAAAATAGCATTACCTAAACCAAATCAAACTTTCAGCAAATGTTTATCATAGAAGAGAGAAGCAGCAGCATCAGTTCCATAGCTACAAAAAGCATCTTTGCATCATCATATACAGTAACGTCTTTGCTTAGATATTCATTTATGGATCAGTCAGTACATGGAGGTAGGAGTTGCAAGATTCTTATTAAAATGTACTGGATATATGGATCAGTCTGTACTTGGCGATAGGGTTTGTAAGATTCTTGGTAGCATTAAAACATACTGAACACCTAGATAAGAGCAAGGAGTCAGTGACATTATTTAGATTTTCTTCTCTGGAAAGTTCTTTAATTATGTGCCATTCCTGTCAGTACAGATCCTTCCTGCTGAAAGAAAAGGCGCAGAGCTTGATTATCGCAAAATATTTGGAAATGACTGGTTAGCAGCTGGTGGGCATTGGAACCCAGAGAAAAACAACCCAAGTGAAGAATTTCTTGCTGCCCATCCCAGATACCTGTTGCTTTGTCTTAGTAAGTGCAAGTACAGTAAAATTAGCATTTCCTCATTTCTGGCATTGTGGTAGTGCTGGTTCAGTCTCTCTTCAGTTTCCCTTGCCCTTGATGCTTTTTCCATGTGCTTCTACTGCCTTTGGAAAGCCCACGCATTGGCAAGCCCGTGTGCGAATGGCTTTTGCTTCTGTGGGGCAGCCGTGTAGTACTGCACCCTCCTGGGCACTGCTGCCGCAGAACTGTGGGCATCTGCCCTGTATCTCCACTGCTCAGCATACAGGGGCTGTCTCCACCTGGGGCTTTTTTAAAGTTGGCATGGTAAGCAGCACCTCCCTGTGCCTGTCACCTGCCCCACCCACCCCAGCCCCTGAGCCTGTGCACCCTCCAAAACGCTCCAGCAGCTGATGAAGGCTCATGTCTGCAGCAGCTGGCATGGCAGTAGCCCACCTCTTTCTTTCCTTGGTGTCCAGGCTGCTGAGGGAACTGAGGCTGCCATTGAGTCTTTGAAGGGTTCATGTCTATGTGCACTTTTCTTCACACAGAATATGGTGCACCTGAAGAAGGAGAACTGAAGAAACAACAGCCTTCAACTCTGAAAAGTCAGCTTCTGAGTAAGAGGCCACAAATGCATTGAAAATATTTTACAAGCTTAAGTGTTTCCTGGGTGTGTTTATGGAGAACAAAAGATTGAAAAGCCTTTAGGATGTCACAGAGTTGCAGCTTGTAATTCAGCTTCTCCAAACTGTATCATTGAGTTTGACCAGACACCTGCTTCTGTTTACTCCCCCCAACTCCTCCTCCAGCTCCCCCCCCCCACCCCCATCAACCCAAGCCACAGGCTTTTCTGAATTAGGACTTAATGGAGACTGGAGGTAACAAATGCTCCATTCTGACAATCTGAATGGCTTCTCTACAGAAGACATTTGAGATTTTAACTGCACTAGCTGCACTGTTTTCTGATTTTTTTTTTGTTTTTTTGTTTTTTTTTTTTAGTAGCTTCTTAACTGTAGGAAAGCCAAGCAAAAATAGGGGTAGTTTTGCTATTTGGGGCCATCTACATATTTAAACTAGGTTACATCCCAGACTTACAAATTCACTTTGCTTTGTTTCCCAGTTGACAGAACTGAACCTTCTTTTTTTTTACTTCATGGGCAAAATAGTATTTTAAGGCATTACATTTCAATGCATTTTAAATAGAGAACTAAATAGAACACTGAATCTAGTTGGCTAGACATAACAGAAACCTTTTTTAAGAATGAGTCTTGTAATCTCTGTAAAAGAATTAGGCTATTAAATTCTTTAAAATGTGCTTGTACAGTACTTACGACATATTGAAGGTCAAAAACTTGCTCTAAACTGAGTAGGCAGTTTCCATTCTATTGCAGGTTATTTTAAAAAGATTATAACTTTTTTTTTGTCAAAAGAAGTATTTACCTAAAATGCATAATTTCTGGTTAAGTATCAGGGAGTCACTTAAATATTTTCCCTAATTTACCCAAGACAAATGAAAACTTGATTATTTTAATAAAATTATTTTGAATTCTTCAGAGAATGACTAAGTTGCTACCTTAGCTGCTCAGATACAGGCTACAGCCTAATTTTTTTCAGAGGAACAGGCTGAGCGAGGGGAAACAATTTGTAATAAAAACAGACTAGAAAGACTCTCTGCTCCTGACAGAACAGAGCTTAACCTTCCTTCACTAATGCCTCACTGTTCTTCCTTAAGCTTTGACAATTAAGTGTCCCGAGAAACCTGAACAGAAGCCAGTAGAGAAAAAGCTACCAGGTAAGAACTCTTTGCTTTTGTTTAAACAGTTGATTTGTAGCTCCTTTTCAAATAACTGTTTTAAAGAATGGCCGCTGGCTCTGGCTTTCTCAGCCTCTGAAGATTCTTCCTTGATGTCTCTGTCATAAGGAAATGACAAAGGTAGAAATGGTTTGAAAAAACTCATTATTTTCCTGACCTTCATACTGACTTTCAGTCCAACTTGAAGATTGAAAGTTGATGCTTGTCTTATGACATCTGTTGCTGGTTTCATGATTAATGTGTCTGAGTCAAGGAAAGGCTCATTAACTGGTGTGAAATCTGGTGGATGTGTTTAACCAAATAACAAGAACATGAAGTTGGAAGAGCCAACTACATAGTCTGCAATTCTAGATATTGAGGTCTATATATGTAAGACATTTAGTTAAACATCTAATTCTGACCTGTATCGAATTTGTCTTTTCAAGTTTTAGTGCCTGTAGTGAGGCTACAATGAATAGACTTTGTTCTAAATCAACCCGATGTCTTAGAAAGATATATCAGAATGTAGTCTGAGAGAAAAGACTTACTCAAGCTTTATTCTAAAATAAAAATCACATTTATTATCACAAGTTGCATAAAATCAGATACAGCTTTTACAAAAATGTTTGATAGAAAAATATTTGTCTAAGTACAATGTGTGGTATTACAGGAATAACTCACTATTGCTGTGCCTTTAGATAAAGCTTCGAAAGAAGTGAAGGTTCAACCAAAATATTGAGTGTATCTATTGCAAACACAGGTATCACCTCTGGAAAGAACTACATTTATCCAGGATCCATTACAAAAAATATCCCTTCACGTGACTGACTTCGTAATACTAATATAAACAACTCCACAGCTCTTGCTGGGAATTTGGGACTAATAAGTGTAATACCATTTCTAAGAATGGCACTAGTTCCACAGTGACATTTACTTATTTGTGCTGGGAAAGCCGGTTCCTGGTAATGGAAACTTCAAGGAACAGGCACCAGATGCAAGTAGTCAGACCCTGATTGGTATGTGTCCCAAAGGTCACTTAGTTAACATGTAGTAAATACAAACTCAAAAAAAAGGTAAATTATGAAGCTGTAACACTTTAGTTTGGTATATGGCATCAAAGCACTTTTAAACCATAGTAGCATATCCTGTCCTAACCACCAGAGATTAAACCATTTTCAATTTGATATTAGCAGATATGGTTTCAGGTACAAAAGACATTATTGCAGTGTTAGACCTGAAGCAGCAAGCCAGCCTTTCACTGCTGCTATAAGCAAGCATAGTTGAAACACTAATACTTGGCTACAGCTCAGTGGTAGCAGCATTTTTCTAATGACTTTTCTTTCTCTCCCCTTGACAGAGTCTATGACTATTCAGAGGGTCAAAGGATTGCTCTATCGCCTACTTAAAATTCCTGGTTCAGAACTGAAGCTGTCCTACAAAAGTTCCAAAGTGAGTTAAAAATGGGTAACTGAACAATACAATACTGCATGCTGCTAAAGGTCAATAGCATGTTCTAAAATACTACTTAATGAAACTGTTTTCACTTAAGGAGGGCAGTCTTCATGCTGTAGTTTAGGACCTAATTTCATTCTGTAATGACAGATTCTCCCTGACTGCAACTGCCCGATCTATATTTGGGTTACATGAACAGACTTCAGTTTTGAGTCTGATCAGATTTTTTTTTTTTCCTTTCTTATTCTAGCTGGAAGGAAAAGAAGTTGAACTAGACAATGACTTAAAGCCTTTGCAGTTTTACTCAATAGAAAATGGAGACTGCATGTTAGTACGGTGGTAAGAAGGGATGCTCTCTTGACAGACTGAAGGAAAAGCCAACACTGGAACTGCAGAAGAGTTACATACTGCGCACAGACAGCACAGCAGCCTCTGCCTGAACACACACAGGATGCGTCAACTTCACACGTGGTGCCAGAGGGCTATACAGTAATTCTTTCAGCTCCTGAATTTAATCAGTGTCCATGAAAGCATCTGCTTTTGGCTGAACTGTCTTACTTGAGAGGTACCAAATAGTGCTTAAATGCTTCAATTAAATAAAACTCAAGGTAACTTTTGGAACAATTTTCTATTGCCTTCCCATTGCAATGGTGAGAATGTGTTTTACTGAACTGGGTACATAATTTAGTTGTGACCTCTTTGCTTATAATAGGACAAAATTAATGCTGCGCTGAAAGAGGCTACTTGCTCTTTTGTTTCCACCTACTTCCGAAGACCTTAAAGCAAAAAAAAGTAAAACAGCAGCAATTGTAGAAGTATCTACACAGCCTTAGACTATTTAAGGTCAAAAACTGACAGTACCTTCTCCCCTAAAGCGTTAACATACCACAGTATCAGTTCTCAGCATACTGCAAGGCATTGCTATTTATTTTACATTCTTTAGCGTGCTGTTCCTCAATTTTCTTTTACTTTCACTTGTGTACCCTCAGATTCATGTCTAATTTAGCTATCAGAAATCCTTCCTACTCAGACCAAGTTTTCAGTACTTCAAGATTTGGTATAAGCAAACTTTGATATTGTTTTTATCTAAAATGACAACGGCATTAAACAAACCTAACCCCTAACTCCTAACCCCTGGCTGTCCCAGCCCCAGCACAGATGTGGGCAGCCCCTCAGCCAGCACAGAACCTGCTGCAGCAAGACTTACCAGATGCCCTGGTGCTGAGCACAGCTCCCCACTGCATCCTGGTACGGCCCTACACTGAGTTAAATCAGTAGTACTTTAATTTACAAAAGACAGGCTAGTTGGCATTCTTATGTGCATTTATTAATTACAAGTAGGTCTTTGACTTTATATAAAAAGGAAAATTTTTATCTTAAACATTTTGGTTTTTGTCAGATCAACATCTATACTATAGAAAATGAGTAGTATCAGTCCACTTGTAATTATCAAAAGTGATGTGCAAATATTGTTATACTTTAGTTGAAACTCAGCGTTAAAAGATAACCTTAATATTCATTATTATTTCCAGAATGAATCCAAATGTATACTTTTCCATGATCATTATATGCTACCCTGTTTTCCGAGGCAAGTCCATCATCTTTCCTCACATCTACAAGGATCTCCACACAGTTCCTTTAATCTCCAGAGCTCTCTCAGTTCCTGTGGAGAATACTGGGGGGAGGACAGCATGCCACTCTCACACATCTTCTCACACAACCAGAGACTATCCTGTTAGAGAGAGCACCATTTCAACAGTTTTTTCTTATTGAGAATTTAGTCTTCAAAAGTCTTTACTTCCAAGAATCAGGTTTTCAATATTTCCGGCAACAAACTTTGCAAGCAGAGGTCACCAACTAGAGATGTATGTCCCTCTCTGAACTGCTAGACCTTTGCAGAGAACAGGGGGGTGGAGAGTGGGGGCTACTGGTAGTGGAGGAGGTTGGTTTATGGTTTTTTTTTTTCTTTTAAATACATTTTAACAAGTGTTTTCTGGATTTTAATCCAATGGCAGTTTCAGTCTTTTTTTAAAGAAAAAGCATTACCTCTATTTTATGCTACTTGGAGCAACAGGCATGTTCTCTTTCCATAAGATTAGATAATTTCTTTAGACTTACTTGATATCGCTTGGGTCCTACAGCTGCCATCCAGATGCCCATACTCACATCTTCACCCTGAGACAACATATTAAAATAAAAACTATAGATGTTAGCACCAGGAAAGCACAAAGCATCATTTCGTTAACTAGAACAACTTAAATTATGTACCAGCAGTAAAAAATGGTGACTACAAAAACCTGTCTGGCTGTTTTAAAGGTGTTAAATTAATCCTCCCAGCTTTCCAGTGATAATATATTGTTCTCAAAAGACAGTACAAAAACCAAGGTTATAGCTGCAGAGGTTCTCAGTCCAAAACAGTTGCGCTTTGAACTAGAGCAGATACTAAGCATAGTGACCAAAACCACTGCAAAAAGCCAGCATCAACCAGGGGAACCCAACACTAACACTCGAGTAATGTTCTTTCCAGCTCATCCAGTACGCATGCTGCTCCCCAGACCAGTTTAAGATAGAAGAACTGACCCGGCATTTTACTACCTGGTATGTCTTTAATCTTTCAGAGTTGCTTGCCAACCACTGAACGATGTCTTTGGAGATGACATAGCCGGAACCACAAGCAAAGGCTGGATATGCAGGACTTGGGTACTCCAGCTCTTGCCATTTCCCAGTTCGATCAACTGCCCAATTTAGTCTGAAACTGAAGACCATGTTAGATGTGAGATGATTATACAAAGACCTCTGTGAAACCTTTGAATACTTCTAACTGAAGTAACACTGACAATAAACAAGAGGAAGAAGTAGGTAGTGATGCTAATTGTGATGCTTATTTCTGTAGGGCACACATCTAATTGAACACAACAGCTGAAAGCATAAGTTGTTTGGTCTCAATCTTGAATAATAAGGTGATAAAGTTGTCAGAACAGAAACAAACACAATGCTGACATTCAGGTCTTCAGCACCTCTGCACCTGCTGGTCGGTTTTGATCCAGGTAAGTGCAAGCATCCTTAATTATGTTCTTAAACAAGCACATCTGCGTCCAACCCCCTTTTGTTAATTAACAGGACACAAAGTTGGTGCCTACAGCAGACATGCAGTTACAGTGATGTTACACAATCTGTTTTCCTGATAAAACTATCAGCTCTTCAAAAACTGGAAGCAAAGCAAAGGTCTTTTTTTATATACCCTCTCTGAGCTGTTTTCCAAATGAAATTCAACAAAGTGATGTTCAGCAAAGACTGCTGTCACGGAATTACATAAAACCTTCCTGGCAGTCGTCTTCTCTAGGGGAGATTGTATCTACTACCACAAGCCTGCAGAAAGCCAACAGTGCTGTGTCTGCAGTCTCCACACTGACACCCATCCCCAGGCAGTGTTGGCATAACACACAGCTGCACCACACAGCACTACAGACCCTGTCAGGCTGCTGGGTCAGGCAGGAAGAAGCGTCCCACATTTCCTGTTCTGGAACAGGCCGGTATTGCGCTTCTCTTACCCTACAGGTACTTCATGCACTCAGAGCTGAGCGGCATAACTGTGTCAATGCAGCAGGTTCTTCCCCTTTTTGCAAACAAGTTCAAGGGTTGCTGAATTCAGTCAAAAGCAGCTAAAAGCTTTCGTGAACTACTAAGAACTGTTACCCTCAAAAAACAACCCCTTTAAGCGAGGAATTACAGCTGAGTGGCAGACCAGCTGTCAGGCTCTACACAGTCACAGCTGAAGCTGACATGTTGAAGCACCAGGTAGATAAAAGTCATAACTGATACCTGAATTCACTTTACTCAGTATCTTCCACTCTAGCAAGTTTGAGGGGCACCTGCTTTGCTAATCATTTTATACTTCTCTAGTGATTTCACTGTTGTTCACTACATCTCACACTGCCCTACCTGAAAACTGTGACTATTCCAGAATTTACACTTGAAGATGTCACCCTTACATGAAGTTCTCCACAGACATACTGAAAAGATGACATTTTGTCCAGCTTTTCTCTCCCAGCATGACTTGTCACTTCTTTTTGTCAGTAACTTAATAAAATTACGTGATACCTTAACACACCATTTCTACAGCAAGACTCAGCAAATGCATTTTTCAGTCTGCAGAAACATATGTTATCAATCCTCAAGTTCATTCAGTGGCTATTCTAAGACTAGAAATATGTTACTAAAACTTGAAGCACGTTACACTCAACAGCGTATCTTACACCCCAGGAAAAGGGGAAGTTTGTATTACAAATGAAACATATCTTCATGGAAAACTTGAAGTATATGAAGGGGTTTTTTGGCCTAAGGTTAAGAAAAGGCGCCATTCTGAACTCCCACTGCTTTCCATAGAATTGTAGATGAGCCACCTTCAGTGGACTGCCTTTTAATTTACAGTATTCATATAAGAATCAGTCTCCCTCAGAAACAGCTTGGTACATTGTACCCCATCATAAATGGGGTCATTTGCAGACATGATCAGCGATCCATCAAAGACTTCTCTCTCATGCCTGAGGGTGACTATCTTTTGACTGCAGTTTTAAAAGAACAGAATAGCAGTAACTTAAGATAAGTGTGTTTTATCTAAGATGAGCCAAAGTTCTGCAGTAGGGTACCCAGCCCATTTGGTTGCAGTTCTGAGATGTTCTACATTAACTAGATAAGCTTTTAAAGTGGTGAGTTAAAATTAATGAACAACACCACCACACAACGTGAAGTGGGAGACAGAAAAGGGCTAACAGCACACTTAAGTACTGCTCAATCCAAAGCATTCCCTTCCCAGTTTTCACTGACATCCCATCCTTGGTTTCTGCCAGAGTAAGCTGTTAATTCTATAATTCACAAGAATTCTGATAAATCTCGAAGAATACAGGAATTAATTATTAACAGATTATAAGGAACACTGGACAACGAACAGGAAACTTGTCTGAACTAGAGAGCTTAACAAGGTCTAGGTGAAGAATGCAAAGTTTGAGTTCTCAGGCACATACTCAGAGGAGCAGAAGGAAGGGAGACAATAAAGTCAAAGTCACTTCAAGGGCCAGATATTTTAACCTTCTGCTCAGGCAGTTAAGGTCTCCATGCACCAGAAGCAGCTCTCAGAGAAGCCTACCAGCATTTCATTTGCACTTTCACCAGTGCTCAAGTCTTAATATAGAAGATGTCACTGAGTTAAAAGGTAGAAGAGCTTGGAAGGATTCCCCAAAACCACTCCAGAAGGCTCCTTTACATTTAGTGGTTACGGAACTGACCACACAACCAGAAAACGATAGCCAAGGACCAGGCTCACGGTAGGCAGTGACACTGACCATTGCATAGGTAGGGACACCAAGGAGAAGGAGGGCAATCTCTTCAGTATCACATCCTCAGCTCTTACAGCAAAGAAGAGCCTTCCCTACAGCAGCTGAGGCAGCAGCCCAGGCAGCTTATATGTAGTGCTGGTTTTCGTTTTGCAAGTTGTTTTCCATCTTGTCATCAAGTTCCTGACCTTTTACATTGCTAAAATGAACCTATCATGCCTTCGCTATTGCCTTGCCTTGTGGTAAAGGTAGTTCCAATACAACTTACCAAGCACCAGGCAATCAGGGTTTTTGTACAGGCTATAGAACACATGCCCACCACTCAGATCTTTGAGATTGTCACAAGACAGTCAGCTATTCCATGCACTTTGACACACAGACACACACACACACTTTACTAAATCATCTTAGGGGTAAGCAACAGTCAGTACAGATCTGAGGAGAAAGACATCTGTAGCAGCAAAGGGCAGCTTTTCTTCAGTAAGCAGATGGCAACAGGAAGACACACTATGCCATTATGCTATATGGAATGCTATAGCAGCATAGCATTTCTGCTCATTACAAGTGTAATGCAGGCTGGGAACTTCGCTCAAGAATTCATGAATCAGACCTACCACTGCAGACAGCAGCAAAATGGGCAGCTATACCTGTCATTCACAGACTTCAAAATAAAGTGCAGATTATAAAGGCAATTTTGTTTCTCCTGTTTACCTCGTTTCCTCAAGCCCACCAGAAAAATCACAGTGGCTTCAAAAAAAGTAACATTTGCAATTCTAGTATGTACTTGCATTTTAACGTTACTGCTGGAATACTTTTGTTTATTTAAGTACCACGACAAAGACATACACAATAAACTATGTAGGGTATTCAAGCAAGTTCAACTCATTGTAAAAGCATACTCTGGAAAGCTACTGTAAAGTACTAATTTTTGTATTTTGAGATTCAAAGTTCTATACATACAAAAGTCCTGCTTTTCATAACTAGCTTCCATAGGCAGAAAAGGGGAACCCACAGGAAAACAGACTTAAAGCAGTAAACTGTTCACTAAAGACATGGTAGCTCTCAAAGACAAGTTTAAAAAAAACAACTCACTTTCCCCACCAAATGTTTGGCCTGTCCAATTTTTTCTGTGTTATTCTGTTAAAAACAGCCTCCAAATCAATGTAACAGTCATCGTCTGTCTTCAGCAACAAATCAAAACTTGTTGATTCAACTGTCCTGTAGCCAAAAAGAAAAGTGATGAGATGTTGAGCTGCAGTCCACAAGCCACAGCTACACAACAGAACATTCCACAAGGGTTTTCTGGGAAGCAGAGGGAGAAGGAAGAGGAAAGGAATGTCTTTCCTACCCTTGACTTTTAAATGTTTTCCCTACTGATCAAGGCTGACTGCTTATCCTACACAAAGGAGATGCAGCTGCATCCCATGATGATCTTACAACATGGATTTGTGTATGACCTGAAGAAAATAAACTTGAAGTTTTGTTCTCCAGGACAGATGGTAGATTTACTAGTGAATCTGTCTTAAACAGTATTGGGCTCAGAAGGATATGAATCCCTTGTGATGATAGCAGCACAGCTGTTAAAGCCACTGGCTCCATGTCAGTAGCCTACTCTTCAGGATGAGACAGTCAGTTCACGTGCAATACAACTGTAGAAGGTTGTAATAAACATCTGTGGAAACAGCTTGGTACTTGCTCTTCCTCACTAAAGCACCCTTCAAATATGAGAAAAACTAATCTTTAGCTGCCTGAAATAGTTGAAAATCTGTCACTTGTAAAATAAACAAAGAAGCTTAAGATTCTAGGGATTATTCCTTGGTTGATTAACAAAGATTGGTTTTAAGGGTAATCTCCCTTACAGAGGAAGGCATTTTTCTTAAGCTTTTTATTACTAAATCTTGAAAAAAATTGCTAACCTGTAAGAAATGATCACGAAGATCTAAGTCTTGACATTTAAACGCTCTTTTTAGAACTGAACTGGTTCAGCTTTTCAGTTACATTCATAACCATGAAACTTGTTAAATAAGTGCATAATCTTGCAAGAAACCATTAATAAAACTGTCAGCTATATTTCTTACTCCACAGCAACATTAATTGAAACAGTTCTCTCAGAGTAATGGAAAGAATTGCAAATTAGAGGTAATAACTTATTAGATTCACCACAGACAACGTAACAGAAAATTCTTCCTCTCAGCCTTCTGTGCCCCCCTTACAAAAGCTTCCTATCCTCCCCCACTCCTCAGTGCTGCTGGGGCCGCAGCAGGAGTACAGTGAGCAGAGTCTTGCGCTCCTCACTACAAGAGACACGGACATACTGCACGGAGTGAGTCCAGCAATGGGCCACCAAGATGCTGAAGGGACTGGAGCATCCCTCCTGTGAGGAGAGAGCTGGAACCGCTGAGCCTGGAGAAGGCTCACGGGGGAGTTCATCGCTGTGTATAAATACCTGAAAGGAGGGTGTAAAGAAAGAGCTGGGCTCTTTTCAGTGGTGCCTGGTGTCAGGACAAGAGTCAATGACCACAAACTGAAACACTAAGCTTACGAGCTGGCCAAAAGCCATTCTATAAAACACTAAAGCTGCTGGTTTTCAGTCCAAAACAAAAGAAATTACATAGAGACATGAAGATTTTCACATCTGGACTCTTAGAACAGAAGCCTGTCTTGCCAGCTCATGCTTAGTCGAGGCACCATGGGTCAGCATTCAAGAAATACAGATCCTGTTACTTTATTCATTAGATACGCTACGTGCCCACAAAATTGTAAGAGAGAAATACAACTTAATGAAGTAAATCACATAAGACATGTATTTCATGGAACCTGTCAGATAACATAACATGCTGGATCATCTTGCACTACAAACAGCAACATTCCTAAGACAAAATGCTTTCTTTTCAACTTACCATCGGTAGAAGTTCAGCAGTTTGGCTGGAACATTTCTGTAAGTGTCAATAACATCTACAAAAACAATATCATCATAGGTACTGCTCTCTTCCTTCAATAAAGCATCTTCTTTTTCAAGATTTTTTATGTGACTTGTAAACCTTTCTGGGCGAGTATGGAGGCTTTTTAAAAGAGCATCGCCTTCTGAAAGAAGCAGCACCCATCATTAAACTAAGATGCATATCTACACACAATTTCACATGTTTCTCTTCGATCATACACAACATACTGACAAAATGAATCTCAAAAAGTGTTCAACTCAATGGGGTTATGAAAATCCTATAATTCAAAAATTTCTATTAAATATTAAAAGTTGTATAGTAACAAAGAAAAATTTTTTTTGCATAAGATCTGATACAGATTACACAAAGTTTAAAATAAAAAAGTATTCTCTTCCTTTTCAGTAACAAAAGCATTCAACTTTTTAAGGTTCTCAATATTAAAGAGCTCTCCAGGACTCCACTATTACTGATAAAGTAAAAAGGCTATTGTTATATCAATTATGTCTAAGCATATATATGTCTAGCATTACAAAACAGAGCCCAAAACAAACAAAAACTTCCTATGCTAAATATAATCAAATTGGCATTGCTGTGATGTAGCACAGGTAGTCCCTGCTGAATTTCATCACATAACTGACTATAGATAAAAGCTAAGTAGATACTGCAAGAATACTGAACTTCTTGGTAAGGAAATGGTTTGTGGTACTGAAGAACAGCATGGAAGGGCTTTAGCACACCTCCATTTAGGTGCCTACATGGATGACAAGAAAATAGTACTGCCCAATTTATATCTGCCAGACCTAGCTACAAAAACACAGGAGTAACACTCTGAAAGTCACTACTTATGTTGACTATGATGGACCGATAAGAATACATCAACTCTAGTGCTCTGTGGCTGAAATCTCAGACAATGGAAAGGACTCCTATAGGGTCTGTGAACATTCTGCTGAAATAAGTGTAAACCGGCAAAAATAGAGGTGGAAAAGCAAGCTATGTTAGGCAGTCACTGTTTGTCACTAGTTAATATTAAATATTATGACACAGTACTTCTAAAAGTAGCAGGACTGGAAAAATGTGAAAATTATTAGGGAAAGATTTCTTGAGGACCACATTGCACAACATTTTCTAGCTTGGGTTTGAATAACAAAAAACAAGGACGGAGAAGAGAGTCGAGATAAAAATGGTACTTCTGTTAAATAAAAAGACAAAGGGATGCAAGTAACTTAAGGTGGCTGACAAAGAACAAGCAGAGAAACCATATCAGGACACTGACATTAGGCATAAAAAACCAAAAATAAATTAATTGTTTCTACTAAAAAAAAAATTAAGTTGACCAAGTTCATAGAGATAGCATGCATTTTACCTCAGAAATGCAAATTCAACTTCCTGTTTTCTGATAACATCAAACATGATGCTATCCATGTTTTACAGACTTACCTTGAATAGTGTAGATAAAACCACCTGCTATTCCCTCCACACCTTCTGTGAGTTCATGTGGCAGTGACCCTTCCCCTGCCTGCTAGAGACAGATTAATGGGAAGAAATTAGTTCAGCTCTCATGACTGATGTATCTTTCCCTGTGATTTCAAGGTGTGAAGTTTTCTGGCAACTGAGAATGAATTAAAGCTCTTCTGGTTTAGGTACCTGCACAACAAAAGACTACAACTAAGATTTTTAACTGTAAAGTTTTGTGGCATTTTTTGAAGTTTCACCAAAAACCACTGGTGCCACTGAAACTTTTAGAAAACTAGGTTTAAAGTTGAGAGAAAAAAAAAGTGAAGTTATTCTGGATAATTTACAACAGCAGAGCATGTTTAAGCAAGAAACATTTTGACAGAAAGATACATATTGCCAAAATGCAAAAAACGGGCTTAATCCCATCAACTGGGATTTTAGCACAGGAATTCTGACCACATTTTGCCATCTCTGACCTACTGATACTGGTTTACACCTGACAAAGGCAATAGGTAAACTTTACTCCCTTAAAAACAAAAGAAAATGGCACTTACTAGCATCATTTTTTGCATGCCCTTGTTGTTTTCCCAGGCAAAGCAAACTTCCCCTCTGAGACAACAGGAGAAGCCCAATTCAATTAATGACTTACAGAGAAACACAGGAAAGCAAAATGCTAAATACCCAAGACCTATAGGAAAAATAGAAACATGGTGGAAGCGAAGCAAGGTGACTCACTGTAATGACTCTGAAAACACCCCCTCCATCATTCACCACCACTTTATGAAGGTTTCTTGAAACAAGGCCCTGAAGATCCTGGCTCTCCCACACAATGGTACCTTCAAAACTCTGGCAAGAGAGCAAAACACTGTTAGGCAGGTATTCAAAGACTTCAAAGGATGAAAATCAAACAGTTCGGGGGGTTTTCTTTTAAAATAGTCAACTTCACGCAACATATAGCTTGAATACACAACATAAATGTTTTACTTACACTTCAAAAAAATTAAGTTACACATAAAAGAAATACGTTGGTGAAACTCAGTAACACATAGTCATGCTTTTAAGAGTAATCATGAATCTCTATATTAGGAACATTAAACTTTTAACAGAAGTCTAGTGTAAAAGGTTTTGGTTTTGTAACATCATTAAGATGGCATTTAAAGGTGACCTAAAGTGAACTTCTAAAAAATCAGCTATAAAATCCTGCATTACAAAGAGGGTATGTTTAAACAGATTTGGAAATAAGTGCTGCTTTTTAGTTATCTGTCAAAACCAAAGATCAGAGACTCGAGCCTGACATCAGCAAAACTCAAAGGAAAATACAGCCACCTTTATGCCGGCAAAGCTGCCACAAGCTACTGTAGGAGAGTCACAGAACTTTGACCTCACATCTTGGCTGACAGGGAAAAAGAAGGAGAAGGACGAGTGAACATCTTTAAACCTTTCTGGTTTAAACTGTCACTCCATGGTTTGTTTATATACATATATGTGTGTGTGTGTGTGTGTAAATTCTTGCATTTGAAAGCATTTCATCTCTACTTGAAACTAATCCATCTAACAGTCCAGCTATTACCCATTTTATGTAAGACTTTCCTGAAGACCCCTAAGAACATGCAAAGGGACAAGTGGTATGTTGTACAGGTAAGAGTACTGGTAGTGTTATATTTTTAATTTTTTTAAAGCAATTTTACCCTTACAACAAGGTACAACAGTGTAGTTGTAGGGTTATTATACTCCTGACTGCTAGATGAGCGCATTCCATTTTGTTTCTCCCAGTTTCACGGGAGAAACACTGGCAGTGTGCACCTTGGAACAGAGAAACAACTTGTTTCAACTATTTGCAGATGCATCTCTGTTGCTGTAGAAAATCTGTTTACTTACCCATTTCAGCTTCCTTGTACTCCAGAAACCTTCTGAAACTCTCCAGTTAGTGACACACCATTAAGTCTAGCTTAGAGTTCAGCTCAATTCTTTGCTTTCCTCTAGAGGCAGGTCTTAACATCTGCAGCAGTCTTGGTATTCAATGACAGCTGCGTGTTTCAGAAGTCTCCCATCTATTATTTATAATGCCAGCTTTATAATCTAATAGTGGAGCTAGTCAGCATTTATTCAAGCCTGACTTGCACGCTCAATACCTTCCCCTTGTTTATTTAATTACCTGTCAGTTATCAAAATAAATGGACCACTACTAAGATTTTCTTTTAGTGGCAGAAGCCCAGAACATTGTGCACAGTAAAACCCACATGCTCCATTTCTCTATTTGCAGTGGCTGTCAACTCACATTCCAATGTTTTTTGCTGTAGGGACTGGGCTCTAATCCCACTTCTGTGCCTTGTTTACAAACACAGCCTTCGGTAAATTGTTTAGTGAACCTGAGAGTCCTTTCACTCCTCATCAGCCAGAAACATTCTCACCACTGACTATCAGTGATACTGACTTCACACATGTACCAAGAGTCTTAACACCTCAATGCAAGGTGTTCTAAAGCTGCAAATCATTATTTTCCAGGTTGAGAGACTTGTAAGCAAATTTTCTCATTACTTTACCCTTTAGCTATTCTTTCTCTAAGCCACTTAATGAAAGCTGAGGCCTGAAAATGCTTAAAGCAACACATTAGTGGCACACCTGAGACTACATCATCTGTTTTTCCCCATTTAAATTCCAGCCCTGTTGCTGCCAGAGCGCAGTGGCATTTACAGTGAATACCGAACAGGTGTACTGACATAATGCAGACCTGCCAAGCTCCCTTCCTAATGTTAAACAGTGCTGTGCTTTTTGTTTCTCCAACTACTCCCCATTAGTCATATAGAGTATGCATAGCACGGAGTCCCATTTTCATGCAAGGGGCCCATGGCTTTTTGTCAAAATACGTGCATTGCTAAGATTTGGCTGTAAAAGCCCCTGTGTGAGTTTTAGTTTTCTGGTAGTGGTTCTGCTCTTCTGTGCTTTCAGTCGTTCCAAAGCTGAATGATCGATTCTGTCTTTGACAATCTGGCCTGCCAGATGCTTATTCTAATGCTGCATTTCCCTCCCTTTCCCCAAGACAAGCAGAAAGAGCAGCACTTCAGCTGGAAGACGAATGAAGCTCTTTAGCAGCCTGTACAATCCATTACTTCTTGAAGGTGGAAAGGCAGAGAATAGATATTGTCTCAGAAACCATCTCGTGACAATTAGGCAGTTCACTAAATTTACTGCTCTCAAACAGACAGGAACACGTGGGCGATCTGTCTCCTCTGAATCATCACATATGGTTCAGCATCCTAAGTGTCACAGGAGACTACATGCTGTGCATAAGCCCTATTAATCTACACTAGAAACATCATGTTATCCTGTAAGCATTCAGCACGACATGTATCAGATTAAGGAAGCCCACACAAAGAAATATATGAATACTAATATCCCCTTTTCAAATGAAATACTTCCCATCTGCCTTTCAGGAAAAATGCAATCATTTATAGCAAAATTACAACTGCCTAGAATTTTAGTATCAGAACAAAGTCTGACATGGAAGAAGCTGACATGTTTTACTACCGAATTACTGGGTAACCAATACTCTTTTTTAAAAAGTAAAAAACTCTAAATCATTTTGATATCAAATTACATTGTCAAAACATATGCACAAAATACTGCAAGAGGTCTGCTCACCTGAAAGTTCTCCTGCCAGCATAACAAACTTGCACAGTATTCAGTGAAAAACTGTTTAAGATGATAAACCAATCTATCAGCTGCAGATTCCTCTTAAAAGGAGCACGTTTCCAAATGCATTCATTCTTAGAGAGCCAGGGGAATAAACCAGGGATTAAACCAGCCCCAAATGTCCTCACCTCCACCTTCAGTATTCTCTTGCTCCATTCTTTCATAAAATAATTTATTGCGTAACAAAACAACCCAGACGCAAAGACAACTTACAGAAATAGCAGCAAGGATCCAGTCATACAGGAGAATATTTAAATGAAAGTAAACAGCCTAAAATGGCAGCTGACATACCTAGTGAGAGATCACTGGTCCACTGGGAACAATTCCTCGTACCTGGGAAGGTCTGCTGAACTAGAATTCTCATTCTGAGTCAACTTACATTCACTAAACCTTTACTATAATAATAACAGGTTTTTCCCTACCTATATTATGTTTCCTCTGTGTTTAAGCACCTTCCTTCCTAAGCAGCCACAAATATATGCCAAAACCCTACTCTTGGACTGCAGCCCCAATCCCAAAGATGATTCCACACACACACACACAAACCCACCACCAGACACACACACAAAAATGCCACTTCAGCCATAGGACAGTGACAGGGTTTTAAAATCCAAATGTCAGCCTCCTGCACGGCACATACTCCATCTATTAGTAGTATATTACAGATAGACCCTACTACAGATCAACGAACAAAAAATTCTTCACTGCTGCTGCCACAAAAGAAATAACCAAGAATTCAGTAGGTCTCAAGTAAGTGCTTCTTTATTACAACTATTCAAATGTTGTTGCAAATGTGACACACAATATCTTGCTTTTATGTCCAAGACATGAGAAGCAGAAACCTCTTTTCCCTAGAAACCTGTGCCATCCTCGCCTCCCCATATTGTGAATTAATGTCTGAAAAAGGTGGAGGGAGGAAGAAGTATCCCATTCTCTGGTAAAATCTCTCATAGAATCAAAGCAGGTACAATTTTCACTCAGAAACTGAAAAGGTTTCTGAAATTTCTACTATTTGTCCATGCATTTTTTTAATCAATTTGTATTTTTGGGGCTTTTGCTTTATAACTACTGGTGATAATGAGATGGTCAAAAAGAAGTTCTGGATTTCAGCATGTCCCCCTCAACAAGAGGTTTTCACTCGCCCTTTTCTGCCTCTTGCAAAGGACAGTTTTATCAGTTGGTCTCTCCACTTGACTTAAAAGAACTGCAGGCAGTTCCAGTACTGGACATACCTCTGGCAAAATGAACTGCTCTACTGGCTTGTACCACAATCTGTTCACTTGCACTCCACAGCTTGGTGGACTAAAGCGAGCACTGAAGAGAGCTTCCTGTGAATAGCAGAAAAAAAAAAAAAATTCAAAATAACCAAACCACAAATTTAAAGTGCTGTGAGATAATGCAAATCTTGATCATCTTAGTCAGTTGGAATGGAAAAAGGCTTATTGATTGTATAAAACTTAGTGAAAGTTTTATTCTCACAACAGTCTCACAGACTCCACAGAACTCAAATGTTGGATTGATGTGGCAAAAGCAACAGAGGATGCTGACCCCTAAAACTTAAATGCTACTATATTACACGGGCCACCAGACAGCTCTTAGGTAACAACAAGCAACGAAGATGCTGTATTGCCAGATTCCTAATCGTCAGAAAACACTCCTATGATACTAACTTTTCTCCTTCATGGGAAGGAAAAGGCTAATGCAGATCAAGTTATGAGGCTCTCAATGTTTAGAATTCTACCATTTAGCAAACATAAACATAATTACAGTTGTTGGGGTTTTTTTATTTTTGCTATTATAAACCAACCTCTTTGGAATTTCATTATAAAAGTCACACTTCAGTATATTTTCTGTACTTAATTTTAACTATTAGCTCAAATTTAAAATTCTTTCTACTGTAGCATAGCCAGAAGTCATGAAATTGACATATCAAGTTATTGGTAGAGATAAATACAATATACCAAATGCAACCACCATGCTCAATGATTTCTTCCTCCAGGTCAGTACTAAGCCATTCTATGAAACCCATAACAGCTTGGGAGTGGGGAGGAATTATCACTGAAATTTGATTATTACCTGTAAACAATACCAGTTTCTAGAAATCTCAAAATGTCTTGCCATAAGAGAAACTTGGAAAAAATACAACCACCCTTCATCTCTACACTTCAAGGCACCAAATGCATCTTTCTGCACACATTTTAAAAATATTCAACAATTAATTTTTTATTTAATACCTATCAATACTTCAGAACCTCAAATGCAACCAAAATTGTGTCTTGGAATCAGATATAAGTGCTCTTTAGGAAGGGCGTTTAAATTATCTCATAGCACTGTGAATTTCATCTTTTGCATGTGTACATATATCTGTGGAATAAGAATTTACAATGAAACAGAAGAAAAACATAATTCATATGCTTGTCAGTTAAGTACTTCTAAATCATCAACACAGCACATCGCTTTCTGTAAGAACTTAATCCACACTCTAGAGACAACATGCTTTAGTCCACTTTCAAAAGATGACTACAATACTCTACCTCATGTTCGGCCTGGTACAGTTTTACAGTGATGTTCCTCTGGAATCCCACCCCATCAGCCTCATAAAATACTCCAAGACTGGTAATGACAATGGGGTAAAGTACACGAAAGTTCACACTGACAATTCTGTCTTCAGATAGCACGGAAGGTACATCCCCAGGGAGATTGAATGCTTCAATTTCCTGATTCAAAACTGTATGAAGAAGAAAGGACAGAGGTAATGTAAGAAGACTTCATAGTTCTTGAACTGGATACACACAAAGCACACTAGATACATGCAAAGCATTCTGATTAATTAGCATAGCTCGCAAGTGCACAAGAATAATCAAACGCTGGAGAGGAAAATACAACTGGCTGCAGACTGCAGCAAGGAGAAACTCATAGAGAGCGATGCAGCAATCTGCCAGCTACCAGCAACTGCAAATCAGTGCCTACATAGGCACAGAGAAAATATTAGGAACATAATAAATCAACAGAGTGATGACAAAAATGCTATTAGATTCCATGAATATGTATATAGTAGCGTATTAAAATAATTATTCATGTATCAAAATGGCATACACCTCCACTTCATTCAGCTGCCTGCTTTTTGGCATTATCTCTTCCCTAAGCCCTGAGGTACCATTTATTTGTGGGAGACTGGTCAAGCATTGGATGTTGCCACTCAAAAGATAAAGTAACCTAAGTTTCATTTTATGGTGAATCAGGGCTTACTTGCAATTAAAGAATAAAAATTAAATAGAAAAAACAGTGACAAGAAGAATTTACAATTTCAGTTAGGAATTTTTGTATGGCAGCATTTCATTTTCACCTCCATGGTACATTTCTTAATTGTTCCCTCTCTCGGGCAGAATCTGAAAAGCCTATGAGCCAGACTTGCTTAGAATTCACTGCATCACCAGAAAAGTCCACCTGACACTTGAGACTCTGGCACTTGCTACTGTCTTCACATATGACACTAGACCAGGTCATTCCAGCTCTCTCCAACCTCATTTTACACAGAGATTGGGTAAAAACATGCATTATATGGGAGAGACAGTCTGCCAATGCAAGGAAAATGCAAGTCCATTAGAAGTCAATGGCCTCCCCTCCTTATCCCATTTCCTTGCCTGCACATGGTACTTAAAGGAAGGTTGTGGAACTGTTTAGACAGCAAGTTCTAGGTGGCATTTATTTTCAAAAGTGGCTGTCTCAGTTAAGCACCCCAAACTACTCTCACGATGAAAGATGATTAGTCCCAGTTTAGATCACAGAATTTTTAAAACTTAAGTTCTATACCTGGGTTGCTGATGTTCAGAAGTTTGCAGGAGTAGGGGTCTTCTCTGTCCTCCACTGGCACAGCACAACCATACGCACCTATTATAAACTTCACAAGGACACTAAAATAATTTGGTTTTATTAACACCAGTTCTCTTCTCTCCTCCCTCCACCTTCAATAAACTTATTTCACCACAATGGCCTGTCTTTCACAGGATTAAGATATTGAACACCTCAAAAATCAGCAATTAGGGTGCATAGGAAGAGCAACCATATTCATTCCCTCATAAGGGTTCAATTCTAAACCCACATTTCATAATGAGGCGCAGGAAGACTGGCAACTAGGAATGGGATTCAAGACAGCCAGCACACTAAATAGAAAAAGACCTAAGGCAACACTGAAGGATCCTGAAGCCCTGCTATTCCATGCCTGGCCTTGTTATTAGTTCAAGATTATTTGAAACATTCTGCATTCAAAAGGCAATGAAATAAAATAATAAGAAAAAAGACAAATAGCATCAAAGGAGGAACAAGAACTCCACGCTGTTCATTACAATGAAATGTCTCAACTTCACAAAACAAGAGGTTGCTCTTTCCAGCCCACATCATGGTTGTGCCACAGTCAGGAGACAACAAGCACTATGAAGAGCAAAAGGACGCACCTTAGCCCAGCCTTTCACCTAGCAGCTACATATCCTCCTGGAACTTCATATAAGCTATGAAAGGCCACATTTTCAGCTGATTGAAGTCACTGTGCTGCTGCATGCTGACACCAAATTAATGAATGGTAAGTGGCTTTGAGTGCAAGGCAGGTATTAAGATGTGACACCTATCAAGACGAGAGTGTTTCCAGGCATAAACTGCAGCAGAACTTTCTCAGCAAGAACAGAGTTGTCTGCAGACTGTCACACCTATGCAAGCAATCAGGAAGGGTTTTGCAGGTCACTCACATTGCAGCAGCCTTGGGTGCCTGGTGCAGTGGGAAATAAACCTGAACTGTACAGTTGAAGCTACTGTAAGAGTCTTTTAGGGGTTTCTCACCAAATGTGATCCTGCCTGCTTTCAATATCCTGGATTACTAAGCATTTCAAATTGCATACTGTACAATTCATATATTGCAACAGAAAAAAGGGAAAATCTTATACATCACTAATGAACAGTGGCAACTAACTGCAAAAACAAACAGCAGTCATAGTCAAACAATTACATTTTATTCCTTGTGTAAAAACCAGTTCTAGTCTAGAACAAGAAGTATTCTTATACATTACTAAACAGATTTAAAAAAAAACAGAATACAAGATGCTCACAAATCATGCAATAAAATAAAATACATCAAAAAAAATGAAATCATGGCATTTAAGCATTATAGTCTCTCCTCGCCCCCCGCCCAGTCTCCATCCCCCTAAATTACAACACACTAGAGATTACCGTTGGCTCAGTGCAGGATGTTCTTTCAGGTGCTTGAACCATGTGTCCCTTATAACACTGCGCAGTTCATGATTGTGTCTTGCTGACAAAACACCTACAATAACATCATAATGTTTCAGCTTCCACTGAGGAAAGAAGGCCAGCGGACCTAGAAATATAAAGTGACAAAGACTTATTATATGCACATATTACCACAAGTCTGAATGGCAAGCAATAATTAAAATGCATCTCAAAAGCAAGAGTACTGGGAGCCTGAAACACTAAAAACAGAAGTAGAATTACCATTGCATTCTTGGTTCAGAATCAGGGAAATATTTTCAACATGTCAAAACCTTCACTAGCAATCTAGGAAAACTTTACTGCAATGAACTGAGCAAGTCCGTGCAGGTAAACAAAAACTAAAACTGTAACTCACAAAGCAGGTGAAAACATAAGCCTTGGTTTTGACTGACAGCATCTTCCATTCCTTAAATATTTGCCTGTCTGTCTTATGAGCAAACTGCCTCCAGGAAACATACTCTTGCTGGGCTTCTCTTCCCTACCAAACATCAGAAACCTTGTGGGCAAGACACAAAGTCCTACTGGTCTCTCTGCAAAGCTCTTGAGAGAGCCTGGGCCTTCTGCTTGCTCACTGATACCTCTTCCAGCATGATTTATCCCTAAAGCCTGGGGGCTTGTCATCACTGGTAGCAGGCCCTCACTGTTAGAATTCACCATTATTCTACCCAGGAAAAAATATTGAAACAAGGCCTGCCACATTCAGAAATAAGCCCATTTTTCCCTTTCTTTTTAAAACTGTCGGACCCCCCTGTGCCTCACCATTTCAATCTAGCATGTCAAGGCCTATCATTTCTAATCTTTTGAAGTTGAACATCACTCTGCCTTCACATGGGGCATTACATCCCTAATCAGGGCAATGCTCTGGCTTTATTCATAGCTGGATGTCACCGCCAACACTTGTAATCTTATGATTTAGCTTGTGCTGTTTTAATTTAGAGATCATGAAAGCTGGACTTAATTTCAAGCAAGTTTACGACCAGAAAGAGACCTGGGAAGCTCTGCCTTTGAGCCTGCAAAGAGTCAGGCAAGTAGCTAAAGTGAATTTGCATAATTTAATTTATTAGACATTCTAGAGTTGAGAAATTTATATTTAGCTTTAGCAAAGGATTGCTTTCCTCTCATTTGACTATTTTTTTAATTAGGTTGCAGATAAAGAAAACAAACATAAATGTGGGGGCCCTCTAAACTACTGCATACAGCATAAACAAGATTTTTTGTAATCTAATTTTAAAGACACCAAAAATATCTCCAAGTCTGTATAGAAAGAGCTGAATTATAATCCACGTTCTTCCTTCTGTACTAGCCTCCCCTTTCTCCACTTGGAAACTGAGAAGATAGACAGGTCTAGCCTAGGCCTCACTAGCCCAGGACCTCACTAGCCTAGGACCTCACAGCACCAGCCACAGGAACTGCTGTGTCAAATCACACCACACATCCATCCATCTAGACTTATATTCCATCTTCAGAGTGCAGTGGAGAGGCCTTGGCCTTGCTCTGCACTGAATCAACATCAAGAGATTGTGGAACTTTCTTTTTTTTCTTTATGGGCTATTGATAATGGCTTGCACCTGACTCCCTAGTCCCAAAGCCAAATAAAACAGTGGTCTGCAATTGAGTCTCACAACAGTACAAGAGCAGGGAAAGTGGAGAGATGTTTCCACAGACAAACCTTTCCCAGCCTATTTCCCACTTAAATATTCTAGCTCTAAGCATGCAAACACTGATTTTCAAGAAAAAGTTTAAGTTCCACAGTTGTTTAAATGAATCTGTACTGACAATGGTTACAACCTTATCAATAACTTAAGCTGAACATTAACGCATTAAGAAAGTTTACATCAACTTATGCCCAGAACAACTTAAAAACCCAAGCAGCAAGCCGCTAGTTTCATTCTTCAGTTTTTCACTAAAGTCAACTACATCTCTAATAACAACCATTGAATTAGTGGCAAGGTTCAGAAACACGATTTTTTTGCTGGCAGAGCTAAATACAAACCTACTGCCCTATATAACATCTGAAGAAACTTCTAAATCAAACACATTTGTCAATCTGAATATAATCTTAATTTTTCGTTATGCTGGTAAATACTGACTATCCAGAGGGTCTGTGTGTCTTCAGAGGCCATAACATAGCCAAGATCCACCAGGTCCCCACAACAGTAGAGGTACACAAGACAGCCACACATTTATAAGACTACAACATTATAGCAAACTCCTCTATAGTCTCATAATTCTTCCTTACACATCCCTTTTATTTCCTGGCTCTTCTATCATCCTTTGATTATTCTTCAAACAGCTTCTGCAGCCTTAACCACAAGCCTCCCGATATAAATCTCATAGGAAGACTAACATGTTTGTGGACTGCACATGAGATATTGTTTACACAGATTTGTTTTTTAAGATATCATCTTTAATTAGAAGCAGAACCATTTCATTAAACCAAAATTAAGAGAAAAGTAAAACTAAAAGCAGAAGTCTATGGGGCGAGTTGACTCAGAATACAATAAGTTGGCTTAAATCAAAAATAAAAAACTAAAAATAAGCTACTCAGATGACATATACAAACTTTTAATTAGTTTGTATTTAAAAATGAGTGAAGCTTTTCCTTATGAACCATTCATGTGGGAATGTTAATGTAACAGATGCTTCAGAATTAATATCCTACTGTTTTTAGAACAGACAGCTCTTTCTCGTTTTAGGTCATCTTCAGGCTCAGTAAAGTAGCATTACAGCAGTCTATATTCAGAAGATTGTCTTCTCTGTCTGAAGGTTTATGCCATTTTACTTTTAAAACCACTGAAAATGGAAAAAATAAACCTTCCTTTAACAAAAACCTAATGAATGAACTCTGCTTGTTAGCAAACATTTCTACTTCCTACGGAAAAAAACATAGATTCGTATGTCTCTCCCTGAACTAGCACTAAAGGGAACATAAAGTCAGAGGCACAACAAAAAAAAAGGACTAAGGCTATTACTAATTTATAAGGAGAATTCAGATATGTGCATATATATACACACTCTAATGCAGCACAAGTTAAGAGAAAACATTGCTGACCTCCCGGTCAATAATAACAAAGTATTTATACAAGCAATCAATACTTGTCACTGGAGTCCAAACTTATATGTCATATTTTTGTGTATTCTTACGCCAAAATTTTACATCTTGATAATAGGCTTAAAAATGCATACTATATTGCTCTTACCTTGCACTGGTTGTGCAAGGTAATCAAGCTTTTACATTTTCCAATTACACAGACAAAAAACCCTGTAAAGTTTGTACTTGGGGGGGGGGGGGGGGGGGGGAAGAAAAAAGCTACATACCACATTCCACAACAAATTCTTCAAGTGTTGCTAACGGAAGAGGTGCAGAAGGACAGAAAGCCTTTCCAATCCAGTCACACCATCACTAGTTGCATTGCTTTTGAATTCTTACTGTCTTAAAGCTGCATCACACAGCCCAAGACTTCTCAGTGGAATGTAAGTAGCCAAATGTGCAATGCCTGCTTGACACTCTTTTAGCATCAGAAACAAAACTGCTTTGATTTTGCTGTTTTGCCTGAGGCTGTTAACCCACAGCAAAAGCTACAAAAACATGGAAGGAAGCAGCCCTCTCTCAACTGCTGAGATCCACTTAGTTCTGTACAGTAACCGTAAGGAGTACTCCTGTGAGCTCTACAACTACTAAGTCCAGCCTGTCAGAGTCTTGTGTCACGTGGTTAATAACAAGCTCTTACTGAAGCTTTCCCGGGCTGCGTATTTGTAAGGACAGGCTCCCACATAATTCTCTGATGTCTGACCATACGTGTATTTCTAACAGTACAATTTGTCACTTCAGTATGAGCTGTCTCAGTCACCGACTTTCATTAAATTTGGTGAAAACACTGGTCTTTAGGACCTTCAGCTGTCCGTCAAGCTTGACTGAGAACTACCAACATATCAAAGTTAGGGAGAGATGCAGGAAGAGGTAAACAAGTGCCTATAGAGAGCACAGAGCGGTGCCCTTAGAAGACAAGGCTAAAGATGCAGAGGTGTGTCCCCTGTCAGGTGGCCACAGAAAGAGATCACTGCTGACAGGCAGGCTGCTGGCCCTGCTCAGATTTTAACCACCCCAGCAGCAGTCAATAGCTCTTGAAGTTTTTCAGAATCCCAAACTAAAAAGATTAACATGCATCTCTTCTTCCCGTGAGACTGATTCTCAAGTAAAATGTCAAGCTAAGCTGTTAATTATATTTACTGTCATTATAAGGAGATGAAAAGATTGAGAGATCATTTAGTTTGATTTTGTCAATAAACACAGTAAATATGATCCTGCTGCACATATCTTGATTCACAAGCCTCCTACCAAATACTAAATTTGCCAGTCGTTTTCAGTCAAGTTTGACACAGTGCACAGTCCCCAAAGTTATTAAGTTCCCACATTTCATTAACTGGACTGGACAAAGAAAAGCCTTCTTGTAAGTGGCTGCATTGAGAAACACAGCAGTGTAGGCTTACCTGCACTGTCAGGCACCAGAGAACTGCCACGGGAGACTGCTCAGGCAAGGGAGCTCCACAGAATGCTGGGCTTTGTACCTTCTGCTACCCATGCAGCTACTTTCTTTTTCCTTCTTTGTTCTTTTTTTAATCAATGAATGGAACTAAGTATGCCAGGCAGAAGTTATTAAGAATATTCTCAACTAATCCGCTTCAGAAGATAAAACTGAAAAAGAACACCACCCCCTCCCCTCAGAAAAACCCCACACATTCCAGGTTTTTATCTCTGCCTATTCTTGTGACTTTGTAACCATATTCCTGCTTTTAAATGCCTTCCTCTTTCTTCTGTGATCTTTGTGAAAGATCCAAACAAACACGGGGGAAGGAATTAACTGCATATAAAGAAGGTTTGTATTCACAGAATGCTGACACACGCAGAAAAAAGAACAAACCAAAGGGCAAAAGCAACTCTTTCCCGCTCTCTAATCCTCTTCACTTAAAGTAACCTGCTATAGCTCATCTGCATTACAGGTTTCTCTGCAAGAAGAGCTACACGACCCCCTGCAGTACCTACTTTAAACCAGAACTAAAAATCCCCAAGATGTATACCCCTGGTTTCTGAAGGATCACAGCACTCCTTGAGACAGACGAGCCTTTAGACAAGCTTTTAAACAAGCTTTACAGATTCAAAGAGGAAAACCTCTCTAGGGAGATTTTTTTTTTCTTTTCCATCAACAGCATTCCCTTCAAGAAATAAGACAGCAGGGTCCTTCTGAGTTGCAAAGTGACAGGTGTAATACTGGTGGGATGATGGTGCTCTAAACATCATTAATAATAAAGTATCACATTTGAACAGAATTTCTCCTTAAAGAATATAACATCACTCATAACCTCAGAGGTGGTTCCTATATTTTGTTATTTCAGGGCTGAAAAGCCAAAAGCAGGTTAAGCTCTCCCTCCTTCTCTCTCACCTGTCACGTACACAGGCTAGTCTGTGAAGGGGAACAGTCACAATTCTGCAAAGCAGATCACTAAATGCCAGCCTAACCAATGTGCATGCAGTTCCATTAGGCCAGTGCCTGAAGAAGTACGTGCTGAACCGCAGGACAACAGATGGCATACAAGCAGTTTCTAGAAAATGGTGTTCTTAAATCTGTTGCATAATTATTCACTAGTAAAAGACTGACTCTAACAAAACCAAAAGGGCCAATTCTTAGCTGCCACACTCCCCCAGAAATGTAACAGGAATCATGTCTTAAAGGACATTGGCATCAGCAAAGAAGTAGTGTGTTACATCAAATGTGTGGGGCTTTCTGATTAGGCACTGTAACCGAAGCCCTACCATGAGTAATTTCCTACTCAATAAGACTTGTGCCATCAATTAAAACACAGAATTAGCAATGAATCCACCTGGAGTGCTAAAAGCAGGTCTGTCTGTTCTTTCTCAAGTTTCTGAGGTCATTTTATAATTAGCATTTATCTAACATTTTTTACAAAAAAATAACTACAGCTTCCTACCCACAAACTTGCTTTGGACAGCACTTGTTTGTAACTAGCTCAACAAGGACTCCAATTAAACCTAAAAGTACATTCTTGCACAAATCTTGCTCAGAAGTGTGAATTACAGTTCCATTAACTGATGAACAAAAAGAAAGAAGGGAGCCACTAAAGTCAGGACACTGAAGCAAAGGCCAGTGCCTTTGGTCTCAGAACCAATCCTATTTATTTTTTTCCAATTAACTATTACTGCCTACAAGTAGTGTACTCCATCTTCTGTGACACCAAGCTGAAAGTGATCATGAACACAGTGAGAACTGGAATAAAGCACAGGGAGAAACACGACTGAGGGCCAAAGCATGCAGGCAGACCACAGGCCTTTCACGTGGGGTAGTTGAGAAAGGTGTTATTAAAGGAGGTATATCTAATAGAGCAGGGGTGTCAAGCTCATTTTCACCAGAGGCCACATCAGTCTTTTGGTTGCCTTCAAAGGGCCGAATCTAATTTTAGGACTGTATGAATGTAACTGCTCCTACATTCATACAGTCCTAAAATTAGATTGGGTCCTTTGAAGGCAACCACAGGTTGATGTGGGCCCCAGTGAAAATGAGCTTGACACCCCTGCAATAGAGGAACAGAAATAGGTGGAACAAGTGAAGACTGGAACACTGTTCACATTTAAAATCACCTGACCTATAGACAACATAAATACACTGCCTTTCAGAAATGGAAAGCCTATTTTGCCAGTAGAAGTTAGAAGTACTTGAATTGCTCAGCTTAAGAAAACAAAGGTTTAAAACAGATACCTTTTATCTCTATGGTTATATGATGGAGTGGTACTTGAAGGAGGAGAAAGATCCTTTTTACTGAAAGACTTTAGAACACAAGGGCATAAAGCAGTTGCAAGTAAGTTTAGGCCAGAAATGAGGAAACATTTCTAATCAGGACAGCAAGCTTCTGGAACAACCTCTCCCTAAGACTGCTAGGAACCCAAGTGAACAAACAAAAAGCCACCCCAACCTTCGGCTAAATAAACGTAGGCTGCCCAGCTGTCATTTTACAACAGAGATCAAGAGCTGCTTATTAGAAAAAGTAAGCAGAATTGATGGCCAGAAATGTCTATTCCAGTCTTCTGTTAGTGAGTCAAGCTAACTAATCACTAAACGAGGTTTTCATCTTTTTAACAAATCTCCATTGGTCTGCATGTGTGTTATGACTATTGAGAGGAGAATTAAACTACTCAAAAAACAGAACTGCTGTTCTTGACCTCCACCAGTAGCTAATTTTGCAAATGTTGAGACACAAAGACACTACACAGAAATACCAAGTAACACACAAATAATGCATTTTTATGTCACAGCTATTGTAAAACACTGTCCCATGATCATATTTAATTTTTGTTCATACCAGTGAAGCAGTACACGAGAAAAAAAATGCACAAACCTCGATAATCAAATTAAGTAAGACTGTCTATCAGGCAGCACCGGATCTTCTTAAATAGTTTCATACTCAGCAAGTGTTTTAATTATTAGGGACATTTTTTACTCTTGTATACAAATTCATTAATGTTCCTAAACCACACAGAATAATAAAAAAATATAACACAGAAGACATCAGAGATAAAAGAGGTCCCTTTGCGCATCCTTCTTTCGCCTGCCAAGGCAGCCATACCTACAGCTTGTACATTTCATGGTACTTTAATGGAATTATCAGACAAGGATCAGACCTACAAAAAGACAGCAAATGTATTGTATGGAACATTTTCTTAGAGATGATGGAAGTTGTCTTTTCATTATTAATCCTAGTTATCCTAACATTATCCAATGCAATGTAGTTTCACAGTAGCAAACACAAACTCCAGTAATAACTGCTTGTAATAGTGAATCTCTGTAGAGCAAGGCTACCCTTCCTCCCAACTGAGAAACTTCTGGATTTTCTTCAGAAATATTTGTTAGTGGAAAACACATTTCTGCAGGAGAGGTCATCATGAGATCCCACATTGTCACCTCCAACTCCAAATTAATTCACTGAAGTTACAAAAGTGGCACCCTCAAAGACAAGAACAAACGAACCAGACAATTCAAATGCATTCAGGCTAACAATTAGAACTCTGGTTCTTTTATAATTCAAGTGTGACCACCGCTCATTTGACATGCAACAGCCACAATAGAGACATAGTGGACACCCGTACAACTCCACCACTTTCAAACTACCCAAGTGCACCGACCTTGCTCCTTTCACACCTGCATCATTAGTCGCCATGGGCAAGCAGCACTCTTTTTCCTCACAGCTGCCTACACTGCACAGGAAACAAGCACCAGTTGCGATGCATGGCACTGTCAGTGAACAAGCTACTGGGTCACTACACAGAGTTCCAAGTAGATTTCAAGTAAAAAAAACACCATTTTTTCCTTATAGTATTTTCACATGTCCTGTGGAGTGTTTCTTAATGTTCTCAAACAGCACAAATAGGTAGCTGGCAAAAGTTTATATTCCAGCAGATGCCTGTTTCTACCAGGTGTGCAGATTCACAGCCTAAAAACTTATTCATTTTACAAAGAGCACCATGTTGAGTCCTTAGTAGTCTGATTTCACTTGCCTTAGATCATACCCGATCCTATTAATAGCTTTTTGCACCACGGGGGTTTTACAGACCACTAAGACAAACACGGCACAATGCGAGGAGCTATTCCTAAGGCTGGGAACGACGTGCCGCAAGCGAAACTGGTGGGAATGTCTCCCCCGTGGGTGAGTGTTGCCCCTCGGGGGGTGCGGGGGGGCCCCGGCGGGGCAGGAGACGCTCAGAAGGGGCTGCTGCCCCACGGAAACGTGCGACGCACCCTTGACAACCACACACCGCGGCCGGTACCTCCGGTTTAAATCGCAGACGCCAGCCCGACGTAACGAGTCGTCACGCAGGCACTCCGGGCGCTTTTCCCCAGCGGGGTGACCCCCCCCTTCCCGCCCGCCAGACCGCTGCCCATCGCCACAGAAACGCCGGAGCCGCCGGCACCACCGCGGCTTAACGGGGCAGGGGGGGACGGCCCCGGCCGTTTAACGGCCACAGTCCCCCCCACACCCTTTCCCCGCTCCCCGAGGCCGCCGCCGAGCTGCTCCTCGCCCCCCGGCTCCCTTAACTGCCCCAGACCGCTGAGGCGCCCCCTTCCCAGCCGCACAGGCGCCCTTCCCCGCGGCCCCGACCCCTCCTCACCAGGCTCCTGGGGGAGCCCTGCCCAGCCGCGGTGCCTGTGTCCCGGGCAGCCCCGCCACCCGCCCCTGCCCTACCTGCCGGGTACCTCCCGGGGCCGCCGGAGCAGCCGAGCAGCAGCCAGAGGTGCAGCGCAACCCCGACCGCACACGGGCACAGCAACACCAGCCAGTTTCGCATTGGCCGCCGCCGCAGCCAGCCCCTTCCCCTCCGCGCCGGCCTCTTCCAGCGGCGCCGGGGCGACGGGCCGACTCGGCCGCCCGCGGCTCCTCCCCGCGCCGCCGCTGCTCGGCCGGGCCGGGCCCCGCTGCCCCGCGGCCGCCGGGAGCTGCAGTCCCGCCCCAGCCCCGGCGGGCAGCGGCGGCGCGGGCGGCGGCGGCGGCCGCCTACAGCCCCCACAATGCCGCGGGGCGGCGCGGCCCCGGGAGGCTGAGGCGAGCGGGGCCGGCTCTGCCGCGAACGGCGGGGCGGCGGTGGGAGCTGCTTGCGTGGGAAAGCCCAGCGGGAGCCCTTCCTCGCGGGGGAAGGCCGAGGAAGGGCGGCTTTACCTCGCGTTTTACATGGCAGGGGGGAGCAGATGTTGGGGGAGAGTCCCCGGGGGCTGTAGCAGCACGTTGCCCTAACGAATTGCTGCCCTCTTGGGAGACACGGGGCTTCTGTGACCGGCGGGGCTGCCCTGGGGCCCCGGCGCCGGCCTCGCCTCCCGCCGCTCCGGCCCTGCTCGCCGCTCCCGCCGCCGCGCAGCGCGGCCCGGCCGGGGCTGGGGCTGGGGTGCAGCGTGGCGCTGCGCCGGGCACCAGCCACGGGAAAAACCTGCCCCGTTCATCTGTGTTTGAGCAAAAATACGGTTATCTGCTGAATGCCCCTTTAAAAAAAGTCATCGTATAGTCGCAAAATAGCATTCCAGAACAATTTTCACCAAGCCAACAGAGGGGAGAGAGTGCTTCGCTTTGGCAAAGAACTGGAACAGCATGACAAGCTGCTTCTTGGAGTATTTTATTCCAGTAAGGTACATGTTATCTGACTGAAATTCCAGGGGAGATTTTAGACAAAGTGTCCTTAGCTGCAACTGGATCACAGTCAAGAACTGGCAGTAGCATTTTTGTTCTTGCAGAAGTACATTATCAGATATTAATAATCCAAGCTCAGCTTTGCATCTTACCGACAGCCAAAGCTTTGAGAAGCTGGGTGGCTACAGACTGACCCGCTGAAAGGGCAACCATCTGCAGAACACTAAAGAGGTTTATGTAGGATTCGATAGAGGAGAGCATAAGATTATCAGCACCTTGAGAAGTTACTTGTCTTTGGTCCCTCTGAATACAGATATAAAACCACAATTGTTTCCTAGACTCCTGGAGGGTGAATTTATCTGGGGAAAATAAAAATAAAAATAAGTGGTGTGGATAAATAAATTGCAGTTTCTCAGAATTTAATGTATAAACCAGAAGTTCTTGTGTAATAGCTGTAAGGCTTAAATGAACGCTTGCTGATGCTATTCTATCAGAAACACATAATTTAGTAATAGAACCTGATACATATGAAATATAACTAAAATAAAGGATTGAGTTTTTATTTAAAAAAAAAAAAAAAGACTAAAATCTGGATTTTTTTAATTCCCCAAGTTGCGAAAAGTGCTTGGAAAATCCTTAAAGTGCTTTCAAACAGCTTAATTAAGATTCATTTTTCATCAACTGGAGTGAGATATTAGAAGGAAAACTGATGACTTTAACCTTCATATACTGGCTTTAAACAACAAAAGGAAAATGTGTTGGAAAAACATCAATTTTAGTTTGTTTGCATACTTACACATATTTAATATGCAATTGAGTCTGTACTTGTCAGCAAATAATACTGCTAGGTAAAGCATTTACACAAAAAACGCTATTGTTATTAATCACTATTTACATTTTACTTGCCTTTCAGCAGGTTCAGCTGCAGAAATGAAACCGGTCCAACTGCTAATATTACTCTATATATGCCTGTATTCCTTGTGGTCAGTACATTAGGTTCTCTCCCTGAGCTTTACCCAGAGCCACATGAACTCATGGGGATCAATCCTATAAACATGTCTGGGAGTGATTATTTCCTTGCAGACAAAATAGAGGACACAACTCCTTAATATCTTGCTTTCTATATGGTATTACCTATAATGCTCAAGGATAAAGGACTACATAATGTACAAACCAGGAGAAATCTGTTTCTCCATATTACAGAAACAGGGTGTGCTGGTCAAAAGGATAATATATATGCATTTTTGGTTACTCATGCAAGAAATTATTAAAAATACAGTTTAGTTGTAGAGGACTGGACTTTCCTACTCCACTTTCTATCAAATTCTCTGCAAGATTTTAAAGCCAAAGATGTATCTCAGCCCCCCAGTTTCATCATGTGTAGAAGATGCAAGCAGTGGTACCTCCCATGTTGTGCGTGACACTGAAAATGTGCACCTGTGTGAAAAATTGTGAGATGATCAGACCCAACCATTAACCCAGTTTTCAGAAGTTCTCATTAGCAAAGCAGTTTCAGTTTGCATTCTTGAGGGCTTTTATGAGGACTAGTATTTTTGGGAAGCAAGCTGATATCAGGGTTTCTAAACATGGATCTGGGGCACCAAATTTTAGGTGCACTTTTTGAAAAGTCTTGGCCTGTATAACAATGAGATTTTTCCAGATATTTAAGAATCATGGGTATACATACTATGAAAAGATAAATGGATCTGAAATATAACTTCTAGGTAATGTCAAATTATTTTTCTGGAAGACAGAATTAGTTGGGTTATGCTGATTCTATGTATCATTCAAAAATACACCATTTTTATTCTGCATTCTCTGAGCAGATTTACTTTTCTGACATTACAGACTCAGGTAGCACCTCTGGCACACAAAGTACAGTACAGGCACATCATGTTGGGCACAAGACCTGGAGAAAGAAGAAATTTTAGCCCCTTAGGCTGCTTGCAAAATTAAGACGCTTCTGTTAAATTTGCGTAATGTCTCTGGATAAGATCTCCTGCCTGACGCAGAGAAGACGCAATGGATACCAGAGCTGTAGTCAAGTACCACAGCCAGCCAGTCCACAGCATTCAATCCTTTAGTGTCTCTTCACCTACTCATTGCCCCAAGTGAGTGACTGTGAACTTTTCAGGACACGAGCAGCAGATGAGAGGAGCAAGAAGCAAGGCAGAGCTGTGTGTGTTTTAGCAGAGTTCAGCCCTAGGGAGTTGTGTGTTTTATTGATTTGTGTGCCCTCCACCTGAAAGCAGAGGAAGGACTGGTGAGAGATTGTGTTTTGAGGATTTTGAGCTTAACTTTCTTCATACCTTGCAATAATACTGATATATTACATTCCACAAAATCATTGAACCTTCAGTTATTAAAAAAAATATATATTAAAAGGGATTACAGATCAGGGTATGAAGGATTTTATTAGAATGTAAAGGGTTGTAAATTTGCATCCCAAGAGTGTGTTGTCTTTTTTTTTTTTTTAATTTTTCCAGTGTTCATAACATAAACAGACTCACTGTCTGTATTGAGGTATTAGCAATCCTTTCCTTACCTTCCTTAGGATCTTTAGAACAAATAGATTTTGTTTATTTTCCCAAATGGAAGAGATGTCTCTCTGCCTCCCCTTTCCATCTTCCTATCCTAATGAAGTGGAGCTGCAGAGGAGTTCCCAGACTCCTTGGCTTAGGCTATTAATGCTGTCAGTGTCACTGGGGTCTCCTGAGGACAGACAAAGGAATCCTGTGAAAACTGATCTCTGGAAAACAGGCTGTCTTGCTGACGGGCCTGTCAGCTCCTATCATTAGCAGCAGCAAAGTCAATGGTATGTGACCAGCCAGCTCTAAGGGAGATGCTATTAGAAAGCTTTTGGGCAGCATGCAGCTCATTTGTATTATACACTGAATGGAGGCAAGAATCTAACAAGATTTTGCCCACGGCTATCTTCCTTAATGGTCTCTTAAGGGAGACTTACTAGTCATTGAAAAAAATCCAGATATGCTATGACTACCAATTCTACTCTACATTCTCCTTTATTAAGAGATTCAAGGAACTAAAAAGGTCGAGGAGCAAGTATTTTCTTTAGAGAAAACACATTGATTTGACTCTTTCCATCATAGTGGTTAAATGCTTCAGGGCATGGTTGCAACAGAACTTAGTCTTGCAACCCTTTCATACCAGTTGATCATAAAAAAGCGTGAAGCTGGGATCTGTAAGAAGCTCTGAACCTAGAGAACTATGGGGTGTCATAAGTTGCACTGAATTTTTTTTCTTTTTGTTAAGGCTACTCAGTGGTTCCAGTTGAAGAATGGTCTCTCTTGAAGCTATTCCACACTTCAGTTCTTTAGGCTGAGGGTTGCAGTGACAATGACCAGTTTCACACTGCAACATTTGGTAAATTCCAGCTAAAATAACTTAATAATTTTTGAAAAGTTAATTAGAATAGAATAGAATAGAATAGAATAGAATAGAATAGAATAGAATAGAATAGAATAGAATAGAATAGAATAGAAAACAAATTCCAGTTGGAAGGGACACACAATCATCTAGTCCAACTGCCTGACCACTTCAGGGCTGACCAAGATAAAGTGCTTTGTTAAGGGCATTGTCCAAAAGCCCCTTCAACACTGACAGGTTTGGGGCATCCACAACCTCTCTAGGAAGCCTGTTTCAGTGTTTGATCACCTTCTCAGTAAAGAAATGCTTTGTAATGTCCAGTCTAAACCTCCCCTGGTGCAGCTTTGAACTATTCCCATACGTCCTATCACTGAGTACCAGGGAGAAGAGCTCAGTACCTCCCCCTCCACATCCACTCCCCAGGAAGCTGCAGAGAGCAATGAGATCGCCCCTCAGCCACTCCTCTCCCCATCTATACTTGTGCAGAATCCAGCATTTGGACTTGTTAAATTTCATCCCCTTAATTATAGCCCAATGTTTCAATCTATCTAGATTCCTCTGCAAGGCCTCCTGTCCCTCAAGAGTCATCAGCACCTCCCAGTTTGGTAGCATCAGCAAACTTGCTAATGGTGCATTCAACTCCTGCATCTAGATTGTTGATAAATCTACTGAACATATCTGGCCCTAGAACTGAGCCCTGAGGAACAGAGCTGGCAACCAGTCACCAACCAGATGTAGCCACATCCACTACAACCCTTTGAGATCTGCCCTTCAGCCAGTTCTTCACCCAGCACACCATGAACTTGCTCATCTCATAGTTAGACCAGAAGGATGCTGTGAGGGACAGTATCAAAAGTCTTACTAAAATCCAGAAAAACTACATGCACCACCTTTGCTTCACTCTCTAGACAGGTAACTGCACCACAGAAGGGTATACAATTAGGTAGTCAGGACTTTGCTTTTGTGAACTCATGTTGACTGTGCCTGATTATCGCATTGTTCTTTAGATGCCTTTCCATAGTACCCAGTATAATCTTCTCCATAATTTTTCCAGTTTGGTTTTTTTTTTTTTTTTCTCCAAATTAACTTCCAGTTAAGGAAGTTAAGAACATTAAGAAAAAAATGTTCTTGTTTTGTCTAAAATTATTTGTCTATTATTTTGCTGACTTTTTTAATTATTATTTTTTAAATAAAGTTTTTGCATCCTCATGTCTGTTTGGAGCAGTGACTTTAAGTTTTGCTGAATTAGGTCAGCAAAATAATGTTGTAACTTGCTCTTCTTCCCTCATGTTTTCTGTGCAGAAGTTTTAACGGTTTTGGCACATGGCTCTCATTTGTGGCAGAAGCCACAGTTTCAAGTGACTTATCTGAGGTCCAAGAATATCCTTTCACTGGCATTGCAAGAACCTAGCAAAGAAAACAGCTCTGACATCGTATTGAGACAAAGATAACCCAACTTGCCTCAAATCATTTTTCTTTACAGAAAGGTGAAGCTTCAAGTCTCATGTCCCCTCACAGAGCCATCACTTGAGTGTCCAGTTGGATGACCAGGTCACCATCCCTTATTCTGGAGAGGGGTAAATTGGAATATCTTTGTTATCTTCTGGAAAGAAGGTGTTGTTTAGTTGGATTTGGTTTTTTTATGAGACCCAGCCTAACCTGCACAAGAGTTGATGACAATAATACCATACAAAATTGGCTTGCAAGGACATCACAGTTGTCCAAACCAATACAGCAATAATAAATTTCACAGTACCAGTTGACTTCTTGTCATGTTCATGACAATCAAAAATAGAAATGGACTCAAAACCATCTGTATTGTAGCAGCTGTGTCTTGACAGGCACATCCCAGAGACCAAAAAGGGAGTGTCTTGCAGAGATGTGGAACACCACGAGATCTGCAATAATCAGGCAACAGCCAGCTGGTGGGGCCACCTATTTCACCTGCAGCTCATATACAGCTTTTTTTAACAAGTGGCACAAAGACTTCACGATGTGGATACAAAAGAGCATAAGGTTTATAGGAAGTTCTGCTGAAACCTATGACAGCAAATACGCTTTTTCATCACATGCATGGTAAAGAGTTATGCTGATGGGGGAATTATAAAGCGGATTGGTCACATGTTACATATAATTTCACTATTATCTGTGACTGGATAGATCATATTCAGGCTATATTTAATTAAAAAAATACTTACCTGACTTGGTGCAATTTCCCCCTCATGGTGCTTACTCTGCTTTAGGTTGGATGTTCTCTGCTCGAGTATGCTACAGATGGCTGCTTCATTTGCTGCAGAAGATGTGAGGTGAACAAGGTGGGACAAGGAAATAGTGTGACAAGGCTACAGGTCATTGCCTCTGTATGATACCAGGAAAATCATGAAACTAAACATTTCACATTGCTTTTTTTCCCTCAGTTTCTGGGTGTTTGACTTGCAAAAGTCACTCCAGTTTGTAGAGCTGAGGATTCACAGCTGAAGCTTGAGCAAATGGGAACATTGTTTGAGCTGTTGAAAGAGCTAACCACTCTGAAGAGGCAGGTACTGACAATCTCACCTGCTCTGTTCAGGATCTGCCTCAGCTTCCCACTGAAAGATGGGAACAGTTCCACCCTCGCATTCATCCAGGATACAGTGGAGATACTTTGTGAAGCAAACCGTGATGAGCACCACAGAGAAGCTCATCAGACAATAGTTCTATATTGAAAGCAGAATTTGCGAGTAAATCAGGCCTGGGGCTACACAATGACTAAAGACACCAAAACAGTATTGAGTAACTGCTCATTAACTGAGCATTGCTTATACTGTGCCTTGTGGGAAATTCCTGCAATGGCAATATGGAATCGTAGTGCATACAAATAAGAGAGGCAAATAGAAGATGCATAAGCAAATTTAACTCTGACATTTCTTAAATGAGTGCTTAACATAGCTTCTGTAATGACCTTTTAATGCATTTTTTGCATTTGTTCAGATTCTGTGTAAATATCCTCAAATGTGTTCACATCCTTGTTGCAAGTATTTATTTAGCTGGTATGGGCAGAACTGTAGAGAAATAAAATCACTTATATGGCCTTCTAATTTCTCATGAATAGATATTTCATAGTTGTTCTCTATAGTTATTTACCAAAGTCTGAAGCAAACTCCCAGAACAAAACATGCATGTGCTGTCTGAAAAGGAAGAAAATACCTCAGAGAGGCTGTTCTCTATAACATTCTCTATATTTTCAAAGTTTCAGTTGAGGTGTTTTTTCATGAGAATCTTAGCATCTCTAGTTTTTTCACTTGGTCTTTTCAGGATATGACTAACATGTTTGTATCAGAATTGCATATATATAAATATGAAATCTGTGTGTTGTGTTCTGATGAGTAGGATGAAAGCTGGGTGCTCTCCAGGGGGAAACCTCTCAGACAGGAATCAGTACAAGAACCACAGTAGTGAACAGTCTTTGCAACAAGAAAGTTAATTATAATTTTACAGCCGAAATGTGCGCCACCTTGCCAGAGAGAGGCTGTTATACTGTAGAGATCTTTAAAGTCACTGCTACTTGAAAGGTTTTTAAAAAGTCACAGTAGTCTTTTTCTACAAAGTTTGCCTCATTCCTTCCTTTCATAAAAAAAAAAAAACAACAATCGCACATCTCCTCAGAGCATGCTATAGAAAGAATGAAGGGCTCAGGCATGCAGCCTGAAGTTCAAAGATGCAGCAGGATATGGTACAGTGAGAGTCTACACAGCAAACAGATTTTGTGGAATGGGTGGTCTTTTGAAACACGTCCTCGTGCCATGCTTAGTGCATTTTCCGTAAAATGCTATTCTAAGCATGAACAGTGGCCTAAGCTTTGTGCTAGCTGTACACTTACGCTGTGGTACACGGGGAGGTATTTGGCCTAGACTCTAATAACTGGAAAAAAACCCGCACCATGAAACAAAAAACTCAGCAGCCAGGAGCAAAGCTTGAGGGGGATGGAATAGTGTGGCTGTCAGTCCCACAGAAGCTGTTGCAGGGTTCTACAAAGAGGAAGGCAAACGGGGGAGGTTGGTAGCGGCTCACTGCGCCGGTGCCCCTCGGCCCCTTACTGCCATTTGCAGTCACATCACCTGCTCAGGGGAGCAGAAGGCAAAAGTGTAAGTGGTGGCATAAGTGGTGCCACAGCGGCAATGAGGAACAGGCATTTGAGTCACATGTGAAACTGGAAAATGAAATTCAAGAAAGGAGTACACAGCAATACCAACTGATACACCCAAAGATTTCCACGACTTTTAAAGTGTTTTTTAGCTGGACACTTGATCTGTTTAACCAAATCATACATTTGACTCTTCTCTTTCCCGAAACTGAGAAGTCTGGAGCCGCAGCGTGAGGTTGAACTGCACCCCAGCAGTACCAGAGTGACAGGCGATACCTTACACAATGCAGACCATGAAAACAGAAGTGCTGGCGCTCTGTTTCTGAGAGTACGTGCATTAATTTAAAATCCTCCTTTGAGGTCATTTCTAGCTGATGTTGGTATTTTTTTCTTTTTCAGTCGGCTGTTTATCACTTCATCAGTAGGTGGCAGTAATACACGATCTTGTGCCATTTCTACTTGTAATAGGAATTTGGGAAAGAAAAGACCCTATTTTAGGGTAAAGCTGCTCGTTTTGTTTGTTCACAAGTGTGAGTGGTGTAAATGTACTTGACACGTACATCTTCCTCTAACAGACAGAAAAGCTGATCCCATACCAGTTCTGGTATTTATGGCTGTACTTAATTTAATAGTGCTAGAAAGCTGAATTCAATTAGGTGCAAATGCACAGTATTTATTCCAAATATCATTCTCCCTAAAGATTAACTATGCAGGTTCCAATAACATTTTATATAGCACTTATTCTGGTAATTTTGCCCACTATTTTTCACACATTACGGTGCTATTTAAGTCAGTCTAAGGACTTCAAGTATTATTAGTTTTCAGTACAAGAAACCTCTATTTTTAGGAACCACTCCACCCCCAAGTTTTGTTTTGTCCCCTTGAAGAAACAAATCCAGATTCTGATGCAGACTGAAAGGAGAGCCGTAACTACGACATTTTCTAGGAGAATTATGTATGGAAGTTTTTACTCCTCTACAATGAAAAGATAGGAAAAACTATATAATCAGGTCGTCCCAAAGTACATCTTCGGTTACTCCTTTGGTATCAGAATCCAACTGGATAAATGAATGCTATATTAAAGTTCCATAATTTAATATGCACACTTACAGACTGTTGTTCTTACTCCTTCTTTTTCCTGGACCTGATCCTATTGTAAATCACTACAAAAATGCTTTGTTACAATGTACTTCAGAAGCAGTTGGCAACACCTCCTATGTTTACCTTTGTCACCATCAGCAAAGTTTGTATTTATTTTAATGTATGGTGTGACCTAGAGTACCTTAACTTAAACTTTCCTCAAATTTTCCCTTCCTCCAACCATAATTTCAGAGAGGCTAGCTTAAAAATCTTGCCTATCAGCACCAGCCAAGCACCCTGCTACTAATTTAATACTTGGTGTAGGAAGCAAAGAAGGGGAATTTGGTACCTAATAGAGAGAAGGGAAATACATTTTAGTACTGAAATGATAAACTTTTAAATTCAAGGTAAAGCAAGGAGATTAACCTGAGGAATGCAAAACAGCCAGCCCCACAAATGCTACTGATATAATTTGCCATTAATCCACCATTGGGAAGTCTCATTTCATCAAAACAGCAAGCACTAAGATATGAAGAAAGGATCATTAATTATATGTCAAAAACTCCTTGACTCCAACTTCTGTCCCGAAGTTCTAATTCCGTAAGATGACAGCCCCAACTGTTAACAGGGAGCATGCATTGTTTTCTGGGCCTGAAATACAAAGCAACAAGCCTAATGGCATATGAAATAACACAGAGAGAGAGAAGAGTACAACGTTAGGACAGTAACAGGCCTGGTCTTGTTCTCATGGAAGTTAGTGGGAATAAAATCAGACCATTTGATGAAAATAAAAATTCATCGCTTCAGCTTACTGGAAATGCTACTGTTAGACAAAGCCACATTTTGGAGGGCACACTTTCTTTGTATTTACTTTTATAAAAATGTCCAAGAACTTTCAGATATTTTTGTGCAGTGTTTGAGGCAAGATGTTGGAGCATAGAACTCAGCAATCAATTATCTAAACAACCTCAAAGGTCAAAGTAGTACAAAAACATAATAGTAATAAAGACATTTTATGGTTTGGAGGGATCAGAGGAAAAGACATTCTTTTAAATGTTGATTTATGGATCAAGCTGGCATAAAAAAAATCCAACAACAAAAACCATACAGATAATGCCATTCTGTTCAGACACATCGCATTTTGATGGTGTTATTGAATAAAGTCATATATTCTTATGTGATCCAAAGCTGTTACAATTATTTTGAACTGCTGCTCTTCTAGGTGTGCCCACTACCCCCCACCCCTTCAAATTAGTAATTTGCCAGTAGTACATATAACTCAAGAAACTCATAAATAAGGGTATTAGAGAAAGCTGTCATATTCTCCACTAAGGAGCTGTGCTTATACAGTTTAACCTCTTCAGATATATTATAGATATCTGCTAAAATAAATATGCCATTTACAGTACTCCACGTTGTTTCATTGTAGAAGCATGAAAACATCTTAATAGATACAAATTTTTTTACCTGATGGAAGTTATAAAAGGATGAAAGAAACCACAAACATAGGAACCAACTATTAAAAGCATAAGAAGTCAAACACCTTTACAACTACCTGAAGAACAATTTTGGAGAAAAACCTTAAGTCCAAAACAATTACATTCCCCTCTTCTGAATAATACTGGATTTTTGTAAATGCAGCTCTCCTAACTAACGATGCTCACAACTACTGTGAAATGTTTCAATCTCAGGACTCAGATGCTAAGGCTAATTGGAAACAGAAAGCAAGCAGTTTGCAATACTGTAATAAGCTGTGTCAACTTTGTTATTTTAGATGGGAATGTTAATGATGAACCACAAATGCAAGTTGTCACAAAGCCTTTGAGAATAAAGCTGTATGCCCTGTATTCTCCTCCCTTGCTGTTCCAGTTAAAACCATACATGCGGAAGGACAAATGAAAATGTTGCCATGGTGATCAGAGCAGTTACCAAATCATGTACAGTGTAGGAAGGATTCCCTAAAGAACCTTATTAAGCATTTTGTTACTCCTTTTTAACAAATACTTCCAGAAAGCCATTTTTATTTCACTATCATTAAAATAGCTACTCAGTGAAGCCTATTCCTCTACCCCTCAGAATAAAGCTGAACACACCATGCATTAAGAAATGCTGTTAAAAGTTCAGAATGGGAATTTTAGGGTGAAAACTTTGAAATAGAAACCAAGGACAAACCTAGCCAAGACAAAACCTGGTCAAGACATTTGAGTGTTTTTCGGTATAGGTACTGTGAAACAGCACTGTGCCTACTGGACTACTGATGTCTTCAGCTGCCAAATTGAAACCCCAACCTTTAAATGAAAGACATCCCAAAAGCCTATTGGTTACAAGGAATATAATTTTCTTCTTGTAATATTATTGTAAAAAAAATTAACATGGAAGTTCTGTGTTAGATAGAGGTGGTGAATGAGCTGGCCAGCAGCAGCACTCCAGTCCAAAGCCACCTCTCCCATGTGACTGGACTGGTAGCTGAATGCAGGTGGGTGAGGCACTTTGTCCAAGTTGACTGGCAAAGAAAACAAACCCTGTACAATACAGACACCTTGTATTTCCACTGCACAAACCAGTACAACAAACACTGATGGAAACTGCTAAAAATAAGCTGGAGCAGGGAGGTGCACTTTGGGCTAAATGCAAATCACTTAATTCACCAAACAGCCCTTTTCTAGCATCTAAATTCAGCATTTAAGTACAGTCCAAGGCCCTTGGTTCCTCAGCTAGTCTTTGCCTTGCAGGTACTTAAGATGCTCACAGAAAACAAGTTTGTGCAGAGGAAGCACATTCCATTATGGGTGGCTGTTCAGAGCCTCGGCTCACTCAGACCAGTGCAGTTCTCCAAGGAAACTGCCACTCCTTGGAAGGCCGTGAAGTCAGCCCCATGTGTGAGGCAGGAGACACTTCCCATATATTGACACACTGTACATATAAAGTACTGCGCTGAGGGAACTCTCCTAATATATCAGACCAGAGGGGAGCTTTGACTTTTTTTAAGGAGAAGAATTAAAAAAAAAAAAAAAAAAAAAAGAGTAGTATATAATGTAACAGTTGTTTCCATCAGATGCCTTGATTGAACTTAATTTTACTTATTGAAGACAGATTGATCCTATTCCATACCTCACTTTTTTCCTCTTGCTGCACTTTAAACAAAGTCAAAAGAAAAAACCTCCTTGAACCTCCACAATTTACTTGCTGATAACTTCTCTCCTGCCTAATCTTTGGCTACAAAATACACAAACAGTGGCTGTGAATAGCACAGTGGCCTCGCTGTCTGTTCTAGCTCAACATTAATTTACGGTTACTCTCCATCCCCATAAAGTCTTGCTCACAGGCAAAAGCATGTAGAGAGCTACTTAGGAAAATTCCCCTCCTTGTACCAATCAGGGCAGATTTATACCCTCCACTAAGACCCTCAGGAACAGCTGACATATGACACTTTAGTTTGTTTTTTAAAATAACTGAAATAATTATCATTCAAAATAACATACAAGCAGCCACATTTTCTACAGTTTTATTCATGCAGTCCTGGTGTGTAACTATACATCTTGATTTTGCTTGTAGTTACATAGTTGGTTTACTTGTAGTCAAGTTTATTACAGTCTTCACAAAACATATTTATAAACACGACTTACTGTATAAGACTTATCATTCCAAACATCATAAACCACTGGGATTTCTTCCTAAATAGTGCTACTTGAGGAAAGGTCACACTACTCTTTTTAGATATAAATTTGTAAAGGCAAATGAATTAAATGTACCTTCCAAAGAAAATAAGAATGTTAAAAATAGCTTCAAGAATTGGCATGACTCTTTTAGGTCTCAGAAAAATCTATGACTGGCAAAGGCATCTACAATTTGATACCATATTCAATACTTTCATTAAGACCAAAAAAATGTTTAAGAAGAACTGAAATTAAACTTGTACATTGGTCTGAAAGAACAATGATTATCTTGAAGTTTTTAGGTTTTGTTTTGTTTTTCCAGAAAATGCACTACCTTCTAAGAAGATCGCAGCTATAGGCTAAGTATTGATATCTACAGAAAAAAATGCTAAAACTAAAAGCATGCAACACTGATACCAAATTTTAGCAGAAGACATTTTTAATTGGAAACTGACTCAAAGAATAGTACAAAACAGTTTCTTCTCCCTGAAGGGATTTTCAGATGCAGGCACTGGAATAATAAGGGGATCTTCTCCAACATGAGCATCACAATATGCCAATAAATCTGCTGCAGCTTTGGATACCTAACAGAAGAGAAGACAGAAACTACTGTAACACTTAATTTTGAACCAATCTGCATTGCATAGATATTCTTCATATAACATATGATAATGGAGGCTGTCATCAAATAGGAGTAGATTGGTTTATCCTTGAAATCACTAGAGACAACAACTCTGCATTTGCTCTTACTAAGCCTAGTAATCACTATATACATTTTTATCTAAGACAGTGACATGAGACGGTATCAATTTATGTGATTCATGTTCAGCTATTCCCCTCCATCAGAAAGAAGCTAAGGAGCATATACTCATTAAAACATGTATCTGCTAATGGCCCATAAGCAATAGGGATTCTCCTTGAAGCGTGTTTCTGTAGAGGCCGCCTGCTTCGCCTCTTATTCCCAGTCATTGGTTATAAAGTTTTCCACAAAAAACTATCTCTACCCTTTGCTCCTCTGGATGCAAACCAGACAAATAAAAAGTTCTTTAGGCACATGACAATGGGATTAAAAAGAAAACCAGGAGCAAAACTTGACCATCATTTAAGCTAAATATTGATTTTTAAATGGAGTCAGACTTCAATCTTCTGCTTAGTTATTATAAGTAGCACTTTATTTGCAGCATTAATTTAAACTTGAGCAGTTAGTACCTTAATATTTTTATGTTAATATTATTATACTTCTAAAATGACCAATTCTGAAGTCTCCAAATTCAGAATGCTGGTTTATACTTACTGAAAAGTCCTACAGAAATGTAACAGTGTGTTGGTATACAAGATGTTTTGCATGAAATTAAAAATGAAATATTAAGCCATTTCAGCTGTAGTTGAAAGCTTGTAACCTTTGCAGCTTTGTGCCATAGGAATATTGGTGACATGAGGTGACTGTGACTCATTTATTTTTTTTAAGAACTTAGAATGTATATATGAAATATTTCTGTTCTGTTCAGGTAGCAAGATATTTACAACTATCTGTATCTCTTCGCTTTAATTATTGTGTCTTCAATACTATGATAATTCAGAAAATGAGATATGAAATCTCTACAAAAACCCCTTTTCTCTGAGTACCATGACAGCTTTTCCTGAGTCAAACACTGAGGTCAGCATGTTTGCACAACTATCATGAAGAGGAAAAACAAATTTGATTTCTGGTATTCTTCTAGCAGGTATGTCTTCACTGTTAGCTTTAGCTTTCCCACACCCTGCTTGCTCTGGCACGAGTCAAATCTGTAGTAGTCTCCAGATTAGACCTATGAAGTCAATGGCTGTTGGATCAGGATTCACATGAAACTTAAATTAACTTCCGAAAGAAAGTGACTTTTTATTGTTTAAATATTCACTAAAACATGCCTTTGTGGAATGCTTACACTCACAAAGTACCTACGGTTGACATCCCAGTATAGACTATCCTCCTCAGAGGAAGCAAGGATGTTTAGGTTACTTAAAATTAGTTTACCTTTGCACTGGCCTGTAAGACAAATGAGTGGGCAGAGGCACTAAGTGTGAACATCGCTGGGCCAATGCAGAAGACACAGCATCAAACTGAGCAAATCAGCAGAGATATTCAGAAGGACCAGCACTTCTCAAAAGAGAAGCATGTCAAAAAAATGTTTGGAAAATAATGGACTTCAAAGTACAAAGAAAGGATTGTAGTTGTTTTCAGACATACTTCAAGTAGCTACTTGCTAAGCAATGACAAAAGAATGAGGCTCTGGGTGTGAGGGCACTATCTAGTATAGAGGGGTAGAACTGTAATGAACAAGCAGAAAACGTAGGAATCCTATCATATTCCCAGTTTTCATTTACATTTACTTGTGAATTTTTAAAAAGCAGATTCTCCAAAGAAAGGCACAATGTAAAGAGATTATTAAATTCCTATCAAGCCCCAAAAAGATAGCAAGACAGAAAATATACTTTTCTTTGCTAATGATGTATGCTGTACCTCAGCAAAGTATACACAGGGATAGAATGCATCCACTGAACAGGAGGTTAGTGTGTTTCCAGTAATGTAAGGAGGAATGTACCACCACAGCATTTTGGAGAAGTATTTTCAATTCATGACAATCACCAGTATATTCACAATTTTTTAACATACATATTTTAGCTTTTCTATTGCCCTTCCAGCTCAGCTGCATGTCTCAAACTAAGGCAGTTCTATCCTCTAATTAATTTATTAGCTGGTCCTGAACTCTTGCATTCAGAGCAAGTCAAACTCAGCGCCACAGGTGCCCACAAAAAGCTCAGTGACATTTTCAGTGGTATGTCACAACAAACGTTACTGCCATAAAACCTAGCAGAAAGCTAGTCTAATTCTCTGGGTGCCAGAGTCAAGGTTTATTAAAGATGCCTGGCACATTTCATCTTCAATTATTAAGCTAACAAATAAGGTATTTTGTTAATTAAACCAACAATCTTTTTAAGTAGACTGACCCTACAGGAGCAGAGAACCAACACTGGACTTGAACAGATTGACCTTCCCATAATGAACTTGTTTGTTACACATATGGATAAGCAACATCAGCCCAAGTATATTGCTTTTTGTTCAATGGAAGAGAAGTACAATTTCAATCATCATGCTTAGAAGGGATGAACCCAGTAATATCACTTTCTGTTTCTCTACGTATTACTGTGCTTTGACATCATATAACAATAAAAAGGATTTTCACTATCAGAAGCACAATATAAATTTCTATATCTAACTTGTCCTCTAACGCTGGAATGCCATGAAGCAGAGCAAGCACTTTCTTCAATGTCACAGTGTTTAAATCATGAATTAGTTTGCTTTTAGATAAACCATAGTACGATTTAGTAGAAAACAAAACTATAACAAGGAACTGAGGAACATTATTACATTTTAGCACATTGTCACAAACTAAACCCTGTACTAGGCCATGTATTTTCATGCTTTAAAAAAATAAGAGGTTTGGGGAGGAGAAATCCTCCCATTGGGATTACAGTAGTTATAAAAGTGAATTATGGCCATTTCTTCGCTAAAAGTGCAACATCTCCAGCTTGCACAGTGGAATGAATAATGACCACTCACTAAGGGGAGTTACGTTAGCTGATCACATTCCAGGTGCAATGAAAACATTGGTTGTGAGCAGGGTGGGCAAAGTCAGAACTGTGGCCAAAAAAAGAGCAAAATACAAGGTTGCTTTCAGCAATTTTCCTGCTCTGTGTTAGTATTCAGACCAGCAGTGGCTGACAACCTCTGCACAGTGTGTCACATTATGGCTAGAGTAGAGCCGCCTGCTTCAGCATATGCCAGCAGGCAGAGGTTGCCTAATGGCCAATGCTGTGGTTTGTTCCTATAAAAATAACTTGCTGATCATCCTATTTGTGCCAAGGAGGAAGTTAAATGAAGGCCACTCTATCATAGCTTTTACTCACCTTTAGATTTATTTGTAGCTGAATGCTGCTGTACAGTTTCACAATAGCTTTTATTAATAATTAAAATAAGCACATGTAATTTGAATATTCAAATGAAGCTAACGCATCATTTCAGCTCTCCTATGCAATACAGCTTGGTCTGCAAATTCAAAGTAATTTATACATCTTGCAGAAGTGGCTAAAGAAAAAAATCAGACTCCAGTTTGATTGATGAATTCTAGCAGAAAGTTAACTTTTTTTTTTTTTTAATCTTTTAAAGTGCATAGATAGAGGGAATGCAGTATAAAGGTATAATCTCACAAGGTATCATCTCACATTTTATACAATTATTCTGTGTAGTGAAAAATACATCTGGTTGTCAAATTACAAAAAAAAAAAAAAAGCTAAAATAAGCAAAACAAGAAACAACACCACCACAAACAACAAACAAACAAAACACTCAACCCTGATGCTTTAAAGAAATAGTCTCAGGAGGACTGTGGAATTTTACCATTTTATTTCAGAATAACAGAGGTGATAAAAACAGCCAAAGCTGGAACATAATCCTGTTAGCTGCACTAATAATTATAAGCTTCAATGACAGAGCAAAATGCTGCAATTACTATGTCATCTCTCTTGTCATGGATTGTGACTAATTACCATCCTTGCTACGACACCCCCTCTGCTTATCCTTTACATCTAAAACAAAGAGATTCACACACATTTATTGGCAATCCCACTGCTTATCTCCCAACACTATTCAGACCCAGTTAGGAATATTTTCTATCTTCTTAAGAAAAAAGAAAATGGAATAATAACTGATACACATGTCAGAGAACTCCTCCTTTTCTGCTTGCAAAGAGAAGATTAAATAGTGCTTTATTCTGGGGACAATTATGATAAAGCACCAATATTATCTTTGCTTTCTTGATGTTGCTGCTAGCATCTTTGGAAGACACTACTAGTCATGAGGCCACTGTTCATCTGATTTCATTTGATGTTTCCTAGCTTGGAATCTGCTACTCCTGCTTTCTACTTATTGCTGCTCCTTTTGTGAGGAAGTAAGGCAGGTTCAATTTATGATTCTTCTGGGATTCTTACAGTTTACAAAAACCCACCACAGTAATACTTCTAACAACCGACCAATACACCAATAACTTCATCCTCTCCTTTTATGATGCCGTGTTTGTTTCACACTGCAACAGTGAGTAGCCTTTGTGGATCCTCAACACTGCACTGCTTGCTGTTCCCCCTGGTTATCAGGTTTGATTTTTAAATCAGCTGAAAAATCCATAACGCAGCAGGGAATGGATAACTATCAACATCTTGCAAACTGGAAGATTTTAACTGAGCACACCCAGCCCTTGCTGGTTACAGCAGCCACCATGCCTGGAAAATAAAGTGGCTCTGTAGTAGAAAAATTAGCTGGAACTTCTGATTTCCCTAGTCAATAATGCAGATACATTTTAATGCTAGCAATGTGGTCTTGTCTATTACGGGAATAACCACTTGGCTATAGCTACTTCCAAAACAGTGTTTAATTAAATTATTTGAAAAATACTGATCTTTTGTTACATGCCTAAATAGTTTAAGCAGAAAAAAGGAAGTAAGGTTATTTCTCTGCCTTTACAGTTATGATCCGAGAACTCAAAATCTTGGAAAGTCTCTCGGTAAAATTTGGCTATACTAAAATACACAATTAACTGTTTCAAGATTAAAAGGTAAAGCGGATCTTGAGGGAATAAAAAGCCAACCAACCTCTTCTTACAATCCCTCATACACTTGTTCAAATAAATTCTAGAAATCAAGACCTAAACATTTTGCAAATTGTATTTATTATACTTTGGTATAGAAGCGCTCAGAACACTGAAATGCATTGGATTTTCTTTGGTGCCTTTTTGTTTCCAAGCTGTTTTGGAAGGTGAAATAATTGTACTTTCTAGCTATCTGTTTTTTAGGTCTGCCACACTTGCTAACAACCGCGTTCTTTTTAATTAAACTAACTGTAAAAATAACCTACATCTTTCTTACACATGTAATTAAGAAGGTTATACATCTAACTAACGAAGCTATCTGCAAAACTGAGCTAATTATGTGGTATGTAAAGTTACCACTGATTATATAAAAGCAAGTTGAAGACAATGTGCTAAGTATAAACAGTTTCAAATTCCAATAAACTGGGCCATATTTTTCCAACCCTTTTCTCTGCCACACACACACACGTTCTTTCTTGCCAGTTCTGTTGTTCATGCAGCTGCAATGTGACCTGAATCAGGGGACTAACCCCACTGATTTCTGAAAAGTCAGGTCTTCCCTTACAGAAGGAAACAGAAATACCTGTCCCTGCAAACAGGCATCTATTAAGTGATGAATTTGTCACGACACTATACAACAAGATAGAAATTATAACTTCGCAAATTCAATGGTCTTACAAAACACTGCTAAAAACTGCAACAAAAATGCAACTGAAATTTCTGTTTTCATAGAAGCAAGATTAACTACTCATGTCAATTATGCTAATATTTCTGAATTATAAATACCATCTAATTAGTGAGTTTATGATCTGATACTATTTTAAAATTGTTATTCTATACTGTTGCCCCCATGCTGACTACATGCAGAATGTCAAAAACAGGATGGATGGACAAACAGACTGAGTTCAGACTACACGCAGAATTTATGTACAATCATTCTAAACTGTCTTACTGAGTTTGCAACCTCGGTTACAAACACTTACAGTTTGTAACAACTCAATTACAGCTGTTTGAAGAAAAAACGATTATTTAAAAGTGTTCCTTTTTCTAGTCTTTCCATCTTTAAACTCTTCTTCCTTGTAGAGGCTGGATTTTTCATCCAAATCATTATTCCCTATTTTCAGAAGCAGAGAGAAGCGAGAGAGCACAAAAGAAATGAGCATTGGTTTCCCAAAGCTTTCTATGACATTACTAGTTTTTAGGTGCTTGATTTATCCACAAAATTTTAGCCTAGTTGAAGGCAGAATGACAGGGAAGAATGACAGGCTTTTCTGGTTAAAAATGTTGAGAACCTCTGTTTAATAGTGCCTTTAGATAAAATATTTAATCCACATACATTTAGAGGCAAGATAAAACCAAATCCTCACATACGACTGGCAATCAAGTGTGAAGAATCATAAATGAACATCGCAATCATACCTATTTTTTTGTGCAATGATGTCTGTGCTGAAACTAAACAATTCAAAGCAATTCAGCTTGTCTCATCATTATTCAAAAGTATTGCAATATCTTAAAATATTTATTCCAGTTCCTAAAGAAGAAGAACAAAGAAACCTGAGCTGTACTTATATTCAGCTACAGGTAACAAAGGAGAGCACCTGTGCATCTGCCAGCTGATTTTAAATATTTTACAAAATACCACTTTTGACAGACATAAAAGGCACTCATACAGAAGCAGACTAGTAGCCAGTCTTTGGAAATTGCTTCACTAGAATGAAGCAGTTAGTACGTAACTACTTCACAGTACTGAACATTGTTTTATAGCTCAACACAGATTTTTTATTTCAGCCAATTGAGTTTTTCCGCAAAATTAAAGGAAGGCTGTACCACAAACTAGTGAGTGAATTCAAAATGCCAACAATATGTCCAAGTTTACCTTCATCCTATCCATGTATGCTTCCATTTTTAATTGCTCCACAGCTTTCCTGGCTTGAGATATATTGGTTGTACTGTTTGACACCAGTTCCTTCATTTTGTTTTCCCTAGAAGAGACAAAGTTGAGACAATTTAAAAGCTTGGATAGCAAATACAGCAGTCAGTGAGAGGACAGTTATCTAAAATTTAACCAACCCTTGCCCATCACATTGGCACTGCCGAGCTGTAGGTCCCAAATATAAACCAGACATAATTTATTTCTGTTCTCTTGTTCAATAGCACCTTATTGCATTACATATTTGCATCCTCCACTGCCAGTATTCGATCTGAATTCTGCAAACAACACACAAATGCAGAGTATACAGCCATTATTTCAGCGTAGAAATGGTTGCCCTGGTTCAGATTGCCAAAGCAGAACAGCTGTTCATAAACAGACCTTGCAGCCATTATGCAGTTTGGCTCCATACCCCAATTACACCTACTAACATGAAAACAAGTTCAGAAGTGGAAATGAATGCCACACTGTTCTCACCAGGCATCAGAAAGAGAGAAATTTTAAGACAGAGAACTAGGCAAAATTCTGACTACAGATTTAAGGAGTTGAAAAATAAAGTAAAAAATTAAGAATAAATAGTGCAGTGGTTTCCAGCTTTTTGCTTCCACATCCCCAAAGAAGTCTAAAGATGACTTAAAACCAGTACAGTATGCTATACGGTATAGGAATGCATTATTTTTAAGAGATCTACAGCTCTCAGGAAGGGACATCTAATTAGGGGGTGTCAGTGTTTGGATTTCTTGTGTTGCTGCTCCCTGAGGTCTTGAGGGTAAGTCAACTTGTTATCACACAGTACTCAGCATTGTTACCCAATTAGTCAAGATGATTACATTGGAACCTTGAATAAACTTACAAAATATATGCCCTATGTGTTAGGAGACATTGCGCATGTTAGGAGATGTTGCGCTGACACCACACTTGTGCTGATCCAGCACAAGTTGCAGTTACTATTTTGAAGTCATTGGAAGTTGGGCCAAGCCCACACGGAAAGAAAGGTAAGATCAGATACAGATGATTTAGACAGGTCCTGGACTACTTATACTACCAAGACAAGGCACTGAGGTTTTGATGAGCCAAAACACTCGCCTGTGGTCCTGTATGCTTGGTACTCCACAAGTGCCACCTGAAGCAAGGTTAGTCTAGTGCCGTGCATCAGAAATCAATACAAAGTTAGGCAATGCAAAAGACACAGAAGCAGATGGAATGCAGGAGAAAACACACAAAACATGGCATTTTGTATTGCTGTCAAAAGAGTTTTAAGCTCAGGTCTTTCAAAATTAATACTTTCAGCTTACTTCTGCACAAGAAGTGAGCACCTAGAACTGCACAGATTTCCCTTCTTGAACCTCAATAACTTACCTGATCCAGTCACTGGGGTGTAAGATACAAGCAGGAAATCAAGCAGGACACAGGAAATGCTCTTCTAAAAAAAATTTATATACAATGTCTTAAGCATGTGAGAGTCAATAGAATATATAATCCAGAGCACAAACAGAATGGAGGAATAACTTTTTAATAGTTTTGATTTTGCAAAACACAGATGTTCAAAGATAACTGTTTCTTTTCCTTTCTAAAACTGGCAACCTGTGCTGTAAAATTGGATGGCGGAATACAAATATGACGGTGAACATGCTCAAGACTAATTTGAAAAAGCAAGAACAATCTTTTTCAGAACTTGTGTAAGTCTAGGCAGAGGAAATGCTACCTTAAAATAGATTAATTGGGCCAAATAAAACAAGAGCTTTAATACATGCTAAGATAAAGACCAGGTTTTCTGTACACAAGTGTGTCATTTTAATAGAATACAAGTTTCACCCTGGTATGCACTCTGATGAACAAAAATCGTGTTAGAACACAGTAGCTTTTTTTTTCTTTTGGTCTTGGGTCTCTGTTTACAATCTTTTAACTCGTGTTCCTCACAAGGCACAGGATTAAATACATGTGGAAGAACTGGTTTTGCATAAAATGTCATGTACGGTACAAAATTCCACAACTAACCAACAGCCTCCAAACAATTTTCAGATCTGTTTTGACTTGCAGTGGACAAGTGATATTCACAAGAGCAGGAGGTTCTGAATTACAGGTCAACTCTGGACTTTTTGTTTAACTCCATAACCTAGCTTTTAAGTCTTAACCTATTCAAATAGCTAAGAATAAACACTTATATCTTTGTTCACAAAATTATATCCCCACAAGTTTGAAACATTTAAATTTTGTTATCATCTCACAGCCAGACTACTAATGACCACATGGTCAAAAAAGCCAAGCTAAATGAAGTCACGGAGTCATTTCTACATTTGCCACAGCCCAACTCCAGAGGCAGATTAGAAATTTAATTTTGAATAATACAGATAAACTGAATTAAGCAACTGAAACTGCATGAACAGGCCAGAGAACTCCAGATCTCCCAAGCTTTTCTGGCTATTCATTCCCCTAAACTGTAAAAGTTTAGAGCTAGACAATTTGAACCATCACTCCCTGCACTGAAGTTGATGAGAACACTGTTTCTAGTACATCCAGCTAGTTGAAACTGTAAAGGAATTTTGAAAAGGCCATTAGGCACAAAAATGCTTTAAAAAATCCAAACCATGTTTCCAAAACAATGCCACCAACAGAATATGTTCTTAGTTATATTCTGAAACAGCAAATGGGTCAATTTTAAAAAGAAATTATGTATTTTCTCTGATAAACTATTTCATGATATCAGAAAACAATCAGAATAAGAGGCTTCATTTTAAAAAGAACTTTAAAAAATAAAAAAGAAGTCTAGCACTATGTGGTTCAGCCACTGGAGAAAATTTCCACTTATCCCAAGTAAGAGGTTTGTTTATACTCTAAAGCACAAACATTTGTTCTGTTCCAAATTCTGCTCCTACCCTGGCATTTACATGCACTTAAAAATTTAACCACCGTATTTCTGGAAGTGCTTAGCATCCATTTACTTTTTTTTTTTTTTTTTTTTCATACAGACAGTTCTGATTCCAGAACTTGATAGGATGGATTTCTCCTGTTTCATATTTCACTCACCAAACTACATATACCTCTGCCTTCTCTCACTTTCTGCAAATAGAGTACGTATTTGCACATCAGTTAAGGCTCTATTATATATTAAGTGATGTTGACAATGAGAACTTTACTCATTTTCAAACCAGTCTGCAATGAACTGGTCCTCTTTGCAAACAAAGTTTTGACCGAGAACTGGTTCCATTCTCCTTAGAACCTGTGTTACTCTTTAATAACCTTAAGCTTAATATTCCTTAAGGAAATAATATTGTGACTTAGAAATAAAGCTCTGGAGATTAAAAAAAAATAACAACAAGAGAGTATGTTACACACCCTCTCCCTGAACAACTGTCCCCTAGAATGTGAGGAAGCCTCCTCCTTTAAACACCCTCTCTCAGTGTTTCCTTGGAGGCTGCAGCCTGACAAATGGCTCTAACCCTCTCTCCTAAGACAGCTCCTTTTGACCAGTCAAGTATTCTTGAGGCCTTTAGACCCCTGGGAAAGCACAGCTTTGTATTGTATCTGGGGGGCAGCCTACAGGATCATGGAATCATAGAAAATTTGGGTTGGAAGGAACCTTTAAAAATCACCTAGTCCAACACCCCTGCCATGAGCAGGGACATCTTCAACTAGATGAGGTTGCTCAGAGCCCTATCCAGCCTGGCCTTGAATGTCTCCAGGGATGAGGCATCCACCACCACTCTGGGAAACCTGGGTCAGTGTTTCACCATCCTCATTATAAAAAAATTCTTCCTCATGTCTAACCTGAATCTTCCCTCCTTTAGTTTAGAGCCATCACCCCTTGTCCTATTGCAATAGGTCCTGCTAAAAGGTCCATTCCTATCTTTCTTTTAAGTACTGAAAGGCCACAATAAGGTCTCCCTGGACCCTTCTCTTCTCCAGGCTGAACAAGCCCAACTCTCTCAGCCTGTCCTCAAAGGATAGCTGTTCCAGTCCTCTGATCACCTTCGTGGCCTCCTGTGGCCCCTCTCCAACAGGTCCATGTCTTTCCTGTACTGAGAGCTTCGGAGCTGGATGCAGGACTCCAGGTGGGGTCTCACCAGAGCAGAGCAGAGGGGCAGAATCACCTGCCTCAATCTGCTGGCCATGCTGCTTTTGATGCTCAAAAGGAATAACTTCTCCACATCTTTTAAATTACCTAAAGAGCCTCGACCAGAAATTACTCAGCTGGGTTTGCTAACATTCATTCCTCGTTGTTTTTTCCAGCAGCCCCCTATTAAGTTAGATCAATACAGATGTATACAGGTCTGGATAATCACTGTAGTTACAGTAGTTATGTTAGTGATCAGACTACGTGCAGCCTACATGTTACTGATGCATGCCAGCAGACCTAGATTATAGTGGAGCTCATCTGTCCAGTGTATATTTATGCAATGCACCGAGTTCGTTAATCTAGTCTCTGTGACTCTTTTCTTTAAGGGAAATGATGATTGTGTTAACAAAAAATAGTGACAGCAGCTACACGGCCTTTTTCGGCCAAGTAGTTTCTGCTGACTGGCACACCTCATTTCTTAGAACATTGCTCCTGAAAGCTGTGTAGCGACAGCCCCCCAGCCAGCTGAATTTTCAGGGATTTGGGGATTTTTACCTCACAAGAATGTCATCCTATTTCTGGGTGCAGTTAATTCATTTCTGCCAAAGATCTTAATCTCCAGGGCCCATAAAAATGCTCATGATGAGCAACTTTTATTTGTTTTTAGAATAGATTATATTGTACCCAACAGTACTTCAAAGGCCAACTTATGATAACCCAGGAAGTTGCATAAATATTTGCAGGTACAGCCTGACCTTGCATAGAGTAAAGAGTACAACCTACATTTACCCAACTTCATAAATACCTGTTAGTAAAGTGCAGAAAATGTCTCAAAATTTGAGTAACATTGAAGCAAAATATAATTTTCAAGCCATTATGGACTTCTACAAACAACAGGGATGAAAAGCTGGACTGCAGTTTTCCCCCCTCCACTTCCAAGTACAACCTTAAAATATCATGCCAACAGAGTGACCTGTAGAATTCAATCTAAAAAGCCCTAAACCCAATTGTTTGGTGCCTTCTATTTTCTTTTAGCAACCTAAAGCAATGGACCTGAAATTACTAGACTGAAGAACCCAGGATTCACAACTCTGAAGCACACCTTCCCTACAAGCTCTGTACCTCTTGGACCATGGAGCGTAACAGAAAAGTTAATCTAATCATGCAACCAAGTTCCAGTGATACTAATGGGAGTCATCCATGAATAACCACCTGCAAATCACTTTCTAAAGTGAAAAAAGATCCCCACATTTCATTATCCACTTGCAAACATGCCAGGGATATAAACAGCAAAATTTACAGCCTTGTTGCTGTTTGATGCCAAACTGGCATATCAAAGGAATTTCAGGGGAATGGGAAAAAAAAAAAAAGGAGTTCTATGGTTGCTGTTTAGGTAATAGAAACTTAAAATACCCCTGCTATATGAGCTAGCATCACTGTCCACACAACATTGGTAATTTCCCCTTCATCTGCAGGGCATGGAAGGGAAAAGAACGACTGCCCCTGCTATCTCAGTTCTTACTCCAAGATTTACTGCATCCAATGTAGCTCTGCAAACAGATAGTGAAGCTAAGGAATCTTTTTGCTTTCTCTATCCCTAATAGAAAAACACTGCATTTTATACTCCATCCACTTAGCAGAAGCTTAGTAGTATGAGCAGACAAAATTAAAGGCACAGCTACTGCTCACGATAAGGAGAGCATACCATTTTAAGTCCATAAATATGGTGATTTAAAAAATAACTGCTATCATGTAACTGCAAAACAGCTGAACTTCAATATCGCCATTTTTGTCAACATAGGTTCAATACCCAGTCCAACCATCAAGTTCCAAAAATTCTTGCCAATGAGCCCAAAGATTTTATCCAAAATATCAGCTTACTTCTCAACATTTAAAAATTTAAGAAAACAGTGGCAGAACCCGGACAAGGACAATCTTTTTAAGCACTATATTTGTCATCAGCATACTGGTTATGTGCCCATATGGTCCAGCAAATCATCAGAGATCTAGAAAGTCTAATACAGAAATATGAGACCTACTGACTATTGTACCTCTTTGGCTAACTTTAAAAGACAGTTATGACTTAAAAAAAAAAAAAAATCTATGGGGAAGTTTGATTATTCCCCTTAAATCTTGTTTAAAATGTATTTGAATGGAACAGCGACATATAAAGTAGAGGAAACGCCTCCAAGAAGCCTGGTATTTTATCACCTGCAGGACGGAAACATTTTTCAAGTTGTGACTCTGAGTTTTTTGTCTCACTGCGCTACCTTAATCGTTTTGCTGTACAGCAGTGTACAGCACCGCACATTAATAATTACCGCCAGCAGCAGCTGGGCAGTTAAGATTTATTCCTCCAGCAGCGCGAACCAGTCAGCAGGAAAATCAGCCACTTTCTTGCATCTTCACACCAGCCAGCCGAAGGGAGATGCACAGGCGCGCTGGGCAGAGACCCCAGACCATTTTCCGCCTGAAGAGAAAGCAGGTTTTTTCGGAGAAGGACGATCCCCGCCGAAGACAATAACGGCGAACCCCAAAGCCCGAACCTGACTTTCGCGGGCAACCGGGTAACTCCACAACGCGCGGCTGAAGCCGCCGTTGTTTACCGAAAGCGACGGGACCAACCGGGCTGCCGGTCGGCGCAGCCGGTCGCGCCCTGGGCGGGCGGAGGCAGCCCCTGGTTTCCCAGGGCACCAGAGCCGGCTCAGCGACGGAGAAACCCGCGCGCGGAACCGCTGCTACCGGCCAGGGCCGTCCCACCTTCCGCTTTGCGCCCCCGCCGCCGGTGCACCCGCCCCCATCCCGCCTCGGCCCACGCACCACCTCCTCCAGCCTCCCGCGCAGCGGCGGGGTCCCGTCCGGCGCCGCCGGGACACTCACCGTGCGAGGGCGGCGGCAGGCAGGCAGGCAGGCTGCTGGCAGCCCGGCTCGGCGCCTGGCGGCGGCACATGGCGCGGCCGGCGCTGACGGGCGGGGCGGAGCGGCCGCCGCCAACGGCTGCCACCGCCCTCGCGCCTCCCGCGGTGCGGGCTCGGCCACCGGCCCTCCTCGCGCGGCGGCCGTTAACGGCCGGCGCTGTCAGCCGCCTGCAGAGCACAGGGCGGGAAGCTGGTCCTGGCCGTAAGGGCAGCTTGAGGCGCAGGCACAGCCCCGCAGCGTCCTGTCCCGCCTGCCAGCTTTACCTTCCTCCAGCCCGGGCAGCGGCACCTGCCAACAGCGGCCCGGCCCGTGGTCTCCGCCGTTTTACTGCTGCGGCTTCCTCCGTCCCCGATTCCTGCAGACACCAGACAGTCATCCTGGCCTTTCTAATACATTGAAGGGGCAAAGCCTGTGCGACACAGATGTTTTAAGGTAAGAGCCCATAGTACCTGTCTGTGCCTTGGACCGAACAAAAATAGGATGAAGCGGGGAATGAAAAAAGAAAAAAAAGCCCACTGTGAAAAAGGAGTCACTCTGGAAAAGGGACCACTCACTTGTCAAGGCTATTACATCAGAATAAAACGATTCAGCTTTATAGATCGATTTGTATATACTTCTCCATTACCAATTTGAGATTGCATTAAGAGCCGTTAAACTGCCAATTAGCATTTTTTGTTTGCCCCAATAATTAACACGTTGGCAGGATACCATCACCACAATCTCATTTCTTTTGTTTCCCAAGAAGGTGGCCTGTGGAGAGATGTTCACTTGTCACCCTTTTCTCTTACCCCACTATCAGCACTTTTTCACATACAATCTTAGCGGAAGCATTTCCAAGTCACAGAAGAGCCCCATTTTTAAAGGTGCTTTGAAGCAAGGGCTGTGTCTTTAAGACTGACTCGATGGCTTTCAGGGTGCTGGTTTGGGAGGAGAAAATGCAGCAGGAAGAGGGGAAACATTACTGAATATAAATAGGGAAGTTCATAAACTTACCTTAACTAGAGTTCCAAAAACTGATCTGAAACTTAACTGGCCCATGGTGCTGCTGTTTCATTCACATTTAATTGCATCATCATTCTATTATACGAAAGGCTCTACCAAAGAACTTAAGTGCTATTGGCAAAGAGCACTTGCTAGATGGCTCAAATGATTAGACAGTTGTCACTGGAACAGTGTTTTTACCACTGGATTCTAACAATTTTCTTCTTTAAGCCAGAATATAAGGAGGGAAATGGCTGCTTTAAAATATATTTTCGTCATGTATAGACATGTTTTCATCGGCAAACTCATGTGATCCACCACAAACAAGAGTCTCCTACCAGAATTGGCCTATAGGCTTTGAATGCAATACCTGTAGCAGCTAGCACTAATCTCTGTTCCTTGAATTGACAGGAACAAGCCCCAGTGCAGTTTATGTGAGCCTTATTCAATTGCATTAAAGAATATTTTTTGTTTGTTTGTTTTGGTTTGTTGTTGTTGTTTGTTTTGGTTTTGTTTTTTTTCCTAGGAATGCTAGCTCAAAGCTGGAAACGGTGAGCAAGCTTATGCTTTTACTCAGCTACATTCTGCTGGGTAGCCCAGGGTATTGCAAGAGCCTAATCAGACTAGTCACATACAGTTCTTAATCTTCTTTCAACAGTGGCCTGCCCAAATTGTGAAATACACAGCACACCCTATTACAGAAATGCAGATGCAAAATTAGTGACTTTATGACCCCACTCCAGAGCAGTAATGGCAAGCAAATCTCTACACAGAGGTCACTCATCCGTAGTTTGTAACTTTCTACAGTAGCAAAGAAAACAGTGATGTCTGTAGCTCTAGAAGCTTAACTGATGTTCCAGTGGATATTTTTCAAGGCAAGCAGATCTTTCAAACAGTATTTGTTTCACATTTTTGTGATAAGAAAGGAACATATGGAAGTGCGACTTCCATTTGCACATACAAGACGACAAAAAAAAAAAAGCCAATACAACTTTAAACAAAAAGCATGAGGAAAACTAAAAGGCAATCTAAAAGTTTGTTAGTAGCAAACCAGGTGGTATTTTCCCTCACTGCTCTCTAGAGTTCGCCACAAAATGCATAGTAAATGCTCCAATCATAATAAATCAAGAAATCCTGAAAGGGAGGGAGGCTCTTGCTCAATATGAAGGACCTCTGTGGTTTAAATGCAAAGAAGATCCTTAAAGTCAATGTTCCATAGTAAAAGCTGAAAGGTGTTTTTATTTCCCCACAGAAACCATTTTTCCTGCAGAAAGATATATCAGGTTAATTTGGTTCACAAATAACAGTTCTCTACTGTTTTTCTTTTCTTTCTCCTATTCTTTGTCATAGGTTTGTCTAAACAGTGGATCTCTAAACCAGAGATCCACTTTTTCAGAAATGGTTCGGAGTCTCTCGTTTCCCCACCACAAGTGAATATTTGGCTATTGCCTACCCTTTGCTTTCTCACCATGTATCTCCACCATCAAAACAATGATTTGGGTTTACCACAGAATCCTGTAAGTGGTATCAGATAGACAGGCTGTGCCATACCTCTCCCAAACCCTGGCTTCCATCTGGAAGAGCCTTGCATACTCTGTCAGAAGCCTCCCAGAGATCCCAGTCTCCCAATTTCCACTCAGCACTTTTTGTCTTCCTTCCCTCAGAGCACCCTGTGAGGAGTTGCTCCTCTGCCTTTCGTTAGCCCAGTCACGTTTTCAAGAAGAGGCAGCTGGGAGGAAGAGGAATGTGTCTGCTTTGAGAGCCATCACTTTATCCAAATTCTAGCCACACACCCTATGGGAAGGAAGGACACATGCACACATCTGCAAAGTGATATGCCCCACTCCAATCTTATACTCCCCCATGCAGTTTGGCAGCCACACAATGTAGTCCATAAGCACAACTTCCTCACTTCGTAATTGTTAATAAATGATAGACATGAGAACCAGCAGAAATGGATCTGGAGAAAAGCGTGCAAGATACCTAAAAGAAGAGGTAAAACTACGCCAAAAACATGTTTCTAATAATCTCAAACAATTTGGTACAAAGATCTGTTTATTACCCAACAATGTGACAGTGTATATACAAAGACAGCATGGAATGTGACATTTACAGGAAATTTCAGTACCTCATGCACAGATACTATTGCAGTGTTATCTTAATAGTTCCAGAATGTTAAGCTGAATAAATATTCCTTGCTTCAAAAAATCATTTTTACTTTTACATAAAAATATATAATATTGCACTCTTTACAAGGCCAGCAATTTTGCATATTGATTTGTAACAAGTGGAATTCTACTTTATAAAAAAATAAGCCTTTGTGAGCAACACCCCAAACCAGGGAGCACAAAAGGACCCCAAAACCACAATATTTGTATTTTTTCTCTTAAATAAAGCACATCACTTCAACATGAGCGAGGAAGCTTTTCAGTCTGCATTTGGACCTTACATTAATATTTAGACAGTGAAAAATATGACTAAAGCCATCCCATACAATGCTGCTACAAAATCTGCAGTTTAAAATTCAATTAATACAGTATGTAGCCACTTGCGTAATTGAACCAAAGACCAGCCTTTGTGTCATGGACTATGAGAACATTTAAGTTTGTCTAGTTTGTAAAGTTCTTGAACCAGGAAGTTGCAAGAATTTCTGAAGACTGGAATTTTCAAAGGAAGTATAAAGATTTCTTGTGTGTATGTCATCATCACAAATTGACAATTTCATATACAGTGTTTTGAAGGCAGATGAACCTTACACATGAGAAGATGTAGCAGTTCATCTGTATGGCAATAGTGGAACATGTCAATGATGAAAAAGCAAAGCAATTTAAAAGAAAAATGTAACTGCATCAGATTTGTGTAGCATTCTTGCTTTACCATTTTCGTGACTAGTAGGCACTCATTCATGGTGTCAGGTTTAAAGGTCTTTAAATCCATCAACTGAAATGTTTATTTTTGATCTGGCCTAAGAATTCAAATTCGTTAAGCCTTTTACAATGGAGGCTTATTTTTTCCCCTCAAAAAATAGCACCTAGGAATAAATAACATTTGCACAGTGTATCTGTATAAACTCTTCCAAATCATCTGATGCCTATGAACATTGATTATTCAAGCAGTTAGATTCAAACATTTTACAGTGTATTGAACTTCAATGACACTAGAACAGGAGCACATCTGTGCCTTCTTTAACACCTTATTTTAGAGCTCTGGAAGATAAGCTGTGTGTATGTATATAATATATTCTGCCACAGAATTGCAATAGCTAGGTGTTGCAAAGTTAAGGAGTTAGCACTACATTAAAAAATAAAATCAAAACATGTTCTAACTATTGCTTCATGATGCCATGAGGTCTCTACCCATCATTAAGACAAATTTTATTTTTGCTTGTTGTAAAGACTTATATTAACAGAGAAGATGCCAAAAATTACAAATATAAAGATAAAAGAAATTAAGTTTTTAGCATTACAATACCGTAGGATGGTGCAAAAAGCACCTACTAAGTTCTTTGCTTCTCAAAAAAAGCAATTTTAAGTGGTCTCAGATTTTTAGGTTTTGGGTTGCTTATCCCAGAGCTAACTATAACACGCTTACTAATCAGATATACATATGCTGACATTTTAATAGATATTTACAAAACTTTATGCTGTCAATATTTTACAACATAAGAGGGAGAATAAGCATTATCCATTTTTTTAAATACTTCTGTCCAATAAGTGATTTAAAAAAACCCTAACACTTATGTTTTTCTATTGCAGCATTTTGACTTGTATGTTAGAGTGTTTATGAGTCACTTTGCTGGTATTGGAGTATATGACCAGAGCTTCCTGGTGACCTGGATATGCTTCAGGTTTGTGCATGCACATATGCAATTTTACAACCACCTTAGACTGCTCTTTAAGAAGAAAAAAAAATAAATTAAAAAAAAAATCAGTCATTCTACAGATATTCAAACTACTTCAAAATCCAGTTTAAGAGATTCTATAATCTATTTTGGATTTAAAGTGCATCAGAGACATGAGTTAGCAGCAAAAATAGTCATCACCCAGCTGCATAGCTGCTAAGGAATGAGTAGAACATGGGTAACTTCAAGCGCTGCTGGTCCTTGCGACACCAAGCTATAACATTTCCATCACTATTAGCTGTGAACAAGTGATGACCATCACAGGAAAATGTAAGGCTGAAAAACAAGACAACAATCTATTTTAACATCAGATTTGGCTATTTAAGATTCTAGAAGACATTTTAAAACCCCTAAGAGTATAGCCAACAAAGAATAGCTCTCAGGAGAGACCCAGTGAGTACATTTATATAGTAATGTATTTGCATATACCTGCTTATTCACTTTTTGTAACAAAACAGGCTGAACTACAGCTTTGTTCAGCACCTCGACATGCCATGCAGTTCCATACTCCTTTCTTTGCAGTGTCAGAGAAAATGGCAGCATCCTACTCTCTCCCTGGGCTGCTCCTTTACTTCTGCAAGAAAGGCTTTTCAGCAACAAAACTGAGCACCCTGTGAACTTGCTTGGCTGACAAAAGCAGAAACTAAATCTGTCAGATTTCATGGCCCAGCACAGGACTTATGTGCAGCCAGGCATCTCTTCAGCTCTAACAGTAGCAAAGTCCTTCAGTCATGCCACAGGTAGTGTTAGAGAGCATGAAGCTCAGCATCCATTTTCTCTCTCATCTAAGCAGGAAACTTTAAATTATTCAATAGCTACTAAATCATTATCAACAAGCTTTGTGAAGTATGCTTCTTAAAGGAGGTAAAAGAAAGACAATAACTGCTGTTAGACTATGTTTTTCATTTCTAGAAAATGGTGATTAGTGGTTTGGTTTTTAAATGGTATTTCAGAAATGGTCAAAACAACTTTTCAGAGTGATTTGTTACTATACTAACATTAAGATGTTAAATTTTGGCATAACTCTAAGGCCTCTGTGCAGACTACTGTACCACTGGGGATATCAAAGACTCAATCCTTTGTGTTCTGAAAACACTTTGGCATGAGAATAAATCTGGTTATATAAATCAAGGGGACACAGAAAATTACACAAGCACTCCAAAATGGCAGCTTCCAAGCTCCTCTGAGTTTCTTTTACTCCTTTCTCCAGTGTTCCCCTCCAGCATCATAAAAAATGGTCAGGGAAAATGCAGTGTTTTCATTTATTTCTGAGGGAGAAAAAAACACTGTCTATTTGAATCTGGCAAAGTTAATCTTATCTCATGATTTTTACACAGATTCTGGGGAGAAAAAACAAACAAACAAGAAAACTTAACAATGAGAGTAGCTATTGTTTGGTTCTCAAGGGAAACTTGCTAATTTCTATCTGCCAGCAGCAGAACCTAGTTATTACTGTCATTACAAATACAGTACACTTGTGCTCATTTTGCTTTCATGAATAATTACTAGGATTATATTGCTCTTTTTAGCCATGCGTGTTTACCTCCTGTTCTCAAGACAAATCCATGTTAAACACTCAAGGCTTTTTTTTTTTTTTCCCCTAAAGAGAAAAATATATTTGTTGTGTACTTAAGATTTTTACCTTACAATAGGTTTGGCTGACTTGGAAAATGTTATTTCTCGTACTGGCTTCAAGTCCCATGTACTCCAGAGTCTGAAAGAAAGAGTGATTTTTCTTCGCATTTAATTTTACAAATATTTCAGTGATAAACATAACCTATTTAGCAACTACTAAGATAGGAAACTAAACAACAGCTTGTCCACCTTCTTTAAAGCCAAATATCAGCATGATGTTTGGCAGTATGCTTTTAAACTGTGAGCCTAAGTTATAAAGCATTTTAATAGAAGTTTCAAATGCTTACCGTACAACTCCGTTTTCTAGCCCCCCTGCAATCACATTGACAGACACTCCTTCAGGCTGGTTAGAGAAGGCAACAGAACAAATACTTTCCCTGCAGTGCACATGTCCCACGAGATCACCGTTAACTGTCCAAAGTCTCAAATCGCTACCCCCTCCAACTGCAACAGAGCATAGCATGGGAGTATTAAAAAATTAATCTAGACTACAGCTAGGTCTATGCAACAGAATCAGTGTTAAAGAATTCAACCTGAAAGATCAGAAGGTTTAGATGACTCAGTGATGTGTGCTGCAATAAACAATAGCCTCTTCCCTCCTTTTGTGACAGAGAATGTGCAAACCACCAAGGCACTGCAGTGATTTAGAAGACATCACTTCATATTTATGCAACATTGTACTTACAAAATGCTATATAAATTTAATTTTCATGACCAATTTTCATATACTAAGAGGGAATTCATACAATCTACTTGACACAGCTAGTTCTTACACCCTGCCTTGCATTTTAAGCAAAATACTTAAAAGTAGCAAGCACAGTTATTTTACCAGGTTATCTGGGATTATTTGATTCTATCAAAGAACTAATAACACAGCTACTAATTTGTCTTAAAAGGGATTGAAACACACGTCCCTTACCAATTAAAGAATATGATCTTTACCAGAAAAAGTGTTTTGTGAGCTACAGAAATGGACTTGAAAGTCTCCATGTCGGTTTAAAACCTAAATATTAGGTTTCTGAAAGTAGCAGAATAATTTCCTCTTGTCCTTTAACACAATCTACTGCTATTTTGCCCCTCTCCTCTCCACCCCCTCAAATTTGGAAGAGGATTAGTTTCAGTTCAGCCTGTAGAGGACTACAGTAAAACAAGGTGGCTAAAACATACTTCAGTATATAAGACCTATATTACTCAAGGCAAAAAGGAAAGAAAACTGGCCCAGACAAAGCAAGAATTGGGTCAATAAGTGTTTTCTAACAATATGGATATAAAAAGTTAAGCTCTGTTCCTTCTTAATCTGTATCTCATTAGATCAATGGAACAATATTCTGTCATTTAGATACAGCCAGTTCCCCTCCCAGTCTCAAGTTAACACAATACACACAGGTATCCCTATAGACAGCAAAATGGTGGGAGGACTCTTACTTAGCCCTGCTTTACTAATACACTCTTGTAGCCCACAGTCAACCTTTAAGTCAATGAGCATCCTGATTTATGAAATACTAAAAATTCCACTGCTTGAATAGGTCTTAATGCTCTCATCCAGAAACAGTACTCTGTGGGAAACAAGAGTATACAAAAACCTGCTCTAAAATAAGGTGAGGGAGGATCTATGTTTACTTCTGGGGACATGGAAGCATTTAAAGTGATAGATTGAATAACAAAAATTCTGTTGCTCCGTATTACACTGTACTCCCCTGAAGACCTGTACTTTTGACAGCAAGTCCATTAAGAATGCAAGCAGCCACCTTCACAGAGTAGAAGTCTCCCAGCAATCTCTTGAAATTTCAAGGTTTTTTTTAAATAGATCAAGCTGTTAGCTTTATCTCTACATTTTACTCAAACACCTGCCTAATAATTTCTGGAGAAATCTTTGTTACTATGTGAGGAAAAAAAAAAGTGCTCCTGTTTGACCAAATGCATCCTCAGATCATTAACACACACTCACTAACTAATTTAATAGTAAGTCTCATGATTTATTTGGTCTTCAAGTCAAAACAGCTTTCTTGACTGCTCAATATACCTGAATCACAAACTGTTGCAATATCACCAGTTGTTTCACTAGCTGAAACTGCAGTCACAGGACTCTTGTGTCCAGCCAGACTCTGGACATAGCATAGCCTGAGGAAAACAAAGAGAAGAAGCCTGAAGTTCAGACTCAAACACAAAAGGTTATTTGAGGAAAAATATTTAAGAGTTATATTAAGTTCAAACATCATTTTGCATTATGATATTTTTCATATTCATTCTAGTATTTCAGCACCCTTCGTGGAAAGAAAACAGTAAGGGTTTGACTTCACATTAAGATACATATGGAACAAATTCAGTTAAATTTAAGAGGGTTAACATACTCCAAAGTTGTAAAACAGGTATTTAAAAGAAAGCCATTGGAAAAAGCTACATATATAGTTGTACCTGTTCAAATCCCATATGATGCAGGTTCCATCTTTGCTGACACTTATCATTGTACTGTATGGTTTGCACACAAACAAGCTTGTTATTTCTGCTGTGTGACCATACAGATGGACTTGTGACTCCATTTCTATCTCTGAAGGCTGGAATACAGCAAGATAAAACATGAACTCTCATGAAAAAGAAAGTGAATGCCTTTTTTTCTGAAGAGAATAAGCCTAGGGACAAATTTAATTCTTAAATTTCAAATAATGGTTCTTATTGCTTTTAATGGCATCAGTTTAGCAATGTTTTTAACGCTTTATATTTAATGCTTTATAATGTGATAAGCCATACATATCAATATTCAACCTTTTGTTTCCAGTGCTTTAGTCTAAGCAAACATTTTGATGTGGCCCAATGAGTAGAAATGAAGAATTATTGTACTACTTCTGTCTCAATTACACACCTTGAAATTGGCCAATTTATTTTCTGCAAGACTGCTATTTCCATGTGGCAGTGAAATGACAGTTCCCAATAATTTAGCACCTAAAGGAAGCACTTAAAAACACAGAAGGAAAACCCAGCTCAGCAGTTATCAGTCTGTGTACAGTAAATTACTTGGAATTCCTCAAGTCAGTGCCAAGTCTTTCAGTGATACCAAGTTGGAAAAATAGGCAGAAAGTCAAGTCTGAATACAGAAACTGCTAGATAAAAATTAAAGCAGCAGATTTAACACTAAATAACAGAAGTTATATCATTTGAAATGTTTTAGACTTCCTAAAAAATGCCAGGTTGAAGGAGCTGCTTCATCAGAATACTAATGCTTTATTTAAGACAACTTGCTGTACAGAGATTAGAATAACCTTTGTAAAAGAAGGAACATTTTTCTGCTTGTTTCCTCACACATTATAAAACATTGTCTGCATTTTCGTGTGAGGGTACAGGATGTATATAGCAGGTCTCCAAAAAGCTTCAATGTAGAAATAGGCAAGGTAGAACTACACATATGCCTAACTCTTAGTTTGTAGAAAATTTTCTTGTCTTTTTGCACTAAAAGGGACAATATAATCTATATAATGTTGCAAAAGTCAACATACTTTTTGACAAAGGGAAGACCTGCTATTTTGCTCTTGCCACTGAGCATCTCATCCAAGACACACTTATGAAAGTATCCAGTTGTCATTCTCAGAACAGTGCGATATCTCACGTATGCAGATCCTTCTTTAATCCTTGCTCAGTTTAGAGAAAAAAATATACCAAATTTTTCCATAACATCAATAATCAAGACTTCTGATTTTCTGAATAAGAACTGATTTTCATAACTCTTTTACTGTGCCCCTCCCATCTCCTTTAAGTGCTGTTGAACTGCATTTCAACACTTGAACTGAATGCAGGATTCACCGTTAGCAGCTTCTCTCTATAATACTAATATCGATGGTTTATTGATTCCTCTCTGGGTTATTGTAATGAGATAAGCTGGAATTTTAGCACCAACTGTATTAAGGTCAAGTAAGTTAAAAAATAATTACCTCCTACCTAAGATACCAATCCTGTTTTACTTCACACTTGCTTTTAGTTGACAACCCCTAAACAGTATCTAGAAGTGGAAAAACATGCAGGCATGGATCTACCTTTAAATAGCAGTTCCTTCTGTTGGTTACCCAAATGATGGCCTACAGCACTTGAGTGGAAAATGTAAATGATCACTGCCCAGTTTTACTCCAACAGATCATTAAACTGCTCTCTTTCTGTTTGCAAGACAACTCTAGTAGTCAGCAAGTGAAGGCTGGAGTAATTTGTACTACCAGAAACCCTTTGTTGATGTTTTCATGAAGGTGTGACTTATTGTCAAGATAGACCACAGTTTCAGAGCAGTACTTCGTTAGTTTTTTGACCATGTTAAACAAAGGCTAGGAAAAACTGAGCATCTGAAGTACAAAATGGAGGTATTTTTGAATTCTGACAGCGTGCCTTTGAATTCCCATATCCAATTAACAACATAACTGTTTCATTCCTATGCATTGAATTATATACACGTGAAACAGGGCCAAATATTCACGTTTCAAGTACTGCATTATAACAGACTGTTCACTTGATCACTGAACAGCTGACAAGATGCATACAGAACAGATGCTAGGAAGCACATTTGCATTCCCTGCAGCCCTGACTTGGGTAACTGACTCAACAACAGGAGCTACAAAATTGGCACAAGGTCAGTCTGCCTGGGGCATGTAAAACTGTCAGTGCTGAGAAATTCAGCAAAGATGGTCTGAAAGATAACATCTGTGCAGCTGAACAAAAACAAAAAAATCACTTGTTTCTAGGAAATGCAAAGGAACTTAAGAATCATAACCCCTCTACCAGAGTTTCTTCTCAGCATTGCAGAAGGCAAGTATATGGAATTTCTATTTTGGTACCTTAAAAAATTCACTGTTCTGGTGAGCAGTTAAAGTCCCTTAAGATCCAACTGACTGAAGCTGGCAGGCTTCAGGCTCTGCTTCTTTTTTTAAACTCATTTTAAACTCCTGAGATGCTGAGCTCAGGAAGTTTGTGTGGCCGATCACCAGAAACCAGAAAAAAAGAAAAAAAAAAAAACACACACACAAAAAACAAAAAAAAAAAAAAAACAAGGAAGAAGTCGCTGCATGTTTGTGTTCCTCCCAGCCTGTTTGCCACTGTTGGAGAAGAAACCGAGCAAGCATAGCAGACCATGCCAAGGTTCCCTCTAGCCCATGCTAATATAGTGAGTCAAGAGCATCAAGGAATACATTACTACAAATGTGTTTGCCTGTACCTATATCACGCTAAATTTGAGAAACTGGTTTAGTTTAGTTGTTGCTGTAGGTAATCCTATAGACACACCTAAAATGACCTCTCAAGAAAGTTGTGAATTCCTTGTTAAAACTACAAAGAGTAGAAGTTACTGCTGGAGAAAGCCAGACAGAAATTCAGAAACTCAGCCTGAACCAGAAGATGAATTTATGTTCCATTTATACTTCATACCATGCTTATTACCACATAGCATCACAGTGATTTCTACTAGTATCTCAGTATCTTCCACTAATGCATTAAGTAATGCAAGTTACTTTTCCCTCTTCACTGCTTTTCCCTTTGAGGAATACAACAAAGTGAAGAGGCTTAATGCTTAATATGTCCACTGTCTGAGATTTCATCCTGGCTCTCTGTAGAGTAAGTCCCTTCTGAATTTGAAATGCATTCCACAGTTTCGGTTAATGTATTGAGCTTCAGTTTCAAGTCCTAGCCTGAATACAGTCAGAGTTGTACGTGTAATCAGTTATGCACCCAGGTGATGAGGGCTGACTGAAGGCTAGCAGTATGTGAACAACAGCTTAAGAGAAACCCACAAATAAACATGCTGAGAAATCTATTTAACAATGTCAAAGAGAATCCTGCAAACATAAATAATAAAGAAGCACATGATCTTTTTAGCAACTGTCCCAAATATAACATATTCCCCTTTTCTCACTTCTCCCGTGTTTGTTTGGTTTTGTTTTTTTTTTAAAGACTGTAATAGTGGATACAGCTAAATGCTTAAATATAAATCCTACCCAATGGAACTTACCGTATTGCTAGTGAATCTGTTCATATATGCTGTGATGACACCAGATTTACTACCTGTGAACAGCTGACAACTGTCTGGCACCCAAGCACAACTTGTTACCTTGGAAAGACAAAACAAAGCCAGAACAAAAAAAAAAAAAAAAAATCAGAACAGACTGTTCTCACTGCTATTTTCATTATGCCATAGCATTTGGTCAAACTGATTCTTTATTGGTTATCCTACAAAAAGCCATGTAAAATACCTAAGCTAAAGAAATCCAAGAGTTAAAATACACCTGCTGTAGGTCACATTTGTTATTACTTCAGAAAAAAAAAAAAAAAAAAGTAGAGGGAAATTCTGTGTAGCCTAGAATTTACCACTAAAGAGCAATGAACTACTGTAGACTTATAGATCCACAACCACATAAGCCAAAATCTTTTGGTAGAATGTCACCAACCATTGGAGCGTAATGGTGATTGTACAGTGTTCCCTAACTACCTTCTGGACAGTCTTTCCCAGACGAATCCTAAACTACAGGGGAATTCTACTACTAATGTGTGTATTTTTTTTCTGTATTCATTTTTTTTGGCCCAGAACTTAGGCTTTTATAAATCCACAACAATATTTCATGGGAGGGAAAAGCTACAAAAACCAAATGCATTCAGAAGGGATCTTTACCTAGTACAGGAACAAATCCAGGAATGAAAAACACTGGAGCAATGAAAGACATATTCTAAAGGAGAATCATAGATTAAAAATAGTTGTGTTTTGAAGCTTATCTCCAAGAGAAATGAAAGCAAGAGTATCTACTGCCAAGTCAGAACACCACTTAAACTAGCAATATTAAACTGAAGACCAAGAGACTGATTTTTTTTTTTTACCTGATGGAACTGTGAGCTCTGTATAAAATTTACTGGAGGCTCACTTTGCTTGCTTTTCAGTCGTAAAATGTTATCTGCATATCCCCAGCTCAGGATAGCTGACCACTGAATATCAGTACTGTGCATGCTTCTCACACCTGAAGGAAGGCATATAATATTTTGTCATATATCAAACCGAAGAGTTTATCACTTAGACAGTCAACAATAAAAATCTCAGGTCTATGTTTTACCACAAGCTAGAATCTCCTTCACCTCTGCTTTTTACTGATAACTTTCCTCATTCTCTGCCTCTAAAACCTGTTCTTTTAAGTCTCCTTTCTTTTGCTTCATGTTCTTTTCATTTGTTCTTCAGTTCTTGGACTGAATCTGCTGGCAAGTTCTGAAGTTAGATCCTCACATTTCAGTCACTTTAATAAAAAAATATCAACTTAATTACAGGATGCTTCTACATAGTTTTGAAAATTGCAAGTAAAATCCACCCTCCAGGAAAGATACCATACATGTGGAAGCTGTTACTGGATTTATAAAGAAATCTTTGGCAAAAGTGACTGAATTAAGTTTGCTGGAGAATAATAGTAGCATTAGATTTATTTTTTATGGCTCATTTTTGCCTCTATCGTGCATGTAGAGAATAAGCACAAATTCATACCTTGCTCCTTGCTATATATCATCAAAAGGCAAAACTTGCGGGACAAACCGCAGATAGCTTTAGTTGGCAAAGCCTGGAGAGAGCCAAATCTTTCTCCATGTGGTTGGCTAAAGCAGACAACAGGATCTGGAGCACTTGGGGAACCAACGTATTCCCCCCACTTCAAGCCTTTGATCCATGGCAACGGACTCTAAAATAAGCACAAATAAGTTTGAAGTTAAAAAGTGATAAAAAGTTTTCATTAGTAAGGGAGAATCATTCATATCACATTCTCATAAGCAATCACATGGTAAGGACTGCTGAAGTACTCTCAAAATGCTAGAAAGGCAAGTATGAAGCACAGTAGTATCATCAGCTGAATTAACAGCTTTAAGAGAGTTCTCCCACTTCTTTAAGGGCCGAGGTAGCAAGCTTGTAGTTCAGGTAGTTTAGTGAAAAATAATGATTTCTTTAAATGCAGTAATTCAGTCTCTCACTGGACACCAGTGAAAACAAGCACTTGAAGTGAAGAAAGTTGAATTGTCCTACAGAAAGTAAAAAAGTTGAGGATGGAAGAAAGCACAGTATGTGTTTACCTACTATAGGTCTGCACACGGATTCTAGAATTTGTCATTGAAAGTATAAAACTGTTTAAGTGAAATGCTTTCCAACACCTATTTGCTAGATCTGAATTCATTTTGGTTATATCTCAGTTTGACACAAAATATATCACAAATGCATGAAAATAATTTTCACTATCACTTCACTAATTTTGTGTATTTTCTTTGCGGTACAATTTGGGGAGTAAGTTGCAGTTCTAGGAAGGAAACTGTAAACATAAGGGTACAATAATTACAGCATATGAATGTTAATTAAACCATCTTGCAAATCAGAATGACATACTGGATATATTATTTCTTTAGTGTGTTCTCTGGTTTCTCTGAAAGCAAACTGCACAAGTAATCCCATGGCAGCAGGAAGTTCTCCTTCCATGACAAGCCTGGATCCAGGTCTGCTAACATGTGCTGCATGGAACAGCTGCCGAGGTGTTTGCCCGTATGTTTTTATCATTGTTTCAAGGGCTCTTCTCTGAACAGGATCCTCAACAGCAGAAACATCCATTCCAAAATAGGTCTAGAGAGGGGAAAGAAAAAAAAAAAAAAAGAGGAGGGGCAAGAATAAGCTTGTCCAGTTTGTCTTTGGGAAAGACTGTCAACTCATGCACACAAAATCAGAGGCAGACTCTTCAGTTTGGTTAAAACTTGGAGTAGAAGCCATCCCACAACACTATGCTGACTAAAGAGCCACCAAGAACAGTAACCGTATCTTCAATAAAGAAGTGGTGACAACTACCACTTTAAGATTTGTCATGTGAGCTGCTCTTACATGTATTCTGTGACTGATTTCTGTCAAAAGAGGTTTTCTTAGTAGACCTTTGCTAATCTGCAAAACAGAACGGTTGCTAATGAATAAAAATTGAAAAACATAATAGTTAAGCACAAAAAAAGGAAGGAAAACATTTTGATGACTACTTGAAAACAAAAATCTGCCACTGCCAAACACTACTGTTTTATTAGTTCTTACTGCTATACAATGAACACTAAACACATTTGAATGCATTTTGAAAGCAGGACTGCCTGGCTGAGCAAATCTTGTGACAGTCAAGGTTGAAGCTAAAGAATACAATCAGAGATATCTGTGTCACAATTAGGTAGTGAAAATCTGGAAGTCTTTATGTTAAATGCAGACTGACTTGAAATTAAATTCACTAGGGAGGAAAGTGCTCATTAGAGGGACAAAACACAAGATGCATATGAAGGGAAGAACACAAATCAAAAGAAATGTGACCAACAGGTCAAGAGGGGTGATTCTCTCCCTCTAATCTGCTCTCATGAGACCCCACCTGAAGTATCCAGCTCTGGGGCCCCCAACATGACAAGGACATGGACCTGTTGGAGTGAGTCCAGAGCAGGGGAATAAAGATGATCAGGGGCCTGGAGCTCCTCTCCTATGAGGACAGGCTGAGAGAGTTGGGATTGCTCAGCCCGAAGAAGAAGAGGCTCCGGTGAGACCTCTGGAAGTGGAGCATCTCCCTTATGAGGAAAGCCTGAGGGAGCTGGGTCTCTTTAGCTTGGAGGAGACTGAGGGGTGACCTCATTAATGTTTACAGATATATAAAGGGTGAGTGTCAGGAGGATGGGGCCAGGCTCTTCTCGGTGACAACCAATGATAAGACAAGGGGCAATGGGTACAAACTGGAACACAAGAGGTTCCGAGAAGAAACTTATTTACGGTGAGGGTGACAGAGCACTGGAACAGGCTGCCCAGGGAGGTTGTGGAGTCCCTTTCTCTGGAGACATTCAAAACCCATCTAGACACATTCCTGTGTAACCTCATCTAGGTGTTCCTGCTCCAGCAAAGGGACTGGACTAGATCTTTTGACGTCCCTTCCAATCACTAACATTCTGTGATTCTGTCACCTTATAGCAGCCTTCCAGTATCTAAAGGGGGCCTACAGGAAAGATGAGGAGGGACTTTTTACATGGGTGTGTAATAACAGGACAAGGGGTAATGACATTAAACTGAAAGAGGGAAGATTTAGATTAGAAATAAGAAAGAAATTATTTACTGTGGGGGTGGTGATGCAGTGGAACAGGCTGCCCAGAGAAGCTGTGGATGCCCCATCCCTGGCAGTGTTCAAGTCCAGGATGGATGGGGCATTGAGCAACCTGGTATAGTGGAAGGTGGCCCTGCCCATGGTGGAGGGTATGAAACTAGATGATCCTAAAGGTCACTTCCAATCCAACCATTCCATGATTCTACAAAATAATGAGCTCAGGACAAATGAAACTATTTTAACCATTTTAAAGCTGCAGCACAATCTGCCTAACTGAAAGGCTTCTTTTGAATGAGATGGATGCAGGTACACACAAAAACAATACCTGTATACCATTGCAAACAACTCTACAGAAAGTCTAATTCCCATACCTGATCATCCTCCATGCCTATCTCCAGGCAAGAAAGACAAACACAAACACAGTAAGTCTCACAACAGTCCTTGTAATCTTATGAGTTCCACATTGAAATGGTTAATCATTTTCTTATTCTACAACACTTCATGAGCAAGCGATCTTGCTTCATGCTGGATGTTTTCCAAGCAAGTCAGACTGAACTTTCCCCCATTAAGTTAAGTACAATGAACAAACACAACTGCTTAACAGATACTTACTGCAGGATGAAAGACATTAATAGCCTGAACAGAGGCCTTGCCTTTTTGTTTATAACCAAACACCAAATCAATCCAGTGACAGATTGTCTGGGAAACATGGTCAGACTCCAAAGCCTGACGATGAATCAAGATGAACAGACGAGGATCGTTACGAGCCCAGGGTGGAAGATTGACATGGTTAACTCTGTCACCATTTTGACGTACTCCAAAATCAAAACCTAGAAACACAGGAGTAAATGATCCAACTTTTTAGTTGACAGTAACTTCAGAAAGGTCTTTACAGAGTTCTATGAAAGCTGACCATTAAACACATTGATTGCTGATCAAAGCAGCACCACTGACAAGTCCCCCTCAACCACATTCAAGCTCATTCAAATGGAAAACAAAATCAGACAACAGGAACCTCCTTTGCACTTATGACATAATTATGAAAAAACTTTCCTTAAGTCCTACGTAACAGTTTTTGTAGCATATCCTGCAAATTCATGCCAGATTTTTCCCATACATCTTACTGTTTAGCATATTCAATCAAGGGATAGAAATACTCTCAGTTTCAACCCATAGATTCAACCATACAGCTGTTTTGAGCATGTTGTTTTGTTACCCTCTTAGTATACCTTCTCTGTTAACTAGAAAGTCGGGAAGGTAGAAAAATTCTGGGATAAGCTCCTTTACATCAGTCATTGATTCATACGAAGACAGTCGCCAGGTTGTATTGGTAGAGTGAAAAGTTCTGTCTGGGATGTCAAAACTTTGATCTGTAAAGAAATCCAAACTGAATTTGTTACATCGATGATGGACGTGATAACAGTTGCACATCTGCAACTTCAAGTAGATAACTGTTCTCTAGTTAGCTGAGAATATTTAGAATTCTTCTATCTCAATTACAATGTGTTATACATGGGCTGCAAGTCAAATATACATCAGCTTTTTATTCTACATACACTAAGGTATAAATATAAGATATACAGCTTTATGGTCTAGCTTGATAATTTCAGAATGGGTCTACTGTGAAAGCATACCACATAGAATTTTACTGAATTCACCTATTTGGATCTGGTAAACTATGCTAAACAGAGTAACATCCAGCATTCCTGAGTCATTGGGCCAAGGCCCAGATGCAAAAGGCAAGTGCAAGCAAAAACAATCTTACCTTGATAGGCTAAAAACATTTTAGTAAAAGGTGGTAGCCTAACTAGGAAATGAAGCACAGTTCCACTGTTGGAATAATGAGATCCATAGTGATATGGTTGTACAGGGGGCATTGGATCATCCTCTCGTGCTCCTTTACGGTACTCTTCTTCCAAATACTAGAAAAGTAGTAGGGAAAAAGAAAAATATCACAGACCTCCTACCTCCTTCCAATAACAAAAATAAGAGTTTCAGTTGTTTAGGAATAAAACTTAAAACTTTTGGAGGAACATACATTTAAAAGTGATCTGACATCACATACACTCTCAGTGTCTAAAGAAATATGATAACTTTTACAATCCAGTTAGTTATTAGTCCTAAGCTAATTTAAATGACCCGTTTTCCATTATTTGTTGGTTTTGCCTTTTTCCTATGGTTTTATAACACAGCAGTCATTGTACAGGCTTTTCAATACTAAATGGAAAGAACAATGTTTGCAAATAGTACACTAGACCATGATGATATAGGCATAAGTTTGAAGGTCCAGCTGCAGATGCTTTCATTCCCCAGCATGTTATTTCCTACAACCTTTAAAACATTCTGAAGAACAAAAATCAAGGAGCACTGTAATCACAGTAGAACATGTTAAAATAAACAGCATACTTGAGGGAAAACAGCTTTTCTGTTATTAAACAGAAAGAAAAGCCACAAGTTCCACTGAAGTAATTTCAAATATCAGCAATAAGTTATCTACCTGGTCTTGAGGGATCTTTAAATATATGTATGTTCATACATAAGAAGATACTGATTAACTTCCTCAGCAGTATCATATAGAAAGACTAAATGGATTGACAACTTCAAGTACAGGAACAGATAAATACAGGTTCCAAGCATGTTATAAAACAATCCCCAGGAAATGTAGCACACTGAAAATGAGAATTCCATAGACATAAAATATTGGATTTGTGGCTTATTTTTCCCCAGTCAATGTACATAAAAAAAAATAAAAGCCTCCATATCATTTATACACAGAAAAAAAAGGCAAGAAGCAGAAGTTATCCAGATTACCTTATAAGTGTCCACATAACGATCTTCTTTTTCTTTAGACTGCACAGCTATTGGTTTGACCAGATTTCTGTAACAGAAGTAGTACTGATATCTTGTCATTTTTATAAAGATGTTGATTCATGCTATTTAATAATGCATTAATAAGAATAACATCCTTAATATAATGAAAAGTACAAACAAAACTGAATAGCGCTTTAGAAGAGAGTTTGAAAAATAAAAAGATCACTTTCAGTTAGTGTTAAAGGCAAACTCAGATCCACAGGCTACCCCATAACACAGTAACAGGCAAGCAAATGCAAAGTGCCTTTGTCAAATCAGAGACATCATATCAAGGCAAAGACTTTGTGCACACAAACATTAAATTAGCTTACATATATTTATTAGGGTGAGACAATTCACTCAGATCCATTCACGATGAAGACAACATGATTTTGTAACTGGCCAAATAATTTATAATATTATTTCTTTTTCTATTTAATTTTCACTAGTTGGCCTGGAAGTGTTTAATCACATTAATTTAAACATAGAGCTTTTATTGAAGTCTGTGGACTATCCATATCATATTAAAACAGTATATAGGTCCAATTCATAGCATCCTTGGAACCTACACCCTCATAATACTAGGCATTTTATTTAAATATTTGAGGTGAAGCAGCCACTTATTGTAAAAAGCCCAAGTTACTATGGATGAGGCTTGTTCCTGAATAGTTCCATTCACGTATGTGTGCAGTGCAGTTCAGTACAAAGTTAAAAAGCTATACTGGATGATTAGTTCATGTATTTGGAAATAACCAGTTCCAAAAATTTCATATTACCTATATACTGATGGATCATTTAGGTCCAGCGTTTCACTAGTGTAGTCAGAAAGTATAAAAGGAAATACTGGATATTGCATGAGATCATTGAAGGAACGGCCGGCATGTTTGTTTAAATGAGTCAGATATTCAAAGTTAGTAATCTGTCCTGTGCACCAGAGGTGGGTCAAAGCAGTCATGTTTCCATATTCCAAAAGGTTAGGTAAATTGTTAGTTAAGATGTTGTGGTACACATCATCACGGACCTAGAAGAAAATACCATAGATTTAATAATGTAATTAAAAAGCTTCAGACTACTAAGACTTAGTAACTGTTTCTCTCATTTTAGACATTTCCAGATATCTACTGTAATGGAATAATATTTAGTATTACTAAGATTTCTTTATGTCTTAATACAGAGATGTGTTTTACAACATGGTTGTGTTTGCCTAGAAGTCTAGATGAGGCAAGTTTTATAAAGGTATTAGAATTTAATTAGTCCACACAGCAGGTCTCCTCAGAAACTAATTCATGAATGTATATATTACGAAGACACAGCAAAACACTGTGATATATTATTATGCATCAGTGCCACATTACCTTTGTATTATCAAAAGCCAAGAGTAAAGTTCTGCCATTTGTTAGAAATATTTCCACAGCATTGTCTCTTAACTGCCACCAGCGCTTATGAACTTCCTTAATTTCCTCATAGGTCCAAGAAAACGATGCTGGTTCAGTTTCCCCATGAAAACTCTGCAGAATTTGCAATTTAAAAAGTTACTTTAAACAGTAGACTTTCTAAACAAGAAACTCTTCAATGCAGCCAGTATATAACCATACAGCATATCACAAGGCAAACTTTAATTTTGCTGTCATGCTGTAAGACATTGTTGCGGCTTTTTTCATACGTTTCTCCTCAAGGCAGTGGGCAGAACATCACGCATGCTCCTCAGTTGCTCCAGTTCCCTATCCAACACGAGCCATAATGCCATTATTTTCACTGGCTCTTAAGCTAAAATATTGAACAACCAACCAGAGCAAGCAAAGCTTTGCCATGAATCCAATTCTGACAGTTCTATGAAGGACAAAGCAGCAAAACAGCTGGTAACATCTTAAACCACAGGAGCTGTGTGTTTAGTGGATACAAGGAAGAGCTTCCTGAAAATAGTTCAAAACTTTCATCAGTATAATCTATGTCTTGATTATTTTCAGATGTCTGTTGGATGTATAAACTTAAACTGTACATCAGAGCGTTTGTGAATTAGAAGGATTAGGTCAGTTCCAGTCTTCTCATATAGGATTAAAGAGGGAGCTAGAACATCCTATATAATGGAAAATTCAAGAATCAGATGCTTTAGGGTACAGCACAACTCATACACTTCTGAGTTTCTGTACTTCTTAGTGCTCCAGTGTCCAGAAAGGCAAGTTCTCAGGTGCAGACACAAGCAAGCTCTGTGCACTCGTGCTAATGAACCCAGAGCAGTGGGCAGCAAGATACAGAAGCCTCCCCACATCACACCCTCCTTATCCCCCCTCAGTCGCAGCCCCGCATCTTTCCTGTTTTCTGCTATCACTACTGAATCCACAGGGAGGGGCAACAGATGCAAGACTGAACTCAAACTAATGAGTTTGGCTGGTCTTGTCCAGAGACTTCTAACTCTAGTACTCCAGCAGTCTCAGTGGCAGTAGACAAAAGATACTCACGGTTACAGTTTGGAAAAATTAAGGCTATACAATATTATGATCTAATACTTACAGAATTTTCAATTGTGTCTGAAGCATTGTCTTCAACAAAATACATGCCACACTTTCCTGCAGGAAAAAATAGTTGCATAAAGGTACATGATATTACTATTTGTATTATGCATGTTAGTGTTATATAAACAGTGCCCAGGAGTTAAGCATACTGTGGCAGTTGCACATTCTCCCCCACCCCTTTTCTTCAATGTGGAAGGTGCATGCACACCCCCTCTTCCACAAGACATCCCCCCTCTCCTTCAGTGGGACAGTTAATAGCTCCTTTTGTTCACCATTAGCCAGGAGAAGGGAGAGACACCAAGAAGTCAGGAAGTTTCTGGGCACCCATAGCCAGAGCCGGGGGGGTGCAGAGAAGCCGAGAAGTTTTGGGGAGCCCATAGCCAGAGTGGGGGGTGCAGAGAAACTGAGAAGCTTCTGGAATGCCCACAGCCAGATCTGACAAGACTATAAAAATGGGGTTCCCGCCGAGGATCCCCTTTGTGTGGTGCTCTCGGAGCCGCGGGTCTGCTGCTGTCGAGAGCCCTCCTGGGACTGGGACGCCATCTAAGGTAACCTCCCCAAAAATGGGACTGCCTCACCTATGCGTGTGGATGAGTGATAACTTATTAGATACTTTCCTTGCTGCATAAGCAAGTGTATTTTCCTTGCTGGAATAAGCAAGTGATTTCCTTGCTAGATAAGTGAGTGTATTTTCCTGGAGTCAGGGTCGGATCTGGCATTGTTTTTCATGAGTATGCATGCTGTGGATCTCCATTATTCTTATTTGCTCTACCCCAGTAATTTCCTCAAGTGATATCCGAACTTGCATTTTATGTTACCGGAGCGCTAACTAATTGTATAAACCCTGTTTCTAACTGGTTGTTTTCCCAGACTTTCCGAGACAGAATAAAAGTCTGTTTTGGACCTGGTTGTCCACCTAAAACTAATTTTGACACATATTAAGAATAGTACCTGGGCAAGACAGTACTTAACAGAAATAGAATTTGTGATTCCACATCTATTAGCAAGTGGTCTGCAGCTTTAAAACATAACTACAGTCCAAAAGCACTCATGCAAATCATAGGGAAAAAAGGCAAAACTTATTTGTAAAGTATATAATTCATAAAGTCAGGCAACAGCTCAATTACTTAAAAAAAAAAAAACCCACAACCAGCAAACTTTGTATATACAGAAGAATCTTGTACAGAAAAGGATGAGGACTGAAAATTCTACTTACCTAGCAAAAGTTCACCAGCAGTCTCTCTAGAAGGTGCTACACTTATACATCTTCGATTAACTCTGAAATATGTCAAAGTTTATTACTGCTTACAGATTTACGTACCTTTTGGCACATACCTAAAACTAATGGCCTCAAAGACTACAGCTGAAGACAGACTTTTCAACACCATGACTCTAATGGTTCAAATCCCAAGGAAGGAAAGAAAATAGAATCTCAATTTTCTAGACTTCCACATTAGTGTGTTTGTATTTATTTCTTCGTGTGTTCTCTGCACTTATTTTAGGCAGTATTAGTGCTTGTAATAGGCAGCAAATTAACACAACTTCAGATTTGACTAACACAATGGTAAAAGCAGAGATAATGAGAACACGATTTGCTTTTGAGCACTGATGGAACGACCTAACAGATCTAATCCCCATATCACAACAGGTGGTATTTGCTTTTACTGATTTTTGAAGTCATGGAGATAGACTGCTTTAAGACTGAGAAAATGCACATGTTGGTAGCACTGATCTTTTGCTTGAGTATAGCAAAAAACCTACAATTTCTGACATTTGTCTCATCTCACTTGATTGTTTTTTTAATGTTTATTTAGACAAAACAAGTGAGGAAAACTCTTTCTTTGGAATGGGAGAAGGTGGGAAAGCAAAGTTAATTTTACCCAAACCTTACCTTATATGTTCACTTGCAGCTTTGTCCTTTACAGTAGAAGAGTGAGAAGAATGTGTTTTGTCTTCAAATAGATAAGATAATGGAGTCTTTATCACACCTATTAAAAAAACCACAAATAATAAGGCACTAACAGTCATTACAATTCAGATATACTCCTAAAAGATGTTATAATTACCTTCCTGTTTCTGCCTGTCTGGGAGAAGGTACTTATTTGGAATAGTTAGGTAGCACCTCTGCAGGCGGCGCCTCTCTCTGTTAGGGCCCTCTGTTGGATCCAGTTGCCAAGAAGCTGGGTAATAGACTGGGTCATACCAGAGTGCTCTGGAAAAAAAAAAAAAAACAAACCCACAAAAAAACCAACCAAACAAAAAAAACAAAACACAAAACATGTTTGAGTTTGGCAGCAGAGGCAGCATATTTGCTTATTTATTTTGGTTTTCTTTAAAAAGTAAAAAGGCAGAAGTTTCACAGCAGTACACTGGGCAATTATTTCTGAAAAGGTATCAAAAGACTGAATTCTGTAGTTTATTTTCATCCCACTGACTGGCTATTTTGAGCTACTACGGGAAGACTGCTCTTGGAGTAACTATAATTCTGATGAAAACAGCAATACGATGCATCCAATGCTATATTTTGAAAACTCAGCTCCTACAGACATGACATAATACTAGTTGTGTGGTGGTAAAAATACCACTGTTTGGTTTCTTATCAAGACTTGGCATCTTTTGCTCTGTGCAAATTAGTGAACGCAGTATCTGGATGCTAATGTGAATAACATTACCCCAAAGAAGTTTTGTTACTCCATCAATGTAATGGAAGATATGAAAACTTTGTCATTCTGTTGGGCACAGCAAAATGCACCTGACAAAAACTGTCTAAATGGCATAGAAATACTACAAGGCTACTCACTGTAAAACATAGGAGAATAAATCAAGTATTTTACAAGTTTTTAACCATCAGATGGTTGCCAAAAGTAAGAAATTCTAATTTCAAGATCATCTACATTTCATGTGCCTCTAAGCAGAATGAGAAGCATGTGTCAGGCATTGAGTCTCTCTCTGGCTTTCTCTGAGGTGAGAGAACAACTTACCGATCATGAGTAAGCTGCTGAACAAGTTCCTGCCAATGTCTGCTGGCACTTAGCTCTGCCTTATACATCCCCCTGATGTGCTGGATTACTTTCTTCCTTTCCATTCCTTGTGACAGAGACACAGCTTGTGTGATGTCTCCAGCTATTTTAGAAATGTCTTTAGATTTTGTATCCAGACGCTGAAAGAGACTGAGGAAAAAGAGTTGTGTTTTAAAATGTCAAGTACACACACTGAGATAGGAAGGCAAGACATCAAAAGCCCTTAAAAATATCAGTTTGGCAGTAGATATCCACAGTTCTTGTTACAGCAGAGGCAGAGCAACTTAGCCTACATAATTTTCACAAGACTTATAAATACCTTCTGCCTCTTAGCCTTCACAAAAAGCTATAACTTGTGACTTCAGACAAGCCAAGCCAATCAGAAGATCAATGCCTATATATTAGCATGCTTTACTAATTAATGCATATTCATTACAATAAAAATCTGAAGTAAGAATAGTAATTTACCACTGCTCAAATCTCAAGTTATTCAACATAGTGAATTCTTACTGCTTATCTGGGCAGACTCGACTAAGCTGACCTTTACAGCTGCTACAGTTGCCTACATTATAGCATGCTCTCTGTGCATCTCAGATCTGATTTTTATGGCAAAGCCTGAAATGTCAATTAATGGAAAGAACCTCTTAATCTACCACAACCTACCAAGACTTACATTATACCAAGTAGCAGCAATCTATGTAGCTCACAAAAGTGTTCAAATACTATGCCAAATATATTTTACTTGAAGATCAAGGTTAGTAGCAGGGACATTTATCTTACATTTAATTGCACAGACCACAGCAACAGGTGAGGTGATTGGACAGATAAAACAGCTGTAGAACTAAGGGTGAAGTGCCCAATGTGCAAAATCAGTTCAGTATTCTGAAGTTCACATCATGCATTTATTATACAACCTATCAAAATGCATATATAATCAAGCTCTTTTATAGCGGTAAACTAAACTAAAAATCTGAAAGCTAGCAATGCTGTTAATTTCAAAAACACATCTATAATAATCATATAGGCAACTCTGCCATGGGGCATGCTGAACAGAGAACATTCTTACAGGGTCCTTGCAGGCCCTTTAAGGCAACACTTACTTTTGTCGATTATTAGCCATTGTCTTCTCCCAGGCAGCTTTGTTTACACCTTCTTCCATCTCATATTTCTTCTGATCCTGAATCAAAGTTTTTGCATTACTTTTTTTTAAAGACAAAATAAGGAAGCAGATGCTAAAGAATATGCCAATTTCAAAAAGCAAGACTGATAAAACTGTTCAGCTGGTATCTTCACAGCATTTTAAACCATGAAGACTTCATTTCAGGTACCACAGTTTTATTATATTAAGATTTTTTTTCCAAGGAACCATATTTTTTTCCAAACAATAAGACATACCAGTAGCTTATGAACTCTCAGCTTTGCCTGGGTTAAGTAATATGCTTAGCCAAGAAGCATTAACAGGTGAGGTTGCTGTGAAGCATTGAATATGTGTGATAGAAACACTCAGAACCCAAAGAGAATCCCCAAAAGCATAAGCCACGCACCAAGCAAACAAATTGCAGTCTGCAGCAAAATTCTGACCCCACATAACAGACAATTATTTCAAATATAGCCAGGTTTTTACGTACGGTTTTTATTCACAAACCTCTTTCAAAGCTTTTATTAGATCTGGTTTTGGTCGTGGGCTCAGGGGAATACATTTATAGCCACAACATTTTAGTGTATTCACAAAGTCTCCTGCTGCTCTTTGTTCTTCTTTAGTCATTTCATCACTGTGACTGTGCATTAACTCATATAAATAGAGCACTAATTTAGGTCCATGCTAGAAGAAGAAAAGAAGGGAAAAAAGATGATGTATGGTCATTCTCATTTCCACAATGCAAGACCAAGCAGCCTTTTCCTCCAACTTTATTCCCTTTTCCAGTCAGCCTGGACATATTTCTTCTCCTAATTTTTCTGTTATTCAAAGAAAATGGCTTCTTTAATATTTGAAGACAAACTTCTATAGAACTAGAAAGAACATACTAAATTTAATCCTTCACATGATAAAACTTCTCTCAGCATACTGTGACTTTTCAAATGGCTTACAGGACAGTTAAGTTTCTTTTCCAAGTACTCAGCTCCTGCAGCTCTGTTTATACTTCAGGAAATATGTGCCAGAGACTCCTAGTTTTGCCTGCCAAGAATGTTACACCTTGTTTGATTAACCAAATTAGAGCTGAGAGATAATGAAGTTAAGCAGACACAGGCCACAAATGCACTCAGTATGATACTCCCCCAAAGAAGCCATGGCTAGTGTATCAGCTCTTTTCTTACTGGTGCAAGTGTTAATTTAACTGAATAATTAATATGTGATAAGAAACACCTAAGTGTCATAGGTTCATCCAATAAGGATTTTCTCAGTATACAGTGACTCAAACTGTGGCATGTCTTGGATCATTAATTTCATTTTTGCAGTTTCTGAAGATCTCAAACAGTAACATTCCAACCCAATTCCTGATCACAGCTTTAAGAAATGCTTTCTCTCAAGCTTGCACTAACACAATACAATCAGAAAAGCTTTTTCCTGACAAACCCAGAAAAGCAAGGAGAAAACATTCAGCTATGTGAGTTAACATAGAATACACAATCCCACCACTTTAAGAATTAATAAAGGCTATATAAGAATATATAAAGTGCTGCTTTGATTGAGGACTTACTGCCTCTTAAAATCTAGTGACAAACAGTTCTTATAAGTTCCAGGAAGTCTGCAGTTGGAGTTCAAAGGCAAGGGTAATTCCTTCATTAATCTGCTTTTTCAGCGTACCTTAATTCCTAGTATCCTCAGAAAATCCTTCATGTTAAAACTAGTACCACCTTTTGTTTCTGCACTACACAGGAGATGTGATGTTTGATGTGCTACAGAGTCAAACCCAAAACATAATCCTGTCTTGTCTCTTAGAAACTACCTACCCAAAGGCTAATAGAGCAATTGCAGAAGTACACACAGGCACTTTGTATGACATGACTTTGTCATTACACTGAACTTTGCTAAAAATACAGTTATAAATAACTGTAAAATTTAAACAAGGAAATTGAATACACGTTTTACAAACTTCTCTCAAATAGCTTACTTGCAAAGTTGGGATAAGACAGTCACGCATAATCTCTTGATGATTTATTTCATGTACCATCTCCAAAACCTGTTTTCTCTCTTGCAGTGGCCTTGATGGAGACAAGATGTGCACAAGAAGCCTCCCAAGTTGTGTACGGAATGTGTCCTTACATGATAAGAGGATTCTCTTCCACTGCTGCTTTGGTGTGTTCATTCTGCTGGTGCCCTAAGTATGAGACCATCTTTTAATATTACAGGGTTAGGGCTTCCTTTTACCAAGTATCACATTACAAAACACAGTTAATATGGGCAAAATGTAAGACAATAAAGATTTCTCTACCAATATAAAGTGTTTCGTTTTAGTTTACCATTTATTATGAGTTAAAAGGCATTCTACTATATTGTTCATTCAAAAAAAAATAAGCGTTTTTCTCTCACTCTGCCAATATGAGGAATGCAGCTCCTAGCTATACCGGATATTCGGTTACAGGGACTGTATAACAATCCAAAAAGTTAAAATTGTTACGTAGAGGGTTAAAAAAAAAAAATGGGGATTTTTTTTTGTTGTTGTTTGCTTATTTTAATGAATAGCCCTTCTACATTTATTACTAGTTTCTGAATGGATTACCTCAAAAGATTAGAAACCAGGTATTGGACTGAGGTGCGTGTGCTCACAAAAATAAACCTGCATCTTTGAAAAGCACTATAAATATGGCGTGATAATAGACCTAAGAAACTTAATTTTCCGTAATTTTCCGTACCTAGAAAAAAAATCAGGTTGAGCTACTTTTGGTAAAGTTGACCTAAGAAAAATAAAGAGGCAAGAAGCAGTAAGTTGAATTTCCCAATAAAACCATTTCAAATTACCCAAGTGAAACCTGATCACCTTGGAAAGATTGACAAGCTAATACCCGTATCTCAGTCCTCTGGCAACAATTACATCATCAATTCTAATATATTAGAGACACATGTTTCTCAAACTCTCCATCTGTGGATGCACAGCAGATCTTGTTTTATAGGCTCCAGCACACCTAAACCTTGAGGTTTAGGAGACAAAGCAAAATTATGGACTACACAAATCTATTTAACCTTTGTGTGCTTGTTCAAACAGCAGAGTTTTGCCAGATATTAGGGTAAAAATCAGAACAGATGTGTTGATTGTTTTACAACTGCAGAATAACAGAAGTTGAACAAAGTTTTTAATGCCACAGCTGAACTGAGAAAGGCAGTAAGAAAAGCATTTACGGACAGAAGACTTTATGCATAAAAAATTCCTAATGAAGGAACCTTATGAAATATAATGTGGACAACATCTAATTACTTACAATGGATACTTTGACTCCTTCCACCAACATTTTGAACATTTCTTTAAGAAAAGGATTTGTTCTGTTAGGCAGTTCTTGCTGGCTTTCCTCTTCAGGAACTTCCAGCTGGGATGCTGAAAGTCTGCTTTGACTTGTGGCTTCTGTTATACCCAGTACATCAAGGCACTCTTCAGTAGATGCTTAAAATTTAAGAGGCACATATTCATCAGTACCATCTCAAGCAAGACAATCCTTGTCCTTTACATGGCATTAAATCAAATATTGCCTTCACTGGTATATTTATTTTTATTATTTTAAATATCAAAAAGTATTCCTTGTTTCATTTCCCTTATGAAACAATCAGCATTTAGAGTTAATCACAGAGCCATTCAACTATTTGTCCTAAATTCTTTCACTTGCTTCTGTGGAATTTGAACTAGCCCCCAAAGTCATCAAGTCTTGCAAATACATGTAGTGATTTCATAGAAACATGCCAGCTGATGCATTTTAAGAGAGCAGATGCTCCTTTTGGCAGAGTTAAATCTTCAGGTAATAATTCAGGCAGTTGACACATGAATGGATTAATGTAGAATTAAAATAACTTGTTCAGTTCAGTCAGACAAACTGTATCCAGATTGTCAGTTACATAATACTGTGAGACAACTCACCAAAAGAATGTTTCACAGTTAAATCCATTAAACTAGCAGCAATGGTATTACTTTCCTCTCAAACACTTCAGCACTCCAAAAGCAAGAATCCATTTTTCATACAGTGCTACCCTGGCTCTGTCAAAAGGGAAATGAACAAAAAGAAATCCTACCTAAATAAATGAGCCTGTTAACAGCTAGAACAGTCAGCCGCTGTAACCTTTGCACAAATTCGGTCTCGGTGGCTTGGATAGGATTTTCTTGGCTCATTCTCCGCTGCATCATCATGTTGAATTCCTCACTTGCCAGTGAACGCATTTTCATCAGCAGGGCATCAGACTGAGCAAGTGAAAACTTTCTGGAGCCTTTAAATAGAGAAGGATTAAAAGCATCCTACTAAAATGGTCCCCATCCCACCCCCCCCCCAAAAAAAAAAAAAAAAAAATCAATCACAACTGCATGCATCCAAAGAGTTCACATCATTTAAGGAAACAAAAAACTTGAAATACATTTATCTTGAAGAGAGCATAAGTGTCATTTGGGTGTTCATCTCCTCCTTTTAAGAGCTTTTCTATTTCAAATTAAATATATAAAATGGAAGAAGTGATACCATGAAATGAGTTAGTCTCAAAATCATATCTACTGTACAGGTTGTATATTTTTGTGTAAAGCAGGTTCTAAAAAAAAAAAAAAGTTATTTATTCCTCTTTTTAAAGGATTAAAAATTAATGATACATCCAAAAATTATTGCATACCAGAAACTAGCTTTATCAGCACAAATAAGGAGTCAGTTATATTAACTGCTTATAAACAAACACATTTTGTACCGTACCCATTGCTGACTGTTTTGATAGACGTAAACTTATAATATTCCTTAAAATTTTACTGAAATGAACTGCTGGGCCTTGACTGTATTTGCCTCTTTCAGAAATAACTTTATCTTTAGCGCCTTACCAGATTTACTAATATATTTACTAATTTAAATATAAATATATTTACTAATATAAAATGTTTTCAGTGATGGAGAGGGGCCTTGAAAGCTGACACTATTGAGAGAAACAGTAAAAAAGAGAATAATAATTGTTTATTTGTTTTAAACAACTCATATGTCAGGTTTTAGAATTATATTTTCTATAAAGTCTTCAATGCAATTTCATTTATGAGAGACATAAAATCAATTTCCAGCCAAAAGACTCCTAAACCTTTACAGAATGATTCACAAGCTGTCACACACGGAAGTATTACAGCTAAAGCTAGAACTGCACAAACATTTTACAAGCACAACCACAGTGGAATCTAGGAATCTCATAACTATTAATTTGGAGTACCAGGTATGTTTTCTAGTAATCAGAATGATTACTACATAAAAATTGTGCAAAATTGTGCAAAAATGCAATCCCCACATCATAGCTGTGTTAAAGTTACAGGCACTAACTTCATTATTTTATTTCCTTACTGTTGTCAAGTTACCTATTAAAACCACTATGGATCAAAAATATCTTTACTAAGCAACTTGTGAACTCAAGAGAATCTCAAAAGAAGGTAATATCTGGCTTTAGACACTGCAGTGAGAATAAGGTGACCAAGATTTCATTTTCATACTCCACTGCCTCCTCCTAATAAAAAAAACCCACAAGTTCAAAATGGATATACGCTACATTATTCTAAAACATATGTATCTATTCATAAAGCCAATTCACAGAAAAAGCAAAGCAACAGGACTCATTTGTTGTATCACTGAAATTAGCTTGAAAGCAATACATACAGGAGAAAGAATACTGCACTTTGGCTACTCACCAGCAATGCCTTTACGCTTTTGAAACATTGCGCGATGCGGTGCTGATGGCAGTGGGGCTGAACCAGCCTGCTCCTGAGCATCTTGGTTTGCTGTAGTTTTTATCAATTCAATAGCTGCTTGAAGAACTCTCAGCTGTAGGACAACTGCCATATCTACAAAGAGAGGCATACAAAGGACATACGACATTCTTCACAAGTCTTCAAGAATTTTTACCAGATATTTGTAAAAGAACATAAAATGTGTCAGAGCTGTAAAATTCTCGATTCCACAGAAGTCGCATAAAGTCACCTCATTATTCCATAGATATAGACAGTACACAAGTGAGTTCTCATGGAAAAGCCATGGAATTTGATTATTCTGAATTAAGCTAAACAAAACTGTATAGAACATTTCCATTTAAACACCCTTAATGAATTTTTACAATCACTATTTGTTCAGATTAACACTACACAACTCTTGACCACAACGCAGGCTCCTAAGGAAAACTATTACTTTGAAACCACCTAAAAGACAAAGAAGATCCATCACCAGAAAATTCCCCCATCTCCCTCAGCAGGAATATTAATTTAAAAACAAACAAACAAACAAAAATTCAATGGGGAAGGAATTTACTTCTCCAATCCCATGAGCCCAAAAATAAGCAGATAACTTACTTTGCATCCTTGCATTTTTACTATTTTGAAGATGACCCAGCAGCACAATGAGGTCTTCAATAACACGAAAATATTGAGAACCTGAGGAGCTGCAGGCATGAATGGCAACTGCTACCAGCAGCTGTTGGATATCGCATGCAAGTAACTTGTAGTCATTCAAGGGAATGCTGCAAACAAAGCTGTAGTTACCAGAAATGTGACAATTCTAGTGCACTGTAACCCATATCAAGACCCCCCCCACTACTACTCCCCTCACTACTTCTGCCAACCATACCTATTATTATATTGTACTCCATATAGAAATGTTACTGCTGAATGCTAGAAAACTGTAATAAAGAACACCTCTTTACTATTAACTTTTGCAGATTGGATGCCTGAAAATCTTTGAGACATTCTAACATTAAAATTGTAACCAAGTTTTACTGCAAAAGCAACAATGTATTATGAGATTTCTAAGTTACAGATCACATCTGAAATCCTGTATGTCTCAAAAAAAAAAATCTGGATAGGATCATTTTATAACCACGCTGAACTGAAACCATACTGGGGTAAAAAGGAAATCTGTATTTCTTCAGGATACCAACTAATGAAATGAATTAACAAAAATCCCACTTCTCCTTCCTGCACTGCATAACCTCTCAAAGTACAGAATGCTTGTAATTAATGAAGTCATTTAAGTTACTCAAAATCTCAAATATTAAATCACAGGCAGCACAGGAGAGACTTTTCCTGCAGTTTTACATTGGCTATAGATACAGTAGAATGCTACCATCTCCCAGGCCTTTATCTTACTGTTCGGCTGAGTTTTATCAGGAAAAGCATCCAAAGTGTACACAATGTGACAAACTTGCATTTTAAAATTTTGTTTCACATGAAAATTTATGGTACAGAAATAACATTTTATATCCAGTGTTTTCTATTGTTTGAACTGAATATCTAAAACATTAACTTACACCCAAAGGTAAAATTAAAGCTGAAAACCTCAAAACAGTGCTACTTTATACATGTTCTCGTATCATTTTAGCAAGTATTAAGAATGCCATACATTATCTTTTGCTACAATTAAGGTTGTGCCTGGGCTTTTTTTATAGCAACTGGTACTATACTCACTTTGCTTCCAGTCCATTGAGAGTAGCCAGTGTATTACACAACACGTAGAGCAAACCATTATCAAGCAGCAGGTCTGCAACTTTTGAGCAGGAACTTATGATTTGCAGCAGGAGACAGAAGCAGTTATGCAGCAGAACATTATCATACAAAGAGTTCTCTATAAGACCCAGAACAGGAATGACACACCATTTTTGAAAGAGTCCAACATTCTTGACATCTTCCAGATCAAATCTATAAAAGTAAATATAAATGAGTGACATCCTTAAAATAGCAACCTGGCCCATGCAATTGGAATACCAGCCTATGCCAGTATTTTGACGAAGATGTAAATGGCAATTTCCTAAATTTAATTGCAGCAATGATGCCCATCTACTAAAGGAAGAGCAAAATAAACACTTGAAAGAGCCATAAGGAAACGAAGCATCTAAAATATGTATCTGAAGCTTCAGTTAACTACCAACTGCCTACAATATAGATTTCATGAAAACAGAGTGGTTTTTTTAATCAGTGTAGAAAAATATGACTCATCTTTCCAGTAATAAGTATTGCAACTGGGACAGACATTATCAAGAAAGCAGATACCGCTTGGCATTGGTATAATATTACACCGACTGACAGCAGGTTTGATGTTCTATATCCATTACTGCTGACATTTAATAAGGTTTTACAACATCTCTCTTCTTGCAATTGTAGAATTTAGAACAGTGCTTCACACCTTGTATTACATGTGCATTAATAAATTGGCTTATTATTTTAAGGTTGTCAGCCTATCACACAACTATTATATACAATCTTAAAAGAATCCAAGCTGTAAGAATTACCTTTCCAGCCCCATTATAAGTCCTGATGAAATAACAGTTCTCTGCTTTGGGGCTAGTTAAGCAGTCAGGTTTAAGTCTTGGAATAAAATAGAAATATTTTGGGGGGGAGGCTGAAGAACAGGCCAACAGGCAGAAGTAATTCAGATACAAATCTTGCAGAGGCAGCAACTGAGAAGGAGCTTTTTTGCAAAATTTTTGCACTGCTGACAATACTTAGATGCATCTTCTCCCTGTACATTCAGTAGTCATACCAATATATTCTAAAAAATATAATTTGCTTAGATAATTGTCTTCTTAAAGATAATCACCTTTCGTGTCAATATGAGGTGGCTCTGTGCTTCACAGAAACAGTGTATCTGTGGGACTTTTCCTAAAGGAAACCTGGATTTAAACTCAGAGCCAAGCCAAGGAAGCAGCCGTGGCATCAAGCTTTTTCCTTAACCACCTACCAAAATCCAACAGTAGAAATCTAGTGACTACTACTTAAAGCTTCTAAGGATATAAATCAGAGTTTCACGTAGGATCAGAAAGAATAGGAAATGTTAAACTGACGACAGGACGTTCAAAGTGCAAAGGCCTCGGAGGCCCTCAGAAGGGCTGAGGGTTCAGAAGATCCCAGCTGATAGTGCCCATCAGATGAAGTTGCTTACAAACAGCTTAAGGGCCATACAATAGTCATAAGAAGATTAATATATTAAAATATTAAAGCAACAAGCAACGCATTTCAAAACAGTTTCAAAAGAATTTTTTTATGGTTGATGACTACTTGGAACAGAACAGTAATTAGAAAGCTATCACAATCCTTTCCTCCAGCAAAGTGCGCTGCTTGTAGTGCAAATATTAAGTTACAGAGCACAAAGCAACGCATTACTTACTCTTCATCCAAGCTAACAGAGCGGCCAAAGAGCATTTCCAAAAAGCACTCTACAACTTCCTGAGTGCCCTGGTGGAGGTACAGCTGGTTGGCTAGCAAGGAGAAGCCACGATTCTTTAAGAATTTCTCCTTCTGCTCCCTCCTTGCTCTGTTGAAATACGCATCCAACAACTAAAAATAAACACATAATTATGATGTAAGACAAACATTCAATATAGTTCCCTTGAAAGTTAAGTACGCATCTAATTGGAACAGTTTGAAATAAAAATTTTTTAAATTCCAGATTAAAAACATCAGTTGCATTACCATAACTGCAGCCCGCACTGCCCTTGTTACTACTGACAGCTGACTTTATCCTTTTAATCTGAAGACTTTTAGGGTTCTAGTCAAGTTTCAGAGAGATGAAATCACATGCAACGGTTACACAATGCATATAGAAGTGCATTCCAACTTTTTATACTTGATAAATCCTGCACTTTGGTGCGTATGCAAGTACGTGCATGACTTTTTGGATCTTTTTTTTGTTAAGGCATATAATCTTATTCTTCAAATTAAAAAATAAATCTACTTGAAGTTTTTAATCTACATAATGTTATCATCCAGGAATATTGTCCTTGTCAATAATGCAAAAATCTCTGAAAACGTTTTGAGGCCTCAAGTCCATGTTCAGATCACAAATGTGTGGATGGCTCCCCAGAATAACTGAAAGTCAACTGTGCCAGAAGTTAAAACTTTGCTTGCACATTCAATTAACATAGTGCATCTCCATTTCATATTGAAACCAACTTTTTCTGCATTGTTGTTTCCATTCACATCAGTAAAGCCGTCATACACTCCTAAGCCCTCTGGCTTAGATCACAGACTGAAAGATTTTATGCTTGTGTTGTTTGCCTCCCCCCCCCCCCTTTTTTTTTTAAATCTGTGGTGGTGGAAATATCTTAAAATTCCAAAGTCAACTTCAAAAACTAGAAAAAAAGAAAGCAAAATATTAACAAAGCTTCATGTTTCCAACATGTTAGCTAAGCTAGTTCACAACTTTTTAGCTGAACACATTTTATATAGGCCTACTTTAATGACGCCTTGCTGTATGAGAGGAGATGGGTGGTTCACAAGTACTATAAGATAATCAGGCTGTATAAGTTTGTCCATCACATCTTCTAGCATGACATCTGGTAGAATTAGGAGAACTCCACGCAAGAGGTCATATAATCCACAACAGATAAGCACAAGATAGTCTTCTGTACATCTGAAAACAGAGGAATATGTTTTACCACAGTTTATTGTCTACAGCAGGAAACATTAAAAATGCGTAATTGCTAGCTGCTCGGGCAAGCAGGAGGAGGAAATACGGCAAACATTTCTCCAATACTGCTATTATCAGTCATCATTAACACTTATTTTTGGATGGCAGACAGCAAAAAGGATAATCTGATCAGACCTACTGCTTGAGATGTTTTGGTGAGCTAGCATAACAAGTTTCTACTATTACCATACATGGCAAAATGTTTGATTTTTCAAGTTTGCTATGTAAATAATGCAATTCTATAGATTAAAAGCTTCATGAATTGGTTTATGACAGCCATTGAAAGCATTTGCTTAATTTTCAGGTTTCCGATTTTTGTAAAATAGTAATCAAGACCAATAACTGAAATTAAAGCACATATACTGAGCTACTATTGATTATTTCATATTTTGTTTCTCTGCCTACCTATCATCAGGGCTTTCAGATGGTTTTGGGGTATCCTTATTAGCTGAAGAAAAAGCAAGACTCTCCCAGTCTTCAGGAACTACATTCTTGTCTGCAAAGCTTGGCCAGCGAGCAATAGCTGATGATCCTCCATGAACAGAAAATGCTAAGCCCAACCCTGCAAAATTAGTCTGACTCTTCTGAAATGAAGGCAGGCCTTTCAGATTGTCCGGTCGATGTAATGACGGCTCAGCTGCAGCTCCACCACTGTCAAGACATTTTAGGTCTGCATCCACTTCTTTACTCTCAAATGTATTTTCAGATAACTCTTCTTTTACAATATCTTCAAATGTTTCAGCAGATGCTAGCTCTGAGTCACAAACTGTTTTTGCAGACTCACAACTGCTAAGAAAGAGTTCTTCTTGTACTCTCCTTATGGTTTCAGAACTTCCAACAAAACCAATTTTATCCTGGAGATCAATGTAGTCACGCTTGCCAATTATCTGCAGGTCATCAATGCTCCTTCCCATTCTTTCAGTTAGTCTTTTTTGCTGAACTTGAGGTGAGGAAGTAGGAGATGCTGGTAAGCTTTTGCAAAGCCTTTTAGGTGCCTGAGAGCTTATCTTCTGCTGTACACTAGCCTTGGAAGCATTTCCTAGAGAAATAAGGATACCTTTAGTATTCCTTTTGCACCAGAAATAAGCTTTTCCCTCAGTGTCACACTCCATATACATTTAACACAGTGATGGCCCAAGCTAACTTTATGTGGCAAAACTGCTTCAACACCTAGCATAGCTTAGATTTAGCCTAACAAGTAGAGATAGTGAACTACTATGAAACCATACATAAGTTACAAATGAATCCGAAAGATATATAAAAAGTAAAATACTTTTTGTGTATATACTAGAATTTCTGGATTTACATTATGATCCTCTCAAATAACCCTCAGCAGGATTTTGTACAGAATCCCAGAGGGTGGAAGGCACCTCTGCAGATTGTCTAGTCCAACCTCCTTGCTCAAAGCAGGGTCAAATAGAGCCAGTTACTCTGTTTGCAGCTCTTGTGTAAGAGGTGCAACCTACCAACATGTTTCAGTGGATATCGAAACACTATTCACCCACCCTTCTGCACTAAGGCTTTACATGTACTTCGGATTTATAACAAATTACTGCATATTTTATTTAACATGACTTCCTTTTAAGCACACATTTTGACCTGAAAAAGTCAAACTTTCAGAGCACATTACAGATGTCTTTCATAAAACGTAGTTTTAAGAGAGAAAGTAGTCTGTATACCAGCCTGGTAGAGGAAGCTTTCTGTTAGTCTAGGAAAAGGAGACTTTGTTCATTCAGAAGTATTTTGAAAGATATGTACTGGCAAGTACTAATGCAATGATAATTCATCAGGAATATATTTTTTAATCAAGTGGGATATATAAACAAATATATAAAGCCAAATATAAATAAATAACAAAAATAAATGTATAAAACAAATATATAAATATATATACATACACACATACATGTGCAAACATAGCCAGACAAAGCTGGCCTTCATTCAACAGGAAGGATCTATGTAGTTGCAAAAATCTTACAGCCAAGCTGGTACACACACAAGCAGGTAATGCAACCAACTATAAAACCACTTGCAAGTAGCAAGTTACCCAACAAATGTCATTTCAGATATTTTGCCTAAACTTAGAAATTCAAATTCAGAATCAACACTTAAACACCTACTTTCAAAAATTTTATGTTGAGAAGTTCTCCAGCATACATAAATAATCTTTATTCAATTTTAATTTATATAACCAAGGTATCTAAGTTGTTCTTTAGAAGATATACTTTCCCATTCTCTATCACATAGGAACAAGTAAATATACCTGCAGCATAACTAAATACCAATACTTTAATACTATTATATGTTTAGTCAAGATGTTAACAATTATGCACAAACAAAGAAAATTATCAGCTTAATGCTTTTTGCACAGATCGGATAGCTGCTTATGCCTCACTATTTCAACTATTGTCTGGTTATGGCATTCTCAGACATCTCTAGCAGGTCTGTTTGACAAATGAAATTGTTCAGCTATCTGGTCCACTTGACTGCCTGAGTCAATGTGGCAGTTTGTCTCAACCTGAGAATGAAGTAGTTTAGGTAGCATATTCAATTCCATCCTCCTTACTCTGCTGTTCAGGCATCAAGCTCCAAGGAGCAAGGAGAGCTTTGTAAGAAGTATCTGTGGGAAGGTAACACTATAAAGCACTCTAGTCATCTGCCAAAGGACTTAATGTGTCTTAATGTCCTTGGGTTTTTCCAGCATTGTTTTTACCTTCCAGTGGTGAAGCTGTAAATCCAGTTGGAGTTGTAATCACAAATGCAGAACTCTCTACTGATTTCGCACCACTGCTGGAATTTCTCAGGTACACAAGTGATTCAACTTTCTCCTGAAAAATTTTGCCATCTAGAAAGAAGAGATAAGGGCAAGAGTTACATAAAAGCCTTTTAAATTTGCGTTCTTGATATATTTAGACTCATAGTAGCCCAGTTACATTGGAAGCTGATCACTGGGGGGTGATTAGAAATGCTCAACTCATGAGCAGCTGAGAAAAAGCATTTGAGAAACATTTTTTGTTTTAGTGATGTCTTAAAAATTTACTTCAGAACACTGAAAACATTATGCTGTTCTAAAGTAATTATATTTACAGATAGCCCTTGCAGACATATCACCAGTAACAGCTTTGACTTTTTGCCATGTCAAAACCAGGTGACTGTTCTCAAGCAGGCTCATCTAATAAGGCTCAAAGTATCAAAAAGTGCATTCTACTTTTTCTCAGAATTTTACATCAATTAGTATTAGAGGACAGATAAAGACAAAACCAACTGCACTGCCTTTGAAACTGATTACTAAAACTGAAGATACACAGGCATCTGCAAAAGGAGAAAACATCTGAAACTTGGATGATGCTTTCCATGCTTACGTAAGTTACAGAAACAAGAAAGAAATGGAGACAAGACCATATACACATTTCTGAAGAAGCTTCATTTACAAGTAAATTAGACGTTTTTCTCTAAGTTTTGCCCACAGGCAAATGTGTTCATACAGGCAGCTAACATTAAGCATTTCATTTAGCAGCATCAAAATTTCAAGAAATTTAAAGACGTAACCACCAGCAGGGTTATCTATGGCTGTAGACAGAAGAAAGTTCTCCAGGTAAGCCAAGCAAAGTCTAACTATAATATCCCTCAATACTGTAAATGACTTCTATTTTACTAAATCTCAATAGTTCAATATTTTTATATACGGTTATTACAATATAGCAATAAAATAATATCTTCATAGAATTGTAACTTGGAGTGAAAGAGGTTTTTTTATGTATTAATTTATGACTATTTTTCTCTTATTGTTTATTTCTAGTTAAATGTTGCATATCTACCTATGTGCAGGGAAAAGTAGAAGTTGGTAGGATTGTGACAAACATATGTATTAGTGGGAGGGTGAACTGCTAAGAGGAAATTGAAGACCACTTTCAGCAATTCCAGGTCTGGGGGAGATCCAAGTACTTCTTCAATTATTTTCACAAATGACCTACAAACTTCCCGGGGCAGTGATGCAAGGTGCCCTTCTTTGTGCTCCTGGAAAGGAAGAGCAGCACAACTGTAAGTTATTTGTATTTTTAGTTTAACAGAAGTTATCTTTTTTAAAAAAAATAAAATTGTTATGCTCTAGTAGAGGAGCAGACAAGAAAAAAAGCTTAATAAAGCTGTTTTTCTTTAATTTGAGAGGAGTTACTGTACCTACTTAATGTTACCGAAATCCAGCACACTCAAAATTCAGGCACAAACAAAACATAGTGGACATTATGCAAGTTTATTTTTGGAAAATGAACTACATGTTCATACTAGACTACTCTGACTTGAAATGCTGGAGCCTTCAGACATGAATCACCATTGAGAGTGTAGTTTACTGCTATTGTGCTACATATTTGTAGATAGATTAAAATAATTTGCGATACTAACATTTTAAACGTATTAAGAACTTTCTGAACAGTGCCACACTGGGTCCTCTGTATTTCTATTTAAATGGCCATTTTAGTAAACATACACATTTGAGATTCCATTGATAACTAATTTCTGCTTGATCAAGCATTCTATATAGCTGGACAATGGCTATTTGAAAAAAAAAAAACCAAAACAAAACTATTAACTGAACAATGATTTTAGAACAGGACTTCAAGAAACTTGTGGGAAACCTCATTAATGTCAGCATGGTGATTAACTTGTTCTTAACTTCCACCTCTTTCTTTTGTACCCAAGCACCTTGAGACTGCTGTATGAAAACCAAGTGAATTTAAGTGAGGTTTTCAAAGAGAATGGTTTATATAGTTTTATTTTCCATTCCATCATTCCCCAAAAATTGCCAACTAATTGTTGGCCTATTTGTATAGCTTTTCTAACTAAGAATTTATTTTTTTTTCCAATAGGCACACATATAAGCATTCATACTCATGCGCAAAATACAGGGAAAATACTATGCAATATTCTGTATCTAGGCATTTGCATTAATACACAACTTTAAAAGTTAACTATACCACTAACAAGTTCCCAAAGTAGGGAATACAACATACAAATGAAGAAATAAAAAATGTAGAGCAATGCAAATAATTAAGAGACACAATTAAAAAAAAAATCATTAAAAGATGGAAAAACAATAAATGCATGTCTGTGCTACAGAATCTCAGAATAAAAACTCAGAAAACACAGTGTAGAAAAAAGATTACATATTTTCATGAGCATATGTACTATGAGCAGGAAACCATTTTAAAATCATATTCCTAAGAAGTGTCTATCAAAGGAAACACTTCCCTAAAGGTCTTTTTAGAACAGCTGTCTCCATGTCTCAGAGGAGGCTACGACTGGATTGACATTTTGAGAGGAGTGCTCAGACTGAGCACTACAGGCTGGTTGCCCTGCTAACCCTGGGGAGATACAAAACAGTTTCTGCTCCTTGCACAGTATCTGTGTTTTTCAGTAATGAAGACTTGAACTAGTAAGAGACATCTCAGATCCTTATAGAAGCGTCACAGTTTATTCCAGCTCCTACTTATATGGATTGTGCAAGCAACCTAGTTCCCAGGTTTTCAAATGGTACTAGACAGTTAAAATCTCTTGCCCCTTCTGTCCAGCAGTAAGTAAGAGCACCCAGTAGGGAACTGCATCAGCTTACAGCAGCAAAGCCTGTTGAAGAAGACAAAAGGGGTCTGGAAGTGTAGAGGATGTATTTTTTTTCTCCAGCAGTTAGTCTCTTCCCTCCCCCTCCAAGTAAAAGTGGGTATTTGCCAAAGCACAGAGTAGGATTTCAGAGCAGAAGTACCTGCAGAACCTGACAAGTTAACAGGAAGTGATGCACCACTTGAGCTTTCAACAGCTGTTTAATGTTAAACATCTGCTGGTGATGGTTCGCTCTGATAAGGATTTCAAGAGCTGCTAACAGAGTTTCCCAAACACCTTGCTGAAAAACAAAACAGGAACACAGCTTCAGAAATGTCTTTGAGTCTATACTGAGAATTAAAAAAAACCCTACCACACCAAAACCAGCAACAACAACAAAAACAAACAACAAAAAGTAATGAACATAACCAAATCAAGTTAGTTTTATGCCTCAGAAGAAGATTAAATGACTGCAGATGGTCATGTCAGAACTAGAAACTATCGGAGAAGTTCAGTTTTAATCATTTTAATGACTAAGCTACAAAAAGAAAAACAAAACAACCAACCAAACACGCAACCAACCAAACACGCAACCAACCAAACACGCAACCAACCAAACACGCAACCAACCAAACACGCAACCAACCAAACACGCAACCAACCAAACACGCAACCAACCAAACACGCAACCAACCAAACACGCAACCAACCAAACACGCAACCAACCAAACACGCAACCAACCAAAAAAAACTAGTTTTGTATATTCTTTGTTATAATGACAATGGGTGGTTATTTTCCACAGTTTAACTCCATAGAATCAGGTGGTCTTCCTTAGCCTTAACAAGCTTCCCTAAAAAAATTAATCCATTCAACTAACATGTAATTTCAATACATTTACAAAACTTAATACACTAAGGCTACCTGCATCATTGATAATGGGAACTTGATGCTACTACCAGATATTCAAAGAAAAATGAAGCCATAGTAGTTATTGACATCTAACTGGAGAAATTAATTTCAGGCCTCATAATACATTTATCACTTTTTAACATTTACTTTCAGACTTAAAATATTTCCAAAATGAAGTAATTACCTTTGCTTTAGACCATATCTTCCAGTCAAGCAGCAGCTTTTCTAACAATTGAACATCTTGGATAACTGCATTAGAATCTGTGTTAAGCATGAACTGCCCATTTTCATTTATATAGAGAATCTCATCACTGCAGCATCCTTCAAGAAGAGTCTTAAAGGAGGAGAAAAATTTTTTGAATGTCATAAGCACAAAGGAGTACAGTTTTCCTATCCAATTTATATTAAAAAAAGATATCTTTAGAGACAAACTCTTGATAGGGAAGGCATATATCTACCTGATCAAGTCTGAAAATAGTTACTGAGTTTAGTAACCCCACTGGAGGCATTTTAAAGGCTTCACTCTTATAACACCAGTACAAAAGTTTCTTTAAAAGATTTTTCAAGTGCACTCAAATATTTTTATTAATTGCTTACAAGTTTAAACTTGCTCTCAGAGAAACAAGATTTCTTTTTTTCCTCCCTCATCTCAGGGTCTTTCATCACTTCCTTTTTCTCCCCTTATTTATCAGGAGTTTCTAGTTCAAGGCAAAACACTCCTAGACCAAACTTGCTCCAAATCAGTTCTGCCTTTGTAAAGATAAATGTAGAATTAAAATCACAGAGAAGTTTCTAAATTTGTGCTAACATTGAACAACATATCAGGTTTAAAGAGCACTCTACCTTCAGCATACAAAATCCAACAATGCATTTTGGTTTGATCAACACTCGATGAATCATAGAATAACCATTACAGTTGTCCATCTCCTGTATTCTCTGTTGATTGTATTTTGTTAAGGACAGTATAAGTTGTAGTGCCAAAGCTTGAGTGTCTTCACAGCTGTTAATCTCTACAACCTGCAGAAAAGGCAAATTATAACAGTTTAAATGAGAAACATTTAGGAAAAGGCCTTCAAAATGCTTTGCTGCAGTCTTAAATTTCTTAAATATTAACTTCTAGATGAAATGTCTTAAAGATTCTGAGATTCGGTATGTACCCTTCATTTTTGCCTATGTGTGTACATTCAGATTTGTTATCTGAGGTGACAATTCCTACTGTGGTAAATGATGACCTGCTAAGAAAATAAGAAGTCCCATTACAAGAATCCCTTTTTAAGACAAAAATCAGTTCTAAATAAAATTTACATAGATGGCACCAATTTATTCTTGCTATACTACAAGGTCACAAGGTCATGAAATACGTAAGCCACTAACAAGAATAAAGTCTTTTTGCGCTGGAGAAGTAAGTTTCCTAAATGTTCAAGTAAAGCTTCAAATTAAGGTTCCTGGAGGTCTAGACTCTCTCTGTCTGGAAGTGTCAAACATTAAAGTTTTATTTTGTCCATAAAGAGCCAAGAAATTTGATAGAAGACTGTGGACCATTCTTCACTCTTTGCTTCCTACAATTCTTGAATCCCAGGAAAGAGCAAATAGTATTTTTACAAAAAAATGAAAAGGTAGGCATCTCACATGAATGAGATTTCAGTTCCTGTAAGTTGCCTTGCTGGGTACCTGTTAATTCTGCTGCACCTAGTTACATACATGCATACCTGTGTTGTCAGACAGCTGATCTGTTATTTGGTTATTTCACTGACGCAAATAGAGTCTACAGCAGGATCTGTAGCTTGTACTTAGCATAAATGTACATAATACGATAGCATGAATCAAGATTTTCTCTTCAGATTTCAGTATCAAAATTACAATAGGCAGTGTATTCATAACCAGAATTTGGAACACCTGTCTTTGAGTCTAATGTGCATTACTCTCCACACAAACCTTTCAGAACCCTACCATTGCCAGAGGCACATAAAACGAACAGACTTTATGCCTACATTAATATCTTTCATTAGCTGTAGTACTTCAGAAACTCCTAGCACAAACTCCTGCATACAGGTCAGAGCAAAGTAGTAACTAAGTTAAGGCTCATAGCCTTAATATTTTCGAAATTATAATTCTTCTTAGACAGGATAAGCCTTTGAACATGGTTGAACTGTTCTCTCAAAAAAGCTCTCACTATTTATTACGTAAAATTAAAGCTGTGCACACCATGTAGTTTTACATTTATTCATACTCGCATTGTGAATATCCTGCATGTAAAGTGATAAACAGATGCAATGAATTTAGATGCCTTAAAAATTATGTTAATTACTTTGATTTAACAATTAGAGACTAAAAATACTCTCAGTTCAACAATACTCCTAAAAATAATATCTTTGGACATTTAGAAGCCTCATCCCTAAATCAGAATGTAACACCAAATCTTAAATACAAGCAATATTATACAAACATTACATGATAGAATTATAATTAAGTTTCCAATTTAAGTACCACCTGCATGATGCAGTCTGTGTCATGCCACAGGTATTTTCTATAAGTTTTCTTTAAGAAATAAAGAAGTCACATGCAGATTTTTAATTAGTTTGAGTAAGGCAGCTAGAATATGTGATTTGCTACCCAAGATCCAAGGAAAATTTTACATGGGAGAACTCATCCACACACCCTCCTCCTCAGCTACCTTACCCTAGCAAAGAGGAAAACAAATGCACCAGTTCCTCCAATTTCATGTAGTATACCCTGAAGAGTTTTATATTCCACAGGCTGAAGCGTTTTCAGGTGATGAGAGTCCAGTACATTGCTCTGAACTTCTTTTGAACTGAAAGGTCTCTGGGAAGGTACAGTTTTCCCTTGACCTTTCAGTCTAATAACAGGTTCATATATGGTGTACTGACCAGGACAGGATGTGGTATACACAACAGCAAGACTCTCCTGAAACAAGAGAAGTTTTTATAAATTTTTTCAAGAAAGTTTAATACAAAAAAAACCAAAACACTCCCAAAACACAAAGCACCACAGACAAAAACCACCTAACAGCAAGTAGCATTAACTGACAGTTTGCTTCTACTTTACCGAAAGCATGCTCTGAAGTTTCATGTGGATACATGTGCACTGAAATGCAACAGAATTCCTAAATTTTAGAAAATGTGTTCAATAGCTACAGCACAGAAAGTTAAGAAAACACTAAGAAAATTCTACCGAGGATCACCTGAAGAATTACAATGATTTTTTTGCATAAAAACAAAAAGTTACTGACAAATTTAGATTAAAATTAGCATAAAGAGATATTGGGTAAATTGTTCCCCTTTCTAAAGTAGTGAGCCTAAAATAGAAAGTTATCTGCTATTTTTCAAAATTTCTCCGATTTTGTTTTAAGACCATCCTTCAATCAGCTTTGCTGTAAGAGCATCTCAACAGACATTTCATTACTTGAGGAGACTTAGACCAAAATCAAAGCTCCTATGGAAAGTAACTGACTCATTTCATGGAAAACATAAAATGATAATATTTGGGAGGTTTTTTAAATTAGAGAAATAAGTACACCTAAGGCACTTGCATTCTATGCAAAAGTACAGAGATTAATTCATCACTTGAGCACATAGTTCTTCTCTCTGGTTACTTTGTGTTTTGTAAAGCAAACTAAGCTTAAAGGTTGCTTGACTGATTTGTTAGGCTTTTTACTTATTCCATTACTTCCTTCTTAACCTATTCAAAATTTAGTACCATTGTTTACAAGGATCTCACCTAGACAGAATGACCCTCTGCCTACGGCTGGAGTTTCCCTCTAGTGGGAACAATTCATACAGCAGGAATTACCACTGCAAGAAGACAATTCCCCAAATACAGCAGGCTCTACTCATAAGAAATTTTTAGTTTATTTTTCTAGCATAACTATATTGACACCTGTATCTAGCACTGCTGTTCCAGTCAGGAAACAGGAGAAAAAAAATTAAGATCCACCACCTGAAAAATGCCTTTTCAGCCAAACTCAATGCAAATTTACCCCCTTCCAAAACACTTAAAGAACTGGAATGAAGTCTTTTGCTTCCTGTTAAAACCAGATAAATCCTCCTTTCTCCTCTATTTTCAATTTAATTTTAAAAGGTTAACTAAGCCGTCGTTGGCTACCTTTACACTATGGGAAAGAAGAGCTATGTATTCATCCTAGGGCATTTGGAAGTGCCTGCTTATCTGGTAGATTAAATATGCAGTATTGTAGATGCTGGAACATCTAGAAGTTGCCAGAATCCAACCTAAAGCATGATGACACAGCCACCCTGCATGGAGCTCAACCCTCATTGAAGTAAGTGGGAGGAACCCTGCAGTGATTTTAATGAGAAGTGGATTTGCTCCTGCCTGCTTGGAGAAAGCAAAGCACTTTGGGAGACAGCAGGAAATATGTTCCCAGTTCCTGAATCGGTTCTAAGAGGTTAAGAACCATTTTTAAGTAGAAACTTACAATTAAAGGCCCAACATCCACTTCCTTTTTTGCCATGAGGAGCTCCTTGATTTGTTCACATTGTAGAATCTCTTTACTTATATACTTAGAGAAATCAGTCAGTGTTTTGCCATATTTGCAAGGCATTACAGATGTGAAGTCCGGCCCACATGTGTATAAGTAAAATGCTTCCTCTGGTCCAATCTTTGCACCTAAAATCCAGAAAAGAAGTTATTAACTCTTTAGTATACTATAAAGCAAAAATCATACATTGGCTAGTAAACTGCAGAGGCTTTACAAGGAAGATCACTGGCTGGTTTTCATAGGCCCTGCTGATGAGAACAATCAGGGCAGTCCAATGCTTGCTGTTAGCTATTGTAGATCAATGATTTCTGATACATCACAGGCCAGATTGATTCAGTGGCAAAGGCAACTGAAACCAAAAGAGGAAAACGATCTGCATGAACTAAAGACCAACAGCTCTGAATAACCAATTACACATTTCAAAACTGAAAAGTCACCTATCCATGCCTCCTCAAAATTTTCAAAGCATAGCAAGATTACAGATAACAACAACATGCTGCAACATCATAGAGAGCTGGGTAGAGCAACCACAAAGAATGCAACAACAATAAAAGCTCACTACAGCTAACAGGGAAGAAAAAAAAATGCAGGAAGTAGAAGGCCAAATGAACCCTTCCTCCCCTTTCTGGACAGGGCATCTCAGGTTCTGTTTGTGAGAGTGTAAATTCAAATGAAGCATCCAGAAGAACCCAAGTCTAATGTATGGATGCATGATAACTCCACAGCAGTAAATCCTGGATACATCAACTATGCTGGCTGTACACACACAGCAACTGGATCACATAGATTGACTAGGTGGAGCTTACATTAAGACAAGCATCCACCTATGGCCTGCACAAATACACTGTATCTACACACACAACATGTGCACACCCCTGGCAAACTGATATCACTTGTGTAGAAGTTCTGACCGGGCCACTGCATATGAAGAAATGCCAGATGACGAGCAGCAGGATCCAGCCTTCAGCACTAAGCAAGCACACAGAAGTCCTGGATGAAACTTTCCAAGGAGGTAGGAGAAATATACATCTAAGAAAACCCTAAAGTAACTTCAGTGGTTTCAGAAATAAGTATGCTTAACTCAGTATTCAGTGGTTCAGATTTTGTTTACTTTTTAACTTGCTTTAAGTAATCTGAAACCAGCAGGTAAGTGAAATCAATTTTCCAGCTAGGAGAGACTGTGTGTTTAAGACAAAAAACAGAGCAAGCACCACCATCTCTCCATCCCCTACTGCAAGGCAGTATTTAAATGAATTTAAAGAAACACTAAAGTAACTGGAATTGACAGTTATGGCACTAAAAAGAAAGCAAGAGAATAGTGGCAGAAGAACACTTTAGGAAACACCACTGAAATACTTGCCTACTTTCTCCCTGATGTATTAATATTATGCTGGTAAAGAATGCCTTGATGCTTTTACTGTAAAAGCTTGGCATGTTAAAAAACTATCCAATTAAGCCTTTGATTTTGGAGTAGGAAAAGGAAATGAAGACTTGTTCAGCAAAAAAGCATACAAGAATACCATTAAATAGAAGCAGATTTCCAAGATTCCATCTACCCGACAATCGAAGTAATTCTTCTTGAGATGATATACAATGCCCAATCATACAAAATGTTTTATTACTGTCAGATGATAAGCTTGACTTCCTTGGCAGTGAGTAATCTAAATTAATCTCACATTTCCTAAAAACATAAAAAGAAACAAGTGTAAATACTAAGAAGTGATCAAAATTGCTATCTAAGGTTTTCATCGTAGCCTTAAAACAGATTTTAACATTTAGTAGATGAGAAGCCATGCCGTTATCAACATTTAATTAAAGCCATCTTCAAAATCTAGGCACCTTAAAACTCAGTTACATAGTGATGTATGTAATCAAATACTGAACAGAACAGAGGAACAGAGTCCCAATTACAGTTGCCACACAGCCAAGATCTCCTAGATCTGAAATTCCTTCCTCCCTCGGACTCAAAGAAGAAACTGTAAACAACACTATACATACATACTTCTAAAATATCACAATTTTGCAAGAATTTCTACTATTCCTAACAAGTCAAAGGCCTTTGAGTATGCTAATGCACATTATAAAAACTGTGGTTCACATATGCTCAAAAATGTCATGTTGAGAATTTACTTAGACTAGCAAACATTGTCAGAGCTAGTGTGCTGCACAGTCAAACACAACAAGCCTGATGCTTTCAGAAAGCATCCAATTAACCTTACGTGCATTTACATAAGCAGACCAATTGGACTGTAAAGGTCATCTGAAGCTTCCTGAGTGTAACGGTTAGCAAATTGGCAACTAACTCTATATATAGAAAGGCCTCATTAACTGTACATGTGCAGAACATTGTAGTATTTTTAGTTTTCCCTATATCTCCATATTTGGACTTTCCTGCGTATCAGCATGCACAGACTGAACAATGTCAGGGGGAAAATCAAGTTTGTTAAAACACAACTCTATGTAGTTTCAAAAACAAAGTGAAACAAGTATTACACTTCACAATTCCACGTTTAACTGCAGGAATTAAAAACGTGCAACAGCTTTTTTCCTAGATATAGTTTTAGGAATGTCTTTAACATTGCTTGTGGACTGACCAAATTCTACAGGAATAGCGAAGAATTTTTGTGATACATCTAATTGTTTTATGACCTAGCATTTTGACCACTTGCTTCATATTTGGGACACAAAGGAAGTCTTCATAGTCTGAACTTCAGGAAGAAAGGACAAGAACTGTGATATTTAGTAAACTGCCTTTTCTCTGCCAATGAATATTTCATGCAGGCGCAGGCTCATCTAACCTAGCATCATGTACCTCATTCAGGGGCATGGACCTTAAGTTTCCAGTAGAAGTACCTCCCACTGCCAGTTCAGATCTTGTCTGAAATTTTTTACTTTTTCCCCCTCTCCATTTCTCTCAGTGAAGCAAAACGACTGCCTTCTTTCCTCCTCCTCTTCATTCCTACTTTCAACAATATTGCCAGTACCTGAACTATACCCCCTTAATTCAGATTCTCAACCAGAAACATTGTGTCTACCACTAACTTCATGCCATAGCTTTTTTGGGGTCTTACTCAAAATCTTGTAGTACCTCCTTCACTTATTCATGATGAAGAAAAACAGTGATGTCTGTATTGGTCCACAGTATGAACCAAAGATTCCCCAAGCAATCAAGACCATTCTGGATATTTCTAGGGAATTCCTAGCAGTGTAAGACACCCCTCTCCCACCCCCAGAAGACCACTCAACTGTAACTTCAGCTTGTGCCAAAGTAGTGCAGATGTTTTCTGACCAGAGAACATCTTTTTAAGAGGATAAATACCTTGGTGCAACTAATGTATACTTTACCTCTGACCAGAAACCCACAGCAACAGCTTTCCATGGATATTTTTCTTGCCTTCTGGCTGCTGCAGGTATGTTAGTGCCAAATGCTGCCACCTGCCCACAAGGAAAACATTCTCTGGAGATTCAGCCTGTGCCAGCAGACCAGCTTTCATCTCATCATTTGGATCCATGCACATACTATGAAAACAGAGGAGGAAAAACAAGTGTGTGTGTGTGTGTGTTTTCAAATTCACATTTTAAGCCCCAAATCTGCATTTTTTGCCTCAGTTAATTTGAGACTGCATTCCTTAGCTTTCACAGGTTTTTTTTATCACAATGCTGTATTTAGAGTGTTCAACATAAGCTGCAGAAATCCTCACATTACTGTTTCAACTTACTAATGCAAAGAAGTTAAATAACTATGTTTATATTTAAAATAAATATGTTCTCTATTTTCCAGAGAAGTTCAGTTTATCAAAAAAATGTAGATGATTTGAACACTGTGAAAAAAGCGTTCTAAAATTGCAGCTCTAGACCCATTTTAAGGACGTACTATTTATGAGAACTACATTAGGGCTAAAATGTGTTAAGATTAAAATCAAGATTGTCATGGTAAGTATTAAATAACAGCAGTTTTCACACCTCAGGTGTGAAAACCTACAGCTGCAAAAGCTTTTGCTTATCTTCACACATTTATCGTGTTATTTCATTAATACTTGAATTGCTACCTTGCATTGCATTATGTTTATGACTGATCTTGCATCTTATATATTACTATAAGAAACACAGAAGACCAGAGACCTATGTTTTAAGCAAGTAATCCTGCAGGTCTGTATGCAATAAATTTACCCAGTGTTGCCATCAGTGTGCAAGATGACTCTACAATAGAAATTAGTTCTCTATTCTCCACCAGTACTCTCTGCAATCTGCTACTGGAAGTAACAATACATGTGTTCACAAGACTGCTTTTGGATTAATACACCATACCGAAATATGAATGCTCCAGTGTTCAAGTCTGCCCAGACTTGTATCATCAATGCTTTGGAACCCAGTGAAATGATATGAATACAGCCATCTTCAACAAGTTTATCTCCCAGGCTCAGGTATTCCATTCCTAAAGACTTTGTTTCTTCTAGAAAAAGGAACATGTTTATACATAATGACAATACAACAATGCCTGTCCTACCAGCTATCAAGTGTGAAAAGAAATAGTTCAGGTACTGCAGAGAATTTTTTATAAGCGAGCTGACTAGTATGTACAATTCTCTACAGAAACTTAGGTCTCATGTACTGAAACCACAGAGCTGACATCAAGTCAGCACTTCACATGGGTTTTTTCTGTAATTATGTAAACCCACTAAGCATGAATATGCTCTAATTCAATGATGCTTTTGACATGCCATATGATGTTAAATTCCTATGTTGAACAGGCAGTCCTAGTGCGCACCAAGAAATCTTTAGATTTTTCTTCACAAAACATACTGCCCTTTAAGCATGATATTGCATTCAATATTTTTATTTTATCAAGCAAAAGCACAGACCTAGTAAAAAAAAAAAGCAGCTCTAGTGAGCTGTAAGATTCAGAGTTGCTTTTTTCCCCCCACTTTTTATTCAAATCTAGTAAAAAAGATTTTAAAAGTACAGTAAAAGGTATTCCAAGAACTGTGATTGGGAGGCATTTTAAATAACTTAAGGATTTTTTCTTCCTACAAATTATAATCTGAAAGATTCTGCTTGAAAGATTTTGGGAACAGGTGAGTCTCTATAAAAGGATAAACAGAGAAATGTTGTACAGCTACTGACATTTACAATGGTGCACACCCAAGGAAAGTTAGAGGATTTACACTGAGTTAGCCTCAGGCTCTGGCTTAATGTATTCAGAGTATCTTTTAGCCAAGAGTTCCAATATTTAAATCCTAAATCACAAAGATTTATTAGCTCTCTGTTAAAGGGAGAACACAAGAGCCACTTGCTTCAGCAGTACAGGAGATCAAATAAACTTGAGAGCAGTCTTTTCCCATGACCTTTCAGCTACAGCATTTAGTATTTTCTTCAGCATAATATGAAGTAGCATAAAGACATTTTACTGAAATTACAAATTAAATTAGAATACTAAATTTCTAAGGAAGCAGGCATTAATTTACTTAAGGACTAGGGTTGGAAAAGATTTCTTTAATTATATGATGTATTACTCAAACTAAAATCAGACTAGCACTTCTGCTTAATATCCACCATAGGAAAAACATTCAACCTGTTGTATATGGCAGATCAGCTAGTAATACTTGTAACCTGAATTCTTTAGTGCTACCTAAAAAGAAACAGGTGGTGCATTGTCCTCACCTGTGCTGTCAAAGCTGCTCTCTCTGACAGCTACCAGTCTGTTGCTCCTCTTGATTTTTTTCCCCTTTTCTGTTGAATTTTCTGTTTCATGAGCATACTCCAGATGAAACCACAGTGAGACACTGAAGCCTTCAGACATGTGTGGCCAACAGTTTTGTCCAACTAAAGGCAAGTGAACTGGGGCTACATGCCAAGAAGAAAGCAGCTGGTGACTCAGATTTTCACCATCTGCCTCTTTCTTACTCTGTGAAAATCTCGCTCTTTTTGAAAGTCCAGCAGTTTTGCTATTGGAAGTGCTACCAGATTTTTGTGAAGAACTACCACTCAGATTTGTGCCGTGGAGCAAAGGGAAGGCAAGGTACTGTAACGGGTTCATATAAATATTATTTTCTATTATCTTCAATACACCCTTGAGCAGTATCTCCTACAAGAAATAAACCAAACAAACGAGAAAAAAATAAATCAAACCATTTACACCATGTAGTCAAGCATCATCTAACTAAACAGAAACTGACTCTTCATTTTAATCTGGATTAATGTTTTCCCAGAGGTAGACTTCCATATCCAAACTGACACACACTTACAAAGCATCAAGAAGCAACTTTAATAGACTATGGCTAAACAGTTTTGAGGATTTAGTTAGGCAAGATCAAGTTACCATGCTTAGGAATCAGCTGCACCATAGCAGGTGGTTACTGCACAATCTAATCTCACATTGTTATGTGCTAACAGATTAATTTACACCTCAATAACAGACCACACCTCTCACCCCATGTTTGAAGCTGGTTAAGAACGTGTGCACAGAGGTCATCGTTTCGTTATTGCATAATCAGTAACAAAACTAGCTGAGCTGTCAAGCCAAAAAGTTTCCTACTTAGCCAATTATGGCAAGCTACCTTTGAAAAACCGACTTGTGTCTCCTTGTTTGGTTTTGTACTATTTCAGACTCCACAGTATTTTTTAAAGTTCCTTCCACTTGTTTTCTTCTACAGACTCTCACACAAACCAACAGATAGGAGTTTCAGTATAACCCACACAAGCAGTAGATTCCAGCATTACACAGACCAACTTCAGACAGTTTTGAAAGCAATTCCTGCTGCTAAAGCATTCCTGAAATAGCAATATGCTTTATAACTTCAAATTTTACAGTATTCTGGGGTTCTGTCATCCATAACCACAATGTCAGTCTTCTCAAGAGGTATTTTATTTTCTTGTACTGAAGAGAGTTCCCAGGACTAACATACACTTCAAACCCCTCTCTTTTCTTGTCTCTTATTTATTTTTCATTTTTTTGGAATTATTTCAACCACCAAATCTTATTTGCTCTGGTCAGTTAGAATGTTGCTGTTAGTTTCCTTATTTTCCAAAACAATTGGACACAAAAGGATTTTCTTTTTCCTTCACTTTTCTTGTGAAGCTTAGCTGCCACTCCATACATACCGTACAAGGTGTCTTCTCCAAAAATATCCTCAGAAGAAGCGTTAGCTCTTCTGAACATGTCTGTGAACTCATCAAGGAAACTAACAGGTCTACCAGCACCATCTGACATGCTAGAAATAAGGAAACAAAATAATATTATTGAAAATAATTTTTTTAAGCTTTAAAATTCATATTCCATACTATTATGAGGAAAGACTAACACGGAATTCATAGTGTTTTGCAAAAAAAAAAAAAAAAAATTCAAATTCAGGAAGCAGTGATGACTACAAGATGAATTTTAGAGAGATCCAAGAGTACTTCCTGACACTACCATTCAAATTTTCATTGAATGAACCCAGAAGGCTACAGCAAGTCTGGCTCCTAGGATTGCAAAGTGGAGTCTGAAAGTCTGGGAACCTTCACATCTACCTTGCAAAGGCTCTCGCCACAAATTCAGGGATCAAAGTCCTGGGATGAGTTTACATCATCTCCCACTGTGGAGCAATTTCATTATGTAAAGCTACCTTAGGGAAAGCATTTAATTTGCTTCCACATTTATTCCACATGTATTATCCAGCTGTTTTCCGATTAGAAATAAAACTCAATCAAGAAATCACTAAGACCTGTGCTACAAAGAAATTTGAAATAAAAGCTTATGTTGTGATGGACTCAGATTCAATCAGTAAGATAACTGCTGGTTTTCTGTGCAGTGTTTGTTAACACTGCCACCCTAGGCTTATGATTTCAACTACCATTTTTAGATCTGACAGCATGTGTTTAAATAACAGATTTCCACTAGCTCAGAATAACACTATATTTACACGTAAGTTAGATACTTGTCACAACTTAAAGAAGCAGCTGCATAAATTCACACATGCCAAGGCATTTGCTTTGTCAATTTTGCATTTGCATTGTCAAATACTTGCGTGTGTGTACATTAACTTAAATATTGTTTTTTAATAACTTACTTAAAACTTGAACTCACCATGAAAACTAGACTCCACTTGTGTCAATATGTTCATAAATCCGCCCAAAAGATGTTTAACAGCTCCCTGTTAAAAAATACAGGGAAAATTGGTATCTGAAGACTATATAGCAGCCCAAATAACTAAGAAATTATTTCTTTCAATCAGTCCTTGACTACTGTTGATTTTAAAGACAAATCCGGTTATTTTAAATTATGGAAGTGGTTTTTATATTTGCTAATGAACATTCTTTCATGTTCTATACAGTTCAGTTGCAGAAGAAAGACTTTGAAATCCTAATGATTCTAGAAAGAAACCTTTGAGCCATTATCAGTTCAGCAGCTGAGATCTCCTTTGTCTTTTCCTGCATAACAGAATTCAGGATTTTAAAGGCTGTGACAAAATACAGCATGTTGATATACAGTGAAGCATTACTGAAAGCAAATTCAACCTTTCCTAAGCCTTTTCACACAAGATTACTTTAAGAGTAACTACAAAAAAAAAAGTTCTTTACTTATAAGTATCCTTCACAAATGCACCTCAGATAAAGGTAATTCGAAAAATCTCTACTTAAAGATATTGAAAAATCTCTAAATTTATTAGTTTGACAGATTGCTCTTTTTAAACAATACTGAAAAATAATGAAAGTGAGATTACTTGGAATTACACGTAATTTCATGTATTCGCATTCAGAAAAAAGAAATACATGTGTGTTCGTGATTTAAAACTAATAATTTCCACAAACAATTGCAGTACCGAAATAAAACAGTTTTCCTTTCCTGCTTTTGGTTTAAGCTCTAAAGCACTAACTTTGCTTCTTAGTCAAATGATGATATAAACAAGCACTTTAAGCTTAGATTATTTAACCATATTTTCCTCTTTTGCAAGAGACATACTCAATTTAGTTATTAAAAAGCAAAAAACAAGCTCGCCATCAGCAATCCCAAAGGATTGTGATGGCATCAATAAGTTTATATTAGAACTTAGTTATGCACATAAGAATAATAGCATTAAATATTTTAGAGGTGTATCACTGAAAGTTTCTAAAAGTACATAATGAATAAATATCTATATAGAATGTTAACATATATATATATACACGAAGATATTTGCCCCTTTTTTTTCCTCTCAATGGCCTGGCAGTCATTAAAGCTTATCTATAAGATCTAGTGATTGAACAGTCTTGATAAAATAAGGCAACTGTGAAACTCAAAAGCTTTGTAGGCCAAATACCTTTCAATACATTCATTAACTATAGTTTCTGGTAACTTTAATGCAATGCAGCTGGCAATAGTCATTTGCATTGTTTCAGGTCTTATCAAAAGCCATAACAAATGAGAATATTTCTGAGATCACTATTAGGTATGCAGGAACTTTAAAACTCTGGCTGTTGCCTTTAATAGCATTTTTACCTGTTCTATAAGTACAGTGGCATTTCTCTCCTTCTGGCTGATGATTTTCAGGCAGCTTCGGAATACATGAGCAAGCACATCTAAACTTGCATTACCAGCTGAGAGCAAGTGTAATTCTAACATGCAGATTTCAGGATATATTAATTCTCCTTGATTGATGTTGCCAGCTAGGTCATTAGAATAACCTGGAGGACCAGTACATCCCGGTTCTGCCTTTGTGTCTGCTCCTGAAAGAAAACACTTGTCTTACTGAAACATTTTCAGCTGAATAGTTTGCACAATTTAAGCAGAGCATCCAAGGACATAATTTCCCCAACCTTCTCATAGGTAGACAAGAAAAAGTCATGAGCATATAGACAGTTTTCAGAAGTAAAAATAATCTTCTATTCTGCTTCAGATTTTTGCATTTTCCTGCCAATACAGAAGGGCAAGGATACAGTTTCTCCTGTGACATGCTCTTAAACTATGTGCCTTCATTTCCTGGGAACTGGACACACATAGTAATGATGAAATATGTAATTCATGAAACATGACTAAAAATAATTGTAATAGAGCCTCGGGCTTCTATACACATCTCTGAGCCTGCCAAGAAAGGAGGTGAATTTAAATGATTTTATTTTGTGTTAAAAGGTTAAGGGAAGCAATTGCTTAGTTATTTAACTCAGAATATGCACAATAGCACATGACAGAATATCTCCATAACAACCAAAAAAAAAAAAGAATTTAAGCCTCTCCTCTTGCATCTTGGAGAGACTTTAAAACATGTTACTTTAAAAATAACTATTTGGTGGGCACACATTTCAGGTAAATAATTTAGGCTAAATTAGTAATTCAGAAATGCTTTTAAGATGTTGTCTATCTGTTGGTAAAGCGTTCTCACAGAGGTAAACAGCAACAGTTGAAAGCAGTTCTATTAACGGCTGCTATCATTCATGCTGACCTCATACATGAACGCAAGCATCCAGATGTTCAGCACAAAGGAAAAAAATTAAAGCAAATTCATGTTCAAAGTTAATTATGCACACAGAATACAGCAAGAGATGTGCACATCAGCCATTGAATGAATACAAAGAGATATAATTAGACTATTTTTTTACCAGATTGTTATAATACTAGATTTAAAAAATGACCACTGATTTTCAAACAAACTACTGATGGTAATCTCTGGAGAAAACTACCTCTAGACCACAATGATACATTTGAGCAACATGACTTTACAGCAGGAGTCACATAAACCAGGAAAACCAGGACAGAAGAGTTCCTGTACCACTCAGTAAGAATATTCATCATCTCTCCATCTTTAGCTCCATCCTACTGGAATTAAAAAAGTTAAGCCTTTTCCATCTGTTAAAGGTCTCTAATGCTCACCCTATTTTCATATGTCTTAAAAGACAAGCGAGCTTTGTTATGTCATAGAAACTGCTTTGTATATTCACAAAGTTCACCTTTACCATCATTCTTGGTTTCACTATCATCCGGGTTACTTTCACTATCTGCTTCATATCCTTCCTCTTCAGCAAAAAGTTTAAGACTACAGCACTGTGATTCTTCAGTTTCTTCAGAAATATCTTCAGGTTGTGGCACAGGCTCTTTTTCAGTGTAATAGGTCTGTATAACACAAACAAATTTACCATCATAGGTCAGAAAAATAAGTCATTTAGGACCTTCCAGATGCCTATTTTCTCCAAGCCCATTGGCAAAAGAAACAAATTAATAACAAACTTTCAAGAAACTTGAGATACTTTCCATGGATACCTCATTCTTAAAAAGAAAATGTATGCTACAAAGATGGATATTTCTTATTGGGTAAGCAGGTGGCTGATACATTAAGAATAACTGTGTTTCCAAAAACCACTATCACCATAAACATGAACTTTGACATCCATTCTAAGATGAAGATGTGTCCGCAGCCAATAAGGTCAGTCAACATCCCTGTTTGAATCTCTTCCCCCTTTGAGAGTTTGTCACACACTGTTGTGGGAGGAAAGGGTGAAGAGAACACCAGGTTTCAGGCATGTCCATAAAGCATAATGCAGTTTGCTCCTTTTGAGGGCATGACTTCTTTCTGAGCAGTATATGTGGGGAATGTATCAATAACCAGCACTCAACTGACACACACACACATGAGAACCAGAGAATTAGTCTTCAACAGCCACAATATCCAAACACATTTAAACATGTCCTATTGAGTTTAAAAATAGACACAAACAACTTAAACCCAACCAAGCAAACCTTGTGGTTTTTAGAATTACGCTACTTAGCTGGTGTTCCATACCTTTTCAACTTTTTCTTCAGAATGATCCAGATCAGCAGAAAAATTGCCCAACGCAACACGAAGCAGTGAATCAAACAGAGGCTTTGCCAAGTCAGTTTCTATCACTTTTGACTGAGCAAGCTGCTCTCTTATTTGAAGTAAGATATCATCCACACAATTATTCTGTGTTTTGGGAAGACAAACATTTTGATTCATGTTATTATGTTTTGGCTAACAAAACGGTCTAGTACTTTCATTTAAGATCTCCCCCTTTCACCTACACTAATCTGACTTTTCAGCTAAAAACAGACTTCAACCAGTTTCTTACAATAAGAAAGATTCACCCTGTTCGTCATGACAGATTTTGTTGGTTAAGCAATCTGCACACTGAAAAAAAAAAAATCTGGCAACATGCTGTTTCCCAAACACTGCAAGCAAAAGCAATGTTTCAAAAATAGACCAGAAACATTAAAAAAGAGTGAGCAAAGTAAAGGCTCACCCAGCCTGAATCAATCTGTCATTCTAGAAGGCTCTTTGCCAGCCCCCAAAAAGCAGGCAATTGGCATGAACAGGGATCCAACCCAGAGAAGCCAAGGGCAAATATCATGTTGGAGAACAAGGAAAGGGTTGCAGGGTCCTTACAAGCGTCCTGCTCAATAAAAAAAGTGACAAGTTAACATGGGAAGACACCTCCTCAGAAACAGCAACTGCCAGTTTGTTTATCTATTCACCCCCATTCTTTCATGCCTGCTGACCACTACCCTGACCACTGGGCACATCGCTTAACCATATGCTTTCAGTACTACACAAACAATGTGGTAGCATAATAAGAGCATAAGCTTTTTCTACCTCTGCAAGTACTTTTGATCCAAGTACTGTTAAAATAATACTGTATGTAACACATAAGTAAGCAATGGGAAAACAGGCAGTACCTGGTGAAACAACTCTTCTTCCATCTTCTGTTGCATGGTGCTTGCACTGTGCAGACAGATTGTCAGCAGAGCTTCTAGAAGTCTGATACCTTGAAGTGCCCACTCAGCCTCTTCTCTTCCGGAAGTCTTTATCACCTCAAGATTGGCACCTGAAGTAACTGACGTGTGTTCCCCACTCAAAGAGCTATGACAGGAGACACATTCAGGCACCAGCTGTTCTGCACCAGCAAGACTGTCAGAACTCTCTAGCTCCAATTGTGTCACCTCTCTGCTTTTAGCCAGCTGAATAGAGTCATCCTTGTTGAGGAGCTCACCACGAGGACTCCCATGTGAACTTCTGCTGCTTTCATTCAATCCTCTCTCCCTCTTTTCTTGCTCCTTTTCCTTATTTTTTGCAAGTTTCTGAATTATCAGGATTAGTAACCTATAGCACGCTTCAAAGCCTCCAAGTCTATGAAACTGTTTCTGGAAAACTGAACTATACAAATAGATGCAACGACACATGGACCAAATATCTGCAGCCCTGTGAATATGTTCCAGGGAGGGCAAAGTAAGGCTTTCCAGTGACAGATACGGTAATTTGTGGCCTAACGGCTCACTAGCTGTACTATCATATCCTGATGTATCTTCAGAGTCATTAGCTGAATCCAGATCACCATCTGCTTCTTTACTTACACATAAAAAAGCAACACAGAGGAATAGGTTTATTGTGTTGATGTGAATGTCTTGGCTCACAAACTTTTTCTTTTTTGGGTAAGCCTCTTTCAAGCCAGCATAAAACTTGCTCAGGCTTTGAGGAACTTCTGAAACAGCGTGCTGGCTAAAAAGAGATGCAGGCAAGTCAGACATAGACTCTTTTCGTTCGCTGTTGAGGCCCTCCAGTTCTGGCATTGTTTGGTCTTTCTCCTGATCACCAAGGCAGATTATCAAAGTCTCTAACACTTTCAAAGAATGGCTTCTTAATGTGTCTAAGTAATTTAACTCGGTCATTTGATTCACTCCATTACAACTCAGAAACAATTCTCTAATTACCCTGCAAGAGAAAGCATAAGAGAGTTACCTTATAAGTCAACCACAAATTCATGTAGCTCAGATGACACAGCTTATCCAAAAAATAACCCTCTGTCCTACACATCTGAATAACAGCAAGGACTGATCATGTTTAGAGTAAGTGCTATAAATTACTCTAAACTGTAAAGAGGAGGACCTTGTTTGCAGTACTCCAGAATCCCAAGTAAACATCCTCTATTTGGCTGTAGAAAATTCAGGGATTTTGTAAGATAGGAAATATTCATTAACCTCTAAAATGTAGATCACATCAAAACACAAAAGGTGTTTAACTTGATTTACGAAATTTGCTCTTCAGTGGTACTTCCTCCCTCTAATATTTTATTAGCAATTGGAGCTAGTAAATATCTTTGTTTCTCTCAGTCTGTGACTTCAACAGAAAGTAGAGATTCCTTCCCAAATAAACTCAAAGTTCTAGGAAATTTTACTAGCTAAGTCTATTAGTTGCATGGATTATGTATTTCAGGTAGAATTCAGGAATATCTCCAAGCACAACATTTTGTGTAATTGTTACACTAGTATGGCCGGTGTTAAAACTGTTCTGTATATTTGTTTCCAAGTATATTTCTCCTTTCTTTCTGCTCCAAGTGTTACATTGAATTCATACAGAATCTGGGGTAAGGATAAAGTGTACTATGTTTGCTTGTCAACATCCACCTTCTTTACCCTCCCATCTCCTTTCCACAGGGTCAGCCTTTAGTGTAACCAAGTTATACACTCCAGAATCAAATGAATCATGTACTTATTTGTGTATTTAAGCCAGTAGGAAATAGGCTAATGTCTTTTAAATCTAAACTTTATTTCTCTTGCCTCTCTGCCACTAAGTACACTTTCAAAAATTAATAGCTTTTGATGCAGTTTAAGTTAGGATAAAAGTTTAAAATGCATTAGACAATCCTTTACATAAACTGGAATACTAGTCTATTCTTTGTAATTGTCTCAGATAAGCCTACTAAATTAGTGTCATTTTGTCAGGACTCCAACAAGAGCTCAGAATCTTCCCTGGACAAAAGGACATATTCATATTCTGAGTAAGATTCCCTATGTTGTATTAAACAACTATTTCATCAATTTAACAATAAATAGGAAAGTTTCTGTTTCGTGCCTTGGAAGAATGTTTTTGGGTTGTTGTTTAAAGCTATGTTTAAATGAACAGGATTTCATAAATTGGGAAACTTATTTCAGGTTAAGTAAACCTCTCAAGCCTTATTTTTGAAAGGTGGTTTCTGTGAAGACCATTCCAGAAGGAAAAGTGAAACAGATCAGGAAACTAAGTAGTCTAATTACCACAGAAAAGTGACATGTCAATCTGTTCAATGTTCCTGACTCACTTTAGCATGAGGAACAAAGAGGCAAAGAGCATGTCACACAGGACAAAGATTTTTATTTGCTTCTGCACAATTTTTGGCTTGTTAAAGACCATAACTCATTGACAGAGAGCCCTCACTTTCTATGGTTTACAAATCTAGGATTAAATCTTATGTTATTCAAGCATTTCTCTTGTTGCCACTCCTGCAATATCCAAGTGCCACCTACAGTGCAAATAAAACTTATGTTCTGATCAGTAACAAATATATAAAGCTCTATACACAGTTAGCATGTTTTCCTAATGGAAAATGAACAGAAATGAACAGAAAAATCAACCAACCTGGATTTAAGCAACACAGGGAGTGTCTGTAAATAAATCTGAAGTACTTCAGAAGGCAAACACTGGCTATGGTAGCTGACTGTATGTTTATCAGCTGTCACTAGTCCGAGTTGTTGAGCATGGCAAGCTAGCTCAACCCCTCTCTGAAGCACAGGATTATAAATACAGTTATATAGTTTCCACTGGACCACTGCATTTCCCTTTTGAATTAAGTGGCAAATATGGCTTGCAATCTGCATGCCCCGTAGTTTGTCTTCTTCAAAAACAATGTCCTGATAAGCCTCCAATGCATCCCATCTCAACAACACATCTTCAGATCCACTGCTAGGCAGAATTCCTTGAACTCTGCAAGAGGAACTAGATGCAAGACCAGCATCACTAGAGTTGCCCTGCAAGGCATCTTCAAGCTGAGCTAGTTGGTCACAGTCAACAGTACATATATTGCACGATGCTTGTATAATTTTTGGAGAAACTTCTGCTCCACCCAGCTGATCCAATATAAACTTGTTAAGGATATTCAGTATGTGCTGCTGAAAGTTTTTTAATATTGGTAACTTGGAAGCATGAAGTAATGGGATGATCACAGACTTTGGATCCATACAACAACATATTCCTACATTATGTACACCCGAGAGAAGTTGAACACAAGTGCTGCTCAAAGAAACTTGTTGCAACAAGTGCAAACACTGGTGTGCACAAACAGCAATGCAACAGCATCTGTCAGGATAATGAACTTCTCCATCAGAAGTTTCAAAGGGGTTTTTGGAAGCTTGGTTTTTAAAAGCAGATACAGAGAGCCCAGAGAGATCTCTGTGGTGATGCATGAAGTGAGAGTACTCACATCGTCTGTGCCGCTTTCTTGTACACATTGATTGATGGAGCTGCTCCGATTTCACTTTTTTGACAGTGCTGATTATTTTCATGATGCTGTTGATTAGGCCCTTCAGATGCTCTGAGGCTTTCCCAGTTACTCCCTCACTCTTCATACACAGCCATTCCATTTGAAGCACAGTTACTTCAAACAGCTTAAATCCCTGATGCTGTATGAACTCGTGAACCAGATCTATAGCTTGGCTAAAGTAGAATGGATTTGAAGATGCACTTTGTAGGCAGCAGATCAAAATCTGCAAGATGCCTTCTATAACCTCAGGTAGGAGCAAGGCTCTGTGATGATACCTAGAAAATGAGATGTCACCCTGAACTGGCAGCTGCTGTAGTGTTCTCTTGTATCCTGGAGCTAAAGGATCAGGTTGCTTTTCCAAGCAAGTTCTGATTTTTAGTGCTGCTTTAAGTAAGTCTGTTACATTTCTCCGTAAATTGTCAGGCATCGTTTCTGTGTTGCTAATATCTAAAGACAAAAGACGCAGCACTGTTCGAAAAAGCATTCTTTGGATTAGAGCCACAGGTTCTTCTGTCCACCCTGCAGACACTACATTTTCTGTGCTACTACTTCCATTGCAACAGTCTCCAAATCCTGATAAGAACTCAGTCAATGTGGGCACCACACTAGCTGAAAGAGCAGAACTGTGATTCAAAGTATTATCAAATTTGCACACCTTCTCTAGGAGTGACAATAAGACATGGCATAAGTCAAAAGGAGAGTTATCCACATTCTTAGCAATTCCTGTATCTGGCTCATTCAAGACCTCTGGGTTTAGCTCATGCGCTAGAGCAATTTGGCTGGAATTCTCTAGATTAGAGGCATCAGGATTAGAACTTGGAACCGCTTCCGCAGGCAGGCAATCACTTCTACCTGCAAGGTAGCTGTCCCTAACTGGATATGTTAAAAAAGGCTGCAGTAACTGGGAGCGTCTGTGTTTCGTTATGACAGTGGTCTTGTCATCAGAATTGCCTTCAGAATCTGAAGTGGACAGCTGAGATCTTCTCGCATCTCGCACGGAGTAACGATGGGTGGTTTTGCGCAGACGTCCACTTTTTCGAGATCGAGGATGTAGTTTTACAGAAGCCTGAAGAGATGAACGAGCGCTTCCATCCAAGCCTAGTTTTTCCTGAGTAGATTTCACGGAACTTGAATTATTCTCTTTGGTCAGGCATATGTCTACTGTAGAAGGTATATTAAAATCTGAAATGGAAAGACAAAAGAACATTAAATGAACATTCAGGAATATTAGAATATCTACAGCATTTCCCCTAATTTTATAGTTTAATACTTCCAGCTTAAAAAAAATAAATAATTTCTTAATAGGTCATGGTTTTGCATATACCTATGTCAGACATTTTCAGTATAAAAAAATGTCAGCAACAACTCATGTTTAGGAACCATATTGACTATTTTCAAAGCCTAAACAAACTAGTTCATTTTCTAATTAGGGTTAGACAAAAACATTTTAGAGAGTTTCCTAAAACATTTTTGTATGCACAGCTATTCCTTGCTCTTAAGAAAAGATGTTATCAACATAGATGAAAGGACTTTAAGGAAGAAAAGGGAAGAAAGCTTATTCTGAAAAATCTTTTGTCCAGTTACAGATAGGATATAAAAGAACAATATAGCCACAAGTCTCTAGTTATGTTCAATGTACATTTGGGTAAGCTAGACATACTAATACAGTAGAAGTAAACTATTAATCAGCAGGATACCAACTCTCACATCTCCCCTATTACTCAGCTATGGAAGCAGTTCTAGGCAGTTACTCAAGCAATGTTTACTTTATATATGCCATTTGATATATTTGAAGTATCACTATAAGCATTGTCAAACAGCCCTATCCTACAAGTGAAGAAAAACTCTAAAGGGAAGAAAAAAACCTGTCTTTTTCAACTTGGCTGCTATACAAACTGTGTATCTAAATGCACAGCCCTCTTAGAATGCATGAAAAATAAATTGTTAGAGCACTACCAGTAATTAAATATATATATATTTATATATATATATTTCTCTACTTAGAAACAGTGCAGATTTTCAAATATTCAGAGTTCAGTCTTCTGCATTAATTGTTCCAAACACAAAAAGCAAAAATAAAAGTTATGGATTTTAGAATAGTCAGGGACAAGAGGGAAAGGGAAAGGAATAATGTTTAAGGTGAGCCCCCAAAAAATCCCCAAAACCCACATAATAGCTACAATCATTTTTCAAACTGAAAGAAAAGACATTTCCATGTGCAAGTATGATGTGCCTTGCTGTTTCATCAAGTCAGAGTTGTTATGTTTAAGGAAGAAGCATCATCTCCTTTGTACGCAAGAAGTTAACCAGCAGTACTTATCAAACAAAGAGTATTTCCTGCGCAGAAAGAAAAAAGCTGCCGGATAGAGCTGGATTAACATATACTCCATTTCAGACCAAGAAGGAAAAAGAGTTCTTAGTGCACTATGAATACATCACATTTATTGCATTAGTACTATGAGACAGACAGTTGTAGAAGCAAAACCGGTACATTATGCAGAGTGCAAAACCAGAACATCTTAAAACCTATTTATACAACAGCATTTAAAACTAAAACTGGAAAAGTCACTCAGCTCTCATAAGATAACCGAAGTGTTTCTTTAATTGAATCATGCTTACAGGAACATGAAAGAAAGATGCAACTCAGCAAGCATGAGAGTAAAGTATAAAAAAGTTCTATAAAACTGGCACTTTAAACACTTCAAGCCTACAAACATCAACAAAAGCCTTCAATTTGCAAGAGTTTAAAGTAGCAAAAAAAAACATTAGAAGAGCTTGAGGTGAGAATCCTTAAGAACTCCCTCAAAAAGACAGGTAACTTTATTTGTTTCATCCTCTCTTTTATCCTCTAATATGACAAAGAATGCATCAGAGAAATGCAGGAGTCCAAAACAAATAGGAAAAAAAAAAAATCGGTGTCATTTCCTGGTTCAGCTTTTGCAGTTTGTTTTGTATCGCCCCTTTCATTTCTTTAATTCACTTTCAGCTGACTCTTTGGCAGTTGAACCCTTGTGATTTGATTCCTCAATTAGTACATCCGTTTGACATAGAACATCTTACTTCCTAAGGAACGAAGCCTGGTTCTGTTTATAATTATCCAGTATTATTCTATTTCCAGGGCCTGCCTCCCTGATAACATTGCAGTTCTTTCATACTCTGCTGTCCATTCTTTGGCTTTAAGCTATTTCTTCCATTTCAGAAGAAAAAGTCTGGTCAGCGGCAGAATAAGACAATTTAGTGCCAGCATGTATCACCTTTTTTGTTTTTAAAAAATAATCAGTATGTTTTCCCCTTCTACTCATCATGAAACTTCACATTAGCAAAAATATCAATACTCTTTCAAAACTCTTTCCCCTTAAGTCACCTGAAAAAAGTCTCACCAAGGTCAAATTCAGCTACACAGTATCATGGGCACTGCCTTTGGCACTGACCAAGAGCCCTTCGCTGTACAATCTCTGTCTTACTTGTGTGCTGACAGAACATTGATACTTGAGTTTAGGTTTCTGCAGAACCCACATCTTCATTCCATATTAAGAGGATACATATTACAACGAACGATCCAGTTGGGAGTCCTTGGCTCTGTAGTAGTATGCAAATCACTTCTTCTAGGTCCTGAATACTGTTAAGTGCTAAAACATACCTATTGCTTTTTCTTCTTGGACAGGGATTTTCCACACCAATGGCAGAAGTGACAGGAGAAGCGTCAGAAGTTCTTCCCGACATGTCAGCTCCTATGTCAGAAACAAAATAGAAACAAAAGCTTTTGTACTTTCAAAAAAATAGATTAGATTTCTTTATTTTACAAAGCTATTTTATTCCCTATGCCTGTCTGCTGGTTTATGCACTAAAAAAGTGACTTAAGTGCAGAGTGCTGTAATCATTAACTAGAGCCAATCAGAAAGTATCTAAGACATTTATTACACTTCTGCAACTGCTCCTATAGAAAGCTCTCCTAATCCTTCTTGTTGAAGGAATTCCTCACACAACAAACAAAACCAGAAAAGTAAAAAGCAAATAACTTGTTGATTTAAACAAAGCCAACATGAAGCCAAAGAAAGTTTGAAAGTGTAGCTATAAAAAAAAGTAACATTGAAGAACTCGATGAGAAACTTTCTACTTTCTCCAAAATTATATTTATCAAGTAATGTTATTGACTCACAATAGAAAGGTGAAGTATTATGAGAAGAAAGAAGGTTACTCCTAATTAAAAATGACATGCACACACAGAATAACCACTAAAAAACCCAACACCTTACTCCTGCTGGGATTTTAAGTCTTCAACACTAAATTTCAACACAGAGAGGAACAGAAGGCACAGAATTTCAACACAATTAGTTCACTTGGTGCTATGCAGCACCAGCAAAAACAGTTTTGGTCTTAAAGATCAAAAATTCTCCCTTTTTTAAACACAAAAAGTGACTTGTGTATTTTGGCAGTCATTGGGGGATATGCAGCTGAAGCAACATCCTTCTTCAAAAATTCGAAGTAGCAATGAAAATAAAATGTATGGAGATAAGCAACTTAAATAGTTATATATCTAGCTAATACATAAGGGTTTTTATATGTAGTTAGAACTATACCTATAACAAATATAGTTAATATTTGTCTGATGAAATGTATCAATAATATTAGATTTTTTAAAAGTTTTATTTTAATGGATAAATACAAACAGACCTGAAGTGTAATCTTATTAAAAGTCATTCTCCCAATTATCTTCTACTAAAGGTATTTTCAGCAAGACAATTTAATTAGGAATGGGAGCGAGCAATACAGCATTCAAAGCACAATAAGACTTCAAAAAGCAAAATATCTTCAAATGTCAGCTGTACCGTTTCGGAATTTTACTTTCCTCATTATCCAAAATCTTTCTCCTTCCCTCTTTAACGTATTTCTTCAGGAAATAATTGCTGAATGGCTGGTATTTCATGAAGAATGCCACAAGCTTTTTTCCCCTTCTACTTTAGAAGTGGTTTTTTATTGGCGGTAGGCACACAGAATCCCCCACTTTCTTTTTACATGAAAGCCAGTTGTTTTTCCAGTAGCTCTCATTCTGAAGTCTCTATTAACAGCAACTATACCAAATTCAGGTGACATCTAAAAAAAACACACAGCTCTAGTATTGGTAAGGATTCTTCTTAGTCATTATATGCAATTGCTGTCTTGTGGGTTTGCTGTTTAGCCAGTGCACCTACTGGAATCCAGAACAAAGCCAGCAGACCTGACTGGAGCCTTAGTACGAGTCACTGCATGAAGGAAACACAAACCTCTAAGAAAAAATTGACCAGCATTAGTAGCTGACATCAACTAAGACAAGGGCTGAGTAAACTCAGCCAGGATTCACTTGGTTCATTATTTTTAAACACTGGGATCTGCACTTTCAAAGCACAAAGACTTAATGCAAATCTCATCCTACTCATTATTAATACTTAGTACCTATCCTATAGTGTTGAAAAAAAAAGGAGAAAGAAGAAAAAAGACACTTGCAGCTACCAGGGATGTGTGCTAGATTTTTTTCTATATAAAAAATAGCATAAACAGATCACCTCTTTAAAAATGCTTTCTGTTTTGAGCTGAAGTTACAAAATATTTGCTTTCTATTACATTCAGGAGTAACTTACTTAACAAAGGGCAAAAATACATCTCATGGCCCATAAGCAAAATTAAAAGGTGTACATTTTATTGCCTTAAACCAGGAGGACCTTCTCAAATGAAAAACTGTCAGTTTGTCCTGCAGGTCCAATAAACAGACTCATTTCCCCTGAAAATTCGAACCTATTGCTTCCTGGTTCCACCCAGCTACTGCACTCCAGATTCACATATGCCTTAATTAGTCAAAAGTTTAGTAACCATCAGTATCAGCTGGCAAACAGGTACATGATTAGTTTTTTATTTTTTCTGCTCTTGCTGAAGACAGAATGCAACCGCAACATAACCTTTTGAACTTCTAGTCTTCACAATTCACTCACGCACTCTACCATAGAAAGGCAGGGAAATCAGCACCAAGAAAAGCTTGAGCCAGACAAATCCCTTCAACACGGTTAAAGCTCAATACCAAAATTTTAACCAGGTAAGAGAAATTCTTACCTGATCAATAGTTGAGTTCAGTGTAGTAAGCAAAATAAATCCACGGCCTTGAACCAAATATTGTCCCAGTGCTGCCATGTGAGTTTCCTCCTCTTCATCTTCCTTGGCCTCTGCCCTCTGGACCACTGCATTGCACAGTCTGTTGACATCCGTCAAGAATTCCCGTGCCAGTGAGTTACTGGCACTGCTCATGTCTGAGCTGTAAGTAGAACATCCAGAAACTCACCAGAAAATACACTCCCTGATGGAAAAAAAGGTTGGGAGAAGAGAGGAGCATTTCTTCCACACTCCCTGTCCCCTGCAATGGATGAAATGTCTGTAGGGCTGAAGAATCATTATGGCAACATAGGGTGGAGGGGAATAAGAAGGATGAGCTTAGAGGATTTCATTTATTTCAGTGAAACTTTAGCCAACAGCCCACAAAGCCAAACAATCATTTTATAAGCCTATGACACACAGAATTCTCTCCCACTGCATAAGTTAAAGTTAAGGACTTTGCTTCAGCTTTTCTTTGTAACCTAGATGTGAGCTGCAATCTTCATTTGCTTCTAAAATGTATTTGGCCGGAAGCTTAATGGGAAAACTGGTACCTCTTACACAGCATTGCACAAAAACACATTTAATAATTTATTTGAATACAATATATTCTACCATGTTATGTATTCCAACGGTATGCAGATTGTTTCAAGAGGAAAAAAAAAATGAAAAAAAAAATCAAGTTAAAATAAATATGGGAGTTTCATAAGTACACTGCTTTATATTTACCAGCCTTCACAGTGTTTTCCTTCAAGCGAGACTGAGTGGGTGGCAGTCACTACTGTACTGTACTTAATTCAAGATATAACCCTACTTTACATGTTCAGGAGAAAATACTACGAAGCATTGGTACTGATTCCAAAAATGATTAATTTTACTTTAAATAATGCACACAAGGCACTCATACACTTTGTCTATTTGCTCCATCTTATAAAAACATTTTTTGTTGTTGTTTTCTGTTATGCCACAGCCGCCTTTGGTTAGTCAGCTCTAGCACATGTTGAAAAGTTTAAAACAAGAGATAAGAAGTGCAAGACAGCTGTAGAAAACTCTCAAGAGGATTACTGAAGAAGGCAAAACAAAATCAAGAATCAGTGATGGCAGCTACAGAAACAGGAACATTTAATCCACATAAAACCCACTTAATGAATACTACAGCATATTTAACTCCTTTAAATTCTGTATAAACAGCTGAAGTAAAATCTTGGAAACTCAAATATTTTCATCATGTCCAAGCATAGAACATGCAAGAAGAGAGCCGAATAACTTTCAATACATTTAAACAGGTAGATTAATACTTCTTGATCAAGAAGCCTTGTAAGGTTCCCTTGTAAGAAAGGGAATGCACTAATGGTACAAAAAGCTCCCTTTTGTGGCAAGACTGAACACTTATACATACAATGACATTCACTGTAGAAGGAACAGGAAAATTCTTACTTACCAGAATTACTTTGCCAGCTTAACACATTTATCTTCTATTTGGAAGAAAAAACAAATATATTCTGGAAATACCACCCTTGGTTCACCTGGTTTTAAAAAGAGAAGAATACATCGCAGTTAATATGCCTTTTTTTGTTTGTTTTTAAAACTTATTTTATGACAGCTGTTTGAAGTTTATCAAGAGTCCTCAAGGGGTTTTTTGAGCTTTAAGCCCCTTGTTTTCACTTCTAGCTTATGATTGTGGACAACCAAAATCCTATTACAGAAAAAAATAATTGGTGCATAAGGTAAGTTAACATAATAAAATTCATTAATTTTTAGAATGTAAAATGAGCTAGGTATGCAAGTTTAAACACTTCCCTGTAGAAATAGTATGAATTTTAAGTGATCGCTATCTGCATACATATTACTTGAAGCACTTGCAGCTCTAGGTGCAAGTGATGAATAGTATGAGAAATTGAACTGTGCAGTCAGGTGCTGATATAAATGCATTTGAAACCTGTCCTCTTTTGTCCTGATAGATGACCAATCTTTATAATTTTAAGCACGGGGAAAGATGTAGTTATTAAAACTGGAAAGGCACAGTGATATCTACCCTGTACAGTCCACTAAAGCCATTTAAAAGTTACTCTTTCTCTCCTACCTCTTTAACCACCCCTCCAGTCCTAACTGAGGATCAGAACAGGCAATGCTTTTTAAATTTTCCTAATAGGAGCACTTTAAACTACCCCTGTTTTGAGTCGTTATTAGTGATGAAAAAAATACTAGACACCAATAGGGAGCAGTGATCTCCCAGTTTGCTCCAGAATGGCCAGAAATACAAGACAGTTACCCCAGTACATGCTTTGGCAAAGAAGTCAAAATAACACATGCACCAGCCCTGTCTTCGTGAGCTCCATACAAAGGGCAAAAAGATTCTCTAACAACTCAAGGAAAACAATTACTATAGACATAATGCATCAATAAGGCCTCAACATCCCATGTTCCTTGCTGTAAGCTAAACTATCAAAGGATTTATTAATTTTTCATTTTAAAAGTTCAGGTTTCTAGTTATCACACTTCACATCTTCAGAGTGTATTCAATCTACGAAAAAAAAAAAAATGTACTCCTGAAATACTCTTATTTACTTAAACAAGATTGAAGAGCTCCTTAAACACGCTTTAAATCCTAATGTGTGGTTTTGTCTGGCTGGCTGAATACTTTCTCTGCTGTTTCCTAGAATAGAGAGACTAATAATTGTAGAGGCAACGTTTATTTCTGCAACCTCTCAGCATTTTTTTGCTACGAGTTTCAAGTCTTGAACAAGTGCTAATTATCTGGCCATTCAATGGTAATTGGACTCTTTACCAGTCTCCCTTACAGTTAACTTCAATTTTTTAAGCTAGTGTTAGAATATTTGTATTTGGTACCATTGAGTACATTTTAACTGAGCCCAGGTTCTAACATTCTTAGAAGTTATATCCACCAGCATATCGGACATATACAGAGACGAACTGTCCAAACCCACATTTACTGATGCATCCACAAATTGGGGTGCTCCAATTACAAGTTAATCTAAACAGTAAAACCTCATCCCCTAGACATGGTAGAAAGCTACGAATATATTTGCTATCAATGGGAATACAAAGGGTAGTAACAAAGAAAAGCCTCAATCATCCAACTACAAAGGTCTCTAAAAGTAAGCACTCATCCAGAATTAATTGTGGGGAAAATAAAGACATGGGGATAGGAAGAGAGAGAGAAGAAAAAGACTAGATTATTTTAGCATTGTCAGGTGGCAATTAAATAAAATCTTAAGCTTTAAACCTAAAATTGTGATGAGTATGAACACTACACAAAAACCTCCTTAAGGAAGGAAACACTGTAGGTTCCCCAGACAAGCTCCTCTGAGTGCCGGGGAACAACACGTGCCGTCCACAACATCACAGAAAAGCAACCTGTCCATACAGCTAACATTCACAACTCATTGCAATTGAATAGCCTAAGCAGCTAGTGGTTTTGCAGTTATACCAGACTTTATCAGAAGATGTAAAAATACGCTGTCCCATCATGTTTTATTGTCCTTCCATCTGAAACTGCAGTCTCCAGGTTTCCTGCATTACTTGCACTGTTACATGGATTTAACATATGTTGCCATATTCTAGCAAAAGGGTGAATTATCACCATCAGTGGTAACATAGTACTATTTTGTCAATGCTAATGCAAAAAGACACCAAGCATGTCATCTTAATGCAAGCATTTAATCTATAATTGGTAAGAAATTAAGATGCTCTCATTCTACAGTGAGAAAGAAATCGTAAAGAGATACCATGCTGAATAATGAAGCACTTTCAGAAGGACTCATTCCAACAAGTGCTAGCTACTTCTCAGTTGTACCTATATCTTTTTCTGCAATTAAATTCTGAAACTGACTGACAGCACAAATGTGTCTTCAGAAAGGTTAAAAAATGAGGTTATATCTGAAACTATCTTGAAGCTAGAGACAAAAAAACAATACAAGGAGAGCTGAGAAATAATAAAGAAGCTTCCAAAAAAAAGCTGCATATACACAGACAACCTTCTTCCCTTTGTATTTGTTTCCTGACAAGTGATTTTAGCACTTAAAGCACATTGCTCTTCAAGGAAGAGCTCTGTAAGCAACTTGCCCTGCTGATGCTGTAACATAGCAAACTCTGAAGAGAGGTTTTTTGGGGGTTTATTTTGTTTTTAAAAACAAATCCACTCCCACTCTAAGGTTTCAGCTTGCTTGTCACCTTCTCTTTCTGTTGCAGAATATGATACTACACCATACAGAGCATAACACTTCATCTTCCTTGAGAAAGTATGCCAGCCAATTTGGTTTAAGTAGGAACCACTCTGCTGCAGAATTTCTCTTTTTTAAAGTGACACATCTATAATTGCTGTGGTGCCTCACAATATGGAAGCAGATGCTGCACAAAACACCTGTACTGAGGTAGAGACCCTTCACCTCTCTTTAGATTTCAGAGGTGTTACCTTAACTACAGAAAAAACCCAACTTCAGCCATAAGAGAGAAGAGGAAAATCTACCAGAATCTCAGTTCACTGCTGCTGTGTAGTGTCTTAATGGGACACAGAGTTTTGGAACACATACTGTATCAGGACCTCACACAGCTAGTTGTCCCCCCACCCCCCCAAAAAAAAAACCAACCAAAAAAAACAAAACACACATTCTTAAACTTTGTTTCACCCTCTAGAAGAATACAATTATCATATTTCATAAAAAATACCTCTACTAAATAGTATTTATTTCTATAAGAAAAAATCTGCAAGCTTTAAAAAAATTAATCGCTTAACCATGAATGATCAGACATTCACACATGATGTGCCCTCTTCATGCCCATCTTTCTGTCATCCTCATAATTCAATCCCTATCACACCTGCCCTCCGGCCTCTTTCTGCACCAGCTCTTGAGGGACTTATTTTCTATTTGCTGTTGTGGTATAAATCCTTTTCCTGCACTTGAAACTTTATTTTCTCCAGACTTCTTTCCAGTTTTACGGAGTTACTCATCAGCTGAACATCTTAATGTATGGGAATGTCTTGTACTTACTTCAGCAGACTTTAAGCCTTTAAAATAAGATACCAAAACAGTTCTTGAAATAATTTAAAGGATGAAACTTAAAAATAAGACCAATTTAGCAGCCTTGAATACTGAGTCATAAATATACTAACTTTATATAGTGCTAATGATTAGATGGTATTATCTCTAACATCAGTACAACTTTTGGAATGACAAAAATGCAACAAAATGCTTAGGGTCAGAGCTAGAACTCTGTATGTGAGAGTGAACTGGGCCTTTTACTTGTTTATGTTTTCAGCAATCCATTGCCAGAAAGGCTTGGAGTGTCCAGTAACACAATAAAAAGTAGTAATTACTAAATTACTACAGCAACACTGTAATAACACCAAGTGCCTGAGTAAAACAAAGTGATAACATATGCATGGCACATATGAGCCACCTGCAAGCCCTCATTTCCTATAGCTCACCATGTTATCTTTAATAAAAGTAGTCTTGTCTACCAGGTTATACAAGCATCTTACTGCACCAAAGGAGCAATAGCCAGTCATTTAAGAAAAATAAATTTATGAGAAGCTACTTTACAGATCATGCAAACACAAGTAGAGAAAGTATAGCTACATGAAGTTGTTGATTTATTTACCTTCCCTAGCTTTCTGTTTCAGATAAGAGACAAACATTGACTAGGCATGGCTGCAAGTCCTTTCAAGTAGAGAGTACAATGAAACTGCATTTTTAGCAGGTATTGAAATTAACACTTCAGGAAAAAAAAAAATAGTTTCTGTAAGCCATTGTACAACCCAGTTATTTCTGGTCTCCAGTTCAAAACTTGTAGCCCTTTTATCGATTCTCTAGAATAATGTATATGGGAATATGAGTCACCCCTGGCCAATAAAGGCCACATTTACTTTATACAGCATTCATCCCATTTAGCAAATACTTGTCACAGCCTCATTGCTTGTACTTAACATTTATGCTCTGGAGAGCACACTTGTGACCTCTTCAATGATTTTAATATTATTATGATCAACAATTACTTTAATTACATTTACTTTGGGGTTAAACTTCCAGTTTAAATTCAAGGTTCTGTTAGCAGAGGACAACAGGCACAATGAAGAGCACTGTCAGGTTACTGATACAAAGACACTCCATAATAGGCTTTTGCAATTGTAGCACAGATTGCCAAGTTTATTAGAGAAATTAAGTGTATCTTGTTAGTAGCAGAAACCAAATTTAGTTGCCTTCTGTGTAAAGAAATTTGTTAATAATGAAACTAAAGGAATACTACAATTAATTCCTCTGTGCAAATTGGAGAAGCAAAAGAAAGAGCATGAGAGTGTACAAGAGAGAAATGTTTATCCAGCATGGCCTGGAACAAGGCTGGAACACCCCCTATAATGCTGCCTTGAGGTCTGTACTTGGTGGTGAAGTGCAAGTAAAGCCTCAAACTAATGTGTCACCAAAATGAGCATTTTTCCTTTTCTGTCCTTTTGATATCATTCAAAACTTTAAACAGGCTGGAAACAAACACCCAAGTGACAATGCCAAAATGGGTTACACAGGAGTAATGACACACAAGCCTTCAAGAAAACAGGTACTTGCAATTCAAGTAGAACATCAATAGAAAGCTCGAGGCGCTTTGATGCCTTGTTTCACCAATGTAAGGCAATCAGCCAAAAGCATAGCTTATAAAAGGCAGGGAACATTTGCTAACCATCCAACTCCTCTCTGATATTCAAAAGAACATGAGCAAACAAGAACAAAAACAAGATACTTCAGATTTGGTTCATTCTCAAAACAGACAACATTCCAGCTCTGCAGAAGACCTCCTACTTACTCTTTATTTCCAACCACTTTCTGCTCTGTCCTTCGCTATTATTTATTAACTATGTGGTGCTACAGAAGCAGACAACCTATTAAAACATATTAAGGCAGTGTTACTCCAGCAGGCATTAGGTTGCAAATGAAAAGCACCTTTAAACACACAGAACTTATCATTAAACTGTAAGTAGATGTCAATTCTCTCAGCAGAGTTCTACTTTTAACCACGTCCTTTATTTCATCAAGGATTTCAGTAACTAGCTTTTAGTCTTTCTTGTAGTCCACTAGATCAATATTACTTCCAAACAAGTTACTCAGAGAATCTCTCGCCAGAATAAAGAAAAAAGTTAAAAATAAAAATGCTTAGTATTTTTGGATAAATAACACATGCACTGTGCTTTTAACTAACAAGGGAAAACTGTGTCAAGTTCACAAGATGACAAACAACTACTACTTTAATGAACACTGAAAAGTATGTTGAGATCTTCAGAGCAATAGTGTTGCTTTACATACAAGTGTGTTTATGTATGTATCATCTTACTAATGCCACCTTTATGTAAAATCAAAAGTATATTTAACTGTCACCTCACCTAAGTGGGATGCCTGTCTTGCAATACCTGAAGTCTAAGAGTCCTGCTTCTACCAGTATCTTAAGACTCCTGTAAGTATGTAGTCTGCTTACATTCTGCTGCCTGGGTATTAAAACAAAATTTAATCTGTGAAGCTCCGTGTTTATGTAAGCTGGGAATTAGAAAAATTTCTACCACTAAGTGGATATAAAAGCATTATATCTTACACTGAAAAAATACAGAATTTTAAGGAATAATCTTTAAAGAAATAAAAATATTCATTTTCATATTGTGCATGGTCATGAAACACTGACATTGAAAACTAAACTAGCCATTCCTGTTGTAGAATAGGAACTGTAAGGGAAAAAATAGCAAACAAGATAAGACAAATGCTATCCTAGATTCGGCCAAATTAAAAAAAAACAGGCACTTTCCAAAATAACTAACCAATATATATTAACAAGTCAACAAAACTATAATTAGCAAACATACCCAAGGCTACAGGCACCAAGAGTGGCATTACATGTACAGGCAGGTCAACTTCTCAGAAACAGTTTCAGAGATGTCATTCTTCTGATCAAGACCCAGATCTGTGGTGCACCATGCTGAATGTGAAAACAGACAAACGAAAAAACCACCTTCCTTGCCTCCAAATTATAATTTGCTGTGTATTTTCAGGCTTCGGTGTTTTTTGACAGTTAGAAATGAAACTCATGGATAATTTCTTTGAGCACAAAGTTTGTTCCAGATTACACTTCCCAAACATGGCCTATGTATTTTTTACAACGGTAACGTAAAATTATTTGTCAGAGTTTAATCTGGTTCCAGGTTAAGTGTTTAAGTCTGCTCTCCTCAACATGACCTTTCTCTAGCATAATTAGTAACAGCTGTGAAAAAGTGATAGAACCACAACTCAGAAAGGTATAACAGATTAATATATATACAATATTGTTTACATACAATTAAAAAAATCCTATTTACCCACAATTCAGTACTTCTGTGGAACAGTTTCTGGAGTGTGATATTAGGATATTACTTCAACTAAATGCACTCTGATTTATACCCTTAGTGTTTCCAGTGTATGCTGACCTACTAACGGCCCTGAAGTGCATGAGCTTACCCTACCAGCCCAATGGAGACTATCAACTCAAAAGAGCAAGTTTGTAATTTATTAGCTGCCACTGACTATAGAAAGACTGTAACTAGTAGCAGCACACAGGGGACTGGAAACCAAGGCAAGAACAACATTAATGTATAATAAACTGCATTAAAAACTGCAAACAAAGACTACCAAAACCAGAAGAGAGAACCTGGCAAGAAAAGAGCAGGTGATACAGAACCCAAGAGCTTCCCAAAGGAAACCTGCTCATGTGCAAACTAACTGGAGACTTTTCTGCATTTAAGCAATGCAGAGATCTACAAATGAAATCATGCATAAGCAGTTTGTACGATGGTTTAGAGGTCTGTAATTCCAAAAGTTAAAACCTTTATAATGACTCTTTTACTTCTGACACCCATCATGATGAAGCTACTGGTAAAACTTAAGATTTCAGCAACAGCCCTAGCCTACTAGGGCCTTACGATGCAGGGAAAGAATACATGGAAAAGTGTACTAGAGTATGGTAGACACCAAACAACATATTACTCAAATCTTGGAAGTTTTAGAGATTGAGAGTGCTAATAACCCCCTCTCATCATAGTTCCTCTGGAGTGGCAGCTGTCCTCACTCACATCACACCTGCAAGCTAATGCCTCCTGGAACATGGACAGCAGCTTTCCATGTCTTACATAAAATCCCTAGAAGAATCCTGTACAGCAACTTAATTTAGTTAGTCTGCTTTGTCAGGAGAGTAATTTTTAATATCTCATTAAGGTCAATTCAGTGACTTTGGATGCAGTTTTTGGAGCATCATTAGCTACCAAAACATTCACAGCACTGAAACACAAACACTATTTAATCAACATTTAACTTAAACTACAGCTTCATGTCCTACTTGATTATGAAGTACTCATGTCATTATTTGTTCTTCATAATTTTAAAATCTACTTGCAAAACCCTAATTTGTATTACCTGTTTAACCCATGACAGTGCCTTTACAAGTAGAGTTTATTATGTTGCTGTAATTTCAAGATGCTTAAAAAGTGGATTTATTAAACTCAACACATATAGCAGCAGTAAACCCCAATCATGCTTAGTATTTACTTCTTGGAAAAAACTCTTACCTTGGGGAATAGAATTAAGTGACCCTGAAAATCAGGCAGAGGATAGACAAGAGGATCCACCTGGAGAGCCCCCTGGATCGACCTCACCTGCAAAAAGGATCACAACTGCAGCTGTAAGAAGAAAAAACAAAAGAAGAGTGGTAGTAGTTGGTGACTCCCTTCTGAGGGGAACAGAGGGCCCTATATGTCGCCCAGACCCATCCCACAGGGAGGTCTGCTGCCTTCCTGGGGCCAGGGTGAGGGACGTTAAAATAAGACTTCCAGAGCTAATTCAGCCCTCAGACTACTATCCCCTGTTAGTAGTCCAAGTTGGCAGCGAAGACATCAACAGAAGAGGTACCAAGATAATTAAAAAAGACTTTAAAGCACTGGGACGATCAGTTCATGGGACGGGAGCACAAGTGATATTCGCCTCAGTTCCTGTGTTAGCTGGGATGGATGAGGAACTAAATAGAGAGAGGAATAGAAAAGCTCATCTCATCAACAGATGGCTTAAGGATTGGTGTCGCCGTCAAAATTTTGGGTTTTTTGACCATGGGGCAAGCTCCATGGTACCTACTCTCCTCAAATCAGATGGGCTTCATCCTTCTAGGGAGAGCAAGAGGACTATAGCCCATAAGTTGGCAGGGCTGATCAGGAGGGCTTTAAACTAGGTTTGAAGGGGGAAGGGATCGAAACTGGGCTCTCCAAAGACGAGATGAAAGATGGAAAGCCCGAATTAAGAGTGAAACCAGCAGCCCACTTGAAGTGCATGTACACTAATGCACGCAGTATGGGCAACAAACAAGAGGAGCTGGAAGCCATCATGCAGCAGGAAAGCTATGACATGATTGCCATCACAGAAACATGGTGGGATGACTCTCATGACTGGAGTGCTGCTATGTGTGGCTACAAGCTCTTCAGAAAAGATAGGCAGGGTAGGAGAGGTGGAGGGGTGGCTTTGTATGTTAGAGAGTCACTTGACTCTGTTAAACTTGAGGTCAGCAGTGACAAGGTTGAGTGCCTGTGGACCAGAATCAGAGGGAAGTCCAACAAGGCTGACATCCTCGTGGGTGTCTGTTATAGACCACCCAACCAGGATGATGAAGGAGATGAATTATTCTACAAGCAGCTGGCAGATGTCTCAAAATCGACGGCCCTTGTTCTTGTGGGGGACTTTAACCTGCCGGATATCTGCTGGGAGCTCAATACTGCACAGAAGAGGCAGTCTAGGAAGTTCCTAGAGTGTATAGAGGACAATTTCCTTCATCAGCTGGTAAATGAGCCTACCAGAGGCAAGACCCCGCTAGACCTACTGTTTACAAACAGAGAAGGGCTGGTGGGAGATGTAGTGGTTGGAGGCCGCCTGGGGCATAGTGACCATGAAATAATAGAATTCTCAATACTCAGAGATGCAAGGAAAACCATTAACAAAACCTCTACGCTGGACTTCCGGAGGGCAGATTTTTGCCTATTCAGAAGTCTAGTTCAGAGCATACCCTGGGAAACAATGCTTAAAAACAAGGGGGCCCAGGAGGGTTGGACATGCTTCAAGCAGGAGGTTTTGAGTGCACAGGAACAGGCTATACCAGTGTGCCGAAAGGCTAGCCGGCGGGGAAGACAACCGGCTTGGCTAAACAGGGAGATTCTGAATGAAATCAGAAATAAAAAGAGACTTTACCGACTGTGGAAAAAAGGGCTGGCTACTTATGAAGAATTTATGGAAATAGCTAGATCATGCAGAAAAAAATCAGGGAAACAAAAGTGCAATTTGAAGTAAATTTGGCCAGTTCTGTCAGGGATAATAAAAAGTCCTTCTTCAAATATGTTAACAACAAAAGGAGGGGCAAGGAAAATCTCCATTCTCTGTTGGACTCTGAGGGAAATATAGTTAACAAAGATGAGGAGAAAGCTGAGCTACTTAATACCTACTTTGCCTCAGTTTTTACCAGTAAGACAGGTGGCCCTCAGGACAACTCATGTCTGGAGGTGGTTGACAGAGATAGGAACCCAAATAGGGCCCTTGTATTCCAGGAGGAAATAGTTGGTGATTTACTGAGCCATCTGGATCCTCACAAGTCAATGGGACCAGATGGGATCCATCCTAGGGTGATGAGGGAGCTAGCAGAAGAACTTGCCAAGCCTCTCTCCATCATCTTCCAACAGTCCTGGCTCACTGGGGAGGTCCCATATGATTGGAAATTGGCCAATGTTACCCCAGTCCACAAAAAGGGCTGCAAAGCTGACCCTGGCAACTACAGGCCTGTCAGCCTGACCTCAGTGCCTGGCAGGGTTATGGAGCAGATCATCCTGAATGGAATCACACAGCACCTTCAGGATGGACAAGGGATCAGACCCAGCCAGCACGGGTTTAGGAGAGGCAGGTCCTGTCTGACCAACCTGATCTCCTTTTATGATCAGGTAACTCACCTGGTGGATGGGGGGAAAGCTGTGGATGTGGTCTATCTGGACTTCAGCAAGGCCTTTGACACTGTCTCCCATAATATACTCCTGCAAAAGCTGGTAGCCCATGGCTTGGACAAGTGTACTCTACGGTGGGTTAAGAACTGGCTGGAGGGCCGGGCCCAGAGAGTGCTGGTGAATGGGGCTGCATCCAGCTGGCGGCCAGTCACTAGTGGTGTTCCCCAGGGGTCGGTGTTGGGTCCAGTCCTATTTAACATCTTTATTGATGATTTAGATGAAGGGATTGAGACCATCATCAGCAAATTTGCTGATGACACCAAGTTGGGAGGGAGTGTCGACCTGCTGGAAGGCAGGAGGGCTCTGCAGAGGGATCTGGACAGACTGGAAAAATGGGCTGATTCCAATGGGATGAAGTTCAATAAGGCCAAGTGCCGGGTGCTGCACTCTGGTCACAACAACCCCCTGCAGCGCTACAGGCTGGGCGCAGAGTGGCTGGAGAGCAGTCAGACAGAAAGGGACCTGGGGGTACTAATTGACAGGAAGCTCAACATGAGCCATCAGTGTGCCCAGGTGGCCAAGAAGGCCAATGGTATCCTGTCCTGTATCAAAAATAGCGTGGTCAGCAGGACAAGGGAAGTGATCCTTCCCCTGTACTCTGCATTGGTGAGGCCACACCTGGAGTATTGTGTTCAGTTCTGGGCCCCTCAGTTCAGGAAAGACATTGAAGTGCTGGAGCGAGTCCAGAGAAGAGCAACAAGACTGGTGAAGGGACTTGAGCATAAGACCTATGGGGAGAGGCTGAGGGAGCTGGGGTTGTTTAGTCTAGAGAAGAGGAGGCTTAGAGGTGACCTCATCACTCTCTATAACTACCTGAAGGGAAGTTATAGCCAGGTGGGGATTGGTCTCTTCTCCCAGGCAGTTAGCAATAGGACAAGGGGGCACGGGCTTAAACTCTGCCAGGGGAAATTTAGGCTGGATATTAGAAAGAAATTCTTTACAGAGAGAGTGGTCAGGCATTGGAATGGCCTGCCCAGGGAGGTGGTGGACTCGCCGTCCCTGGAGGTTTTTAAACTGAGATTGGACATGGCACTTAGTGCCATGATCTAATAAACGGACTAGAGTTGGACCAAGGGTTGGACTCGATGATCTCTGAGGTCTTTTCCAACCCAGTCGATTCTGTGATTCTGTGATTCTGTGAAGTGTCAACTGTCTACTCATACAACAAGCATTATCAAAAACTTTGAATATGGGTACCATAACGTAAGAAAAGGGAAGGAAAAATCTGTTGGAAGAAAAATAGCACATTTTAATGTTTTAGTTTTATGTCTTGTCCTAGATTTTCCACATATTAGTACCTACTTGACAGATCTGACCCATACTTGGAGAAAAATCTGATGCAATTAAGATTTTTTAAAGTCTTTAGTGCAAAGTTTTAAGAAGTGTTCACTGTCATAGTGACCAATGCAAGCTGTCATAATGGAACAGAAAAATGCAATACACACTGCATGCTAAGAAGGCGGCACCAGAGTTAAGTGATCAATGCTAGGAAATTTCTTGCTAAAATTCAGCAGGCTGTTATCAGGTTCTGCCTTGAGCTATGAAGATCTGTATCCTCTTTACAAATTAGCAGATTATCAACAATTTTTTTCCTTTCGAGTCTGGATGAAATGTCATCAAGACAGAGTTAATGGCAAAGAATCCCACAGGCTAGCTGCATACTACGCAACTGCTGTGGGACAGCTTCTCAACACAACATGGAATTTGATTTAGTCATCAAACATGAAACACTTGTGAATGCATTCTTTTTAAGCCTGAAGTTAAAAAATGAGATGATTCATCCACAAGATAAAAAGTACAGCCCTAATGAAAGACAGGCTTTCAAACAACCACCTACGCTCAAGGAATGCATTAACCCTGAACATAGACTATGCTCAAGTTTATGCTTAGCTTGTCGTCTTCTAGTATCCAAAGTCAGCAACTATACTATAGTTGTTAGCTACATTAAGTCCAATCCTATTCATTTAAAATTTGCATATTTCAGACCAGTACATGTAAACACAGAGAATAAACATTCATTAGAATAGGCCTGGGGAAAGCTGGAGGCCTTCAGAGATAATCATTGCAACATGAACTGTGTTAGCAACAAATACGCTTGCTATCATGGGAACCAGCTAAAATGCACTGAAGGAAAAGAATACCAAACTGTTACCAATAGCATGAAAATGCTAGAGACAAGCTCTGTTAGCAGAGATGAAGACAAGGATCTGTTGCAGATCTTATCTGAACTGCCAGAGAACAAGGCCTGTAAGGAACACTTGGTACTAGAGACAGGAACTGACAAATATGCCACCACAAGACAGAATCTGTGTAGAAAATAAGCTACGAAAGACCAGTAAGCTCTTCCAAAAGAAAACTGATCTCTAAAACATTCAGCAGTGAAAAGGCTGAAATGGTATAAATCCCAAGTGAGCCTTTTTCTGACCACTACTCAGAGTGCTAACAAGTTTTTTCCAAAAATTAAAACATATACAGGCAATCCTCCTAACTATCTTCTTCCAAAAGCTTGATGCTTGATACTTACTCTCAAAACAGACTAGAAAGCAAGCCTTGACAGCCATGGCAGCACAGTAATGACTAACTCTAAAGATCAAGACTAACCTCCCCTGAGTCTGCAGAATAACAGGCAAAAAGCAGTCTACTATAGAAGGTAGTCAGAAGTTCGGGGCTGCTCCAGCAGACAGCCTGCGGGGGCCAGCTCTGGCAGACCAGGCAGACTTTGTGAATTGCCTCCTACATTAATTTGCCGTGCAGCAGACACCATGATCACCAAAAAACACTGTAGCCATGACCACATAAGTATGCAGACCACACTGCATCTACCTGGAGATTATTTTAAACAAACGTATGACTCAAATCATGATCTGAAGAACCATACAAATCTTTTTTGTAATTTATAAGATTATAAATTTTGATTGCACCAATACTCAGAGAGACAGAAGAGGCAAAAATAGTTGAGCAGTATCTTGAGGCATTCTTGCTGAAGAATGAATGAGTAAAGCCTATTCCTGAAACTGAAAGCTTAGTTGAGGATTAAATCTAGAAAGTAAAGTGCTTAAGACAAATTTTGGCATCATGTCTAAAGCACCCACTAAGCGCAGTTAAATAAGAGGGGAAGATCAGTGATCTGAGTTAAAAACCATGTTATTAACGGGCAGAAGACTAATTCTGCTCCTGGGACTCTAAAGCTAGTCAAAGTCCAAATTTTCTATTAGTAACCAGATGCAGACAGGACAGCAGGTAGCAATTCCAAAAGTGGTATAAAAAAAAATATATATTTTACCCAAATACTCACGAGTTTAATACACTGTTATTCCTGTTAAGATAAATCTGCCAGCTTCTTTACCAAGTGCAAACAGCCTTGGTTGCTTTATAGAAGCAGACCCTGTACTTCTGCCTTTATTCCAGAGGTATTAATTTGTTCCAGCTGTGCTAACCCCTCTTGCACTGAACTGGCCCCAGAAGAACAGTCAACAGTCAAGAGAGCTACAGGCAAAAGCTCTCACATAACATCTCACTTCAGGTAGTTTTCCTCCAGTGGGAATGCAAATAAGGAACAGCTAGGATTTTTATTTTATTCTGGAAATTTAAACAGCATTCAGCAAAATTAGTCAAGCACTATGGAACTCAGAGAAACTATAACTGATAATTATACTTAATTTCACATAATAAAGATTAAGAGTATGAAGTTTCTCACTATACCTATTACTAAATAGACAAATATTTAAGAAAATCCTGAACCACTAGAGAAAACTCTAAATCCATCCACAATGCAGAAAGCAGTCAAATTTTATGTTTAAGAAGACCCCCAACTATAGACATCTACACACACAAAAAAGATTTTATACTGCTGAGAGACAGCTGGGGAGATGAATGAAGCCTCCATCACTGCCAGCCAAGTAGTATCTTTAGTAAGCAAATAGCATAAGATTTTTTTTTTCTGAAAGTCCTATGGATTTAGCAGGACTCCTATAATCAAATTGACTTTGTAACATAAGTAATTTAGGCTTCTAAAAATAGCTCTTGATTAATTAGGAGTACTTTCTGGAGTTGAAAAGACCTCACACACAGCATTTCATCTATATATCCAGACAAACGAAATTCTGCTTTCCTTTGGTCTCTCATTAATTGAAACATACAAATCACAAATGAAAAAAACAAACACTCTTCAGTGACTCAAATTCCCCCTTATAATTGAAAGATGCAAGCAATACAAAGATAAATACATACCCCAAGTAGCACACAAAGTTTTACAGTTAGGCACTTTTGCATTGTTTTTCTCCATAGAAAGTCGTAAGAATGCTCTCAGTTTTTTGGAATTAGGATTGTTAAACACTCACACCTCACAACAGAAAGACTAGGAAGGTGAAAGTTTAAATTTTTTTTGTTAATTTTAAGACTATTTCAGTGACTGTCTGAATTACTGAATCAAAAACTGAACAAATTCCAACTCTTGAAATATTATAATGGAAGTATATTGCTGGACTTTCATCAGTTCCTGCAATGCAACTACAAACTATCAGAAATAGTTCCTTAAGTCTTAAATATTTTCCTTACTAATGCACTCTCTTCAATAATTAAGACATTGAAAACTATTCATCCCTTCAGATTGCTGTTTCAGTTATTAATTCCTCATCTGGTCAATACACTAACCAAATCAGTTGCTTACTGAGGTTAACAGATCTAGTTAATGCTTTTTGCCATTCCCTCCTTGCAAGAACACAAATCTTCAGTAAATGCCTCCACAATACTAGAGAGGAATAGATGAAGTCAGGCATTTGCAAAAACAAAACTGGACACAGTTAACATCAGTGTTAATGCTTCCAGTGAGGCCTGCATTTGGTACCACCTGATGGCAATCCCTTCTTATATTTCATCTTCCCAAATTTATTCTGGGAAAGCAGAAAGGCTTTTTCTTACTATCAGAGGTTTGAAGAACCAGGAACTCTCTCCTCCCATCTCACATTTAGTACTTCATGCTCCCATACTTCTTCATGGAGCATGGTGATGCTTTTAACTTAAGCCAGGGAGCTCAACTTTCTGGGTGCAGGAAAAGAGGGCAAAGAATTCATAAACATGCAGATAAGCTAAGACTGGCAGTTGCTTGCTCAACCACTCTAACACAGACAAATCTAGTGAGCACTAGTCTTCCACAAACCACCATTCACCATTTTTGCCCTCCACTTCCCATGTTTTAAGTTACTTAGAAAGTGCAGACAAGCTCTTTCCCAATGTAATTCTCACAGTGCCTCAACTCTACACAGCTCGAAAGCCCTGTCCGAACACAAGAGTCACAGGACAAGCCCCAGATGCCTCCAGTGAACTACACAAGCACAGAAGACAATGCTTCCAGTGCTTACCCACTGTGTGGCCACCACAAAATCCACCCCATAGTAATAGCTGGCAGCAATGAAGCAGTGAGTGGCAAGGCTAAGAAAGTCAGAGAAGCAGTAGAGTGGAAGCCCTGCTGCTCTCCTGTAACACACCAAAACCACAAAATATCTGAGCAACAGAAGACGAAAGACAAAGTGTGCAGTGGTGACTAAAAAACAAACAAACAAAACCCCAAACAACAAAAAACAAACCACCAAAACCAACCAACCAAAAAAATCACCACTGCTGAAACTTCAGAGAAATACTCAGAACAAAGATACAACAGAAGTTTCAGCATCTAAAGGTACCAAGATACAGCACTGTTCCAGGACTTCACTACATTGATTGCAGCATTACATACCTATCCCTTCCTCAAAATACATAAGCTAATAAATTTTGCATTCAATTTTGTTCCATCTTGCCCTTACACTCAGCATCAGATTTGAACTATATCTTCATACAGATCACAGCATAGTTATCTAAAAATCACACAGGCAAGACTCACACTTCTACTACAACAGTTTATACCAAAAAAACTGACTTCGCAGAAAAATGGGATTTTAATAAGATCCCAGACTGCAAACATGAATCATAAAGAGCCAATAGCTTATAGCAAGAAAAACCTGAAGACTGCACGTAGCATATTTTCCTCCTTTCCCCTCCCCTTCACACTTTCTGGAATCACTTCTGCACAGAGTGTTTTATCTAGAAGCAAGTCATTGCCATGCACAGATTTCAACAAGTCCTGAAAAACACGTTCAAATGCAAGACCTGAATCCGAACAGGAGAGAATAAAATCTGGATCTTGTGCATACCATACTGCTTCATTAGTTCTTCTCAAATGACCCTGGCAGCAGAAGCAGACACTGTTGAGTCTAAGCAAAAGCCCCCACCTCCTGAGAAACAGCTACGGTGCAGTTAAATAACACAGCTCAGCCCACCTGACAACTCATGACTAGCTAGAAGGTGTTTCTGTTCCTCCCCAGCAACTCTTCCCTTCTTCCTCCAGCACCGTGCTCATCCAATTCCTTCTCAATGTGACTCATCTCCACAGGTTTGCAGAAAACTATATTTTTCAGGTAGATTTTTGTTGTTGTTGTTGAACTGCCATTTTGAGGGATCAGACAGTTGTCACTGCCAGCAAAGGGAAGAAGGTGTGAGGGAGATTTTTCCCCTTCAGCAGTAACAAGCTGCTCGATCAGCTTAGCCAGCTCAGACAAATCAGTCCAGGTGTCAGAACAGAAGCAACCACAGATCTCTTCTACCTGGTTTCATCCCAGTCTGAACACAGGTATATCATCTCTAGATCAGTGCTATTGCAGGAGCTGATGCTCTGACACAGCTCAATTACTTGATACTATCTAAAGGCGTATGAATCTTCACCAAGCAATAATTTGCCAAAGTAACTGACATTCTCACAACCATCTCTGAACTGAAAAAGAATGCAAGAGGTCAAAGTAATCGCCAACATATATATATAAAATGTATATATAAATCCCTCCCTCCACTGCATATTACAATCCTTTTTCAACATTACAATACAATTTTCCAACAAACATAACAATAAAAGATGACCTTAAATTTGAATCAACAATATGAATTAGTGACATCTCAGGCAACAGCTGCTACAGTTCTTCACTACAGAAGCCAAAAGAGCTTGACATCTCCTCAAAAAGCAATAAAATAGATATCAGTGAGGTCTTGTCAATGACGGCTGTTCACATGAAAGAACTTAAATTCATTTGCAGAGGACAAGCAAGCACGTTCTGGACAGCCAGTGCTTCCTGGTGTGACAGAATCCTCTTAGAAAAATAATCATTTCACCCTACATTCCCTCTGCTCCCTTCTGTCTGTAAAAGACAAATATCAAAACCAGGTTTGCTTCAGAATTCTATGTGCAACATTAAACTATTTGAAAAGATACCATTGTGACAATTAAAAAAAAATCTTCAAATATGAATGAAATTAGATCCCTGCATAAGCTGCAAAGGTGTACAATTGTATATTAATAAGGACGTACCATGGTCTATTAAAGAAATCACTAACAATAAAAAAAATAAAGAACCAATAGCTTCCCAAAGTGCTTGCTCATATTTCATAGTATTTGCTTACGCTCTTTGAGCTTAACTGTAAAAAGAACTATATAAAAGCAGCAACAAAAGTGTTAAGAATGCAGTTTCTCTTTTCTAATGTTTACATATCAAGCCTCTTACTTTCCAATATATCCAATGCTACTGTTCAAGGTTCTTACAATTAATTAAACAGTTCTAACAAAAAATACATGGGGGAAGGAGAGAAGGAAAGCAGGAAGGGAATAACATTTAAAAGCTCCTCTTAAGAAAACCGTGTACAGTCTCAGAAACCAAGTGACTTCCTGAGCTTCCAAGTGAGCTTCCTGAGGTTTAGAAGTAAGGCATTGAAAGGTACTTGCTCTTAGTTTACAAGATTCTCTGTCCAAAGCACATGAGGAATAAAGTAAAATTAAAATATCCTAGGAAAAGCTGATTTTTTTTCTTATCTATGACAATACATGAAACCATTCTCATTCTTCATTCACTCAATTTTAAACATCCACTAGGGACTCTAAGAGCCACTAAACTACGGATTTTCTAAGGTATCTAAGATGATACTTTCTTCTTCACACTACTGGTCTGTGAGCCTACCTACAGTTAAAGGCCAAAAGGAGTCTCAAGAGTTATTTTCCTGACTCCTTAGCACACTATAACCATATTATGACAAAAGCTCCATGCAGACACAGTGTTCTGTCCAAGCAAGTAAATTCAGATCCTTTCTTCGGGAAGAGTTAAGTGTTCCAGACATCTCTTTTCTGCTACTTAGACAACAATACACAAGACTAAAACAGGTCCCCTTGCTGGTTTTTCTGCCAAAAGCTGTCCCACCACCTCACAGACAATAGTACAATTCTGTTAGTGCCACAAGCTTGCATCACTAACTCCAAGTCTCTTTAGATCCTTAAACTGAAGGCTTATTGACTCATGTGGCACTACAACTAAAAAGGAAAAAAAAAGTCTCCCATCCAGATTTTCTTCTCTAGCCAGCTCCCAGATATAACCACATTCAGATGCTTTTCCAACTCCTAGGCCTCCATATTCAGTCATCCAGTCCTTTCCAAATTTCCTCACTTGCTCTTCTTTCTTTTACACGAGAAGTTTTATTCTCACCTGCACCTGCTTACCCTGCCTTCTCTCTCACTGTATAGTTAAGTAAAAGGCAGCTGTTTAGTTCATTTGGGGGTACTAGGTAATGGCCAATTCTCAGAATTCCGCCCCCCACCTCAGAAGAATATCTTCACACATTCTTCCGACGCTCAAATATTTAGAGAAGTTCTCATTGCTACTCTGTTCACTCCTTTAAATAGATGGCAAAGGGGAAAAAAAACAAAAAAAGCAGCATCGTTCAGGTGCTGAAGTGCTGCAACTGTTGTATTCCACGTTCATCAACGTTATCGCGTTTCCGTGAACAACCCACATTTGCTTTTCTTCAATTGTTATCTGCCACCTCCCGCAGCCGCCCCGTTGACAGTGAGGCTTCGTGCTCCAGTTCCGCACGAACACACCGCAGAGCCCCCGGCAGGCCGGTGACGCGGGAAGGAACGGGAAACAACGCCGCGCACGCCACCGGCACACGGAGAGTTAATGTCGCCTTTCGGTAAAAGCAGAGGCCGCAAGTTCGGAAGAAACACGGCGGGCGACAAACCGCCTCGCACGAAGCCACCGAGCGCCCGGCGCCAGCCCCGAGCGCTGCCCCGGAGAACCGCGAGGGCCCTGAGCGCGCACCCGCCCCTCCCGCCGCTGCCGGCAGCCGCCGCGGCCCGGCCCTGCCCCGGGGAGCCTCGGGGCGGGCAAGGCCCCGCCTGCGCCACCGGCAGCTGCTCCTTCCGCCTCCCGCAGCCTCCGCCGGGCAGCCCTGAACCACCGCCGGCAACCAGCGGGCATCTTCACACGACCGAGGCGGCTGGCCCCGGCTGACAGCCCAGCCCAGCCCACGCACCGCGGCTCCGGCGCCGGCCTCGGCCCGCAGCAGGGCCTGTGTGCACCAAGCTGCCCGCCCGGCTCGACGCCGCCAGGCTGGACTCTCACAACCCAAGGCTGGATGCAGCGGTGCCCGCCCCACCCTTACCCGATCCTCGTTCCGCTGGAGCCAGCGCGCCCGGCCGCCCGCTCCTCTCTTATCCCGCTGACAGCGTCCCGGCAGCCCATGGCGGGAGGGCCCGGCCCGGCCCCGCCGCGCCGCCCGCCCCCGTCTCCCAGGCAACGCAGCTCCCGCCCCGCCCCGCCTCCCGCTCCACCTGATTCCTGCGCTCCCGCCGCCGCCGCCGCTCCGCCAGCACCGGCGCGCGGTGGGCAGCGGGCGGTGTCACGAGCGCACCCCCAGCCAATCGGCGCCGCCATCTGGCCGGGCGGGGGGCGGGAGGAATCCCTCTGGGCGGGGCCGTGCTTTCCCCGCGCCGCTGCTCACCCACCGCCCCACGCCACGCCCCTTGGCGCGGGGCTCCGCCCACCCCGCCCCGCCCACAGCGGCCCGGTGAGAGGCGCGGCGGCGGCGGCATCGGCTGGGTGGGCGGAAGCTTTCGGGAGCCAGTGACGGGAGGGCGCTCCACGAAACGCCGCGATGTGCCTAAGGCCGGCGGCTCCGCCTTGCTAGTGGGATCGAGTCGTGCGAAACCGCGACAGCGCGTGCGCCAGGCGGGTGTTTCCCCCCCCCCCCCCCCTTACCCGGGCAGCCTGTCTGCTGCGGAGCCCACCGGGCAGCTGCTCCACACCGAGTGGCTCTGCGGTTCCACGCCACCGCCTCGGCTTCGACGTCAACATTTAAAAACGCTCTTAACATACATGTGACGTATTTATAGCCAGTACGCACGTTCGCATCAGCGCCAGCGCGGGGGAGTGTGGATCTGGTGCTGCCCGCTGCGCTCCTCGTTTCACAGTGAAGGGCTCTGGCTACGAGGGGCTCTGCACCAGCGGGGGAGTCCGCACTCTGCTTTGGTGTTTGCTCTGGGTGAATTCTTGGAGCAGATCTACGGCTGTGGAGCTGGGCTTTGGCACTTGGCTGGGATGCCTGGAAAAAAATTGCCCCAAATGCTGTCCCATCACATCCCTGTCAGAGCTGGTTCATATATGCAAATAAATTGATAATGTGTCCTGACTCCACGTCACTGCTTTTGCTCTTTCCAGGAATTCACTTTTGAAAGTGGGCAGCAATATGTTACAGGCCATGTTAACAAGTACATGCTTTATATTTTCATTCATGCCTCGGTTTAGCATAACCTTCCTGAGTCTTGAAATCAGAAGAAGGTACACAGGGTGCACAAGTGTCCTTACCTTAGTGCATCCTTCTCACATCCTTGCACCTCTCCCTAGTGCACTGGCCTCCTACTCCCTGACCTCTGCTGCGTTTCCTGGTGAGGACTTGCTTCAACTCTGCGATTGCATTTCAATTACCATCCCAGGGCCTGCTGGCTACCTCAGTGGCATACTGGGTTTGTAAAACTTAAGCCAGGTTGCCTGCAGGGATTACATGGATGGATGGAGACAGATCTTGGGAATGCTTCAGATAGCAGGGTCCCAGGACCCACCTGCCAAAATAAATTTAGATACACACGAGGTAACAGTAGTTGTCTTTTGCAAATATAAACTTCAGTTTGCCTGGCTATTCCCTGTGTACACCCTGCTTCTCATACTCTTTCCCATGGCATCTATTTATGCCCACATTTCTTATTTTTTTCATCAGCACCTGCTTTTGGCTGCTGTTCATGCTGTTCCTCATCTTATTGGCAGGAAGCAACCTGTCCCTCTCAGAAGGGTACAGGGCTAAACAGATCTCTGCTCCCAACCAAGAGAGCAAGTTCACAGCAAGGGCCAGCTCTGCAAACCCCAAGACAGTGCCTTTCTCTGAAGTTAGGCACCTAGATAGCACTTCTGCACTTGAAAATGTCTTAAATCCCTGAAAAAGAAGTGCAAGACAAGTGACATCGGTATTTCACTAAAACCAGTAAAGGCAAGGAGCCTGACATGCTGCTCCGCTACCAAGTGAAGTTATACACACAGCCACGGAGCTGCAGGCATGGCAGCCCCAGCAGCACCCCATGGCCCCTCTTAGGTGCCCACCCCTGGGAAGGCCAGATCTCAGCTCAGAGACATGGTCCCTTCAAGGGCACCCAGCACTCTTCAGTGGCCACAGCGAAAATTAAGGGACTTTGGAAAGCCTCAGTGCCCTGGAGTTTATATGCCAGTTAATTCCAAATTCAGGCAGGCTGAGTCCTACTTTCAAGACAGTTCATTTGAAACTCCTGGAGAATGTGGTAGGATTTTATTTGGCTTTTCCCAGCTGACACTTCAGCTCCTGGAGATGAAAGTGAGCAGATATTCCCACCCCACCCCTGGGAGTTCTTGCTCTGAAGCAAACTCCCTAATGATTGCATGAAGCCACTCCTCTTCCTGCAGCCCACAAGAAAGAGAAGTCTCTTTTACCTCTGAACCAGAGCTTCCTGTTTACAAAATAAATTTTAAAAAATAAAAAATAAAAAAAAAAAAAGAAGATAGTGCCATTTTATCTTTCGTTCAGATCTTCCAGCTGCAGAAGGATGACTACATGTATGTGTCCCTCCTTGGTGCTGGACACAGCAGGAAGACAGAGGTTCCTACTGTCCTCTCCCATCAAACTCCTGCCTGCCAGAAACTCCAAGGCTCTTTGCTGGTACCTCTGCTGCTGCCCAGTTTTCCTCAGCAGCAGATGTAGGGCAGTCATCATGTGGTTTGACATTTAAATGTTGTCTATGGTTTTCTCAAGGAGATCAGTGAAACTAAGCAGCCCGTACTTTTCCTTGTGTGGTTATATAGCAGAACTGAAACAGCTGCAAGGAACATGAAGCCAATGGCCAACAGTACATCAGCTCACTCTTGGAATATTAGCTTCTAAAGTGCAAAGAATAAGAGCATTTAAGATCAATAACAAAAATTTTACTGAAAGTAAGTGTTTTCAGATGAGAACTGACCACGACATACAAGCATCTGAGTGAATTTTTGCAAGGCATCTATTAAAATCTTTGGAGGAGAAGTAAGGGAAGTTAGCCATAGCCTAAACTGAAATGTACTGAAGCATTTGTCATGTGTGTGCTTAAATATATATATATATATATATAAAAAATATATTTTTAAGCACACACATGACAAATGCTTCAGTACTAAAAAACTGTTGAGAAAGGTAAGTAGGTGCATTTAAAGATTTTATCAGAATGGTAATATTCTTCTTCCTTGAATGCTTCAGAGTGCAATGTATCTTTCAGCTCATGTAGATTTTCTTTAATTATAGTAATTAAATCTCTTGGTACAGATATGACAGCATGCCTCTGAGTTTTTCAGTAAAGTACTATGCATTCTGAATTCATGTCCATCAATACAAATTTGCATCAGGCCCACGGAAGTGAGTAGAATAACACCAGTTCATGACAGAATGACTGTAATTCAAGTCTGGTCCTTTGTGTTAAAATAAGGCCTCAATTTTGTCTGCCATTTCTACAGGCTCATTCTCTCTCCTTTCAAATGAGTATGTACCTCTCTAGGAAAATTTACTTTTAGTAAATATTTTAGTGGTATAATAAAGTAAATAATAAAAACTGTGGAGTAATACATACAATATGTGAGCTGTCTTGAATCCATGATTTTAAATCAGAGAGGTTTGTGGAAAGGACACCTTTTGTCAGCTGAGCAGTTTTTCAGCAGGGAATGAATAATGGTCTGATTTCCCAAGGAAGGACATTACTCCATTTGTCTGCTATGCTACTGTAAAAAATCTGAAAGAGTGAATGAAACAGCAAAATAATTCTGTGCTTAGGGAATCAAGGAATGGTCTGAGGGATTCCTTAAAGTGACATGCTAGTTTAGATGTGGGTCTGTCTATACCATGAGGAAAAGCAATCTGTGAGTAGCTGCACTTCCAGATCAATGTTGAAGGAGATAGCTGCTGAAAAATTAAACGACAAACAAATCCAGGCTGGTCACATTTCATGTCTGGGTTCTTCACGTTTGATTAGTTGACTGCAGTGGCATAGAAATACCAGAGAGAAAAGGAAAACATCATTAAGTGTGTAGAAGCAAAGGGAATTAAATGAGGTTAAATGCTTCCAAAAGAAGCTTAAAGCATGAGAGTTGTGGAAAGCCACCCCTAGTTGTTTGTTGTCCTTGTTTAGGCTTGCCTGCTGCAAGCAAGGTTTGATTCCAAGGGATGCTTGAGTTTTCATTGCAGTAATTTCTGCTCAGCACACACTGTCATAAAGATGTATTTAGTGATGATTCTAGTTCCTGTTTACAGAATAGAAGAGCAGGTAGCCAGATAGCCCGGCTGCCACACATTGTGTGACCCCTACATTTGTCTAATGTCTCATCTAGATGAAAGCATTCAAAAAGACTTGCATCATCAGTTTTGAAGCAGTGAGTGTACTTCCACCAGCTTCAGCTTTTCCACTTAGAAGGAATTCGTCCAGTTTGAAGTTTACACAAAAATAGTTGATGTGAATCTCTAGTTGCAATGTATGCTGAACTAGAATGAAATTGCCTTTAATGCAGTGAGCTTGGATGATGTAAAAGAACTTGACTTAAATTAATTTCTATAGAAATGATTGAAGCTAGAATAATTCCCTCTACACTGAATGAGAGCAGCCTAATGAGAAATGCAGCTAGTATAAACACTTATATACAGGATTTTGAGCTGAATTTGCACCTTCTCATGGCTCTCAAATGTATGGGTTACACCATACTGTAGTCTCTTACAGTTGTACATGGTCATGTGTCTGTAGCAATGTCTAAAGGCTCGTCCCTGTTCTACAGTAAATAATCAGGTAAAGGATGTGTTCTTGAACTGAGTCAGGCCAAGAGGTGAAACTGAGGTGAAATCTCAATAGAGGCACGCCAGGCTGCAGATTTCACATCTCCTTACTAGGTCGATCATTGTCTTTAGCTGCATTACTAGACCTCCTTATCTTTCTAGCCCACTGCAAAAAGTATATCTGCAGTTCACAATAACAAATACTTTATATTTGTATTTTCCTGACAAACATTATGAAATTATGTAACTCATAAAAAATAAAAATTGTTATTAGTACAGTTTCATAGGATAAGTCCTAGTATATTTTAGTTTTCACCATTATATACAATTTCTGAATTTTTGCCCTGGTCTTCTTAAAACACTAAATTAAGATTGTATTGCAAAGTTTAGAATGGATGGATATTTGATAAACAGAAAGCAAAACCAAAATGAGATAATTCACAAAAGCACAAAGAGGCCCCTGAAAATGCCCTTGCTATATGCATGTTTTCATTGTAACTTGCTGATCCGCTCATATAATACTAAAGGTTATCCCTAAGAACTTGTCAGGATAACAATCTATCTTTTAAAGGAACATATCATCAAAGTGGTAGGTGGACAGGAGTTTGTATTTGTGTAGATAAAGCTTAGGCAAGCTTTCATGTTTAATCCTTTTGCCCTATTCCTCCCCCTCCTGGCATATCTCTCCTTTTTCTTTTTCCAAAAAAATCAAACTCACTTTACTCACTTTACCTGGACACAGTTGAAACAGCCTGATACTGCTCATTATTCATTATATGGCAGATAAACTTTCTTAATTGCTGTTTAGTTTTACAGGAGGATGCCTTCTGGTTTTGTTTAACTGTGAATACGTCCATGGCTTTTTCACCATTTCAGTTTCCTGCTGGATTACAGTCATGTCTTAAAAATGGCCAGACTGGGCCAGATCAAAAGGCCTTTCAACCCAGCCTCAGTGGCAGCCAGACACATGAACAGGACTGGTGCACAGTGACACATGGGACCTGTTCGAGCTCGCAGTGGTCTGCAGCTCAATAATGTCCTGGGACAGATGTGCTATTCTCCTGGTTTATGGACTTCGATTATTTTTAGTTCAATTGATTTGGCCGGTAGCTCTTTGAGCCCACATAAGCCTTTGGCATCCACGAAGTTCCAAAGTTCAGTTACACAGTTCGCTAAAAAGTACCTCTTTCTGTTTGTTTTGGACCTTTTACTTGCCCATTTTTTTGTTTCCTCTAGTTCTTCTGCTTTGTGGAGCAAGGAAAAATTACTCTATGCTGCTCATGGTTTTCAGACTCATTGTCATATCTCCCCTCTGATCCTTTCATTCCACTCTGAAGAATCCCAAATGATTTACTAATTTGCTGTGTACCACTTGCTTCAGCTTTCTTACCCATCTTTGAACCTTTTCTGATTCTTTTGCATGAGAGAAACAGAGCTGCAGACAATATTCAAGATGTGAGCTCACCATACATTTTTTGCTGCTATGCTTATGTTTTCCTCTCTGTTCTTTCTTTAGTAATTTATAGTGTTATATTCCCTTTCCTCCTCCACCACTGAGCACTGGGCTGACAACTTCGTAAAACTCCATGTTGTAACTCAGGGATCCCTTCTACTCAAGTATGAGGAGAAAATTCAGCACTGCTCTCTCTGCATGCAGAGTTAGGATTGTTTTGACTTAGGTGTATTCCTTCACTGTTATCAACATTTATTTTCTTCTGTCATTTTAACCCAATAAGTCAGAGTTTGAAATCTTTCCCAGCTGACTTTAGTTTTTGCTAGATAGAGTAACTTACCATCAGGAAACCCACACCACAAATTACTTCTTTTTTTCAAATAACTTCTATGTCAAACAACACAAGCCCAGGGGCAGATTTCTGAGACTTCACTGGTGACTCCTCTCCCTTCTCTCCTCCCTCCACCCAAAAAACCCCAGTAGAGCTGTGAGATATTTTATTCCACAGAAGCTGTACTCATTTTTCCTCTTTATATCACATTTGTTTATGCTAATCATATTATATACTATAGTTTCTACCAACTTGTTCAATATTTCTGCAATTCTTTGTGAACACTCTGGGTCCAATATCAAAACATAAAATATTTGTTGTGATAATCTCTATGGGGTTTTGTTTGTTTAAAGCCTGGACTTTCTAAATTTCATGGGTTTTGTTACTGTTAATGTAGCTTTAGAAAGATTCAGCAGCAAAACTTTGTCTTTCACAAAAAAAAAGAAAAGGAAAAAGAAGTCACTCTATAAAGATTATGGTTTGGTTTGGTTTGGTTTGGTTTTTGTTTGTTTTTAAAAAAGGAAAATAGATAAGACATACCAACAACACAAAGTTGTTAGTCACAACACTATAAATAAACTGCAAGATAAACATAATGATTTTCTGGCAAACTGACCATGATCTTTACAAATATATTAGCTCTACATAACAACAAACAAACCAACCTGTTTTAGACATTTCTGCTCCTGCACAGGGCTGGATTTCTCCCTGTGATTTCTGATTAGTACTCTAATAGTTCTGTTTCCAGCCCAGCCATTAATTTCTTAGTGAATTGTCTTTGCTGGAAAAGGAAATATAATTCGGCAAAGGTAAATGTTTAATGTTCATGAACAGTTTTTGTTTGTTTGTTTTTCTGTTTTTTTTTCCCGCCTGATTAGAGCATTGAATGTCTCCGCCTTCAGAAGCTGTAACCCAGCTCCATGAGTGGAATGCTAAGGAGCATTTGGGGTTCTCCTGAGCTGCCAGTAAAGCCATCACAGAACACAGAGCTGCCCTCAAACACGCCTGTGGTGCTGGGGGGCTCATGGCCGCCTGTCCCCCATGCAGGAAGTGCCGGTGTGGTGTCAGGGGAGGTGAGGGGCTGGTTTAGTGCCTGTTCCCCACTCGTCACAGTATTCATGGGATCTTGTGCCTGCATTTCAAATGGGATGTTTTCTTAGAGCTGCTCTGATGGGGACAAACTGCTCCTCCCCACCCAGCAGCTCTGGAGAATGGACATTTAGAGGCATTTGTTTCCCAGTTGGTACATATACCAGCTCTGGTACAGAGCTAGTACATGGCACAGATCGGGGGGGATCTGACAGGAAGAATGATGATTCTGAGCAAGTGAAAGGGTACAAGAGAGGCAGTGTAGATTGTGCACAGGGTTTGCGTCGCCTGCTTTGGAATAAGCCCAACACTTGAAGTGGTCACTGTAACAATGCTCAGCCTTTGTAATTTTCTGATTTTCTTTATGTGGTGGTGTCTCCAGATTACCATTTGTGGACAGGCACCAGCTTTGAAGACACAACAGGGCACAAAGCGCACTCTATTTCAGACTCTGTCATTTCCCCACAACCAGCAGCAGTCTGTGCTTCAGTCTCAACCTTGCTGACAGTGTCATGTCAGTTCCCCTCCAAGCTCGTGTTAGTGTGTTTTCTCTTCTCCAAGTGCCTTGAGCATTGCTCCAAGCCACCCATTTGATGCTATAATGTAGCATCGAGAAAGAGAAAATAGCATTGCTGTAAAGCAAGGAAGGGAGCCAGTTTTGCAGTTTTATGTAGCTCAGTGGAGCTCTGTAGTTATTTAGTTGCATTGAATAATTCAGCGGGGAGGCTGTCTGAAGAGCAACAGCCTCTTTGTTTCCTATGAAAGGTGATGCATGCTTGGAGGGCTTCAGACACTAGTTCAGCAACCAGCACAGACTTTTTAAGGAACATATGCATTTATACATTCAGAGACTAGCTCCCAGCACCCCTCCAGACCCTCTGCCAAGTCTTCTCATTTTCACATGATAAGGCCAAATCCCGTTCAGTTTTGTCAGCATTACTCTACTGCTTTCAACAGTCACCCTGGAGTCACACTGGTGCGAAACAGGTTTGCTATAATCTTCAGCATTTCCCCAGCCCAGCAGACACGATCCTAAACCTTCTCCACAACCTGGCCAGCACGCTCCCCCATGTGCTGATCTGACACGCAAGCTGACGCACAGGTACCAAACCGCAAATATCGGTCCCCAGTTCCAATCAGTCCCCAGACAAGCACCAAAACAGCTGCCACTCACCCCTGAGCCCTTAGCCATGATTGCAAATGTGGAGCCCCTCAAGATCCCCAGAATGGGCTGCAGACCTCACCAGAAGCCACCCTGCCAACCTGCACCCTGGGCAACCACCCCAGCCACCTCCCCTTAGGCTAATTTTCCTGCATCTCCTCCGACAAGAAACCTGACTACGCCACTCCACAGTGAGGGGAATGACCCTCCTTGGGGACCTTTCTCTCATCAATCTTCCCCATTTCCATGCAGCTTACGCTTCCCTTGGAAATTAGGCATCATTCTCAGAATAAAAACTGTTTAAAAACCTGTAGAGCATACCTGATTTCCTCAGAGAGTTGCAACTAAAAAGCAAAGGGGTAGTGACATAGAATTACATGGGCATCCTCCTTCTGGGGACTCCTCTGCTAGCATTTGACACAGACCCGGTCAGAGGAGCGCTGCTGCATCTGCACAAACTGCGGCAGTGGAGCCTCGGAGTTTCTGCCAGGCTGCTGGTTGAAATCACAGCTTCCTCGCTGGTATGCTCTGGCTCCTTTTCAGCTTCACACAAGCAGCCTGTCCTGCAGAGGTTTGGAATTTGGAAGTTGCTTTGGTCTGGTTTTCTCTGAGTTGGTTGCAGTTGCTCTGTCTGCAGTGCTGCTAGAGAGAAAAAAAAAAAAAAAAGACAAAAAGGAACCCGTGCAGGCTTTTACTGTCAGTGGTGCAGGAGGATGAGTAAACAAGGCAGACAGCTAAAAAGATTGTGCTAAATGGTGCAAGAAGCTAAAAGCTTTCCAATATGCCATTCCATTGTGTTTGCTTGAGTATTGTATATAGGCATATGAAAAGGGAACAGTTCAGCCTTAAGGCCACATTCATGAACTGAGATGACTGTGTGAAGAACTCAAAACTCTGTCCTGTTTTGCCAGAAAAAAAACTTCCAATGAGCAAATATGAGCTGATTTAAAAAAAAAAAAAAAAAAAAAAAGAGTTTCTGGTTTCCTGTTGACATTATTTTGCAAAGCACAACATTAAAAATAGAAAAGGGTGATAAAACTATGTAATTCAAAATCTGCACATACATCTCTGAGCCTGCAATTTTAGATGTCTCCTTTTGAATTTCCATATGCAAGGACAGCAAGGCCAGGATCCTCTTATTCTAGTCACAGTAAATTACATTTGTTCTAAAATACTAAATAACTTGATCTAAATGTGAGTGATCCCAATTGCATAGGCATCAACTCTTCTTCAGCTAACACTGGTGTGCTGGTTTCAGCTAAATGAGAAGAGCTCCAGAGCCATGAACGCTTTAAGACAATGATCGGCCTTTGCACTGTGAACATACAGGTAGCAGCCTCGTGCCAAAAGTCACTAACTCTCAATGCATGTCCCTGAGCTAAGCTGTCAATGTAATATTTGGTTTTCCCACGAAGAACTGATATTTTAGACTGTTTCTTTGAGCTTCCCTGCCACATATCACCATGTCAATTTACCTAGAATTGATATACTGAATTACCTTTATGGCTTCTCCTGTCAGTACGATACGGTCTTGGGATTTGCCTCAAATATTTGCCAGGCATGTTCGGTTTATACTTTTGCATAGTCACAGCTACATCTCAGGGCACAGTTCCACTAAGCCCAGGTGCTGGAAAGGAACAGCTCGTGCCTGTCTGATCTTGCAGTCAGATGGATCATCCCACTGACCCTGCTGAAAAACAATCTGCTATTTTTCTAGGGCAAGTTTTCAACTGGATCAGCTTGCTGACCTGTTTGATGGCATAGTCACAAGCACTGTGCCAGCACAAGGGAGGAGGGGGACATGCGTCTGAAAGATGAAGGGCAGCGCCATCCATTTTCATTTCAGTCTGCATGTCAGTCTCTTAACACTTACCATGAAGACAAAGTTTACTATATGCCTGCTGAACAATGCAGGTGCTGGCTAAGCAGAGTTGTATTGTGCTTGAGTCTGCATTTATAGTCACCAGTTCTATACCTGCTTAACTTCAGAGGATTTTCTCCAAATGTATAGTTGTCTGAGGGTGTAACTCAGTCAATCTCTGTACAAGAAACAGCTTGTCTGAAGGAAGAAAATACAGATGACCATCAGTGCAATGTTGCTGAAAACATGTGATCACTATTTAATTTGACCTCTCCCCTTTGGCAAGCTCTTAGAAATTCTCCAGATGTAAAAGTCATTCCTACTCCTATACTGAGAGAAAACTGTTTCTCAGTTTCAAGGAGACAAAACCTGGCATGGGAGGCTATATAATACTGAAGTGGAATACTATATAAATACTATTGTGAAATTTTCTGTCTGACACAGAAACATAAAATAATTCCTGCATTGGTGCTATAGTATCTCCATGCTATAAAATTACCAGGAAATCTGTTTGTACATCTGCCTGGGCATTTATAAAAATTGTGATGGCTCTTTAGAGTTTTGCTTGGAAGTTGGACATCTGCAACAGGCAGATGAGGCATAAGTTTTGTCTCGTCTATCTTCTTACCCCAATAGATTAGACATGTAGTCTAAACCAAAATTCTTATATGGTCAGTGGGGAGAGATAGGAACCTCCAGAGGACAAATCAGTCCACCCAACACAGGTATGTTGCATAAGTGGGGTGAACTGGCCCCTGAAAATACCCCTCCCCCTCTCTCTCCACTGAGGATAGAAGAAGCTGAGGCAGCTGCCTTAAACTGAAGAAGGAAAGGAACTCCCCTGGGCTAACTAAAGGACTGATATGAACCAAAGAAAACCCAGATTCATGAGGATGAAGTGGGCTGTGAGAGTAATCTACAGCTGTGTGTGTCAGGTGCTGTCTAAGCTACGCACAGATCTGTCAGAGACTCACGCAAGCCTGTTTTCTTCTAACTTCTTGAGCTATTGTTTGCCTATGGAATGGGAGACCAGAGCGTCCGTAGGATTGGAGGTCTGGGACAGGGTGTACTTAGGCCACCAGGAAGTTCCAGGGCCCATGCAGTTGTACTAGGGTGGGAAGCGGGGGGTCTTCTCTTTCAGGTGGGTGACTATTGCAGGCAGAGGAACCACACCCTGAGCAGGACTGCAGAGGTCCAAAACCAGAGAGTTTAGAGTTTAGAGTTTAGATCCTGCTCACTGTGACAGTGTGCCCAACATACTGGGAGACGAGCACAATGACCTGATGAAGGTCCGTCAGTCTGCAGAACCTTAAAGTCTGGAAATGCGCTTCTGGCAGAAAGTGAGAGCATCGGGCTTTCAGGTCTATATGCATGTTGTACAAAGTCACTTTGTCACTTGCTGGCTCCAGTGCAGGCAGGACGTAAATCTTACCACAAGTACAATTTTAAACAGACACTTCTTCTCAGACCAGACTTCAAGTACCTGTAATCTGGGAACAGAAAAGCCTAAATGCTGCACATGCTCAGCACCGAAACAGTCCCATTTCTGTGGCCTGCATGTACCACAGCTGACAGCATTGGAGCCTAAGTGATGGAAATGGCTTCCTCCAGGCAGAGCAGGTTTGTTGCTGTGCCATTTCTGAGCCCTCTGCTTACTTCTGTTACTGGAAATGACTTACATTTGTTTCTAAATCTGTCTCTATTGATTAGCACTTAGTAAATGGCTGCATGGCTTAATATAATGATCATTGCTCTTGCTCCTTTTGTTGTTCCTGATGCACAAAGACTGTTCTTTCTTTTTTTAGTTGCAGGATGTTCTGATTAGGTCAGCTTAGCACTGTGCTCACTTCACAGGCCAAGGTATTTGGGATTTTCTTTTCAAGTATTTTACACTGACAACAAATAGAAAACAAAGTGCATGTTACTAATTTTGAATGAAATTGTGACTATCTATAAAAACATTAATGAGGTATAAAATACCACATAGCTCATCAGTTTTTATTGCAGTAGGTATTTTGTTGGCTGTCTTTATTACAAAAAACACTTGGTTTTATCACAACTATATTAATTACACTTGCAAATAGTTTTGGTTTACACTGTTTGTAAGTCTATGGTTTGACTAAAAAATAAAGATGACCTTTTTATTAGATGAGTCCATTAATATTTGCTTTTAAATGCATTAATTGCAAATATCACATTATGCAATCACCACTACCTGACAAGCTGCTGGATTCTCTCTGTACTGATTTCCTGACTGTGGTATCACTCTTTTTGTGATTGTATCTCTAAATGTCTTTTACTTAGGTCATGCATTCCAGCTCCCTTCCTGAGGAAAACTTAGTATCAGATGTCAGTTATTGGTTACAGAAATGTATTCAGTCATTGTCTTCAGTAATTTCTACTAATTTTCATCCTGGTAAGAGAGTTAGTTGAAAACGCAAGTAAAACTATATGTGGTTACGCTAGCAGTCAAAGTAATTCTCATCAATGTTTGTTGTATATGTTCAGTCAGATGATCAGCAAGACAGTAACAATAGCTCCACTATAGTTCAGTGGAAAGAGAGTATATGGACTATTATACTACAGCATGCAATGTGTCCCACCATGTGATACACATGTCCTTTCCAAAGCAGCCCTCTAATGTCTGCATTACCACAGATTGGTATAGGTCTCAGATCTCCAGAGTTTGTTGGGGAAGAGGATCAAACAGACTGTTTAAGTTCCTGTTGAGGTTTCTTGGGAAATTCATCTATCCACATTTCCCAGGAATGCTGCTGGCCCATTCACCTCTGCATCCAAACACCACAGCAGTGCCCGCTGCAGGCCCCCCTGCCCCAAGCCACTGTCTGAGCGATACTACCAAGGGGAAAACAAGAGTTTCCTGGTGGCCACCACTGTGCTCCTCTTCAAACTGGCAGAGCTGTGGTGCAGTAGGGCCAAGCTCCTGATGGGGACACAGATACACTCATTTCCTCATCCTGCAGTTCTGCAGTTGCTATTCTTCATTTTGGGACCCAGGAACATAAGTTTATGGTCAGATCTGGATCTAAAAGAGGTTGCAAAGAGCTGTTCTAGGCATAACATAGAGCCATGCCACCAGCCTGCCACTCGAAGGTGTCTGACAACAACAGCATGAATTTTGGGAGCCATCTTCGAGTCTCTGGCTCTCCCTATACAGTTCTGGTCTGTCTTGAAATCAACTCAGCTATGTGTCAACTATTCATGACCAGCAGGGAGTGAAAGCTAATAATTCACTTTCATCTCTTTTCTGAGAAAAGGACTTGAAACTGGTGCTGGCACTGGGTGACCAACTGGAGTAGCCCAGCAGAGTATAGTAGCACTCCATTCTCTCCCATTGTACAACAAGACTCCTGTTTGAAAACTTAGAAGAAGCTACTGCTTCAGGTAGCTGGAACTGGTGTCCAAGTCACCACGACCATGGACAGAATTGATATGAACACTGTGGAGGCAGAAGGAAGACCATTGCGTCTGGAATAATGTCTTTACAGTGCATGAGTGAGGTCAGTTTCACTTACGCTGGTGCTGACTTATCAGGTCAGTTCTTGAATATGTATTTTTCACAAGGGAATACTGGAGACCAGAGGGTCTCCCCTGTGGTGTGCACTCTGCATGCCAGTTGCTTTAATACATCCAACTTGTACTGAACACACTCAGGAAATCACGGTCTAACACTTTGGATGTCACAAGAAGTGTCACCTCAGTAGCACTAATGCTATCCTGACTAGTGTTAGCAGTGCTAGGATCTTGAAAAAAGCTAGATGCCTATGCCTGTTAACACAAAATCTCTAAGAGATGGGTGAAGAAGATTACAAAAATGAGAACATAATACTAATGTAGACAGCTGATGCTGATTTAGCTGCAACATTCGACAATTTTTAGTCATCCTTCAAAGGATGCTAAGCTTTATCTTGGCAGCTGATAAACAAAACCACGATCACAGGATACACAAATGACTCATCTCAGCGGGCTCAGCTTCTTCAGTGCCAGTGTGATGTTCCACCTAAAACGCATAAATGCAGAACATCATTTAAGAGTTGAGAAGGGCTGGGGGTGGTATCCTGGGCTGTATTCTCCACTGCTCTTGCTACAGCCTCCTGACCCTCCTGTATGCTACTCGTAGGACTCTAAGAGAAACACAATGCAACTCAGTCACAGATGGAGGCTGTAATTTCGATAAAATGGCCAGAACTGAATTGTGCACATACATTCAGGGAGATATCCATTATGAAATGAGATGCTGAGAAAGTTCCCATCCTTAACTTCACCTTGACCTAAAATAGGAAACAAATAAAACAACAGCAACCCACATCCTTAATCTTAATATTTAAACACTTTCCAATGAGAGAGAGACATTTTTGTCTCATTTCATTCTGGTTTTGGTTGCTGCTTTTTATTACTAAAATGGGAGGGAAGATGGTCTTGTGATTGTAGTTGCAGGCTAAGAGTCAGGAGATCGACATTCATTTTCTCAAAATTTTCCTCAGTAGCTTTGGTCTCTGTTTGCCCTAGGAAAGAGTAAGTGTCACACTTCCTTAGCTGACAGGATTCTAAGAACTTTTGAGATGCGAAAAAATGCTTTCAAGGTCTCTGTCCACATGTCTAGTCTTTATGTGGCAAGGTCCTTGATTTCCCAAGCAAATTTTCCACAAATAAACCATTTATTCTGAAAAGTCAGGCCCATAACAGAGAAATGAAACACAGAAATGTGCATGTTAGTGATCCAAAGGAAAGCAAAAGCCTGTCATTCTCTGACTGCGCACAGATATTCCAAGAGAGTTAGTTGGTGGAAACATCGTGAGCAATTCTACCCCCAAAATCAATGTCAGAGCTGATGAAGACGTGTTGTGATCAACACTAGGGAAATGTAGTTTATATACAGGACCTATCCAGAAGCCCTTTGGAGTCAGTGTGATGTAATGTCATTGCCTGTTATTAATCTGATCAGTCAAGCCGAGGCCTGCTATGTGTTTGGAGACCCATGTTTCCCATGGGAACATGGCATTGTGTCATCTTCCTTCACATTATCTGTCCTTCATGCCCAGAAGGTTGAATTTGGGTTAGCACTCTAACTTCACTGTATGATCTTGCCCTCCCAGATTTGGCTCACAGACTTACAAACGTACACCATCATGCAGGATCCCCACTCATCCATCCCTGCCTGGTCCCCTGCTGTATGTGAGTCTGCACTGTTATCAAACAGCAATTTCACGTAAATTTATGTTCTGATACATAAACCTTGACTACAGCTGATGTGAAATAACAAGTCACTGCACAGTGTCCTACACAAACCAAAGATTTAAAATTAGGGACTCAACAATCTGTTTTTTTCCTGCATTCTGTAATATTCCTCCATTGTTGGTCAAGCTGTTCTTTGAATAGATCTCTGAATCATTCTTTCAATAGAGCTGCAAAAGGTCAGGAGCACCTTTGCTATGAAAAATGCTGGTTTTAAAGTCTGGTGATTGCATCAATTTTTGGGTAACTAAGTCTAGTTACATTTCCAGCAAAAAATTTGACTAAATGAATGCTCTGTATGCATCTAAATCACTGTGGCTCTTCATCTTGCAAGTGAGCTTGGAATAAGTATCCAGTGGCATACCAACTGACACATGGCTCACTTATGAGATGCCATTTTCAGGTCATGGCCAAGTAAATACAAAAATGCCAGTTGCCAAACATATTACAGGCTGAGCTTTTCCATAGCAATGTGTCATGGAAACAACCAAGTAGTTTTACTCAAGCAATCTTGTCAACCTACTAACATTGACACTGTGGTACCAGCTAAAAAGTAGCCTGTTCAGGGTCCCATTGTGCCAAGTGTGGCACAAATAAATTACCTCCCTCCTTAAAGCAGGTTGCAATGTTTGGAGGCAGGGGAGATCTTGCTGCATTAGTTGTGGAATGACATACTCAGTCTGACAAGGTTCATCACTTTTTGGGAAGTTTGCAAGGAGAAACAAACACAGCAAGCTGAAGCAGAAAGGGCTGCTGCTTGTAAAAGCCTTGCCAGTCAGAAAGGAGACAGCCCTGAGAGTGAGTTCTGGCTGCCTCAAGCTGTTGGAAACTTCTGAGAGGGCAGGCTGTGGCAGGAAATAAAAAAGCACATTGAATAAATCACTTGATGCTCTGATTAAGAGGCATGGGACTGTATATCATGTGATAGTTAAAGCCATAAGCTCCAGCCTTGAAGATATTATTTGGTACATGAGCAGTCTGAATGGGCAGATGGTATTCATGAGCAGGATTACTATTTCCAGCAAAACAGGTCAAACCAAGTCACTTAGAAATGGAATTAAAATTTGAAGATCATTATCTCTGAAGGTGTATGGCTTTTTAAAGAGAGCTAATGAATACGGCTCATTATAACGGCATCATTTTAAGCATTAAAATCGTTCTGTGTAACAGAGAAAACCTTTGCCTTTGTTTCCTTTCTGTCAGCTAACTACACACATTTTCCAGCATGAAATTTGCCACCAAATAGGAATGGATCGGCTGGCTGGTACTGACCGAAAGTATTCATTTTCCTAAACTACCCAGTAAGGCCACAGGCTGACTGATATCGTGTAATGAGTAAAACCAAAGTTAAACAAATAAAGTGTGGTTTGCTTACAGCAATGCCTGCTGTTCTGAGAAGCACCCAGCCTCATTTTCCTATGGCATTTCTGTAAGCAGGCTCCTGGATGGGTGGCTGACTGCTCTGAGCCAGGGGTTAAATCAGGTTGCGCAGGCAGCTCAGGGACAAGACTTTCTCCCCTGAGAAGGTACAGAATCGTTAAAATCAACCATGCAGCAGAGGTGCAAGACTGACACATGGCTTGGGTTACTTCTTATGGCAACAACTGGACAACTTTACGACCTCTGATTGTTTGCTAGTCTGAAGCAGAGGGTGGGAAGACCTGCTTTTCCAAACACAGGTTCCAGTAGCCCCTCAAAACCCCTGATCTCCCCACACTGAGGGAGGGAAAGCGATGGAGATCCCAGGGAAACAGCGAGAGCCAGGCAGCTGCTTACAGAGGCAGGATGACAAGCCGGTGCAAAGTCCCTGCAAAGGACTGGAAGGCACTTTGGAAAGGGCCTCGGGGAAGGAGGCACCCTTCTACCTTTTCTATATGAGCATCAGCCCTCTGGGACCATTTCTCACAGATTCATCTCCGGCATTTTTCTTTGCCATAAGGCCCCCCCAAGCCTCAGCACATTAGCAGGAAAATAGTATCTTGATTTATTTTAATGGACTCCAAACACCTGGGAATTTCAAGTTCTCTGCTTGCCTTCCTGAGACTGGGTGAATGAGACCCTGTTCTCCTCTCTACCATGTGCCTCAGTGCCTCTTCAGCCCTGGGGAAGTCTCCAAATCTCCTCAGTGCCGACTGACATCATGGTCCCAAGGCAAGCCTGAGAGGTCTCCCCCAAGCCCATGTCTTGCCCCAGAAGAGAAGTGACGAGCAGCTGCCAACACCAGCAGGCAGTGCTGCATGGTGAGAGGCAGAGCTGGCCCTGCAGCTTGCAGGTGCTGGGGAAGATGCTGCCAGCCCGTGTCTCCTGGTGCTGCTCAGGCAGGCTGGGCCAGCCAGGGCTGTTGGAGGAAGCAGGCAGCTCCCTCACCTCGGGCAGAGGAGGAGGCAGCGGGCAACAGCCCCACAAGCTGGAGCAGAAAGAGGCCACCAGCTTGGGACAGCTCTGCTTGCTTGGGAGAAACAGGGTGGCTCTTCCCTGCCCCCCCTGTGCCACTTCTGCATCAGCAGTCTTAGGAGCATGAGGAAATTATACCTGGGGATGCCACTGAGCCTGTAAGAGCGTGGACAAGAAAACAGAGAGTGCTTTGCTCCACTGGTGTTTGGAGGTATGGCAGGGAAAAGCCATGGAGCTGCAGGAGAGCAGAGGTGGGGTAAGAAAGAGAGGTGAAGACTTAAGGGAGTTGTCACAGAATTAATTACTGCCTGAAGAAGATGCTTAACATCAGGTAGCTCCTACATGAGCTGTGATTTCAGCTGGGCCTTCAGAGACAGTGTCTGCAGGGGCCAAAATCACCTTGTTACACCCATGTGGAAGGGATGGCAGTGCCATCCCTACACAAGGCATGGGCTGGTTAAGCAACACCAAGGGGGCTCATCTAGATTCTATTGGGATGTTTGTGTGGTGTGCACTGCACAAACTCATAGTGAGACAGTCTTTGCGCCAAGGGGCTTGTGCTGCAGATAGGTTCACTAGTAAAAAGTAGGAGAGAGGAGACAACAGACCTTCACAATTTGATCTGAGGGAGTAAAGGAAGTACAGTGGAAAACAGAGTTTGAAGGTGGCAAACCATGGACGAAGGACAAGTGGAAGAACAGGCTGGCTGGAAGTGAAGGGTCTGGAAGGAAGGGATGGCAAACAGTTCGGCTTGATAGATGATCAGCAGAGGAGATAACCAGGAACACAGCACAGTCCAAGCACAGTGTCGACCTGTTTTGCCTCCCTGCTTTTTCTTAAGTGAATTCCCTGTATCAGCTGGCTCTGGTCCTGGTGCCAGAGGCTCTTATGTGCAGAGCAGATGATGAGCAGCATGACCCTGAAGAGAAAGATTGTATTAGATCGATGTCACATCAATTCCTGTGCCAGAAGGTACAAAGCAAACAACTATGTATTTTGGCTGATTGCTATATGTAAAAGATGCAACCTTGGGCCCAAAGTGGGGGTTTAACTCATTCTGCAGTTATACTTTTATTCTAAGCTTTAGACTCTTCTGCAACTGATCAAAACATGTTTTGTGTTTCTCCTACTCATGCCCACATACGAATTTGATATATGTAACACTTGTGAGAAATACCAAACCAAGGCTTTTGGAAAGTAAAGCCGTGCATTTAATCACAAGACACAGGCAGCGTAAATAGGGCCTTTAGTGTGCCTTTTTCCACTATGGGGGCCACAGAGCTTGGGGCAGAGGTGCTGCAGCAGTTTGCCTTTCACAGGCAACTGCTGCTTCTTCTCTCTGCTGAATCTTTCAGCAAAAGTGGCAGTTCCTGGCAGCTCTGGTGGCATCTCTGCAGCGTGCATTGGCCAGTGACTGCTCTTTTTAAAGTTTCAGCTAGAAGACACTTATTAATTCTTTGTCTTCCTATTTTCTTTTTTGATTTCTTTTATTTCTTTCTTTTTTTTTTAATTTTTATTTTTATTTTTTAATAGTCTGGAGATCAAGGTACGGAGAGCAAGAACCAGCAAAGGGAAATCAGTGACATTCCTTTCTGGCTCACGGAAACCTGAAAGGTTGCCAATTTGTAGGCAAATATGCAAAGAACCGAACCTAAGCGCTCTCATTTGAAGTTGTAAACAGGATTTAAATGCTGCGTTGGCCTTGTGATTTCTCTTTTGACTTCTACTATCCATAATTCTTGTTACATGTGACTCGCTGGTTAAATCATATGCATTATTTCTGCTACGCGTGTGCCTGCTAGTGAGTTTATCTAAAACTCATCTATTAAAAAAAGCTCCCTGAAATGCAAGTAAAAAGAAACTCCTTTTGCAAATGTTGGTAGAAAATAAAAGAAAAACAGAAATAGGGTAAGTTTGAGCAAAGATGGCTTTTGGATGGGTGAAAGATTTGGAAATAGATTATTTCCTTTTTCATTCACATACTGTCAAGCTATGCCAATTGACCCAGAGAGAGATGAGGCACAAGAGATGCAAAGGTTATGTCTGATACAGATAAACTTCTCTTTTATCTCATTATGTGGTCAGTTTCTGAACTGTAATTTGAACCATGGATCAAGTAAATGTAACAAAGACACAAAGCATTAGTCAGACTTCAGTAGGCACAGGTCCTGAGATTCAGTTTCCAAACTTTCCAGTTTGTGGTGAGTATCAGATATCATAAGCCTTACATCTATTCTTTTAAAAGGATTCAATTGTCTGAAGGGAACATAAGAATGCCATTGACCAATTACAGTATACAGGTAATTAGGTTTGCTTGCTCTTTTTTGCCTCATTTCTCCATTTATCAGATTTTATTGTAAATTCTAGCACAATTGCTAATTCAATCACAAGCACCTTTGTTTGACAGCCTTCAGCAAAGGAGCAGCATGTGATGGTTTGGGCCCAGCCTTTCAGAAGGATAAAGAGTAATTTGTGCTTTGCAGACCATATGGCCACTACACAGGTGCACCTTCAGTTAGTATGAGGTGTCATCACCACATCTGAATGCTGGAGTGATTCAGAGAGGCCTTAGTATAGATAAGCACCGGGCTCTGTTCGACAAGATGGCCAACATGCAAATGAAAGATAAATAAATGACAAACTGCAACAGCTTCAGCTTGCAGAGTGTCAAGTAACTCTTGGAAAGCACTTTCCATTTCACTGAATTTCCATGGAAGCTGAGAGATTTCAGCATGGCCAGAATTGTTCCGTCACTTTGTAATACTGAGCCTTAGAGAACCAGAGGAGCGAGGAGCTGCAGAGCCCCGGGACCGCAGGAGCTTTGCTCGTGTGACAGCAACCTGCTCGGCAAACACAGCTCTGGCCGTGACTCTTGCAGCCTGTTGGTTTCCTATGGCAGAGAAGTAGATGTCCCAAGCACTCCAGCCTCTAAAGCATTATTTAATAAATCCAAGGCCATCTCTGTCTTGTTTAAGGATTAAATTCTCATTTAATTGTCTAATTGTCCTGAGGTAGACTCTCCTTTCCTCTGTCTCCACAGTGCAGGCAGTGTGGTAGCCTGTAGACAGCCTATGTTATAGATGTCACTATGGTAGCAAGGTGACAAGTTTATGGACATCCACTGTACACACAAAAGGAGAAAATTCTACTTATCAGCTCTACTTTTAATATATGTACTAATGTATGCTAACTGGTCAGGTTCCTTGAGAAGAGGTACATTTATCAAAGTTGGTATATTTATTTTAGTGAATATTTACACATGTAGTCCCGTAGCAGCTGTGCACATGACAGACTAAGTATAATCAGCCTAACAGCCCAAACAGAGCGTGAGAGGCAGCAAAAATAGTTCTGCAGGATGTGCTGTTTTGCCCCAGCAGAACCCACATCACCTCCTTTAGTTACTCTCATACTCAGCAACTTTCTAACTTGGTTATGCAAATAATTTGCAATTAATTTGGTGCTCTTATGTTGCTTTTCTTCAGAAGATGTTTGTCAGTGTGTTTCTCTCATGCTGTGACTGCAGATCCCCAGGGGTGTGCGAAGCCTCCAGTGTCCAGGACAGGCATTTACCTGCAGGGCCTGGATTCACAGATGGAAGAATTGGGCTGTGGGGTCAACCTCAGATTAGGACATTCGCCCTCCCTGCACTATTGCGTGTTGTAACACTGATCGTGTGCTACACTTCAGGCTGAGATGCTTGGGATTTCACTAAGCGGAATGGCACAGAGAGGAGAAACTAATCACTGAGCATGAGTAGTGCTGCTCGGGAGAGGCAGATTTAACAGTGCCCAATGGAGATACCTCATTAAACTGATACAAACCTAATAAACAGAAGAGCTGCTAATCGTCAAAAGCAGTTAAGCAATGAAAAGTGGCAGAAAGCCAAGCAGCAATATTGAGCCTTCTTAATGCAAACTATCCAGCAAATTTGTAGTTTGTAATACAAGAGGGAGGAAGAGACTGATACCTTTTAAGATGAGGATTTGCACTGAATTAGTAATCCTTCCTGTATTTTTTTTCAACTGAAGCTATTTATATAAATTCAATGGATGAATGATGGTCACAGAAGTTATGTTGTTTTAAAAATATACTTTGGAAGCCAAGAGATCCTCCTTTGGAAATAAAAAAGAGGCTCTAAATGTATTTAAAAAAAAATACAAGAGGCACTACTTTCCATAAGTCTGCTGTACTCTGTGGCTATAGTATGAGGAGAATGTGCAGGTGTTTTCAGGAAAGGAAGAAGATGCCATAGAAAGGAAACATTACACATACGCTTGCATTCCTGGCTCCTGGAAACCCAAAACACTGGGACCAATATGGTCACTATGGTTACAGACAGATGCGAAAGCTCCCTTTGAACAGACCATCAGCTGCTGCTGCTGCTGAGGGAAGCCCACAGACAGACGGTGAAAGACGGGAGAGAGCAGCAGCGCTACCCCAGCCTGCAGAAGAGGATGCCCATGGTGGTTCAGAGGCCTCTCAAAACCGTGCCTTGCTAAGATGGGGCTAGAACTAGCAGTCATCCTGTTGTTATGGACAGACTGTGTCGGGCCTAGCAGAAACGCAACACAGACAGAGGGATTGTCTCTGAGAAGCTGCTCTGCCTCTCTGATGCAAAGGGAGGGAACAACGTGGGCACTAATGCACAGCCACCGGCACTTAGGCAGTGGCTATAATCAAAGCAGTTCTTCAGAGCTGGGCTGAAATGGAGATAATGACTGAACACCATAGAGCCTCATCCCAGTGCAAACCAGTTCTCCTCTTTGCCTGTAATCCATATGATTTAGTGTTTACATAACAAGAGCGTCCAGTCAACGCAACATGCAGGGACCTGGATGTTCCTGAGTCAAGGATTCTCTAGCACAAGTTATTGCTCTCACCCCAAGTGTGGGCAGGCAAAGATGAAATCAAACCTACTATGTCTGGAGTGAATGTCATCCTTACATAACATTGTTTTTTGGAAGGAATAATCCTAAGCAATACTCCCCTGACTGTGATTTGTGCAGTGAGTCAGAAAGCCCTGCACGCCGCCTGTGGTACTCTGCCCACTTCTCCTTGGGATGTGGCTGTGTATGCATGTGGATATCACGCATCATTTTACAAATTGCTCTAGCTCCACTCCCGGGGGAATATATCATTAACAGTTTTCCCAGTCTTGTTGTTGACTTGGTTAACCATTAACAGAATCACCCTTTTTCCGAAGTCCTCACAAAGTCCATAAAGCGTCAATAAGGAAAAGGGGCAACGTTCTTCCCCTCAGCAGACCAGGCTCTGGTCTTCAAGGATGCAGGTGACCAGTTGCAGACTACTGAAATGTTGTTCCTATTCCACATGTGAACTAGAAATATTTTCATTGCTTAATGCGAAACTTCAAGAGGCCTTGGATAACCCTTTTGTACCTCTACATGAACTCTCTATGAGAAATAAGGGGGTTTGGCTATTATTTTATGAACTATATTTGTGCTTCTCCAGCTTCCTGTGTGCTGCTGAATGGGGGAGAGATGGGAAAATAGTTAATCACTAGCCCTGATTGTAGAAAGAAAAATGCGGGCAAACAGTGCCCAGGGCAGGCTGGTATGAAACGATCTGTCAAGAACTGAATTGGCTGTTTTCCTGAGGAAAAAGCACCACGGTTGAGATAATAGAAGGTCCAATAACTGAGAAGTAATTTCGGTAATTAACATTGTAAAAGGACATGGCCTAGTAGGCAAAGATGCATAAGAAGAGGCACACAGAGGGAGGTAAAGCAGCAAGATACTTCCTGGGAAAAGCAGAGCCTGTTGTGTGGCTACTCCTGTATCTGTAGGCATAATCTGAATTTTGACTCACTATGTCCAGTGAGCTAACAAATGCTGGCTTGTTTTGAAGAGAGAGCTGCATCACTACAATTATTTCTGATAGCACTACTTGCCTGGAAGGCACGTGCCTTAAAAAACAGACTCCTTGGCATATCTGTGGAAATGAGTAAGAGCTTGACTCACAGACCTTGTCTTGAGGGATCTGTTGGACCCACTCCACGAAGAAGGTACATTGTCTCTCACTTTAGGGTATATTTGGGGAGACTGTAAAAAGGGCTGTGATCCTGAAAAGAAACTGTGGTGACTTCTTCGCCAGGAAGAACCTATCACATGCCTTCAAATCCCATTGTCATCCAGTTGCACTTGCAACTCTTCAAAAAATGCTTTTCTGAATTGTGTGGCAATATGAAAGGCTCATCAATTAACCACCCATGGGATGGGAAAAGTGAAACTTTGGCTGCAGCTACATACCTTATGGCTTTGACACAAGCTGATCTCAGAGCCATCAAAAGAGGATGGCACATTCTTGCTTTCCTTTTCCCTTTCCCTTTCCGCCCTGTGCTGCCAAGCCACTGGGCTCCCCCAGCTCCCTGACTGGCCCCAAAAGTAGCACCAGGCAGAAGGGAGATCTGGGGACTGGGCAGTGGGAGGGACACCGAGAGGAAGGAAGACCTCTCCTTCTGCTGCCAGGGACATGTTGTAACAGCTTAGCCACAATGTGCAGCTTTGGGTGCTGAGAAATGTACAAAGACAGTGGTGAATGTGTGAAAAATAGGTGAGGTCATGAGGAAATCACTTCTTCCTCCAGCTGCCTTCGTTGCCACACTCCAAAGTTACACATGAATTGTTGCGAGAGAAGGCTGACTTTCAAGCTTCAGGCTCAGTTTCAAGCCCAAGGTGAGAAAGCTCCATAAGATGATGTAATTTGCAAACTAAAATTATGCCTCTGAGAGAGGAGGACATTCTGCCACCAAGAGACTGTATCACACACTCCTCCTAACCCTGACTGTGCTGTGACACACCGCCAGCAGCAGCTGGACTCCCCCGACTCCAGGGGCGCTCTCTGCTTTGCAGGGTGCAAATCACTTCTGCAAATGGTGAGAAATGGTGAAAAATGTTAAGCAAGACTCTCCTTACATTAAACATAATGTATATCGAAGCTATATTTACAACTTGCTCAGAAAAAAAATAAAAGGGTGAGGTTTCATAGGTAGTAAAGAGCAAATACAATTAAAAACGCAGACTAAACCCAGAGAGAAAACAGGTGTGTTTTTCATACAGTGTGTCTTCCTAGTCATAAAATAGATGAGGCATCTGTCATTCAGAACAGAATAAAGAAGGTTGGAGGGGCAAAAAAAACCCCAACCACACTACAACCAAAAAATCACAAAGATCCGTTTTACATCTAGAAGACACAGGCAATAAAGTAGTGACTCATCCTTAACAAATTCATCGGCTATTTTGTGACTAATGTATTAAATTATATAATTCACCTATGTCCTACTCCTTAGGATTTTACTAAAAGCTATTTGCTGAATTAGAGTTAGAGATAGCAAAATGAAGCGAAAAGCAGGGCCTTTTAGAGAAAGGGAAGCAATCAGCACTAATGGATTTATTGTGCAAAAGCCCACGTGATTGAGAAACCACGCACGTACACACACATCTGGCTGCTTCAGCTGCTGGTAGTCATAAACAGAGCTTGCTGATGCCAAACAAAAATTAATCTCAATACAATCATTCATTTATTCATTTTTAATAATATGGATCTCTAGATATTAGCCAGAACTGTAGCAACGACAGAAAACAAACAGCTATGTTTTCCAAGAGGAAGTTAAATTTGACCAAAAGTTAATCAAAGTCCATGCTAAACAACTTAGCTAATAGATTGGTGGGTCTTACCTACTGAGTTGCAGAGGCACCGCTCCAACATCTGCAATGAGAGCAGCTGGGATATCACTTCCAAAGGAAAGGAAAAGCTCTTTCCCTTTCTGATCCGTGACTCTGACCCCTGCATGTAGGGCAGAAGCACATGTACCTTTGTTACTGCAGGTACTCAGCACACTGTCACACCAACAACGTATTTACAGAAAATACAGCCTCAGAGTTAGAGACATCTTAGTACCAAATCTTTATCTAAAAGATTAGAAAGAGAAAAGTTTTGAGGAGGCTACAGGCAGTAAGTGGATAGAAATTGTCAGAGATTCACCTTAGGTAAATAAGCTAAGTCTCTGCTCAGCAATATAGACAAGCCAGTCATGTTTAAACGGGTGCATGTAGAAAAACATTTGCTTCATGTCTGCAAGGAAAGGGAACAATTAAGCTGAACTCTGGATGCAGGTTCTTGGCTGTCAGGATGCAATGCCAGAGCTCAGAATTTTTATCTTCACTTTGCTCTGTTCATTGATACCTGGTACTTCTCATGCCCTAAAGCTGTCCTCTCAGCCATGCCAATTCTGAAGGGTTCATCACTAGTTTCATAGTATCAGATTATCTTCCATAAAAGCCCAGCTCTTGCATTTATGTGGTCAATGAAGAAACTCCACTTCCCCTTTAAAACTTACTCATATCCTCAGAGCTGCAGATCAAAGCACAGAAAATGAAAGTGGTAAATTCTCAGGAAACAGCTAAAAAATAAATTTTTAATATTTTCAGAAACATGAACTCTAAAGCTAACGTCACTATTTTCTATAGGGAGACTGATTCATAGCTGTGGGCCCTGCTATTATACACAGAAATTAAGCAGCCTTCCTCCCCCAGCAGTAAAGAGGAGTTAAATCATTCTCTGTATTCTCAGCCCAGTCAACATCACACAAAATCCAGCTGCAGTTCTCCACTATTTCTAGTCTGTCTTTTGACAGCTGATGACACATGTTCATTTTCTAAAAAATGGGAGGATACCATAAATATATATTTCCTTAAAACTTCCACATTACTGAAGAAATTAGGTTCATTTACCCCTCAAATTTAGTTGTGCTTTTAAAATCTGCAAAGTTTCCCCTTTTTTGTTTGGACATTTCGCCCCATCCCTTACTTGCCAACACTGCTTGGCAGAGGTGATCAGAAGAAGGCTTTCAGAAGATCTCAGCCTCTGGGTAGTGCTTCTTAAATATAACACTCTACCTATCCAAATCACATTCTTAAAAAAGTCCCACCATTTTGGGGCAAACCCTTGGGGAAACCCCTCCCCTCCCCCCCAGCCAACAAAAACAAAACAAAACAAACCCCAGTGTGCTTCCAAAATTAATGTTGAGAAGTGATCCTGAGTAATAGTTTTTAAAAGTAATGGTTTCTAACAAATCGTAAAAATTCCTTACAGATTGCACTGTTATTCCCTGATTAACTGTGATCACACCACAAATAAACCAGGAAACCTTGTGGAAAAAATAAGTAATAGATTGTCAACTTTAAAGGGGATATTGTATTTTCAATGGGTTGGGTTTTTTTGCAAGGAAATGGATTAGAAACCTGTTTTGAAATGACGAGTGAGATCATTTTACACATTTCTTCAAACCAGAGGAGCTATGTGGAGGCATGTCTTGCAAGTGCGCAGCGTCTGTCTCCAATAGCAACTCGGGGCACCCACAGGATTTGCCACTTTTAAATCAGAATGGTACATTTAACACAACAGGACACATCAAATGAAAAGCAGGATATATTCATTTCAGTGCAGAGTGGGTAGGTTGAGATGATTTAAATGAAGTTATGATTTTATCCATGGTACATTTTAAGTGTGCGCTATGCTTTGAATATAAAAGAAGACCTAGTTTACCCAACATGTATATAACATTCTTCCTCATTAAGAATTTATTAACAGTGTCATCGACACTGAAATCACAAGGAGAGGGAAAAAAAACCCCACCAAGTCCATTTAAAACCACTAATTAGCTGGGTAATCTGATTATGCATTCACAACAGCTGTAGCTGTCTTGGGGTTTCAGTGATGAGCTGTGGAAACAAATACACACTGGAACATACTGAAAGAAGCTTTTTATGATTTAAAAAAAATCCCTCAAAGGTGGAAAAATTCCAGGAAGGTATGGAGTACATAAATCTGCACAGTCAAAATTGTGTTCAGTTTTCCTGAGGAGCATTTAAAACACTGAAAATGTCTCCCGCTGTTACATTATTTTCTTCCCTGATGAAGAACACTGTATGCTTCCCTGAATCCCTGCCATGCGGGGTTCTACTGTGCACTGCAACTCTTGGTTCCATTTATAATTATCTGACAGGATTTGTAGCTCTGGCCTCCGCTCTCCCTGAAGACGATGGGAGCCAAGTTATTGCATTCAAGGAGATGCAAGTGTCGGCAGATTTTCCATCTGTAGCAAACACACACATGCAGGAACAGGCTGCCTTAGGCTCTGGTTATGTAGAAAACAGTTAAATGCACAGGAAAATAGTGCATCTTTAACTATTTATGTCCTGTTCCTGGTAATGAAAGCTATGAATTACACAGACTGCAATTTCCCTTTTTGTCTCAAGACATCAACTCTTATGCCACTAGTACTTCTACAGAGAACCAGGTACTGTTATAGGTCCTGTGTTATTGCCTAGATTTGGAGGAGTTTTTAATCAAGAAGGTTTCAAACCTGGGGTCCTCTGAAGAACAATGAATCTCATTTATTTTCCTTTGAAGAGAGGGTGACTGATTCAAATATTTTGTACACCACAGTTGAGGAAAAGTTGTAACTTCAGACAAAAAACAATAGCCAGCTGGTGTAAATCACACAATGCTGATATCATATGCTGCCTTTAATGTAATTTAAAAAGGGGTCTTTTCATGCTATACTAGTGTTCATGTCAGCTGGCGTAGGAGGTAGTTCCTCATAGATTGTTTCATGTCTGTTCCAGAGAGAACGTGAGTCACTATAATAAGATCCAAGCCTACCTTCCTTCCCTTCAGATGATCACAGTTTCCAGGAAATTTTTCTCATGTCACCCCTTAGTATAAAAGTAACTGGAGATCAACCACTGACAAATTCTCTTCAAGTAAGGCCATACAGCTGGTCAGTCACATTTACTCCAAGCATCTCTACCTAATGAGCAGGATTGGAATACAGTAATCATATAAAAAAGTAAAATAAGTTCAAAAATCACAAGCCTAGCCACTGACCTAACTTCTTTGACAACTTCCACAGCGAAAACATATCCACTCATTCCTCATTCATCACAGTAAAGACAGAACGAGCTATATTTTGGCATTTAAAAGAACAATGTTTTGTCCCCAGAGTAAGGAACTTCAGTTTTTAAAAGCAAGCTTGTGAAAGTTTGATGTTTACTGATACTATCTAACTTGTTATATACTAACATCAGAGGCTCAGAGAACTTTTCAATCAGTAGGTGTTTTTTAAACCGTTGGTTGTAAATTACACATTCTACAGGCTGAAAAATATTTAACTAGTAGTTTCTAATATAAAAATTTTCCTAATTATTTTTGAATGAAAGTATGAGAGCTGAGGATGCCACTTGGTTTCTTTTCAAATAGAGAACAGAAATACCTGTGAGAACTATTGTACTTTCTGTTCCTGATATATTTCACGTTCCTGTCATATAGTACAAATAAATATTTGGCTTTGATCTCTTTTACCTTCTGTTGCTCTATAGGTAACAATGTTGAGTGTCTTCACTGATACTGTATGAAATCTGGAAGTCTGTTCAAGTCTGCTTTTGCCTTTCATATATGCTTGGAGGTTGCAATTCTGAATTTTCAATTTACTTGAAACTAAATGCCCTGTGATACACCTGTTCTGTAGGGGGAAAAGCCACAGACCAGCTCCCTGTAGATGTCTGTCCGTATCCCAAGACTGCCTAGAACAACGGCCTCATCTCCAGTCCTCTTATCTTTTGTTATTAGTGGAAAGGAAGGAGACCTACAGTTCTATTCAAAAGCAAAATAAACTAATCTAAAATGCTTCAAAAGTTGTTATTACAACTGCTTCACGTGCTCTGATAGAACTGCTTATGTTGGTACCATGCCTCTGCTACAAACTCGGCAGATTTTAGGGTTTGTTTTACAAACACATTTGCTTCCAATCGCCAGCCTGCTCCGTGAAATAGGATATTCTGCAAGCGCGATTTACTGAAAAAAAAACAACAAAGCAAGCAAGGAAATATAGCATTTTGCAGTCAAACCAAGAAACCAGCATGCATTAACTGGTGTGAGAAATTTTGTCATTTAAAAATCAGTGAGTTGTTAGCAGTAAAAAAGAATAACATCTATCCACAAGAGGGGTTAAAATTCTTTGGGACACTTAAGAGAAGAAACCAGACATATTACTTTGTCGAGTAGACTGGCTCCTGGTTGTGCCCAGTAACTTCTTGCCAAGGGAGGTGCCTTAGGGCTGTTAAATGTGAATGCACAGCCAGGTGCACTGATAAGTCACACTGTACTTTGATGTGCTAGACTGAACTTTCCTTGCTTATCAGGTCAATAATATGTGAATCCACCTTACCTGGGTCATCTGAGACCACCATGGTCAATGCGACCATAGAGATTGCTCAGGCAGGCAGTTAATCTTGCCATCTAAGTCAAAAGCTCCAAAGGTTTGAATCCAGCGCTGGCCAACAACAAAATGTGCATGAACAGGAGGGTTGCAAAGGTCTCAGTTGCACTTGTGAGTCCCCTGCAGAGCCATGGGATTTAAAGATTTGGCAAGTGGAGCTTCACATGCCTTAATTACTGTTTAGATGTTGAATTAAATACTTTTAAGCAAGGAAAAAATAAGCCACTTTTGTGCTTTTTCATACAGAGCTTGGCCCAACTATCTTTGCTGAAGTTAGATACTGAAGTCCTGCTACAAATGCAGAGTCAACAGACAGCAAGAGAAAGGTTGAGCAATGTTGTGTCTGCTGCAGAGAAGAACGCGGCAGCGGAGCTCCCCTCAAGGGCTGCCAGGGGTCTGCCCTGCTGGTGACCAACAAGCCCCCAACAGCGCAGGAGAGTTTATTGGGTAATTTTCTTCTGGCCATAATGTTTCTGCAGTACGCATATCTGCACATTAACCACTAACTCATTTTGTGTCATTGGACAGCAAGAAGTGAATAACAACCCTCTTCTTTTCCACTCTTCTCTTTCACTCTACTCATGCGAATGCAGAGCTGGACTCTCTGTGAGTCAGTTTGTTTTCAGCCACAAGAGGAAGCAGAAGAAATAGTTTTACACTCTAGTGCAGGAACAGAGAACATGTATATATAGCCAACCTCTACCACCCTCTATAAGCAAACTGTGCCTTGAGATAAGAGTGTATTTCTGAAGAAATCCCCCCAAACCATTTTTGAAATGAGAAGGTGTGAGTTCACAAAGTATAACGCTTTTCTCCTTCTCTCTGTTCGCCCCATAACTCTGTATATATCACCACCGACATTTCCTGACTATCTGCAAGTAGATATGCGTGCAGAGCACTTTTTAAAATGAGGTTTCAGATTAATATCATAGGAAATGTAGTTTTTTAGATCAGAAGCGATAAACCATATTTGAAGCAATGTATGAGAAATCCTAACACTTTAGTAACTGGCAAAACACAATACTACACAGGAAGGAAGTTTTCCCATAAGGTATCAAGCCAAGTTTGTAATGACATACATAAATGGAAGAACCTGATGCAATTTGGTACATCATTATCACATATATAATATATCTGACAGCATAAACGCAGATAGACATGTTATATGTATTGTTCAAAACCAGTATTTTCTGATCAATTTCCTTGCTTTCCCCAAGAAAAAAACATTTAAAAATGTGATACTTGTTGTAAACTTCAATTCTAAATAGGTCTAGTTAGTAAAAATCATCCAAAGCCAATAAAAAACATTAACTGTTTCCCTTCCTAAAAAGAATAAGCAGTCTATTCATATTTGTGAGAGTGCAAGGTAAAAGTTACCTGATTTCTTTGAAATACTAGAAGTACATCAGAGTGTCTGGGGACATCTGTTTCTAAAGCTGGTAGTGACTTAAATCCTGAATTATTTCATCACATCTCACAGTTTGTTAGAGACATACAAATAGTTTCCCCTCTTCTTTCATCACCAACGTGACAGTGGGCTGCACCATGAACAGTCCATGCTTCGAGCTGCAGTGGAGCAGGCTCTAAACAGAGGAGAAGAAGCTGTTGAGAGTGGCTGACCTGACCAAAGGAGAAAGCTCATGAGTCACGGAGTCTTTGCTGATGTGGAGATGAAGTTTATACTCTCAACAAGAAGGATTCTCCCCCATTCTTTACCCCAGAATGAAAACTAAAACACAAGCCTGATAGAGTGTGAGCAGTGAGAGAGTTCTTTGTGTAAGTGGTTGTTTTATGAAGAAAACTTGTGAAAGTAGTTGATCACAAAGAACGTTTCATTATACCAGAACCTGCTTTTTGGTGCCCAGTACCACGGCCAGTTTTAGTCCGATACCTCCATTCACTTTTAGAAACTTGAATATAGAGATTTACATTTTCACTCCTGCATTCTACACCCTGACCAACAGCTGCTTATATTTTTTGAACTGAAAGTTCCCCGGTTTCATTCTCACTGAAAATTACAAGCTCAATAAATTTTCTACAACACCACAGTTTAGAAGGCAGAATAGAAGAGCTTTCCAATCCTTGCCAGGTGGTAGGAATAAAGATGTTCTGAGTTTTTATTAGTGAGAATTTGCTATCATGTTGGCCTGGGGGTCAGTAGCTCCAGCAGACAAAGCCATAACAAAGGGAACCCTCAACTATTCAGACTACAAAGTCCAGAAATTTATCACCCTTTCCAGAATTTTACTGGAAAGGAAGCAATTAGAAGAAGACAGCAAAAAGGAAGCAATTATGGCAAGTCTCTTCAAAGACAATCAGCAACTCTATCTGTAGACTGCCTAGAGATACAGGTCTTTACAGGATGTTCCCTTCCTTCATGCTTCAGAGGTACAGAAGAGATTGCTGTATGATTTACCTTCTGTCAGCTCTTGGGATGAGACCTTAAAAACAAGAGTCACTTTACTTCTACACAGACAGGAAATACATGGTGATACTTCCACAACTGGTAAAGGTTTTCCAGTACCCCAAAGCACACATTTTAGGCACAGGATGACTTCAGGAAGGTTGTGTTGTGGGTAAACAGACTTTTACTGCACTACCTTTGAAGTCAATATTAACATTTCAATTTTTCTCTGTAGAAATGACAGACAGCAAATTTCTAGTAAAGCACTTTACCCCTTCCAAGTTGATTGTTTTAAAATTAAATGCTAAAATGTGAAAAGGTCAAAAAGTCCCATGCTTTAGGAACTAAACCAATCCCAGTTCCTAATGCTTAGGCAGAATGCAACAGAAATGGGTTACCACACATCTATCTGTCGCTGCTTCACTACTTACAGCCCCCACTGTCAGGGATGAAACAATGGAACAAAGGGGCAACAGCAATGGACTCAGTAGGGCAGCTCTCAGGAAAGGCTTTGCACATGTGTTAAGTATTGCTTCATTAGCAACTGGTGCAAATCGGTGTCAGTGACATCACACAGCCATAAATGGTGTCCATCCGGCTGCCTGCTTTCCTGCAGACACACCATCTGTTTCAGTCAAGGGTACTGGAGGCTTGAGTCAAAGCCCATTACTGGAAAGATTCCCATGAATCTATGACTCTGTGACTCATCCATAGCTTATACAATGCATAAAATGTCAGGCTCACTAACTGCACTGTGCAAGTGTGACAGCTAAGGCTTGAACAAAACGCAAAGTGGCAGTCAGCTCCCTCACACCACTATATGCCAAGATTTGTCTGCTGAAACCACTGCAGCTGCAGTAAGATATAACAGGAATAGGTGAGACGGAGAGAAACCCCTGAACTGATAGCTTTTACTTGGGTGACTTATGGAGACAAGAGGACTCTCTCAGAGTGAGAGGAACCAGTTCTGTTTCCATCTCTCTCAGCTCACGCTGCCGTCACTGGGGATGATGCGCTTGAAGGGAAAAACATGGGCCATGACGCTTGAGGAAATTTCGCATCACAGGAGAAGTGGGAGGAAGGAATCTCTGAAAGAACATTAAGAGCAGGCAGAATTCAATAGTGGCAAGCAAAATCGGAGGATGACATAAAAATAGCCAGCTGTATCTATGCATTCAAGTTGCCTTCCTTAAGTAAAGATGACAGCCCTTTTCTTTCCCATGATTATATAAAGGGGCCCAGTGCCCCGCATGGAGTTCCCACTGAAGTCAGTGTGAGTCACTTGTGCAGGCTGCTGGGAAGCACATCCCCAGGAGAGCTAATTATTGCATATATCATAATGAGCTTGCAGATGAGGTTTTATAAACACCTGCCACTGTTTCATTATCTCCAGTTCAGGAAACAGAACAACTGTCAGCCTAAATGACATGGTTTGGTATTTTCCACTAATTCTGAAAACAAAGAAATGAAGAGCAAGTCCTGACAACACCTTTGGTTTCGAAGTTATTTTCAGGTAAAACACGTATTTTAAAAAGTATGCTAATTTTATCTCCAATCCCCCATGGGAGCATGCAGTAGTTAGGACCTCCTCTCTCACTTTCTGGACAAGAAGGGAGAATGAAAAGGCCCCCCAAGTGCCTGGTTTCTCTCTTGGACTTGCAGAAAACAAAACACTCCTCCCATGGTAGCAGCAGACCTCAAACAGGTAAGAAATATAAAATTTGATTGTATAAAGCCACCAGAACAGAAAGGAGGCTTTATTAAGGATAATGCTTCTGTGTTGCACTCCATGGATTTAAAAGTCTATTTACCTAAAACAGAACATGGCTGGAAAACAAGTTATGACTACAACCTGTCTCCTCTGCAAAGACTTATTTATATTCATGGACCTTTAAAGCATGAGCCTGATTGTGATTTAATCAAGATCTTTGAGTCATCAAATCCTTTTACTGATCAAGCACTGAACATGAGCCTCATATATGGTAACCAAGATCTCTGTCCCCACGTTGGCAATGGTAGAGGCTCTATGACAAGAGCATTTGGTTCTTTCCTCAAGGAACTGCAGTGAAGGGCACCAGCTCTTCCGTTTTGGACTTTCTCCTCTTGCAAAGTAGAGACATAGAATATACACAAAAGGTTTGTTTTCACTTTCTTGTTCCAAGAGAAAGATTGGGAGGCTAGAGGCAGGCAAAAGGAAAAGGACTTCTGAAATCAGGGAGATGGAAAATGAGGGGGAAATCTCAAGCACACCACCTAGGCCCAAAATGAAACTGTGGGATTGGCAGTAGAATTTTTCTGGATTAGTGGTTATTTATGTACCTCATACTCAAGAAATCTTTTCTCCTGAGGGACTTTCCTTAGGTGGGTGAGAAATTGTCATGTGAAACTGCTCAGCTCCATGTGGCCTGCAACATACTGAGACAATCACAGCTATCACTATGTACAGCCTATTGAAAAATATGGTTGTGATAAATACTTGCACTCATCTTCATTATCTTCTATCAGACAATGGGTGATAAATAATAATTAATAATAACTATTAAACAAAAAAATTAAAAAGGGAATAGTGATAATGTGATTTTCCCTAGACTGGTAATGTTTCTCTGAGTCCACCAGTTGTTCTGTGCAGACCCTGCTTTTATATACCTTTTATATTCCTCAAAATGTGTCAGAGGAAGATGCAGCTCCATATCTGTACCCTGGACAGCTTGCCTTTGGGGCAGTACAGCCTCACACAGGCAAAGCAGTCCTCATTCAGCAGAGCAAGGCAACAGAACACATTGACTTGCTCAATACCAATCTATTTAGTTGTCATGAGCCTCAGCGTCTGCACAGTTTTGTCTTTTTAACACTTCATTGACTTTTATACAGTAGCAAAACAATTCAAGAAACAATGCAGCAAAATTGGAACTTGCTACATAAACAGAACAGAAAATGCAGTCAAGGTCTAGGATGGCTGCGGATACCATGTTTTACTGATGGTTACTTTAGACTGAGCCACATTAGTTTGAAAAAAACACTGACTAGAACAAAATACATTATTTGACTTTTGTTTTATCCAAATGCTCTTTGGAGTCTCTCCTATATCCCTATATTCTGCCTGTGTACTAATGTAAATGAGAAATTACAAATCAATGACATTAACTGGAATAGGCAAAATAAGAATTAGGTTCAAAAAAGCAGTAGCTGTATACAGCCTTAGAACATCTCTAACACAGGAACCTATGGTGTCCTTCCAAACATCATTCATGGGTGAGAATTCCACTTCCATTTTGTCATAGAATCAAAATCCAGGAAATACAGAAAAGCATTTTCCCAGTTCCAGGAAACTCTCTGGTTAGAGCAGGTTTGGGGACAATTCACATCTGGCCTTCTCTTTTAAATAACATTAGTAGCCCTAAAACATCCTAATTTAAAAAGATTCTGGAACAAAAGTTTAATTCTGCACTGGGTAGCAGGCATCTGAGACTCTTTGTTATATTTGTTACTGCTTACTCAATCCATGTGCCTCGAAATCACCTGGGAAAGCATTGGCATCAGACATTATCCGGCCAAACTGGAAGAACTCCAAGTCCTATTAAAAACATAGCACTGGCCACACCTAGTATTTTTTGACTGTATTTATAGAACAGGGATATGAAAACATTTAATAAAGGTAAAAACACCCTCTTATTATGGCTTGACCAATTCAGAAATTATAGAGTCTATACTCACAATGCTTGAAGGATTGTCTGACGTGGCCTAAGTAAAGATGTTGTTTTGTTTTGGTTTTTTTGCCTCCAGCTCGCTTCCTCAGCCAAAGGGATGTAATGACATAGGACACTCAGCTGAGATTGGCTGGGCATGCCTGGGGACTAGCTGATGATGGGGCTAATTGCCAAAAGCTTTCATGCACCGCAGCAATCTCACAGAAAAGCCCTGAGCACTAATGCCATGGTGTGAGGCATTGCCTGGATGAGGCTTTTCCAGAACAAAGCACAGCACCGTGGTCCCCAATGGTCAGGGAAAACTAATTCATGTTGGAAGTGATGCAGAGAAAGATATGAATCTAAAATTATCTTATAAGAGGAAACTAAAACAGCTAAGCTTGTTTCATCTAACAAAGTCTGGGAGGGCATATGATCCCTTTTTGTAAAAACATTGGAAAAAACACAAAGCAAGGGAAAGAGCAGTTTAAGCAATGGGACAATGTTGGCACAAGAACACATGGCTACGAACCAGCCGCATAAAAATTTAGACTATCATTTTTACCCATCAATGAAGTAATGCTCTGGAACAGACTACCAGGCAGAAACAGTGGCCACAAGAGGCCTAATCAGTTTTAAGATGAAGCTTGATAAATCTGATAAAGGGATAATGGGACAAGGCTGCCTGCAACAGCAGACAGCTGGACTCTCTATATTAGAAGATCCCTCCAAACTCTAAGCTCCCAGACAAATGTGGCAGTAGTTTCTCATGGTACAAGTACTTGCTAAACAGTATATTGAGTCCACTAAACTCTGCAGTATTTGGCCTACAAATATATATTTAATTTAGGTCTTGGCTTAAAAATACTTCTATTTCAAAGTGCTGTATATAAAAGACCTTTTGCATAGAAAAGTACATTAGTGCTGAGATCGAATTATCTCAGATTTTCTCCATTCATATAATCCCTTATTTTCAGATACTTATATGACCCTATTATTGTGGTTTATTCTTCCATTATTATTTTGCAAGGTCCTAGTAACTACCTCCATTATCTTGTGGCTTTAATACAAAACATTTTAAACATTTTCTACAAAGGAGTAAATTTATTCATTAATTAATAAAGCATGTTGTAATGCCCCAAACAACTCCATATGAAAGATCTTCTGAATCACTATTAATTACAACAGCTTTGTGATAAGCACATTGGTCAGTTCTGAACAGACACCACTATTCCTCTCTGAAGGAAGATTTTGGACTTCTTTTTTTCAATTGGAGACAGGAGGTTCAGCATGTAAAAAATATCTTTTGCAAAGATTCAATGTCAAACAAGTCACAGATCTGGACTTTCTCCCACATGCCATTACAATGGCTCCGCTGTGCTCTGGCGTGGCCAGTGACCAGGTACTCCCTGCTGGACCAAGACCAGGGGCATGCTGGCAACCCAGAACATGGGCTGCCCGGCATGGCAGCTGATCCCAAGGTGGATGGTCTGAGAAGAAAAATCAATCTGTTGAGGTTTATAGCGGTTTTACCGGAATTAACGTTTTCGCAAGAGGTTGCTTTGTTGGAACTTTGTTTCCATGGGGAACTATTTAATTAGAAGATCACTGACCAGCCCAATATTACTGCTGGCTGTTGCCAGTACAGAGCAGAATTGAGGTTACTTCACAGGTCTGAGCTTTTCTCTGCCTGCACTGTTCTGAGTCCCCGAAATGGAACCCTACCATTAGCACTCACAACGCCTTCGTTCAAGAAAAATGACAGCAGTTGCTGCAATATATATTACTGATAGAAATGAATTTAACTCTATTTCAGCACAGCTGTGAAGCACAGCACTGTCCAGGGACCTATAAACTAAAGATTGCATAGGGCCTACATGCCTTAATGCAGAGTCATCTCAGAGGTATGATAGCAGCTAAAAGCTCTAAGATAATTTAATAAAATGATGGCAGCTTCCTTAGAATAGCTGTTTTCTACTAGCCCAGAAAGTCTGTTTGGCACAGTGCCATCCCAAGGGGCATGCTTCACCATGTCTGGCCAGATTACACCTCATGTCTGTTTGTTATGCTCTTTTGTTTTTAATGGAAGGAAAAGGGTTCCACTCCCAGAGCTGGCCACTCATCTTTTTTGTTCCATTTTCTATAATACTAACATTTTTCTTTCTGAACCTTCTGCACTTCCTGGTGATACTGCTCAAATCCCCAGTCACCACAATTTTTGCAGAAAACTTTCAAAGTTACATTTCTTTGTAGTCTAGGCATCACAGCAGAAGTTCTGCAGGTCCAGACCCTGCCCAGACTCTCCCTTCCCGCCCCTCCTTCAGGTTTGAGGAGCTCGCAGCTGGGGGAGAAGACGTGCTGTGTTGATCCACTACCACCTAGTGGTAAGTCCTGCTCCCACCCAGACTTCCGTGGGACAATTCCCTACAGCCTGCTCCGTATCAGACTCCCGAGCCTGATCTCACCGTTTGAGGGTGAAGACCTGAGAAACATCATTGCTCATGCTGTGTCCAGGCGCTGCTCATGCAGCACCTCAGGGCTGCTGCTTCCTTGCTGCCACTGCTCCTTCACTAGGCCACTATGAGCAACAGCAGCGATTCTGACCATCACTTTTTTGCAAATCGGCTGCCTGCCCCACAGAGAGCCCTGCCCAAAACATCGGTCTTCCTGCTGCAGACCTGTGGCAGACAGGGCTAAACCTGTGTTGCAGCAGAGATGTCTCAGTACTGCCTCAGCCGAGACTTGCTGTCTGGAGCTCAGCTCTCCCTTCCCAGCTTAAGCTACTTAAGCAAGTAGCTGGTCTGTTGGTCTGCAAGGTGGATCCAACCTTCCAAAGTGACTCTGGTTCTTTTGGGCAACCTCCAGCTGCAGCCACAAGCTTCCCAGACAGACACCCTGTGCCTGCCCTCAGGAACAGGACCCTTCAGCCTCTGGCTGCAGAGCCACCACCACCACCCAGCTTCACGAGGCAAAAGCAGATGTTAGGAAGCACCTTCAGCTGAAAAAGGGGTCCTTATCTAACACAGTACTCTCAAAAGCAGTTCTGACTCTTCTGGCCTTGTTCCAGAAGGTGTGGGAAACATATCAAGCTAAAGACACTGTAACATTTTAACCATTACGAATTTTCGAAGATTGAAGAATGCTATGCCTTACTCTGATGCTACGCAGGCCCTGAGACGCCAGAGAATGCACCCCCTCAAGATACAGAAATTAAAAACTTCCCACAAAAACCAAGTGTCACAGTAGGACAAAACATTAGAGTCTGCTCCCCTGATTTGTCAGCATGAATACACAGTTGCAGAGCACTCAGGTTTGCTACCAAGATGAGGCATGCGAGTACTGGTCCTAAATACTTCCACTCTGACCAAAATTCACCTGCTTTGCTTTTGTTTGTTAGCTAGCAGATTTAAAAAACGAAAGTGCAAAAGAAGTGTTAACTCTCCCACTAGCTAAAATATGTGGTGAAAACATGCAATAGCACCGTGCTCTAACCTCAGCATTCCTGGGAAGGAAAGCAAAGAATTCTTTGCAAAAGCTCTTGACATTTTCTTTCAGCTGATTTTGCAACTCATCAGTTTTCCTTCATCCAAGAATCACAGTCCACGACTTGGGGATTGTAGTGAAATATGGAACAACTGTTGTTTAGCTCTTTAGCTTGGAGGAGAGGAGACTGAGGGGTGACCTTATTAATGTTTACAAATATATAAAGGGTGAGTGTCATGAGGATGGAGCCAGGTTCTTCTCGGTGACAACCAATGGTAGGACAAGGGGTAATGGGTTCAAACTGGAACACAAGAGGTTCCACTTAAATTTGAGAAGAAACTTCTCAGTGAGGGTGACAGAGCACTGGAACAGGCTGCCCAGGGGGGTTGTGGAGTCTCCTACTCTGGAGACATTCAAAACCCGCCTGGACGCCTTCCTGTGTAACCTCATCTAGGTGTTCCCGCTTCAGCAAAGGGATTGGACTAGATGATCTTTTGAGGTCCCTTCCAATCCCTAACATTCTGTGATTCTGTAAAGTATTTCTAAAACTGACAGACTGCCTTTTGCATACACCATCTAGGAAGCTTTCCACTTGTGGAATCCTTTACAAAAAACTTCAAATTCCCAGAGATTGGTTATACAGAAGAGGGGGAGAAGAGAAACAGTGCTACACGTTTAAAATCCTGTACTGGCCTTGATTACAATGCATTCTACATACATTAATAGATAGCTTTCTCTGTCACTTATACTGGATTATGTCAAACAAATTCCTTAAAATTCTAGATTGGACCTATTATTTGTGTCTTTGTCTCATGGATGCTATATATAGTATCTTTTAAGCCTTTTGGTCCTCCTCTTGTATGACTCTTCCATTAACTTACTTTAGTGATGCTTATGTGATTTTTACTGCTGCATTCAGGTAATCTCACAACGTTTTGCCTTGCCTGCTACAGAAGCCATGTCTGCAGGCCTTCACACAAAAAGCAAAACATTAGTTACAGAGAAGTGTCATTAAGTCCTTTCACTGCATCCTACAGGGTCAAAATACAACACCCAACCTCCCTTCTGAAACCTTCCCTTTTTTCTGTCCAGTCAGACACTCCTCCCAGCCACCCATATCACTATTAAAGTCCACAAGTAGTGCTGCTAAACTCATCATCCAAATCTGGTAACCCCCTGCTTTGGCAGCTCAACTGCTCATTGCCAATCCACATGACTCTTTCCTCTGGGTTGTCCAAACTGTCTTCTCAAGTCTTCCTTTTATCATTCTCAACTTTAACCCTTTCCTGTTGTTTTTGGTACTGATTTCTTGTCCTTTCAGTCTAGTTCTACCCTAGCAAAAGGCTGATTTTTCTACTTCTCTTCCTGTGCTTTCACACTGCCGCCCATGCTACCCCAGAAAAACCTTCCTTTTGCAAGTCACTAACCCCACCACTGAGTTCCTCTTCAAAAGCACGGCCTTCCCTAACACATCCTGGTAACTCCAACCCAATAACAGAGGTAAGTAGTGAAGCCTATGGACATATTTTTTACCTGGTTGTTTCTGTTCTTTTTGCCCCAGATCCAGCCCACTGTTTGGCCTCACTACTGATCACACATCTTGCTTCACCCTGTAACCCTCCATGGGTGGGGCTGCCATTTTTCTGGTATATTTGTTTTTTCTCAGATGCATATACACACAAGATGGAATTTAAATAAAACCAAATCAGAAAAACCTCTTCATTGCCTTAATTTTGATAACCATTTTTGTAAGCAGCAAAGATATACTGACAATGCATTTTTCCAGTCTTCACTTTAGAGGAGGGTTGTGAAAAGTTCCACTTGTTTAAAAATGGGCCCAAAATTGCCATCATCTTCCCCTCCTTCATTTCCATGAATCTGGCCTCACCCTCCAACTAAGAGATGTCAGTGAACAGCTCATGCACAGGAGTAAAGGTCTTGCACTATAGTGTGAGGACCAGACAGACTTACTGAGTGGGCAGCAGAGCTGCGGCTCATTACTGTCACTGTCAGTGGAACAGCAAACACCATCAGATCTCTGCAGCCTCCCTCCTCATCCATCTCCCCACATAAGATCAAGGTTGCGTCTGTGATCCTGACAACAAAACCATGAGGTGACAAGCTATTACCTTCCCAGATTTGAAGCAAAAGAATGGATCAAGTCATGTTATCTTTGTCACAAAACTGCCAACAGAAAAGGTTTGAGCCTGGGATGCTTAGCCCTCTCCTGCACACTTGACTTACACAAGAACTACGACATGTAATATTTCTGAAATTGCCAATTATTTCTTCTCAGATCTGTAAAAGTTTTGCCATAGACAGCTTTCAGTTCTGCACACTATTCAAGCAGAACATGCACCCAAAGAAAACTACAGAGCAAAACAGAGAAATCAGACAGGCCCCTACACCAACCCCCAGCAAATGCTACAAAACTTTAACCAGCTCAATGACCCCCTGACCTCTCACTCCAACAGGCACTAACCACCAAACCTCTCACCTTTCTCCTCTTTAACAATCTCTGCTCAGTAGGTGCCAAACAATCTTTTAAATTCAGAGTGGCTGCTTCTGATCCACAGGTGAAGTATATTACTTCTGTTTCACACCTGTGCCTTAAGACTATTTCCCTCTAGCCGTTTGCTCTAATAAATCACAGCCTCCTGCTAATCTGATTTCCTTCAAGCAGCAGGGATATCTGTGATTTCATTTCTGTTCATCATGTTCCTCAGCCAAAAGCGGCATCAAAGACAAGTTGCTGGAGCTGTGTGAAACCAGACAGCTGCCAGTGAGATGATGAAGGAAGGAGGGTCTGGGGAAAGCTGCCTGATGTTGGGCCATGGAGAGGGAGCTGACGTTTGCTGGGTGGGTGAAAACCTCCAGCTGTTGGGGCTGTGTAAGGCTGCAGGAGTATTGATGCTTGTTTCCTAAAAAGGTATAACAGGTAATTCGAAGTGCTGGCAGCAAGTCTGGGTGCAGTGCTGAAGGGTGGTCCCACAAGGACTGGCTAAGGATGGGCTTCCACAGGTGCCTCTTAAGAAAAAGTGAGGGAGCATAAGAGGTGTCAGTGAACAGCTCATGCACAGGAGTAAAGGTCTTGCACTATAGCGTGAGGAGCAGACACCTACTGAGTGGGCAGCAGAGCTGCGGCTCTTTGCTACTTCATCTCTCAGGTATCTTTTCCTAGTAGTAATGGGACTGATTAATAGCAGGATTCAAGATAACCCATTTGTGTTTCCTGTACCAAGGCATTTAGAGGCTAGAAGAGTTTTTTAGTAAAGATGTGTTTGAGCTACAATAAATAAAGGTTTTAAATTTACTCCGCTAGCGACATGGATCTCAACTTTTCATGTGGTTCATTGGAGACATCAGATAAAGCAGGACTACATCTACTGGGTTTTCTCATATGAAACTGTTAGTGCAAAATTTCTCTTTTCTTCTCCTTTATGTATACAAACTGCCTGTTTTAATGCATGTACTTCAAGACAGGGGCTCATGTCACAAGTTTTCTGTGCATAGCCTAAAGGTCTGGTAAAGTAAAAGGGTCTTTTCATAAAAGAGAATGAGCCCCAGCTGTGAAGCTTCAAATTTCAGCTCCTCTCCAAACTTTGATTTTTGCACTGGAGTTCACAATTCCTAAACAACGCTTTCCTATTTGGATGCTGTAAATTAACAGGTGGTCTGCTCTTTGAGACAGCTTTTTGTTTGTTTTGTTTTTGGCAGCTCAGTAGCTCTGATATTAGATGACAATTTAAGACCTTAGGTCTTCAAAACAGTGACCTTGTCTGTCACTTAGATATTGAAGAGTGAATGATTGTCATAAAATGAAGTAAAGCAATTGAAATACATTGTTAACAAGCAAGAGGCAAACTCTTTATCAGCTTCCTGTGCTTGAAAGAAATATTCATTTTAGAGGAGAATGAATTTCAGATTTACTGTTCTAAAGTTTTAACCTTCTTTTGACAAATATTAATTCCTGACTGACAGGCCTTGCAAACTTCAGGAAAATAAAGTACCTAGTACTATTCTCAGTTTCAGTACCTACTGACAACATATAACAACCCTGCACAATTAAGGTTGTGATTTGTTCTGTATTTTTCATTTTGGCTTTATTCTGCTAAGAAGAGAGCAACACAAGGAATCCATACTATCAGCTGACAGTCTCCTCAACTCATCCATCACGCTGTGTTGGCAAACACAAAATTAGTTACTCAATATCCTGTTTGCAGCACACAAGCCAAGTAGAAGAAAAAAAAAGTATTTACCAAAAATTCTTAAATGGCACTAAAGCCTTAACAAATGTTTGTTTTTATAAACAACATCCAAACCAAACACTGAATTGTCATTGGCATTTTTAGATGCTGCACTCTCCAATAACCTCAGAATAGCTGAATGTGTGAAGTTTTAAGAAATATTAGGCAAAACACGTGTTTCAAATACTAGGCAGTACTTTCCTTGCAAAGTTGGTTTTAAGCACTGCACTCAAATGGTTCATGCTTTTAAATCACAGTAAAGAACCAAAAAAACTCCACAACTCACAACCCAAACAAAAAAAAAAACCATGCAGACCTAGGAATCAACTGGTTTCAAAGGCATTACTAAATTCAACACCTCAGACTGCTCCTAAACAAGAAACTGATTGATCATACTAATTGAAAAATAATTTCACATTATAAATACACAGGCAACGGTTAAAAACTATTAATAGATTATTTGACACGAAGCTGACTTTTAATTTCCTGAGTTTGAGAATCGCTACAACAAATACATTTTTGTTCTGGGATCACAGAAGGTCTTCAGCAAGAAGATTCAGTATATTGCCCACCGTAAGCATTTTAATAAATCCCAGAGAATAGATCAACATGATTGTAATCCGATTATTTTTGACCTTCTGCCACTAGATGGTGTCTAGTTACATGAGCTGTAGCTACACCTGCATTAATCAAAAAACATCAGAATTGCTGAATGCTCACTTTCACAGCCTTTGCTGATAGTTTGGGTAAGCTATTTTTCCAGGGAGTTTTGGCTTTTCAAGTCTTAGTTTTGATCTCTGTACAGTCTTCTGGACAGGGAATGATGCAGCCTTTGATGTGGATTCTTGCAGAAACAGAAGCAATGAACTACAGAGCACCTGACTGCAACCAAGGAAATGCGAGCCAGGGTTGAAGTAAAGCAAAATATACTTTTGAAAAATAGGGGGGAAAATTAAAAGGAGAAATGCAAAGGTGAGTCCAGAGAGGAAACACCAGCACCACTGTCCAACGGAGCAAGCAACAAAGATTATAAAAGCTAGTCTGAAATAAATTAAACCCTTCCTGTGTGCTGTGGAGCTTGGTATGTGGTCCTTTACCTCCCATTTGAGAGATACTGTAGAGCCATACTGTTGTGAGGAAAACTGCAAGAAGAGAGCACTGAGGAAATGTGGGATCCAGACACGAATAGATACTGGAAAAGAGTCTTTTCTTCTCTTCTACCCCATGAACAAACAGAAGGATAAACGGAAAACTCAGTTACTGCAGTTCTTCACTCTGTTCCCAGCTCTGCTAATAAATTAGGCACCAGGTGGCCGCAGCCATTCACTAGCAAGAAAACCGGGACATATTAACTCTTTACTTGCTGAATTAATACACTTAAAAGTCTTAATTTAGCAAGATTAAAACCAATGTCTTCAATGCAAAAGAGGAAGAAGCAATTGAAGAGGAGTATTAAAGCTCATCTATGCGGAAATTTGCAGTAAAATGCCTAGAAAATGTGACTCAATTTAGTTGTACTGTTTGCACGGTAAGTCTCTGAAAGCAGAGTTTCATGCTGGAAAAACAACAAAACCCCTTACTTACCAGTGTCACAATAGAGAATGAAGTGATTTAAAACTGAATTAGAAAAAGGAATTTGTTCAAGACCTTTAATCAGCTCTAGTGATAGGTAACAAGAGGTGTTTAGAGATACCTATGCTGTTTATGAAGGAAGCAATTCAGTGATTAAACTCATTACTTCAGGGCTCTTTAGCTGTAACTAAGAGAGTTCTCTCTTTCAGCTCTTCCTCAGAGTGGCACCTGCATGTCCAAAGACAAATTAAACTCTTGTTCTGTAAAACTATTACAAATCAGTGCACCCACCATGAGTAGACTTCCCTGACATCAGTCAGGTTATGTGCAGTCTTTCTCCTACAGACTTGGGGCTTGTAACTTCTCGCGTACTCTAAACCATTCAACAGCTGCCTGACAATCAGATTAATTCGATTTTTCTTATAAAACACTAGAATTACAGCCATTTGAGTAGCTGTATGGGGATTGTGCAGCAAAGTAACAGGGCTGTGGGATCCAGACAATTGCAAACAGCTTAAAAAAACCCAACCAACCAAACAAAAATACCCCACCTTCTCTGATGCCCAATCTATTTTCCATTTAATGCAGCTGCAGCTGGATGCATCTTGGAGCTTCAAGCAGCACACCCATCCAAGATACAAAGAACAAAAGATTATTCTCTTGCACAACTCAGAGAAGCCTCTCAAACCAAGAAAATGGACTTGAAGCCTTTCCTTTTGGAATTAGTAATTTACCTAGACACCTGAAATGCTGAATCAGAAATTCCTATAACTTACATGATAGCCGGCAATTTTGCATTAACAAAACGATACCTGATTCGTATACAACACTACGTGAAACTCCAGGATGACAAACTGCAGTTAGTTGGCTATTTAACTAATGACACTAATACAGTACTTAAAGTTTAAAACATTGTTTGTGTTATGGAACTTGAGGATATAACTTGACATCAAGGATTAAATTCTATGACTTGCCTGAAGGCATACTGGACTCAGCTGTATTTTGCTGCTGAATGTTTTGGTATCTTGTGACTGCACTGACTTCCTTTTAAACCTCTCATGAGCTCATGAGAGCAGTGGCAACTCAGAGCAAAACAAATGCAGAATCTGAAATACAGACAGATACAGAAAATAAAATATCTCATCTCTGACATTAACTTCTGTGACACGTAACAAGTTGCACATTCTCCAAAGCCATTATTATATTTCAGATTGTGATATTAGAATGATTATTTTGTTTGCATTCTGCTTTGTCAATAATTGAAGTGACAGAATCTTTAATTTAAATGTGTTTCACAAGGCTTCCTTTCCTGTAACAGCAATCCTGAGTCTTTACTTCAACATAATATAAATCAGTTAGACGCAAGTCCTTCTTGCCCTACTGCTCTTTTGAGAAAGCACTTAGCTACCCTCTGCTCCCATTTATAGCATGTATATTTTTGCAGAAATGTTTGAGGACTGTGCTCCTGACACCAACCCTTCCCCACCCCAAAGGTAAGCTTAGTGTAAGAAACCAAGGTATCTGTATACAGTTCTTCCTAAGAACTGCATTCACCATTGTCCACCCCAAGCATTAAAGTCAAAACCCTGGTCAGGTACCAAGACAATTACATCCATCTACTCAGGACTCATAACACTCTGTCTGGAGTACATCTGCATAATTTTGGGCCCTCAGGACAGGAAAGATATTCACAAACTGGAAAAGGTCTACTGAAGACCATTAAAATGGTTAAGAGGGCTTAGATTACATGGCATATGAGGAAAGGGTGAAGCAAGTGCTGTCTTCTGCTACCTGGAGAAAGGATCTAGAGCCAAACCCTTCACATAGGTGCACAGGGAAAGGTAAAGGACGAGAAGCAGTGGTCACAAGTTGTATCAATGGATATTCCCATTGGACTTGAGGACTTCAACACCAAAGTGGTTCTGTACTGAGAAGCTGTCCAGGGAGGCTGCAGCATCTCCATCTGTGGATATTTCAGAAGTTGACTGGATAAGGTCCTAAGCAATCCGCTCTTACATGGAAGTTGTCCCAGCTTTGAGCATTGGACTTGACACACTCCAAAGGTTTCTTCCAATCCAAATTTCTGTGTGAATTTTCTAAGAAGACATATAGTTAACATAAATTTGGGAAAAAAATACTATCATGTGTGTTTGTCTTGTTATTTGCCTTTCAGAGTCAAGGCCATGTGTCTAAGAGCTGAGGCTTTAAGAGAAAACATTGTTCTTGATAAAAATCTGTGAACAAACTCTTGTTGTGTGTTCCTTAGCCACTGTACATTTGTTACTCATTAAAACAATGTCTTAAGTAGTTTTTTTATATAAGAACATGCTCCTCCTCCCTTTTTGATTCTTCATTCAAGTAAAAATCAAGCTGAAAATGAAAATTATTAAAATTGCATAACTGCAGGAACATAAATTTGTCACAGCACTGGAGAACAAAAATGAGCTAAATTTTCTTGCTCCACTAGTAATAAAATACTGTATCAGAACAAATGTATAATTTACAGAGGTTTTCACACCCTCATGTCATTTCTCACAGGCAGCCAGTCCAGCAGACAGAACTAAGAAATGATCAAATAAATACGAGTACTGTCAACTTGTACTTGAAAAGTCTGGATGCCAGGGAACACCCAGTGAGGACTGAGCTTTCACAGGGAACACGTAAATCTTCGGCAGCACCTCCCCTGAGAGAAACAATTTCCTCTTCTCTCTCTTAATCAATGGCTAACATTAAAAACATTTTACCAGCTAAGTCCAGATTCTCAAGTTCATAAAATCAGTCAGTAAAATATACCAGATAGAGGAGTGTAGGTCACAGACAGCTAGGGTAAAGCACATGAAGACCACAGCCATCTGTCACTGCTGAAAGTTGCTCCTGCCATGACAGAGCATGGACATGTCTATCTGCAGAAGATACATCATGCCAGGGGTTTTTTGGCCCAGCACCAAATACCTTTTACATAATTGATACAGAGGCTGTATCAGACTTCATGTTCTGACTTATTAGATGGGTGTAACAGAGTAGAGCGTCTGGTAGTTATGCCAGGATTCAGGCTGAAACAACTGTCAAACAGAACCCATTGGTTCTGTAAGTTTAGGTCAGCTAAAAATGTCAGTGTGGCACATCAGCGTGACAGTTGAGTTAAAAGGCTTATAAGCACAGAAACTGATTGCAGCACATCAGTCTTCCACTGTTTTGAAGAAATCAGTGTCATGGTTGCATTGTCACTTGGCAGTCAAGAGCCTAGGAGGATATTCTGTCTGGAAAAGAATGAAATTAGCTGCGTGGTTTGCCGTTTCTCCATTTGGGTATGGTTGAAAGGCCGACAGGCTGCTGAGATAAATGATTAATTACAGTGCAATCACTTAAAAATACATGAGATACATCTGCTTGAAGGTTAATAACCACTAAGGCAGCCTGTAAATACAATGCAAGGGGAAAAAAAAAATCTCATGCTTACAAATGTGTCATGAGGGACCTTTGGATTCAATCTGCTGGATAGGTTTAGCAGTTTAATAGCAGACTGGTGCTTTGCTTGTGTTTATTATTAAGGAGACCCATGTGACACACTCAGTGTACAGTTGATGTGCACAGCAAGTCATAGCCAGAGTATCTAGTCCTGAAGAGGTGGTGCAGGTGGGGATCAGAATCTGGATAGTACCAATTTGGGAGAGCAGCTGTGCCGTGAAATGCCAGCAGTCGCTCACCAGGGTACCTGGGGCTGTCTCAGGAATGAGGGAAGCCATCCTTGGCAGCATGCCCTCTTTCCGGTAGGAAGCTGGATGGGCTGTGTTATTACTCTCTTCTGGCTTATCTGCTTAAGTCTCTTATCTGCATAAGCATAGAAGAGCGGTGGAAAGAACAAAAACCTCACGCTCTTGGGTTTTGTCATCAAATAGAATTGGATCTGGGCTCCCACAGTTTATCCCACAATGCCTGAAGAGAGTGCTGTGTTCAGTGGGATATTCTGGTTCTAGTGAAAAGAAACTGGAAGGGTTTCCAAAATCCACTATAACTCAGTAACCCTGCACCTCAGTCTCCCTTATCCTATCCCCAAAAAGAACGGTTCTACAACCACCATGCTAATTGCTCCCCCCACCTCCCAAACTTCACACACATCTGCATCTGCAGCCATCTTCTTCCTCTTCAGTTGCTTTCCAACACAATTCCCTTATCCATAAGCCTACATGCAGCTCCTGGGGAGATTTCCACTGCCATCTCCAATGCTGCTGTACAAGTTACGGGAGCAGGTCCACAGATGCCACTTGGCATGCCCCAGCAACACCTGCACGGGAGGCCCCTTCCCCCACCTTGAAGGCCTTGCACCAGGCAGGACACCCCATCGGGTAGGAAACACTGCCTGCCCAGGGTGAGCACCACCACCACACACTGGAGCGACTCTGGTGAATACTTAAGACACAGAAGCCAAAGGCTGAAATACGCCACCCTGACTACTTGTGGGAATGGCAGTCTGTCTCCATTCATTCACCAGCTCAAGAATCCTTCTGGAAACAAAAGAAGAGCATTAAGTTACTGCAGCCCCATCTGCTTTCCACAAAGCAGCAGGGAAGCCCACTCACTGCATTCCACTGGCTGCTGAGCCTTTTGTTAGTCAAGCAAAGCTCCAGTGTCATCAACATGTACATTTGCAGAACACAATATACTCATCTTTCACCTATTTTACTGACATGCTGTCCTAAACTTATTTATAAGATAAAGGACAGATTTCAAGTGGAGTAGAATTTAAACAAAGGGGGTGATTCAATCCCTTAATTAACAAACTGCTGCCAGATCCCCAGCTGGGAACTTGGGTTCTGAAGGTAATATTTATTAATAGTTCTTACACACAGGCCAAGCAGGGGGCTTCTCACAACTGTAGTCTCTATAGCCACACATGTTCACAATCTGTTTGCTTGGTTTTGTTGTTTTTTGTTGTTGTTTTTTTCCCCAGCAAGATCTTCAAGCAATATACTATGAAATACTACACAAAAAACAGTTTGCATTTAACCATAGGTTAAACTGATGCATTGTGACACTGCCATTGAGGGGCCATTATCCTCTAGTAATCATCTGTCATTCTTAGTTATAAGCCTGTAAATTAAAAATCTAATATGTTGTGACAAAACTGTGCAATTGGAGAACTGCAGAGTAAGCAGTTTGCCAACTGGGAACAACACTGGACAGGACTCTGTGTTTCAGAAAACCACACTAGATTTTCACCATGAGAGTTCTTTACAGGTTAAAAATTGAGTAAAGTTGGGCTTTTCAAACACCCTTCAGATGGAAAGGTGGCTGAACCATCCCATTAAGTCATCGGGAAGCCAGTACTCCTATCAGCAGATTTCACTTTTTTGCAATTTACTACATCATTGATAAACATCACTAATGGTCTTAACATGAAACATTTTTGTGTGCTGGAAGATATGAATGGAAGCATTTAAGAAAACATTTAACTTACCTCTGAATAAATCTAAGTGGTATTTTGTCTATCGTTTAACCATTGAAACGGTTGTTCTCCTTTCCTGGAAAACCTGGGAATCTACTATTTTTTTTGGTAGCAAAAAAGGTGAACTGTAGTTGCATTGAATCTTTTCTTCAACAACCACAGCACCAGACACTGACATTACTACCAGGCCCGGTCTATTACAATAATTAAAAATATATTAATAATGAAATAAAACATCTCCCCATTTCTGTTACCTTTTTAACACAAAACACAATGTAAAAATGTATCTGAATGTTCTTGCTCCTGAGCAAGAGTACAAAAGTCAGATACTAACAAGCAAGTCAGGAAAAGGATTGGGTAGATGAATTAGACCCAGGTCAGCATGAGGAAACCCTGTGTTATAAAAAGATGGCATCAACTCCCTAGGGTTAGAAGAAGGAAACAATAAATTCACATTTTTATCATTCACAATACTTGTGAACATTTAACTGACAAAATATGATAGGCACAAGACAGACACCCTGACATAGATAAAGGCAAATCTTATCAGAGGATGAGATTCCTGACCAAGCTGTGACTAAAATAAGGAACACCACAGATCATTTTAGAAGCCAAAGATTTAGCAAGACTCAATGAGGAAGCAAATATGTATAGGAATAAAGAACTCCAGAGTGTCAGGAACCAGAGCACTCCCACCACTAGCAGCTTAGCTGGCTGTTCAAGGCCAGTCAGACGATAGAAGGTATGAAGAAAACTTGAAGGAACTTCAGCAGAGGCTCTTCCTCAAACAGCTCTGCTGGGAGGCCTCAGTCAGGACAGCCCTCTTGCCCTTCAAGGCTGCTTTAAAACTGAGGCTCTTGCTCTGGTCCTTGCCTGAGCTGTGCCACAGCCATGGACCCCATTGGTACAGGCCCTGGACAACTTCTCAGCTTGACTGCAGGCCTGCTTCACCACTCCTGAGTTGCCTGCCAATTAGTGATCCCAGTCACTGTGTCCAGACCCGATCTTGACCCCAACTCGACTTCCAAACTTGACTTTGGACATACCCAGTCAGAACAGATTTGCTGGGTGGTCTGACCCTGACTACCCTCATCAGCACTGTCTGCCTCACTTGGGGTATGGTGGGACTGGTCCCCTGCTGGTGAAGCCACTGCTTCTGCTGGCCTTGTTTGTCATGCTCAGTACCTGGTCTCCTTTCCCAAAGGGTACAGCTTTGCCCTTGCTGGTCGCTGACACAGAGCTACAACAGCTCAAGCCAGCAACAACAATTTGTTGGGAAACAAAACCTAATGTTGGAGCTTTTAAACACTTCCTCATTTTTAGGTACTCAAATGCTGAAGGTTGCTTCGAAGTTGTGCGAACTGCCGCATCTACAGTGCTGGCACATATCTGCTGAAGCTTCCCCTCACTTAGTGCTAGCTACTGTCAGATGTGATACCAGAGTTAACAGAGAGTCGCTCAGTCCAAGAACTCTGTCCATGGTAATATCGTTTATCTCTTTGTCCTACAGACTATATAGAAGTTCACTCATTAACACTAAAACTTCTGCTGAGGTCTATTTTCCTTGACATCTTCATCACTGCTTATTGATTAGCACTGAATTAGCTGACTGGGGATTAGTAACTTAGTAATTGTCACAATGCACAACGAGGAATATTGTCCTGGTCCAAGTATAAAATCTAAATCATCAGTTTTAAAGGATTAGAATTTAAAAAAATAAAAATCAAAGCATATAGTAAAGAACAAACTAAAGGCCAAATTCCCTTCAGTTCCACATGTAGTTCCCAGCATGGATCAACACCAATCTCCTCCTGTAACTCCACACACCACCCCTTAGATTCCAGTAGCTCTCCTTGCTGCCTCACTGCCCACTTTTCCAATGGCTCACTCGACAGGCATGCTCTTCTCCAGCTGTCCATCTACACAATGTCAGAGACCTTTTGCCACCCACCGAGGCACTGACATGCTGCAGCTGTAAAAGTTGAAGAGTTTACATCTCAGCATTCTCACCTCCAGCAGCTTCACTCAGTTTGCAACTTGCCCTGCAGCCACAGCACACGTGCAGCCACACACAGAGCTGTGGCACCAGACAGCAGAGCACCCTGTCACCTACAAACTCGGCACCAGGGCATCTTTGAGCAGAGGGATAAATTCCGTCCCCCATTTAATCCCGTCCCTGCCCTATATTTCCACTAACAGAGAAGTCTGAAGTACAGGATAGCTCAATTATGCATACTTGACACAGCTAAACAAGAGTTGACAACCAGTAAAAATTCCATGTCAAAACAGAGGAAGCTGTGTGTTCTTTAAGTGCTCTCACATATTTGTTTTGAATAAAAGTTTCCTACTCATTTCAAAATACAAAAGCCCCAACAGCAGTTTTTCCCCAATAGCGTTGCATCTTAGAAGTATCATCACCAGATATGAGAGTTAGCTAAAACCCAGAAATCAACAGGAAGAGATTTGAGACACCATATATCACTTTCTTCTGTAGGCATGACTTTCTTTTTTATAGAAAATAAAAACAAAAAAATTTTATTTACTGTACTGTAGATACCTGTACAGAGTGTAAACCTTAATATTTCACCAGATAAGTGAATAATTCTGGAGAAAGAGTTATCAAGCACCTTCATTTGAACACATTTTTGATATTTACAGTAAGACATACCTGATTAAGTGTATGAATAAAATGAATTAAAAGTTATAAAAAGTTATACAAAAAATATTTAAAATGTTTATATGCTTTGTTATTTTATGATAAATATAGAATTAAAGAGGAACATGTCACACAGCTAAGACTCAGAATTGGCTCTGTTTAAAACTGTTACTGTTGTGCCTGAAGAGGGAGTGAGGAAATGGGGATGTTATAATAGCTTACTGCTCTGATCGTAACTTTGTGAAATGTGCTCTGGCAGAAGCCTCACGAGCCCCGTTTTGCTCTGCTGCTGCAGGTTGACTTGCGGGTACGCTTCCTTCCTAACACACCATGTGGAAGCCAAGCTTCACTCCCAGATTTGTACAGCTAATTTAACATGAGAACATGCATTTTTATTTTCCCTCCCAGCCCCAAACTTAATGGTGATGATGAAAATATCAACTTTGCTTTGATTTTCAGCATACTTTTTTTTGCTGTTACTGAACACTGGCACACAAATGAGACATCATGATTTCTTTTAAGCACCAAGACACAGGTGACCTTTCTGGACATCAGATTTTTAACTGTCATTGTTTCTCATCATCTATAAAAAAGAATGGCATGGTTTGCTAAAGAAGAGAGATTGCTAAGATAGAATTTAAAGACCACTTTCAGGCTTATAGAATCAAACACAGAAATATTATTTTAAAAGGTCTCAGGAGACAAATATTACCACATGTATCCGTAAAACCAGATGCCTCCAAATGAATCAACATCCATTCTTTGATGGACTATCATCAACTGAGATCTATATCGAAAGTTTTGTTTAGTGGATTTTAGGAAACAACTCTGGAATCCACCTCAGACACAAGAAAACACATCTCTCAAAATCCACCAAAACCTTCAAATCTATCCACTAAGCAGTGCTGATTATCTGTACAGAATCATGTGGTGTGGGAAAGGATCACATGAGCTGGGTGAGAACTACCCTCACAGCACATGGATAAAGTATTTCCATAATACAAGAGTCAAAAGTTGAGATTCAAGTTCTGGAAGTGGAAAGACTGGTAGTGGGAAGGAATGCAGTTAGGCATGAAATCTGTGATATTACTGGGTGTTCCCACCCACATCTATTTATCTTTGGGACCCCTGGTTTCTTCTCAGCTAGAGTTATGGCCCAGGCACATAAATGATTGCCTAAGTGTGCAGATAACTGCTGCATACTCTAAGGTACAACCCAAACTCAGGATTTGAGTTGTGCCATTCTCTTTGTTCGATATTTGTTACTTTAATTTTACCAAGACAGATGTCCTGCTAGCCCAGCACAGGTGCAACTAAGGCCTCCACATTTACCTTTAAAAGCAAGGAGGTAACATTACAAGAAACAAGATGCAGTTGAACCCAACCTGGGCAGCTCTGTCTTGCCTAACTGCTATAAAACAGTCACTGCCATTGTGTGTGCCTGCATGTGCGCATTGTGGCTTGCTGTCACCAACACGGAGCACTTATCTTTAGGGTCTGATTGTGTTGATAGGAGTGAATTGTTTACAGCACATTTCCAAAAGCTGTCTGCTGCTCTAAAGCTTATTTTAATGTTCAGTTTGTTTCTATACAATCCACTCCAACTGTGTTGTCAGGGCAGCGGCAAGAACGGCCTCCGGGGGTAGCCAAGCAGAGGTGAGTACAACCGCCATTATTCACTGTACAGTAGTTATGTCCTGAAAAAGAACAGAGATGGAAAATATTAGAGAAAAACAAAAGCAAAACCACAATAAAAGCCAAAACACATACATACAAAAGAAGTGCAGACTTCATGACTACATTAAAGAAACAAGCCATAATGAGATTGAGAGTTAAAGAAAATTATGCTTTGGGGAGATAAGAGTCAACATATCCTTATGCCAGCTTCTGATATTCACCTCGAAGATCGAGATACTGTGACAGAGCAGGAGAGGCAACATGAGAAAACTGGGCTGTTCCTGAAACGTTCCTCATAAACTGTCCAAGTGGTCACAGACCTTAGAATCGAAGAGACAGTGAGTGCAGAAATACAGAAAGTGCAACGGAAGGACAAAGTGCAAAATGCTACAGGACATCATCCCTGAATACCACACACTGTAAAAACATGGAGGAATGACCCATGGAAACAAAAAAAAAGGGTGAGTGAGGAGGAGCGTGTTAATGTTAAAGGGGGAAAAGAAAGAGAAGACAGTGCCAGAAGCAGCAGATCTGAGGGGAAAGGCATCTGTCTCAGAAAAACACTTGAAACAGACATAGGATGAGAAAGAAATGATAGTCAGGTTCTGAATATTATAAACACAAGCATTTACTCAGAGCACACAGTGTTGTTTTGTTCTACTCTGTCTACCAAAACAGAACCATGAATTAACCAGTAATAACCACATAACTATTTTCTTAATTATGACATTTATATGCATTTTTAAGCTCCGAATCAAGCTTTCAATGAAAATAAATGATGTTTTTTACTATATATATATATTGAATAATCTGAACAGAAACTATCTTAGGTTTTTTTTAGGCCTAAGTAAAAACCCTACATCTCCTATAATTTCTGCCATGTTGCAATTATAAAAAGTGAACTCTTCTTCCAACTGTGATTTGCTAAGAACAACATAACTGAACAGTGACATTGCTTCCCAAAGAAGAAATTGTTATTTCAGTCTATCAGCTTCCTCTCTTCTAAGCTTTACAGGGGGCTTTTCAATAACATACCCAAAAAACTTAATATTCAACTGAGCAGAAAGACCAGCCCAGCCACTCTTATCACCTGCTGTTTTCTGAACATTCCCTTTTTAAAAAAAACCACTGGATCTCATTAAGGACATCTGGAAGACCATGATATTCCTGTAGTTTAAAAAAATAAGTAAATAAAGTTGTAGCCGTGAATATAGTATTCAATTTAGATGATGACAACACAGCAGTTTTTGCCATGTCAGATCCTCATCTTGATCATACACTCGTCCTTTCATAACGGACAGAACAGGCGCCTTCTTCCCTCCCTATTCTGGTTTCATATGGCAACCGCAACAACTGCTTTAAAAAAAAAAATAGGTGGCTTTCAGTTTCCTTGTGAATGGAAATCTAAGCACTAACCAGTTCTTCACTAACTACCTACATTGGTTGGCAGCGTGTCAATTGGAGCTGCTACTAAGTTCATTTATACGCTAAGGTGCTGCACAGCTGTAAAAACTTGAAAATCACATCTAGATTACCTCCTGGGCACTGAGCAAAGGCTGTCGTGATTCCATAGAGACGGGAGCGCTTGTGAGGCTGGAAGTTATCGTTTTCTATTGAAATTGTGCGATCCACTGCTACAACAGCATCCCTGCCATATGCAGAAGAGAACACACAGAAGTGAGAGGAAGGTGGAAGTAAAAGGGAAAATAAACCAAAATGAACAAACAAAGGGGAATAAATCTGAAGCTGCTTCTTTTTTACAATTAGGAAACAATGCCAGAAGCAAAATACTCCAAGACTTCATCTTTCCTGGGCAACTCCAATATGTCATAGCCTGCATTCTAGGTAGCTAAGAAATTTAGCAGGGAGCCTACATTTTGAAGGTACTTCCAAGACAGGACAAAGTCGCTCTACAGGAAGGCAGTCAACTGCTAGACCTGTAACACAGTGTTTCCCATTTATGCAAGCCTATTCTAGAATAGCATTTCCCAGCTGTTAGGTTCAAGCTTGGAAATCCTTACATACATAAATTGCTCTTCCTGCTACAGCTGATGCAGTCATTTGTGCAAGAGTTTGAAGACGGAGCCCACACAACCATGTACATCAAGGAAAAATAAATGTTTAAAAATGCGTGGACTAGATTTTTTTTTCTGAAAAATATAGTTTAAACTCTAAAGTCTTGATCATATGTCAATATTTTAGATAATTTGCAACACAGAAAGTGTAAACAAGACAGTAAAATTGTTGTTTTTCTTATTTCTGGTTAAATGTTTAGATAATAAAAGGCATAGAAAGCCACAAGTGATTAATTTCTGCTCGCTACAATGCAGCAAGAACAACCACAAGGGAAACATGTCAGCTCCCACTCCTTTCCCAAAAATGTTCAGTGCTAAAAGCATTTTCTTAGAGGACAAATCACTATGATGAAAGTGAAAACTCAGCTAACTGGCAACATCAATAGGTCAAATCTACAGATCCACTCCACCCTGCATTAGCTACTGCCAGGAGACCAAACAAACAGGACTGTGTGAGAGTTCAGACATGAGAAATGCAGTGTATACTTCAGTTTCTACCAGGGAGAAGAACAGATTAAAGCATTCTGTTATTTCTTTAGCAGATAACATACCTTCTCCAGTCTGTGTAGTATAAATTTTTCCCATAGCTTGTAACACTAAAAGGATACTGAATTCCTTCAACAATCTTTCGTCGACCAAGCTGATTAGGGTTCATGCACTCCAGCCTCTTGGTACCTGGGTGTAGCAAAACAATTAAGCCTTTGAACCAGGGCAAGAGAGCTCTCATGAGGGATGAAGGCCAAGTGTAAGCATGCAAGCATGAACAGTGTAAAACTTCCTGGAAGTCCTGCAGTATGCTGCTTAGCCAAAGCCAACCTCTATCCACATCTCTGCGTGTGTCAAAGATGGGATGGAGAAGTACTTTGGTGCTAATGCTAGTCAGCACCTAACTTACAGGAACACACGTGTCTAGTGCAGCCACGGCCGTTGCTCACAAGCTGATATTCATGCTACAGAGACCAGCGTCCTCAGGCTGGTGTGGAAGGTGACAGAAGGTCTCCTCCATTCTGGAGGGATTCTTCAACCACTAACCAGTTCCACCTCCTCTGGAAGGCATTTTTGCGGTTAGTTTGGTAAGCACATTCCCAAAATCCTTGCTAGGTTTTGGCCATGAAGGCAAGACTGCAGGAAGAACATTTGACTTGTAGATGTAGATAAGGGTGCAAAAAGGTCTCACTGTAAAACTACTACACACATTGGGAACACTGCCAGTGAGTGTAAACACCTCCAGGTTTCTCTTAAGTACTGGGTTCCAAAATTAAGGAAAAAGGAAAAGAGAAAAATGCAAGAACAAGAGAGGAAGAGAGAGAAGAGAAGAGAAGAGAAGAGAAGAGAAGAGAAGAGAAGAGAAGAGAAGAGAAGAGAAGAGAAGAGAAGAGAAGAGAAGAGAAGAGAAAGCACAAGGAGATATATTTAAAGGTTGGAGAAAGTGTCTTACAGTAAAAAAAAGAGTGCTCGATCTTTTTAGTTTATTAAAAAGTTGAAAGGTGAATTGAAGTATTTTCTTTACTGGTAAGACACTAGCACCAAGCTAACAATGGGTCAGTGGCAGAACCTTCATGATTCATGTCTTGATTTTTAAATGTAGCACAAACTGCTTTTTCAAGACTTGCTTCCGTCAAATATAAGCCAAACTTCGCCTAAGATTACAGGCCTTAGAACAATAGTACCAGGATGACATTCTTTAGAGCCAGATTAGAGGAATCCATGTTTTTTTCTGGTCTTAAGACTCTCAACTTCTTCTACAAAGGCCTAAGCACTATCTAAAGAGACAGCCACATACAAGACACACAGATATAAACCTGCTGCATTCCCAGAAAGTTTCGTGATTAAAATTGAAATCTCAGCTTGCATACAGTCTCATGTGAATGCTACAGTCATAGTAACAACAAATAAACAGAGAGATTATTAAAGGCAATAAAGAAAGGCATGAAGTCTAAGATGCAGCCCAAAGAGCTAAACATTAATTGCCTGTGCATAATTTCAGGATTGGACATACTTATTCTGCTACTCTCATGAAGAAAGGTTGTAGCATCTTTTTACCTGCATCTACCCAGCACAGCATTGAGGAATAAGGATCAAATGTCAGCCCATTTGGTAACCCAAGATCATCTTTAACAAGAATTCTTCTGTTTGTGCCATCCATGTATGAGGTTTCAATTTTAGGAGCTTCTCTGTTCCAGTCAGTCCAGTACAAGTTTCTTAAGAGGAAGAAAAAGGCAAGAGTTAAGACAGTGACTGATCTCAAAAGATTGCTGTAATTAAGGAAAACGCTAAGGACACAAGAGTAACACACACACCTCCTAAATCTTAATGTTTGGACTCGGTGATCTTAAAAGTATTTTCCAACCTAAACAATTCTATGATTCTAAATCCTTTAAATAAATAAAGATCACATTGCGCTTTGACACAGAAGTAACGAAAATACAGTAAAGATGTAGTAAATGTTATACTTCCATTAAAAACAAAAAGAGCAAGCACACATGTGAGAAGAAATGCTTTCTCTACGTTGTTTAGGTTCTGTGCAAGATACCAGGCAAAAAGACCTCTGTTTCAACAGTTCTGAGGACCATTCAAATTGTTTGTCTACAACTCTCCTCCTCACCACTCATCATGCCTGCTCAAGCTAAGCAGCAAGAGCCTTTGACATCCATTTGTGGGATTCATTCAAAGCTACATTTTGCTTTTCAGTGCACAAAATATGAAACATGCAATGGAATCAGAGTAGCTTATGGTCAAGGGAGAACCCCAGAGAGGACCATTAATTCACTGATGCTTTATTATTAACGGTCACTTGTCAGTAGTGTGTTTTTCCTTGGATGCACTTTCTGTGGCTGAGAATTTACATGGCACTTCAAGGCAAGCACCTTTGTTGTTTGCTCCTTAATGCACATGTACACACACACAAAATCTACTAGGAGACAGAAGTCTGTGCTGCTTGACCTGAATCCAGAGCCCTGGGCTCCCCCCCGATTCTGCCGGTGGGATTCTGCACAGAACAGAGGTCTCTCCTCAGTCTGATTATGGCTGTGCCTCTCCCCTTATCTCACACTAGAGATGTACATCCACAGCTGCTTTCATCCTGCTATTACGTTAAAGACATTAGAGAAGTCAATACCCTTACTTTTTCATTTAATTTTGCATCATTCAAATTTCATTAATCACATGCATTCTTTTATCACTACAAACCTTGTTTGCAAACATCTGGAAGGAGGATGCATCTTCCAAAGAACCCTCCCTGAGCAATATAGTACTTTCATTCATTAATGAATTCTCACCTATGACCATTCCAAATGCCTACTATTTCAATTAAGCAATCATTTAGTAGAGCTTCCCAGCAATTCAAGAAGGAAAATAAAGACTATTTGCTTCCTGTGTAGCCTCATCTAAGTGTTCCTGCTTCAGCAGGGGGATTCCCTCACATTTTGTGATTCTGTACTTTCCAGTATTTTGACTGAAATGTCTCTTCTCAGCAGTGGCCATGCTACAGAAAGTTGCACCAGGACAACAACACACAAGTCCAGACATTTATGAACAGATATGCAGTACTACCATGGATTCTGTAGTAGTTTTAATTTTACCTGTATTTCTTCCAATATTCAGAGAGAAAAATCTCAACAGATCAACTATGTACATACTTTGATTTTCGCAGGCTGGAACCATAACTTTAAAACAGTTATACATTCCTACTGACATGCTGCTTGGCTATTTCTGTGACTGCTCACAGGCTAAATTTTTAAACTTCATAGTTATCTGCACCTTCCAATAGAAGCCTGATAGAACCTTCTCCGGCAACTGAATGACAGAAAAGATACGATGAGAGTTTTCAAAGAAAGAGTGCTGTACAGGAAGAAGGGCTGTCATGATGGAAATGAAAACACAAGATTGCTTAATCTAGTATTTTAGACCAGTAATCTTGCAAAAAAACATTTTTTTAGTTAAGGGCAACACTTGCCATCCTGCAAACTATGTACTGAAAACAAGGTACAAATAAGCATTTGACAAACCTCTCAATAAAATATCACAGTATTACATAGCAGGCATTTTAGACATTTTATTTCCTGTGTACCACTCAGACACAGGACATAAGTAGATTATTCTATTTGTAGTTTTAGTTGTTTCAGGAAAATATACTCCTATTATTGTCTACAGATAGCCTAAAAACACAGACTCAGAGTGTATGCTTATGTTAAAGAAATAAACAAACCAACAAATAAATAAAAATCAAGCTTTGCATGTATCTCTTGACAACATATCCATACCCTCTCATAGGATCCACAACAATTGCTCTGGGGTTCACCAGGCCAGTGTCAAAAAGGATGCGACGCTGACGCCCATCCAGCCGAGCCACTTCTATTCTATCCAGTTGAGAGTCAGTCCAGAAGATGTTGCGACCTAGATGATCCACAGCTATCCCCTCAGGGCTTCCCAAGTCTGCAGGAGAACAGAGAAAAATGTGCCTAGGCATTATATTTATTCCAAATACACAGTGTCAGCCTTATAAGCATAACTCTTAAACGAGATAAGTTTTCTTCAGTTTTCTGGCTGCGGTCCAACAAAAGCTACTTCATCTTGGTTAGAAGAGGAATATGCATTTTGCCATATGAAGTTTAAATACACAGAACTTTCATAAATACATAGAATGACAAATTCTATGAGGAACCAACTCATCATACACGTAAGCTTCCCCTGGGGGGTAGACACAGAAAAAGACCGGATAGCAGAGAAATAAACAGTAGAGATTATCAGAATCTTATTTTACTCCCGTCAGCAGGTAAAGAACTAGAACAGATTTTATAATCCTTGATATTTCCTTTTCTTTGGTACTGGCATACATGGCATCCCTCTGAAAACTGGATTTAAGTTAAGTTTAGACAAAGCAATACTTAAAGATAATCAAGCTCCAAAGCACTAGAGATAATGATATTAGCTAACTGATGGAATTTAAATCCAGTCCTTCACTTTTGCAGAGCAATCCTTTTTGGAACATGTTTTAGTACTGTATGTGCAGTTTTTGTTGGACAGTTAGTTGTTCCAAAAGCAACAGGAAATAGCAGATAATGACCTTACTGCTTTAGCATTAGTAATTTCTAACTCAGATGAACGATGCAGAATAAAAATATAGCACTCCACGGTTTAATTCAGTGCTCTATACTTTCCAAGGTTTGTACAACCACTGAAAAGAGCAGGCAGGCTGTGCGGGATGTAATGAAGCCAAACACGGGTACAAATCAATTTTAGTCCAATTTCAGTTCCAAAAGAAAAAGAAAGAATTGTACGACATCATTTCCAAAGAGAGGTGAAGTGACCTTCCATATCAGCCAGCTATTAAAAAAAACCCCACAACCTTTCAAATGCAGGTCCACACATCACGTAAATATCCAGGAATGATGCAGTGTCACCCATTAGCCTTCTACTAATTCTCAAGTTTATTTATTGACAGCCATTAAACAAACAGTATGTGACATAAACAACCTTTCTGGAGAAAAAGCATTTGGTCCAGAACACCGGGTAGAGCAGTCTGAAATTCGCTATTGTGACTTTGCTATGAATAATAATTGCACAATAGCCTAAACAGCCTCTGCTCTCTCACATAGGTGGTTTATACTTACCACACTTAAACGGGACACATGACATTATGGATGTATATTCATTGCTGAAGAGACAGAAAAGAACAAATAAGATGTATCTCACTGCTTCTGACTCACAGCTCATATACAGGGGAGCCAATAAATGAAATGTGAATCAATTTTCTCTTTACCACTCCCAAGGGCACTTGGGCATACTTTAACTAGTTACACTGAATTCACATTACTACTTCTGTTTCTCCAAGTGCACCTGTGAGGCTAAACCTGTCATCTGCGAGAAACCAGCTCACATTTACCTCAGACGCTCAAATGTTCTTACTTCTTTTCTTGCTAGTGGCAGAGGCTGCTGAGAGCGGCCTCATTCTGAGGTGATGGTGGTGACAATCCCCAGTCTCTGGGATCAGAAGATCACCGACTAAATGGCAGTGGAGCAGCTTCCAGCCTCTTTTAGGAAACAGAAGAAGGCAGCAAGCAAAAAAATCTGCTGCCACTGACTCCCAGGAGCCCCTGTTCCCTGACCAGATTTAAAGAAGTCTAATGTGTCTTTCCTGTCTGGTTGACAAAACTATTCCCCTTGGAGGGTTAAGGGAATATATAGGCTTCACGTTTCACCAGTCTTCCCAGAGGCACAAATGTGTTCCTGCTATATTGTCATCAGGCCTGACACAGTCACAGGCTCTGGCCCTGGGGACGGACTTGTATAGACATGTACAGCTGGTTGTAGTGGCTTAAGTCATTTAAGCCACTACAACCAGGAGGAAGCTCTTCTTCCCAGCCTCCCTCCACAGCTGCAGAGCTCCGAAAGCCTCCACAGGCGATACAGCTGCAGGGATAGATGAGAACTGGATAGGACTCCACAGTAAAACATGTTTCTGCAAAGCAACACAACTTGGATCACAAGAGCTTTAACAAACAAAAAAAGTAGTGCATTCCACAAAAATACATGTGAACTGAAGAAAGCAGCTGCAGCTCACAGAAGGAGAAAGGCAGAGATTGAAACAAACCAAAGAATTCTCATGAGTCTTCTGGGAGGGAAGTATTTTCCTATTTCCTGAAATTTTTAAGTTTCAGTTTGGGCCAGCATAGGAGATGTCTATTCAAATACTGAATATTCAACCTTATTTTGTTCTGAGTACTTTCCTGAAGAGCCAGTTAATGTACAGAAAGTAAACTGCAACATCACACAATATCTCTTCAGGAATGGCATTCACTTCCTATGCAAGCAACAGGACAACAGAAATCATGAGGTGCCTTTACAGATACAATGTTTTCTGTAGCTGGTAAAAAAACATGACGTTTCCATGTAGCATTGAAGCATCCTGAATTACATAAAATAATCAAATTTAGTTGAAAGCCTTCATATTTTATACACTTCAAAATTTTAAATGTGTGCACACATATTTTCATTAGAGTAATTCATATCCATATAATTTTTTAGCAATAGTAATTTCATTCACCTTTTAAAGTGCAGAATCTGAAAAATTACTTTGAGTGGAAATTGGAAATCCTTTCCCCACAGAAATTGCAGTTGCACAGGCACATGGTCGCACAAAGGGTTAGAGTCCCTTTCAGATTAAATGTGTTGGGATGAAAAAGAAGTCTTACAAATATCTCAGCCATCAAGTTGTACAGAAATACGAAGCTCTGTAATTGCTATAATGGTTAGGGGTGGCCTTAAGCTCTCCCTTTTCCCTTCCTAGGACAATGGTAGGATCCAAGCCACCTCCATCTCTCTGCTGTTCCCAAAAGCCTGGATGAAGTCCCAGCAAACTGGCTATTCTGAAGCACAAACTCCAGGTAGAGTTCCTCCACATGTCCAAAGAAAACTAAAGCGAATTTATTGCAGAGTTTTAAAACTGGTTGATCATTGTGCTAAAATAATTTCCTAAATTTTTGTGACAATAGCTGCAAAGGATCCAAAGCAAGGGCAACATCCTCCAGTATCTTGGCTTCACAGGTGTTCTAGGATCCTGAGGACACTAGTTTTCAAAAAGTGCCTCCAGCTTTTCTTGTTGCCCTTTTTTTTTTAATGCCCTCACATTCACTTTGTTCTCCAAACCTGTCCTCCCCCTTAACCCTTTCCATTTAAAAAAGGTTTCCATATTTAAGATGCATGGGCTTACATTTACCCTTCTAATGAAATGGACTGCAGTGAGAAGCACAGTCTTGGAGGAAAGGGTATAAGAACAGGACATAAACATAAAAGCACTAACCCCACAATACACTGCAGTCCAATTCTTGAATCACAGAATAACTCCAAGGGCAAAACCCAAACAAGGTCACTTTACTCACTTTTATTTTACAGCTTGAGTGGAAGGCATGGAAAGTCACGGCTGAAACCTTTCAGTTGTTTGATCCCCAAGCTCAGGAACAGAGAACAGGGGTTCTCCTCTTCAACCTCCCTGCTCACCTGTTCTTTCTCAGCACAGCAGGCAGATGATGAGCAGAGAACACGAAAGAAAACGACTGCACATAATCCAATCTCAGCTAGCCAGTGCATTACCTTCCTTGCTTACCAGAACAAAAAATCAAAGAGTGACAACCCACAGAGGATATTCCATGTGAACACATAAATGCATGTCTTTAGTCAGCTTTAGTTTTGATTGTGTTTGATATCCATTCAATAGCAAACTGAAAATTCATCCTCACCTTTTCAGATCATAAATACATTGAACAATGATGGGTCTACCCCCGTGCATGACCTAAGTTTTAATGAAAACCTTCCTTCTTCACATACTTACATCTTGTAGTCATTGCATCATTGTAACCAGAAATAGCTTCTGTCTACAGTAGCTTGAGCTTAGTCTACCTATGTGTTCCATTTCTTAAGGCCAGGGACATGGACCTTTTCAGGAAAGATGCTGAACCACCCTTTCTGATCAGTACTGTTGACAAGATACGACTATAACAGAAGTGGGCTACACAAAGGCTGCCAGGCTGGACACAACATAGCACAGCCAAGCCTCACACAGGAAAGTGAGGTCTTGAGTGTGCTTTACAAATCTGGGATGTCATGAGCTGGGGACTTGTCCTGAGACTACCAGATGTGCTGCCCCACTATGGGGGCAGACCTAAGGATGACAGCACAGGTAGAGAGCAGTAAAGCCTGCCTCAAGATTCCTCCCTAGAAGTGACAAAGCATCCAAAGAAGGTTTGGTTTGTTTTTTAGTTTGTTTGGTTGGTTTTTGTTGGTTTTGTTTGGTTGGTTTTGGTTTTAAGTTTTATTTTGGGTTTTGGTTTTGGTTTTTGCTTTGGTAAACACAGCAAGAATACAGGCACAGCCTAGGACTGCAACTGGGTACAGAAATCCTCTAAACAATGAGGAGCTGAGACACTGTCCAAAGTCCAGTCTGTGAGGCTCTGAACCCCACACCGATTAGTGCCCTGAGGTACGCTTTAAAACAACCACAGCACCTTGATTCATCTTTAAAACCCCTTGGCCTTCAATTAAAACGTGTCAGTGATGTTCACAAGACATTCACTGATTAGACAGATACAGTATCCTGCAACTGCAAATAAGGACAGAAACATCTCACTGACATTCTGCTCTCACTTCTGGCCTTAAACTTAGTTTATTCAAAGAGAACCAACTTCTTGTCTATCTTAGCAGTGGAAAGGCAGTGAAGGTCTATTGCATAAGGAATGGATCTTTTTTCATTTTATGTTATCCAGACTTTTTCATTATTGTTTACGCAGATAACACCAACTTGTAATGCTAGACCTCAGGCAACACCTGGGAAATATATATGACTAAATTCAAGTCTCTCATGCCATTAGAGAGTAGCAAGAGGAAGGATTTTTTGCTGTTACCTGTTTTGATGATGGTTGTTGGTTCCCCACCATGCAGGCTTGCTCTGCTGATCGAAGGGCCACTGATGTCTGTCCAATAAACCATCTTGTCTGTGCAGTCATAAGCAACTCCAATAACAACTTTGTCCTGTTGGTCAACAAGCAAATTACATCAGCTTACGCTAAACAAAAATTATTTGCCAGCAGCACTAGCTATGGATCGAAGTCTCAAGACTGAAAAAAAACAAAATTCTTGAGGAAAGGTGAGAGATGGGAAGGATAGACAATGAAAACGACTTGGTGGCAGTCACTGTAGAATAGCTTAGTAAAATACTTTCAATTATAAATCCCTTTTAAATAGCAGACACCATTTACAATTATGTTATTTCAAAGCAGCATTGTAGATATTACTACTGAATAGTTTATCTCACTTCTATAACTTCATCTGCATATCCATTTAAAGAAAGTTCATGTTTCTATTTTACTGTGTTATTCCTCCTGTGCTTTTTTTCCTCATTCTTTCTCTTCCAGGAGGAATAATGACTTCTATCAAATCAGACTTGTGCTCTGTATATTTATCAACTCATGCATGATAGCTGCATTCCAGCAGTGCTACCTACACAGCATCATTTTACTCAAAAAAGTTCTAGCAAAGTAAATTGTTAAAATAAAAAAAAGAAAAAAGCTTAAACAAATACTACAAAAATTGTTCTGCTGGAAAGAATTTGCTCAGGCACAAGGAACATATATATAGTTTTCCAGGCAGAAGAAGATAGGACTAGAGTTTGTGTTTAGTTGAAACTTTCCTTCAGACAAATGAAAGAGACTACGAAGGTAAAACAATAATTTCACATGGATTCCCAGATCTATTGCCTGTATTGCTTTTGTAACTTGCAACTTCTTAGAAAGATGGTCCCAAACCATACATTAAAACATATGGACTTATTCATCAGCATACATTAATGCTGTATGCACAAAACAATCTGAACACTTTTACACTGCTGAACACTGTCACTTCGCAAACACTTAATGCTGAGGCAACACAAGTAGAGACACTGTCAGCAGAGACTTAAAGTTTCATTTTAATTGAAAAATTTAATGAAGAGTTGCATCTTACCTCTTGGAAGCTCTTTCTGAAGGCACTTCTAATCAATTCATTTAAGTTAGACCAAGTAAATACTGAGACTAGGTGACAAAGATTCAGAATCACGTGTCTATATCAGCCTAACTACCCCGTTTTGCACACAGTGTTTTACTTGATTTTTACATTATTGCAGCAGCACTTTGGACAAGAGACAAAAGCCTGATTTTGCCCTTACATCACAGCAGACTGTGGTACTATTTACTGAAGAGAATTTGTGTAATTTAATAAGTATTTGGTCTGCTAAATATTCACAGTAATGTAAAAAAGAGGCCAGCATGCTACATGGTATTGCTATCTATTATAAATACAGTAATACTGGAATGAAAACACAAATCCCAGGCTTCAAGCAAAACCAATGTGAAGAAACTGGAAGTGAGAAGAGTTGGCATGTGTCACAGGTGACGGAAAAGATCCTCTAGACAGTAGTAAGAAGTGTGGGAAAAAGATTTACCACCCACTGGTCCTGAAAAAGGAGATGGAAGCAAAAAAAGGCAGAATAAAAAAAAATTAAAATTTCTATATATCTTGGCTGGAGCCAAGAATTGCGGAGAATTTACTGAAAAACAGGAAGAGCTTAGGACTTAGGAAAAGACTTTGAGGATGTAAAAGAGAAAAAAAGTGCCTCTCCATATAATGCTCTTATAGGTCTCCCAGACTTTTATATCAGAGTCAGAAAGCCAATGGAAGTGTGAGTGCAGGATGGTTTATATGATGAGCTGTTGGAGGCATGTGAAATCACAGATATTAGATTTTTGTCATAAGATATTCTTTAAAGGCAAATAATTCTTTTTCTATAGCTCAGTTTTAGGCTTTTTGACTAGTCAGATTAGGAATATTCAGTGACAAAGTGATGGGATACGGAAATTTTAATCAACAGTAAAAATTGAGTTTGGAACTTAAATTATCAAATTCCATAGGTGAACACTCTCACCTTTGTCACAAGCCTTCTAAAACACATGAACCTAGTAGAGCAGGTTACTTACTGGAATATGCAAGAGTGCTTTTGCACCATTTTTCTTCATATTGTTTCCCTCTAGTGGAACGTGTTCAATTTTACCACTTTGGGCAAAAAGCAAGTGTGTTCCTGGTGGCAGAGGTACCGTATCTGGTCTAACAGAGGGCCCAATAACAACAGGAGGAGCAGCTGTGCTCAGACCTTTTTAAGAGAGAAGGAAACAGATGGGGAAAAAATTAGCTTGTACAGGATAACAAAGGTTCTTGTTATTTGCAGAGACACAATTACAGTCAGATATCTTAGAAGGAAACAGTCCTACAAGCAGACTCTAATAACTATAATCAGATGCAGAAAGCTTCTGATTTCTTCCCCTTGGCTGACAGAGAAGGAGCGACTGACATAATAGGTCTTTTCATGTTCAGCTTTGTAAAGTGCTCTTTCCTTCAAAATGTTTAGAAAAATCTATCTATTTTACAGCTGAAGCGAGGAAGATATAAGAAGGAACATCCTTCATTTCCCAAGGCAATTCAGTTACCACACATTCAGATTTGCCACAGCTCTCAGAGAGCAGAAACTATAGGGGTCTCTCATAGTTTCTAGGCAGGGAAGAAGTTAGAAAAACATTTTCTTATTCACAGGGTCACCACAGTTATCCAGATGCCCCAGCTGAAGGAAAAGTCTGTGCTGGAGTTACTGAAGGGCTGCAGCACAAGGCATGTTGTCACTGGGCCAGCAGAGATCTGCATTGCTCGAAACCACTGCTGTATCTCAGGAGCATGACTAAGCCCCACATTTGGGACACAGTGCACTTCGGTGGAGAGACACCCAGAAGAAACAAGTGCTTCAGCCACTTACATGGTGGTCGAACTCCTGGGCCGCTTCTGGTGCCATCAATCTCATTTCCATCCCTGTCCACACACCAACAATATCCACTGCTAGAATGGCACTGAGTGGGTAGGTAATTCCCATGCTCATCGCACTGGGGAATGAAATGACCAACTCTTATCTCCCTTGGGAAGAAAGTGCCTACACTTCCAAGAGCTACTTCTCGTTCACGCTGGCATTTGGTTTTTTCCGCTTCTGTGAAAAAAAATATAGATGAGTGAATATTTCTGTTTTAACTAATAACTATTTTCCATTAACAGTTAATGTATGCTGACCACTGATAACATAAGCATTCTTACCGCTGGAGGAACATGACACTGTTACAGCACTCAAAGGCATTCGCCTTCAGTGCACCCTCAGGAGCAGTCTGCCCTATGTAAATGTGATACATTTGCCTTAAACTTATGTCATTTTATCTTTCACTGTCTAGTTTAAAAGAGAACAAACAGCCCCCCTGTAGCTTCTGACATTGAAATGTCATAAACAGAAGCTGGAAAACACTGCCTTTCTCCTTGAGGCACATTTGCAAGAACATTCTGTCCAACTTGCAAACACCATGTCTACTCATTTGGAAGTTATCCATGGGCCTTAAAATGCGACTAATTAGCCAGGCCATAGAGTGGATAAAGGGTTTTTTGTGATGCTAAAAGTCGAGTTTCCCTTCAGAGCCACAAAAGAAAACCACAACAGGAGGCAGATGCTGAGCTCTACATAGAACCCAGGAAGTGAAACCAATCATTGCTTTGATGTATATTAGATCTTTTGCATTCAGTTATCAAGTCTGAGCACTCATTTGATCCTTTGGGTCTAAGAAGGGAACTGCAGGGACAGATTGTCCAGTCCCTAGTAAAGCACATAAGTAAAGCTATACAGAAAACAGGAATACTACCACGTACACAGAGAAATGTATGATGCACCGTGGCTACACCACATGGATATGTATTCCTGTAGTGATTACAGAGGAATGACTGACCTTCCAGATTATCAGGAGGTTCAGGGATTTGGTTTTTGGTTTCAGTTTTACAAAACGGTCTGGACTACAATACACTTCTTTGGTGTTATCTGTCATGCAATAGGGAATGTCATCTGGATCAATATATCCTTCTAGATGTCAAACAACATAATGAAATTAAAAGAATACTACATTATTTTTCTTCTGTAGACAAAGAAATCTGTCTTTACCTCACACTTAAGACCCCTGAAGGGTTCTGTGCATTGGGAGAGAAAGAGCTCTAATATGGGGGAATATATTTTTCCTGTCAATTATTTCTACAGACAGTTAGAAAAACTTACCACAAACTGCCTGCTGAAGAGGCTTTAACATTACACACTCATTTATTCCTTCCTTGTTTTTACACTGCCTGGTGGACAGCATTAGCTATGCGTGGCTCAGACTAGAGCCAGCCCAGCTGAGCAAAAAGCTAAACCCATGCACTCACAGACTACTGTGGTGTAAATCACACAAATACAAAAGGAAAAGGGTACTTTATTATTATTATTATTTAAACTGGTTATGCAAGCAAAAGCTTTGGACAAGTTTCATGCACCTGGACACAATTAGAGAAATACAAATGTCTGGAGAACAGCTCACTCCAAACAACTGAAATATTTGGCATCAGCTTTAATGTGGGTGGTGGAGAGCCTTGAATCAACCTACAAAACCAGACCCTGAAGGAAAGCCTCCATTATCTATCTCAAATTTTGTTTTCACGTATTCAATACACTACGCAGTATGCAGATAAAAGCAATGTTGATTCCAGTAACTGGGCCATTTTGCCACACTTTTTTTCTTCATTGCATTCATGACATCTTTCATAGAATCACGGAATCATTTCAGTTGGAAGAGACCTTCACGATCATCAAGTCCTAACCTAACCTAACTCTAGCACCAAACCATGTCCATAAGAACCTCACCTAAATGCCTTTTAAACACCTCCAGGGATGGTGACTCCACCACTTCCCTGGGCAGTCTGTTCCAATGCCTGACAAACCTTTTCATGAAGAATTTTTTTCCTAATATCCAATCTAAACCTCTCCTGGTGCAACTTGAGGCCATTTCCTCTTGTCCTGTCACTTGCTACTTGGAAGAAGAGACCAACACCCTCCATGCTGCAACCTCCTTTCAGGTAGTTGTAGACAGTGATAAGGTCTCCCCTCAGCCCCCTTTTCTCCAGGCTGAACAGCCCCAGTTCCCTCAGCTGCTCCTCATCAGACTTGTGCTCCAGGCCCCTCACCAGCTCCATCAACCTCCTCTGCACTCTCTCTAGTATTTCAATGTCCTTCTTATGATGAGGGGCCCAAAACTGAACACAGGATTCAAGGTGTGGCCTCACCAGTGCCGAGTACAGTGGCACAATCACTTCTTTAGTTCTGCTGGCCATACTGTTTCTGATACAAGCCAGGATGCTCCCGGCCTTTTTGGCCACCTGGGCACACTGCTGGCTCATACATCTTTGAGAGACACTATTAACTCCTCCTCAGTAGGACAGAAAAACAAATGTAGAAACTGGTTGGTTTTCCTTCCCATCTGAAACTCCAAGAATTAGAGAATACCCAACAGCTAACAATTTTATAAATGAATAGACCAGATCAACTTTAGGAAAATGAGTTAGCAAATATGAACTGTAGAAAAGAATGTGTATATACTTCCAGACAGGATACAGCTGTTATACACAAAATACATTAGTATTCATGGTAACTTGAAATACCAATGTATTTACTTATTTCAAGACAATATTCACATTATATCTGCAGATTTTATACAGGAATACTAATGGAATTTTTGAAGAATACTTATATTGCAATGATCAAGACCAATCTCACTAATGGCCTAATTATGCAACTAGTCCCCCTAAAGTCAAGAGACTAGTCAAACAAATTATTTTCAAAATCAGCTCTTACCTTCTAAAGGCAGGGAATATGATTTGTACTTTCTAAAAAATCCCATCACCCATTTCAGTTGCATAAAAGGATGTCAAATATCCTACTGCCAGTAACTTTTAGGAGTAACTACGTATTTTACTGCTTCTGTGCTTCTGAACGTCTCTTATATTTGTGACAAACTTTTTTAACAGTATCAAGTGTGATAAGTAATCTATGTTAAATAGACATTCTGAAAAGAAATAAAGCCAGTGTTACCATGTTCATCTGTGCTGACTCAATCATTTTAACCTGTCTTTCAATGTTAAATTCATTTCAACTCACTAACATGAATTTAGCCAATATGAAAATACATAAACCAAAACAAGCCCCTAAACTAGTTATGACAGTTCAAACCAGGCATTTGGAATCCATATAGTATTTTTTCTCTCCTTATCTCTGAATCATGAGGAGGATTACTATGCTTTCAGTTTCAAGACACCTACAGAAAACTGAGATGAGTCCCAGTCCAGTATTGTAGCCTATGCAGCAATGAAGTCACAATAATATTAGATCCAGCTGACAGCTGGTTGGGATAAATAGTCTACTAATACAGTCATACATCTTACTCAAGGTGCTTAAGAGAAAATGCTCTGATTTTGCAAGCTTAAAATTTCATTAATTGTCTGAAATGAGGCTAGCTATGACAGCCTGAAAGATGGGATTGACACAGTAAATACAGCACATTCCCTGCCCTGATGAGCTAACAGCACAAGTTAGACAAAATATACATTAGGTCGATGCAGAAGTCATTGCGGTTTTTGCATTGTTGAAATTTGCCATTTGATACTGGATACATTCTTAAATAAATGTGGCTATGTTATACACCATTTTAATGTGCTTTTTTAGCTTTACTTATTTTGCTACTAACTTATTACTTGCTGTTTATCTTATATTTATTTTAGACTATGGAAATGATGTTAGTCAAAAAGCTAATTGGCGCAATTTTCTTACTTGAGTTCAAAACGTGTCATAAGGCAGCGGAGCAACTTGCAACGTCAACAACACATTTGGCCCAGGAATTGCTAACGAACATACAGTGCAGTGGTGGGTCAAAAAGTTTCATAAAGGAGATGAGAGCCCTGAAGATAAGGAGCGTAGTGGTCAGCCAGCGGGAGTTGGCAATGACCAATGGAGAGCAATCATCAAAGCTGATTCTCTTACAACTACTCCAGAAGTTGCCAAAGAACTCAACGTCAACCACCCGATGGCCATTTGGCATTTGAGGAAAATTGGAAAGGTGAAAAACCTTGATAAGTGGGTGCCTCATGAGCCAAGCGAAAATAAAAAAACATTGTCCTTTTGAAATGTTGTCTTCTCTTATGCTACACAACAACAATGAACCATTTCTTGATTGGACTGTGACATGCCACAATTTTATATGACAACCAGCAACGACCAGCTCAGCTGTTGGGCTGAGAAGAACCTCCAAAGCACTTCCCAAAGCCAAATTTGCACCAAAAAAAAGTCATGGCCACTGTGTGGTAGTCTGCTGCCACCCTGACCCACTACAGCTTTCTGAATCCCAGTGAAAACATTCCATCTGAGAAGTACACTGAGCAAATTGATGAGATGCACCCAAAACTGCAACGCCTGCAGCTGGCATCAGTCAACAGAAAGGGCCCAATTCTTCTCCACAACAATGTCTGACCACACATTGCACAACCAACACTTAAAAAGTTGAACAAATTAGGCTATGAAGTTTTGCCTCATCTGCCATATTCTTTGTAAGCCAGCTTCCAGACACAAACCTTCTGGCTAATAATTTTCTTTGCCACCAGTAGAGTAGCCTAAATGAGGCTTCTTAGTGCTCCTCCTTTAATATAAATACAGTAATATTTCATCCAATCAAGACTTGTCAAAGATACAGAACAACTGACATCAGGGGAGTTCTCTGATTTCTTGACTGCTGTGAAGAAAACTTCCATTAACTACAACAGGCAGAGGCAAGAATAGGTAATGCTTACCTGCTCTAATGGTGCTGTTAACACCTACTACTACACCTGGGCATAGCAAATGGAAAAGAAGTCCTACCTACTTCAAGGCTCCATACCCAGAGGTTACCAGCCCTGATTTTTAGAAGTTCTTACCATTCTTGAAAGCCACATTTGAAAGCCAAGCCAAACAATCATGTCAATTATGAGAAAAACGGTATATGCCAGAGATTAAACAAACAGTAAGAGCAAGACTTGGGTAATCTTCAGTGATGCAGGAAAGTGGGGGTGCCAACAACCTTTTATTAAGAGCAGGACCAAGTTTCAATATTTAAACATTACTGCTTAGTATTTGTTATAAAATGGAATAAAAATCCATTCTCACTACTTTTTGATACAGTTGATGCTTGGCTGATGAAGGTAACACACTGACACAATAGCTTTGTATTTTCCTATGGCACTCTACTTAACGCTCACAGGTTAGTATTTCTTTTGAAACAAAGCACCATACTGTGGGCTACATTAATTTGATAAATTATTAAAAACTTAAAAATCACCTGAGTCAGTGGACGAATGTCATGAAGGAGTGGTATTTCTAGTGAGTTCCTTAGACTTTTAAATTTCTTTATTAAGAAATTTAATTCCTTTGTTAGGATTCCAGAGGAAAACACAACCATAGGTCACACCATTTGTGAAAGAGAAATAGGCCATAAAACATGAGAAGGACAGGATCTCATCACTAGGTAAACTGAGCTCATTAAAATAAACAAGTAGATTTAGACAGTCAAATGGAAAGTTACACTTCTTGGAACACTCTCTGTAGACCAGCCTCTAGAGATAGACTAATCTTGGAAACCACAATCAAAAAAAAGCTCTCAGCAGGTCACAACTTCCAGCAGATAACTGCGAGCAGATAAGCTGCCAGTACCCAGCTCAGTCCTGCAAAGATTGTGAGGGGGTATAAATAAAAATTCAGCATATACACAGGGAACACTGCACAGGTATAGAGAAGCAATGTGGGACTGGGGAGATGATTCAAGGAATACTGGGTCCAGTTCTGGTAACCACAGTTCCAAAGGATAGTGAAAAATGGAACCAGTTTACAGAAAAGAGCTCCTAAGAGAGAAGCTGTAGCGCAAAACAGAGATCAAAGGCTTGATGAAGAAGTCATGTTACATGGACCACAGTACATGCAAGTCAGACCAGATACACAGAATGGTGCATCATGAACTCAAGCTAAATATATACCCTTCCTCAGAAAAACAAATTTGTATTTAATGTTTTAAATCTATTTTTCCAGTTGTTTCATAAACTACCAGTAGCGATCTGGAATTTAAGTTACTGAAATATATAACGGAACTTGAAAAAAATGAAATGGAAATAACATGGATATGGAAAGTGGGGCAGGTGAAAAACATAAATGCACATACTTCCCACATAAGCGAAGAAAAAGATGAAATGGGAAAAAAAAGGAAAAAAAAAAAACAGGAAAAAAAAAAAAAACAGGAAAAAAAAAAAACAACCCACAACCAAAATCCTGAAGCCATATAGAAACATTAAACACTCATAGTCTGTTTTGGTCATAAAGGAAAGCTCTTGCAGCAGCACTGCAGAAAATTATTTATGGACTTTTCTAAAAAAAAGAAGGCTGAGAAAAAGAGGATGAGAAACAGATGAACAGGACATCCATTTTGCAGGGGGGATTACAGTCTGATACACGAAACCAAATTCAATTAGTTCTGCAACAGCATTCAAAAAATGTAAAGATCTGATATAACTACTCAAACAGGTTTTAATTCACAAGCTAAAGACAGAAGTGATTTAAAACTGTGTCCAGAATCAATATGTAATCAAAGACCACTTTTAAATTTGCTTTTAAATTTATTGCCCACATATCACAAGAAGTTATACTGATATTTTTAACTGCTGTTCTCAGACCAAAAAAAAAAAAAAATAGAGGGAAAAACCCCAAACAAAATAACACACTTCCTTTTGTCCCTTCCTTTGTAATCCTTCGCTTACAGTGCATTTCTCATGTGAAACAGATTGCGTACAGAGGACCAGAGAAGGGCTCTTAACAGTCAGACTGCTAGTTCCAAGAATCTAGATTTGTTTCTGTTTAGTAAACAGTGTCTGGGGTCTGCAGGGTAGAAACACTCAGACATCTGGTTGTTTGAAATGGAAAAACGAAGCGTGAGGAAATAATGAAGTACAGACTTCCTTAATAGCTGTGAGCAGTGGGACATTCCAGCATCATTAACTCTTTCATTGACCTGCTGGTTCACTGTGACAGACATTCCCTTGTGTGTGACTCAGATCTTTTCTACTTGTTAGTCTACTTGTTTCAAGAATTGCTGTTCAGCAGTGGTAAGATTCAACAGTAGATTTCACATAATAATGAAGACACGAAACAAGCAAGTAATCGTACGCATGGATCAAAATAGGGTACAGCAAAAAGGAGTATTCAGATGAATGAAACTTTCCATGCTGTTACCACCCAGGAAAGACTTCAGTGACTTAACTGAGGCTAATTAGATCAAAACCTAAGTGGGCAAAAAGGGAAAGAAAGGGTCTCTAATTACAGCTGAATACAATACAGCCTCATCTGCAATCTCCATTCTGAAGCAACTCACTTTACAAATTGGGTGCTAAAGTAAACTAAGCTGCTTTTTGCAAGGCTCCAGAAAGTATATTTTAATTCTGTCTCTGGACAATGATTAACTGTTGGATATATCCATTTAAAAAGTACTGAAGCTTTAGCAACTGATGAGACCCCAAGGGCAGCTATTGTTCTATTAAGTCTCTAAGAAGGGAGGAGTAGCTAAGTTTGTTGTAAACACTGCCCTTGCTGCAGACCAGCAGAGCATTACAGATAATCTCTACTTCAGTCAGGATTCAGCAAAAGCGAGTTCTTAGCTACATAGATTTTTTTTTTCCCCTGCTCGGAGCATTTCATAAGCAGAGCCAATTGCTAGAAGTGCTTCTAAAGCATGTCTTCTACTGGTAGTATAAAACAGCATAAAAAAAATCAGGAAGGCATATATGAAGACTAACAAAACCTGGCAGATCCCCACCCATGAAAACAGCAGATACAAGAAAACTCTCCAAAATATTTAGTTACTAACATTAAAGCTCTGACATGGAAAGATGCCCATTCAAGATACAATTGCATTGAGTATGGGAAGTCAAGAAGTGCACAGGATAAGCAGTAAAAAACAACATAAAGCTACCACAACATAGTACACTGTGCATAGCAGATTCGTAGACACACTAACCACTGCATGTCAAAAGGAGGTGTTCTCAACAGAAATAACCCACTTAAATAAGCTATCACATGTGCTCAGAAGAAATTAATTGTGTTCAGGTGATTGGTTGAATTCAAGTATCAGTGTACCAAATAACTTGTTACATCTACAAAGGGGATGTGCCGGACATGAAAATATTATTTCTTCCTCTGCAATTCTTCCCAAAGAACTGGAAGTTTTAAGATTTGTTTTTGCTTCAAGTTACTAACATCAAGTTTCTCTTCTAGGAGGAATAAGCCTGGTTTTATCAGCTGGTTGGTTAGCGAAATATTTTGACACAGGTTAGAAACACTAGATAGTTCTTAATTTCATCTAGTATTAAAATGAAAATGGACATGGGGTTTCATGCATGAAAAGTTAGTTAAAAATAATATTGAAGGACTGACAAAGTGGTACCGGCTAAAGCTTCAGAATTAAACACTGCAAAACCTTCTACAATTTACCTCTGATAGAAAAGTCTACAAGCACTGGGTAATTTGACATAACACTTGTGGTTGAGCACATGATGAAATGTCATATAAATATGATCTAAAACCATAATCGACCTTGTGATTTTTTTATGCCTTTCCTAGAAATGATCCTTTGCCCTTTTGTTTAAAGACATAAGCACTCAATTGTAAAAAAATTTTTAAAATAATAAAAAAAGAGAACTTCAGAATTAAGGAATATGAAGTTTCAGCAATGCATCAGGTAGTAATATTGTGCCATGCAGACAAGCACTTTTAAGCCAACACATAAATAAACACACACCAAAACAACAAAACAAACTCAATTTTGAATCATCAAATACTTTGGACATCATTAAGACCACAGTGCAGAAGCTGAATTATAAAGACAGCTTCCCTCCTCAGTCATACTGCTTCTTGCTTTTTCCCCTTTTGCCCTATGCCTTTGCTTACTCTTGGCTGCACAATTTGAGTTTCACTCTGTTGAGAGGTGCAGGGTCTTTTGCCCAACAGCAGGAATCTTAGAATCAGAAGAATTGTTTTAATATACTCAGCATTCTGCAAAGCCTGAGTGCAGTCCCATGGGTTTACCACATTTTTGAATTAAAGTAACCGGAACAATGCCATATGTGCTTCAATGTTCCTCACTTTGTTGTTGTTGTTGTTTAAGCATGCCTTCAAGATCAGGAGTTTTATACTTCAAGGCCCAAACTACAATGCAAGAACAGAAGTGTAGGAGCATAAAGAATTTTCTACTAAATAGAGAACAAGCTGGGTAAATACACAAACAACCAAGTGACCACGTGCTAGTTAGAAACTGGAGTTAGTCTCTCGGGACTCTTGCTGGCTACACATGGCACATAGGCATCTAGATCCCACTGAAGACAATCGTCCAAGTACTTTGGTCTCATCCTTGACTTTTCTCCTGTAATTGTCACATTACATTACATTGCAAACAGTTCCAGATATTTTATGATAAATGACTATGGTGCGTGCAAACCAAATCAGCCTGTGGTCAAGCCTCCACATAAGGCAACTTCAGAAGTTAGCATCAGCTTGAGAACTGCTGGGGACAGAACAAACAAAACATAAAACTGGACCTTGAACAGCATAACATGGAAAAGTGATAACAGTCAAGATACAGATTTTGACACAAGCTTGGTGAAGTTCAAAACAAAGGAACCAAATTAACATATATCCTCCAATGCCCAAATTATATTTCTGGTCCCACTTTCAAGAACTGTAAAATTTTACCTCCTAACACACACCGGAAACCATCCCCACGATAACCTGCCTTACACTGGCAGCTGAAGGACCCAGGAGTGTTGTAGCAGAAGGCGTCTGGATGACAGTGGCCCTGTTGACATTCATCTACGTCTGTAAAAGAAAAGACCAGTCTCAGATAACTGTTCCTCCTATTGGACAAATCAGAGTGATGAATTAAAGTGTGAACCTTTCCTAATATTTCAGGCTCCTATTTTGGGATATCTGATTAGAATTCTAGACCTTTAGAAGAACAACTATACAGAAATGCAAAGGAGAAGAGAGAAAAAAAAAATGCATGTATTTTTAGGTTCTGCCTCTCAGTGGTCTGCTACTCCAATGGATAACTAGCATTGTTAGCTTGCACAGTATTTCACAAATATATGCCCATGTTTCTCAAGGAGAAGATTTAACACAGCAAGAGAAGGAGGATTTGACCAGCAAGGTTTCCAACATGTAGTTAGGTAACGCTGCTCGCTCATTGCACTCCAATTGACATGAAACAGAATGTAACTTTTTTTTTTTTACATAGCCTGAGCATCGCATGTCACCGCCTTAGCAATATAAACCAATACAGTGCAATACAGTTCCAGCAGATGAAGATCTGGTCTGCTAACTGCAATTAATGCAATTTCTGCATTTACCTCATCTTGCACCTTCTGTAGCTCAAATATTGAAGAGTGAATTCAAAAGTGAGAGGAGGAAACGACAAAAGCTTAATGCAATGCCTGCCCAAGGGACTTAAACTATGAGATTTCCTACTTGAAATTGTAACTATAGGACATTGCAATGACCAGCTAAGTTGTGCAATAAAGAGTATAAAAATCCCCACAACAAATGGTGCTACCCACCCTCACAGGCACGTCCATCTCCGGAGAAGCCAGGGAGGCATGTGCAGATGTAGGCTGACCCTCCGGTGTACACACACTGAGCGCGCTGCGGAATGTCACAATTGTGTGTGCCCGTCTGGCAATGGTTTACGGCGTAGTCAACAGCTGCAGGTGAGATGTGCAAGAGAGGAGATGAAAATCTGAATTCTCCTCTGCAAAGTCTGAAGCTCACAGTAAGTTTATAGGGAGACAATAACAGCTGTGAAAGCATCCAGAAGAGAAAGGAAACAAGGAAACTGGAACTTTTGGTTCTGGGGGTTGGAAATTTTTTTGCTAAGACCTCCCCTTTCACTGGTGTTAAATTTACTTATTGATGTTTTACAAGGAACTGATTGTCCCCGGCATGTCATAAATGTTTGTTAGTATAGAACATGGCAGAAAGGCTATCACAGTGACAGATCCTAACGTTGAGTACTATCCCTGACAGTTTTGTTTATAAAAAGGAGTCCTGAATGAAGAAAGGTCAGGCATCTCACAGAGGTACCTCACATGTTAGCTAAGTGGCCAGTTCACTGCACTGGGAATTATTAGATATCCTGCTACACTAACCTAGCACTGACCCAGGGCTGTCCTCACTTGGCAACAGATAGGAGTTGTGACTCACTCAATAGAAGATAAACAAATTTGTCAACTATTAGAGAGATTTTTGACCAACTGTGAAAGCTGTGACCAGTCCTGCAGCTTTTCATGACCTTTCTCATTGTTGACAGCAGTTACTCTGAAAGTATTGCACTACTTTCACACCAGTTATTTCAAGCAGTTGATGGCATCCTGCCTATGCTTACCTGGTATGTCAGAGAGGAGGAACAGAAACCAAGGTATTTAAAATAGGAAGAGACAAAATATGACAAAAACTTTGGACCCAGCAATAGATGAGTTTGCAGTGTATAAGTTTAGGAACAGGCTTCCAGCTGCTGTTACAGAGAGTCCACTGAGCTTTTCTTTACACGGTTCTTATGAGGAGGTGACAGGAGACCAAGTCAAGATTCTACAATGCTCCTTTCATCACATACACAGATGGAAACTACCACAGTATTGGCAGGGAAATAACAAAAATCTGGCATTGGAGCCAGATCTGAAACCAGTCCTTTTCTCTGCTTGTCCAAAGGAGATGACATCATTGTTTTCATCTGTTCTGTTTGACGAAGTCAGTCTTAAATTACAAAATAATCTACGCAGAACTGCATTATAAATGCATAAGATCTAGAATTGGATCTCAAAGGGAGTCCCCCCAAGTGCTCCTATTCCTCAGTCTACAAATAGGAGAATGCTATTTATTTACAACACTCTTCTAAAGCTATATAGCAAGTCACACAGCTGGTACAAAAAAGCTGCAGCTCCAGAAAAGCTGAGTCAGAACTGGTATCCCAGAGCAAGATGCAAAAGCACAAATAGGGCAACTGTTGCCCTTTCTGGGGTTCAAGTTCTCTGTGAGTTATAAAACCCGCCACTGCAGAAAGGCGAGCAAGATTAACATGACATTTATTTTCAGTCTGTTGGGAAAACTAGAGTTCATCTTCCCTCTCTTCAGTCTTAAAGAGGCAAACTTTGGTTTTGATTGAAGGAAGAGATCAAACTGAAGCCCTTCAAGCTGGGCAAGGGATTACTCGGCACTTGTTAGAAGTTTGACACATCAGCTTCCTGAGAAAGCAGTTCTACAACTTCAGTGAAACACAAAGCAAACAGAAAAAAAAATATACCTCATTAGGACAACCTTAGTCCAGCAAATACAGATTAACTCAGGCTTCCTCCAGAAAAAAAAAAAAAGTTTTTACATTAAATCATTAAATAACTAATTCAGTGACAACTACTGAATTTGATGTTCTAATGGCTCATTAACAAATCAGGCAGATTTCCTCCAAATCTCAAAGATTTTACCAGTGGCGTGATCTGTAGTTATGATTCCTTTTCAGCATGATTAACTATCACTTCAGAATAAGCCTGCAATTGCCAAGACACACTGGTTTAGACCTGAGCACTGCCTTGTCCAAAGGATGAATCTGTAGCTAAAATCTAATTCTGGATTAGATATAAGAAAAAAGCAAAACCCCAAAAAGCCAAAGCACAGGACTAGAGAAAATGCAGGAAAAGCCCTACCTCATCTTGAAAGTGAGATGCTGTGAAGTAACAACTGCTCACTTTAATTTTTCTTTTACAAACTTGAATTTTACCTTCCATGTGAAGTTTACAGCTAAATAATGGTACAGAAAGGACAGAAGAGTTCAATAATAATTTCCACTTTCTATTTGTAAACATTCTGAATGGGGAATTTTTATGAGATGAAAATAAAGTAGTTTAGGCACCTTCTTCAGTCACCTGATGGATTGTAGTCACTAATTGCAGCATGAACTTGTACATTCAATTCACATTAGAAGTCAGTGCACATCTTAGAAGCTGTTTTCTGTCTCTGTGAGGTGAATCACAGACTGAAAGCTGACGGGGAGCACTTTTAACAAATGTGAAACTCACCAACACAAGTCCGCCCATCGGCTGCAAACTGGTATCCTTCAACACACTCACAGCGGTAGGTTCCTGGCTGGTTATTGCAGACTGCATTGCTGCCACATAGAGCTGGCTGCTCTGAACATTCATCAATGTCTAGAATATGATAAGGATCCCAGTTATTACAAAGATGCATTTAATACTGATGCCAGAAAAACAGAAACCACGCAACTGATGAACAATAGCAAGCTTGCGTATTTTAACTACATCTTGGATAGACCACACCTCTTACGAGATATTAATATCCTGAAAATATCCCAAAAAAACCCACAACAGAAGAAGTTCTATAGTGGAGACTAAATCAGAGAGGAAGGAGAAGCCACTGAGAAAGAAAATGCAGCCTACAAGGTGATCAGAAGCAGTGATGGTTGGGAGAGCATAAACTTTAGAAAATACTTCCCCTTTCATTATGCATATACACACGGTGGACAGGGTGCTGGGCCATTTTTCTAGAGTGTGCTTTTGCCAAGAAAGATTGGATGAGATGATTCTTGAAGTCCCTTCCAACCTGATATGCTACAAGTTTATGATCTCTAATCCACTGCTGCTCAACTCACGGCACCAAAGGACTGGGAAGGAACAGTGTGATGCTGCTGTTTTCATCTGTAAGTTGATTTAAGGGTTGGAATTGGAGGGAGGGTTGTGGTTTTTTTTTTATTATTATTTAAGAAACAACTCAGTTAACTAACAGGGAAAATCCATATTTCGTTAACACACTTTCACCTCTTGAAAACAAGTATTTGCGCTGTGATTTGATTATTAAAAAAATACATTAAGAGCACAGAACTGCACAGAGTTGGGAAATAAAAGTCTTCTTGAACAGAAGGGATTTTCAAAGCAAATCTTGAAAAATATTATTTCAATGGGTTCCACATATCTATGCTCTGTACTCATGTGCATACACCATTCCTCATCTCCCTCAAGAACTTTTAGCCTAGTGGACTCATTTTAAGCAGAAATTGCAGAACAGTAAATTTCTCGCAGGTAAGTTCCCACAAGTTTTATGAGACGATGAACTAGGTAGGAAAGATGCTTTGTAAGTTAGCAAAACATATCCAAGTTCAACTCTCCCAGACAGTCCAACTTGCTTACTTTAATTATTGAGATACATCAGCTACCCCAGCACCCCTCTAACCTATCCTTCCCCAAACCAGCCTCTCAGGACAGTTCATTTTGCCAGAATGGCTGGTCCTGAGGGTCAATACATTCCAAGCAAACCAAATGCTACATTAGCTATCATTTGGTAATGAAAGTTTTCTGATACCATAACAAACGTTTCCATCTCCACGGAAGCCAATTGAACATTCGCATAAGAAACGATTTCCAGTTCCTGGACGACATATCGCGTTGGTGTCACAGTTATGTGTACCGGTGTAGCATGGATTCCGGTTAATATCAGCAGAACCATCTGCCAAGAGAGATCACATTTAGCCATGACGACTCTATCCAAGTAATAGCACTCAGATAAGGTCCAGCAGGAGATTGCTTGCAGTGCACAGGAAACAAGGAGAGAAAATACTTTTGCACCAGGAAGAAGGGGGCTTGCAGGTGATATGCAGGACATGAACCTCAGACACGGCAAGAGCACCTGCATTCCTTGTTACTTCTGCAAAGAACTGATGAGTTAAAAAAAAGAAAAAGAGAAGTCACAAAAGTCTCTCTAAAGAGAAAGACTGACAAAGATAATGCATCTTCCAGTCACTGACACTACACCCAAAATGTGATTCTTAACATCTTGGTTTGTTCGTTTTAATTAGTAGAACTTCATCTTTGTAACAAACAAAAAGAAGCACAGTCCTTTCTTGAAATCATCTGGTATGCATTTCCAAATTGCTCCTTTGTTTTGCTTTTTTTTTTTCTGATTTTAGTGCAAACAGACAAACTTGCACCGCTAATCCAAAAAAATACTCTTCATAGGCTGCCTGCTTTCCAAAGATAAAATACCATGTTTCCAGATAAACTACAGAAACTAGTTGTTACAATGGCAAATCTTACTCCCCTCTTTTGCCCTTTGCTCTGAAAAGACAAAACATTCATTAATAGAGGAACTATAAACTAGGTAAAGGTAAATTACACATTTTATGTATCTTAGCAGCAATAGATTCAAGGTGGTATGTTAGAATATTTCAAGGAATTAGATACTTAAATTCCACTGAATTTCAAGAGGAAATCACTTAAACACTCTTCCTCAAGTGAAAATACAAACTTTCAGCAGCCCCATTTATCTTCTTAATTTCTGGACCTGGACTTCTGTTGACTAATGCAACAAAATAATATAACTCATTAATTTTAATTAATTAAATAATTAATTAGGTATGCTAAAAACTATAGAAGCCTGGTCTTAATTACTCACAAAAGAGAAAAAGAAAGATTTCAAATTCATACATACCACTGATTGGACCGATGGAATTACTCATAGCATATCGCAGAATCTGCTCATCTCGGTTATAGAGGACAAATACACTGTCCACTGAGAGCTGCTGAGTAGCAGAAGCAGCATGGTGAGAGTCATCGTGAATGCATTCATCAAATGAGATGGTCTGTCGCCACTGATAGGCACCTGTGTACGTGGAAGCAACCCCGTCCCTCTCTGGCTCTGTCACCGTGTACTCTCTGGTGGATGATGAAGTGATGACTGCAACACGGCAACAAACACGCTGATCAGAACAGAGAGCAAAATTACTCTGTCCAATGCTATCTGTAGAGCTGGGGTACAGGCTGAGTAGTGTAAACAGAATTTTCAAAGGCAAGAAGGGATGGAAGTGGATGTATTTCCATGCAAAGGAATAGGCACTTGACCAGGCTTGCTCTGCTCTCAAATATTACAGCCTTGAGGAAATAAGTCTTGTAATTTATCTTGACATATTTTAAAAACTGAACTTTAGTTTGTGGGTTACCAGGTAAAGAAAGGAAAATTCAACTCGGAAAACTCAGAGGTTTCTTTAGATTAATTTAGATAATGAATCTATAAGCTAAGAAGGACAGGAGTCACCTCACCAGCACCAAACTACACCCCCTTTCAGATCATTGTGATCTGTTGGCCTTGGATTTTGACAGACTCCTGAGAAGCTGCAAGTCTGAGAGCTCTTGTGTGCTTCACAACAGTTTTCTATATTGTGAAAAATTGTGACCAAAACTCTTCAAAGCAGATCTGGGCTTGCAGATCCTCCCACCTACAGAAAGCTCCTCAGAATGCCACTACTCTTCCTATGGACATCAGAACACACCTGTATCTATCCACTTACATCAGTTAGCAAAAGCTGCATTTCTACCAAGTAATGGTGTATCAGATGTGTCATAGGACAGCAGAAGAATAACTATTTGAGAACTGGTAAATCAAAGCCAGCCTGAAGGATGCCTCCTTCCAGCCCCTGACTTTTCCTCCATGGGGACCGCATTTCTGCCAAGAAGGCAGTTGTTCTACAGAGCACACACTGCCCACACAACTCATCTGAAACTCTGAAGTTGTTCAGCACAAAGTTGAAGCTCCCTGCTCCTCCTCCTCACAGTCCATAACAACAGGCAAAGCAGCCAGAGGGCTTCAACACTGGCTACCAAAGCCATTCATTAGTAGATACAAGGCAGCGATGATGCAACTACATCATTTTCAGCTATCTCTAGCAATCAAAGTGCACCCTCTCCAGTACTCTCTCCAGTATTCACGTGCACCTGGGTGCAGCACAGGCTGCTTCCTTATTGCTCTTTGACAGCTGGGCTGGGTAACCGCCAGCAACACTCCAACCTCATTGTGGTTTTGCTGTGTTGAAACACCCATAATTTTATCCAAAGAAAGGAAAGCAAAAGAGGGGAGATTGCCCTGTAAATAGTGAAATGAAGAATGGCTCCCTTACCAAATCTCAGAGCCTGAGATAAGGAAGAGAGAGAGAGAGAGGAGAGATGTATTGAAGAGACAATGGAGGAAACTGATAAGGGAATTAAGAGGCTCCTAATTTTCTAGGCAGTTGTTCAAATTCAGTTCAAATAATACTGACAAATGCTTGTTACTAACACAAGGCATGGTCATTGCAATGCAGTTTACACAACACATACTGGTAAATAACTGGTTTGCAGAGTCTCATCGAACAAGACCAAAGCCCTCTAGATGACATCACCACAAAAGGTTACACACCAGTACAGCTCCTGCTGAAGAGCTGCAGATCCTACAAAAAGCTTTGCAACTTGTATGACTACCATCAGCACTGTGAAAATAAGACCAAGGAAAGGGAAATCAAGAGTGTTTGCAAACATCAGTTCAGAGAAAGTTAAATTCACATTTTTTCAATAAAAAGACTACAAATATTTGCACTGTCCCACTCATAATCCACCTCCTTTCGGGACCTGCTCCTAAGAGGCAAAAAGCAACTTTCTATAAATCAAGGTGTCCTAAGTACACTTGCTAAGAAGGGAATAAAATAACGTTTTTTGGATTGTCTTACTCTCTGCTCTGAGAAATGTGCACTTTCTTATAATTTCATTCTTAGGCAACCTTACCAGAACTAGAAGTGTGATAGAGTTCCGTGTATGGTTCTATATGGACTGATGCACCAGATGGGATCTCAGGTATTCTGCCCTCCATTTCTGTGCTGATGGTAAGGTGACCATGCTCATCAATTCCACTGAATCTCTGCTTTATAACAAGCTTCTCGTTGTTGCCAAGAAAAGTTACTTCAGTTTGCCGTGTAAACTCGCCACCTAAAGAAACAGCATTAGTTAAACCACCTAATAGTGGTTTCTGAATCCTTCTATCCAAAATATTGCTTCTAGCAGATAAAATCTAAATTACTATTTTCTGCAATCTTTGATGCAGCATAATTTCTAAAGTTCTGGGTTTCTACCGAAATAGCTGTCAGAGGTATTCTGATAATATCCTTGAATAATGCAAGAAAACTATATTTTCTTAAGCGCTACACATCCTAAATCGCAAGTAAGCCTGCAGAAGTGGGTATTTGTAAACAAAAAAAATGTTCCAACAAAGCTGATAATAGTAGGTCTTATCCTACAGTTAAAGTGGCAGTTGTACATTTCAGAGAAAACCTCTATTAGGAGCACAGTGAGTTAAAAAAAAAATCCAGTACATCTGTTTCCAAATCAAAACCAAGTGAAACGTATGTTATAAATTCCAGAACAAACTTCAAACACACATAATCCAAGAAAACCCCAAAACAAAAAGTTACGTTCCATTAAATTCATAGTACAGGGCTGTAAAGGATAAAATTTTAAAAAGAAACACATGTTCTCCTGGAACAGATTTGACCTACAGCTTGAATTCATGTCCACAAACAGCCAGATCTGGCCTCGAAAAGCTGTAATTGTGAACTGGGGTTTCCCTCAAATAAGTTAATAGAATAATTTGCATCTCACGCAGGAATTGCTTCTGTTAAGAATTTCAGACCTTTATGAGGTCAGATTTTCATTTCTCTTTTGCTCCATTGGTACAATCAGGCAATTAACATGTTAGACATCTTGTAATCATAGGGGCAATGTTTTTCAGTAGCTCTGTAAACTCTAGAACCAAAAACCAGATCCTTTTAAATTATCTCTTTCTTGCACAGGAACTGGCCAAGCCATTCTTCTCTCTAACAGGCCTATGTACTTGTGCACCTACAGTAAATTAAAAAGCCCAATATCTATGCATTGTAAACAAGGAAAATGGTGAGAAGTTTGATTACAAAGCAATCCATCTGCAGCTCAGAATAAATATGCTTTCATTCTATATTGCTTCTAAATACACATTTCTTTTCTCTCAAAACAGAGGAAAGCATAGCACAGCTTTTAAACATCATTTTAATGTAGAAGTTACCAGTAACACTGAATCCATTCTTATATCCTTGTTGTTCCACAGCAAACATCCATCCTATGATACCTCCAATAGAGGCAAGAGGCAGTAAAGAATACCCCAAAGTCTCTGGGATTGTGCTGATGGCAGTGTAGGCACGTCCTTGGTTCATCACGACATAGGAGTGGAGATCAGTGTTCTCGAATGTAACTGGAACAGGGTTATTTCCTACAAAGATTCTTCCTTTGACCTTTCCATTGACTCTCTGAGGAGAACCTGGCAAATCAATACAATACATCAGAACAAGATGACAGTTCTCACATACTCGCCAAGGTATGTGTTCAGAGTGTTCACTATGTTCAGAGACATTAGTGTTGAAATAAATAGCAAATGCTCACAGAATTCAACAAAGAGGAAACTGCCTAGAAACAGTGTGTTAATTTGCTTACATACACCAGTACGTGCATATGTGCATGTGTTGTCATTATACAGATGACTAAGTGGCCAAAATTGCCTAAAGAGATGCCCTTTATCCTCACTAACAGTTTTGTCTGCAAGGATAACTCCATAAACGGATGACACTGTTACAGTATTTCTGAGTGGCATACAGAAACTTCTTTTGAAGATCGTACTTCATACCAATACCTACTGAATGTAAATTTGTTCATTCCCTATTAGAAGGCTAACACCATTACATGTTAGAATAATTGACCTACTATTCTAACCTATTCTATTTCTTGACTCAAAATTATTGACCATATTAAGACTGTATTTTACAGAAGCAGCTACTTTGGATTGCTAGCTTTCTTTTGTATATAATTTCCCCACATGCAAATTCAGATTCTATTATCAATAGATCCTTCTTTTCTTTCTCTGGAAGATTCAGTTTTATGAACCAAAAGCTAAGTAGCAGATTTTGATTTCTTGCCTTATAAAACACAAAGTCTGCAGTCAGCTGTTTTACTTGTTGAAACGCATCTATACTCTGAGTCAAGTCACCATGAGGATTACAAGTGTATACGTAAGAAATTCCTTTATGGATTTTACACAGGAACAAAAATCTGGCAGATTAACCCTTTAGTAAAGAAGCTTAAAAGTCAGACAAAGATGAGCCATGCTTTTTAGTTTGATGATCCAAGTTAATTTGTTCATCCCCTTTGAACTGTCCATTTCTAGAGAGATGACCGTATCAGATTATAACACACTAGAACTTCACGACTAATTTTAACAAAAAACACTGGATGTTAATCCATCTATTAAATTATGCCAGTTACAGAAGTTTATTTTTTCTAGAAAGTCACGTTAAAATACATAATGCATATAACTGAAGGCCTAAAATAATTTGCTTCATTCAAAAAACCCACACCATTTTAGAAAGTATAGCTCACTTCTTAAAATACCTTTCAACAAATTGCAGTGATAAGTCTTTCAAAAAGTACTTAACAACGTCTTTTTTTACTACTGAAAACAGGTGGCCTTGTTCAAGAACACCATGTATACTTGCTGCTTATGCATCTAATTTTCAAAAAACTTACCTTCTGCTACACATTGTCTGCCATTTCCTTTGTAACCAGCAATACAACTGCAGCAAAATCCATTGGGATAATCTGTGCAAATAGCATGAACAGAGCACTGGTGCCGGTTGTTAGCACAGGTCTGTTGGACATCTGTGTGGTAGCGAAACACTGTAGAAAGCAAGACCAGACACTTATACTTCATGTAATTACTACAGTATTCACATATCCCTGGTTTAGTTTAAAAGTATCTCTAGACTCACTTGATTAGCTTTTTCATTTTCTCTTTTTAAGGAAAACAAACAACTACAATTGATTTTTGCTAACTTTGCAAATGCAAGTAGTAGTCTACTATTTTGCAGAAATTATCGGGGCTTCAGATATTAGAAGACTGTTTAATTCTACTGACTTCAGCAGATCTATATTAATCCAGATCAGTTAAACTGTCTTACTGAAACTAAACCCACAATAATTTTAACGTGGCCTTGTTTCCAAACAAAAGCAAAAAGGAACCTTTCCAACCTTAGTTAAGATTACATGGTTATAAACAGCCCTGGGCAAAAGAGATGGGGAAATCAGTTCCTACGGAATGTGTCAGCTTTAGGAATACAATTCTCTCTGCAGGAAGCTTTCCTTTGGATGGATCCAGGTTCCACAGACACACCATAAACGTGCTCCCCTGTGAGCTTGATTAGAGAACTAGTTTACTAGACTGGCAAGATCTGAATCTGAGGTGACATCTAAGTTAACTACTTTGATTAATAAGATTAACTTATTAAATGTGTTCAGATGGCATCCTGGGGTGTATTAGAAGGGGGGTGGTCAGTAGGTCGAGAGAGGTTCTCCTTCCCCTCTACTCTGCCCTGGTGAGACCACATCTGGAATATTGTGTCCAGTTCTGGGCCCCTCAGTTCAAGAAGGACAGGGAACTGCTGGAGAGGGTCCAGCGCAGGGCAACAAAGATGATTAAGGGAGTGGAGCATCTCCCTTATGAGGAAAGGCTGGGGGAGCTGGGTCTCTTTAGTTTGGAGGAGACTGAGGGGTGACCTTATTCATGTTTACAAATATATAAAGGGTGAGTGTCACAAGGATGGAGACAGGCTCTTCTCGGTGACAACCAATGATAGGACAAGGGGTAATGGGTTCAAACTGGAACACAACAGGTTCCACTTAAATATGAGAAGAAACTTCTTCTCAGTGAGTGTGACAGAGCACTGGAACAGGCTCCCCGGGGGGGTTGTGGAGTCTCCTACTCTGGAGACATTCAAAACCCGCCTGGACACCTTCCTGTGTAACCTCATCTGGGTGTTCCTGCTCCGGCAGGGGGATTGGACTAGATGATCTTTTGAGGTCCCTTCCAATCCCTAACATTCTGTGATTCTGTGATTCTGTGTAGTGAGAAGGTAACACACTATTTCTTTAGTACAATCTCTTGCACACCTCTATTTTTTTGCAGCCCATGAATCTTAGAAGGACCCAAGCTGTACAAAAGACCTTACCTATACCAGTTTCATCAAATTCTTCCACATCTATGACTTGGGGTTGCTGTGGGGGAAACTGCTGGACCTGAAATGGGCGAGGTGGAGCTTTTGCTGTCGGGAAATCTTGATGACTGTAGAAAGATTCAGTTGAAGGTGTTTCTGTCACATCTTGGTACGAAGTCTGAAAGTCTTCTGCAGCTAGCTGAGGAACACTATATGTAATGTGGTGCTGATCATCTTCTGCGCTGTCGGTACTACTGGTGACATACTGTTGTCTTATTTCAGTGGAGCCATAGTCTGACATAAATGGTTTTGAAGTCATCTCCTGGTCTTGTTCATCGAACTCTAGGCTCTCCAAAACGTTGCTGATCTTGGCAGGCACAATACTGTCAGATGAGCTGCCAATCTCAAACACCCAGACACCTTGCTTCCCAGCATTGCTGCTTCTATCAAAGAGAAGCATATACCAAATGAAAATGATCAAGCACAAGTTGTGTGGTATCTCTAGCCTACACAAAATGTCATCCTTCACTGAGAAATATCAGGACAAAGCTGTCAAATTATCTTATCTCTATGCTTATCTACAGGTAGTTTATTCAGCTATAAAATCCCTGAGAGTTTGCACAGCATTTTTTCTCCACACCCAGAGCTTTTTTCTTGAGAATTTCTAGCCTGCTTGTCTCCAAAGTGATAAGAAAAAAGGCAGATATTTGGGCCACAAAGACCTTTCTAACACTTACTAGTACTTTGTAACTCAGTCCCTTTCAATCTTGTTCACTTTTTCTTTCAAAAAAAGACTGCCAAGGATAGACTACAAGGAGTTAAAGTCTAAAGTGGTCCTACTTTTAGAAGGGCTTTTGACAAACTAGACCAAAGTTGTCCTATTCCTCAAGAGGGTGGATATTCATCAGTGGCAGACTTTGTGATTTCTCATGCAATGCCTAATGGGATCTTATTATTTCTCATTGACTCATGCTACAATTAAGAAAAACATGGAACCTCTTGATGTTTTCTTGAGGAGTTTAAACAAATAAAAAAGCATACTTGTGCAGGTTTCTGATGCTGTCTTCATCATTAGCAATGACATTGTAGGATCCTGGCTTTTCCCAAAAATAGTAGTTTGTAGATGCTTGACTAAAGCCAACCATAGCAGGAATCTTTTCATCATTGTTCTTGGAGTATGTACTATAGAACTGCAAACTGTCTTCTGGATAAAGGAAAATTGCATAGGAACTGGAATCAGAAGAGGCTAAAACAGCCTGGAATGTGTTTCTCTGTGGAAAAAAAAAAATAACTTCCATTTACTCAAGGAAAAATAGTCAAAATAAACAACAGTAAAACACTTTCTTAAACACAAACTCAAAATCAGAATTTCCATCACACAAAACGCATCATGTACTTCCTAGAAGAAATCAATATTATGCAAGCTTATAATTTGCTAATGGAGTTTTAGCTTTAGCATACATAAACATTAAAAAGCATTATCAAAGGTAAGTTAAATCTATTCAGAAATATCCAGAGAGGCTGTCTAAAGCATAACAATTCTAAGTTCTGTGACATGCACATGATGCTGTATCCTCACTTGAAAATACAGTGATGTGCTAAACTACATAGAAAAATTCTGGAAGCAGAATATTTAAAGAAGAGTTAAAGTTTCATGTTGCTGCAAGTGTCTTTTCCTGTAGGAACACTCCTATATACTGTAGGAACCGTCAAGATAGTACCTCAGACATCAGCTATTCATTACTACCAGGTGAAGAAACATTACTGTGAACACAATAGTTGTGTCAAGTGATGCACAAGAAATTAATCTTTGACAAAATAAGATTTGCTAACTTGTGGTAATGTTCTCAACTTCATACATTGTGAGCAGGCTCATCAGCTGGGATAATTATGGTGCATAAAGTATCTTTGCAGGATAGTAACTAACATGGTTTAAAAGGGAAAATGGTTTGCAAGTAATAAAAAAAATAACCTCTAACTTCTTCATTCTTCTTCATTCAATAGTAGCTACAAAGCATGATCTTTTAGAGAACGCAATGTTCACAGTCTGAAGCTCCTATTAGTCCATATACCTATCAGATTTTAGATAGTTTGATATCAAAATGACTTAAGAGTTGGCTGAAAAATGCAAGCCAACTGGATTATATTGCACAGATGAAGGGCAGGATATGCTACTATTTCAGTTATTACCACATCACACTTAACATTCAGAGAGTTGTCAGGGAATACAAAAGCATCAGCTATGTAGATTCAAGCATATTCTTTTGAATTAATAAAATACTGTAAAATTAAAATCAAGAAAAAATTCTGGAAACTCCTATTTTGCTTCAGCCTTTTCAGCAACAAAATACATTCTTAACTGTACAGGATTCATTTAAACACAAAGGAATTCAAGCCTTCAAAGCAACAGGTTACAGTGATACACTCCAGCTAAACGTGTGTCCAGTATGTCTTACAAGCTCTGATTAACATTCACCTTTTCTTCCAAGCCTTGATCTTCTCCTGGTGCCTGGTAAGGAGCCACGAGCTTCCAGGTAACAATAACAACACTGCTGGGATCAAAAGTAGTCTCAGGGAAACCACTTTTGATATAGTCTGATGCAAGCTGCAAGACATCTGAGGATGAATCTTCTCTGTAATACACATTTCCACCTCCATCTGTTGTGTCCAAGTCAGCCATAAAAGGAGCAATAGCCCCAAAACTGACTGGAAATTGACCAAGATATTTTTCTTCACTTGAAGGCTCATTCACTGCAATAATCCCATTAGTGGCAACCTAATAAAAAAGTGGAAATTATCAGATAGATACTGTTAATATGGCTGTCTCCCACACCTTTGTGCTCTAGATCACAATATTTTCATTGCATTTCAAAAAGAAATTGAGTCAAGAGTCAGTATTGTATTTGTAAAGTAACTGATTTTTTTCAAGTTGGTTTTTTTTTTGGTATCGTGTGTCATGAGTCCTGGGATTTCAGTTGCTCAAAACCAGAGGCGTACTTTACAGATAGATCGACTTCTTTTCCCTCAATAAAGATTTTAGCTATTTAAATTTCAGGCACTTATTGCCTCTTCTAACAAAGATGCACATAACCACCATTTTTGACAAGTTTCCCAGTCTTTCTCAGACGAAGACCCAGGGCAATCCCTCTGTCAAGAATTGTGTACAGACCTGCCCAGATGATCAAAAGCTCTTCTCTCTTTTAGTTGTCACTCTCCTGAAGAGCAGTTTTACAACAACATGGCTGGGGAGAGTAAGGATGAAGCAAGTATTTGCAACAGTTCCTTTTCCAGTTAACCACTGAGGTGATTCTTACCTGCTGTAAAGCAGAGTGGACTACAAATAACCTTTATTAAAGTCACAGTATACCCCCTGGAAATGTGGACTTCAATCATGAAGGTAGAGGGGGGTGCTTAATGTGGACAGTTTAGAAAGTTGCCTGTTCCCAAAAAAGTCTGATGTTGAAAAAAAAAGAAAAAGGAAAAAAAAAAAGAGAGGAAAGGAGAAACTGAACAGCTTTGCCTCATTCCACACACACACACATAAGTCATGACACAACAGGCTATGTCACTCCCATGAAAATGTGGTAACGGGGTCAAGGATGCAAGTGGGTCAGTTGAGCTTTCCTTGCTACTGCAGCACTGCCTAGAAGCTGATAGAACTTCTGAGCAAAGAACTAATCTACACATAGATGCTCAAAAAACTGTTCCATGATTAAATGCCGTAATAGCTTGGGTGAAAATCTTCTAGGAAGATGTACAGATTTCTCTTTGCTTGGCCAAGACTGCTCTAATTTTCACTTCACTTCACCCATCCTCCTAGGAAGCTGTGAGCACAGCTCCTATACCACAGGCTATAGAGGCTAGGAGACAGAATTTTTATAGCAGATACAGGCCATCCTGTAAATTCCCTTACAGTTGAGTGCCCTGACACAGTCCTATGGAAAACTGGCTCTGTTGGGAAATTAAAATAAAATAAAATAAAATAAAATAAAATAAAATAAAATAAAATAAAATAAAATAAAATAAAGCATTAACATATATAAGTGAAACTCTTAGTCTGAAAATGCATACATACCGACTCAGCGAGATTTAACTGGTCTGTAAGATGACAACTCACAGCCAACTACCTCTGACTAAAAATAAAACAAATAAATACATACATACAGGTAGATGCTACAGTGTATCCAAATGTGACAGCCAAACTCCCTTAGCAAACCTGAGCTGTCACACACAGAAGCAGCAAACAAGACCAGAGGTGTCAGGCCTTGAGGCAGTGTATGAACTACTCACACACAGCTTTTTGTCCCAGATCTTCTTCCAGATGTGTATGGCACTGTACGGAATCAGACACACACAAGTGTGTTTCCAAGAGTTTGACTGTGTGATAACAGGACACATCTGGCTACAGGCAGCCAGGCACTCACCACTCTGGAGCTGCTGCCATACATGTGGATGACTCAGAAAGGGACAGAGGTCCCAAAACTGGCTCCACAAGCTATGAAACTAAAACTGCAGTCTCCCACATATTTATCTCGCCCACAGGGATTCCTGTGAGTCCAAGAACAACTAATTCCTGCTGGATCTTTTCACATGGTCAAGATATTCACAATGTTACACAATCTTTATGAATTCTTGGAATAGGGTCAGAATGGCCACTGTGACCCAGACTGCAAGGCCATCCAGCCCTGTGGCCGGTCCCCAGCCATACCTGTTAGCTTACGGATTCAACCAGAACAAGAGAAGGACATGCTCATACTCCTCCGACCAGCCTCACTGACCACATTCAGCTCAAGTGATTCCCCGTGGTTTGACTGTTTCTTCATCCTCAGTGGATCTCCTTCATGTGTTTGTTAAGTCTTCCCTTCAACACATACAAACTTTATGCGTCCACAAAATCCCTTAAAAAGGAATTCCACAGATCTGTGACTCATACCCTGAGGTCTCTCCTACTTTTTTTGTTTTCAGTCTGGCTCTCAGCATCATTTGATGGCCCCTAGTTTTTGCATTGGGACATACAGCCAAATCCTACCCAGTCTTTCACTCTATGTAACTTCCTACAGAATGAAGCCCCCCAGCCTATTCATTCTCATAATCTCCAAATTTTTCTTTCCCTTTTCTACCCATATATTTGGAAACAAGGAGGCCAATGCTACATATATTCTTCAAGACACAGAGAAACTGTGGGCTGGGCAAGCCTGTCAGGGATGTTTGCTATATACATCTTGGCAACACCCTTTAAAATCTGGACCACCATTATTACCACTAGATATGGCAAATCAGAAAAAGTGTACTACAGGAACTCTTACTACAAATCACCCCTTCATATACAGCACACACCTATACCTTGAATCTTCCTTTGGCTATCCAGGGAATCTGAGCATGTCCCCTGCCACATGCTAGTGGTCAATCAGCTTGGTATATAATGGTAAGCACAAATCATTAGCTAAACTTAGCAAATAGTTCATGAGGTATATCAGAATTTACTTTTTAAATGGCTTTATGTATGCTGTGTTGTCTGCAGATGTATAATTTCATTAGTTGCTACAGTGAAAACCAATTAAAAAGTTAACATCATGTAAAAAATGGGAAGCTTTTTTCATGCATGAACTATGTCTCTAAGATATAAAGCAGTATGTAATCTGGTACAAGCATGATGGGAATGCAGGTCACATTAGAAAGGCAAAGAGGAAGCTGAATATTGTGATCATCTTTTTTCCTCTAATAATTTGAGACTTAAGAGTGGCCACAGATCCTAAGATGAGCTATGAATTTTAGGAATACAGAACTGAAAAGACAGCATGGGTTACTGCAGCCTAGACCCCGCAATGGCAGGCAGCCATGCAACAGAGCTCTAGGCCAGAAAGGTTCCCAGAACATCTATTACATCTATACACTAGAAAATCCCTCATATCTCTGTAAAGCAAAGCTAAAACTTACCCTAAAAACTAAAAGTCACCAGTTACACTCTACCACTGGAAGAGAGTAGAGAAAATGGTGGACATTAAGACATTTTAGCAAGGAGATGCGCTTCACCTTTAAAGTAATAAATTTAGAGTAAATTAAAAGTTTTTCCCGTCCTTCTCCTTGCTCACACTTTTTGAACACAAGCACCCCTACTCCCACTTTAAATCCTCTTGTGAGAGATGACTGCTGTTTGAAGTATTTTAAACAAGTTCCATGCTCTTCATCAGATTTGGTGTGTGCAGTCTTTGCGGCTGCATGGTCCCCCATTTATGGAAGAGATTAAAATAACATTAAGAGAAAACACAATCAGGACTAGTTAATACTACAGAACAAAGCAGAGACCAGAAGAAACGACCTAAAATTCGGCCTTCCCCTTTTCACAAATTAAGTGCATGCTTCTGACTATTTGTTTCCTATTTTGCTAAAAATTAAAACGCAACAAGTAAAGTTATTAAGGAGATGCAAAAATCCCAGCTCCATTTTAATTTGTTTCTAGTTTATAAATTAGATGGTTCAGTTTCAAATGTTAAGGGAATGCTTGGTTGCAAGTACTCTATCACCCAGAAAACATTTGCAAGCCATTAAATGAAAATAAATACAAGAACTAACTCACTTAGTGAAGAGATTTTTAGTGTACAGAAAGAACATTCATCATTACTGAAAAAATGTTGTTAGTTTTCAGATTTTACAATACATTTCTACTGACAAAGATGGGGCATAGTATGTATTAACTTTACTTTGTTCCTTTCAAGGTCACATGGATAGGTTAACGTGTGAACCCCAAAATAAAGAGAAGTAATTCAGGGTAAGTACTGGGTTTCATTAAAATCTCATTCCTGTCAAAAGGGAAAGGGGAGAAAAGAAAGCCCTCAGGTAGGCGTTGTCTAAAGAAAGCCCAACTGTACTGTATATCTTTCCTTTTAGGGTATAATACTATTTAACTTGACAGGAACTAACACAGATGTATTTTTAGCATGTTAAACTTCTGGATTACACACATAGTTGACATAATTCGTGGTTTGTAACATAACAAATCACACACACTCCATTATAGGTCCACCCAAAAAAACAAAGGAGAAAGAAGTATAAAGTAACAAAATACTTCTGTTGAAAGAAAAAGCGTGTCTGTGTGTATAACAAAAAATTAATCTTAAAACAAATGAGGTATTTTTCCTTGTTCAGTTACTAGGCATTTTGAAAACTTGAATATTTCTGAGTAAGACAGTTTAGAAAAAATTGATTTCTTTGTATAATGAAGTGTCAGCTGACTTAAAGCAGCAAAATTTTCTACTATAAACATGACCAACTATTAATTTAGGAAGTTAATAAAAGTAACGATTAACAAATTTACCCAAGTTTGCCTTAAAGGACTCTGATTCTTCCCTAAAAGGAAATAATCCCTAATCATTTAGCTTTTCCACATCAGTGAGCCCTAGTGTAAACTGAAAAAGCCTTAATAAAAGTGTGCTATTAAAACAAATAGATCAGTATGGGGTAGTGATGGGATTAAATGTTAAAAACCTTGCACAGGAAAACACCATATTGAAGATTACAGTACGTGAAAGTCTGTTTCCACTTATAGTAAATAAAAGTTCTCTCTTCTGTCTATGAAAAGAAAGAAGGTTTTGTTGCCAGGGATTTTATGACAAGTGATACTAAACAATCGTTCCTCAGAACTCCTTGCCTTTTTTTATTCATGTGTAGACCTAACTAAAACAACTCAGCTTCTTAGCTGGTGGAAAAATAGAGAACTCATGTAAATTCTCAAGTAATTGAAGGCAAAATTTGCAAAAACCAAGCATTCAAAAATTAAGATAAGGTTGTTACATTATTTTGATGTACCATACAGAAACAAGTATTTCATCACAATGACTCAAAATCAGATCCAGGAATTCCTTTGAGTATTATGATGTATTTCTACCAATACCACGTATTACTTGTATCAGCTTGGTAGTATTTACTAACAACTAGCAATACTTTGGCAAATTCGGCTCACTGAATAACATCACAGAGCTTAGTAAGTACTCACTACCAATATACAATATAACTATGTATTGTGAAGGTGCATTTAAGGCTGCTCAATACCTCTCCTTAATAAGTATACATCTCCTTTCCCTACTCCCATACAGGTCGTGCTATGCTTTTGTTTTGCAATACTTGTGACAGATTAAATGCAAATTACAATCCTGTGCATATTAAGCAAATGGATACTGAAATACCATTATCAGATTTTTCCTATATTAAAATAATTTATCCTTAGTACTAAGTAATCACAATGCAAGAGCTCTAAAAATTATTCTGGAATAGCCTCTATACAGGTATTCTTCCAGACAAAAACTAACTACAACCATTCCTGTTTTATGATACAGGCAAGTAACGAGATCATTAAACTAAAGAAACTTAGTGTTGTTAACCAATTTACTGCTCTTTGAAGACTCTGCCCCCTTTCTGTCACTTATCTGACAAGTTACTTGTTATCTTTGCTTCTCAGTGACTGATTGATACAGTTTGCTGCCTTTCAAGAATACGTCTGTACTTCAAAAAGTGTATTTTTTACTTGGGTTGGCTAACCATTGACCAAACTTAGAGTATGGAAGACAAGACGATGAACTAAGGGTCAAACTGAAATCTGAATTCCACTTAATACTTGTGAATTGATTTGTCTTTACTGACAGTCTCAGTTACCAACATTAATTTTCTACACAGGTGTAACTTGAATTCCTCAAAATTTCAGATTTCCGATGTAATTTCAGGATTTATGTAGGTAGGGGCAGTGTGGACAATGAAAAAGAGCACAACTTAAGTGGCAGCACTAATATAATTCAGTGTAAAGCAAGCATGTTAAATCTTTAGTGAATACCCACAAAATGGACTCAAGTAAATGGGAACTACATAAAATTTTGACTGTGGCCACACGGAGATCTAGTTTCCCAAGTGTCTCCATGCAGAATAGTCCCCAAAGTTGCATCTTAAACCCAAGCTGCCAAAGCACGTTGGTTTATCTGGACATGGAGGTGGGTTTTAACTTGAACAGATTAATGCACTAAACACACTGAGCCTTCCATACTAAGACCTTTCTAAATACACTAGTTGCCATCTTCAACTGCCAGCCTAGATGAGGCTTCAGGGGAAAAGAGGCAATGATAAACCAGACAGTACTCTTGCAGCGTTCTGAAGGCATGCTGCCATTTTTAACATTCTTTTCTGGCTACTTTTGAACAGCTCTGCTCCAGACAATCTGGTTTTAATCCCACCTTCATATACCAAACGTCCTTCACTAGCCATAAACAGGCACACACAACTCTGGGATGCAGATTCTGCTATGAGGCATGCACACACGGCAGAGGTCTGCCTGCAGCTCAAAGTCTGCAATTGCTCTGGATATATATTTCCCCTCTCCAAGGAGACCCCTGAGCAATGAACACTTGAGAATGCCTGAGCCATTAAGGGGGCAGAACAGCACTCTCAGTGCTAAGAGGTGCACGTCTTGGACATCCCAGGCTGCTGGCCAGATACTCATAGTTTCAGTTTTGTGACTTGGGCATGCTGAAGCACACAAAACATAGAGCACAACAAGGATGTTTCTTAGCTGGACATACACCCTATGTGCGAGCACAAAAAATGCCTGGAGACAGCGTTCACTCTGGATAACCGATTACACCCTCTTTACCCTCCTGCTGCCTGTTGCATTGCCTCTCCAGACTCTGGGCATCGCAAAGAATCAGCTTGATACCTGACTGAACACAACTGGAACAATTAAGCTCTTTGGACCAACCTCTGACCACGGCGCTCACACAACCAACGTGAAACCAACTAAGCATCACCACGCGACAACCCAAAGACAGGCAGCTCCACGACAAGAGGCGACAAACCCGGCGTAGAATCCCCAACAGCCTTTCGGATCCTCCGGCAGCCGGAGCGGGGCCCCGCGCCCTCCCGGCCCCACACTTACGTAGAGGGAGCGAACGGCGGCGCCGTAGAAGCGCAGCGCCGTGCTCAGCTCCAGCGCCGCCGAGCGCGCATCGTCCCCGGGCTCCAGCGTGGCATCCCCTCGCTCCTGGCCGTGCGGCAGCAGCGCCAGCCGCTCGGCGGGCAGCGCCAGGGGCAGCGCCAGGGCCAGCAGTGCCCAGCGCGGGCAGCTCGGCCCGACCCGCATCCCTACAGCTCCCGGCACCGCGGCCCCGTCCCGCCGCTATAAGCGCGGGCAGCGGGGGTGGCCGGGCGGGGGCGCGGCCAATGGCTGCGCTGGGGGCCGGGGGACGGGCGGGACCCGCTGCCCCCCGGGGAGCCCCCGGCACGGCTCCGCCCGCCGCCGGGACCCCCCGGGGCCCGCTCACACAGCCCGGAGCGGGAGACAGAGCGAAGGGGGTTCAGAGAGCAAAGCGGCGGCAGCTCCGGGCACGGTTCACCGGCAGCGCTCTTGGGGCGCGGGGCTGGAGAGACTCAATCGCTTTCGGGACCGGAGCGTGTCGCTGGTGGGGTGAGGAACTCGGGAAGCTAAATCGGTGCGGGGTTGCAGGCATCCGGCAGATGCTTTCAAAGCTACGGATCTCCCAGGACTAGCGGGGATTCTGCGTTAGTTTGGGAAATCTGGATTCACACTTCTCCCAGCAGCTGCAGGGTCTTCCATCAGTGAAGTACCAAAATGAACGTGAGACAAAACTATGAATCCCTATGCCATCTTCTGAAATATATTGACACCAGCTTATTATCAGGGGAAAATGATGAAATACACTGGAATGCGTTCCATAAATTCACAACAATGTCAGAGCTGCATTTGATTGTAAAATAAAAGTTTTTTAAAAAAAATCTGTAAATGAAAACTCACTGATGATAGGAGATACACAGAAAATAAATACGAGATATCTAAATACATTCTATGTCTTGTTTTATAACTTAGTCCTGCTCCAAAGAAACACTCGGAGGCAACTGAAGAATAGTATATTCCATATATTTTTCCTAAAGCTTCCAAGTGAAGACAGCAGTGTCTAAGAATTAAATCTTGTCTGGTAAAGTATATGCCGTGATATTTACACAGCATGTTTATAGCAGAAAATCACCTGAGGAAAGGCAACTGAAATGCTACCCACATGTTTTTTACATGTTTTTTTACTTTTCTTTAAACACATGATCATTTTTCTGGTAACAAAATGTAATTTTGCATTTGGCGAATTGCAAGAGCACAAGACATTCCAGGGCAGAGCTATAGCTATGACTACCTAAAAGAGAGAAACACATTTGAATACCTAATCACCATTATTATCACTAGCACCTATTTACAAGTGACTTGTGTATTTCTGTGAACACAGCCACTGAGACAAGCAGTGCTGTGTCTGGGAGGAAGACAAGTCTTCTCTCCACACAAGTCAGTTTTCGCTGTATTTTCACCTGCAACTTCCCTCTGTATTTTCAGCACCTGTAAGACAGTAACAAGTGGATTCTGGGATATCTGGCTAACCACTGCTACAAAAGCAGTCTCTTGGCTGGATCACCACCATATGTGAGCACAATCAGTTTTACAAAGATACCTCAAGATACCCAGCTGAGGGATCCTTCTCTTCATTTGACAAACAGATACTTAAACTACAAGCAGTTAAGAAAATTGTAACTTCTTACCCACATTAAATGTGTACACTGCAATATTACCAAGTGCTTTCACCACAAAATCATTCTCCCATTACAAGATCCCCTGTCCAGCATAAGCCTGTTTCCAAACCTGCAGAACCTAAAGGCAAGATGTGCTTGTGCAATGCAGCTCCATAGCAAAGAGAAAGCCTAAATTAGACCCCATAACACCTCTACAACCCCATATGCACATTCAGTACATAAAAATGTCATTTCTGTTAGGCTTGAAGTTTTCCACAGCCACAGTTTCCTTCAATATGAAAGCCATCCTCAAACAGAGGAACACATAAGCATAACAAGAAAAAAACTCTGAGAGGGTATCTTTTACCTGTCAGATCTGCATTATTTCCTAGTATTACATCCAGAATTTGGAGGATGAGGACCACTGGGAAGCCAGAAACTGGGAAGCATTAAATCTGAAATTTATTTGAAGGCTAAAGAGTTACCTACATGTGCATGTTTAAATAGTCATGTAATGGTAAATCCTTTGTCCATTAGTCAGTATATTGTGATTATTTAGTCTGTTTTTACCTTGAATAAGATTACCTTGTATGCAGCTCCCACTGTGAGAAAAATTGTTAGTTCTAAGACTAAAAAAAGTATTTTCAGTTGTTATCCCTAGCATCTTCAATAATGACCTGAAAAGGGGATAGAAAAGCATGCTTAGCTATGATGTAATTAATTGGGGGATATTAATGCTAACACCAACCAGAACAGAGAACACAAAAGACTTTAATGAGATTTAAGAAGGGAAGAAAGGTATTCAGATGCAAACTGGAATATCAGAGGCTAACACACCATTGGGAAAAATCTTCCAGAACACAGCTAGTAAATGCCAAGAAGAACATAATATTTTCAATGGATCATAAATCAGATATGACAGCAGTTTACATCTAGCATCCCTAGAGCAGCCACTGAGATCCTGTACAATGAGCAGGTTTTATTGTGTTACAAGGAGGTGACATTGTCTGAAGGGATATAATGACACTGCCTTTCCAGAGATTTCTGTGAGATCTCTGATCTCACAAGCAAATTCACCACTGAAGAGAATTCAGAGTGAAACAATAAAAAAAGATCAGAAGACTAGGAGTCACATAGAAGGAATTGTTAAAGAACTTAACACGTGTACTTGGCTAAATGATAATGGGGAGGAAATTTGATTAACATATTCCGTCAAAGATATGGAGTGTCTTCAAATATCTGAAGAGAGCTACCAAACAGACAGAGGAATTATATGGGGGAGATTGAAGAGTACAGATAAACAGGAGATCAAAACAACTAAACAAAGCCATGAAAGCAAGTATCAGGAAAGGCTTCCTTACCATGGAGTCTATTTTCAGAAAAATCCTAGATTAGGCATAGTGAAAGCGGAATGACAGCAAGCTTTGAGTAGTCCAAATTACTAAACAATAGACATTAAGGAATAATTTTGTATTTGATCATGGGACGAGACAGCCCAACAGATTTTGACCTGAGTTTCTGTGTTCATAAGGCACTAAAATAGCTCACAGGTATACAGGCACATTTATTTGAAAACTTCCAGTGCCTACATGTGAGGAGATTTGGAAAAGGGGATTGCAGACACTGTGACTCTCCTGATCTTCTTAAGCTCTCCCTGGGTTCCACTAACAGAGAGAAGGGAGTTAGCGTCCCCTTTGCTGGAATGACTGGAGGAAAGACAGTAATGCCCAGGGCCCCTAATGATGATGATCTGCTGTCCAAAGATGACAAAGCATTCTAGTGGATGGATCATTGCAGGACAGAGTAACCACGTGGTAATAAACTGGAGAGAACTGAGTGTTTGGGATAATGACAGGAAAGAACAGAATTAAGGTCTGCTGAGAAGAAGCATTTTTTAGAGAGACAAGGTCATGGGAATGAGAGGGTCACAAGCAGATGCAAGGCTTGCAGGAAGATCATGGAGTGCGCATCATAAATTTAAATTACTTTGTCTTGGAACTTAATGTTCATTGCTCATTAGAGCGGAACATGAAAAGATTCCCTCTGTAACTCTACATGAGCCTGTATCACTATTGAGGTCACAAGACCCAGGAACAACTTCAAAAAACGCATATTTTGCAGCAGAACTTTCTGTAGAAGGAGGCTAATTTTGAAGTGCTGTTAGATGTTCTTGAGGAGACATGCAAATGAAGTGCAATACTTCATCTCACCCTTTGCATTACTGCAGGGTACAGAAGATTGCAGAATCCCTTCTTTTTCTCTCATGCGGAGATCTTACAGGGCAACAAAAGGACAAGCTCCTTGGGAACTCATATCCTGTTCTGGAGAACAGCTGGGCAACACTTGGCCAATGACCTGGTCAGTACAGAAGAGATGTACTGCTGCGATGAAATGGCACAGAGCAGGAACACATTAGTAACTGCCTGGAGCAGGGCAAGAAGCACAGGAGAAGCAGTATCTCTCAGACCCTTCCTAGGTCTGGTGCTGAGAGGGACTCTTTACATTTCTAGGGTTACCTTCATCTATTTCTATGTCTCATTATTAGAAATGACAAATATATTAAGAAGGTACAGAAAAAAATATCACAGAGGAAGATATGCGGAGAATTTGTGCTTGTACAGAAGCACAAACACTTGTCTTCATCCCAGTTTATAATACAGGAAAAATTAGAAGGAAAATGGAACAGAAAAATATCAGCATAATGGAAACTGGCCAGATAAAAAAGCAGCCTTACAATCCTCCTATCCTGTAGCCACATGAAAAAATATGACGCTTTTTATCTTTTTTTATGTTTTATCAAAATACCCTTTTAATATCCTAATGCTTGTTGTCTTTCAAGAATTAAGTCTCTAATCCCGTAAGAATACTAGGACTTCTCTATAGCAAGAGAGAGTTGTAATAGGGCTAGAAAATCTACAATTAGTCTTCTATTTAAATATTCAGCACAACTACTACACCTACTAGACTCCAAGTCTGTTTTGCTATTATCTAAAAGTTTTAGCTTTGTGCAACAACAGACTCTGAACAGACTATAATAACCAACTTCAGACTTTTAAAAACACACAGGAGGCAGGAAGACAAAACGTATGACCAGTTTCTCATCTATGCAAAAAACAATTAGAATAAGAAGGAACATTGTTTTTTAAACAATGGGAATGCCATTTGGAAAAGCAATTCAAATGGGACAGGAAGTAAGATATGGGAAAGGTATCCTTTACCTCTTATCTACTCCAAGATTAAAGAAATAACTACTCTGAGCCACTGATATCTTACTGTGTCAGATTTCAGAACAAAGATAATATACGCAGGGAAAATACATCTCCTTGCAGCCTGGTAATGAGATGGTATTTAGTGCATCTCAAGTTAAATCATCACTTCAGATTGAATGTGCACTCAGATCAAAAGCATTGCTACATTTTGTATTCTGTTTTACTTGGGATCTAGATTTTGACTGCAATGACTCTGAATGTCGGTTGTACATAGAACACACAAAAACCATTTTACATTGAGTTGCAGCAGCAAAGATTCTAGATTACAATCAATAAGAACAGAGAGGCCAAGCGCTGGTCTGATGCTATTGGTGGCTAGAAATTCAATAACAAATGATCACAAGAGAAGCTCAGCCTCAGCTCTTCTACAAACAATCAAAAGGGCTAACAAAATCTGAAACATTGGCACAGTCTCTCCTGTGACAGCCAAGCTACTATCTCATTTCTGCTCCTTGTGCCTACAGAGCCTCCCAGCCTCATGGAGCCTGGCCCTGCCTAGATTGTCTACCTGCTGGAATAATACAACTTGCAACAATCACCATTTAGAAAAGGAGAACGTGGTTTCTCAGGTGAGTCTAAAAAAAATCATGGCAATTTAGAAAAGACACTAAACTCATTTTCCCACCATCATGATTGGATGATATCTTTTACAAGGAAAAAGACTTATTTCTGAAACTGAGTTTCTGATGTGGAATCCATTGCCTAAACCAGTGAAATTCACCCAGGAGAATATATCGTTACCATGAGCAGCTGTGACTAAGTCAGAGACACTGATTTTCATTCAGGGTAGATGATGCTGGGGTGCAGCAAAGGCCAACAATTTTAATTACTGCTTTTTAGGACAGGACTGGATAAGGGAATAAATACTTAATAAAGATAACATCTATTCTTACTAACTGTATGGTCTCGGAATTAGATTGTGGTTTATCTTTACATGTAGAGATAGTGGTGAAAGCCCTCCACGCTTTGCCAGAGTGAACACTATGTATTAATATTCCCTTTAATGAGGTTGCTTATAAATGCTTTCTTTGTTGGACAAGGTCTATTAAGAAGTAAAATTCCTCCATCCAGAAAAGAGCATGTGTTTCCTTACCTCTCCTGGTCAACTGTTCAAAGTTAGCTACACCGAAAGCTTTCTGCTTTCAGGAATCCACTCAGCACACACCAAAGTCTCCTACAAGTTACTGAAATTTATTTGTGAGCTTATTTGCTGAGTGGGGTAGATGTACCTGTGTGCTCAAAGGCTAAAATGTTTCTTCTTAAAACTTTGCCTGAGGATGGTTGAATCATTACTTTAGACTCTAAGAACATTTTCAAAAGGCAAAATTTGGAGTGACAATTCTGCTGACCATTCCACACAAAACACTAGTAAAAACCTTGAGTTGAAATTATAGCTATGATGTGCTATAAATAGAATAACTTATTCTTAGATTAGGCATGCATAAGTTCAAGAACCTACTGTACATTTTTAATCTGAAGCTCTAAGTTTGGAGATAAATTATGTTTAAAATTACTTAGACATAATGCTGTAACACACCACGCATCTATAATGCTGAAAGAAGATTTTTCTCTCCTCTCTTTAAAAAACTGTAAAGACTGTGAACTTTCCCCTGGCCTGAAACAGTCCAGATCCAAAAAACCAGGAGTAATTCCATGAATTACAGCTATTTATTCTTCCTGACCCAAGGACTTATACTGCTGTTCACTTCACTTGGAATTTCCAGACTAATATAAACAGTGGCCCACTCATTTCTTCCCAAACACAGTTCAGTGTTGTAGCCTAGGATGCAACACTGCAGTTTTTGTCACAGAGCAACAATAAAACATGAGGAGCTGCACTAAAGCAACTCTGCACAGAAACAATGATGTTACCCTTGGGAAAAAAAGGCATTATTTGCAAACACTAGGATTGATGCAATAACTTATCCATTGGAGAAGTGACAGGGTAGGAGCAAAAAAGGCAGGAATTCTTTTATTTCTACAAGGAGCTGCTGAGAAAAAACTCTCTGTGTAGTCTACACTCCCAATTAAAGTGGGACAGGGTGTGATCCCTAAGGCCAAGCAGCAAGGACTGGATTGCGTCCAAACTGCTAACCCCTAAAACCGCTGACCCCTAGATCCCTCTGGCTGTGTCCACACTACATAGCATTTAGCCCACGATCCCTATTGGGTGGGTTACTACTAGGACATGAAATTATTTTTCTTCCCCCACCTCCCCCAGTTCACAGTGTCTGAAATAAAGTGATCAGCTGTGCAGTGCAGCAGTGGTTTAGTTACAGCACAGGACTAAGAGTACATATTACATGCCACAGCCTGCGACACGAGGGTATGTGCAGGTATGTGAAGTCGCAAAGCCTTTGTGCTGGCTTTGGATGATTAGACAGGCCCAAGAGAAAAGTCTGGGCCTGGCTTGTGGCGGCCTTTTGAGCTGGTCCTTGGAGCAAACTGTCCCCAAACCACTCCTGTTTTTTGTCTTGGAAAGAGCCATTTGGAGCAGGCAGGAAATCAGCAAACACTGAAGTGGTTTGGATAGCCCGGGTTCCAGCGCATGCAAGAGATCCCCGGCCTTCTCTCATTTAGTCATACAGATGTATCTGTGTATCTGCAGTCAGAGGCATATTTATAAGTTTTTCAAGGGAGAGAGACAGCTGAACCCACCATTAACATCATCCTCCTTTATCTTTCCCTGCAAGGGCCTTTACCTCTGTACCAGTTATGTTCTTCCCAGTTTCCTTCCTTGTCCTTTTCCAGAAGAGGCTTTTTATTAACCTTTTGAGATCTTAGGGCTGACCCACTTTATGGCTCATTGACTAGTTCCCATTCCTTGAGTTCTTTCTCAGAGAAATTCCTGTCTGTTTTCCTTTAATTGCAAATCTTTTATGATTGGTCGAACTTCCTGTATGAAAAACATTTGAATGTTTTCCAGCTGCACAGATCTTTCAAAGCACAGTTCTGCCAGCATGGGTTATTCTTATTTACAAGTAAGGCCACTAAACTTAAGGAAATTACTTAAGAAAGAAAAAGTATTATCCAAAATAAGACCATATAAATCTGTTCTTTGCCTATTTTTTTCTTGAAATATAATAATTCTAATTTATGCATTTTATGTACTTAATGCATTTGTCCCTTAAAACAATTATTCAATCCAGCAATCCCACTCATCTTTAGAGCCATTAAATACAATATCCAATTGCCATTTAAGAGCCCTATTCACCATGTGTACACAGCTTATATAGTCTAAAAATATTTGGAGATGCAACCATTGAAAACAAACAATGGGGGAAAATTTGTATTACATTGGAACTAAGTTTTAACACAATGATTTATTTCTGTGGATGTACTGATATTTACATTTTTATCATCTGACGAGGGGATGTAACTTCTGAAGAATGAGACACAGCAATTGAACAAAAGAGAGCACTGTGGTGTTCTTGAGGGAAATATACTGCCCTCTGCTTCTTCCATATTAGTAAATACAATTCAGTTATTTAAGTACTCAGCAGAGGACTTTGCCTCATCCGCAATGTAATTATTTTCTGCAGCTTATTCCCTGCAACAGTGCTAAAGCATAAAGCAGATTTTCATACAGAAATCACAGTATAACAGTCTCAACAGCACTTTTCATTACTAGTCTGTCAAATCTCAAAACCTCTCCTAGTTATTTAAGAAACATCTACTATTATTCTGCTTCACAAATAGAAAAATTAAGGCACCAAAGAAATGCAGCTTGTCTACCTGGCATATCAGAAGACACACAGGAAACTCAGTGGAGATTTCCTGACAACCAGAAGCAGCTTTGTGAAATGGAGCAGATCATGTTTCTTTCCAAGACAAATGCCACTTTCAAGTAAAAACCGTCTCTGTTGGGATCCAGAGTGTGAAGCTGTGTAGTTATCCTTAATGCTCACAAGCCTCACGAAAGCTCACAAACTTCAAATATTCAGGGGGCTACCACACGGCAGAAACAAATTAAAAAAAAAAAAAAGCACAGGGAAAAATTAAGAGTCAGGTTTTTGAGGTGAATATGTAACAAAGAATTCTGTTGCTGGCTGCCAAATTGAGCCTTATTGGGGGGAGAGGCATATGACTGACAAATTATAATTCAGTAAGCAGAGAAAGATACAAAACTCTTGCAACAATTTCCACTCTGGAAGAATTAAAAGGTTGGTCTTAAATATCTGCAAGCTGTTTCTGATCTCCATAAACTGTGCCATCACTTTGAAAACAGGATGTATGCTTCAGAGTAAAGTAAAATAAACAGACCGATTTAACACAACGGCAGCAGCAAATCACCCCTGACAGTGCAGTATTTCTTCAAATAACGCTCTATCCAAAGACAGCAAAGCACAAAGATAAGAGAATTAGAGAGGAACTTGTGCTTGGAATGATTCTTCCCTGAATAACACCTTACCTTTAAATTTTCCACAGCACCACATCCATTTTACATGGCAAACTATGACCAAGACTTAATTTTCTTGTTTGCCAATGCTCATTTCCACATATTCATCAGCAGGTCCTGCATGTTACATGCACATAAGTGTTCTCCAAATCTTGGGAATATTTCTGCCTAAGCATTTGCAACCTTCGATTTCCTATTTAGGAACATACATATTATATGTACAGAAGTACTTCTAAGTACATTATCCTTATTATTTCACTGCCACTAACTCTGCTAACTTTTTCTAGATTCTACGATTTCTGAACATCCCCTACAGTGCTCTATAGTTTTCTCAGGCTTTCCAGACTGACATAAACAGAAACCCCCCCAAATTGCTCAGCCTTGCCTAAGGGCAAAATTGTTGTCATCTCCAAAGAGCCCATCTTTACCGAACATGCTTTATCCCTCTTGATACCAGATATAAACATTTGCTGCATGTGTTGCTTCAGCAGAGTAACAACTTCGTTACTGTCCCAGCATCTGAAGCAGCTGCTTTCAGCTGCTCCTGGCTGTGGCAGAGCCAGACCCAGAACTGAGGAAGGAAGACTGCTGGACTTCCATGGCCTCAGTAAACTCACTACTTGCTTTGAGGATGTCTTTTTTTTTTTTTTTCAATTGAGAAGGAATAAAACAGGGAGGGGAAAAACTGGATTTCAAAAAGGAGTCAGATGAGAGAATGATGATGGGAAAGAGAAAGAGAACCTGAGTCTTGTAAGTCAGAGCATACAAATAGAAGCCCTGACATTGCCAGGATTTGTGCAGAATTGTCCCATTCACTTTAAGGGGGCTGATCACACAGGAATGGTAACCAGAAGAGAACAACTTAGGCTATCCAATCCTGCAGGAAAGAAACAAGAGGTAGACTACTGCCTAACCATGTGTACACTCCCAGCCCTGCCATATCAAACTCAAGGTCTCCTGATCCTGCTGGTCTGGGCACACTGCATTAAAAAAAAATGGATCTCTTATTTGACAGAAGACCTCTCTCATCTTCAGTAATATTCAGCTGGGTGAATTCTCTAAAAGAGTGCCCGCTGTGTTTGAATAAAGGAGGAATGCTGCACTCAGTAATAAAGGACACTTAGAAAAAGGAAAGGAAAGGAATAGGCATGCCTGACTCGCTAGTCACAAGAAAGGCACTGCTACTGGTCCAGAAAGCAAAAACTGAGTGAAGTTAGTGTCAATCAAAGAGATAGAGCAGCACATGGGAGGCACAAAGAGGATTAAACTGTGTATTTAGAGGTTATTTCTTGTTGAGATTGACTCCTGCTTCCTATGTCTAACAGTTTATTTTGGTCTTCAGACTCTATTCAGTGAGTGTTAAAGACTTCTTGGCATTGCAGGCTTTCTCTTCAGGATATCTGGCAAACTGCAGATAGAATGAAGCAGAAGCTGAGGGCTCCAGCAGGTTTTTCCCTGTCAGAGGTCCCATACCTGTGAAGCCAACCAGTAAAGATCCAAGCGTATGCTATTCAACACACATGGGCTACAGTATGTGATACTTCTAATACTGCAATACCTCACAACCTCTAAAAGGGTGTGTGTGGGGGGGGTGGTGTGTGTGTGTGTGTGTGTGGGTGGGTGGGTGGGTGTGTGGGTGTGGGTGTGTGGGTGTGTGTGTGTGTGTGTGTTCACAGTTGGCATCAGGATTGCCTGACAACAGCCAAGAAGCTAAAATATCACAAGGGAAGCAAAAGCTCAACACAAATGATGGACCTATGCAGCCAAAGCCTATGCTAAAGGAGGTAAATCCCTGTTGTGGAGCTCCACAGAGGTGTTTCAAAATAGAGCTCGACAAACTCCTGGCATGACAGACTGGGCCCAGTGACTAACGAGAACCCCTTGCCCCACATTAGACGTTGAAAGTGAGACACACAACTGACTCCTACCACATGGCTTTTTGCAGCACTCTCTTGCAGACCCTTTCTCCAAGAAAGCTGTTCCCTTCCTGCTCCCCCACCTCTCCCCATCACACTGCAGCTAACACACCCTGTCCTTCAGACAAGGCATGGTGCTCACTGTCAACCAGTATTAACTAATTCGTATTAACTACTTTTCCAGGCTGTGCTGGGTTTGCACAGGCCATGCTGGGAACGGAACCGCAGGACCCCAGGCTGCCCTACTGTGCTTCTCCCAGCACAACGTTACTTTTGAGTTTTTTCCCCAACCTGCCCTGGTACAGAAAAGTATCAACAGCGCCCTCCGCTGGCCCCTGCCATGAAGCACCTGAAGTAAAGTGCGTGATTGGAGCTGCTGCTGGATCTGTTATGTTAAATCTGGAGAAATACACGTTTTTACTAAACATGCTAATAGGTCATGTTCTCTGTAAGTGGCCTCCAGCTGCCTCCAGCCACTACACACATACATATCTTAGAAGCAGGGGTGGTGACTATAAAGCTTATGCATAGGAAAAGCACTTAATTTTAGTGTTAATAACAAGATTAATGAATTATGTCACCATCTACAAAAAGATTTATTCCCCCAACAGACTTATCTTAATTAGCACTTTAGTTATAGTACCCACCTTATTTGGGAGGTTGCAATGAAGAGTTAAACTGGGTATTATCATCATCATATTTTTTCCTCCAAGGCTTCTGGACATTGGATGTGCGCAAAATTCAAATAAAATTGAGGAATGTGCATGAGGAAGACAGCGTGTCTGCATGCATGAGAGCTTGCAAAAAATCTCTTTCATTTGATCTAGAGGAAGTGAATCATGACTCTCTGTGATTAAGCACATACAGCATATTTTAACTTTTTTTTTCTTTGAAGATCACCTGTACATTATTAATCTAAAAATCTTTATTTTGTGTAGTTATAGAAAATCTTTAGCTATATTGAGGTATCCAATAATAAAACCACAAAGGTTCTGAAAAGAATGGTCTACCTAAAACAATTCATGATCTGATTACATGTTTATTGGGGGAGGATATTTTCTCTCCTTTTAGCATATGTGCTTTCATGTAGGTTAATACAGTTTATTATTGTTTTAGTGGTTGCTCCTGCAGAGTAGTAGTGACTGCAAGAGCTGGCTGATATGTATATTGGATTCTGATTATTCTTACCAATTACATAACCAAGAATACCTAGACTGAAACTGGGAAAGGTCATTTATAGCCATTATATTTGCTTACTGTAACTAGATGGAATTTGGATATTTATGTGGAATATAAATGGGTAGACTGCATTTGAAATATGCTCTCCAAAGTCAAGTGAGTGGATAGACACAGAATACAAATACAGTGAATAGATTAATTCTTACCACAAATTCCTGAATACCCTGACAATGTATAAGAATTTACATTGGACTAGATCTTCAGCCAGTTTATGACACAAGCTTGAATGAAATAAATCTATTCAGTGAATTCAATTAAGAAAGCAATCATATTTCCCAGACAGAAATAAGGCCCTGAGCTGGGGGATAAAATCAACATTAGCTGTGTCTGTCCAACAAGACAAGTGGTGGCACTCTTAGTAATTTTACCTATTCCAATTCTGGTGATGCTAAAGCTTTTTTCTAACAATATGGCAGCATGTAGGTTCTTAAATACATTTTTTAATGCCCAGATTTTGTATTACCAATGCTATTTTTAAAAAATCCTTATATAATTGACTAAATGTAAAAAATTACGAACAATGTGGTTGAAGCTAATAAAAGCAAAAAATATACAATGAAAGCTAACACAGTCAGACTGTTAAGTCTATACAGACTCATAGAATCGTTTAGGTTGGAAACAACCTTTAAGATCATCAGGTCCAACCATAAACTTAACACTGCCAAGTTCACCATTTAACCCTGTCCCTAAGCATGACATCTACATGTGTTTTAAATACCACCAGGGATGGTGACTCTACCACTTCCCTGGGCAGCCTGTTCCAATGCCTGACAACCCCTTCTGTGAAGAATTTTTTCCTAATATCCAATCTAAACCTCCCTTGGTGCTACTTGAGGCCATTTCCTCTTGTTCTATCACTTGTTACTTGGGAGAAGAGACCAACACTCTCCATCCTACAACCTCCTTTCAGGTAGTTGCAGACAGTGGTAAGGTGTCCCCACAGCCTCCTTTTCTCCAGGCTAAACAGCCCCAGTTCGCTGAAAGGATGGGATTTGTTACTGCCAAGTTTTCAGGATTTTTAAGTGCTTTGCATACATGGGTTAGCTATCACAAAATGTGACAGACACAGTTGTATCTTCTCCTCATTAATCTCTGTATTTTACAAATAATTAAAAAAGGCTGAGAATGTTCCACGCATAGTCTCTGTGTCTGTCAGTCTCCGTGTTTTCACTAGAAAGCACTGGAGAGGTAGTTGATTTACTTTTTAATGAAAATATTTTTTTTTCCCTAATACACGTCATTTCTTCTATCATTAAATTAATTTTTTTATATGCCACTGTTACTCGCTTTTGGATATACCACTATAAGGCTTTTCTAAAAAGGATATATTGTGCAAATAACTAGCTTCATGTTGTCATGATCTTTTTTTAATAAAAATGACTTTACAAAGTCCTGCAAACTGAACAAATATCAATAATTTACACTTAGTGTGTCTCAATGAAAACATTTGGAAAACAGAATTTTGCTTGTGCAACTGTTTTTTGTAGAGCTCTAGAGAGGAAACTGATCGACCCGCAACTGACATTTGAATACCAGATCACACTGTCTTTTTATTGCAAACTTTCTCTGAAATGATTGTTTGCTTCTCTTAATTAAAACTTACTGATAGATGTAAACATAATAAAAGAGGTAGGCTACTAGAACAGATTTGATAAGATCCTAACTAAATTATAACCAAAGCCGTCTGAAGATACAGACAGAAACTTGCATGTCCTACCTTTGGAGATACAATCCTGCAAATTCTTTCTTCCTCATATCCGTGTATCTTTATATTCATTTGCCATGTCTTTGAACACAGGACACACTTTTAGAAAGGTGCAGTAAATGGCCTAGTGCTGCAGGCCTCATAAGGGTACCATTCCCTCCAATTTGTATTCTAAAAAAAAACCCACCAAAACATAGGGACAAGCAGTCACAACATATAACAATCCCAACAAGCACTGTCAATTAGTTAAAAACACTTTTGATTTCAGCTTTGTCATTGATACCACTGACTGAGGTCTCTTTAGTACATCTCTCACATTTAAACCGATTAATTAGGTTACACATATCTCAAAACATTTCATACTGATTAATCATACTCTAATTCAGCTGCTCAGTTTGTTTCCTTAAGGTAGTTTGAAATTCTGTACATTTTCTCTACTCATTAATCAAGTGGTTGTACCACCTTTGCCCAGCTGAGATTTAGAAATTAATTACTTAAAAAAAAAATCTATGCCAGCAAAATGTGAAAAATAAAACAAAAACCAACAGTTTCTGGTGAAACATTCTCTGCAATGGCATAGTTAAGGCAAAGCAAATACAGCTGCACACAGGAACACACCTCTTAAAACATTTTAATATCAAAAATGATTGAAGTCCTTTTTCTGCAATGTTGTCTGTTCTATAAGAGGATTGGAAATCTGCCATCATATTATTATGCATTCTGCTCCAAAATAAACTACAGCCAGCACAGCTGGAGGTGATAGAAGTATGTCCAGGATAAATACCTACTCCCTGCTCTCCATCCCAGCTGTTATCCTATCTTTTTCTTTCACAGCATGGAGCACCGGACAGTTTCTAAATTCTCTCTGCAAAGCTCCTCAGCTCTCCTCATCCTGTAGCAACAAAGACCTGATATGCCCTTAGACAAGCCCTGATTTTACCAAACCTGAATCTGTGTATATCTTACACCCTACAATCAACCATACCACTTCCTAACAACTCTGGTTCCTCCTAGAACACTTGCGTTACTACCACTCTGGCCTCTGAACGAAGCAAAGGTCCTGCAAGAAAAACAATCACTAAAGGTAAAACCAAAAAGCACTTGCAAAGAGGTTCAAATAAAACTTGCACTGATAACCTTAATTCCACTATTTTCTAATATTTAAATAGTAAATATCTTATTACTTAGTAATTCTACGTTGTAATGTATTATCTATGTATAACTTAAATTGTATTTACATTTAATAATATATCAATGTAGAATATTGATACAGCTACACAATTGTTATCTTATGATTTATTATAAATGTATATCACATATTATTATGCTTATTTAATATAATAAACTTACATAGACACAGGTTTATGAGAAGAAATGAGAAAGTTTTTGCTATCCACATGATGATCTAATGAAAGAGCTTGCTTGTGAGAATCTTACAAAAATCGCCCAAAGGTTAAGAGATCTGCATAGTACTTACTGTCTCCAAGCAGTTTCTCTTTAATGCAGTTCCTGTAATAACACCTGCAGCTCTGTTTCTTCAAACCTTCTCCTTTCCTCTTTTCTTCATACTTCTACAGTTCTCTGCTCCACTTCACCCAATAGGGCAATTTATTCATCTGGGCCATTTCAACTCTAACGCATTTAATGTTTTCTCATGGTATAAACGAACATAAATAGTTGGCATTATTATTAAATTCATGAAATTATTATATTTTATTTTACCATGTTAGAAGCAAAAGCAGTTCCACTTACATATATTCTTCCACATACAATATATTCTTGGCACTTTTCCCCCAGTAAAAACAATATTTTGTTAAGCCAGCTACTATTAACTTTATTTTTCACGTAAGCGTATTTTAATGATGTTAAGGAGAAGGAGATAAAGCTCAATTGATTCCTGCCACTGAGCCACAGTTCACAGATAAGCAAAACCCTGCAGAAGCAATTGAACAAAGAGCAGGACAATGCTGGTGACTGCTCTGCAACAGTGGTAAACCCAAAAAGCTGCCGGTCGGGCCAGGAAACCGCCTGGCCAAAGGACATGAACTTTTGTAACTTCTTCTGTTCCTCTTCCAGGGGACTTTTATGAAGAGAACAGGCATTTTCACAGACAGGCATTACAGAAGAGCAGATGCCCTCAGGACACAGAGCTGGAGGGGGAAGAGACCAGCTGCAGCCTTTCCTCAGTGTGTCTTTCTCAGGTGGTCAGCAGAAAGGAGTCAACTGCTTGCCTAGGCCCCTGTGTAACTGAATGCTGTAAATACATGTGGCAGCCTTAACAAGTAATAAAATCCAGGGGTTAGATCCCTCGTACCCTCCGGGGTTGGAGACGTGGCACCTGCTGAAGGAACTGACCCTGCACCCCAGGGGGACGTGCTGGGCCTGGCAGAGCCGGCGCTGCCTCCTGCCCCAGCCCAGCCCTGCTTCTGCACTTAAGTTTGAAAGTGGAAGTTGTTATGCAAGCCCTGAGGGCCCTAAAAATAACAACCGAAAGAAAAAACAAAAACAAAAAACAACGCAACAAACAGAATTTAAACCCGTCAACTGGCAGCTGATAAAAACTTTTCACTTCTTATTTGCTTCGCACAGAACCGTTCCCAGACTTCAGCACACGAGGCTGCTGTATTTGCGCTCAGCAAGCCTCCCGCTCCCCGCCACCTGCGGCCGGTTGCAGCCGGTCCCGGCCGGCGCTGCGCACACGGTGCGGCGCCACTAGGGGGCGCGATGGTGCCGGAGAGACGGCGCCGGGCGGGGCAGCCGCAGCGCGGCCGGGCTGGCGTGAGGCGAGCGAGCCGGGCGGGGCTGGGCCGCTGCCCGCGGTGTCTGAGGGGAAGCGCCGCGCAGAGCCCGCCTCTCTCCGGCTCTCCGCGTCCTGTCACGCCCTCCCGTTCTCCTCAGGGCCGGGGGCTGCCTCCGTGCCTCCACCTCCCCGCCGTGGCCCTGTGCACCAGGGCGAGACGGGTGCGCGGTCGCGGGTGTTCCTGGAGCGGGGCGGCTGGGGGCGAGCCTGCCCTGTCCCTTGCTGCTGGTACACGGGGACAGAGGGCCGGTAACCCGAGGCGAGGGTCCGGGACTGTCTTCGCCTCCTTTCTGCTGACGGAGAGGCACCCCGGAGCAGGGGAGGAGGCAGCTGGGGCCGGGGGGCTGGCGGTGACCCCCGTCTGCCCCGCCAGGGAAGGTGCCGGCTCTGTCATCTGCCTTTGCTTGAGCCTGGAGGAGCGACCCCAGCGCCTCACCCTCGGGTGTGGGCTAAGGGCTTGTGCAAGCCTCATGGCAGCAGGAAATAACAGCACAAGTACGCACATCCAGACACAGGATACAGCGTGCACATGATACACATGTGTAGGGCAAGGAAGGGCAAATGTTGAAAGCAAATTTACTGAAAAGGTTTGTTTACTGTTTGATTTTAGCCCAGGAGTTACGTTTGTCTCTGAAGTCTTTGCAGATGTCTTGAGTACAGATCCACTAGTGATCAAAGAAACTTCATCCTGTGGGAATTCATCCTTGAGCCGTAGATATGACACATGGCTCTGGAATTTGCTGCTCCTCTGCACAGCTACATCACCTTGCAATCCCAGACACAATCTTTGGCTTCTAACCACAGTGGCTGCTCCTTTCCACCGTGTTTTTATAGCTTAGAAAAGTCACGCTGAAGTACTGTAGGGCCATTACCAACAAAAGCGTTTTCATCGCTACTCCAAGGACAGTCCTACAGACAAAAAGTTTCTGCAGCAGCCATTCAGAGGGCAGCCTTGCCAAATGTGGTTTTGGAAAGCGAGGAAACATCAAGCTGCTCAGGCTGTCTGTGAGTCCATTTCTTGCCATTGCACAATCTTCTGAGTGAGTATGGATGTCAGCACCAACCAGAGCAGACTTAAGATACTGGAGTTAAAAACCATCCAGGCATTAACCTGAGAAGGATTCAGCAAGATTCAGGACTTCTTGCTTCTGCAACTTGATTCTCAGCTGCTTGAATGAGGAGATAATCAGGACCGAAGCAGATGATTTCTAGCATGTGGAGCTTTATTAGCTGTGAGCCAGATGCTTCATATTGTCAAAGTATCAGAAGCCAAGGGAAGAAGATTAAGTAACTCCCTTTACTGGATGTGGCTAATTTCATCCCTCTTTAAATGGGCTTTTATTCTTTTGTCATCAAGTTTCTTGTGAAGAGAGGACACATTCCCTGCCAGGAGGTGTTATAGGTTATATGAAACCTCAGACACTGGGCCAAGTGATCTTTAGCACTCAAATCCACCTCCCTCTATTGTCAGGCCATAGCTAGTCCACCTCCCTTTTCCAGTCAGCTCATGCCCAGCTGACTGGTATATCTAAGGGAATCCCCACTGAAGGGAAATACCTAACTGCTTTAGTTCCTCTTTCATGGGTTTTTCCACTGTAGGGCGGGGAGGGTTGCAAAGAGGGGCTGAGCCTTAAATCAAAGAAAGCAGAGAAGGCAAGCAAAGGCGAGAATATATTCTACTTGAGCTAACATGGATTTGGAGTATCCTTCTGGGTTATGGAGGCGTCTGGGAAACTGAAGGCCGCAAAGAATGATTTGAACAGTGAAAAGCAACAAATCCTTTTCAGTGCTTTTTAATCTTAGATCTGTAGATTGCTGAGTCTTGTTTTAAACCCCAAGGAATGTGCAGCATGGACAGACATCTCAGGGTTTTCAAGACTTTCTTACCAGTCCAGAATGCAGACTGCATCTCCAAGCTTGAGTCTGCTTCTATTGCATGTTGTGCAATGAGAAAGCCTGCAAAAGAGCCTGAAATCAGTGTATAACCACTGTAATAGAAACAAAACTCCAAAATGAAACAAAGACACTGATATTCTGATGCATCTGTTTCATGGAATTGGTCTCTTTCCATCTTCTGTTTATTTAGTAACATTTAATTCTTCTAGAAAACTTTATTCTGGTCGAGTATTGGCTGAAATTATGAAACCACAGGTTTTTTCCTTTAAAGCCATTTGCATTATTCTGATTAGTTTGTGTGGGTGAGTTAGTGCCCTTCGTGCATACATATTACTTTATTTGAAGCCAATGGAAGCTTTGGCTGCCTTAAGGATTACGGGTTAAGGCCCTACATTTGTACTGTTGTACGCCATTCTATGACCTAAATGAGATTAGAATAATAAATCCTGATTTATTGTAAGGCCTTTATTTAGACATGTTTTGAGTATGAGGTCTGTGTCAGGATTAATAGTGAAATCTAACATGCCCAGGCACAGAGAAAGCCCAACAATGAAAGGATATTTTTTCCCTTGAGAAAACTGGTTCCCAGCCCTCTGTTTGGGTTTTGTCAGAGCTGCTAAATGTTGAATGGTGCAGAGACGCTGGATCTCGAAGATGGTGACGTAGTCTGTGACTTGGAGATGAGCCCACATTGAGCAAAGGACGGAAGTATCCCATCAGCAGTATTTTGCAAGGCTAAGTATTCATGCTCTGCAATGCAGTAGCATTCTAAAAGCTTCCAATATAAGGTTTTCAGAATCCAAAGACAAATGAGAAATTACCGGTTTAGGATTTGGTGACTAATACATCCATCATGTTGAACGGGCACTAGTTTAGGTGCCTGCCCTGTAGTTAAATCAGATTCTTGAACCTGTTCCAAGGGAACATCCATTCTTTGCAGCATCCTGGCCACCGTCTCTCATCAGAAAACCTGACATCTGGTTATGTAATGCACTAAATTGCACTGGTCTGAGTATTGAACATAGAAGATATATGCTTACACCACACAGTTACATTTCTCTGTTCTAACAGCCACATTACTTAAGGCTTCACAGGAATTTGCCTTTCAGAAAATAATTTGAGTTGAAATGATTGGACTGTAAGGATGTGAGCTAGTACTTCTGTGGGACACAAAATGAAGAAAGAGGAGGTGTAAGTGTTGTGACAAATTCAAGTGAATTACATAATCGTGAATTCCACAGTATCTCTACTTCTTGTCTAATTTAAAGAGTCTCAATACTCCCACTCTCCACCAGCTAGTTGACAATCTTGTTTAATAGCAGATTTCTGTCCCACTTGTTTTTTGAGTAGAAATAGCAATAATTGTTTCCTTCAAAATGTTGTTGAGTTTCGTAATCATGGGCCTTATGGAGCGCAGAATAAAAAAAAAAAAGGTTGAACCAGAATACCATTTTCTTTGGTTTGACAAGAGGCCTGCCTATCTGACAACCTCTCCTGGTATGTCTTAGTTGGGGTGGAACTGGATGGAACAGCCTCTCACAGTTTTTCAGATAACTTTAGGGAATAGCAGCTTCTGAAGAAGGACGGACTTTAAGGTCCAGCTATGATACTTTTCTCATTACTCTAGGTTTAAACCAGGAGAGCCAGGTGTTGCTGAGAAACATGATCCAAGAAATCATGAAGTCTCAAAAGAATGAAACAGCTGGCAGTGTAACTGAAAACAACCTCTCTGGACTTCCACAGTATAAAATCAAAGGTGAAGCTGGTTCAGTATCTAACAAAATATGAAATTACTTTATTTTCTTCACTTCTAGAAGTGCTCCTTTCTGCAAAACCCTTTCTAAAAGACTTTTTGAACTACACACTAGATAGAGAGAATCATTAGGTGCAGAGTGCTTTAGACAAAGCAAAGACTAACAGTCTTGCCAGCAAATTCATTAACTGCAAGTGACATGAAAGACGAGAACTCTAGACCTCCCTCCTCAGGAGCAGGGCAGCAGTTCAACTTGCAGAATCCAGATACTTTATGTTATCTACTTTTGTGCATTTCAAGTCAAATAGCAGTGGGACAGGCTAGCTAAGCAAATTTTGGAACCATGGAGCTCCACTCAAGTTTATTCCTTTGGACAATGACCCTTAGAAAGAAAACAGTAACACACACGGAACTTCTGGAATTGCCCAATGCCCCTGGATGGCAGCAGGAGTGTGCTGAAGACTAAGCAGTGGCTGAACTTCTTAGGCATTGGAGAGTGCATGGGAAGTTTGATCTGTTAAGAAGTTTATTGTGATGCTGCAGTGCAGTTTCCCAACCAACCTTTGCTCACCTACTGACCTGGAGACACGTCTGCAATGCAGACTGTGGGACCGCTGTTCTTTGCTGTCCATTGGCAACACCTAACCAAGGGAGCAGCAGCTTGCTTTGTTTACAACATGCTGCCCACAAAGCACGAGTTGGCAACCATGTCCACAGGGGCACCAAGGGAAGCCAGCAGTTTGTTGAGTGGAAGTGGATTGGTGCTTCTCTGTGCGTTTTATAGGATACTTCAGGCATGTGGCAGTCTTAAAATCCTGGTGGTTTTGCTGCTGGCATGCCATGGAAGCCTTTACCCTCATTTAGCAGGTTAAAGTCTTATAGCACAAGCTGTGATGAGTTGTTATAGGTCACTGATAAAAAGCAATAGAGTGCTTATGGCCACGATGGGTTAATGTTAGCCACAAGCAGAATTGGAAGGTTTGTGCTGAGAGCAGAGAGGTGGTGTGGAACCCGCTGAATTTGTTATCACTGTACTCTGGCCTCTAGATAGTGCATGTGTGCAGCAGGGTTGTGGAGAGTGAGGGATGTGTAAAGCAGGCCTATTAGTGGAACCTGGGAAAGGCTAGGAAGAAGTTTTCCTTGTCTGCTAGAAAGAAGTATGCAACAATCCAGGGGAGGCGTTTTCCTGATCTGGGAGACGGAGCCTTCTGTAGTAGGTATTGAAGTATATTTTGTTGTATCTGTCCTATTTGTTGTGCATACTGTCTAAACTCCTGTCCAGGCCCTTTATCTTCCCCATCTTTGCCTAATGAGCTTGATGGTCTGAGTACAGACAGCTTCTCTGACAAACTTGCTTTGGTAACTGCCCAGTTTTCCATGTTCTACACTGGTATTGATCAGTTTTACTTTTTTTTTTTTTTTTCCAGGAAATAACACAGGATCTAGGAGCAGGTGCTAATTTAAAACTAAGTCCAAGTTTATGTTGAAGCTATAAAATTATCTTTCTGACCAAGCTATGACATGCCTCTGTACATGTACATGATTTTTAGTGCTTGGCCGTTTCTTCATCCCCTCTCGTCTTTCCCATCATTCACCGTGTGTTCAGTGTATTTCTATATATAGTCAAATTGACACAGCCACTTGGTGCTATGTATCACCTTGCTTTTGTGAGCTGTTTATCCAAGCTGACTGCTCCTGGTAAGGGTCTTAAAATCATATCTAGACACCTTAATAGAAATGACCTGATTTACAGGAGCACTGAGAATCCACAGATCACTTTCCAGTCAATGAGAGCTCAGTTTGCTTAGCACCTTTAAAATCAAACTGCTTATGTTTCAGTACCTAAACATGGATTTTGGAACATAGCATTAACTGTTCAGTGTGTTTTTTTAAAGGAAAGACGGGCTTCACTTGGAGATCTTTTTAAACTATCCCAACTTATGTATGCTGTATTTATAATAATAAGCACAATTATAATAATTGTCTTTTTCAACAAAATAGTAGTTTTGAACTCCTCAGGGTGAGACATTAATAATGGAAATCACTATTTTAGTAAGTACTCATTGTCAGTATCAGTGTCTGCATACCCTGAATACTGTGTTAGTTCACTAGTTAATTCACTTGTGTCCACTACATGGATTCTTCCACTAAAGGAATCTTTTTCTACTGCTCACCAGACATGCAGGGTCCTCCCTGGGGATTATTCCAGGTAACAAGCACTTCTTGTAATCAGCTTACTATAATCAATAGAACAAAACACGGCAGCGTTCCAGCCATAACCAAGCTATCTTTTAAAAACCTTCGTATTTGATGGTATATGACACTATACAGGACCTAGAGATATAGGAAGCATTTCCACCACACTACAGATGTCTAAACCACTCAGTTTCAGTTCGTTCTTCTCACTTCTCACCCCCATGAGTCAAACCCAGCAGCCTGCCATAGTGCCTGTTAATTTACAGATTTAATCCCAAGGGCACATCTGCACACTTGTGAAAAGGCGTGTCTGGTCAGCTGTTGCCACAGCGATGGCACAAATAGACAACGACCAAGAAGAAAAGAACCTGTAGCTGCGTGTACACTTTGGTGAATTTGGGTATTTAGGGGGTTTTATTTGTTCCTGTATATGCTATGTTTGCAAGCCTTGATATGCCTTTTCTCCCATTCTAATGAAACATTTTATGTTAGAAGAAAAATAAGACATTGAATGTGTTAGGTTTGCTGTGCTATTTGTTTATTTCCTTATAAAGACAAAGGTTTCTGCAATGCAGAGCTGAACTGTTACAGCTTACTACAGTAGTTTGAATTTTGTGAGTACTTTAAGGTCCTTAAAATTATTCCCAATGAAATGCAGCTAAATAAAGTACTTGCTAAACGGGAAACGAGGCAAAAAATCCTAAAAAGATACGATGTGGCTGCCACTGGGAAAATGTCAGGTACTTGCTTCTTGTAGAAAATAGAACATTACTTAACTAATTTAAAATCCAGATAATTTTCCTTAGGAAAAAAAAATGATCAGTAATCCGTTTGGGGGCTGGTGGATTTCTTTGTTTCTTAAGGATGGTAAAGATTTGTGCACAAACATCAGCAAAGGGCAGCTTTCTGAGCTGTTCCCTGCCAATTGCTGACAAAGGCAGTCCTAATGAATCATTCTGAATTGTGATCATGTGCTACCAGCCCACAGTGAGCTGCCAAAGAGGAAGTGCAGCTTGTTTTCTTTCATTTTCTTGATTCCTATGCTGTAGGAAGATGAAAGAAGAAGGAGGAGGCGGCAACAGCGGCAGCCAAACTTAATAAATAATTCTGAGGATTCCTGATATCAAATGGAGGCCCCTGAGTGGGACCCACTGAAAAATGACACCCTTCCGCCGACCCTGACGCCAGCTGTCCCTCCGTATGTGAAGCTGGGCCTGACCATTGTATATACTGTTTTTTATTCACTGCTTTTTGTGTTCATCTACGTCCAGCTCTGGCTGGTCCTTCACTACAGGCACAAGAGGTTCAGCTACCAGACTGTGTTTCTGTTTCTGTGCTTGTTTTGGGCCTCTCTTAGGACTGTGCTCTTTTCATTTTACTTCAGAGACTTTGTCACAGCAAATTCTTTCAGCCCCTTCATCTTCTGGCTTCTCTATTGCTTCCCAGTCTGCCTCCAGTTTTTCACCCTGACCCTGATGAATCTTTACTTCACACAGGTAAGCAACAGTTATTTGGTTGATTGAATCTGACAGAATGGTAAAGCATTATTTTGGTAGAATCATGAGGCAAATGTAACTTACAAATGTACCTTGGCTATGCAAAAAGTAAATTTCAGTTATTTCGTTTGAAATTTTAACTTTTGATCTATATGCAAGTGATCAGCGTTGCAATGAAACTGGAGCCTGAAGTGATCAGTTCAGGAATGGCAAATAATATATCTACTGTCTGTTAAATGGGTGTCATCTAGTTTAAAGGCTGGGGAAAAAGGTATAGGAGAGCTTGAAAGCTGGACACCCAAAATGCCATTCTATTATTATTCTTTATTATTGTTGTTGTTGTTATTAGACTTTGTAAACCTCCTGGCTTAGCAGACCTGATCTCTGTCTGCAGTCGGAATTGTAATTTCTAATTTTGCTGGCACCCCCCAGTTTTTCATAAGCCGGCTAACATGTTTCTGAGTGAGATTTCCATTCTGTTTATCACAGCCGAAACTGTCTATCAAGTCCTACTGCAGACCAAAATTCCTATAATGATCTCTATTATAAGCAGAAGTGACTCCAGACCCCAGTAAGTGATAAGTGCTGTACAGAGGTACACCCTCGGTTTCAGGGATGCTGTGATGTAAAGGCAAATTAGCTCTATAGTGCAGCAAAGGAAATAGTATCTCCATTTCAGAAAGAGGGGTTGAGATTGCATCTGTGCTACGGACAGCTAAGAAGCCAGATGAGTTAGTCTGCACGGCATTCCAGGTTGCTGCAGTCAGAGTTGAATGGAAGCATTTATGGTGAGCTTGGGTATCTCGGCAGTGGGCTGCAGGATGGGATACTGGCATGCCGAGGCAAAGAAAGACTGTTGGGCTTGCCTAAGGTCTCACAGGAAGCTTGCGGGGGGGCCAGGGACTGGATTCTCCATCTCCTCAATTCCAGTGCGGTGCCTGGAGCAGGAAGCCCAGCCTGCACTCGGGTGACACTTGCCAAAGTCCACTTTCCCAGTGCAGGGGTAGTTGGCCAGGAGAGGACAGGCCAGCCCTGGAGCACCCCTGGAAGTGCTCAGGATGCTTTGGTTGTTGCTACATGCCCCACTTGGAACCAGCTCCATGCCTAGGTCTGGGTGCTTCTGTAATGCCTATGGTGTTTAACAGTGCTCTGTAGTGATTACAGGCCTGTTAATTCTGAACAGCCTGGCTGGAGAGATCAGGCTGCTTGTGAGTGCTGTCATCCCAGAGCTGAAAAAGCAGCAATGGTAAGCATGACAGCTGTAAGAGGATCACTGGAGTTGTAGAGAGTATTAAATGCTTAGAACCACATACCCCGTTTTGTGCTTAGGTTTACTTTTCTGGATTCAGTTTCTGAAATACCTGCTAACTCACCCTGCTCCACTCCCTGGGACTTGAGATATATTAAGGGATTACAGGAAACTTTCATCTACGTGCAACTCAAATCCATCTCAGGCATGTGGTGACCTAGGCTTTGTCCCACTGCGATTGTGAGAGTCATTTGATGATGGTGCAGTTCCCCAGGGGCGAATGTTCATCATCACACAGTCCGTCCCCATCACAGTGGCTGGGACTAAGTCGTAGCCCTGCGTGAGGTTCTTCCCTCAGACACACACACACAGGGCTCTGTGGAAGTCTGGAGGCAGAATGCGCCATCCTGGCCCTTCGCCACAAGAAGCTGAGGCTGCTGTGAGCACAGGGGGGTCACGGCCATCTGCACCCTGTGAATTAGAGTGGCACCACTCAGGGGCTTAGCGCTGCAGCTAACCGAGTCCTTTTGTCTAAGGAAGATCCAAAAGAGAGCATAGAGAATGCCCACATGTCCTTTTAGCTTATTTTTGGCATTGCTGTCTGAGATCATTCAGGAAGTACAAGTCAGTGGTTGGAAACAGAAAAAAATGCTAAGGCTATTGATTCTGCCTTTGAGACAATTTCTGCTTTGTCACCATGAGTCCTCAGGATCTTCCTCTCAGCCCCTCTGTAAATGAGAGTAAGAGTTACCTGTCTTGAAGAGCTGTTGTGAGCTTTTGAAACTGTATTTGCAAGGGACTTTCAGAGTCTGTGATGTGCATCATCATCTTTAAAGATCGTGGGCAGGTGTATTATTAGTCCTGTTGTTTGCTTTAGAGCTGGTTGCTCCCAGTGAAATCTCACCTCAAATATCTCCCCAGCCAAAACAAAGCCTTAAGAAATACAAGCACAGCCATTGTAGGAATATAATGTAATACAGAGAATAAGTGCACATATTTTTAATTCGCCGTTATTAATTCTTTACTTCTAACCATTATAGGTGGTTTGGCTTGAAATTCAGCATCTCCTTGAGACTGTGTGCATCTAGCTTTCCACAGCAGGCAAGCAACAACTAGTGTGAAAGGGGTGGGGAGAGAGAATTTTGTTTTCAGTAATGGCTTATAACTTCACAGACCTGTTCAAAAACAACTTTTTGTACTGTTTTTTCTCTAGAAGGAAGGCAAAAAAGGTCCTCAGCAGTATGTCATTGCATGAAAACCATGCTATTTAACTAGTGCTTAGCTAGAGGGAAAGAAGTGATCTATGTATAGTATAGGGACAGAGGGCTGGAAGAGACTTCATGGGTCTCTTGAATTTGCAGGCATTTATTATCTGCTGTACAGCACCCAGGCATGTGGCACTGCTAGGAAAACTTTTAGACATAGACGTGAGAAGAAAAAGTTATTCAAAAAACATTGCAAATCCTCCTGGCCAAATAAAAAAACTCATTTGGCAAGTGCCTGAGGGCATTATTTCAGAATAATAAGCGCCTTTGAACTTGACAGAAAGTTAGCCACAACTATTATCTTTTTAATAGGTATCCCGAAGTAATAGGGATGCAAATTTAGGCTGTATTTTATGTGTAACAGGACAAGTCAGCCATGATGACATCAGCACAGCAGAGGTTGTTCCCAGACATGCACATCAGCATCAGCAGATACATCAGAAAGATCAGAAAGCCTTGGGGAAGGTTGCTAAAGTGAGGGATCACTGGATGAAAGAGAAGTTACAGTCAAAATAGTTTTTACTCAGAAAAACTCCAGAGTGATCTTTGGATTAAGAGCCAAATTCAGGGTCCTTTGCTATGGTTCGATGCCCTGCTTATGGCAAAATAGAAGATAAGGCTGCTGTAGATGAGGCTTCTATAGTATTAGCTCGTCTCAGAAATCACATACTGCAGAAAATACATATGATTTCTAATGAGTGCACCACATTTATTAGAATTTATTATATCTTGTTTCTGTGTCCATTGTCTTCTAAAGAAAATAAAATGACCTACCCTCTCAGGATAAGCCTCTGTCTACTTAGAAATTGTTAAAGTAAATCTCAAGTGAAAATGACATCCAGTGGCACTTTCATAAAACAGTAGCCGAACGCCAGCAAGTAACTGCTTTGTACTGAGCCAGAGCAGCTCCCTGATCCATCAGGTAGGGACCTGCAGTGTGTGTTTCACCTGCAGAGACCAAAAAGCCCATATGTATGTTTACCTCACACCTGCAGCCCCCACAAGTTTATTTTGCTGCTTAATAAAGCTAAGACTGTAAGTCAGCAAATAGCATTTTTCTCCACTTTAGGTGACTCCAGTCCATAAGGATCCCAGGACAAAGGCACTCTTATTTATGTCCTGCCTGGCCAGATCTTCCCCACCCTGACAAGGGGAGACGGAGATGAGTCTTAAGGCTTTACAGTCAGTGCCATGGGCAAAAGCGTAAAGAGGCTCTGGGAAATAAAATAAGAAGTTGCCTTTTTTGGTGTGTGTGTGAGGGGTGGGCAGAGAAGGGCTTGCTTCACTTTGTCCTGTTTGCTTCAGACTTTACATTTCCCTGGGGAACAGGCTACAAATGAAACAGGAGGGAGGCTAGGATGGAGGGTTACAGATTGAAAAAATAAGGTCAGGGCCAAAGACTGTGAGCTGTAGGGGATGCCGGAAATCCCAGGTCTCCCCTATAGCTAGGCACAACAAACCATTTGGTGGGCTATAGGTTTAATCTTCAGGTTGGGAACTTCTCCAGGACCTAGGGAACGTGGTGCTGAGCTAAAGAACTGTGAGGCTGTATAGGCGAAGAAGGCCTAATAGGCAGATTTCCCTCTCCTTCCTCCTCACTAGCCATCTCCCCTTGTATCTGGCATCCAGATTGGGAAGCTTACCCTGCCTTCCAGGCAGGGCTGATAAAATCAGGGACTTTCAAATGAAGAGAAATTGTGCGTCATAAGACAGTTCAGAGGGGAGCTCACCATGCTGGAAGCGCCTGGCAGGGCAGGGCAGAACCAGCACGAGGCTTTCAGAGAGGCCACGTGTGTCCCAGTGGAACTGAGGTATGTATTAGCTCTGGGAAGAAAATTTCTCATCCTCTAATTACTGGGGATGGCATTTCGAAAGTAATACCATCAGTTGGAGAACAGATAGGGCTTTTGATTTAGGAGAAATATTAATTTTTTAGTACATGAATACACCGTATTTTATAAAGCTTGTTATTAATTTAAAGCATGTTTTAGATGTATATAGAAATACACAGGAGTCTAACTACAGATAATATGTTTGGCGTAAAAAGTTGCCCTCACGATTGGTTCTATAGGAGACAAATCGCAACTGCAGACTGGTTGGCTGTCAGCGTCTGAGATGAAGAATGAGCTCATTTGACTTAGAAAATAATTTGATAGGAAAGCTACACACGCAAGTTTACTGTGGCTGCCAGCCCCACAATGGTCCCTCTTCTTTCAGGACTATTTTTACCAATTTGCACAAGGCTGAGTATGGTAGTGAGTCATGTTGCCCATGTCTGGAGGCCCTACCAACCATGTAGAGTTTAGAGAGTAGAGGGAAAATCTGCACCTTTTGGGGAATCTGATCCAAATGACAGAGTGAACATGAGAGAAAGAGAGAAGGGGAAAGATGGGCCTGGGGCTGGAAGATACACAGCTGAGGAAAGGCATATGTGCTGATGGTGAGGGGCTCTGGGCCTGTCTGTGGTTGTGGCATATTTTCAGGGTGCAAAGAGAAGTTTGCATGGAGTGTGATGGAGGAAGAGAGGGGCTGTAGTCAAAGGAACTGGGAAGGAAAAGTACATGCTATGCTCTTGACAGAGTTTTTGAAATGAGAACTAGTAAATAAAGCTGAACTTCATTCCTGTGCAGAGGGGCCAGCTTGAGACATATGCAAGCACTTAACACATACCTGAGGCTTTCTGGTAAGCTGAGCTGTGGCTCCTGTAAAAGTGAATTGATCAGGTAGCACTCGAGGTACACTGTAGGATTGTGCCGGCCATCGCGTCAGTTCAGCTAAATCAGAGCACGGGCTGAAAATTGCTCCAGTGAGATTTTATTTATCTTTTGCTTTGGGAATATGTGACTTGGCTTTGACACCTGTTTCATTGATACTTACAGGACCAGAGTGGCTCCTGATTTATTAAGCCACAGCAGCCAGGCCCTGTCTGCCTTCTTTGCTGCACAGCACCTCTGCAGAACCCTCTGCAGCCAAGCTGTGAATGGACTCCCATGCCATCCTCACTGCTCCTCTGCTGGGACCTGCTAAATTGTCTTTATGGGCAGCTGTTTGTAGCAGTTGCTGCAACAGAAATTTTCCCTGGCTGTATGAAGGGCTTTTTGGAGTCCTTTTGTACTGCTGCAGGTTTATATGCCAGACATATAGCTCAGAGGAGTGGAGGAGGGAGAGTGAGAATCTTTCCAGTCCTTCAGCAGAAACAAGGAGTCAAAACAAGATATTTCTCCTTTAAAGAACAAGCAAAAGGGGAAATATTGTTAAGAATATAAAATAGCACTTCAGACATTAGAAAATTAGCAAGGAATTTTACTGATTTTTCTGTGTTGCTGTTCATCTTGTGGGTCTCTGAAAGCTCTTTTTAAAAAAGTCTGCCTTCTGCTTGCTGTTTAGTCTATTCTTAGGAATTGCCTGGTTTGCTGGAAGACTTGCTTAGATGACTCAGATATTGACTGGAAGCTTTTTCAACACTGCTGCGGGGAGGGACCATTGAGCAACCAGTCTCTTGAGCTAAATGTTAAAAGCAGAAAGCAGCACCCACGCATATAAGGTACATTGAGATCAGCTTCTGACATCCTTACTCCCACTTGAAAAGCCCTTTATTCTGTGACAATCACGTTGCTTCCAGCAAGGCTACTCATGAACTGAGGGCCCATCAGTGTTTAAGCAAAGGTGGCAGAACTTGGCTGCCTGTATTTCTGTCTAGCAGTGAATTTTTAAGAGTGTCCGTGCCTCATAGTGGAGCTTTCATTCTGTATAGCATCTGGTTTTTGTGCAGTGTTCATTTCCAGCTGGAAGAGGCCGACCAAATGTGGAATCAGGATAACGGCTGTTCTGGTGTGTTCTCATCTGGAGATCCTCCTGGATCTGCAGCAGGAACGTCATGTTTGGTTTTAGCTAAGTTATGCGTGGAGCTTTTGCTGGGTAGGGCAGCCTTGGACCGGCTTATGTGACAGGAGTGCTATGTGACAATATAGGAGTCAGTGGTTCCTTCTTGGGGAACCCCAGGAAATGGTATACAGGAACTTGTGAATTTTCTCAGTTTTGTGGACCCAGCACAACTCATTGCCCACTGCAAATTACTTATCTTTTGTAGCCCTTTTCACAGGCTCTGAATAATTCTTTTCGGTGCTGCTCCGAAGGTTGTCAAAATTAACGGTACAATGAGTGTGATTAAGTGCTACTCAGAACAGGTGAGGATTGTGGAATGACCCTAGAGACAAGTTTTACTTGTTTAGTTTTATTGAGGTCAGGAATCTGTTCCTTCCTGCTTGACCAGAGTGTCTTTCAGAATAAGCAAAGTCTAGTACAAAAAGTGTACAGGAAGTATTTTGAACCCTATCTCTTCTCTAAAAACTGACAGCCTCTCTTTGTGTACCATGGAAACAGAACATTCACAAGCCTCTTGTACCTCTCCTCTTAGCACCAAGTAAGTAAAACAACATAAAACTTATTCTTGAACTCCTGTGAGAATTCATGATCCAGGAATTTGGAGAATGAATCACAGAAATTTTTTGTAAGGGATACTGCCAGTGATGTTAGCGATTTGAAAACAGTATCAATGGTTGCAGAATATTTTTAGAGATGTTTTTCCCCAACTTTTCAATTTTATTCTCAGCTATTATTTTTCTAGGGCCTGCTGAAAAGCTCAGTGTTCTCTGCTGGTTCAGCCAGTGCTAAGCAGGCTGATGTGTCACAAAAATAATTTCCATGTCAAGGCAGCTGTTTATGGTGAATAAGAGTTAAATGACAAGTTGTTCCAGGAGCACTGGAACAAGTGAAGCCTGATTTTCTCCAGATCTGTGTCTCATGCTTGGCTTTGAGCTGTTTCGGTAACTGGGGCATTTCTTATGATACTTTGCTATGCAGACTCTCATATTGGGTGATGTGTGGAATCATTATGCAGGGTTCTCCTCACAGAGGTCATATATCAGATGCATTTATAGGTTTCCCTACTTCTCTTGGGCCACTAAATTTGAGGAGGGTGATAAAGGTGCTTCAAGTATTTTTCCATCAGTTCTCTGACTGGAGTATTTTAAGATTAGTAGGGGGACAGATAAACAAGTTGACAGGCAGACACATGCCTGCACATACATAGTGATCATGTAAGTCCTGTTTCCTTGGGAAAGCATGATAATCATTGCAAATATTATGCAAGCTGTACTAAAGGGCATGCAAAACCAAGTGAAATGGATAAGGCAGGGTAACTGGAGGAGAAAGCAATTAGGAAACAAACCTGAATAAGTCATACAGCATGGTTTTTTTTGTAATACTAGCAGTCACTGTGCTTTAGTGTTGGTTTGAATGAAGATTTGTAAGCTGAGCGTGCTTGTAAACCATGTTAGCTTATGAAAAAGCAGTGATGCTTTCCTGTATTTTTTTAATATATAAAATATGCTAATATATTTTTGCATAATTTCTAATGGTGGTTAAACACCTGTGACTGATATTACCCAGCCACCTTGCAGAAAACACGTCAGGATTTTGTCTTTACAGCAAGGTAACTACTGGGCCTGAGCTGTTTCTCTGTAAAAATACACATAGTTATATAGTGGACAATCAGTGAGCAGAAGCCAAATATGCCTCAGAGTACAAGAATGAGTTTGGCATCCTTTTGACAATGTAACATGGATACAAACATACATATCCAATTTCAGGCCAGGGTAATATGACCGGCTCTTCATGTGAATAGAGTATCTGACCCAATATGCCAGTATGAGCTGGTCTACTTGAGAGGCAGGTACTGTTAGGTCATGTAAGAGCTTAATAATTACTTGCCTCTATTATTACTCTTGTGAATACCGGTATAAAGGACCTTATTAACAAACCAGAGTAAGTGAAAATAATGGCGTAGGCAATTTGTATACAAGTACACCGTGATTACCTGCTGAGTGGTTTTAATACTTTGCTTAGAACTTGCCTGCCGTGGGTCAGCAATAAATGCAAATCTGTGATGTAATGAAACCTAGCTTTACATTTCTTGTGACCTGTGAGACAGGATTCCTGCAGATCGCAGCATCTGTATTTACTTACATTTATCCTCTGTTTGATGCAATATTTTTCTGTTTTGCAGGTGATATTCAAAGCTAAGTCAAAATATTCCCCAGAGCTACTGAAATACAGGTAAGAACTATGCAGACTTTCAATGTGTAAAGAAGAGTAGCCGTGCTGTTTGAGAAACACATCATCTTTGCTAATCTGGTGCTCATATCACAGCTATTCATATTTATATACCAATGTTTTATGATGATGGTTCTGAAACCAACTTCTTCCTATGATATTTAGAAATCTGTCGTTCCCCAGCACAAGTGCCATTTTTAGACATTCACAGATTTCAAAGGCAAATATTTCAAATGCAAGCAGAAAACACTTGCCTTGGTGATTTGTTGATAGGTTCTTAATAGTTGTATTGTTAGGCGAATTCAGATCCAGTGCTTTGGTAAAGGTAGCAGAGTGATGTATTTATTGTGACAGGAATTGGAGGGACTGGGTATGTATTAATCCATTAGGTCAGTGGTAATAAAAGACTCAAAAGTGTTGGGAAGATCAGAGAAGAGTTGTGAAGAGAAAGAAGTAGAGAGAATGGATGGAACTTGATGTGATCAGGAGCTCACAGATAACCTTCGCCGATGCCATAGAGCTGAGGTTGGGGTAACTTGGGATTTAGGTGGACAGATTTGTTTGGGATCTTGTTAGGCAGGAGAGATTGTCAGGAATTACTTGAATGCTCCCCAAAGGGCAGTAATGTCCAGAAAGCTGAGGAAGAGCTCAATAAATAAATGTTTATTGTGGCAATGGCTAAAGGCCTCAGTCAGGGGCGACATTGTTTAGACAGGGGAAGAGAGGGGGGTTGTCTCCATTCTAAAGAAAAAATTTACAATCTGAAATCAGGATAAGAGAGCAGAGTAATGTGAAACCGAAATCTGTTATTTGCTGACTGTTCAGGAGAACACAGTACTGTATCAACAGGTCAAATATTAACATTGTCCTTGGACTGGAAAAGTTTGTTATCCAGTCGGATTTTGATACAGCTGGAGAGGTGATCTTCTGGAACAAGTGCTTCAGAAACTGTATCTGGTAGAATGGCAATACAATGAGAGCAGGCCTGGGGTGGGCTGTGCTCGGGCTGGGGAGGGTACGGGACACACTCGGTGTGTGTCTGACTGAGGGACGTGGCTTCATGCTGAGCTGCAGCTGATGCAGAAGTTGTCAAGATGGGAGCAGAGAGGCTGCGTCAATTTTGGTGGCCTCGGGAATGCTTTCAGGTTAGTGGGTCTGCGTGCATACCATGGCCACATCCCAAAACACGAGGGGCAAGAGCTGGATGCTCCCTGGTCAACACTGCGGCATATGAAAACATTCACCCCCTCTTTGCACTCCGGTTTTTGTGGGGAGGAAATCCAGGAACATGGGCTGGCAGACAAGCACAGCACACACCAGCCATGTCCCCAGGCAGCTGCCCAGGCAAGCGTACCTACCCCTGACAGTGCGCATGGGCAAGAGGGACAAAGAGGACAGCTTTGCACAAAGCCTGGGCTGCAGGTCAGGGTGCTGTATGGCGGGTCTGTGAGCGTGTTCCTGGCTGGTTTTAGAGGTGAGAGGTAGAAGCTTTGAACCTCCTCTGTTACTGATGTTTGTGGTAAGGCTTTATTCCTGAAAACTGCTTGGAAGTGTCTTTCTTCAGGGAAAACAAAGGGAGCTTGTGATATTTCATCAATGCTTATGAAGTGACAACATCAGCACCCTGCTGCTGTAGCTCTTGGAGTGTGTCTGATCCTAAACGTTTCTGTATTGTGACTGGAATTACTCATGCACAGACTACCCTCCCCACAACAGTTCCATATCCACCATGACTCCTGCCTACTGCGTTCCTAAATGCAGATCGCTCTTGGACCTGGTCTAGCCTTTTCTCTCTTATTCAGCTCTGTTGGTAAAGGACTTTAGCAGTATTTTGTTTTAATATCTAGAACCCTTAGCACGAGTGTGGTTAGCCTGTGTAAAAAAGCCATATAAATAAAGCTGACCTTATTTCCTGTCTTATATAGGGCAATTGAAGAGGTTTAAATGTGTGCACACCCACAGCTGAGGTCCTGAATCTTATTTGCAGCAGGCTAGTGAAAGATCGTAGAATCACAGAGTGGCTTGGTTTGGACGGGACCTTTAAAGATCTTCTAGTCCAACACCTGTCCCATGGGCAGGGACATCCTTCATTAAATCAGGTCACTCAAATCCTCATGGAAAGATGATGATGGATGATAGAAAGATGGGTGGCCTACAGACAGAGACTGGAGTCTGCACTTACTGAATTTTAGTTTTCTTCATTGCTGAATGTTTGCCTTTTTTTTTTTTTTCCCCCATTTTCTTTAATAAGTGTCAGACCTTATTGTGTGGTATTGGTGTTTCTGCAATAGATAATGGCAATATAAGCAGGGCAACAGTTACATAGGACTGCAGTCTATGTATTGGCACAGGCCTCAGAAATCAAAACCATTTCATATACAGAAAAAATTGATAAAATCCCGTGAGAGATCCAGAATCTTAAGGAAAATTTACTCAACACAACCTTCATGATCCTAGTCGCTGTGGCAAAAAAGCTCATGGCAAAGCCTGTTACCAGCCCAACTTCATACTTAAACAATCCTTTTGCACGTCTCCCTGGGCTTGGGAATTTCTTACAGTCGGGTTTGGATGAGGCTTGCTGTGCTGTATGTGCATGCCTTATTACACACAAGCCTCAGACACTGTACGGTTTCTGAGGAAACCACATAGTAGTTTCAAATAGATTTTCCTGTTAAACAAGGCAAAACTCACTGCATTCATCTGAAGTTTGATTTCGAGCTCAAAGAAAAATTTAGGGATACATCCAGTCTGGCACAGAAAGAACAGAACACCCTGGTATGTTCCTTCCTCAGCTAAACCAGATTACACACAGCTTCTTTTAAGGCAGTAGCCCCCCAAATGGGGATTAGACCCAATAGGCTTTTGGACAGTCACTGGTGCAGTCTGGAAGCACCTCTACTGCCTCTCTATTTCTAAAAAAAAACCCCATATGCATGCCTTTTAGGTGCCCTTGTAGTTGAGCTGTAAGGCTACATTCTGCGTTTGAGTTAGGAATGCTTTCTGCAGCAGCGGGGACCCTAAAACTGCCCTGAGAGGTCCAGCCTGCATCTCCATCAGTGCTGCTTCAGAAGTCGTGCAACAATGCTTCTATTGTCAAAACAGGCAGACGTTTCCCCAGTCACACTCTGTTAATAAGAGGGATGGAAGATCATTATGTGAAGAGCTGCACAACCGACTGACCATGACAGCTCACCCTGGCTGTGAGGTTGCGGGAGGTTGTGGGCATGAGAGTGTGACGGTGGGGGGTTTTTGCTAAAGTCCATCAAGGAGGAGCCCGGCCCGGAGGCATCTGCGCCTTGCTGGTTGCAAGCCAGCATCAAGGGCATGCAGGCTGCACTGGAGCAGAAGGTCCCTTTGACTAAGCTGAGCGAAAAGACAGCACGTACTCACTGTCCTGCACGCAGGCAGCACGTAAGAGCTTGTCTTTCCTCATAAGCCTGAACCTCATGAGAGTATTTTACCTGCATTACAGTGGAGGAGCAGACATGAGGCTTTGGGAGGGGAAGGAAAGGAAGACACATTACTGTCAATTAAAGACTATTGAGATATTAATAAAAGCTGTAGACGTACCACCACTGCAACTGGGAACTGCATTCTTCAGAGGAAGCTACGTGAGAGAGGAGCTTCAGGACTGCAGTGCTTCCAGCTTTATACTGTGAGGTTTAAAGGAAGTACCTCCAGCTGCTTATCCTAAAAACAAAGCCTTGTCCTGGAAGCTTTAAGAATGAGCACAATCTTCCCCCTGAGAGGAAATTTCTGTGACTGGCAAGGAAAAGACAGCATCCTCACTCACTGCCAGATATAGCTGGAAAGAAGGACACTGATTCACAAGCAGACACTTCTAGGCTTCCAGTTCTCCCTGCTACACATATAAAAAGTCTCAAAGGTATACCCCTTCCTTTCTTGCCCTCTGAAAAGAAGACGGCTATGCTTCAGCTTTGTAGCTGGGTTGATGCTATTCCAAAAGGATATGAATGTGTGAAAGAAAAAGATCACCACTGGGTATTTTTAAACAATCAGAATTTGATGCCTCAGGGACAGTCTGGGTCATTGTTGTCAGCCAAATTCAAAATTCCCAGCAGGCATGAAAAGCGTTGGCCAAAACCTTTTGTTCGGTGACTGCAAATTGTTGACCCTCATGAGTAATTGCCTTGGTCAGCAATGATAATGGAGTAAGCAAACACCTGAAATGGAAACATGCCTTTTTTTTTTTTTTTTTAAGTGAAAAGCTCCACAGCTCTGTGTAGGAGGAAAGAGGAATGAGAAGCAGCTTTCCTTGAGTAAGTTGTATGCTTGTATTGCAGGTATCAATGCTGGGTAGGTGGGAAAGAACAAATGAAGAAAACCAGTCTAGCAACCTGTCACATTTCTGTTCCAGCTCTGCACCTGTGTGCAAACGAACCTTTTGCCTGGCATAGATGGCAAAATGCTAACCCAGAATCAATATGCATATTTAAATTCCTTGATGTTTCTTCCAAGAGGTTGCCCATGGCCAAATTGTTTAGGAGGAGGGACAGCGAAAGATGCTGGGGAACCAGTAACTCAGAGATTTTTCCTTCTGTTAGACACTTCCCTTATTTAATATGAAATCTGACAGCAACATCAGCAGTCAGTGGTGCTTCTCATGGCAGTGGTGGGGTGGTATAATAAAATCAGGATCAAACCCAGACCGTTCCAGACTACTCAGCCTTTTGCAAGGTTTCTCCTGTCAGTGAGCACTCAGAGGCTTTGTGCTGTACATGACGTGCCTGCTCAAGGGAAGTACTTGTGTATTGTAAGTAGATTTCAAGAACTGTGCTGTTGTGTTTCTGCTGCAAACACTCTTCCAGGTTTTGCAACTCGACATTAGAGTCTTTACTTAGAGTTTGTTGTGTAACTGTAAAACCAGGTTTGAAATAAGCTAAATTAATCTCTCTAGCAATTTGGAGCAGTTTGATTTGGGCTCGGGCGGCCGGTCACTCTGTTGGCCCAACACGTGCAGCTCTCATTGCTCAGAGTGCAACTTCCATCTCATGACTGACACTTGCTGAACAATGTTGCTAAAACTGTTTTCTCCTCACTCTCCCAGGTTGCCCCTCTACCTGGCTTCTCTTTTCATAAGTCTCCTCTTCCTCTTGGTGAATTTAACATGTGCAGTATTGGTGAGGACACAGAATTCAGAGAGAAAAGTCATTGTCTCTGTCCGGGTGGCAATTAATGACACGTTGTTTGTGCTGTGCGCAGTTTCACTCTCCATCTGCCTGTATAAGATTTCCAAGATGTCTTTAGCCAACATTTACTTGGAGTCCAAGGTAAGGTACATTTTCAGTTCTTTTTAAGTACCTTCTGAGAGACAAAGGCAGTGGGAGGCAAGGCCACGCAGTTCTTTAGATCCCCTGAGAGCTGGAGGCCTCACACTTCCCAGCTTGTGCTTGGCTGGCCATCCTGCTCAATATATGAATTCAATTCTAAGTGCTAGCAAGGGTACTTTTGGCTCACACCAGTGACCCCAGAACAGGTATTTCTGAGGCAGAATGTACAGAACTTACTCACTGGAGTTTTTCACAGCTGTTTCTCAAGTGAATGCTGCTTTCTCCAGATCCCTGTCTGAAGACCACTTTGTTTCAGTATTGCTACGTTGAAGTGGTATATACTTTGAAATCCTTCAGCTTCTCCAATTGTTGACTGATTAAGTTAAATGTTTAAGGTAGCAGCATGCTGAAGATAAGTCAGAGACAGAATTATGAATCTCCCTTTATACATTTGCATACAGCCTTTTAGATAATGAGAATGTATTTTAAAAGACTTAATACATTATAAATTCAGCCATGTGGGGAGAAGGAGAAAGAAGTCTTTCATATTACTCTACAAAATGTTCTTTAAAGACGTATTGTTAGGTTTACAGCTTTGTATACTTTCAGTGGTTAAGGTGCTGGGTAGCATCACATAAGCCTGCAGTGTTTATTATAAAATCAGTGAAGGTGTTTTGTATTTATCAATAATGAAACGTGGCTTTCAAAGGTCTTTGCATTTGCAGTAGATAGTTAAAACTTAAATTATTCATTTAACCAAAGGCACATTACCACAACAAACTTTTCAAAAATGTAAGTTTCAGCTACTGTTTAGAAAAATCTTCTAATAAAATTCCTCTCTCCATTTACTTAATCAGATGAAAGCAGTTCTTTTCCTGTTTAATCAAATCTGTCTGTACTGCACAACAGCTGAAAGTTCAGGGCTGAACAGACGATTTAAAAACACAGCTTAGTTTGTTTTGTTTCTTTCAAGCCTGTCACTTGCTGACCAAAGGGCACGGGCAGTGGATTATTTTTACTAGTAAGAAAAGTTTTTTTACTGCTGCAAATCACAGAACCGTAAATCTGTGTAACAAAGCAGTGTTAACCTAAGGGAGGCCTCAGCAGATTACTGTTCCGTTTCCTCCTCCTGCAGGAAACTTGGTCTTCTTTACTTTGAGCTGTTTCACAAAAACCAAACAAACTCTGGGAAAGGACAGAACACTTGGCTGATGAAAGTTTGAATATGGCAATGAGAACTGAGGAGTGCTTTGCTCCTTTCTGCTGACCTGAAATGGGAGTTCCACTGGGGACTTCCAGTAGGATTTGCCGACACATACTTAGGGATACAGATGGCTGGAGCTGGCAGTGAAAAAACATCCTGTTTTAATCTGCTACTGTTGTGCTGAAAAAAAATAGCTGAAGAAGAAAAAATCAATTTTCTGCAATTATATGATACAAGTAGCTTTGGAGATAATGCATGCTCTGTGATGCATGTAGCTTGGCATCGGTACTGGCAGCCTTTGATTTGCATCTCCTGTCTGCTGGCACGGATCTTCTCACCACAGGCGAAACACGTTCACCTCCATGGCCCGGTGTGGGGGACTGGCCTGGTTCCCTGCGCCCAGGCTCCCGCAGCACCAGGGAGCTGCACAGCCCTGCCCTTAGGTGCCCGCCTGGGCCAGTTCTGTGCTGGCCAAAAGCATCACGTGGTGGGACATGCTGCAAACTTAGGGCTCCCCCTCTTTTCTCTAGGGGCCAGTGACTGAACAAGAGTTCCCCTGGCTCTACTTTTACTGCTGTACTCCCGCTTCCTCAAGCCACTAAATATATTTGACTGGCAGCAAACCCAGGACACTTCCACTCCCTTTTTTTTATATATTTGGTGGGATTACAGTTCGTTAAATCTCTAGCATATTTAACTATTAACTGTTGAAGGATGACAACTATGTAGAGAAACCTATATGGGGAAATAACTGACCCCATTTTGCCCTTCACTTCTGCTGTCCCCAGTCTGTAAGTGCCACTGAGCTGGGATGCAGAATGTGCCAGTCAGCAGCTTCTCTCTGCTGGCTCACCCTGTGTTTCCATGGCAGCGTCACTGACTTGCTAGTGGCGACTGAGGATAGAGAAGTGCCGAGCAAACACTTCCTCTTTGTGGCATTTCCTGCTTGCTGGTCTTGCCGCAGCTTTCACCGCGGCCTACGGCAGAGCCAGCTTCAGTTCCCGAACAGCAGCCGGCTCTGGGCTCACTCCTGACGTGGCCGCAGGTTGTGGCCCGCTGGGCAGTGGTAGTTCCAGCATGTTTTAAGCAGGAAGTCAGTCAGAGAGGCTGACTGCCTTAGGGGTTTTGTAATACTCAGGAGCCTGACTGTTCCCTGAATCAATACCATTTTGCTGGGAAAACAGGCAAGCCAGTTTTCTGCAAGCTTTTTCTGCAAGACTACTCCCTGAGCAACTTTTTACTGACACCCACCAGGGAACAGCCAGCCAGAGGAGCTTGGCTGGCAGAGCCACAGAGACAATAGCCACTAGTGTGGGCGAGCAGCAGAGGAGCCCTGGTAGTCTCCTGAAGGCCAGGGATTCAGGACACAGTGACTTGGTGACTCTCCCTGATACTCCAGCAGCCATTGTGTTATGTCTGTGCTCTACCTGCCACCGTGCTTTGGACCGCTGCTCCCGGGCTGCGAACCTGGAAGCAGAGTGTGTGCGTGCAGGGAGTTGGGTGCAGGCCTTCGGGTCTCCTGCACTGGTACAAAAGGTCCTGCAAGGGCAGGAACAACTTCCCTCTTGGCTTCTCTCTCTCACACAGATGAGAGGAGCCCATCCTCATGGTGTGGGTCTCTGTTGGGAGAGGGCAGGGCTCATGAAGCAAAAGTCTGCAAGATATGTTGCTCCCCTAAAGCACACACAGAGCTTTAATTCATCCATGGGCTGTGCAAAGCACTATTCCAGAGCCAACTGCACAGAGTTTTCAAAGCCAGTCCCATTTTTGTACATCTCTCTGCCTTCCTCACACTGGATTAGCCTCTTTCCACTCCTCTGTCCATTTTTTTCTCTAGGCCTTAGGAACGGTTCTGATTTTAGACTTTGCAGCCTCATTCCTTCCCTTGTTGCCAAGCTCCCAGTCTCAGACTGCCCTGCCGTGGTCACTGTCCATAGGCCGTGCTTCTACTTTGTCTCCTCTGTGTTGACATTGGGTAAGGCAGGATGTTCTGTTCCTGTCTGTGCTGTGTTCAACTGCTGACTCCTACGATCTGCTCCATACTTAGGTGCACAGCAAGCAGTTGTAAAAAGATGCAAGGTTGCATCATGCTGGCTAGCCAGCATCTGATACAGGATGCTCAATAGCTGATGCACAGCCAGAGGCTCCATCTGATACCAAGTGTAGTTCTTATGTACTTTCATTGCTCTGAAAAGAGCACTTATACAGTAAGTTGTAGGAATTAGTCACAGCCCATCTTGGTAAGGGCTGGAACTGCTACCATTACCTGGAAAACACTGTACTCATGAAATACAGGGATATACATAGTATGGGATATACTGATCAAAAAAGGAAAGAGAAAAAGTCACGGTAGGCAGAGTAGCATGACAACCCTCAAAGCCCATGCAAAGCAATGTTCTTGTCAGCTGCCCTTATGAATAATAACCTGTGTTTAAATCTCTTCCAGGGCTCATCTGTCTGTCAGGTGACAAGTATAGGAGTGACTGTTATACTACTTTATACCTCACGAGCCTGTTACAACTTGTTCATCTTATCATTTTCCCAAACCAAGAAAGTAAATTCTTTTGATTATGATTGGTACAACGTTTCTGATCAGGCAAGTATGAAAATATTTGCTAATGAGAAAAAACCTTTCTGTTCATGATGGCTGATTTCATAATGCTATGACAAGAGGAATTAATATATTAAAATCCTGTTGCTTTTTTCTTTTATTCAGTGCCTTAAGATTGTTTCACTTCAGGAGTACAGATTTCTGGTAATCTCAGTGTAAGGAGGAAAAAAACCCCAGTGCTAAAAGAAAGAAGTAACAACTAGCCAATGAATTAAAAAAAAAAATCAATATTTTATTTACCTTGATTTTATTGTTTAAAAAAATTCCTTTTATTAAAAAAGACAGTTGTTTTGTCCATTAGAAACAATGTACTGTAGTTGGAGAAGCAGAAAAACAGTATTTGATTCCACTGAAATGCTCAGTTTTGAAGTCATAATGAAACCTCCCATTGCCTTCCAGGGCTGTGTAGTTATTTACCTGAATTCTGTCGGTAGTGTGACACCTTCTGTAGTTTGAGGATAAGGCTACGATTCCTTCCAGCCTTTAATTGCAAGTGACAATTCAGATTGAAAACTAAGAGTGATAAAAACACTTAAGGAAACAGCAAGGGATTCTTTCTTGAATATTATGGAGTTTGGGCATCCAGCTCCTTTCTCTGCTTTGGAGCACGTAGTTAGGGCCCAGTAGTTTCCAGCTCTGTCAAGCCTGGGCAAAATGGCAAGCCTGGCTCTGGACTATGAGTACATTTTGTTTGGCCTCAAAATCCCAGACACATGACGTAGGTAAACAGTAGGATAGAGTTGCCCAGGGGACCTCAGTATGAGTTAGTTGAGTAGGGTCTGTCAAGGGACCACGAACCCACTGTGCTGCGGTGCGGTGTGGAGGAGTGCAGGTAGGTGGTGCCATGCAGTGTCATTTGGAGACACAGGTTTTAGGCAGAAGGGCACTGGGTTGTGATTAATCTCCTGAATCAAAACGTTTTTCCTCTCATTGTTGGGGCCTGGAGTGTTCCTGCTGCTGCTGCCCCCTTGCAGGAGACACTTCTTGTGCTGACCCTACAGAATATTTGGTCTTGTTTCCCCTGTGGAGGCAGAGGCTGTTCATGGAGAGCTCAGTGGAATGCTGTAGGCCCTAGGTCACTACTGCTGATTTTTGAACATCTGATCTGACTTGTGACATTAGGGTTGCCTGGATTTGGGGGTAAATCATTTGAGCCATATGTAAAGGGCCTGGAACTAGGGAGGAGTTATTCAGTTTGGTACTGGAATCAAAAGTCACTTTTGGAAGCACAGCCCGATGTTAGTACTGTGCTACTGCCTCAGGTCACCTGTCAGAAACATTACCCTTTTCTTTTCTATGCAAAACACATGAAAGGACAGGATTTGCCCTCTGCAACCATGGTGAATGGTGGAGGGGAAATCTAAAGAGAAGTCCAAAGCTACAGCTAGAGTAACAGTATGGTTATTCAAGCTAACAATGTGCACCAACTTGAAGGGATCCAAGCCTTAATTTTTAAAAGGCAGTTTGCCAACAATGCTCTTGAATATCTGGGCATTGATTGTTCTTTTACATACTATTTCTAGCTGAAAAAGGACTGGAAAACTAGTTTCTCATTACCTGGATTTGATCACTGGCTCAAATGGTTACTTGCCTGGCTCTTAGACTGGGAAGACCCCTGCATTAAACTTTGATTTTGCTAAAGGAAAGATAGCAGGAGGAGAAGGAGGAAGAAGGGGAGAAGGAAAGTGTAGTTGTATCCAACAAGATAGCATTTTGATTTTTTTAGTATGCCTTTAATCATTAGACATGTTAATATGGATGGAATTTCTGGCCACGTTGTCAAGCCTGTCAGCCATTTCAATATAAATCTTTGTAAGAAGTCGTGTTGTCTCCTGCACCTTTTAATGAGCTGCCATCTTTATTTTTAAATACTTTTCTCTTCGACGTTTCCGACAGGCAGATCTGAAATGTCAGCTGGGAGATGCAGGTTACATAGTGTTCGGCGTGATCCTTTTCGTCTGGGAGCTCTTGCCTACTTCCTTGGTTGTGTATTTCTTCCGTGTCCGAAACCCCACAAAAGATCTAGTAAGTGGCATTTGTTAGTGTATTTTTTTAGTGTAACGTCCAGGCAGGTCTGGAGGGCTCAGCTTCTGAAGCAGCTTTTGCTTCTTTACATTTTGTCCTCTCTTTTTTAATGTGTCCTTGGCAGAATAAAAGCAATGTAGACTTCCCACTTCTTTTTACTAACTCCTCATGAGAGACAGTCATCATATTTACCCAGAAGGAAGACAAAGTATTTTTCAGGCAGTTAAAAATCAGGAACCTTCTTAAATTTTAATGACATCTTCCCTTTGGGTTAATGTGATACTTAACTGAAGTCACTGGGAAAGAATTTTGTTATCCAGACTTGGGATCTTCCATCACACAGTCATGAAAATGGTTGTGTGCTAACTGTTCAGCAGCATGTATGAAATAATAGATCAAATTCTTTCAGCCCTGCACCCAATGAATTGTTTCCACGTCAAAGACCAATACCCATAGTAAGCCCTTGCTGACATTTTGTTTGCTATTTCAGCAGAGCAGAGATTAAGGTGTGAGTTTTAAGGATAATTCACTGTAAATATCCATAATATCTGGGTAGTTAATGGATGGAAAGGTGAATATTCCTCAAGAAGGATGTAAATGGTAAATTCACATGTAAGAGAAGCAATTAATAGAATAACTTTTTAGAGAAGGCAATGGGTTTTATTCTCACATGCAGATTTCAGAGACAATGAGAAAGTCAAGCTGAACAAGGAAGTAACAAAGCCCTTGTTACTAGTCACCTGTGATACCTGACATTGTGTTAAGAAAACACATGGATCCCAGGGTCCATCATAAAAAAAATGTCTCAGCCCCACTTCTGCTTAGAAGTTAGCAAGGACATCTGCAACAAGAACAAATGTTTTGAAGTACAGTTCAATGGTGCTGCTCTTCTAAAATGTGACCACAGAGAAATCTCATTTCATTTAAAGTGAGTTTAGTAAGGCTAGACTTGGCGGTCAAGTTTGGATAGTGTGGGAGAGATACACAAGCGAATGAAATGAAGTGATGTGGCCTAATCACTCCTTTTGAAAAGCTGATCACATAAAGATGTGGAATGCTACTCAGATGAGCTCAAATGGAGTCAAACAGGCATTATTCTCGCATAAGCCAAAGAGCACTGTAGTACCACATGTAACATATTTTTGCATTGTCACTTGCACAAAGCCGTAAATCTCCAATTTCATAAACATATAGTTCAGAAGAGCCAATCAGGTAGCACTTTTATGGGTACATTTTTTAGGGTAGACAGTGCATATATAGATTTTTTCCACACAACACAAATGTTTATGCTAAACAGTATCGTGGCAAGAGGAAAACTGGAAGAAACATCAGAAAGAAACAAAAAATAGAGACTTCTGTAGCAAGGCCAAACTGAACTTCAGTGCAAGTATGCCACAAGAGGGAGACCAAGGGCCACAGGCCTTTAGTCTAAAGCGTTCAGTAGGGTAACTGATACAGAAGCATCAAATGGTCCAGTGGTTGAAAATACCTGGCCAGAAAGCATGGGGTTAGAATTAAAATAAACCTTATTTTAGTTCAAAAATCTTAACAACAACTGTGATTCAGCAAAAATCCAATTGTCCTTTATTTTTAATAAGGAACAATCCCAAGAAATAGTTGCACTTTGGTTTTGTGTTTCATTCACAACTTCACAAATCCTGCGTTCAGCTCGGCTCACATGCAGTGCTCCACTTGACAGACGATAGCCTGGAACAATCTGTCTGTCTGCTTCAGTGCTGACGTGGGGACCTGCAGCGCCAGGGCCTTTGCCTTGCCGTCACTTTCAGCCAGGCAAAGGTTGGAAGTGGGGAGACGACAGATGGACCTATTTTTAGTTAATCTTTGTCAAAGTTATTTAATGTCTGAAAAATAGGGGGGGATTAAACTGCTCTCCTGCTTAAGGCCAAGATGTCATCCTGGCTTATCCACAGGTGCAAGGAACCCTCTTCCCTGGCATGGATGCAGTGGGCCAGTGGAAGAGGCTCAGCTGGGTCCTAGGTGACCCTCTGCACTGTTTCCAGAATCAAACTGACCTTTTGAATCTCACATGTTTTCTGTTTTGATTAATAGGGAAATAAAAGCAAAATGTTTTGTAAATGAAGTGGTTACATATACAGCCCTTTCCCTGTTTAATGAAAGGACCTTTCCTTGGGATTTGACCCTTGCAGAACTGTGGGGTAGATACTGAAATTGCTCAGTGAGGGGCCAAGAGGCTTCTCAGCTGTGGCATCATTAAGCAGGATGCCAAGGTTCAGCATGACCAGTTCTTGAGGCACAGAGGAGATAATGCACTGGGCAAGAGGGTTACAAATGTGGGGGGTAAAAACAAAAGTCTTTAGGTGTTTCATATCCTTCAGATCCTCAGCTGCCTCCCTACTGCTCACTTAAGTCAGCTGGCTTAAAAGCGCAAAGTGTCCAGGATGGACAGGAACTCGGCAGACAGGTTAAATGTATACTGGGAGGTGGTTTCAGAATTGGATCATATCTGTTAGCTAGAAGAAAGGAAAAGAAAATGCTGTTAAGATCTGTGGACTATCGCTATACTGGTAGAGAAAAAGAGAAAATGCAAAAATATTTCTATTGTCTACAGCAAATGTGAAATTGCCTATTTTATTTTGGAAGCCAGAAGGAAGGTCTGCAGTGACTTCTTTTAGAAGTCAGACACCAAGCAGTTTATCTGTCTGTCCAAGCACTCACTGAGGTTTCCCTTCCCTCAGGCCAGCGCAGGAATGGTCCCAAGCCATGGCTTCAGTCCCAGATCTTATTTCTTTGACAACCCTCGCAGATACGACAGTGACGATGATCTAGCATGGAATATTGCACCACAGGGAACACAGGGCAGGTGAGATACAAGAGGGAATTGCTTGCTTTCTGTAACAGAAACTGGAGGAGAAAAAACTCTCACACCCTGCGGAAAAGTAATGTATAATAAGTTGTCTGGTTCCAAGTGTTGCAGAAGTTCCAGGGGGTGAGGGGAAGCAAAGGGAGAAGCTGAAGTAGAAAGGCAGCACCCAGTGACTGTAGGGATCTGAGGGCACCATAGAGATTGCAAGGACCCAAGAATGAAAATGCATTATTTAAGAATTGTAACAGTATGCTACTCTTTGAAAAAGTCAGGTCAGATCTTTGGGTTGCATGCTTCACCCTCTGTTTCTTCCAAGAGTGGCCTAAGAAGTGCCATTTACTAGTTAAGTGTGTAAGCAAGGCAGCTGAGAAAAACAGCTGTCTCCCCGTCTTCAGAGAGAGCAGGGGAAAGTTTGACAGCACAGGCAGCAACTTGCAGCAGTGGCAGCGAGAAGCCTCTCAGCTTAGGTTGCCCCGTAACATGGCTAAATGTCTCGAGGCTTACCTGAAATGAAGGGGGCATTTGTTTTCCCACTTGCTTAAACCTCAGGTGAATCCACCTAACTGCCAAAATCCCACACAACACAGGAGTGGCGCAGAAGCCTGTTTTCTCTGTGTAACTGTGAGCTTTAGGTAAGGATTCCCTTCTGTGAAGGAGCAGTTCACAGCATGAATGACAGCACCCAGTGCGGAGAAGGCAAGGCGCTGCCAGGACACCATCCTGCCCTGAGAGGAGGCTCAGTCATGTTACTCATTTGCTTCTTCCTGTATCTACAGCATGCTAGTAGTAGTTTGGTGTAATCAGTCATCTTAGCAATAAAAGCTCACTTGCTAACCCTAGCTAATATACACACATCTAGTTCTTGTCACTCATTTAGCTGAGATTGTATAGCCACTGTCTCTGAGCCCAAAACATGATTCAGCAAAGTTGAATATTTGCTATTTACAGTTATCAGTCATCCTACCCCAGTGTTAGTTTCTTGCATAGTAACTAGACCCATGGGGGTTGCTGGAGGTGCTGTGCGCCCACCTGGTTCCCAGCCTGAAGCCAGAGTCACCCTCCCTTCCATGCAAAGGCACAAGAGAACCAGCCACACTGGTAACGCAGGCACCAACCAACCACCTGCACTGTTGTACACTTGTCCATGGCCACAGGAGGTCCAGGTCTGTCAGACAGGCCCTTACATGGCACTGCTTCTAGGGTTTTCAAACACCTTCTAGATTAGCAAAGCAGAAAGGGGAGAGTCTTTAGTGAACTAAGAGAATTGGGAAACAGCGAGTTGAGAACACTTGGGCCAAAGTAATTGACAGGTCAGAAAAATAAATAGCAGCCTGGCGTCCTGGTTAGGGTTTTATTTTTGCACTTTGGCATGAGAACTACATCTACGTGATCAGGTTTTGCCGATATTCAGTAGACAGATACCCGCAGAAACAACCTGCCAGTTGCTAATTCTTGTTTTCTTTTTAAGTTTCTCTCACGACTACTATGACTGGGGCCATCAGAACAACAGCTTTATGGCTTACATAGGATCCCTCCAACAAGATCCAGCACTGGACACAGACCGGCCGAGCCCTGTATAACTTCAATCAACTACAGCATTCTAGGACATTCCAATATTAAACCAAATGTTCTCAAAACAAACCTTAGCAATTTTTCTTCACCTTTTGGTTTTTAGAAGTGTTCCTATGCACAGATAAATGAAGAACTTGTCTTTGCCATGAGCTTTTCATAGTTCAAGGAGAAGTATAAGCTAATGATTTGAACTTTGAAGACTGTTCTAATTAATACCTTGTTTTAAGCCATGGTATTTTTGGCTTTGAATAGAGTTGTTAGAGGGTATAATTTAATCATTTTATGCTCATTTTAGAAGAGCAAGATTCATGAAGTGAAATGGCTTAATTATTTTCTAAGTATTTTTATTTTTACACTGTATATTCGGTTAGAAATACCTGATTATGATGAATATACTGTAAACACATGAATGGGTTGTTCAATTGCATGACAGTAACGATTCTTACATGCACATGAAAGTCTGTAAGGGAAAAATATCAACCCAATTAAATACTGTCTTTTCAAGTTATTGCTACAGTCTCAGAGCACAACTTACTCTTTGGATCATCACTGCTTACTCAGTGTGGCAAGATGGTTGGGGCCTAAGTGTCATCTATTCCAGTTATGATCTCAAAACACTGCATTCTTCTAAGCAAGCAAGAAAAGTGCATCTTCTCAGCGGCTATAGCGACCATCTCAGAACAGTAGAGAACTGCAAAAGAGGCTGGAAATTTGTAAGTCTGAAAAATTAAACTTCTGTGATAATCTCTATCAATAAGTTCTTGGTATATCACATAGAAGAGTAATTCAAATAGCTTACCAGGGAGATGGATACATATAACAATACTTATTTATTTAATATAAAGCTAGGAACCACAGTTGGGGAACAAAACAAGAGCCAGGAATACATAAAGCAGGAAAATCCTCAAGTGCACATAGAGAATAAATTCTGCAGAAAGTCAGCAAAGCTGTGCTTCAGCCTTGTATATTCAGGGATAGATCTGGTGGTTTGTGGGGGAAATGGTGGATAAACACCATTCTAATAGGTGATATTTGCACATAGTAAGCCTATAAATAATGAATACTAATCTACGGTGAGCAGACGCTACTAACACTACTTCAGGTTTCTTTATGGTGCCAAGTACTCACTGGTGTGATCTACTGGAAAGAATTCTGCATGGCCTGCATCTTTTTCTCCTTCCGCACGTGAAACAAATACTGTAACACAACCCACATTTCCCTAGGAGAACAGTATTTCTTAACTTCTATAAAAGTAGTTTGTTTTGAGGTGGACAGGCTTGTTGTTTTCCTCATATTCAACCTCAGGAAGCATAAGAAGTAGACAATTCTTATGGACCTTTCACAGAGGATATACAGGAAAAAAAGAAGGGTTGGGGAGTAGATCTGATCAACTCTGCAAGGAAGCCAAAAGCATTGTGGTGCCACACTCACATTCCAAGTCTTCCACAGGGTCTTTGATGTTTGGGGCCTTTGTGGTAAAATCAAAGCACGAGCCTTGCCTCTGGCAGAAGCACCCCGCCATTTGTTTGCCCTCCAGAGCTTCCATTAGGTCCTTCACTTCTCCAGTGTTCACTGAAGAAAATAAGCCAATTAAACTATCACCCAGAGATTAAAAATGGTGCCACAAGGTTGGAAGAAGAACAGAAATTTTATTAAACTTTGGAATTCTACAATGATGTTTGTACAAAACTGCCCGAAGACCTAGTGCAAGAAAAGTCTGCAGGAATTACATTTTCTTCACAGTAGATATAGCTGCACAGCAAAAACAAATAATTAGGAGAATTCTGTACCTAAAACAAGCTTAATCCCTGTGCCACAGTATGCGTGCAAAAAAGTGAAATTAAAAGTGACTGCAACCAATCACAGTAATGAATTAAGCACTCTCAGACACAGGAGATTTAAACAATGTGAAAGGTACAGACATTAAATTTTAAATAGATTGCTCTAATGATTATCTCCTGTGTAACAGATATTTACCCACCTAAACTGAGGATGAAATATGTGTATCATTTTTAGTGAGGTAATTTGTTAAAAATACATACATGGAGTTAAACAGAAAACTGAAGAAACCCTGTAGAGAGAATAATTTCACACGATGAGCCCCACTGGGTAAACCAATCAGAAAAAATATTTACAAAATTGATTTTATAAGCCATTCTGAGAAAGGAGCACAACAGGCCAAACTTCATTTCAAAATAAGCCGTTTTGCTTCTTAAAACAATTGAAATTAAACAGTGGGTAATTTGGCCATATTCATACACAAGCAAATTGTAATTCTGCCACATTCATTTCTGATGTGCTGACAGGCTACAACGTACTGTAAATGGCAACAGGCACACTGGTTACATTCCTCTTGTGAGCATAATTAAAGTGAAAATGAAAGCCTGCTCATCATCCTAAGCTTAAATGACTGACATGTAAATAATTTAAGTTGTACATTTTCTACCAAGTGCAGTTGAAAGGTAAATGCAATGAAAAGAAAAAACATTTTAAAATTAAAATCCAAAAAGTCCATCCACAAAAGAAGTTGTAGCAGAAAATACTTTAATTCGCATTTAATAGATTCAAACAGCAAAGATTCAGAATTGTTTAGATCTCAGTAAACAGTTCCAACATTGATTTTGATTTTAATAAATATTCCTTTTTAATAGGCTAGCTATATGGAGGAATTGTAAAGTGATGAACTGCTGATTGCTACTTTATAAACATAAGCATCTAGATTATTTACAATATATTACAGGCCATTTTCCAGAAAAGCACAAAGCAAGGTCAGATAAAGGTGACCCAGCCATCAAAACACAACTCAAGAAAGTGTGGCACAGTGTATTCCATGCACATATCATGACATACAGCACAAATCATCAGCTGAAGTAGAAAACCACTTCTGTTATTCCAGCTTACACAGGTCTCTGTATTTTGCTGTTTTAAATCTATATTCTCACCTTCCTCTGCAGGCACTGAAGAGCAAGTTGTTCAGCAACAGCACCTTACAGGTTACTTGTGCAGTTTGCACCAAGAATTTTACCATTTCGCCTAAGTCTTCACAACTTGTGAAAGACAAACTATTCTTCTCTGTCTTCTCACTACCTCTGGGATTACAATCATTGTGTCATTTCTAAAAAGAAATGTACTTTTACTCTGAAAGAAATGGCAGACAACATTGAGAAGCTGATTTCCAACAGGGAGCTGGAATTTAAAATTGTTTACAGGTCATGAACAGTGTCACCAACCTTATTCTTTAGTATAAAAACATATCTGTAAATTTCTAAAATTTAATTTAACATGTAAAGAACTAAGTCATCCAACTCACATGGCAAAACTTCATAGGCAGCACAGTCACAGAATGTACATCAGATGCAGTAAAATGGTAACAGGAAAATTACTTCAACTCATTTGTAACAAGAAAAAAATCTTATGTCCTATTTCTACCATGACAAATGAAATGCCTTCCATATTTGACCACCAAGCGAGATGTACCTTCAAATGCAACAGAACTTCCCCATCCACAGCACTTGCTGTTCAGTTGCATTCCTGTGTCTTCATTACACAACGGAAAAGCAGCAAAGCTTCCCATCTCCTTACCCCATGGTACTACCCTTGCCTTCATTGCATCAGTGAGGGTTGCAAGGAGCAGGTGTCCTGGATCTGCTGGCCCAAATCTCCTGCATGCCTCATGAGCAAGTGTATGATGCTGGTATGTGATGCTGCTCCAGTGTCCATGGATTTTAGCCAGGCACGGGTGGAAAGAAAGAAAGAAAAAATAGCAAGTTGCACCCCCAGAAGAAGGCTGGAAGCAATTGGCTTTCCCCACAAAGCAAGGGGAAAAAGGGAAGAAACAATTCCAAGACTCAGGTCTTTCCTGGGGCAGCACAGCCAACACCATTTATTTACAACTAGAAAATCCTGCCTAAAGCTTTAGGCACTATAATATATAATAAAAATAAATCCCAGCTATACAGTGTTTGTCATGCAATTGAGCCTGCGGGTTTTAGCCCCTGCAGGTCAATCCAAAAGGCAAGGAATTAGTGGCCAACTGAAAAAACACACGCTTTCTATATATACAGTTATTGAGAAGAGTTAGGTACTCAGGCTGTTGCTCATTTACCAAACATAGGTGCTCACATCTGAGCCTGGATTCCTGCTTCCATTTGATGGAGAAAAATAAACTCCAGGGTGCAAATCGCTGCATTGCAGAGTATATCATACAGAGCTTGGAACAGGCCAGATGAACCCACCGAGAAATCACTGCCCTTCTCCATCAACTAGAAAAAGGAAGCCTGTGGTGACTCACTCACACGTGGGTGCCCACTGGCAAGAGAGGCTGCTGGGTAAGAACAGCATATCCCCAGGCTGGCATCAGCTTTCTCGAATAGCTCTTTAAATTATCTACTGGCTTAAACAGGAGCTTCCAACTGGATACCAGTTCATTGCCAATTTGTGCAACTATCACCATAACTTTGAGGATCGTCCTTCACCCCCCCCCCCCATTTTTATTTTTCCCTTACATTTAGCTTATCCTGGTTTGACTCAACACTGTTTCTTGGAAAAACAACATTTTTTAATAATAGCAAGTGTCAGCAGCACAGCCTCATTTCCAGTCAGGTAGAAATTTGAGGCTAGTTTGGAAAAACAGGACACAGAGTGTATTCCAGCTTTCAGAAATTCTCAGCTGTAAAGGACCATGTTATGGAAGCCAATACTGTTACAATCCATTATATAAACAGGTCACTAAATATCTGGTAGGGTGAAAAATGTTTAAGAGCACTTTATTTTGCAAAGACTTATTTTTAAAAACAAGAGATGTTATCTACACTGTACCGGCACTTCCTACATTCATCATTCCTAACTTCGCTTTGACATGCTGGTTTGAAAAAAAATATTACTTCATTTTAAATTTAAACCAATATTTGGTTGCTACTAATCAGTAGTTCTGTTTCTGAATTCTGTTTTAGACAATGGTAAATTATCATCGACAGCTGTGGACAATGATACACAAGTAATTTCTTATTTTATGAAAGTTACCCGTTTTATTATGCTGAATACCCTTTTAAAGAAGATACAGTTAGGGATTGCATAGATAGAGTATGCGGTACTAAATGTCAGTGTGATTACGAATTTTAAAAAGCATCTTTTTTTTAAAAGTGACTACAAAAACAAGTTCTTAATTTTTGCATTGACCTTTTCACATAGCACTAAAACATAATCCATAAAAAGCAAATTATTTCCATGGCTCCAAGAATGAAGTATGCTATTTTAACATTTTAGACATTAAAAAGACCATTTCTGGAAACTGAATTTGGGACTACAATCTAGAAAACAAAATGGGCTAGATGCGAATTTGATTGCAGCAGCTTTTCGGCAAGCAGCACTCCACAAACCTCTGCCCCGTCCTTACCCTACTCCCAAGCAAATGGAGGTAGCCAAGGGGCTGCAGAAGAGTCACTTCCAACTGTGCTGCACCACAGACAAGGTGGTTATTTTAAAGAAAAAAGGAAATTCTGGAAAGCAGCACTTAAGGAAAACAAAAGCTTGATATGAGCACGATGCAGAGGATCTCAACATTTTCTGCTCAGTAAGTTTCCTATTTTTAAGTAAGTTTCATTATTACAGTAAGTAGTCAGAACTCAACAAGAGCCCTATTTCCTTTTCTGTTTGTTTTTTCTTTTAGACAGCCAGAATCGGCACACCCAGTCCTCAGAATATAGAGAATGTACTCAGTACTGGGGAGAACTGAGAGGTGAACCACCTCTCTACAGACAGGCCAAGTCAGGGTGGAGGTACATATGTTTTAACATAAAAAACCTGTCTCAAAAAGGAAAAAAGAAAATTTATGAAGTTTCAGTACAACAGAACTGTGAGCAGAGAACTTAAAAAATAAACAGATCGTCATAATTTACACATTTTAAAACTATATATTTCATTCATAAATATATTTTCTAATTAATAACCGTTCCTAGTTCAAACATAAATATTCAAGTTGGTATTTGACTTTACTTTTTATCAGTTCATGTGGGTCCTGTAAGGATCAGTTCCCTCTGCTCAATGCAGTCATGTAAATGGTCTTCATCAATGGGTTGTGCAAAGGCCTTCATTACCTAGTTTGTTGTAATAAAACTTTAAAATTCTGAAGTTCTCTTATACTCGTGGAAAGCCTGTAAAACAAAAACCCCTTAAGTGTTATTAAGTCAAGTGTCAAAGTGCAGTGCAAATCACCATCTTCCGTGGGGGCTTCCATTTGTTTTTTTGAACATGATTCTGTTCCAAAGATTAACTAAGATGCTACTTTCCCTCTAAAGATTTACTATCTGACTCTCAGTTCGATTTACATAATATATTACAGGGGTTAAAGTTTAGATATGTTTTAATTTTTTACATCTTCATTAAACATCTAAAAATCTCTAACCAGAGGTAATAAAACACTAATTACATTCTTTTAAATGGGACCAGATAGTTATATTAAGGATCTGAAGAAGAGACATACCCAAAGCCTAATGCTTAAGACTGTTTGAGACTTAAATCCAGCTTTCACAAGATGGAATTTGAGCTTTGAGATCAATAGGTGAATTGGATCCCAATAGACAATTACAACCCCTTGGCATTTTGGTTACCTTAATTTACCTTGATCTTGAAGCACAAAATGAACCATCACGAGTCCATCACCAAATGGACCGTGACAACCACCAAGGCTAATAATCAGCACCCTACATACTCAGTTTGATGGCATTAAGTTTATCAATATCACTACTAATAATTCAGCCTTTAAAAGCTGCAACTACATGTACAATACCAGCTTTCCACAGACCCTGAGTGTTGATACTGACATTTTATATTTTTTCCACTATACAAATGACAAAAACTTACCTTCCAAAGGCATTTACAAGAGCAACTATTTCTTGACGTGTGAGTTGAAAACCTTTTGATGGGCTATGCTCAGGAAGGCTCTGTATTTCTTTCTCAGAAAACAAGATCTTCAGAGCAGTTCCTAAGCCTTGAGTCTGCAAGAAAAGTCCAGTGTTTTAACATCTGTAAGATCACTGCATTGAACTCTCAGAAAACTGTAAAAAAGTTTAAAAATTACTAATGTAGGCAAACTTTAGTACCAATTCTTTTACATTGACACACACCCAAATAACTGCCCACAGACCAGGACACTAATAGAAATGGTTGCCACTGACTGTGTACCAGGTTCAGTCACTTATTTCAGAACATTTGTTTCCTCAGGTACACCCATGCTTCACCCTTGTGTTTTTAATCTCTTCCCTTCCCATCTTTTTTCTTCTCAGCCACACCAGATGCACCATGAACACCCACCTGTTACACCACTGCCAGCTCCCTCCTGCCCCTTCCCTTACAGATGCCCCAGGAGCTGCTGGACCAGATCTCCCCTTTGCTTCTCCTCTCCCCCTTCCAAGTCAAACTAGATTTTATTATGTGGTATCACAACTCTTCTGCTTTTTCCACCTCCAGTCCCAGTGGCAGACATCACAGTTTCAGTTTCAACACCCATTTTCTATACAGAAATAGAACAGAAGCAGCTATTCTTATTTGTACTGCTAGCTCAGGTTAAACCATGACAACCTTTTAATCGGGCTACAGAAACAACCACGGGGTTTTGACAAGAAGTGGTTGAGGGTGGCTGCAAGAGAATTTTATAGGTCAGGAAATCTGGCGCTATTTTGTTTTGTGTGAGAAGGAAAAAAACAACAACAGATCAGAAGCATTAACTAGGACAGAGTAGGCAGAACTTCAGAAATTCAGCAGAGACCACCAATTTTTTTATGTTAAAAATTTCTTTGAAAACTGAATTCTGATAAGCTTAATGTTATACAGCAGTATAGTACAGTAGGCACCCCAAAGTAACAACTGCTCTCAGTCTGGACTTAACATTAGCCTTGAGGTTAAAAATCTTGTTCTCAATACAATAAAAATAGTAAGTGTCCAGAAACTAAAATGGTTTTTCAGCTTCCAGCTTTACTGTGCACCTTTGCATCCATTTGTTGCCTTCTGCATAAACTGTGAAAATACGAATTGCTTCTTTTTCATATGCCTCAATTTGTGAAGCAAAAATCTCACTCTGGACTCTCTCACAATTAAGCAAGTGCTGTATTTCCACGAAGACTTCCCACAGATGAGTCTGCAAGGCTCATCTGATCACCAAATACAGATATTGACTGCCAGTAAGACTTTGCTGTGAAGCATCTGCTTTAAATACATTTTTTTCAGAAAATATAAACTATACCTTTTAGTGAACTAAACAGCTCTTGAACAAACAAATTTTTTTTAACAAAATTTTTAAAATAAATTGTTTAACAGAGAACTAAACATATGTCTATTTTTAATATATAGGTAAGGATATCAAAGACCAACCATGTACAGAAACTCTGAATGATGACTTAAGAGGCACCCTGCCAAACTAAAATAGATTCTTATCTTCTAACCTGCCCAACCGCCATGCAAACACACACACAAAATAACCTTTACCTGCAGTTTGCCCCACAGCCTGCATTTGTCACATCCAACACAATCCATTATGCGGGATATGTTCTTGAAATGCAACCTGAATTCTTCCTATCAGTTAAAAACAAAATAAAAAGGGTTAACTTAAAGTAATTCCTTAGTTTTACAAAAACAGAAGGTTAACTAATCTAGTACCACTGCAATATCAATTCTTTATTACTAAAACTGAACAAAGCCACAATCATATGTAGTCAGGCCATAACAAAGGTCCATGTAAACACAGATTCTTATTTCCTCGAAAAAAACCACAAAAATACAGGACATGCAGGGTTATGCTTGGATTCTATACACTGAGTTTCTCCCAACTTTCTCAAAATTTGCTGAGCTATAAGTACCATATCTGTTGTCCCTGGCCAATTTCCTTGCATTATTCAAATCCCTTTGAATCAACCTACCCCTTTTTGACAAACAGGAAAACAAGTTACAATTTGCAAAAGACAGTTCCTGTCCAAAGCTGTGGGTAGATTGTTGCTCTGCAGGTTCAGTCATACTGGAAGCAAGCACAGCACAGAACTAAATAAGATGTTCTCAATTAAATATTTAAGGTCAGAAAAAACACTAGCTGGGCTGATAAATTACTGGCAACTTTCCAATAGCATTCTTTCTAATGCTGATGAAATTCCATACTACTACTGAAATAAGTATTAAAAGTGCTAATCAGTATTGAAACAGACCTTTATTCCTGAGCCACACTCCAACTGTGGAATTGTAGCCCATACCAATCTGAGCACTAGCACATTAACACTGGAAGTTGCTAGGTAGTAGCAACATTCACATTGGGTTCTATGTCTAGGAATTATGTTTTTCCAATGTTAAGTAAAATATTATATTATATTCTACTACATAGGGCATCTGTTTTGTAAGTAAACATCACTGGTTGTTTTGTTTGTTTTTTCAGATGCTCATGTGAAACAAATACTGTATTTAAAAAACACCATTGCATCTACTGGTAATGCCAACTCAACCCAGTTGCTTCACCACAGTCCTGATGACAGACCCAAGGCACTAAACCAGCAATTTCAGTCTGCTTGGCTCAGGACAACACCTTATAGTCATTTACTGTAAAGTAGATTAAGAGGCCTTGGATACAATTCTCTAAGTTTTTATCCATGGCTTTTCTACTCTCAGCAGTATGCTTCTGGTAGGTAGAGAGACTTTCAGAAAATAGCACAATTTAATTCCAAAGTGGTATTTTGGATGTCGTTCAGAAAACTAGCTTTACCTTTAATGACTTCGCTCCTTTTTTATCTCCAGCAAACATGGACTTTTCATCGAAGTGCATATGGAAGGACCTAATAAAGACAAAACAAAAAAACATTGGCATGAACTTTAGTGTTCCATCAAGCTTGGTGAGTAGCTGATGTCATCAGTGTAAAATACTTTCCAGAGTTCCTAGTCTTTGCAGAATAGCTCTTAAAAATTTACTGAATGGTATCAGTTTTACTGTTCAATCTCCGTAACTTGAAATCTGTCATTTACAGTTTTGTTAAGAATTTTCTTCACTCTATTGCCACTGATCGAGATGTTTTTCTAATACACACTGAAATTGTCTTAATGTTTGCCTTTAAGCTGATGGTTGTTTGACCACATCTCAAATATGTAGTAAGATTATGACTAGGAACAGCAATGAAGCCACACAGCATGTTACCAATCACAAAATTAGTGAGAAGGTGAGCAAAGGAACCAGACTAAAGAACCTTAGAGTAAACGGAAGGAAGAAGGGATGGCTAAAACCCCAGAGGATAAGTCTATGATAAAAGCTGGATTACTCACTGGATTGTTAAAAGACTACATGTACTCTCTTCCTTTTCAAAATAAATCATGTATGTCTTATGCTAAAGAATCAGAAAAAGCAACAAATAGGGAGTAGCCCAGGGTGTTGCATGGGGTTGTGTTTTTTTCTCTTTCTTTGTTTGTTTCTGTTTGGGGATTTTTTTTTTGGTTCTGTTCTGTACGTGTGTGGTTTTTGTTTTTTAAAGACTGGTATATTCAAACCTCAAAACAATCCATCTCTTCTCATCAAACGTGCAAATCCTTCTTGTTCTCTCTCATTATTTAATTTTATTTCTCCATTCCACTCTCCTCCTTCTCCTATCCTATCAAGAAGTCATCTATTCTCACTTGCAAATGTAACTGAGAATTTCAAACTATTGATTAAAGAACCAAAATCCTATGCCTTACTTTGTATCCCTGAAGATATCTAGTAAGAGAGCTTTAGATTCAGCATCTTCATGACCATTTCCAGTGTAAAGGTCAACAACTGAACGCTCAAAGTATGGTGCAACCTTTGACAAAGCACGCAGCTCTATCAAATATAAGAAATACAAATTTTTGAGCCTCCTTGGTCCTTCTCCTTTTGTTTCAATAGGATCAAAGCGGCGAGTGAACTCTTTCACATTTGGTCCCCAGCGAGGCTTCCCCCAGGTTTCTACACAGAGGGAAAAAAAAAGGGCAGGGGGAATAAAACATACAGACTTTGAAAAAGTAAGCAACTAAGTACACATCCAAAACTTCCAGAAAAAACCAAGTACATGTTACAGATATTGTAGAATTCAATTCAGTAATTTTACCTAGATTTAAATTACCTTCAAGAAGATAATTTGCACACAGATGCAAGTTGATGCTAGCATGAAGTCCAGAAATGAGTTTATAAAACACTCTTTTCTCAAGGCAAAGACCTGTCCAGGATAAAAGAAAAACAGACCCAAACTAAATACTGGAAATAATATATTAAAATGAATATACCTTGATATTTCAGTGATGCAAGTCAGGATCGTTTAACTTTTAAGTTACAATTACAATACATCAGCATTGTTAATAAGCCCTTAAATCCATCACAGGAAAAGTATACTTTCTTTTTAAATATAAAGAAATACTAAGAATTGATATTTCAGTGTTCCAGTAAATACAGTTAAATAAGTATCTGGTCAATTAGTACAGTGCCACATCAAAATAAGATGCTTACATTGTTTGAGCAATGTATTTGAAATAGTCTAGAATTTTGGCAGTCTGGAAGACAGAACTATAATGTGACCCATCCTAATTAGAATCAAAGCTACCACTGAATTAGAGTAGTGACCTCACAGAAAAAACATCAAAACCCCCAGAAAACCTTATGATATTGGAAACCAGCAAAAAATATATCTTCCCAGCTCTACTGTAAATTCACTGAAGGTTTAAATGCAAAGAGCAAAACATTGAAAAATATGACTTTGACAGATACAGACTTCTACAGCATAAACAGAAGAAACAATGGCATTGGGTGGACAAAATATAATTTAAATGCAGAAATTACTTATAATACCACATAGACCCAGAGAAAGAGATTACACTTCAAATTTAGGAGCTTTTTTCTTTCTCAGATATATGTTTGGGTGTTTTCCCAGTCACTCCAGTCTCCACAAATGGAAGCAGGAAGAGCTGATGGTAAAGCCTCTGTAAGGCTGAGATATGGCCTCATTTACAGTCATCACATTTTAAAAAGTACATAAATTTGTATGCTTTCCTACAACACCACCAGCTAGAAATTTCCAACCAGACAAGTAAAAGCTTATGAAAGGCAGAATAAACTAAGTTTAATATTAAAGTCCATTAAACTGATTTACTTTCCTGCACATCTCCAAAATGTGATTTTGATTGCTACCACTGTAATAATACTTTCCATTTAAATATTAATAAAAAGCAAATTACCTACTGAACACACATATACTTATGTTAGTTTTATACTGGGAACAGAACCATCACAAACTTTAATGTTTTTAAAGCTGTTTTCAAATATAAATGCCTAGCAATGTTAGTAATAATAATGTTCCTCCTTAAATGCCTAAAATGAGCAGAAAATTCAAAGGTATATGGTATTGAACTCCCTCTTTATAAAAGATGAAACGCTGAAGGGTGTTCAAGGGGTATACCATCTAAGTGAATGAGAAGATTTCCAAACACCCTCAAGAAAAAAAATATTCTTTGAATGGCACTCAGAAGTTCTGTGCACTTTATCAAAAAGACTACACTATGAAAAATATTTGGCGAGATGGAAAAAATACTACAGCATTTCTTCTAGTGAATTGAACATTATATTAACCCATCCAAGAGCCTTTACCTTCCAGCCATGTGTAGAAAGATTCTCCTGTAAATACAAAGCACAGAGTTAAATGAAGAGTATTCATTTTTAACATTACAGTCTCTTTATATTACTATGCATACTAACATTGGCTGCCAACTGGACATAAATCTAAATAATCTAGTTATTAAAGTGAGAACTGGCACAGAAGTGGCTGAACTTTGAGGTTGGTTTAAATCTGTTGAGGTCAGAAGAGGAGAAATACAAAAATGACTAAGTTACTGGCCAGCGCATTCAGAAGCATATGGAAGTGAAAGCTGATTATACGCACTAGCAGTGAAAGATGTGACGAAGAGTGTAATTATATCTGACAGCCTTTGCCTTGAGTGCTGCTGTCTGAAGGCTTCCTGTAGGCTCAGATGTTTTGCCTGAGATCTTTCAGTTGACTGAAAAATCTTAAAGTCTGTCTCACTGTAGACAGACCAAATGCCTTTCCTCACCACTCTCTCCTCACCTTCCCAAAAATCAAGGACATTCAAGAAAGTACATAAAATAATGTCCTTCTGATCTGACATCAGTATCAACAGGGCTCCAGAGGAGACCCAAGAATCCTTTAATTTATGCATTTTCAGTTATCTCAATAACATTATCACGACACATTGTTACAAGGATAAGAACAAACAACAGAACTGTATTTTGCTCTTATCCACTCCTTCTCCCTACTCCGAATGAAAGAATTACCCCAATAAAAACATTTTTTTGATCAATCATCTGCATAAAAACATAGCTCTCCTGCCCTCTAAAGCAATGGCAATAAAGTGAATAAATCAGATGTCCAAAACTCTTTAATGCTTACTTCATTTCTGCAAGTCAAGCAAATTAAGATGACTTACCATCATCTCCTCCTTAGGGAATGAAAGAAAAAAAAATTCCATAAGCATTTAAAAGATAATTTCCACAGCAAAGTAGTAATGAAACACAGGTTTTACTACAAACACTGAAAAAAGTCCAAGAAACCTTATTTAATCTACAAAAAGATAGGCTACTTTCCACCGTCTTCCTCAAGATGACCTAAGACTAAACACATTTTTAATAATGAAAGTTGCTAAGAATTTGAAATCTTAGTCACAGCTGATATACATGCACTTGAAAGCTATGTTTTAGCTTCAGAGAGATGGTTAGGAAGTCATCTTCTTCAGTTCACATTATTCAATAATCTGACCAGTGTTCCCTTCAGAAATTCTGATCCCTGAATTAAACTGCTCTTAAAATTATTTTTATTTTAGTATACCAACAATATATTATTTCAGTATTTATAATTTCTAAAAGCTATTTTGACTTTCTAATGTGTGGTGATGTTTTCTAACTCAATCTATTGGTTAATAGTTAATTTTTAAGGGAAATGAGACACATTGACAGGAGAAAGCAGATTCATTTGGAACACCAGGTTATAGTTTTCAACTTAAATTTGAAAACTTGGGATTTAAGTCACTGCCATGCCTTTTTTTCTGAACATTCCTGCAGATAACTGAGTCGTCTTAAGTATCCACTCTTTCTTCATATAACGCAAGTATTTGTACATTTCTAATACGTTAAACATTACGGATGGAATATGTACAGCTACATTACACTAGAATGACTATGAGCTAAAGTGATTAGTGCTCTAGGAAAAAACACTAGGGAAGAATACAGGAATGCTGACATTTTAGTTGAACTTTAACTCCTTCCCATCCACACTGGAAAATTACTGTGACATTTACTAAACAGCTTGAGACTTACTTAAGCTTTCACATTAGCTCCCCTGACATTAAGCATATTCATATGCATAAGATTAAGCATGTACGTAATCAAATATCACAAACCTTAGTCTAAATATTGAAAATGGATGGCTGCCTCTACAGAGGAAATTAAAAAAGCAGAAAGCATACCTACGAACTGAAGATTACTATTTGTATCACTTGTACAGCAATAGTCACTATGTTAAAAGAACTGCATTAGAAAATAAAACAGGCAAGACCCACCCCTACTAGGTGCCAGTGGATTTAAAGGACGATAGACAGATCGAGGCCTAGAAAATAAGATAGAAAACAAGAAAATCAGCTTTAAGCTAAATTGAAGTGCAAGCATAAGAAGTAGGCTTCCTCTCCCTCCCAATTACTTGAAGCAGTTTTCTTCGTAGATGCTGTTCCACACTCTCCAAGCAGAAGGCCCCTTGTATCCAGTGTAACGTTCTGGATTCAGCAGCAAATCCACATACTGTGCATCTGGAGATCTCTCATCTAAATAGGAAACCTTTTGTTACATATTCTAACCGATCAGTTAAAAAAAGATTTAATTTTAAAAAACAGTCACACAGAATTAAATATAAATAAGAGGTCTCATATAATACTATTCTGTCTTCTAGTTGGATTATGAATGCCTTTTACATAAAAATACAACACTATACACTCTAAATAAAAGGCTAAAAGTATATAATTTTTCCAAAATCTCTCATGTGACCTTAGTTTCTACAGTGTCTAAACCTTCTATGTTGTTTCTTCAACTCTACCATAAACACTAGTCATGCAATGTGTTCTCTGACCATATGCTAAGATAAAACCAGTGTTTTCTTTTCAATTGGCTTCAAATTCAGGGTTTATTTTTTTCCAGCAGTATCTGGTTGAAGGGGTTGCTTTTTTGAAATGGATATACTGCTACAAGGGCTTCTTAATAAAGACGAGGTCAAATAAGTGCATCTTTTAGTTGCTACATATTGCATTTTTCTTAGCTAAATCCCTTTTTTCCCCAGATACCCTTGCATGCCAGCAGAAAGTCTGGTTCACATTGCTTAATTGAACAAACTTTCAGCATATTGCAGAACGCTGTCTTGGTTATGGCAAGAAACATTATTTAATCAGCATTTCAACAAATTATACCCTCATCTCTAAAGCTGACTACAAATTCAGGCAACATATCCAAAGAGAATTGTGAAACAGTACTCTCTCTGCTTAAAAACTCTGTATGAATAGAAACTTAAGTTTCAAGCTACAATCAGTAAAAAGCAGGAAGAATTCCCTCCTCTTTGAAATTCTACGTCAAGAGCAAGTCATGCTTAAAAAAAACTACATACAAGCCAGTAGTCCAGAGACTTATTCATAGGAATAGGCCAAGCAGAGCCACTGAGCATTTCGTCAGATGTCAAAAAAAGCCACAGAAACTACAGTGAATACTACTCTAAAAAGAAGAGATGACTCTGCATGAGCAGTTAAGCATCGCTTCAGCAGTAGTGACAGAAACAAAGGAAAGACAGATACAAAATGCATAACAACACAGCGAGTGCCAGATGAGACAAAGTCAAATTACAGCTTGTGTTATTTCTTTGACAGAATGGCTAACCTAGGCAGTTCCTACACTTCCTGGTCACTTCAGGTCTCCGCTTTTTCTTCTCATTATCCACATACATTTGAGTCTGTGGGGCAGTGCAACAGAAAGATGGAAAGCCAACCTGGGTTATGAAGTTTTTTTCAGCTAGATCAATTCCCTCATCTAGTTTATCATTAAGCCAAACAAAAAGCTACTAAAAATTTAAAACGGTGATATGGTTCTGTGCTACAGTTGAGTGAATGAAGAGCTCTCTCACCACCAAGAAGAGGGAAGAGAAAGAAAACAAGTGTTTCTACCTCATCCCAGTAGTTATTCTCTCTCATCTCTCCCTGCTCCAGCTCACAAACTCATCTGATAAGCCACTTCATCACAACAATCGGGGAGATGAGAAGTAGTTGTCGACTTAGTTTCCCGCTAGTCAAGTAAGCTGAATCAGTTTACCATGCAGAAAGACGCACGCCCGTGCAAAAAAAGCACTGGAAGAACACAGCTGGGTGCAGCACATCCTCTTTCAGCAGGGTGTGATGCAAGGAGAGATGGAGGCAGAATCAGGAACTACTTAAGTTAGTATTACTCCTAAAATTAATGCTCCTAAACTATATCTTTCCCAACTGAGCCCTCTTAAAAAATTTAAGTAGGCAGTAGAGACAACAACAGCTTATTTTATATAACAGTTCAGATCTACAGTAATGCTCACTGACTATTTATTACAGAAACAGCTTATACAGAAAATTTTGACAGATGAGACACAGAAGTGCTAAAGAGACCCACAGTTGGTAAGTCCACTACAGCTGCTACTTTCTCAGGTGACACCAAACGTTAACCTAAGGGAAGATTAAAGCATCTTGCATTATGCCCCAAGTTTTCCTAGCACAGAAAGCTTTCTAAGGTGTTTATTAAAAAGGCCTTTAAGCAGTCATTCCTGAACTTGGCAATTCTCATATTTATCTGAAGAACATTCATTTGAACTTTGAATGTTACAAGCAAATAAAAAGACTCACACATGTGGAGCAGAGGGAAGACACAGCCTAGTATCCTGATGTTTTAACAATAAGAAAGTCCCTACAAATAAGGGTGAATTTAGTGCAGAGATCATCTGGAAACATAGGAAGGCTGGACAAGGAACCAACTCAGTCCAAGCACAGACAGTAGAATAGCAACAAAAATAATATAGTACTAAGAAACTGAATCAGCTGCAAGTAATTTGTCTTGTATTTGTGCTAGATGAAACTCTTTTGTGAGAATAAGCTTTTTAAAAATATATGCCAAGCCCCTCCCATTTACCCTCTTTTTTATATCCATAAAAGTCTCCTGTTCACTATACTAACAGAAGGTAACAGTGAACGTGCACTGTGTAGAGTATCAAATGCTCCTTGTAAAAAAATACATTATTTACCTGTAAGATGATATGAACTGTCACATCTCCATTTAGTACAAAATTAAAACTTTTTTTAAATGGTTGTTTGCAGACAAATAATCCTTTATGGTTTTTTTTAAGAGACAGAAAATAAACTCTGAAAAAGCTTAAACATTTTACCATCAAGTTCACAAAAATGATCCTGTGAATCATCGTATCTTGCCCAGTCAATGAAAGCCTCCTTACTTTGGTTACTGAAGGGAAAAAAATACATTTGATTTTAAACTTTTAAATTAACAATGTCAGTAAGAAACACAATCCACATATAGTAGTTAACTTGGAACTGAATTCTGAATATCTAACTCGAGAATATGTGGAGTTACTGCTTGTTGACTGCAGAGATTCAAGCAGGCATCAACTGCAGTACTTTTTAAAGTCATTAATGTCAAACAGCAAGAAAGACTTCACCGTCATTATTTGAACAAACTGTGCAGTGGCAGTGACTTCTCTTCCTTTGGTAACAGCTTGGTAAAATACTGTCATAGCACACATTTTTAACACTTTTCAAAGTACTGTAGCAGCTGTCACTTGGGCGTGAGGGAAGGATGCATCATATTTTTGTTTCCTGTAATTTCAACGAGATCTGCAATAGTTAGCCTTGCTTTTTAGTGGGAGACTGGATGTCTAAATGCCCCTTCGAAGCTAAATTACTCAATAAATATGATTTGTCTTAAGCCTTTTAAGTAATAATGGTATTCCACTCAGCCTAGCATTTTCAAAGGTGTACTGTACCAGAGAGACAAGTACTTTGAAGTTCGCACACTATGAAACATAAGCAGTGCCAAAAGCTGAATGTTTTCCCCTGTGCACAGGTGCAGCACAGAACTTCTGATGCCACGCTACTGACAGCAAAATATAAGCAAAGATTGGGAACTCTGCACGAGGGTGCAGTGGAACACCTTGAAATAATGAAAACGACCTATTCCGTTTGATCAAATTAGTACTAGCTTAGTTCTACAAACAGAGGCAATTCTATAACAAGATACGTTCTTAACTTTCTCCCACATCACACTTGTATTTGGCATTCAGCAAGGAACTTCTCCAGTAATTACTAGTAGGCAAGATTTGATAATCACAAGAAATACAGATGATAAAGAAAAATCACCCGAAGCCATGAGGATGATTGTATGGGGATATAGCGGAAGATTTGGCAAGATTAGTTAAATGTAAATACGCTCAAGTGACTTGCACCTGTCTGTAGAGAAAGCACATACATCACACTAATTGTTTTACTGACCTTGTGTGCTTGATGAGTAGAACCTCTGTGTTAGATAACACAGGCCTGTGAAAAACTCTAGGCACCTTATCACTATGTCTGAGATTCCTGCTTTGTTGTGGAAGAGCGGGAGGCTGCGCCTGCCTGAAGCCTTGAAATACAGGTGAGCTCAGCAGGCCCAGTGATCTCCCAGCAGGGCTGAACTGACCAGCACCTGCATCCCCACTGGAGTCACCTCTGCCTGGGAGCTTAGGTGTGGCTTCGGAGATCCCCCAGTAGAGAGGTAACTAAAATAAAACTTGCTCTTTGTAATGCATTCGTGGCCTCTGGCTCTTCTTGCGACGTGCCTGCGTATGTGTACACAATGAGGCACTGCCAGGCAGAGAACATGGAGGCTTGCCTACAAAGCATAAATCCTTCCTGCACTTGCAGGGTCCATTACCTGCCCCCCTCCCAGTTTTAATCCTCTATCGCAGGCTCACAGAAGGCATTCTCTTTAGCTCTCCATCTGTGTACTCAATCTCATATTCTTTTGCCCTACAGTAGTAAAAAGAGTTAACAGTTTCTTATTTCCAAAAGGGGGGAGGGGAGGGGGGGAGGAGGGAAAAAAAAACCTGGATAAGGGTTCTACCCAGTTTGTTCTAAAACACCACACATAAGGCGGCAGCAGTTGCTTTTTCATGGCAGACTCATTTTGTCAGATAACAGGAAAGAATTTCAACACCTCTATCAAGTAGAACTACTGAAATCTGTGGTCAAAGCCACCACAGTTCTCCATCAACAGTGAAGAACTGATTCTTCTATTTCTACTTTTTAAAGCTGGGGAATATAGTCGAATGCAAGTTTTTTAAGTGCTGTTCCACATACTTTTCTATTCAGGGGCAACTACAGAGTTCCTCCCACTCAACCCTGACTGTGCCATGCAATAAGCAAGACCAGGGAATTGATCCAAGCTAAAAATAACTTTACCAACAACAAAAGTAACTCACAAACTCCCTGATCTGGTTCACTGAATAACCACAAACAGGCACATCAGTGTAACAGAAGGACAAAGCATGAGAGAATCCCTTAACCAAGTACAGTCATCAAGAACAAAGACTGGTATAATCAAAAAGTAGAAGAAAGGTGGGTTTATGTGCAAGTTTCCTCCAACTCCTGATGCAGTAAGATACCTCTTTCAAATAATATCAAAGTGCACTTTTTTTTTTTCACTTCACGCCTTTACCTTCAGATGTTCTTGCATCATTTCACATTTACTTTCTAATGGGCTACGGAAAGAATGAAGAACAAAAACCAGCACATTGCAAAAACAAGACAGACAAAAATGAAAAGCTCCTTTGTTACTATTTTTGTACTATTACTGTAAATCACAGCATACCTTAAGGTACTGTTAACTGCTCCCAGTTTGTTAGCTTGCTCACAGTCTTCCAATTCTTTGGAATTATTTGCTGCTTTTGAATACTGTAAGAAAGTTCATATTTAATATACAAATTAATTACCTAAATTCTCCAAGAACAGATGCTGTGAAAGATATTTCTAGGTTTAGCACTGAGTTGACTAGCATCAAGGAAAGTTCTCAGATTCTAGAAGCAGTAAGTAATTCTGGACCACTTCTTATTTCTATTTGCTTAATTTCATCAGGCAAATTTCACTCTGTGGACTTAACTATCACAGAAGATTTTTTTTGTTGTTGTTTAAATTGAGTTCTGAAGTGTTTCCCATACTTATTTACATTCTTGTAAAAGGACCTTGGAAGACACAAAGCGTCAAACCTATAACATACCTTGTATTTTGCAAGCATAATCATACCCCCAGTTTCATTGTTCATTTCAGTAGGAAAATGTATCAGTATTAGCCATTTTCCCCTCATGTTTCATTTAATCCTTTTCATTGGCACTCCTTAGATGTGCACAGCTCTGAAGAGAGGCTTCTCAAGCTGAACTAAAATTTTTATTATTTTAAAGGCGATATTGAAGTATTTAGGCTGAACTCTGATTCTACAGTATTTTTAAAAGAGAAATCCACTAAAATAGACTTACTGTTGTAATACTAAGGAAAACATTCAAAGAATTAAAGATTGAATACCACTATACAACAATAATATGGTTATTTGGGAATTTGTTAAATCTGTCAGCTTAAAGCTAAACAAAAAAAATCCTTCTAACAGTTTTGAAACATAATAGATAGTATCACTGCTCTCTTAAAAGATAAACAAACCCAAATTCCTCTTTTTTTGGGTTTTTGGGTTAGGAGGTTTTTGTCTGTGTGTGTTTTATTTTGCAGGCTCAGCCTTAGGTTTACAGATTTCTAGCTTATCACAGTCCTTAAATGATACAGAAAATGATTTTATGTTAAGTGACTAGTAGCTTATATAAAACTAAACTTCTGGCTTCACTTCAGGGCACATACATATTGACATGAAGGATTACTATCCAAAACCAGCTCAAAATAAAAACATAAGCTTGGGTCAACCCTTCAGCAATAGCAAAACAACAGTAGTTGTATACATTTTTAAAGAGAATGGTTCATTTCTGATGACAGACTTGTCGCCAAGATGCTAAAGCAAAGTATCACAACACCACTCGAAAAAGAAAGGATTTAATTAAAACTGTTCAAATGAGTAAGCAAGATGACTTGCTTTAAAATATGTTTGCCAGAACGAATACATAGAAAAACAGCAGAACCTACTGAAGACCAAAGACATTAAGGAGATTGAAAAACACAAGTAATTTAAACCTTTTTAGGGGCCTTCCCCATATTTACTCTAGAAGGAAACACTTAATTTTCTTGGATTTGCCAGGTGTGGGGGCTCATTGTATAGTATCATATGGATGCTAAAGGTAAAAATCTGAACAAGGAACATATCTGACCTAGAATGAATCAGGTATTGCTGATGAAATAACATACCGAGATGCTGAAGAAAACATTTTGCATGCCTAGAGTTGCAAACCATTCCTTATCCTGAAGTGAAAAGCCTTACTGCCAAGAATATAATCCTAAATTTAAGGTTTCAAACAGAATGAATATTCAAGCCTCAAAATATATTTCCAGGCTTCACTATTCTCCACTGTTCAACAGCAACAGCTATCAGACCGGTGCTCTGTGATCACTGAGTAGATCAGGACAAAGAATCTGTTCCTGCCAAAGCAGGATCTCCTAAGAGCAGTTTCTGGAAGAAAACAGAAAAGAGGTAGACTGGAAGTAAAATATTAAGTTAAATGTTTTAACCTCCAGTCAGTGCATCCTGTCCCTTGCTTCAAAGATTAATATAGCAGCTGTCATGACAGTTCTCTAATGTCTAGCCCTCCTTTGTGCCTCTCCAGCATCTCAAAAACCTTATGTTGGTGCCAAGAATTAAAGAGAGATCCTCTACTGTTAACTGCACTTTTGTAGGGAAGCTGTGCAAGTGTAACCCTGGTCTTTGTGGCTAGATGAGATTTCAAAAGAAGAACTGTTCTCTCTATGCTTCAGCAAACAAACAAAAAAAATCCCCCACAAAAGCCAAAATAAAACTAGAAGTTTACAAGCTCATCTAAATTAAGAGAGAAGGGCAATAGGAAACTGCACAGAAGCCAAGCAGTTACACCACAGAAAACTTCTACCCTGAGTATATCTACTGAAGAGAACATAGATCTCATAATTCAAAACATGTCATGGGTTGTTTTCACTTTTCCAAGGCAGACACTATCAGGATGAAAGAGAGAAACTGGACATATATGTCCCCACAGGAAAAGCACCTTTTTTTTTTTTTTTAACCAATACTTTAAGGATAATCCATAATGCACAACTTTCCCAAATGGACTAATCACAGGCTAACAGCACAGTACTTGAATAGCCCTTGAAACAAAACATTCACACTAAGATGAGTTTGATGTTTCCTTAAAAGGGATATTAAATGAGCCAGGCTCTTCTTGGTGGCAAACAATGATAGGACAAGGGGTAATGGAATCAAGCTGGAACACAGGAGGTTCCACTTAAATTTGAGAAAAAACTTCTTCTCAGTGAGGGTGACAGAGCACTGGAACAGGCTGCCCAGGGAGGTTGTGGAGTCTCCTTCTCTGGACACATTCAAAACCCGCCTGGACATGTTCCTGTGCGACCTCACCTAGCTGTTCCTGCTCCAGCAGGGTAATTGAACTAGATGATCTTTTGAGGTCCCTTCCAATCCCAAACATAGTGTGATACTGTGATAGTTATGACTCTCAAGATTAATCAATCAGGTAGCTCAAATGCCTACTAGAAGAAGAGTTTCTAAAACAGTCTTTAACGTCTTAGAATGCCTCTTTAGGAGGCACTACGGTGTTCCAGGAGTCAGTTTCTCTGCAATCAAGCTTGGAAGAGAACAGAGTCAATGTAAAAGAGAACTGGCAACATGTTATGGATAATCTAAAGATTATGGATAATCTAAAACCCTAGATCTTCTGTCTAGAGATAGTGCAAAAGTTTTCCCAGAACAACCAAAGTTGCTTGTCCTGAAACAGTGAATGACTGACATTTAAGTCATGTCAGTGAGAAAGATATTTTTTCTCTGATCACCAGAAACCTTTCAATGAAGAGGCACACTTCAGTTTGAGTACATATGTATAAACAGGAGCCAAGACTCCTTCCTGAGCTAAAGCTTGGGCAGACTTGTCTGCACTGTTCATGACAGCAGGACACAGAAGTCATCAATTCACAATGAAGTATTCCTCTCAGCTATTTTCAGTGATCTTTCTTGATATAAAGTCTACACCTAATGCCAATAGCCATTTACAATATGGTGAGCTACATTCAGGTGAGGCAAGCACCAACTGTGACTGCCCAGTGAGGTGAAAAATACTGGGGAGGATGGAGGTATGATAGTTAAGCAACGGTAAGTAGGGGTCTACAACACAGCCAATGCACTCAACAGGAAGACCTCTCATTTGGGCACCATTACTCCATCAACTGCAAAAATTCTTATCCTTGTGCAGTGAGTTCGGGATTTGGGGGCAGAGGAGAGTTGTTTCTTTTTCTGCTCTGACCTTTTTTCTGGGCATGTATACCCTCTCTACTTTTCTGGCTTTGCTAAGATCACTTGGTGATTTAGGAAAGATGACTTGGAAAGAAGCAAGCAAAAGCCAACAGCACATACTGACTACTTAATCTAGCACTGACCACTTTAGCCTAAAGACCAAATCATTTTTAGACTAATAACCGTCTCAACATTAGACGTGGCAAAACTACATATAATTGTTAAGGTTCTTTTAACACTAGAGGTTGTGATTATATATGATTCTTACAAAAGACTGCGCTGCTACTACCCTGTGCATCTTAGCCTAGGCCCTATAGAAGGTGGCCTGTACTCAGAAATGAACAAAATATTTTGCATCAGGCATTCTATGGCCACATACTGCTATCGCTGGTCATTCATTGAGGCAGTCTGCACCAGCTATCAAGCTGTGACAGACTCAGAATGACACAACAGTATCAGCTATGTCAGAAACACTATTATATGTAAAAGTGAAAATGTAAAGCCATGTACAGGAACTGATCAGTTATGGTAACGTTATGTTAACAATTTCATCACTATGCCAAGACTGAAGGTTTGTAAAAAGTCACACCACGACTGTAATGTTAAGGTTTTAAAAAACAAAGAAAAACACCACTACCAGAAAGAACTTGTATAATAAATGAATACTTACTTTATTAGTGCTCCCAGCCTTAATTCCAACAGGTATTTTGCTCTAAAAACAAAAAATAAATCACAGTTTTACACTGTTCGTAGAAATGATTGTCTGATTAAAATCTACAAATCAAATATTACAGAGGTCAAAGCAAACTTGCTTTTAAATAATTAACTTTCTCCTTTACCTTCTCAAGATTATATATCCGAAACAGTGCTAGAGCTTAAAAGAGACTTATTCTTAATGTTTTATTGGTAAAATGACTAAGACCTTAAAAAATATTTTGGTTGAATTTCTGCTTCTGAAATTGAAAATAATTTTATTGTCACTCCTTTATTTAAATTTAAGTTCTCATTAGTAAATATTGTTAGTCACTGCAAATTCACAAACCTTTTAACCAAATGACCTTTTTCTGTTTCATATTATTCGATCCATACCTCAGGACAAGGCTCTACATGACAGTCTTTGATAGAACAGTGGCCATCATCAGCCCAAAACGGGCACGGTCTCTTCAGGTTGACCTACACATACAAACCCAAAAGTTTACAATCAACACTTATATAAGGCAACTTTAAAGAAAAAGCTCTCAGTACCAAGAAATCCTTTCAAATTAAAGGAGAGGATACAAGGAAAAAGGATTAAATTTAGTACTTAAACTGGGGTGGGGAGCGGTGTGCAGGTTTGGTCTATTGGTTGGTTTCTTTTAACTACTCTACCTCTGAGCATATAAGCTGAAAGTTGCCAGAGAGGAATTGTTAGTGATAATGGTCTCCAATGGACACATAGTATATGAAATCACAAATTAAATCTCTCACCACTAATATCACTTCAAAGCAGTAAATAAGCTATCAGAAAGAAGGCAAATCAGCCATATGCAACCATAAAATGGTTGTATTTACAATCCGTTGTACTATACTGACCAAGAAAACACATTTGATAAAGGACAGACTAGTGCACAAGTTTATTAACTAAAATAAGCAGTTGGATGATTTCAGGTTTCAAGCAATAAAACCAGGCAATCTTTACTACACATCATAACTGGTCAAGGAAGAAAGAGTATTATAATGGCCTCCAATTATAGAGCAGCCCCCCTAAGAATTGGCAAATGAACTCTAAATCATTAACTTGGAGTCCACTGCATATGGTACCTGAAGGGTTCCTGCTATGATAAAAGAAACAGATTACTCAATCTTTTAATTTGGAGAAAACCTGAAATCACTGAGCAGCCTTGAACAATTATTCCATTTAAAAAAACCCTTTATGGTTCAAACACATTCAACTGCCAGAGTACATTTATACTGGACCAGTAATTTGCTTTAAGTGGCCTTTTTTGGGGGGTAATACAGTAACAGAAGCCCAATGGCTGCATTCACTGAATTGTCAAACCAAAACCTCAACAACAGATAAATTAATCAAATTCATTTTTTTCCCCAGCATTATACATATCACACTAACCAAAAGAAAAACTAGACAAAAGTATGCCTCTGATACAAATGGGGTACAATACAAAGAATCTCGGATCAATTGTAGCCAGATTTTACTCTCCCCTCCAGTCTATTCACTTAATTTTGACAGCTAAGAAAAATCAAAACCATGCACAAAAATTCAAGAAACAACCTTTAATGCTTGAAGGATAAACTGTTCTGAGGCACTATGTACCCAAATTAAAGCACAACAAAAAGAATTGCCTCTTTAAGTGTTCTCTCGATACCACAAAAGATCTCCAAAGAACAAAACTTAATGTTTGACTTGCTCAGCTGCCCTTTATTATACTAAATTGCTCTACCAAACCTTTCAGCAAGTTCTTTCTGTATTTTCAAAACACATATACAAAGTTAACTACTATATAGCATCTGAAGGAAAGACTGATTTCCAAGTATCAATTTTGATTTACTTATTTAGCATGACTGGGGATTATAAATTCAGATTCAAAAAGTTAGAGAGATTCCTCAGTCAAAAAACAAGACATTAAGCAGATGGTACAACTTCTTAGGAGTGATGACAACCATCTTCTAGTTGCAGTTCAAGCCATGCTAGCATAGATACATTAAAAGTAGAGATTTTAGGTCACTTCCTGCCTGTTTCCTCTATTCAATCCACAAACACCACCCCTAGAAAAAAAAAACAAAAAAAGTAAAATTTTATAATTTTTTGTACTTCTTCACTCATCTTTAAGTAAAGCACAAAAAGTATTACATTTTACATGACCTTCACAATGAGACCTATTATATGAAACATGCTCTTCCTACCAATTTCTACCAATAAAAGGACCAGCTAACAGACTACAACCTTCTTCAAAGTAAACTGTAACAATAAAAAAATGCTAACATACTTGAGATGCAAGTAACTAGGCAGTCGCTATTCTGACACAGAGGAACACTGTAAATAAAAGAATGCTGCTGTCTAAACTGCAGATTAATTCAGAAAGAACACTTGCAAATCAAGATATACTATTTCCAGAATGACTCAAGAGCACTGAAAACCAGTGCACACACAGTTCTGAGAGACACTGCGGCTGTATAGCACTTGTACTTTAACCAATACCAATCATGCGTTGACTACACAGAACTTCCTTATACTTTCTTCAGGGTGTGAAGTATTAGATCTCATTATTATCTTTTGAAGCATTATTCAATATTTGTCACAGATTCAAAGTTAGGTTCCTTATCAAGAGGCTTCCATAGTTTGTGTGTTTTGACGTATAAAACTACACAGAGACAAAATAATTTATTCCCTTATTTCTTTCACTAAGAAGTGTTCCATTAACCATATAGAAACCACCTAGCACAGTTTCATCAAGCTTTTAAAAGTCAGAGAAAATTTTAAAATAAAAAATTAGATAGCCCGTTCGTTCAGCATTATAGACTACATTTAGAGTTATTTTATGGCTATTGAACTAGTAACACAACAGGAATACTGTGACTGTAGTTACAAAAGCTCATGATCTGAATTCCTATTACAAATTAAATTACTTCAGAGTAGGAGTGTTTTTACTCCCAGAACAAGTATACTCCCCTATGCATATTCAGTATTTAGCTATACTGTAGTTGACCCGGATGATCATTGCCTACCCTCATAATCTCCACATCCATCTATGTGCTTAATAGCAACTCCATGATTCTCTGCAGGGCCATCAAAAAAACTGTTGCATATTCAGAGTGGAAAAGGTAAAAAACATTCTGACTTAGTTTTCTTGTTCAACACAGATTCTTCCCTGTCACAACTGGAAGTATTAGATAATGTGTGGTGATGGGTGGACTGCACACTGGCCTTTGTAATTGCCCATCCTTTAGGAAGATCAGTATGAAAGATGAGGTAGGATGGCAACACTATTTAAGTATAATCTGCAGAACTGCTGTTGAAATGATTAGCAGCTCTAGATTTGCAGGGTGAAAATAGGATTGTATAAAACCCTGTATATGTGTTGCTCCTCTGTTTTATACCTTTCCGTTGTCTCTGGAGAATTTAATTACCACTACAATGTGATGTATTATCACTGTAGTTGCACATATCTTGTTTCTCCTGAAAAGTGAAGTCAGAGCTGTATCATGTAGCAGGAGGAGATTCAGAATGAAGTTACACATTACTGCTTGCTAAGCCTAGAAATTGAAGATTCTAGCACTTTTCTTCTCCTTCCTCACATTCATAACCCCACCTTGCATGTGTTTAATACTTGTCTGATTCCGGATCAGCTAGATAACTTGCTACATCCTAGGGAAAACAAAACCAAACCAACCAAACCCAAATATCCAAACTAAAAATCTACCAGGTTAAAGAGATGCATTGGCCTAATGCACAGTCAGACAAGCCCAAGAAAGAAAAACACAGAAGGGGCAGGACAGTCTGCTCTTAAGGAGTGTAACCTCCTTTTTCCAGTGACAGGCAATCATCTGATTATCTCAGAACGCAACTCATTTTCAATTTAAGCACATCTGAAACCAGAAGTATCAGGCTTCAAAAGTCTTATTTTACTCATCAGATTCTAATACAGAGAAAGAAAAATGTTTAAAGTAATAAAAAAGTGATATTACATACTACTTGAAAATTCACAGAATCACAGAATGTTAGGGATTGAAAGGGACCTCAAAAGATCATCTAGTCCAATCCCCCTGCTTGAGCAGGAACACTTAGATGAGGCTACACAGAATGTGTCCAGGCGGGTTTTGAACGTCTGCAGAGTAGGAGACTCCACAACCTCCCTGGGCAGCCTGGTCCAGTGTGCTGTCACCCTCACTGAGAAGAAGTTTCTTCTCATATTTAAGTGGAACCTCTTGTGTTCTAATTTGAACCCATTACCCTTTGTCCTACCATTGGTTGTCACTGAGAAGAGCCTGGCTCCATCCTCATGGCACTCACCCTTTATATATTTATAAACATTAATAAGGTCACCCCTCAGTCTCCTCCAAACTAAAGAGACCCAGCTCCCTCAGCCTTTCTTTGTAAGGGAGGTGCTCCACTCCATCATCTTCATGGCCCTGGACTCTCTCCAGCAGTCTCCCTGTCCTTGAACTGAGGGGCCCAGAACTGGACACAATATTCCAGGTGTGGTCTCACCAGGGCAGAGCAGAGGGGGAGGAGAACCTCCCTTGACCTACTAACCACCCCCCTTCTAATACACCCCAGGATGCCATTGGCCTTCCTGGCCACAAGGGCACAGTGCTGGCTCATGGTCATCCTGATGTCCACCATGACCCCCAGGTCCCTTTCCCCTACACTGCTCTCTAATAGGTCATTCCCCAACCTACACTGGAACCTGGGGTTGTTCCTACCCAGATGCAATACTCTACACCTTCCCTTGTTATATTTAATTAAATTTTTCCCCACCCACCCAACTCTCCAGCCTGTCCAGGTCTCGCTGGATAGCAGCACAGCCTTCTGGCATGTCAGCCACTCCTCCCAGTTTGGTGTCATTAGCAAACTTGCTGATAGTACACTCTATTCCCTCATCCAAATCATCGATGAATATATTGAATAATACCAGCCCCAGTACTGACTCTTGAGGCACTCAACTAGATACAGGCCTCCAACTAGACTCTGCACCATTGACCACAACTCTCTGGCTTCTTCCCTTCAGCCAGTTCACAGTCCACCTCACTACCCGATTGTCCAGACCACACTCCCTCAGTTTAGCTGTAAGGATGCTGTGGGAGACTGTGTCAAATACTTTACTGAAGTCAAGGTATTTTTACGTATTTTTCAAAGGAATAATGATTCTCTAGGTAGAGAACTCAGCAACTTACAAGAAAAGGAAATCACTGCAATATTTCAATTTAAAATTACCCACATTTCTTAGAAGACAAGTACTGCATGGTGTCAGAAAGTTGGTAATATACAATACTTTTCCAGATGAAGCAGTATAAAGATACTACCTTTAAAGTTACCACTTATCAGTTGAATGAACGCAGTCATGCTTTACTGTCACTGACTCCAGGATTAACATAGCAAACATGACATATTGCCAACATAACTGTCAGGGACTGAAAACCTGCTACAACCAAATTAAAGAGCTGTGGGCTTCTAAAAGCCAACTTAATATTGACAAGTTGATTTTATATGTAATCCTCCCTATATTTTAAAATTTTTATTTAAATTATTCAGGGAAACACCATTCTAATTGTACCTTGTAATATCTGAAGTAATCACGTTCTTGCAGTTTCTGTATTTTCGGGAAGATCTTGAAAGTATTGAAGTCATCGATGCTTTCTATGTCACATAAACAATCATCCAGGACTCCTGTGAGCTATTAAAAAAATACATACAATTTTTAATAAAAATGCAATATTAACTACAGGAAAATATGACAGTCAAAAGAAATACCGTGAAATGCAGTTCCATAGCAAATAATTTATTTCTCATAACTAAAATACTCTACAGGATACTTTACACACTCAGAATTAGAAAACAGACCTTAGCACTTTTTTTCAAGCTTAAGTCCACCTCCAACTACAATGCTGAATCAAAGTTCGCCAGATTAACACTTTCAGCCCTGAAATTTGTTGACAGATTCAGCATATAGAACTTTCTGCAGAATGATCAGTAAGATTTTTCATATTATGAACACATGGTATATTAGCACAGAGTTGAATACCAAGTATTCTCCCACCAAACACTTATTAGTTGATTTGCCAAAAAATACCACAATAACACACCCTCATTTTATTTTTATAATTCTTCCCAAAGTGTAAGAACACTCCAACTAGTTTCCTTAGAGACATGCAAGAAAGGGGAACAGGTACTTTTGTGCCCCAAAAGTTAGTAACTTCGAATTTAAATTCTACAAATAAATACTAGGAAAACCAGAAACAGGCACTTCTGTTGTAAGGCTGTAGATCTGTTTTGAAATTTGCAGGTCCCATCCCTGTTCTTGTGCCAGGTCAGTGAGCTGGTTCAAGGTACTGCACTAGCTTAAGACCACTTTTACGAAAAGGAGTGCTGACAAGTGCAGAAGCGTTACTGCCAGCATGGGAGAGGAATGTGGGACCATGCAATTAGCAGAGAGAACAGGCCCAACTAACTTATCAGACTAAGCTACAGCAATACTTTGCTGAGATCCTGACAGTGTCTAAGCAGAAAGGGGAAAAAAGTTTAAAGGCTTTAGACATATCTAAGGGAATGGAACCCAACACTGTTGCTAACTACTACTAGTCTTCAGCCAGACAGAAAATCCATTGACATACATGATGGCCTAGAAAGCATATAAAATAGGAAAGCCCACACATCTTATATCTTGCATGGTCTTAGAAGAACTTTTAATTATTAGAAGGTTATGTGCAAAAGGAGACAAAAAATATTTTATGGCATTTTTTTTTCTCCACAGGTTTCACATAAATGAGATTACAAAATCATCTGATCTGTTTTATGCATGATAAATCACTCCACTACTTCACAGAACAGATACTCTTATATAACCAAGCTTGATGGAAAAGAGTCACTAGAAACCGAATTGCAGGCTTCTGCTCTTTTATGAAGCATAAAAGTGGCCTGGAAAATGGATTTCCCCCAACCCCCTGTGAGAATAAAGAAGTGAGGGTAAGGAAGTAAAGCATTTAAGTAGAAAATTCACCTTACATAGATCCTACTTTTCCCAAGGCACTAAATAGGCAGTCACAATTCTGCAGAGTAGATAAGGCAGTGAAGTAAAACTCATTTAAGGGAAGTTACCCAAAGTCTTTCACGCTGTTGTGCTTGCCTTGTTAATGTTATCTATCTTTAAACCTGGGCAAACAGCTATAAAAGAGACTATTTGTAATTACAGGTTTTTCACGAAGCCAAGAAATCTCACAGCCCACATGACTACCAACTTCAAAGTCAGAAGACAAAACTTCTTATTACTGATACTTACAGAAATACCCCCCATCCCGCATTTTAATCTATAATTACTCCAGTCACACATAGGCAGAAATTAATTTTGCAGTCTTAACAGGTAACACCATACCACAAAACAAACAGTAGTACAATTAATTATAATATAAAAAGGCAAAAAGATAACTGAACATTTTGCTCAAATACTATTAAACTGAACAAACAGAATAAACCTTATGTGAAGAGCAATAATTTATTAAGCTGAAAGCAATAAGAAAGATCTGAGAAATTTTCTTTGGACTCAGTAGATAAAGAGGAGGAAACTATTTTGATTACCACCTCAGGAAAATAGCCACTGCTCACAAAAATATTTATACCATCTATGCAAAACTGAAAAAGCTTTTTCAGTGGAAAAATGTTCCAAATAAACATGCGGTAGTTACACTCAGTGTCAAATCCCCATGGGAAAATAAAAAGCTGCTGTCTTTTTATTCAACTAAAACAGCAAACTAGTGGAGGTCACATCTTTACCAGATGTATCTGATAAAAATCTTGATTCTAAGAACATTTTCAAAGTACAGTACAGTTTATTTAGAACATTATGAAGCTTCAGAAATAAGCCCTCCCCAAAAATTAGAACTAGTCTAAGAAATTATTAAGAGAAAAATTAATTTAGAGTGACAAGACCAAGCAAATGAAATTCTAAATTGCTTTCTCACACCGTTTCAAAACTGGAACAGTGGGCTCCTTGTATACATAAAATAGCAAAATCAATGTTTCCTTGGAAGTCATGCTCTAAAATTAAACTATGCTATATCTGTACCAAACCACAATTCAAAAAATGGGCTGACAGCACATATGAAACACCAATATCACACACCAGTGGAGTCAATTCATCGCTAACTAATACAATAGCCACGCAGGCTTCAAGTAGCCCAGTTAAGAGGTTTTTTTATTAGTCCAGGTGTAGTCTTCAGTGCTCTCACTTGCACAATGATGGAACACTCTAAGCACATGCAGAAAATGATTCCATTTTTGTTCCACCGGATCTTCCAGTGGATTATTTCTCAAACTGGAGACATCAAAATAAGAACAGTGTATTACACAGTTAAAATTCTGTATTGCAGGACCTATGTTGCTATTCACACAATTGGCACTTTGCCTTTTTTTAATTAAACTATACTAGTTAACTTAGTTCACAAATACAGAGCCAAACTGTAGTGTAAGTTATCACACCTTTTATTACAATGGACAAGTATCAAGCTTGCTTTTCACCTTGAACTCTACGATAAACCTCAAAAGCATTAGCCTACTATAATTTGTGTTCAAGAAGTTGTTTGATATTGAATAGCTGCTATTTCTTCTATATTTCCATATGTTTATCAAATATTTCCATGTATTGTCAAACCTAGCTTAGTTCTTGTACAGATATCAGAGCTGTACTGGAGATGTTAAACTTCTAACTTATCTGCTCCAAGATAAATAAGCTTTTCGGAAGAAAAGGTCAAAGTCCAACCTGCCTCAATTTATCCTTATGAAATCTGGAAAAAGAAACATATTCAGCACTTCGACATTAAGAAAAACCTGAATAAATGCGTATACTAACAAGCAATCTACTAATACAAACAACCTTATTAGTGTTATTAGGTGGTTGTACTTTAATTGCCTCAAGGATTAGAAGACCACCTTGTTTTCTTCCTTAATGTTTTACTTTGCTATAGCTGCAGAATGACAGAAAAACTATAGGTAACATGAGTCCAAGAACTAATGGCTAGCTCATCTTTTCCCTGCACAAGTCACACTCTAGGTATTTAAACTCTGAATACAATATGCTAACAATTTTACAAAATAGCGACGACCAGCCTCTTTGCCAAGCATCATAAGAAGACCATACCAGTTTGTTAAGAGCTTCTTTAAGAATCTCAATTCAATTAGCATCTAGTTACTCTAAAACAGCTACTAAAATAAGGCATTTTTAAACCTGAGAAAAACTTACAATAGAAAAAAACTGCAATAAAAGCTATCTGTGCCAGAATACTCTAGTCACTGCCTTGGATGGTCACAACACAACATGTTACACAAAGCAGAAATTTAGAAAATTTAAAAAAAATAATAATCAGGTACAGAAAACAAACTTTGCTCCACATGGACATCATGTTTCCATATAAACTCACTCAAATGTCTTTGGCCCAGCTGAAACCCTTCCCTACTTGACACCAGCTATTATTTCAGCCACAGTCATGCTGATGATGATGAACAGCAAACTCCCAACTACAAACACCTGTCATTCTAAAACTGCAAAGGCATTTTACAGAAAGAAGGTGTGTTCTCACCCTTCTCTGTAATGTGGACAAACACACACAACCTAAACACAAGCCAAGCCTGGGCACTAGAATTATCATTCAAACATACGGCTTCTCATCAACTTCATAAGGACACCGAAGTTTCTGCCTAAAGTCAAGTATATGACCCAAACCAAAGTTCCTCACCACAACACCCCACAGGCAGCAAGCAGTGTTACCTAGATTAAACAACTCTTTGGTGTACCTGGACCACTATTCAACTATACTACCAGTGACTCCCAGGTCAACCTGCTTCTCCCCTCACTGCAGCAGCGGGGCCCCACGACACGGAGGCTCCCAACTGCCCGGCCCCATCTGCACCCGAGCAAGCAGCAGCCGCAGGATACTAAAAAGGACACGGGCTACAGACTCCAGCGAGGGATCCCCAGACTTCGCCGGAGGCTGCACAACGCACGGCCCGAAACTGCCCTCTCCCCCACGACCCTCCCAAGAGCCCTCACCGCGTCCTGCAGCCCGCGACCGGGAGGACCTCTGCTTTCCCTCCCCTCAGGCGGAGGATCGCAGCCCTTCCCACGGCCAGCGGGGCAGCCCTGACCGGCCACGCTCCCCGCCCGCCATGAGGCGGGCGCATCGTCCCATCTGCCACTGGTTCCTACCTGGGCCTCCGCTGTCAGGACGCAGCCAAGCACCGCCAGCAGCCGCGCTGCCAACCGCGCCCTCGCCGCTGTGCCCCAGACGGCACCGCCGCCGCTCATGCTGCTGTCGCTGCTGCTGCCGCCGCCGCTCCGCCCGCCGCCGCTCCGCCCGCCGCGGCTGACGGGGGAGGGCGGCCCTCGCCCCGCCGCGCAGCAGCCGCCGCCGCCGCCACAGGAAGGAGCCGGACGAGCTGAGGGTCGGCGGCGGTGGCAGCGTCTCCTGCTGCCTGCAGCGGGACCCGTCGGGCGGGGGCGCCGCGCCCGTCTCAACCTGCCCGCGCACTGCCGCCGTCACAGCACCGCCGCGCGCACACGGTCCTCTCGCGCGGCCGCCGCCACCCGCACAACCGCCCCAGCGCCCGCTCCTCTGGCAGCCGCGCGGCATCCCGGGAGCTGTAGTCCCCGCGCGCGCGCAACCGCCGTTGTGGCGCGTGGCCCAATGGGAGAGGACCACGCGCTCCTCCAAAACAAGCGGCGAGGGAGGAGCCGCAGAGCGTGTGCGCGCGGCCGGGGCGGGGGCGGCGCGCGTGGACGCATGAGGGGAGGCGCGAGTCCCGTGAGGAGAGACGAGCGCGGCAGCGGCGCCGAACGGCACTGGGGCAGCCGCGGCCGGTAATGGGCGGCGGTGCGGGCCGGGGCCGCGCTGCCCCTGCGCTGCCCCTGCGCTGCCCCTGCGCTGCCCCTGCGCTGCCCCTGCGCTGCCCCTGCGCTGCCCCTGCGCTGCCCCTGCGCTGCCCCTGCGCTGCCCCTGCGCTGCCCCTGCGCTGCCCGGTTGCGTTAGGCAGCGGCGCACCCCGCCCGTCCCCCTGGCCCGACCCGCCGTAGGGCGGGCAGAAGGGGGCGGCTGCCGGCAAGTTAAAATGTTCGGTGTTCACCTGCGCCCGAGTCCCGCCTTCGGCCGGCTGTCTCACAGAGAATAAAAAGTAATTCTGGAGACTTCTTCTTCTCCTGATGCTGAAAGGTGCTGGGAAGTGGCCTAGAGATGAATTGTGTTCATTGTTTAGTAGTGGCTTTTTTCTTTCAGGTTAAACTGCCCCTTTCTTTCAGTACAGGTTTTTTTTTTTTTTTAATGTGGAGCTGTTTATTTAAAGATGGGCACACATTATTTTTAACACCAAGAAGTACAGGTAGATAGGAAAGGTGTCTTTGCCTTGTCCGATTCTCTTTGTCCCTTTGAGAGCAAGGCTGAAAGTTAATGGAAAAGCTACAGACTCTCCATGGACCGGCTTTTTTTTTTGTAGTTCTTATTTTAGTTGTAACCTCACACACACTTTTTTCCGTAGAGGCACAGGCAGCAAATTGAAGCCTGCAAGACAGGAAGAAGGTGTTTTCAGATGTGGTTTCACGTTACAGATAAGAATGAAATTCTGAGTTGTGTGCAAAGAGGCAGCTCTATTTCTTCCTCTCCTCCCTCCTTCCCCAGGCTCCTCATCCCATGTATCTGAGTTAGCAGTCCTAAAGTTGCATGTTAAATCAATTCAGCTACTTGAGCAATTTTTTTTTTCCTTAGGGATACTTTTTTGCAAGAGCAGCTAGCTGAACTGACTCACTGTATGTCTGCTTCATCACCCAGCCTGATCCAGGGGAAAAGGCAAAGGTACATATCCAGGTAGGACCATCTCTTCCAGTGGCTGCTTGTTGCTAGGTCAGTTTAGATACACCTAGTTTTATTTTATTAATTTTTTTTACTGCCTCCCACAAGGGAGAGTGGTTGACACTTGAGAAGCTGAAAGTTACGCTATGACATAAATTGAATTTGTGTAGCTGTGCTTTACCAATAGCTATTGGAACTGGTCTAAGACTGTTACTGCAGCTTCTTTTCAGTTCCTTTCAAAATCTTAAAAAACAAACAAAAACCAGAAGACAAACACACACACACAAAATACCCAACATACACAACAGCTCAGGAACAATCTTTTGGTCCCAACAGTTAAATGTATATATGTAATTCACTTCCAGAATTGCAAAAATTCTTATTCCTGTGGGAAAACATGAGTGTAGCACTGTTGTTATGTGCAGGGTTGCTGGAATTATTGTTTTATTTTCAATTCATCTGCTAACCCAGGTTCTTCTTACACCCTTTCAGTTTGAGGAGAATATTCCTTTAATGGTATATGGAGATGAGCTTTAAGGTCAAGGAAACTATTTCAGAGAACTTAAAAGTTTTTAGATTGGCCATTATTCTTTACCTAAAAATTAATTCAAATTACTTTCCTGTCATGTTTGTTCTTAAGTGCGAGGATGTCACAGATTTTGCATTGCTGAAAATGGTTTGAAACAATGAAGGATTGATAGCTATGGACTACAGAGACCATGAAGTGAAGTAGGCAGTAGTTTTATAGTTTAGTCTCAGAGAGATTATGTAATTGCTCCTTCCTTTCCTCTCTGGAGTACAGAAAGTAGACCTGTCATTTGGAAAGGATTGAATGAGAATCCGTTCCTACTTTCAGCATCAGTGGGCCTATACATTTGCTAGATATTTGAGAAGAAATGGCAGAACAATGTTTACATTGCCATGATTTGCTCTTACTGTCAGTAGCCCATACTTTATCACAAGTGGTTTATACTTCTCACAAAGGAACTCTTACTGTTAGGAGATTCAGGTGAATTAACTGTATTTTTTTTTTTTGCATTTTATAGCTTTGATTTTGGAGGAAGTTTTCTGTCATGAGTATTTTAAAAAGCCCCCAAACCTTGGAAGAATCAAGCACTTGCACTGTCACACATTTGCACTTCATAAAAGACTATGCAAAATAGATGTAAATTATTATATTTTATAAGTTGTCAGTTTAGAACATTTTCTTAGTTATAGAAAGGACTTTATTTCTTTACCTCTGGCAAAGTCTTATCCTGCTTGCATCGAAAGTCAGTAGCAGTTCAATTTTTGACTGCCATGTGAGAAGCATAAGGAGTTTGCTGTAGAAATGTATAATGAATCATTTTAAGAGGCAAAAAAAAAAGAAGATAAATTAATTCCTTGTATACATAAGTATTATCTGCACTACCGGAGCTGAATTTAGCTTAACACAGTTTTCTAAACTCCAGGGTATTTTCAATCTTATTTTATCTTTCAGTGTTGATTTCAACCTATGAATGCTACTTTGGTAGTGGTATAATTTATTTTTTTTTTTAATAAAAGTAAAAATCCTAATATGGGATTCCTTTGTGAAATAAATTTTAGGAAATAGCTGCAGAAGAAACCATCTTACAATTGCAAATGAAACCTAACAGCATGTTACAGAGCTCGGAGTACCTACTAAGTCTATTTCTTTTAAATAAATTTGCTGTGACGTCACAGTATTTTAGCGAGGGCTGAGGACAAGCCTCTACTGCAGAGAGGGATTATCATAGTTTACAGCTTCCTGGGCTCATGGAAAGAGTCTGGCAGATATATTTAATTTTTCAATGTACATGTACATTGTACAATGTACATGCTTGGCATAAGAACAAATACCTTCTGTGATTTCATAATATGCATTGCTATTAAAAATGCTGACCGTTTTATTTTCAAGCTCTAACGTTTCTTTCTATGTGCAAGCAAAGCAAGCCTTGAACATGGGAACTAAAAACGTTATTCTGTATTAGTAAATAAGAGTTAAATAACGCCCACCAGAGTCAGCTCTTCCCCATCACAAGGTTGTTCTCTAGAGTGGACAGAGATCTGAGTGCACCAGCGAGTAACAGAGATGGTCTTTTAGCGAATCCAACAAATCCGCAATTACCAAACTTGCCTCTAGCCTGCAGAGAGGACACAGTGGGAACTGAAACTGGTAAAGTCCTGCTAGTTTTCCTCTATTAGCTCCACTAGTGCTTTTTAGTAATTCTTATTTGCCAGAATTAAGCTTATGCTCTCTGGTTATACGCAGAAATAATGATTTGTGGTCATCAACCATGTAAAAATGTATCTTAGAAATTATTATGGACTAAATTAAGTGAACAAACAGCCAAAACAGGATGGCTTCACATTTCACCTTAGGAGAAGCTTGGTAAATCCTAGCTGCTTTGCCAAGTTCATGAACTAGATTCACTAATCTGAAACGTGGATTTCTGGAAATTTTGTGCCCTTGAAACTTTTGCCTTTATTTATTTTTCCAAATTAGCATTTGAGTGAGTCCTTTTTAAACTTGGGAGAGTAAAGCAGAGGAATCAATATATCAGAAACTTCTGTTTTAGTCTGGCAAACAGTAGTGGTGGGAGTGCAGCATTTGTTGAGTAATGGAACATCTTGTGGTAGCCTAGTTTTGAAGATTTAATAATACAGCAAGATAAAGCTGTGGGTAAGAACTTCTAGTGAAACACTTGATATAAGTACAAAAAGCAAAGAAGTAGTGGAGTGCTTGGGTTTTGTGGTCTATCAGGCCTGTTAAAACTGAAGAACTTGTGTGCCCAAACCCCTGTTTTACCAAGCTGCTATTAGGCTTGATACAAGTTACTATGCTTCTTTGCAAGTCATGTTTCACTGACATCCTGTTCTCACCTACTGGTATCTGCCTTAAAACCACAGTATCTGGTCAAATCTAAGGCAACTGTTGCAAATAACTTTCGAAAAGTACCCTGAAAGTCTAGACAAACAAGAGAAATTGGGAGACTATGGCCTGGAAATGGCAAAACAATAGGTCAAATTCAGTTTGGGGAAGAAAGGCAAATGTTTAATGTGACAATTGCATATAGCAATAGATTCACAATGAATATGAGGAAAATGAGGAGAAAGATAGAACGCAGTAAAAAATAAAGAATAGCAAAGTACAGGGAGAACAAGTTTTTGTAGTTGGTGAAAAATTAACTACAAATCTTAGCTGTGCACCTGTATCCTCATCCCTGTGTTTCATGTGTATGCGTTATAGCTCCATTGCATAGTGTATGGCAGCATGGTCTGCATCAAGAGTATAGAAGCAATTTCTGGAGTCTTACTGTCATTCCTGTAGTATCTATAATTTTTGAAGAAGGAACGCTAACAAAGAACTGAGTCTACTAACTAACTGTGAAACTTCTGAACGTAGCAGGTGCAGAGCAACAAAAGTAATCTTGCTTTTAAAAAATCCCGAGATTTATGTGTTTCCATTTTGCATGCATATGCTTATCTGTCAACAAAGCCAATCATGAGGCAGAGATCTCAACTAAACTATTATACATTTCTGGAAAAAAACAACCAGGCAAGGGGACCCTGCTAATGCACCTGCAGAGGTATAAGCTGAAGCCTGAAACCAGTCATGTTAGGCTCAGTTTCAATATGTCAATCTAGAGAGCACAAGGTTTCACTGTTTCTGTGGCGTATGTTTGACTTGGACACAGCACAGCTCCCGGAGTGCTGGGAACATTCCCATATCTTGCAGCCCTATAAGGCAAACAAATTATCCACAGGCTTATGTAAGATGGTCTAGCTCTGTGTCATTTCTCCATATAATGTTGATTCTGTCAAATGTCACAATTGGGACATTCCTGTACAACTGTAAAAGAACAGACCAATATAATTATTGATAAAGAAAGCAGTTTTAACTTTTTAGCTGCTGGTTAATTATTCCTAGTCCAAAACAGTCTTGGAGTTTTAAATAACTGGTCTAGCAACACATCGAAGCTGCCGACAGTTGAAAGCTGTCTATAGGATATCTGGGGAAAAAACACAGGAAGTTATTTCCTAACTCTACTGAAATACATTAGAGATGAAGAGCTTATATTGAAACAGAAGTATTTTACTCAATATGAACTTCCTTGAATAAAGATGTTTGAAACGTATAAAGCAAATGAATTAGGAAGAATAAACAAAGTTGCCATGCAATTCTGGCAGGCCCACAGTTACCGTGACTATTAGCAACCCCTGTCAGGGAGGGGAAGATTAATGTTCCGCTCTGTTAGTGGCATTTGTGATCTGGAACAGTTATTTATTTCCATGGGGAAAAGCTGTAGAGGATCAGTAAGAAAAAAGGTTTGATATCTTTTTGTGGGAAGATAGCAATAATATTTTGCTGGACAGGAATTTACTGTCCATGGCAGGAAAAAGGTTTCATCTGCAGCCTTGTGCTCAGAAGGCAGGAAGCCCCTCGAGACTGTGGGTTAAATGCTATTTCAAACAATAAACTAACTGGCTATGTATTACCAGATAGTTTGTGGATCTTTGGGAAAAGTCTCTGTCCTCATTAAATATGGGGCCAGGAAAGGGGTGAGAAGAGGCAAGTGCAACCTTGATTTGTAAAAACTATTTGAAAATACTATTTCTGTGTCTGAGTGGAAATTTACAAAATCCTGAACTCTTTACATTATCATTAGTTACACTGAATTCAGCAGCTTGCAGGGTTACAACAAGGTAAGACATAGTTTGTACTTAAGTATAGAAGTTTGTTGAGAAAGTTAATTCACAGTTTTAGAGAATGCCAGTGCTTAAAGTTATCTTATTTTTGATTTAGTTTTTATGATACAGTTATATTTAGTTTTGTCAAAATAATTGCTGGCTTTCTGGGCTGGTCAGTTAGTTAAGTAACAAAGATTTCTATCACACTTGTTAAAGAATGATACAAGAACAGGCATGCAACAACCAAATTAATCTGTACTGTTGACAGTGCTCTAGAAATATTTGTATGTAATTGCAGGCTCCTCCTTCTGTACTTGGAAAAAGTTATGTTATTATGACTAACCTAAGTTTTGAGGTAGCAATTTTATCTAGACTGTTGGCTTCTGCTAGTAAATTCCTTTATTTTAAAGAGTTCATTATGAATAGTTTGTTAAAAACAAAACAAAACTTTCAAATTGAAAAGACAGGGTAATTTACACATACCCTTTTAAAAATATGTGATTTTTAACATCATTAACCAGTTTTGGCTGCTGGCACAACTGTTGTTCCGCTAAAATGATTTTGTAATTGCTTGCTAAAATAACTTTTTAATCCTAGTGTAGGAAGATTGCAGGTTGTAAGTTATCAGAAAAGTAAATGCCACATTGATGGTAAAACCTGGCCTAGCCCCCAGCACCAATGCTTTGTATGTTTCTGCAGTTTACAGCCACCTGTGTAACAGCAGCATCCCAGGGATATTTTGAAGGATGGTAATGGATACATTTTTACATAGTTTATACATATATTTATAAAAAACTTGTAGTCCCTGACTATACCTACTTCTGGTGCTAAAACCAGTAGTCTTCCAACAGCACACAGAGGCAATACACACATGCAGGTCCTCAGGGCAGATACAACATTCATTTTATTGAGGTGTAAATTTGGCAGGCTTAAAATCCAGAAAATTCTTAGCTCTACTGTGGCTTTGTCATTCTTTACAGTCATAGGAGAGGCTCCACTTGTTACTCTAGCGTTTGTACAGATATGTGTTGGTAAGAATACACTTTCTCCACTTTCTAACTCTCAGCCTGATTATCCATCACCAGAAACATCATGCCTCTAAGGAAATCTAGGGAAACATACAGAATCAGCAATTTTATTTCTAGATAGACTTGGTGTTACCCTTTTAAACTAAGAAATGCCACTGTTCTTTGGGAATGAGTTTCAGTATTAATGTGGAAGCAATCAGAGTCAACCCACACCTTGAACAGCTGGGCTCCAATGACATGCCTAAAAAAATACATCTTGGGTTTTTACACATCATGAATTACAGAAATATTAGTGATCTGTTAGCTCTACCTTGGAGACAAAGATATATAGATATGCATGTATGTGTTTGTGTGTGTTTATAACCCAGTGGCAAAACCTCCATTTATGTCAGGTGAAATAAGAACGATGCTCTGAATTTTCTAAATACCATGTCAGTACTCTCAGTGGTAGAATGATTTAAAGGTACACCGTAAGAGCTCTCCTCAGAAGACTTGCTCTTTTGCAAGAATTCACAAATTCAGTAACAGAATAATTGGAAAACAGTAATATTATTATTTATGAAAGGCCAAATAGCAAGATAAGACACAGTATTCAATCTATATTTTGAAAATATGAGCAATTTAATTTTTGTCACTTTTTTTTGTTATTGTTGTTAAGTTTTGTAACATGCACGTGAGATGGAAAATAAAGAATTTGGCTATTTGGCTGTAAAGTAACCTTGTTAATAAATTAGTAGGGTGGCCAATATGGAAATGTGGTCTTTATAATGGCAAATACAGTTGCGCTGGTTTCTTTTGTTTGTATTGTACAATGAATAGCAATACATGGTTGTTCATATTTAGAAACTGATTTCATGCACGGACCCCACTTAAGAAATCTATATTACTTTAAGTATAATGAAACCTTAAGTGAGAGAATATGCCAGAGAACACAATGGGGACCTAAAGCAATTATATACCAAGATTTGACACCATCGTAGTATTGGAAGTGCCTGTAGCATAAGAGGATGAATTTTAAATATTTGTGAAAAAACAGTGCAGTTTATGATTGTTGCTCTGCAGCACTTGGGTTCTTAAACTCCATCCGTGCACTGTGAGCCGTCTGCAGTTGAACCTGAAATACTAATCGAGACTACTCTCTCTGTCTGAAGATAGTTATTTAAGCGAATACCTGTAAAAGGAGGAGAACGAGCATCTGATTTTGGATTGCTGAAGTAACTTGCTTTAGGTCCAAACTAGTATTACTTGATGAACCATGATATGCACCCTGTGTGTTTGTTGTTAATGAAACACGCAGTGTTCATACAGTGGAGTTAACCCGACGTATCGCCGGGAGAGCGGTATTTTCCGCTGGGAAATGCGGGCTCCCGGCGGGCGCACATTTCACCTCGGCTAGAGCCGCGCCCGGCAGCGCCAGGGTGGGACGGAGCTCCCCGGGGAGGGCGAGGCGGGGCCCCGCGCCCGGCCCTACCTGCGGCAGGGCTCCAGCAGGAAGGGGGCGGCGCGGCGGGGCGGCGGTTCCGGGCACGTCGGCGGGCGCCGCTCGTTCCTCGCACTGGGACCCCGCTGCCCGCCCTATGGCCGCTCCGCAGGACCCGCTGCCCACAGGTGAGGACGCCGCCGCGGGGAACCGGGCGGGCGGGGCGGTGTCGGCGGCTCACGGGCCACTCCCGCGGGGCCGGGGCCGGGGCAGGCGCAGCGCGGGGGTGCGGCCCGCGGCGCCCTGCCACCCCGCTTCCCGGGCTGGGGTGACCTGCGGCGGTGGCTCACGGGAGCCAGGTGAGAAGCCCAACCCCAGCAGAGATGAAAAGGGTTTTTTAGTTGCTCCCTTTCCCCTCCTCAGACGCTAATTTAGGATCGTAGTAACTTACCAGGTGCTATGTTGATGTGATTTAGTGCAACTTGTCGAGCCTGCACCAGCGTTCAGGGTGTGAGTTAGTTTGTACTTGCTTAACGGCACATTTAAAAGAGTTTTTCTTAAAATCCCAGGCTCTGTGGATTTAGGGAGGCCCACAGTCTTTGACTTACGTGGTTAATGGTGTACATGACTTTTGAGTACCTCATCTCAGGTGTGCCAGCATCATAATTTTTCCCTACCAGTCTGTTCAGACAGGGGCAACATTTTGAGTAGTTAACAGTAAACAAAAATGCATAAGTAAGTGCTGATGGACTTAGATTTTTCAAAAACCTAAATATTTGAATTTATTTTGTTATATTGTCTCCTCTGATTAAAATCTGAAATTCATGTGTCTCTGGTCAAAGCACCATTGTTGATTTGGGTTTAATCAAAGCGTTCAGCTCTGTGAACAACAGTAGTATTAGGGTGATCACTTTGTTAGAGTTATATTATGTTAAGTTGCGCTATTAACATGTATGCCCTGCCTTGGCATGAAAGAGGTCTTATGTGTGTGGTAGAACTACGTAACTACAGTAGACCTTACATGCTTCACGCTGTACTGGTAGTGTCACATCTATGTTGCAGGGACAAACTGTAACACAGGGGAATACTATCTCTGCTACATGGTGCTTTGTGAACCTCCTCCTGCTCAATGGTCAACATGCTGAGGTCTCCAAAACCCCCTTTCAAGCTTCCTTCCAATGCAAGGATGAAGAGCAAATGTAGGATTAGAAGTTTGAATGTGCATGTGTATATGCATATATACACCTTTGTGTAAATTATCTATAAAACTGACAGCTGTTCACACTGGTAAATGCACAGCATTGCATTCCTGTTAGAGTAGAAGTATTGAACAGGGAGAAATGGTGATGGGTGCAAGTCTTGTGGACTGGTTATACTGGACAGTCTCAAGCAGAAAGGCCGTGGCAGCTGCTGAGCAGCCAATGTGCAGGTGCTGGGCGGCAGAAAGGAACCTTGGGAGCAACCGTTGAACTTGACTTGCGTCTGAGTCAATTTGCACGTGCTGATTTATGTCCATCTGAGTCAACTCACATGTGGTTCCTGGCTGAAGTGTGGGGAAGTAAATGCAAGCAAGTGGCTGTATGCAGTCAGGAAGGAGTACGGTGATAGTGATTTTTTGAGGGATCTCAAATAATGTTGTTATCAAGCTGTGTGCCAAAGTAACTATGAAATCAGACAGTCTGCACTGAATAGTTAGAGGATACCTATATTTCCTGTTGGCCTTTCAACATGCAAAACTGTGGAAGTTTTACATTTGAGATAAGCAAAGAGCTTTCCTGCCTGCTGTTTTGTGCACCTGCATCCAGCTGTATGACATGAGCCACAGAATGCTGTCAGAAAGAAAGAGGGGTCATGGCATTTTAATTGCCTTTTTCACAATTAAATATGAAGTCTGTGGTTTTCAAGTTATCTGCCTGCTATCAGTGGTCGACAATACCATTGTGAATCATCTGCAGCCAGTATGTAGAGCCTTTATTCTTAGGTACAAATATTCATAAACATACATGCCACTTACAGAAAAAGTTGGGACTTGGTAGTGCTCTACAAGCTAAAGAACACAGAGATTGCTGTTCTTCATAAAGAACTAGAAAAACAAAAGGGAAGGAGTTGAGGTGTAGGGAAAGAGATAAATTTTAAAAATATCTTTCAGGATGCATACTAAGCAAGAAAGATGTGGGAGTCATGGATTCACACAGTGACTGTGTTTCTGTGTGAGACCTAGAAAGTAAGAGTCAATTAAAGGTACCACCCTGTACCCCACTATCTCTTGTAAAGTCACCCTAGGGTCTGTCAGGTTCTTGTTTCAGATGCTTGTATTCTTGGAGCCTCTTCTTTTTTTTCAGTGCTTCCCTCTGGGTTGTGGTAAGTAAATTACCAGTATTGCAATGTATCCTCGACATATTTTGGAGATGTAACAGAAGACAGGGGATGAAGCCCTTACCATAGCTACAGTAGTCACTAAGGTTCACAAGGGTATGGACCTTTTGTGGGGTCTGTTTTCATCTACCTCAAGGCTCCTCTTACATTTCAAGGACACAAGATTTTTTTTTTTTAATGCATCTGAGAATCCATAAGGAGCAGCTGTAAAGCCTCCAGAATAAGTTGACAGTTGCATGCTTCGCCACTGGATTTGTTCGGTCTTTACTGATAGCAGAGAAAGAGTGAGACAAGGCATGCCTGGGCTAGCCTTCTTCCCTTGAGCTTTTCTTTGGCTTCTATTACCTTCCTCTTTTTCAGCTTTCCTTTACAGGGTGGGCTTCTTTCTTTGCCCCAGCTCTCTTTCCAGTTCATTTTCAGCTCTCCACTGCAGTTCCCACTTGCATCTTCCATTTTTAGCTCTACTCTCATGCAATGTCTTACGCCAGCTTACTGTATTTTCTCATATCCCAGTCTGATTCTCTACCTTCTGCATTTGATTTGGGAAGCTTATGGTGGTTTGTGCTGGCCCTTGCCATTAGAGCAGGCTTTCTGTTAATACCATGTTTCTGGAGCAGAGATTTCATATTTACCAGAAAGGGTACATGTGACAAGACTATGAGAGGTTTGGTTGGGGTTTTTTTCCTCTTCTGCATATGTCTTCCTAAACTTTGTACTGCAGTGTGAACACGCTCATCTGAAAATTCATAAGACCTTTGCCTTTTTAAAACATGCAGAGTGTCCATGTGCAAAGGCTGTGCTCAAACCTTGTAGATCTGACCTCTCTGATTGTGTACCACCTGCCTGGGGAATGCATGTGGTTTTCCTGTGAGCACAGTGCTGAGAAAGGCTCTACTTGGCATTGCAGAGAGGCACTGGGCACCACACCGGACACCCAGAAGCTGCTGCTGATGGGGCTGCCTCACAGAAGCAGGAGGGAGAATGGCTCTGTCCTGGGGCCCTGGGGCTGCCTCTGTCTCACTGCTGCCACTTTTTTTATTTTCAGACCTTTTTCAGTCTACCGTCTTGTGTAGTCTTATGCTTTAACTTGTTGTTCCATTGTATTGAGTGGATTTGTAGGAGTAGGTCCCAAAATAAACAGTTATGCTAAATTTGAGTTAAGAATAACGTCTGTGTTACTTCTGTGCTATTTTGGGGCTCAGTGTTTATATTGTGCATTTTGTGATTAATTTCTGGAACTGTGTTCTAAATGCACTGATTTCTGTATTCAGGAGAAGATAATCACCAAATACTGATTTCAATCACCTCTTGCTGGTTGCAGGTGAAAACATTTAATGTGCACTTGTAGAAAGTAAAAGCACTTTTAGAATGAGAATGACAAGAATGGAGTGAAAATCCTACTACATAATTTAAAATGCTTTTAACTTTTTGAAAACATGACCCTTATCAACAAAAGAGATTGTTCAAGGAAATGGCAGGAGGATGTTAAATAACAGAAGTAGTTTTGTGAATCCTGACTTCTGTGTGAGATTTGTTTCAGATTCTTTGTGCACTTTTGGTCAGTACCCCACTATTATTTGTCAATCTAGCCATTGATGCAGAGGGGTTGGCATATAATGATTCACCTGCAAGTACTTTGTATCCTTTTGATCTTACTATAATTGAAATTTTAATTATTTTTATACAACAGAATAAGAAGTTTACCTCAAATATGTGTTTTATTATGTTTTGTACTACAATCTGCTGTTTATTATAGCTTAATTTTGTTGTAGTGGATATGTTTATTGTTTAAATTATTGCTTTGAGGAAAAAGCAGAGTGCTGTCACTTGGAGAACAAAACGTACCTTTTAGCATATTTGGTGGATTTTACTTTTTATTGCTGAAATGCTTTGTGATTTTTTTAAAAACTAAAAATAATTTAGAGTTTTCATTTAAGTCTATATTTTGTTAACTTAGAGTTGGATTTCCTTGTTGCATGTAGTTTTTCATCCATGTGCTAGGAGCTCTGACATTTTCTAGTTTGTCGTGTTTTCTTGTGGAAATGTAATTTGACATAACCCATGTAATGGCTGCATAGTTGTGCTTTATCTTCGTCAGACAAAGAAGCAAAATATGAATTGCCAGACAGAAATGGTTTTATGATGATGCAGTGATAAAGCTTTCTTATTTCCAGCAGATCATGCAGCAAAAGAGCCGGTGGAGGATACAGATCCAAGTACTCTTTCCTTGACAATGGTATGTGTGTCTGGTCTAACACAGTTAAAATTGTTATACCTCTCTTCAGTTATGTAGTGCAGAAGTGAGGTAAAACATTCAAGAATGTTAATTTAAACTGAACATATATATCTAGGGGTTTGCTTATCCATATGACTGTATAAACAAATTTAAATTTACTAACCCTGTACAATAAAGTGTGAATAAGAATACCAAATAGCAATAAGTACATAAGCTGAATTGGATATTATGAGCAGAGCTGTCCATGGGATAGCCTCTAGAGGCTATGACAATATTATTTTTTAATTTAAAAATAAAAAAGGATTGGTGCTGACATTCTTCAGTCTCTGTGGGTTGCAGGGATAAGCAAACCCACCGGAGGCTTAAAATTTCAATTGTGCTAAGTTATTATTCCTTCCTGTACCTATTTTGTTTGGTGACTTAGTCATAGAAAGGTAAGACCAAACAGCAGTGCCTTACAGCAGGCGTGGGTGAAGTAGGGAGAGACCAAACAGCGCGCTCTAGTGCTTGCTGGCAAACAGAGTAGCACCGTTTATGACAAGTTTTTGTTTCTTAGGATATTAAACATGCCAGCCTTATGCTGAGATAAGGAGTATATCAGGTAAAAGTAATAAGAACTTCTGTGAAGTCTTTTAAGAGTTTTTATTCTTATTGTTGCTATGGGTTATTTTTTTCTGGGAAAAAGTTACAGTGCTGTGTAGCTTAGAGTCTTCTGTTGTCTAATGTAGTTACATAAACAGATTGAAATGCATTCGTTTGTTTTATGGATGGCAAGTAAGCAATCCATTGCTTTGCCTTGATGTTTTCTTCCCATTTTGGAGCTTTGCAACAGAGAGTCAGCATGAAACTGAAAATTTCGCTAGTACTTGAAATGCTGATCTTTTACTGGGATCCATTATTGCAGTCTGTGTACATGCATTTGTGTAAGCAGGTTTTAATAAAAGATGCAGACTTTGTGATTGGTTTTGTGGACTGACTAAATGAGATGCTATGTTTTGCTAAGGGGAGTTTTTAAAAGGTGGGGAAAAGTTGCTATGTATGAGACGAATGAAAGTTTGTTTGTCCCCCTCACCCCCTTCAGTTAAGATGTCTTTAATCTGTTTGCTTGGTTATGAGCTTCTATAAAAGCCACACCTACTTTTAAATAAGGGTAGGGGTCATAGGGAAGAAGACAGTTTTCAGGTATAGTAGTAAGTTATAACATACCTGGAAATCAGCAGCTATCCCCTTAAACTCAATAATAAAAGTTTTCTATTGCATCTTAATCAACTTTTTATTTTTAGAGCAGAAGGGAAAAATATTTGCTTCTTTCAGTACAGTGACATTTTAGTAAAAGCTTATATCTGCTAAGAGAGCTTTTGAAGTAATCTCTGTTCCTCCTGGTAGACATTACCTTTTCTAGATTATTTTCCTACTTAAATGCAAAATTTCTTTCTCAATCCCTGCTTTTTCATTAAAAAGTAATACCTTTAAAAATACTGCAGCAAATCAGGAATCTCTTTTGCTTGTGCTAATCAGTAGTGTTCCAGCATAAGAAGAGTGTTACTGTGTCTGATTGTAGATAGATCAACTAGTAGCAATTTAAGAAATGCAACTATAATTATGCAGTTTTATATACTCTTTCTCCAGCACAACTGCACTCAAAATAACAAACATCTGTGTCTCTTGCCTTTTTATGACAGACTGAAAAGTACCCTGTCCAAGACACAGGAGTTCCTAAAGGTAAGTACTGTGAATTCTGTCTATTAAGGTGTCATAGATCTGTGTTGCTATATGCAATAAAACTATTGGTGTCATACAACCGACCGAAATACTCCTACTTTTTCCCATATGTTTTTTGTTTTAAATGTAGTGTCATCTTCTATATTCTTAAGGTCAGTTTGGTGCGTGTATATGTGTATATATATATATACACATATATATATATATATATATATATATATATATTTATGACTTATGAAATTGCCTTCCAAAACTCAGTTTTGATCTAAAAGTCAGTCTAAAACTATCATCAGAAGATTTTGGTTCTCAATCTGGAAGGAAATACAGTGGTCCCATCAAAAAACAGTGTTCAGAGAGCAGATGGTAGACATGATGATATTAGAAGGTGGCTTTGAAGAGATTACCAGTACTTTCAGATTATTAGAAACATAATCCAGAAATACCTTCCAGGTCTCTTGCCTCTGCTTGCATTCTAAGCCCTAAAACCAATTAAATCTTCACACCATCTTTTACCTTCAGCAGATATTAATACCATCTACTTGGGAACCTAATATGAGTCCACTCTGTACAAGTTCCTGCCTCTCCTCCCTGAAAATGGAGGGAGGGCAGGTTCTGTATTTCACTAAAGTCAAATACTTGGATTATACAGTGTGAATATCTCCTTTATGGTTTTCCTTGACGTGTAGGGTGGGATTTTTGTCATCCCAGGCTTCACCTTTGGCTTTTGTCCAGAGAATGCACTGTCAGGGGCTCAGTTGAGGAGTGCTCTGCAGGTAGTATGTTCTCCATCCTGCATTGCACAGCAGGTCTGCAGTGGGGACAAACCCAGGAACCTATGCAGAAGCTAGTCTCAATGGAAACTTTGCTGAGGAGCATGAGCAATATACCATGGGGGTTAAGGAAAGGTTAGAGACTATTTTGGGGGCTTGAGAGAGCCAACCAGAGGAAGTGAGCATCTTTTCAGAAGTGCTGCCCAGTAGGGAAGGAGAACGTGGGATAAAAACTAATCTGAAATCATAAACTACTTTCTGTTTATTTGAAAAATGTTTTCAATACATTTCAATACATTTAATTTAAAAAGGAAAGCTGAGAGGAAGTAGAAATTTCAGCACTTTCTGTAGAAAGCAAATTAACTTGGTTTATTTTTATTTTCTGTTTCCTCTTCCTAATCATAAAAAGATTTAAGTATCAATATAGCTTAACATTTCCCCGTTAGAGTTGAAAATTATAAAAATACCTGTTAATATTCTGTTAATTTCTGTGAGTTTGTTTTTTTTTTTTTCTGAGAATGACTTTTCATAACTATTTCTATAAAAATGTAGACTTATGAATCTCTGAGCTAAAAAGTGTTACAGATGTGCAGGTGGGGTGGGGTGAAGGCTGTTCTGTTGCTTTTGTAGGTCAATTATTTAATGGACCATTTTGGGGCCATAACTTATTAAAGTTTGTAGCACCATCTACCAATTATTAATTAAAGGTGAGCTGAGGGAACTTTTCATATTGCAGGACTAGGCTTAATGTTTACATTATGTTTTGATGATAATTCTACCTCTGCTCAAATATAGAACAAATTTCACGCATCAAGTTTCCACACAGATGAAGTAGAATTTTGATGCCTATACTCTGCATTTTCAGCCAGACTTTTTTTTTTTTTTAATTTATTTATTTTTAATCTCTGGATCTACAGTCATAAAGAATACAGATGACCCTTATTAAACCTTTATCTTGCTGGGGCTGGAATACTATTTGGCTTTAAGTTTCAACAGTCTTATACAAACAGAAAAAAATAGGAAAATAATAATTTGGTTTTTTGTTCTTGCAAGTGTAAGGATTAATTCTTTGATTTATGTCAAGTTCTTGAGTGAGATAAGGAAATATGTAATCTTTCTGTTATCTGATTATTCATAAAGATAACAGCTGTTTTTTAGTGAGATCTTGCCACTAAACAAACAGCAAATGGAAATGTATAATACCAGCACTAGAAACAGTCGCCAGCATGGAGAGTTCTTGTGTGTAGATAGTATACAACAGAACCTCTTTTAAGCTCCTGTTAATGGTTGGTCACCACCTGACCCAGGGGAATTATCCAGATGGTTTTCTAATGAGGACCTTATTAATCATGCAGAGTGAAATTTGTTGGCACAAGGTTCGCAAGGGGCTTATGCATCTTTCAAATACAATTTTTAGGGCTGAAGTGAAGTTTGAAAGGTAAATAGGGTTAGTGCTGTTTGGGGAATGTTGTGCTTTTCAGTGGACTCTCAGGGCAGGTGATAAACACACTTTGAAATGGATTATTTCAGTGCTTCAGAAAACTCCTGTGTAGTAGAGAGAAGCAGAATGAATCTAATTCACAAAAGGGCAGAATAAAAGGCAAATATTTGTGTAGTACATATTTCAACAATTTTTACGGTGTGATGAGAAAATTAAAGCAAAAAGGATTATCCTGATTTGCAACAGTCGTCTTTAGTCTAGTTTGAGGTATTAGTTCAGTTAATATTCTCTAGTCAGCTTTCTGAAAGAAGAACATGACTCTTGCTTCAAAAATAGTGTGGTATTTGTTTAAAAACAACTGCTACACTATTGTCTGATCTCTGCAAGGATTATTTTTCTTTGCACAGTTATGCTCTGCATGATTGTTGCAGTCTCTGCCAGTTTCATATTTGGGGTTTTTAATCCAGCATTTCCCAGTGATTGGTCATCATATGGAGTTACATTTTGTATGCTAGACATCTATAATTTATGTTTGATAATCTCGCTATTTAAATTTGTATTTGGGTGGAAGACAAACGTTTCACAGTCTTTGTCTTAGATGAGGAATACCTAACAGATCAAGTTACATTGGAAATTGCATCTGTGAACATCAAGACCCTTACGTCAGATTCTGGCCTTATCCAACAGGTAAGAAAAACGATATCTGAACGCAAACTAACTTATTGCTGTTGATTAAATAAGTATGTTAACAAGTAAAAATATTTTCAGACTGTATCTGGAAAGCATGGAATTAGAACAGAAATAGGCTTTCATTTTCAAGAGTTTAATGAAGCGAGCTTTTGTGGAAAAAAGCAAAATAAAAGTTATTTAATCATTAATGCATACTTTGTTGTTTAAATAGGTTTTGATTAGTGTGTAGATGGTCTGAAGAAGAACTGACAAGTGTTAAAGCTTTGTCATGCATACTCTCCCTCTTTACTGCTGAAAATAGATCCAAGGCAGAGAATAAGTGAGGAATTAAGGAATCCTAGGTTTTGGAGTCCTTGTGTTTTGCACTTAGGGAGGCATTTGACTGTTCTGCTTTGAATTTGGGACACTGTTTGTGAAATCTTACATCAACATAGGGTGGGTGATAGTGAATGACCTCCATGCTCAATGGTTACCATCTTTCGAGTGAATGTTATTTGCTGAATTTCAAATAGATTTTCTTTGGGTTGAGCAGAAAACTTGGAGAAGACAAATTAATGAGCATTTTCCAGCAAGATGAAAGATTAAAAGGAGTTCCTAATGCCAGGGTCCCAGCTGAATTTCATCAGTAACAAACATGGGTTTGGTATGCATTTCACAGATGATGGAGGTAACTGTCTCATTCCAGTCATCAAGAAGAGAGCATTTATTGCCAGTTTAGAATTACTAGAAAGATATTTTAGCATATTAGGGTGTTGATGGGTCTACAGAGCTGGCAAACTTTCTCCTTATGTTCAGATTGCGCATGGGTTTATGGCTTTGATTAGACCTATAGAGACTGACTCGATCTTAGTTGTGAGCAAAAAATACATTAGATTGTCTTAATGTATTAATTAATTAATTAATTGTCTTAATGTCTTAATTACAAGAAAATTATCTTGAATAAACCTTACTTTATCTCACTTGATAAAAGTGGATAGTAACTGATCAGTAAAATTACCAATTTTGAAAACAGATATATGGCACAAGTAAGTATTCTTATTTTTATTTCTACTTTCTGCAGTACTAGCCACTCTTATTATTTTTATCATGAGACATGAGTATAATGACATTTCTTAAAGACATTTAGGTATTAGCTTTTACAGTACAGTTTGAACTTTCATGAAACCCAGGATAGCAACTTAGCTATTGCAAACTAAGTGAACAGTATCCACTTTTCCTTTTTTTATTTTCTTTAAATTTTATTTGCTTATTTGTTTATTTTGAAACAGATCTCTGGGGAGGCTGAGCTGTGATGAGCAGCTCCTCATTCTCCCAAGGAGTTAAGCTCCTTGGGATTTCCTCAGGACTTAATAATAATGTTCTACCTTTCAAAGGAATTTGTGGGAATGGAGACAATGACTATGTTCAAGATTTCCAGATTTAATTTTTCTTAAACTTTGGGTGCTTACATGTTGCCTTGAAGACCAAGTTTGTGTTTAAAAAGTGCTGCCCAGGGAAGGGTTATGTGGTGCTAGTGCAAAAATTAAACTACTAGAAGATAATGGCAAAGATTATTTGTTGCAAGTGATATGTGCGCTGTTAGATCTGACTTGAGCAGGGATCAGACATTTTGTTGGGTGAATTGATGTTGCATGTGTGATCTTGCAGTTTTCAGGGAATAAAGACATGCTGAAAACAGCATGCAAATTTTTCCTTTCCTAACAAAGCCTTTAAATATTGTAGAGATAGTTTACCTTCTTTATAATAGGACTGTGAATGTATGCATGTTTACCACACCAACTGAAACTGCCTATATTCTATTTTTACTGGATTTCTTAGTAAATAAGGTGTTGTAGGTAAGAATATAGTATCTTACTATACTGTATTGTTACCCAGTTGACTTGTGTTTGCATGGACAGCCTGCAAAATGTTAAGAAGCTCACAGTGACAGTTTTGGAAGAATGATGCAATACAAAAAAATCAACAATACTTTGTTGCAGCTATCTGAGGGGAAAATCCCCTTCTGCTTTCATCTTTAAATCCTCAACAGAAGAAAGCTATTTCAGCCGGCTCCACATTCGCATAGTTAAAATAAGGGCAGCTGCAGTTTCATGCAGTCCTAGGATTGAGGTGTTGTCCTTCCAGTTTTCAGATGTTGCACTCTAAATAGTAGAACTTAAATATTACAACATGTTACAGTCTCAAGCTGCTAAGTAATTTCATTAGGTTTAATTAGCAGGCAAAAAGCCACTGAGGGAATGTTTACTTCAAGCAGGAGGAGGGTTAGACGTGAGCCAGCACAAGTGTTCAAGTCCACCTGTTGTCTAAAAAGGTTTCTACGTATGTAAATAAATCTATAAAAAAAGTTCCTCCACCTTTCCAAGATCAATGAAACAATCCCTTACTACTGCTTATTACAGGCAAAATTCATGTTTTTTTCATTGCAAAGCATTTTAAAAAAAATCTTTTTAATCAAACCATATGAATTGTTGAACAGCTGTTGAGGGATTAAGAACAAATTATTCAAAAGATGTAACCCCATAGCTTGTCATTAATTAATATGATATTGTTCAGTGGTTAAAAACAGCAGGGCAGTTTTGTGAGCCAAAGCATAAAAATGCTGCCTGAAGATACTGCAGATTCTCAGTGGTTTCTCAAAACCAGATATATTCCCTGTCTGACTTTACAAGTAGCTTGGGATTTTTCCAAGTAATTCCTGTCACTTGTAAATTAGCCAAATACTTATTCTGGTGTTCAAATATGTTGGTTTGATTTATATTTATTTTCTGCTTTGTAGCCAGAAGACAAAGACACGCAAAGCCATACTGACGAATCACTTTCAGGTAATATGTCAGCTTTACTGTTCTACTTATTTTATTCCTAGATTTCCTTTGAAAGTACTTTATTAAAAACTGTAATTTGTCATAACCAAGAACTGCCTTGGTAATCGATGCTTGTGGAGTTCATTCATTACTAGTGTCATTTACAGCTTCCCCTTTCTTCTAAAGGGGGTGGTGATCATTAAGGCAGACCATGCAAAATGTTTCAGTTGGGCTTTCCAAAACATCCACCTTTGGAAGAAAACTGTAAAAGCTACCTGGAAAGAGCAGAAGCTGCCAGTAGGCTCTAGGGACTTATCCCAGAATTTTATGAGCTCACCTGGTGCTGGGGTATCTGTGGATGAAATACAGCCCTGTTAATCAACACTGAACAACTGAGAATTTCCTGTTAGTAAAGAGGCTTCTCCTATCATGTAGCATTAGGATCATGCAATTAGGTGGGTAGGTCATTATTTGCTCATCAGGATCTAACACAGGGCATCTTAGAAAAGCAGCGTTCCTTATTATGTTTCTGATAGTCTGCACATGGTGTAGCACAAGAAGCAGGTTGGTTTAGTTTTGTTTAACTGTGTGTCGTGTGTTTTGTTTACCCCTTCCTCCCTTCTTCTGTTGGAGGATTAAACTTACTCTGGCATCCTTGCAAAGCAAAATAAGATTAAATTCAGATAGGGTACTCTCCTGCCCTTTGAGCTCAGCCAGAACTTTGATTGGATTACATTCATTTTGTCTCGTTTGTATAACTAAATCTTGGTATGAGTGAAGCAAGCAAATTTTGTCTCACTTCAGCAAGATTTTAGGGTACACAAGAAGAACAGAATAGTTCATTTATCTATTTCTGTATATAACAGCTGCAAGGCCTGTGGAATACCTGTGAGCGAAGATGTTACCAGAATGTTTCCCCTTAACAGGGAATCCAAGCATTTGTATGAAGTTACTTGTCTGCAGCAGTGTTGTTGCTGCACGTCCTAACTTGTTGAAAACTTCAGAAGTTGTCTTTGGCCTGCTAAAAAAGCAAGCTAATGAGCAGCGTTACAAAAATAACAATAGCCTGTTCTTCCCTTAAAAACAAAAAACCGTGCATGCAGTAGCTACATTCACCTGAGTTGCTTTTGTCAGCACTAACATTCAGAATTTAAAAAATCACAATTTGATGGTTGGTCTTGAATTTTCATACAGTCTGTCAATAATTATTGCAAATGTAAACAAAACAACAAACAGACGTTAACAGATGCTGTTGTCTGTATGAATAGGTGGCATTGAGTATGAGATTTGCCCTTTGCCAGAGATAGACAAGCACTGATCCAGCACTTGTAAATTGTGTCACTGTTTTTTGTTGTTGTTTTTAATCCATCTTTTGATGAATATAAGTTTTCTTATTTTAGTGTCCCTTTTTCAAAGAGTTTCATCCCAAGCAGGACCAGTTAATTTCCTATTTCAAGCTGTAAAATGAGGCTGGAAGGCAAAAGCTTTAGAAAGTGCTGCTAGGCTGCATCCATCATCTACTACTCTTGGAACATACCAAATTCTCCCTGCCTTCAAAAAGGAGCAGGGAGAGTTAAAGTCACACCTGCAGACAAAATGCTCCAACAGTGCTCTACACCACTGCAATTTTAAAGGTCTTGGTATTAGTATTTGCCTAGAAGTATGACTAGAACTGGTTTCTACATGCTTTTATGGGCTATTAATATGTAATATAATCTGACAGCACCACACTGTTCACAATGCTGGGAAGATACTGACTGTTGTGTGTGGGAGACCTCTAAATGGCAATTTTCAGTATTGGATGCAGATTTTTAGCGCTACCTACTTCCAGCAACTTGGTATTTTTGTTTTGTTCACACATGGAGGAGTATGCACTTTATTCCTTTCTGTAATGTACATTCAAAATAGGGTTGCTTAGTAGAACAGGGACAGCTTTTATTTTAAGAGCCCTTACAAAGCAAAGGAACTATTCCACTTTTTCATTGTGTTAAAGTACTAGACATTAGTTGTGTTTGCAGCTGTCAGCAGATATTCTCCTGGTGCAAATATTTCGTGTTGTTATGGGGGCAGCAGCTCAGAAGTGCAAAAACTTTTCCTTTGTTCTACAACATATGTATACAAGATGCACATAATGTATACATAATCCTGTTGGTGATGCAAGCAGAAGTTATGGCAGATTCAAGGAAGCAATGTAGTTCCCAAAACCAAAATAGGCAATATCGCAGCTCACACACTGGGTTGAATTGCGTGTCTTTTCTATAAAAGTATAAGTATGATACTTTCAAAACAAATGTCCTTTTGATTATAGCCACTGAGCATTGTGAAGAGATAACTCTTAGAAAGTTAATTTCATGAGTACTTCATAAGGAAAGGTATTAACATGTCACTATTCTGACTTTTTCAGAAACAATTCACAGGAACATAATACTCTTCAACTCTGTGCTTTTAACTTTTGGTTCCTGGTGAAACCACAGCAATAGATCCTAACTTCTTCCCATGTAATGATTTTTACTGCAGATCTCAAGAAAACCTGCAAGGAAAATGGCACCTGCTCCTTGTGCTTATTCCGTGCACCAACCATCAGTGATATGCTCAATGATGAGGACTTGTTGTACACAGTGAGGATAAAGCTGGATCCCTGCCACCCAACAGTGAAAAACTGGAGAAATTTAGCAAGCAAGTGGGGGATGACTTATGATGAATTGTGTTTCCTTGAACAGAAGCCCCAAAGTCCCACTTTGGAGTTCTTGCTACGGAATAGTGACAGAACTGTGGAGCAGCTGATTGATCTCTGTAAATTTTATAAGAGAATTGATGTTGTGAAAGTGCTGCTGAAATGGGTGGAGGAGGAATGGCCCAAGAGAGGGAACAGAACTTACCAGAATGACTTCTAGGTCAAAGAAAGTTGTTAGTCCGTACATGTTAAATGCTGGGACTAGCTGCCACTAGTACGTGGGACATTGCCCTTGCAAGAGAGAGAACCTGTACTGACGGTTTGTATACTGTGTAAGCTTTCTGTACTGTATACACATACATATGTCCTGTGCCCTCAGGGTTGCAAAGATAACCTTCCAAAAGTGGATGGAACAATCCAGGTTGTGTTCTTAAGTCTACAAATGCCTTAAATTTCTTTGCTGCTGTTCGTAGGCTTCCTAAGCAGAAGATGAATGAAAAAGCCAGACCACTGGTTTTATTGCAGCGATTGTGAACCACATCAGTTGTGTGCTGTTGCTACTGGGAAAGCCACAATTAGAAGGCAAGTCTCTTGGCTGTTCTGGCAGCCCTTCCACAATTTTATATGTTCTACCTAGTAGAAGATGAAGCGTAATTTTTTTTTTCTTCTTAAAAAATTTTTTTTAAAAAAGTAAGCTTTATGACACTGCTTTTGGCACAGGAACACCTCAGTGTTCCAAGCAGCAGTTTGGATTTGCATTTAATTCCGTGTTTCAACATCATAATCAGGCTTCAAGCTTTAAATATCTTTTGTAAACAAGAATAGATATTAAACAAAATAATTATTTGCATACTTCTACATCATAGGGCAAATATTTGCTATAGAAGAAATCCTGCAGTTCAGAGAGACTTTCCAGTCATAACCACTAGGGACTAAAAAAAAAAAAAAAAAATCCAAACCCCCCCCAAAAAAAAAAAAAAAATTAAAATGCTTTATACTTAAAATTAGTTTCCAAAGTTTTGAAGAAAATTTACCCTCTGAATGCACTTATCTGCTTATCTCAAATGCCTCTCATTTTGCAGTGTGAGGTGATAGGTAATGCCTCACCCACAGTATATCCTGACAACTGAGTATAATTTCCCTTTTCACAGGCTGTGTTATTGACCTGCTTTCTATCCCCCTGCCAAACTAGTTGCACACTTGTATGAAACTAGCACAAGTTTATGTATTGATTAAGTTACTCTAATGGAAAATTAACAAGTGAATTCACCTACAGTCCAGGTAGATGTTTATTAAAGCACTTATGGTGGTTTAGGCTGATGTTTCTCAAAGAATTTTGATACTCTGAATTACACTGTTTACATTTATAATATTTTAGAAATGGGACTTTTTCCTACCATTCTTCTATGTTCTAATGTTTTTTAAAAAATTTGGAAAAATCAGTTATACAGTACAATGTATAAAGTACTTACAGCTATAATGTCACACACAAAGATGTTGTGACTAAAAATAGTTCTAGTTGTTACCCTTACTAAAAGCATCTCAGACAATACTAATATGTACATAGGTGTATATACCAAAGCACTGGTGAGCAGTATGTCAAGATGTGGGGCAAAACTAGAATGGGGTACAGGTTGATGCACTGTTTACTTTTCTCAAGTAGAAATTACTAAGAATTAGTAGCAAAGCTGAGGGAAGTCTAATGCTGTATACTGAGTTTCTTACTGTAAGAGAATGAAAAGGGACCTCTAGTAATACTGTACTATAGATACTGATTGATATCGTTACAGAGGAGCTAGAAGTAGAGACTAACATTTTCAATGTCAGGCACTAGTTCTGAGGTGACATAAAATTAGCTTTATTTTAGTGACTTCAAGAAGCTGACGATCTAGTTTCAAGGTGAAAAGACTGACCTAAATTTGAGGTTTGATTTTTTAATTTTTTTTTTTTTTTTAAGCTTGTGGAAGACTGGAATTTTTAATAACTTTATTTTAACTGTTCCTCAAAAAAGCTGCTACTCTCTGGAGCAGTATGTTTTCTAGCCATATTTTAAAGAGGAAATCCTACTACTCTATCTTGTTGGGGCTGCAGTTCAAATGTTTTCATGTACCTCTTCTAGGAACAGGGTTTTCCCGACATATGTTTGCTGATTCTAACTTTTGCAAGTAATCTTCTGTTTTTAGTTGGGAGCTCTAGAATCATCTTTGAGGACTACTGCTGTGGCTGGGCTGCCTGCTATTTTCAGTTCCTACAAAGGCATCTACTGCATATGTGCAAATAGCTCATTATGTAGCTTGTCCAACATGATCCTCATACCTTGGGCCTACTATATGCATGATTAAGGATCGTGTGCCTGTGTGTTACGTTGTTCTTCAGAGTGATGAGTGCTGTCATGTATGCCAGCAGCTTTACTCCCCCATAACATACTGCAGCTGTATGTGTGGAGTGTTATAGTATGCTCTGCTTTGGTGGATCCAGTACAGCAAGGAGCTGGAGCCCTCAGCTAACACTGACAATGGGAACGTGAAATGACACAGCAGCATTTCTGAGTCAAGATATTGAACTGAAATCTTACCCCTTTTCTTGTTTTCTGGCTAAAACTTGTAAAATTTTGAAGAAACACTGTCGTCTTGTGGAAATGAGTTCTGATCCCTTGAAGTTCTTGAAAAGCCAATGTCAGCTGCAAGGATTCATATCTGATGGAAATAAAGCTGCTTCTGAGAGTTCATATGTGGATTCTTTATAAATTCAGCACTGAAAGTTGAAAATGTTAGCCTTAAACTTCATCACACACTGGATTACTTATTAGTATACTTGAAATATTTTTTTCCTCTTTGTATGGCATGAATTGAGATGTACACACTTTTTTAGTTTTATATCTGTTTACAAGGTATTGGTTCTGAATGTTCAGTTTATTCTTATATCTTCTGTTCTAATGTGTACTATTTTTAGAAGAAATACAGATTGTGAATTTTTGACGTTATTGTGTTTGTTGTTATTACAGCTAGGAAAACAGCTGTTTTCTTTTTCACCAGTCACATTGGACTCACTGAACTCTCAACTAGTTGTGCTGTGTAAAAACCATCTTATATACAATATTCATGGCATCATAAAGCACCTATGTTTGCAACAGATACTGCTGTTCAAGAAAGGAAGATGCACTTTTAAAATATTTTCCAGATGAAAAAATGAGTTAATTTTAATCAGATGATTGAACAAAGATGTTTAACTAGGAACTTGCAGAGGAGTTAGTAACTATAGACAGGTATGAAACCTACACTGGATGAACTCTTCTGGAATTAATGACCAGTCTGATAATGAAGGTTAGAGAATCACATTGATATTGAAAAAGCTCTACTAGCCTATCAGTTTTGTTCGATTGCATCTCTCTGCTATTCCTATATGAGGCCTGCTCTCCCTTCAGGGTTTTCCAGTTCTTTGACTGCCACCTCTGTGCCTGCAGGATAATCAGTGGCCCTTTCCACCCAAACCACTGTATTCTTTCATTCCTGCAGCTTTATCTAAGATGTGATGAGCCTAATAACTGTTCTTCAACAGCAAAGGTACAATCTTTTGCTCCAGGAGCCCCCAGTTTTACTGTGAGTTCAACTATGGGGCATCCCCAACAAACCGGTGACAGCATCCAGTTGCCTTCCTGGCTGCATGCACTTTCCTTTGGTCTGTGGAGAGGAACGCAAGATGTGTTTGGGGATGTCCTTTGGAAGCCTCACATAAAGGATAGGATAGTCCTGAATCGATAGTGAGTAATGGAGAGCTGCAGCTCCATCTGGGCAGTGCTTTGTGCAAGAGACTGTAATTTTCATCGTCTCAAACTCTGACTGCCTCCCACAGTTCCAAGTCAAGCTGTTAGCAAGTGGAAAAAAAAAAAAGTAAATTCTGCCTTATAGTGGTTTAAATTAGAGTAATACTGTTGACTTGTGGCCAGATATAGTTAGAAATTATTTGTTAGAAAAATTGTTTAAACAAGGTAAAAGAAAGTGCATAGCATTTATAATAATTTAAAGAACAGCCTACTTCTGTAACTTTTGTAGCATATCATGTTCTTCTGTCCATGAAGGAAAAGCAATTAGTTATTCATAGCTAATTTTAATATATCTTGTAAGTTTCAAGTTTTGGGTCAGCTTTGGACAGTAGGGCAGAGTGCCATTAAATGAGGAGTTTGGCTTGTTGCCTGTTTTGACAGAAAAGTGGTTTTCTTAGTCCCTGAGCTCAGCTAGTCCTGATTGCATGGCTACAGTCGTTACCCTTAGCTGGGTAGGGAAGGGATGGATCTACTGATCAGACAGGCTGAATACAAGCAGCACGAAGAAGAATTTATTTGGGAAGGTGGAGTCTGTAGTATTTGTTTGCCTGTACCTTGGCCAAGGACTGACTCCATTTTACAAGAAACTGATGGCAAAGAGGAGTTGACAGACTTGGGAAAGGCTTGTGTGCACCCCCTGTTGAGGGTGGGAGGGTAGCGCAATTAAACAGCCAGGCAGGCTTACTAGTTGGTTTGATCTCTGTATTTTACCTTTGTAAAATGGTGATTCTTAACTTCAAAGGCAGGTCATTGGGTTAAATGTATATTTGTTACTGTAGCAATGAGAGTCTTGTGAGAATCTTAAATGTGAGAAAGATAAAGCAGTACAAGTCTTGTTAGGATGGGAGCAGCAAGGTTAGCTTTCGCCTTTTTGAACTCTGACATCAAAGAGTACTGGGGTGGTGGGTTTGTTCAGGCTTTTTTTACTGACCTTAACAGTGGTCTCAAGATGAGGATTAAACTTGGAGATGAGAAAGAAGTAGCTTCTGTCAGAACTTTCTTTCTTCTCATATATGTACAGAAATAGTTTCCTTGACTGAAACTTAGTAATTTACAGATGCATCTTCCAAATTTTTTTGAGAAAATTCCAGAAACGAGGCCAAATGTGTCAGTTACTTGGATAATAAATGTGCTCTGTGTATCTGTGTGCAGCATGAGATGGATACACAACTTTACATATGTATATGAAAGTGTTTTTTTTTTATTATGAGTTTGCTTCAAAAGTACCCAATATTTAGTTTGGTAATGCTTTTTGTCTCCAAAAATAACCACAGTTTTATGGGGTTGATGACATAAAACACATTTACACAACTAAAAAGTTTCTTAACAGGAAGAGCCAGGATAAGAATAAGAAAGGAGTGCCCAAATCCTTACACTAGCAATAATATCTTGAGTCTAAGCTGAGGATTTTTTTTTTCATGTTTTTGCCCAATATATGTGAGCTTCCCCTACTCCTTTCAAGCTTTGGTTCATTCACAATCCCATAAATAATTAGATTTTTTTCTAACTTTTGTCTCTCTCTGCAGCTGAGTTATTCGCCAACTCTAAGGTCTGTTAAAAGCCTATTCCCCTCTAACCATCAGAAAACACCTCCCACCTTGTTCCCTTGAAAATGCAGCAAGGCTGAGGGCAAGTGAGCCCACCTGTAAGTGCAGAGACCCACCATGGAGATCCAAAGGCAACTGCAGTGAGGATAATGATGTAGCTAAGGTGTGAAGGTGTAGTCCTGGGGATCTTGGGTTTGGTCACAGTCTCTAGTTTGGAGAACATCACACTTTTTTTTTTTTTTTTTTTTTGTTTTGCACAGATGTGTGATGTTTCCTGTGTTTTATTTCCCTAGGTAGATGGGGGCTGAGGCACTATGTTTCTGCAGACTGTGCCAACATCATCTTTTGTTGGAGCAGACAGGGCAGGCACAGGCACAGGTTTGCTGTAGTATCTATTGCAGTGCAAATGAAGCAGTGATCCTGACTGCTTTCAGAATCTTGGAGCATAATGTCACTGATTTTAAAACGAAAGGGCCAAGTATGTTATAAGCATTATATGGCCTTTAATTGGTTTTCAGAAGGACCAGTAACTTCTCCGTAACTCGTTTGTCCTTTGACCCTCATATCTAATCTATATCTTGTTTGCTCTTATGCTTCTCTTAAACATTTTGCTTTAAAAAGCAGGCATTGCAACAAAAAATAGACTACTCACTAGGTTCTGAAAGAGCAGTAGCATTTTAATCTTTTGAATGAGTAAGCCCATTAAAAAAATAAAGCAACAAAACAACAATTTTCATTTTGTCTGTGTGATTTGTAAGATTTGTGCATTTAGGCTTTAAACTGAAACCTGGAGGATATGAGTGATCACTGGAGCTAAGTATTGACATATCAAGGAAGAGTTATGGAAGGCCTCTGATTAACTTGTAACTAAATAACAGCTGAACCAGCTGGGCTGTCAACTGAAACCTTAATGTTGGTGTACCAAGAAGTGGTGACTCATGTCCACTTTGAATCCAAGGCCTTTCAAAGAAGCTAAGGGCATAATTTCCATCAGAAAATGCCATAATGCACAATCAGCTCGACTAAAGCTATGGACTATGGAAGACAACAGTTATGTCAGGCTTTTGAGATCATAGAAAGTTCTTACACATAAAATTTCTGCTTAACAGTAAGTACAGTGTGCCAGAGGCTTTACCCCTGTGGCCTGTATTAACTGGGGGAAGAAATTACAGTTATTCTGGTATCACAGCACAATGTAAAAAAGATGAGCTGAAAGTAACTTCCACTGGTCAGGCTTCTTAATGGGAACCCGTAGCCTACTTGATTGCCTCACTGCAAAGCTAAATTATCTGTGTATCCTTCAGCTTTGGCTGAGGACAAACAAACTTATCAAAATCCATATTTTTTTATCTGTTGTCAGCCTGTTAAGGTACTCTTGAAGAGACCTGCAGAGAGCCATTGAGGTTATTAATATTGGATGGTCATAGTGGTACATGGCCATATAAGTGATATGTACAGTGAGGATAAGCTTCTTGTTCTGGACTGTGGGAAACTACAGCGGGTCTGTGGAATCCTTGACAGAAAATATGGGAGTAGAGATCAGCCTTGAAGATATTAAGATTTACCCTTGAGAAGGATGGGAGTAAAGGAGTATCCGGAGGTATGGAGTTGTACCCGTGAGAGAGGAGAGATGTACCCGTGAGAGAGAAGGGGATAGAAGAATAACATGGATGATAGCAAAATTAACCAATGAGATGTTAGTGCTCTAACTTGTAACCAATAGTGAAAAGACACATGAACTGGTAGAATTGTATAAAAACGCACTTGTAGCAATAAATGTCACCTATTACTTTCATCTTGAAAGAATTTGGTCCATGTCATTTGTCCGTCTCAACCGTGACATCTGGTGACCCCGACGTGATCCTGCCTGAAGAGGATCTCGCCTAACAAGGTGACAGCGTGAAAGCTGTGAACAGCCGAAGAAGAGCTGTGGAGACGGAGCCCGGTACAGCTGATGAGAGCAGTCAAAGGAGCTGCCGAAGATCCGGATCGATTGAAAAAACACCTCGTTAAGGAGTAGGTGAGCTACCGGGAACATGGGGGGAAACTTATCTAAAGAAGAGGGTACTATATTATCCACATGGAAGCTGCTTCTGAAGGAGCAGGGTGTTAGTCTTCTGGAACTGACTTTAAGAAAAATGTTACTATGGGGCAAAGCACAAGGTTTAGAGGTTAATCCTGTGACAGCATTTAGTGTGTCACAATGGATGGACTTGGGAGATAAACTGTTTGACAGTGCTACCCAAGGGTCCAAGGAAGCAACTGAACTGTTAACAACCTGGCGCTTGCTATTAGATACTCTGAAAGAGTTAAAACAGCAACAGGATAAGGCAGAGGCGGCCGATGGGGATGGTCTTCCTGGCTCTCCTGGGCCAGACTCGGAGGAAAAAGAAAGAGTAAGTACTACTCCGACCCCCTCTATTACTAAAGATTCGTCAAAACCGCCCAAGTCCATATTATCTGACACGGATAAGGATCCACGGCACTTTCTTGGGAAGTTAAAAGGAATAAAGGAGGAGCGTACGTATGTGTGGCCCCGAGATCAGAAAAAAACTATGAAAGAGTCGTATACATATGTGTGGCCCCGAGATCAGGAAAAAACTATGAAAGAGTCGTATACATATGTGTGGCCCCGAGATCAGAAAAAAAACTATGAAAGAGTCGTATACATATGTGTGGCCCCGAGATCAGATAAAAGCTATGAAAGACTCACATGAAATAACAGCGTTGGGTTGTGCATGGTCTCGGGAGGGGCCCTCGGAGCACCGGTCAGAGCACCGGTCAGAGCAGTGCGTTTGGCCGATTGCTCCGCCATCATCAATCACGGCTCAAACCTCTCCTCTACCATCATCAACCGCGGTTCCACCATCTGCGTCACCGCCATTAATCACAGTTCAACCCTCTGCCCCGCCGCTATCAGTCGCAGAAGAAAAAAATTGACATTTTTTTTCCTATCCCCCCTTGCCTGGAGATTTAGGTGGGGAGGACCCCCCCGTGGTGAGCCAGACCGAGCCAAATAACATAATTCCTATAGATTTGAGCCCCCCCAGCCTGCCCCCACCCCCCTCCCACGCTGCTGAAGAGCAAATTCCTGAGGGTGGGGGGGGAGTTCCAGAGCGTAAACCGAACTTACCAAAAAGCTGGGATTTACCCCCTGCTTCGATTACAGTTAGACCCTGGGACCCTGTGCATTTCTGGAAAAGGGTGAAGCATAAAGCTATGGAGATAGGAGACTGGGACTTATCTGAAACTATATCGGTTCCTACCCGTGTTATTGAGGCGCCACCCGTTGAACCTGTTGACTCTATGGCGTTTCCCATCCTATATCATAACCCTGCAGGGGGGGAGCTCCATGAGCATGTTTCTTATTCCTGGAAAGTAATTCGAGATTTGCAAAAAGCCACTGCTCAGTACGGGCCTAACTCCCCCGCAGTTATGCAGCTGTTACGTTTGTTATCTATGGAACCTATGACTCCCTACGATGTTTCTCAGTTAGCTCAGATTATTTTTCAACCTGTACAGCTCTCAGTGTTTCGAAGTATTTGGCAGCAAAGGGCTGAGGCACAAGCAGTGGTAAACGTACGCTTCCCACAAACTGATCCCCGTTCTTCTACTGGTGTGGATGTATTGATGGGCTCGGGGCAGTTTATTGATCCGCAACTTCAAGCGCAATGGCCTCCTCTAGTGCTTGAGCAAGTGAAGGCCATAGGGATCCAGGCTATAATTAGAACAGCAGAGCTGGCAGAACCAAAACAGAGATATACTGCTATCAAGCAGGGTCCTAAAGAGCCGTTTCTTTCTTTCGTTGAAAAATTACTAGTGTCTGTCAAACATCAGGTATTCGATGCGAATGTCTGGGGACTGCTAGTAAAACAGGTAGCTCGTGATAATGCTAATACAGATTGCCAAAAGGTGATTGACGCCTTGCCAGGGGATCCAACTTTAGAAGCAATGAATACTGCTTGTGCCAAGGTCGGTTCAGTGGAACATAAAATGTCTGCGCTTGCTGCTGCTATGGCAGCAGCTAAAATACAATATCAAAAGTGCTATGAACGCGGTCGGAATGGTCATGTAAGACTCCTCAGTCCACGTAAAAACAAACAGGCTTCAAAAGCTGTACACACACCTGTCTATGATACAGCCTCAGTAACTTGCTTCAAATGTGGAAAAAAGGGACATTTTTCTAAGCAGTGCCATTCTAGGTATCATTCTAACAGACAGCTACTGCCACAGGGAAACGGCAAGACGAGCGCGAGGGGGCGCGTGCAGACACAAATGCCTCCTTCAACAACGCCTTGCAACCCTGGCAATCCGTTTCTGGGGTCAGTGCACATGCAGCCCTCTGTGACACACTATCAGGAAAAACCAGCGGAGCAGCCGGGATGGATGTATCCACTGCCCACACAGTAACTATAACAACTCAAGAGGTGCATAAAGTGCCCCTGGATGCTTGGGGGCCAACTGGCAGGGGACTGAGTGCTTTGTTAATAGGACGATCAAGTAGTACCCTGCAAGGATTAATGGTACACGTGGGGGTTATTGATGCGGACTATACAGGACAAATTTGTGCCTTGGTTTCCACAGCGACACCACCTGTGACAATACAAAAAGGAACACTTTTAGCTCAACTTGTGCCCTTTTTGAGTTCTGTTCCTAGGACTGAGCAAGTTCTTTGTGGGGACAATGGACCTGGTTCAACTGGAAAGCCACTTATTTTTTGGTCTCAAACAGTGTCAGAGAAAAGGCCACAAATGGTTTGTACACTCATAATGAATGCTTTTGTTCCCAGCCAGGTGACCCTTACTGGACTGCTTGATACAGGAGCAGATGTCACTATAATTTCACAACAGGACTGGCCTCCTTCTTGGCCCTTGGTTTCAAATACTGTGGGTGTGATGGGACTAGGTGGAGTCGCAAACAGTTTGATGTCAGCTAAACCAATAGTGATTGCTAATCCTGAAAACCAAAGGGCTACAGTGAGACCTTATGTGGCCCCAGCCCCGCTGAATTTATGGGGGAGGGATTGCCTAGGGCAGTGGGGAGTACGGATAACTACGGATTTTTAACAGGGGTCACTGTGCTGCAGGGTGTTTCTTGGCCCACTTTAGCACTGAGATGGCTAACTGACAGACCAGTATGGGTCAATCAGTGGCCCCTTGCTCAGGAAAAACTTACAGCCCTGCAATCTCTTGTGATGGAACAGCTAGCTGCGGGACACATAGAGGCCTCACATAGCCCTTGGAATACTCCTGTGTTTGTTATCAAAAAGAAGTCTGGAAAATGGAGATTATTACATGACCTACAAAAGGTAAATGAGGTTATGGCAGCTATGGGAGCTTTGCAACCAGGTTTACCTTCTCCTACATTGATTCCAATGCAAGGGGAAATAGTTGTAATAGATTTGAAGGATTGTTTCTTCCTTTAGCAGAACAAGACATGGAAAAGTTTGCCTTTACTATTCCATCTGTAAACAATGGAGAGCCAGCGAAAAGGTATCATTGGAAAGTGCTGCCACAAGGGATGAAAAATTCACCTACCATATGTCAATGGTATGTGGCAAAAGCTTTGAGTCCAGTACGTGCTTTGTTTCCATCAGGGTATTGCTATCATTATATGGATGACATTTTGTTGGCCGCAGCAACGCCACAAGAATTGAGTGAAATGGAAAATAAAGCATGTGAGTAATTAAATCAGTATGGGCTGGTCATTGCACCTGAGAAGGTGCAACAACAACAGCCATGGCTTTATTTGGGCATGAAAATTTTGGATCAGACAGTGATACCACAACCTATAAAACTGCAGGTAAAAATCAAAACACTGAATGATGTGCAAAATTTGGCAGGAATGATCAATTGGGTAAGGCCTTATGTAGGAATCCCCTCTTCTCAATTGCAGCCATTGTTTGATCTCTTGCGAGGAGACACTGATATTTCTGCCCCTCGCACCTTGACAACAGAAGCACAGCAGGTAATTGCAAAAATTGAGCAAGCAATCAGTAGTAAGCACATATGGAGAATTGATATGACAGTGTCTGTACAAGCAATTGTTTTGATTGATCAATGCATTCCTTTTGCTATGATCGCACAATGGCATGAGAAGTGGGAAGATCCTCTACATATTTTAGAGTGGGTCTTTTTGCCAGCCAAATCAAAAAAGACAGCCCCAGGTCTTTTTGAACTGGTGGCTCAGGCAATTATTAAAATCAGATTACGTTGCATGGAATTAATGGCAAGAGATCCAGAAACGATCATGCTTCCTGTGCAAAGTGATTATTTTGAGGGGTGTATGGCTAATAGCTCTGCACTACAAGCAGCTATGATGAATTATACGGGTCAAATCAGTTATCATTTGCCCTCACATCCAGTGATTAAATTAGGCAGTCAGGTAAGATTTGGTCAGAAGCAATTGAATCAATCAAGCCCAGTAAATGGACCTACAGTATTTACAGATGGATCAGGAAGGATGGGCAAGGCAGCCATTGTTTGGAAGGGTGGGCCACAGTGGCAACATCAAGTAGAATATCAGGAAGGATCACCACAAGTGGTCGAACTTAGAGCAATGACCATGGCATTTCAGGCCTTTCCTGGCCCTGTGAATATTGTGACAGACTCTGCTTATGTGGCTGGGCTTGTACAACGGTTGGATAAAGCTGTATTGGGACATGTGTCTAATGAAAAGTTATTTGGTATTTTAAAACTGTTATGGCTTGAAATTCAGAAGCATCATCATGAATATTATGTCATGCATGTTAAAAGTCATACTACGTTACCAGGTTTCATAATAGAAGGAAATGCAAAAGCAGATTCTCTAGTTTCAGCAGTGACTTTAGGACCTGTTCCTGATGTTAAACAACAGGCAATAGCGTCACATCATTTCTATCATCAAGGCTATCGTGCCTTGAGGTGACACTTTGGCATTTCAAATTCTGAGGCACGTGCTATTGTTGCTGTGTGCCCTGATTGTCAAGGTCAGCATATTCCTACTTATTATGGTACCAATCCCCGTGGCCTTCGAGCCTTGCAAATTTGGCAAACTGATGTTACACATGTACCTGAATTTGGGCGCTTGAAGTATGTTCATGTCTCTATAGACACCTTTTCTTCTGCTATCGTTGCCACTGCTCATACTGCAGAATCTGCACAAGATGTAATACGTCATTGGCAGCGTGCATTTTCCTTCTTGGGCGTTCCGCAACAGGTGAAAACAGACAATGGTTCAGCATATGTATCCCGAAAAGTTGCTTCATTTCTACAGCTTTGGGGAGTATCTCATGTTACAGGCATTCCTCATTCTCCCACAGGGCAAGGTATCGTGGAACGTGCTCATGGCACACTCAAGCGTTTTCTTTTAAAACAAAAAGGGGGAATGTTGGGTGAACCACCTGATGCACGCTTGGCTAAAGTCACATATGTTTTAAACTTTTTGCAGGTTTCTGATGATGCCCAGATGCCGCCCATTCTATGTCACTTTTCCTCTTTAGTGACTCAGGAAAGGGTGGGTCCAGGGGCAAAAGTGTTGGTGTGGGATTTGCGCACAAGACAATGGACGGTCCACATGAATTATTAACCTGGGGGAGAGGCTATGCTTGTGTCTCTACAGATCAAGGACCACAATGGTTGCCTGCGCGAAATGTGAAACCTGTGTTGCCTTCCTAATGATGATTGCTGCAGCTGCTTCATCTTGGATGCCTGCGCAGACAAAAACTAACATGTGGATTACTTTAGCCAACATGACTGGCCAGGACTCCATTTGCCTAGCTATGGCATCTCCGGAAAACCCGTTCCACACATGCTTGGTTGGCATCCCCCTTGACGACTACAGCAGCATCACTGTTTCAAAATAGTGGTCGGTGCAGAGGCATTGCAACAAACTGTAATAATATTAACATGGCACTTTGGATTAACTGTCTCCCGGAAATAGACATTGAACCACAGGAACTGGAATTGCTGGGATCTGTGCCCATGGATGCTTGTATCCAGCTGGTTTGTGAAAAGTGCCAGGACAATATGCTAAAGCATGAGTGGATAAGACTGCAAAATGTTAATGCTACCTTTGATGACTACAGGAATGAAACTCGTTGGTGCAATGCCTCACAGAAGAATCCAAGGGGTGGGACAATGTGGGACAGCGACCCCGAAAACTCCTGTATGGTGTATTCTTGATCTGCGGAGATAGAGCCTGGCCAGGAATTCCTTCTAATGCTGTTGGAGGACCATGTAGTTTGGGACGATTAACTCTCTTAATGCCCAATGTATCCATGATAGTAGATCACAGAAAAGCGACACGGGAAAAACGGTTTTTGCATGCATATAAGTCAAAATGTGATGACAGAATAGATTCTTGGGGATCAGGATTAAGGGTTTTAGGATCTCTTGTACCTGGTGTTGGCACAGCTAAAGCTCTAAATACTTTAGAAAAATTAGGATGTTGGCTAGCTAAGCAAACTAACAGAACTTCTAAGGCTTTAAGTGGACTTTTGTTAGATGTAGATTCTGTAAGACATGCTACACTGCAGAATAGAGCTGCAATAGATTTTTTGTTATTAGCTCAAGGGCACGGGTGTGAAGATTTTGATGGCATGTGCTGTATGAACTTGTCAGATCATTCTGAGTCAATTCATAAAAGCATACAATTGCTGAAAGAAGGGGTTCAAAGGTTACAAGTTGATGATGGATGGGATTGGTTAAATAAATTGTTTAGTAGCTGGGGGCTTTCAGGATGGTTGTTATCTGTAGTGAAAACAGGACTGATCGTTTTGATGATTGTTGTAGTTGTGTTACTAATGTTGCCATGCATGATTTCTCTGCTGCAAAGGGCCCTGCAGCGGACAATGAGGGCAGCATTTTTAGCACAAATACAAAAAGGGGGAATTCTGGGAAACTACAGCGGGTCTGTGGAATCCTTGACAGAAAATATGGGAGTAGAGATCAGCCTTGAAGATATTAAGATTTGCCCTTGAGAAGGATGGGAGTAAAGGAGTATCCGGAGATATGGAGTTGTACCCGTGAGAGAGGAGAGATGTACCCATGAGAGAGAAGGGAATAGAAGAATAACATGGATGATAGCAAAATTAACCAATGAGATGTTAGTGCTGTAACTTGTAACCAATAGTGAAAAGACACATGAACTGGTAGAATTGTATAAAAACGCACTTGTAGCAATAAATGGCACCTATTACTTTCATCTTGAAAGAATTTGGGCCATGTCGTTTGTCCGTCTCAGCCGCGACACTGGACAGGATTTTTTTGGCAGGATAATCAGACAGTGATTCATTTAAATACACTACATGCTGCCATGGATTGTTGTGGAGACCCCAAAGTGGTGTCATTGAGCTAAAAATTAATGGGGCAAATTCATGGTTTGCTTATTCAGTAAGATGGTGCAGTTGTAGCCTCTGGCTCAGAAAGTCCTAAGTGGCTGCTGGGCAGAAGCTGAGCGTGTTGTACTGTGTACTTGCCTCAGTTCCCACTCTGCTCCTCAAGGCAGCTTGGGATGGCTGCTATCTATAATGCTTGTGGCTATGTGACCCTTTGACTTGATGTGGTACAGCCACTTTTGTCTCTACCAGACTACAGATGTCTTGTGCCAACCTCAAAAGACCAGCAGTACTTAGGAAGCTGTTATGGTACTGGATGCATCAGAAAAAGGAGAAATGTAGCCAGTGGGGCAGCCAACTCTACCCCTAGTCTAAAGTCAGGATGACTTTGGGCTTTGGTACATAGGTTAGGAAGAAAAATAATTAAGCATATCTGATCACTGAGAAACTGCAAGTAACCTATTACAGGAAGTGCTGAGTAGGCCTAAAAAGGAAAAGTGGCCTCTTACACAAATGGAAGAATGGTGTTTTGAATTGTGGAGACAAGGAGAGTTGAACAAAAAGGGACCTGTGAGAAGTTTTGAAATGTGTTTGTGTCAAGTCTAGGGACTTATCTTTTTTAAATAGCTCACCATTAATTTATGGAAATTTTATAATTGGAATGATGTATAAAATATTGGGCCAAGTGAGTATGTGTAGCAGTTGCACACACCTTGATGAAGTCTGGAGCTTTCAATATGACAGTTGATAGCTCTTTAGCACCTTTTGTGCCCCACTATGGGTGTCCACAGGTAGGCACCTTGGTTGGTATCCACTGTCACATCCCTGCCCTGTGGGGCACGGTGGCTCCTTAGGTACAACTCCCTACCTCCACTTTGGGGAGCAGGAGGGGCAGGACCCTCAGGCAATGGACAGGGTCCTCAGCCAAGGAGATGCCCAGGCCCAGAGACCTCATAATGACCACAGCCAGATCTGACCAAACTGTAAAACCAGGCTGCTGCCAAAACCCCACCTTCAGTGGTCTTCTCAGAGCAGCAGGACTGTGAACAGAGCCTTCTCCTTAAACAGGGATGCTGTTGAAGGAGGTTTCCCAGGATTGAAAGCCCTCACTTTCTCCTTGGTAAGTGATTATTTTCTTCTGGATATATCCTTGAGTAAGCCCTTGGCTCCCTTCCCTGCCTCCAGGTGAACGATTATTTCTTCTGGGTACCTTTGACTGAGAGAGGCTTCTCTTCTGAATGAGTGCATGCACACTGTGGATCATTATTTTTGTGTGGTCATGTGGTAATAATATCCCCAATCGGTATACCGAATCTGAAGTTTATTAAATGTTGCCAGAGTGCTGATTGATTTTGGAATACCCCCCTGCTTGCATTGGTTTCTGTGGTTTGATTTTGTTCTGTTGTTTGGTTTGAGTTCTGAATTAAAGTTGGTTTAAGCTTACATTTGCTTAGAGTTGTTTTGGGGTGACCTGTGACAGTAGGGCTATGTGTGTTGTTACTATAACCTTGGGCAACGACTCGGTGCCCTGAGAGGTACAGGTTATAGGCTGGGAAGCAAGGACAGGAGGTCTGCTTAAGAAGTCTCCTTTGAGGAAGCAGGATAGCATGTAATCATGGACTTTGTGGCACTCTGCTGAAAACTGGGACAAACTGGAGAGCAGGCGCAGATAGCCGAACGGCAGCCGATGGCTAAGGCAGGTAGCAGAGCCAGAGCACTGCTGGAGTGAGTCACAAAGGGCAGAACAGCTTGTAATGCTGCTGGGTCTGGTGCAGTTTGGATGCAGCCTGACTGCCCAGCAGGAAAGGCACTGTCCTCTGCTTTGGAGAACTGCGGGTGTAAGACGAGGTGTTTACTGCAGAGAGAAAGGAGCAAACATAGCAGTTCCTATACCAAGAAATTACAGGAAAGCTCAAAACAGTCTGTGGTAATACTTTTCTGTCCAATAAAGTGGTGTTTGTTAAGCTACCTGACTGACTATGTGAGAAGGGGTTAAAAAAGTACCAGTTCATCAGTTTAGTTCAATTTTCCCAGATTTCTGAGTGGGCTTTAACTGTTATCAGCATGGCCTGTGTTACTGTTAGAAGCTTACACTGTAGCCTGCTACAATTATATAGGTGATTGTACTCAACTGTGTCAAATCCAGTTTTGTTGACAATACATTCAACAAGCACAATATTTCTCTAAAAGTTCACCGTCACTATTGGACTCAATCACACAGATCCAAAAGCTCTGTGTAATATGGTGCTAGATACCATCAGGCTGTCCTAATTAGTGGGTTGTGGTTTGATACTGCTGTTTAAGTGTTAAGTCTGTCTCTTCTCGAAAATAGAGGGGAAATAGAGTGTAAATGGAAAGCTAAATCTGTAAAAGATGAAGTTTCAGTTTTTAATGAGATGAATCAAAACAGTTCTTGGTAGTCAAGAGGGAATATGTAAGATTTGAAGATCACCTAATTATCACTGAAAATAAGCAGGCTGTACTCAGTAGTGCTGGTTGGGTACAGCAGCAGCTGACATGCAGTAGCACCTCCTGCACTGCCAGTCTCTTTGGTAATATTCCTCTCTCAGTTCTTGTAGCTGGGGCAGAAAGGGAGGTAAAATTTCTTAAGGGTAACAATGTTGTCCCTCAAATGCTGCCTTCTGACCAAGAATAGCTGCTAAATTTGCTTCAGCTGAAATTGTCTGCCTCTGTCTTGACAAAGCAATTCTGTTTACCCAGCAAGCAAAACTCTGCTGGACCATGGGAAGTCAGACTGTGCTGACAGGATAGCACACAGTCCCATTGATGGTTGTGTGCATGTGCAAGAGTAGCTTTAAAAGCAAAAGCCTGAATTAAGACTTGGACCGTGGAAATAAGGGAAGACTTTGTTTTCCTTGTCATGACGGCCATTAGTAAATGATGCTAAAAGTAGCAGTCACAAGAAATCAGCATGAAAATGACAGTCTATGGACAAAACAACTGCAGTGTTGTGCAAGGCTACTCAAGCTGTAACCCAACTGAGTCATTGTCAATGGTGCATTAGGTTTGGGAACTGAAATAGGGATTTTCCTGCAAATTTCTTAAACTGCCTGTGACTCAGCCTTCGAAGAGGTGATCAGAATGTTAATCAAACAGCTGTTCTGCTTCAGTAGAGAACTAGTGTGTACTTTAAATCACTGTATTTCCTTTGGATTGTTGCTTCCCACAGGTATCACAGTATTACAGTATGTTAGGGATTGGAAGGGACCTCAAAAGATCGTCTGGTCCAATCCCCCTGCTGGAGCAGGAACACCTAGGTGAGGTCGCACAGGAACATGTCCAGGCGGGTTTTGAATGTCTCCAGCGAAGGAGACTCCACAACCTCCCTGGGCAGCCTGTTCCAGTGCTCTGTCACCCTCGCTGAGAAGAAGTTTTTTCTCAAATTTAAGTGGAACCTCTTGTGTTCCAGCTTGATCCCATTACCCCTTGTCCTATCACTGTTTGCCACCGAGAAGAGCCTGGCTCCATCCTCGTGGCACTCACCCTTTATATATTTATAAACATTAATAAGGTCACCCCTCAGTCTCCTCTTCTCCAAACTAAAGAGACCCAGCTCCCTCAGCCTTTCTTCATAAGGGAGGTGCTCCACTCCCTTAATCATCTTTGTTGCCCTATGCTGGACCCTCTCCAGCAGTTCCCTGTCCTTCTTGAACTGAGGGGCCCAGAACTGGACACCATATTCTAGATGGGGTCTCACCAGGGCGGAGTAGAGGGGAAGGAGAACCTCTCTCGATCTACTAACCACCCCCCTTGTAATACACCCCAGGATGCCATTGGCCTTCATGGCCACAAGGGCACAGTGCTGGCTCATGGTCATCCTGTTGTCCACCAGGACCCCCAGGTCCCTTTCCCCTACACTGCTCTCTAATATGTAATTTCCCAACCTATACTGGAACCTGGGGTTGTTCCTGCCCAGATGCAGGACTCTCTGAGCTAGAAGTAGTAGTAAAGTAGTAAAACTTTGTTTTCTGTGATCCTTCTAGAAACACTTCCACTTATTGCTCCTCCTTTCAGCATCTCCTTTCAGCATCACTACTTTTTTATTCCAGCCCTTCAGCATCTTCTCTGTCCCTGTTGTTTGACTTGAACTTTCCAACCTGCTTTGAGGTTGCTTTCTTATACTGAGAAATTATGGCATTTACTGTACTTCTGTCAGTCTGATTTTATCAAAACGTTCTACTCTTTAAACTGGAATGCCTGGAGCCATAGCTTCAAAGGAAACTTCAATTGTAGTTTAGGCTCTAGGACCTTTTCTTCTCTTTTTAAAAAGTGCCGTGGAATTTTGTAGAACAATTGAATAGCAGGCTTTTTGCTATCACCCAACTACAGCAACAGTTCTCAGTCCTCTCTCAAAGAGTGGATGACTCCAAGGTATCTTTCCTCAAGTGATCTGTTTTGCTGCAATTTAATCTAAAGAGCTCATTTCTGCAGTTCTCCTCAAAAGAAATGTTGTCATACTTCTCTGTGAATTAATCCTTCAAATCTGATTTGCTAACCTGATGTACCCCTTAAAGCAGCTATCCTACAACTGTTAGCAGAACTCAGATAGATACACTTTGGTGTAGTTTTTTTGGTCCTGGTTAGTTGTAGAATAGAAGACTAGATATTTTCTAGCTGAGATATTGAAACGGTCTTTGTGACAAGAGTGGCTGAATACACAAACTTCGCTATAAACAAGTGCACTGCTTCCTGCAAGGCAAAGAGGTACTGTAATGCCTGTAACTGAATGGGATGCAGTGATTTAATTTTGTGGGCCTTTTCTATGGCAACATTTATTTTTGTGCTTATCTTTCCCCCATCCAGCCTATGAATAGGGGGAGCTTTAAATAGTGCTTCTCTGAGCAGCATGCTGCTACACATAATGAGCTGTCAAACTACTAGGGACTTCATTGCCCTCTCTCCTTACTAGACCAAACCAGCCAAAAGCACACCTAGTGACACCTCTGAGGGAACGGGAGGATAAGTGTACGGCCTTGGGGCTGTGGATGTAAGATTCTGGGTAGGTAAGAGAATTCCAGGTTTCAGAAACTCCACAGTCCTGGAGCTTTGAAAACTGCATTTGGGTCTGGTCATAGGAGATGCATCTGACTAGGAGGAGATGGGGTTAGGCTGTAACAAGGGACCTACAGAGCATAGAGGAAGTGAAGGGTTCGCAGGGGAAGTTGTGGTAGCATTAAAGAGCTGAATTAACTTCACAGCGAGGTTGTTACTTTATTGCTTGTAAATCCAAGCCCAGACAGCACGTGCCAGAGGAGCGGGTCAGGGCCTATGGCTTGGCCTGGGCCTGGCTGCACTCTCCAGAAAGTCCTGGGCTGAGAAACAATGCAGCCCCTGCACAGCCTTCTTCCCTGGGACACGTTAAACACACCTGCAGTGTCAGGCACCCTCCCAGGGTGGCAGAGCACCCCTGCTGTGACAGGTGTGCTGACCCCTTGACCAGACTGGCGGTGGTTTGGTGCAGGCCCCAAAGGAGGCAAAGGCCTGAGCCATAGCTGGGCCATGAGCTCCTCCAGCTCACCCACAAAGGAGCAGAGTAGCACAGTGAGCACCAATGCATACAAGCTTGGAACACTGATCATGCAATAGATGTATAAATAGCGTGTTGTTTCTCCATGACTCATTTATCAAGGGTACACGGAGCCTCATGTATGCCTTTCCCGATACATATGATTTCAGCCAACCACTTCATTCCATAAATATGACAGCCTGGGTGAGATGTCCTTGCTCGGCAGTGTGACTGCGTGGCAGTGATCTCCCCTTGAGCTGGGACACCTCTCAAGGTTGCTCCTCCAGGCAGAGAGACCTTTCAGTGATGGCAGATCTTTGGTAAGCGACTTGTTGTACGGTAACGTTGATTTCACCGTGGTAACTATGATTGCGTGCTGAATTGATACTAATGAGCCATTACTAATCCATGTAGTGACTCTATTAATTGTTATAACCTTCATATTCCTTACCCTTTGCATCTGTAAGAGATGGTGGCTCTTAGCACATGGTGTGTGTGTGAGAGGCAGTGGTTCTTAACACACGGTGTACGTGTGGAAGGCTGAGATATTGTGAATTATTGTCTAAAAAGTGTGCTTGCTGAAATAATATGCTCAAGGCCTGCTTGTTCTGAAGAAACAAGATGGAAAAGTGCTTGCTGTAAATGCTTAACTACAGTAAGATAAAGCGGAAAGTGCATGATCATTGTGAACTGCTAAAATTCAAAGAATGCTTGAAGCTTGTGTAAGCTCAAGTGAAGCTCCAGCTCTACCAGCCACCAACATCTGTGACCAGTGTGCTCAGGCAATGCCCGCCACCAACTGCCCTAAAATGCCCAGGTTACGCCTTGCGAGTGTGGCCATCCACCCACCACTGGTGGCGGACCTGAGACCCGAGTGCTGCCAGCACTACTGGGACCCGGACTCTGATACTGGCACTTGGACCCTTGATACCAGCACAACTTGAGACCTGCGAATGGCCAGCGCTACCGGGGCCTGAACCCTGAGAGCTGCCCAATGGAAGACGGTGTTTGGATCCCTGGCGGTGACTATCTCTTGCTTATCTTTTACTTATCTTCCCCTGTGCTTGCTTAACGTTCCTCCTGATTTTCCTCCCCCATCACTCTGTTGCTCTATCTTGACTGTTCAGTGGCATCTGACCTCATTTTTGTCTTAATGTCACTCTTGGGATCATTTCGAAACCTTCCCGAGCCCAAAATCAGACCTGGACCCCACAGCATCTCCAGTCTTTGTGAATCTTTCTAACTCAAGGCTAACTCAATTTTCCTCCATGCAGTAATGAATAAGGTGGACCTTGCCTTAGAACTCGTTGAACTTTGTCAAACCACGGTTATCTTTGTTTAATCCCGTCGGTTCATTGAACGCTGTCAAATTATTATTTTACTGCAACAAAACGCATCGCTGCTTTCCACTCCTCTGCGATAAGCCCCCCGGGAGGCAGCTGTCTGTCCTCAGCCGCCGCTTTCGGGAAAGGGCCGCAGCTTCCGGGAAAGGGCCGCCCCCTTGGCCGCGGCTGCCAGCCCGTTCGGTCCCGGGCAGTGTCCGTGCGCGGTGACGTTGGGGCGGCCGGAAGCCGCCGGGCGGGGCCAGGCCGGGCACGGAGCGGCGGCAGCTGAGGGCGGCGGGGCGCGATGGCAGCTGAGGGCGGCCTCAGCCCGCGGCGGTGCGGGCGCTGCTAGCCACGGAGGTACGTTGTGCAGGTGAACAGGGAGCGTCTCGTTAGGGGGGAACCGAAGGGTAAAAGTATCCGCATACCCCGGCTGCGTGGGGGAGAGGGGCCCCGGCAGAAGGAGGCGCTCGGTGCAGCCGGGGCGTCCTCGCAGCGCCTCAAGGCTGAAGTGGCCCCGGTGTCCTGGTGGAGCTGGTTCCGTGTCCTTCCAGCGCCTTGTAGTATTGGGTTTATAGCCGGGGGTGGGGGACCCCGTTGGTGTTTTGTACTTAAATTGTGCTTTAAATATCCGGAAAGTATCTCGCTTATTCTTTTTTTTGCAGGAGTTTTGTTTGCCTTGATGTAAAACCTAGCTTTGATTATAATAAAGTCTAACCAGAACTACCCTCATGAGAGACATTTTCTGCATGTCACAGTGGGACAGGCTAGTAGCTGCTTCTTGGCCTGTTTTCCTGTTTATTTTATTGAAGAGGTTTTCAGCTGCTTTGCAGTGTGTGAGATAACAGGAAAGCATGTGTATATTTTCCAGTTCTAAATGTATAATAAGAAAACCTTACCTGGTGGTGTTGCGGAGTTAAGATTTGGTGTAACACGCACTGACAGTGCTTCCTCTGACAGGTTAAAGGAGCACCTTGCCATTGCATGGCCATCTCCTGTTTTGTCAGGCCTGAACTGCAGCTTTTCCTCATTATCTCATGAGCTTTTCAACCTAATAACCAATCAAAACAACCCCCAACCCGACACTTTGCCATAATTCCACCTGGTCTGCTTTATTTTCTCCTTTTAAAAATAACAGTAATGAAATTTGCTTGCCTTTACACATTCCTTTCGTAAATTGATGGTCTCTCATGAGAAGATCAAAGGGCCAACACAGTTATGCCATGCAGGCACCCTATGTGCTCTGAATTGCATTCTAGACACTAGTCTTAAGTAACAGAATTAATACCCTTCTGGCTCAAATCTCCCACAAGATAAGCCAGATGTTGCAATGGGCTACTCTTGTTGAATCATTGTAGAAGATTAACCCCAGGACCCTGTGGACCTTGGGGGTTTGGTTTGGTGTGGTTGTTTCGTTTTAATGTTGGTAGCAGTTGTCACACAGCAATGGTACTAGAACCCTCACCTTTGACTTTTTCCCTGTCTACCTGTCATCACCACACAGTTTTCATGTTACCTTGTTTCTTCAGAATGTACGAGAAATAACTACTTATTAGTTTCACTTGGGACCTGAATATTGGTCATATCATTGGAAGATTTGCCAAAGACTTTACAATGTAGCTTGATATACTCACAACCTGTTTTTTTAATTCCTTATTAATGCTGTGCACTTAATGCAAGTTTTACAAACTTCTGTAGTTATGTGGGGAGTTCAGGGTTTGCATGTGTTGGGGAAGGAAACATAAAACACTCTATGCTTCCTTGCTGTTTGTTTGCCCAGTATCTCTGAACTTTATGTAAGGTAAAAGTGGAAAAATTTCAAAATCCCAGCAAATTTATTGGAAAGGAAAGAAGTTTGCATCATTTCTTTTGTGTTACTTTTTTCTTCCTAATTAAAAGTCTTGGGGTTTTTTTTAAGGGATCCCTCCTTTGGTGCTGCCTGACCTGTGAGTCCTTTAAATGTGCTCCAGCAGTGGTCACACAGAACTGAAGAACTTAAACAGAGAAGGGAAGATGATGTCCTTGGATGGACCGCAGAAGACAATCATGAACCCGGTAACTCCCCTCTCATGTCAACAACTTTTCCCTTGGGAAATGAGACTTTGCTGGTTTATGTCAATAGTTAGTACTCCTGCTGTGTTGCACAGTGAGGGACGTTACTGAGAACTCTTTGCATCGCTCAGGTATTCAAAGGAGAACATCACAGGTGACATCGGGAGCTGATGGTGTTTAGAAATTATGCTGTAAGCAAATGGCTGCTTCATACACAGGATTTCCGAAACAGGAAGGAAATTCTGGCAGCCTTGGAGGGTAATCCTTGTTCATACACAGCTTATTTGGATATCTGACATTTTTCCAGAATGTGCTGGATTCAAAGTGAAAGTATGATAAGCACTGTTTTCTCTCCTAATTTTCTGTAAACATGGGTGGTGCCTGGCAGCCCTCGTCTTTCTTTTTTTTTTTTTTTTTTTTTTTGTGGTACTTGTAACCACAGTCTGAACAATTAAACTTGATTTTTTTTTTTGATAGCTGATACCTTACCTTAAATCCCGTATTGTAGGGAAGACTTGAGCTAACACAACTCAGCAATTGCAGAGAGTGAATTTGATGGAATGTTGTTTGCCTAGCTCAGAGTCTGGAGACATTCTCTGAGGTCTAGTATTCTCATGATCTGGGACAGCAGCCTGACACTGTCATGTAGCTAAAGGGATGGGCTGGAGCTGTGATTTTCATTGTGTCTTTAAAAAAGTAGTTTCTTTGAGCCTGCACAAAACAGTATTTTTTGACATTTCATGCTAGAACTCTTTTTAAAGTATTTAAGTCTGCAGAGTATCTATGTGGAGTGTTCAGCAGCACAGATCTGCACAGGACTTCCTTATCTATTGCAGTTTGCACTGACACACACCTGTGCCCTCAGTGAATCTGATTGTTTGGTCCCACTGTATGTTCACTGCTTGCGGGATAGAGTTAGGGATGACAGGGGAATAGCTTCAACCTTCTTCACAAGAACCCAGCTGGAAGAGTAAGGAAGGCTGTGTGGAGATTAACTAGAAGGCAGAAAGGACTGAACTGCAAAAGGAAAGGGAGCATGAAAGTTGGTAGATAGGGATTTTGGTGGGAAGAGGAGGTGTGAAGAGGAGGGTTAGGAGTTGTTTAGGACAAATAATCTGTGTAAGAGAGTGAGTAAGAATTCAGCAAAATTGTGTGGCTGTGAGGGGACTGGTGAGTTTGGTGGGTGACAAGACCAGGCTGGAGAATGTAAAGGGGTAAACGGGGGCTTAGGGGTCAAGAGCCTAAAGTAGGAATAAGCGTGAGTATTTGGGATTGGAATATGGAAGCGGAGTTGGGGGAATGATTGTGCTGATGACCTCAGGACAGCCTCCACACAGGCCATGAGCAACCTGCTCTATCTGACCTTGCTTTGAGCAAGGCATTGACATCAGAGGCCTCTTCCAGCCTCAGCCCTTCTGTGATTCTGTCACCTCTGTCATACCATAAGATGAACTTAATAGGAATGGAGAAGGGCAGGCTATGAAGACTTTAGTTTTTCAGGGAATTTTTCTATAAGAAGCAAAACTTAAGAACTTTATTTACAGGTTTGAGTTTGAGACTTATTTCTTCACTACTGTACTGTTCTGCATCATCCAGAAAACCCTGCTTTCCTCTTTATGCCCTTTATTCCACCGATTTGGCAAGAAATGTTGTCATGCCCCCTCTGATGGGACAGCTGTCTGCTACCCAGCAAGCTGGATGAAAGCTATGTTATCACAGTCCTTTCCTCCATAAGACCATCATCTCTCCTCTTATTTTGTGGAAACTGGCAAATATTAGAAAGAACTTAAACTTCATGACCTCTCAAACTCAGTTGACATTGACCACATGGCTTCAGAAGTAATTTTTGAGGTCTAGAAGAGAGCCAGGATGCTGGTAGATTATGTGATGTTACAAGCATTATTCTTCATCATGATGAAAAATTAGTAGAAGAATATCTTGAGACGTGAGGTAATTACAGGCACATTCTGGGATGACCAAACCTTATTAAGTCTGACATATTGCACCCAGGAAATGCTCTGGTATGGCCTTGAAGATTCTATGTTTGAGGTTCTGAAGAGTTGATGGGCAAACCTTCTTTTCTCTTAAATAAATGCATTTTTTTGATTGTAAAGAAGTCTGTTTGCCACAGCTTCTCTTCCAGGGATAAATAACTTTGAACCACTAGACTAGGTAAGTCCTGACATCCCTGGCCCGCGTCTCTGTGTTTCCCTGGTTCATCTTTGGAGACTGCACCAGTAATTCATTACTTTACTGCATTATTCAGAGCTACTGTCCCTCAGAAGCAGTGTGTTAAAACTAAAATAATCAATATATGTTTTTTCTTATTTATTAGTATTATTGTTATTTGAATAAAATTGAGCTTCTTGTGTACAGCTTGTATATTAAGGAACCAAGCTACTATCAGTAAGCAAAGGGATTTTGGCCTATTTATTGTTTCACTTTTAAGGGTTATTCTCACATTTTGATTTGCCTCTACTGTACCTGCTCAAGACAATAAAAACACATGAAACTTAAGCCAACTTGACCATTTGTGAGCTTATGCTTGAGAAGCAAATTCTCTAAGTCTGTTTTACCTGATGTAGAATATGACTGCAAATTATGTTTTGTGCAATGTGTGGGTAGCTGAGAAGGAAAGTGGAGAGAGAGCAGAAAAGGATGTCTATATACTGGCACAAATGATCAACGCTCTGGATTTTGAGAATTTTTGCTGTCATTCCCTCTTCTCTCCTCACAAATTCACAAGAATAGGTGTCAGTGAACACATCCCATTTTTATATCTTCCTGTTTTGTGTGATGATACACATATTTAAAAAATAAAAATCTCAACATGTCCTTTTGTGGTCCAGTATTCCATTCGAGAGCAGAGTTTCCAGTCTGTTCATTTTCTGTTGTAAAATTACTGGATCTCCTGTTTGCAATTGATGTTTCATTTTAAAGAGGTTGTAAAATCTTATATGCTCTTCCATAGATCAGGGATTTTGGGGGAAAACATACAAAACACAACCTTGGCAGAAATTTTTGTCTGTTAACCAGATCAAATATGATATTTGCTATTATTCACTTCATTGTTCAACCTAAAGCACAGGTGATGAGATGCAGACTTCTAGCTTTGCTTTCATATCGGTCTCCTGTGACTCCCACAGTTTTCCGTGAAGGTGCTGCCCTTCCTGCCCTGAAGTTCTGGGTGTACCAGCTGCTGGTTGGGGGGGTGGCTTTGGTCAGAGAGCCATACTGGGGTGTTTGGGGCTTTTATTTTAACAGACATGTCCCCTCATATGACCCAACAAGTCCTAGTGTGTTGCTGTTTCAATTTAGTATAATGCGCGTGTGTTACCTTCTCCAGCTATTAATGAGGAAGCAAAGATGGCCAGGCTTTGAGCTGGGCTGTGTACCGTAGGTACCGTGAAGCCCAAGACCCCTGGACAGGGCTATTTCAGTGCACCTTGCAGTTCTCAGCTCATTAGGACAGGGTATTTTGTTGTGTTTGTCATGTAGTTTTTACTAAGAAGACACTGTTCTCTGCCATAACCACTTCCCATGAGTGTTTTCCAGCATGGAGCAAGAACAAGCAAAAAGGCAGGTGCTGGAGTCTGAGCTCAGGAGGGTTCCGTGAGGTGCCTTCTGCTACCACCAAAGGGCTGATAAAAGTCAGCCCTAGGCAATTTGAAGTGAATCTTCTTTATAGTCTATGAAAAGCGAGGCAATAAAATATTGCCATTCATCGTGTGAGAGCTAGGAATAGAGGCTGGAAATTTTAATTTTCTCTGAGAAACTTGTTTGTCATAGATGAAAATCTGTGGGGTTTTTCCTTCACATTGTGGTGGGTAGTCCTTTTCTTCTACTGTTTCTTTTAAATGAAATGCTAGTTGTGTTTCTTTTAGTGTGCTAGAGCATCACATAATTATTAGAATATTATTTTTAAAACTATTGTGGGATTTTTTGCCTCCTTCACAAAATGTTATTTGAAACGTGGTTTTGTGTTGTGTTTTTTTTTCCTCCTCTCTTCTAGATCATTCCTTATGTTGGGACCATACTTGGTGGCCTTGTTCCTGGACAGCTGATTGTGATACATGGGACTGTTCCTGATGATGCAGACAGGTAGTGGCTGCAGTGTCACTTTTTGCCGTGTCACCACATGAACAAGAATATGATGGATAAAATGTTTCCAGGGGTCCTATTTCTGATGGCACACAAAGGTTTTATCTAAATCCCTGTGGTGGCGTCAGTGTGAAAACAGGCTTAAGTGGCCAAGGAAAGCTTTACGATGAGAAGTGGAGGATGAACTGATTTTTTGCTTTCTGCTGATCCTCTCTTCTCTCTTTTTGCTTTGCCTGCTTTGGCAATTTTTTTTCCCTGTCATAGCACGTGTTTGCTTATCTAAAGAGGTTCTCTGAGACTAACAGAATTGACAACTGAATGTGTTGCATGAAGGAATTAACATAAACTGGGATAAGGAGGCATGAAGCAGTGTGTGTGCCCACTATGGCGGTTCTCTTCCCTGATTTTACCCAAGGTTCATTTGTTTATTCTGCTGAAGATGATGGGAGGGAAGGTAGTGAACGCATTAAGTGAGGAGCTTACATGACAGAATATGACAAATATTTTAATTCATTGCGATAAATCATGGGAGAACCTTTCACAAATGTATAGGACTTGGACAATTATATGTTTGTTTGTTTTCCTTATCCAACAACACTTATTGTATCTGCCTGTTCTAAGGCTCTGCCAGTGTATTGAACTTCTAGGTGATTTCTTGACAGACTGAGCTGCATGTGGTTTGTCTTATTTTTATGATTAGGTTCCAGGTGGATTTACAGTGTGGCAGCAGTATAAAGCCTCGAGCTGATGTGGCGTTTCATTTCAACCCCCGCTTCAGAAGGTCTGGCTGCATTGTCTGCAACACACTGGAGAAGGAAAAATGGGGCTGGGAGGAGATCACTTACGAGATGCCCTTCCAAAAAGGGAAGTCATTTGAGATTATAATCATGATTTTAAAGGATAAATTCCAGGTGAGTCTGGGTCAATGCTTTCTCTATAGCCAGTTGTCCGGCCAGTAAAACAGAGGTATTTTGTATATGATATTTACAATAAATAGTTGCAAGCTTTGGTTTCTTTCTTACCTAGGTATAGTCTGAGTACAGAAAAGTTTAGAAGCTTTTCTTTAGGGAGATGCTAAGTAAATCAGGCCTTTAATTTTGTATTGCTTCCTTCTAAATTGAATGGGTAGGCAAATAACTTGGCTGCTGTGGCTAATGGCTACTCCACCCTTCCTTCTCTTCTTATGTGCCAAGGGCTGACCTTAGCATAAACCTGTTTTGTGACTAGTGTAGGACAGTCCTCTTGGAGATAAAATACAAGGTCCGTCTTGCTCTGCTAAACTGCAATAACAGATTCTATTAGATTGGTACCACACTGGTAAATGATCAGGTGATAGAAATAAAAGGTGTGAAATGCAGATTTTAGTGTAGTCACATCTCTCTCATAGTGATGGAGAGACTGAATCATGGAGCAGCTGAGCTTAGCTGCTCTGAAATTTCTAGGATGCTCACTGCTTCTGTACCAAATCAGTGTAAAACAGAGATATATGCATTCAGTATGATACCTGGCTGGTGTAATGTATATTTAATACAACTTTCCTGTTTTGTTTCCTGTCTCTTCAGGTGACTGTAAACAAGAAGCACTTGCTGCTCTACAACCACAGAATTAGCCTTGAAAGAATAGATACACTTGGAATATATGGCAAAGTGCAGATCAAAAGCATAGACTTTGTTTCTAATGTAAGTTATATAGACAGCTGACTTGTTTGATTCCTCTTTTCTGTCTTACTAAACTGCAGAGTAGGATTTATAGTGAAAAGGAAGTAAAGAAAAGCAGCTGCACAGTTTATTGTCAGTAACAAAACTTTTTTTCCTTGCATTTCAACATGTGAATCTCATGTGAGGATCTTTGTCTTCCCATTTTAGTCTTGAGGTTAGGGGCAAAAGGGTGACAAAGTTTGCAGCTTACAAAGTTAACAGGACAAAGGGTGTAAGAATTGACTGGATACCGGATCTAGGAATATTATACTTTTATTATTATACTTTTCAAATACTGCAGAAGCTCCAAAATGAACTTTCAGTATTCAGTGTTTCTAAGTGCCAAGTTCAGCTACAGCTGTAACTTGTTGCCAGGCTTCCAAATGCCAAGTTCAGCCACAGCTGGAACTGCTTTTGCACATAATCCTGTTTTTCCCACTAAAATGACTGAATTCTTGAATGAAATAAAAAGTAGGAGTATATGTTTATTTCTGGCAAGTGAGGCGTCCTTTCTTGAAGATGTTGTGGCTTGACTTGCTCTTGGACCAAACTGCAGTGAATTTAAAGTGCAGGAAGTGCTGTGATTCCTCTCGGCTGCCAGCTCTGCTAGAGAAAATAAACCAACAGGGAGGAGTTGAATGATGTGTTCTCCTCTGTGCAGAAGGAGGGGTGTTTCTTCTCTGGAAGGGCGAGACTTTTAGAGCAGAAACGGCAGGTGAGAAATTTGGGGGAGATACAGAAGGTGAATATCTTTTCCCTTTTCTGCTGCCACTCACTAAGGCAGCCTACCTAGTCCTGTGTAATGTTCTGGGTCTCTTCTGCCCCATCCTCACTACGTTGTGGGCAAAGCTTGGATCTCTTGCTGCTAAACATCAGGTCTAACTCAGGTCAGCAGCCTAATAACTGTGTTGATAGAAGGTGGATTTTTGGGCCTGAATAAAATTGAGTCTGAACTTTAAATATATGTCTACTCACTGATCATTGCAAAGCTTATATACAGACTTTTGTGGGCCCCATCACTTGGTCTTGGGCATGTTGCCAGAATAATGTTACTTCAAAGCTGTCTGAGTCCTGATCTTGGAGGGCTGACTCTGAGAAGAGCCTGGGGGCAAGCAGGTGCTGTAGGTTGGTTTCTGTCCCAAGCACAGAACAAAAGAATTGTTTTAATCTATGGTTGCTGATGCTGTATCCTTTGGGGAAGAAAGGAATGCAGAAGGGCGATTTTTTCCTTTTTGTCTTTGCTTCTAATATACTCTTCTGAGGAGGAAGAGGGAGGCTTGTATTGAAATAAAGCAGCTGAAGATACAATCTGCCAGGGCTAGGCTGGAACTGTATCTCTGCATGGCCATACTGCTCATATGCCCCTCCCATGGCATATGAACAGGGATGCATAGGACTCTTAAGGACGCCTGCATGGACCTGCCCTGCTGGTATTCCTACCCCAGTGAGGAAAGCTCAGTGGGTACCCCCAGATGCTAAGGGGTTAAACAGTGCTCTGCCTGTTAAATGAAGATTCAAACTGTAGTGAGGTGGTCCTTAGAAATATATATTTGGCTTGTTCTTCTCCTTAGTTTGTAGGGCTTTGGCTGTCTTTACCATAGCCCTAGATTTCCATGTTAACAGCTTAGCCTTTCAAGCAGCACAGATCGTTAATACAGTTCTAAACCAACTTTATGTTAAAGTTCTATGACGTTAGCAGTGACATCCAAATGTCTCTCTTTCTGCAGTCTTTACAAGGCTCTCAGCCATCATCTCTAGGAGTAACAAAGATAAACACAGAAAATGTACGTATGTCTGTAAGAAGTCGAAGGAATCTCCCTTTTGTCTGATTAGATAGTTAATATTGTTTGTTTTCTCTTGTAGGGGGAAATGCCAGATGGTTCACAATTTGTAAGTGTCTCGTGTACACTTGTGGCAAATGTGAAGAGTAGAAAAAATGAAAATAAAAACATCTCAGTTATTCATGAAAAAATATGCACAGAACAAAGGGAATTGAAAATCCTCTGGGAGATGATCATCAGTGAGGTTTTGTAGAGAGTAATCGTGCTACTAGTAAAAGTGAAGCTATTTGTTAAAGTATATAGAAACCCCAAAAGATAAATGCAGCATACACAGCCATAAACAGAGAAATAAAAAGCGGCGTACTTGAAGTTTTAAACGACCAAATTACATTAAGGACTTTTTTCAAATAAGCATATTTAGTTTTCTCTACCTTTGGAAGTACCTGTAAAACACAAGTATACTACAGTTATAGTACGCCAAATGGCCTTACATTAATGTGCATATCTCAGAACCTGTCTGGCTACATTTTCCTCTTGCGGACAGATCCACGCTCACCCTGTATACACATCAGGTGGCTGGATGCAAACATCCTACCTGAGGGTTGGGACTCACACCCAGCCGGCACAGCACACAGACAGAGTGAGTGCTCATCTTCTTGCAAAAAGCTGTACAGGTGGACAATATCCAGACTGGAGTAAGGACCACATTCAAACTGAAAAGGAGTTGGAAGCCAGGAATATATACAAACAGAATTTGTGGAGAAGGTGAAGTGGCAGCACGTGCCATGATTTTAGTTGCCTTGTCCTTAACAGTCTGCCTTCGTCAGTCTTCTTTTGAAAACCAAATAACATGCAACATTGTCACCTGCAAGTTGTGGACTTCAGCAGAATATAAAGGAGAAGGACTTCTCCATTCACTCCTTTTCCCTGATCAGAATAACTTACACCAATAACAACCAACCAACCACAAAAACAAACCACCAGCAAGAAAAACCCCAAACCAAATGCAAATAGAATACTTGCACCATCTATCCTTATGAACTGGTGCCAGGAGGACAGAATACTCCGTGACCTTACTTCTAGTACTTAAGCAACTGTGCAAGTACACACCCAGCATGAATCTTCTTTAAAGCGTAACTGAAGCTTTCAGAGAGGAGAGGTTGGGATGTCTGCCTCTGAATAATTATGTGATACAAATTTAAATTAGTGCAGGGAGTTTCATGCTTACTTTTTTTTTCCCTCTTCTTCCCCTCCTTCCACCATTAGTGGTGGCAGAAGTAGTTGTAAATAGTGTTTATTTTGAGCCCAAGGTGGTAGTCTAAAGAAAAAACCCAACACACTGATAAGTTTATCTCACTATAGTATTAGTATCCCAGGACATGTTGGTGGGAATAACTTTAGCTATAAGTGCAGATTTGCAATTATAGGCCAAATTTCTTCCTGCTATAGTAAAGTTCAGCTTGCATATTGAAAAATGTAAGTCACTGTAAAAAAATTTACTGGTGGTGTTCTTCCAGGGAGTTCCTTATGTTGGGAAACTTGATACTGCACTTGGTCCAGGATGCACAGTTGCCGTTAAAGGAGAAGTGAATAAAAACCCAAGGATGTAAGTGTTACTGATTTTTTTTTTTCTGCTATTTTAACTGAACTACTCTTGAGAATGAGTAGGATTTTCCATTGCTTCAGTATGTTCTTACTCACTTGCAACTTTTCATGTGGAATCATCCGAAACTACAGGGTAGTTTTCTCAGGAACCTGCCAGATGGCACTTTAGAGAGGACTTGTGAAAAGTGGAAGTAAAACTTGAGTGTCTTTTACCTACTAAATCTGCTTCGTTCACAAGGTTGCATGTCTGTTCAGGGTTTCCATTGTGCAAGGTGTGTGAGCACACACATCACAGAGTCACAGAATCACATCATACAATGGCAGCATTTATTCTAAAGAGATCCAAGAGTAAGGGTACTGGCAGAAGTAGGTGGAAAATAGGTGCATTGGATGAGTTGCTGGTGTGCTCAGATGCTGCATGTTACCATATTTCTTGGACAGCCTCCTTGGGGACTGTAGAAGCAGGAAGGTCCCTAACTGTCAGCAACTGAGTGATGAAAGCTGGTAGGGGAGTATGAGCTATAGTTTTAATAGCAAATTAGGAACAAAAGGTAGCAAAGAAGACATTTTCCCAACATGATTTAAAGATGGGGAAAAAAAAAGTGGAGTGCAATGTGGTCAAAATGGAGCTGAGGAAATGTCTGTGCTTCGGCATGCCCTTTGCTTGAAGGGTGGTTTTGGCTCTGCAGAAACATGCCTGAAAACAAAGTAATTAGTGCAAATGAAGAGAAGCATGCTTCTCACGCTGTGTGTGTACATCGCGCTCCTGCTTCTTCAGAGCACAGACCTTTCCTGCAGCTCAACAGCACTCAGAGCTTATATTAATACTGGAAACCAAGGCCTAGAAAACTCATCAACAAAGTTTGAATGGACTTTGAATTGGATAGGATAATTAATACTTGAATAGTAGCATTTGTTTTCCTTCTTTGGCTTGAAGAGCTTATTAGCACATTTCAAGTGCTGGATGGACTATTTACAAGTGTGAAGAGGGTCTTGGGTGGTGGTTAAAGCATTGCAGGTTGTCTCCTCAGTGTGCTTTTAAACGCATAGATTTTTATAGAGTTTGTAAGTAAGTTATTTAATGTCTTTCAGTTCACACAGTTGTAGATGTTCCTTTTTCTCAGCAAAAAAGAGGACATCACAGTTTGGAAGTGTGGTGGTTGCTGTATTTCATACTGGACTAGGCAATTCCAGGCTTCTCAAAGGAGGGAAATAAATAACCTGACAGCTGGAGCGAATCCTGGGGGAGGAATATTTCTTCTTCAAATGCCGCTAAGTTAAAGCATTCATCTGAATTTGGATAACTCTTCCATCTGATAACTCTTCTCCAGAACTCCCCTTTAGGAGCCCTGTGTTGTGGACCTGTCTGAGATGGCAGAGTGTTCATTCAGCCTGGGCAGAGCTGCGCTGCCTGCACAGTGATGCTTCGTATGCGTGGTGTCCCCCCCAATCTTAAATGTACAGAGAGAATTCTCGAGCTTTTTATGGACCTCTAACTGGTTTGTTGGCAGAAAGAACAGCATGTCTTTAGGTAAAACAAAGCTTCACCACTCTCCACTGCTCGAGTTAAGAGAAAGAGATGGTGGAGCAAGTAGCACCATAGGTTTCTGTGAGAATGCTGCTTCCTGGTGCTGTAGGGGAGCAGCACTTGGCCTGCTTGGCTCAATAGCTCCCTGCTGAGACATGAGCAGAAAGCTGTGAGAGAGGAAGCAGATCTGGCAGGGTCATGTCCTACATTTGTTGCCTCCAGCAAAGGTTTCTGCGTGAAAGAGACAGTTGCATGTTAACTGCCTGGTTGGTTCTTCAGGTCAGTCACAGCCCTGGCTCCAGAGAAGTTCTGAGTATAGGCTTAGGCTTGATAAATACCATGGACTCACGGACATAATTCTTATAAATGCTTGGTATACTTACCAATGCTTGGTAAACTTTTAAAAAATATCTTCCAGGTTTGCGATAAATCTGAAACCAAGTGACTCAAAGGACATTGCGTTACATCTGAACCCCCGAGTGAAAAATAAAATATTTGTAAGAAACTCATACCTTAATGACAGCTGGGGAGAAGAAGAAAAGGAAGTTGCTAATTTCCCTTTCAGTCCAGGCATGTATTTTGAGGTAAGATTAACTGAAACATAGCATCAAACTGGCAAATCTGCCAAAACAGTGCTTAAATGTCATGTCACTAATAAAGATTTAAGTAAAACTGCCATTCCTGCATTCTTGAGAATACTTAGGATTAAACGGGACCATAGGTAGCAGAGATTTGGGTTGACTTGGTTTTAATGACAGTTTTTAATTAGCTGCCAGGATGCAGCCTGTGCTCAGAATGAATTTGAATTGAGTTGGACTTGATGATCCTAATGGGTCCATTCCAACTTGAGTTATTCTGTGATGCTATTAATTTTATTGAAGTTTCACTTTGTAAAATATTTCTTTTGTATGAAGCCTTCTTTGTAACAGAAGCAGGGCTTGCCAAAGTCTAGGCTAGATCATCAGGTTGTTTTCCCTGTGTAACCTGAGCTCAAAACTTAGAACTGTTTCTCTTCTTGCTTTTCAGCTGATTATTTTCTGCGATGCCCACCAGTTCAAAGTTGCAGTTAATGGTGTTCACACTCTGGAGTACAAGCATCGCTTTAAACAGCTGGAAAAAATTAATGTTGTGGAAGTCACGGGAGATGTCAAGTTGTTAGATGTGAGGAGCTGGTAGTTCTTTTCAATCAGTACAAACAGGTGCTGACTTGTGCTGAGCCTGCCTTTATCAATCTAGGCTTCTGCATCTGCCCTTCTGAGTTAGGCGTGTACCAGAACAGCTGACTCTGAGATTAAATCCTCCTCTACAGTATCCTGGCAAGCTAAATAAGTTGTCTGCGCAGATAAATCTGTATTAATGCACCTAGCAAAATGAAAACACTGCATCATACTGTGTCTAACAGTTGCACTAAGTTAAACTACTCCTCAGCGTTCCTTGATAGCATACATTCAATATTACGAAGCAGAATTAAGACTAAAATAGGATCTGAAGATATGGTTCTCCATCCTAAAAGGGACATCAATAATTCATTTAAAATAGAATTATGAAATATACTCTTTTGCTTCTTAGTTTATATTTGCACCTGTAACCTTTTTACTAAGGCTGGATTAGGCAAACGAGCCATCAGTTCTAGCAAAAGGCAAGAAGGAATTAGATCTTACTTCTTAGCCTGCTGCTGCACTAGTACCTTCTCTGACACTCGTGGTTATGTCATCGCCTGATTTTAAGTAGCTTAAATCAAACATGCAGCAGCATTTCTAGGCTTTTAGTTTTCCAAAGTGAAACAAATGAAAATGATGTAGCTGCTTCTAATTGCGTGAACTTTTGAAAGGTTGATTTGAAATGGCACCCAAATGAGTTCAGATTGCTCAGGGACTGAAGTAGATGTTTGTGGTTTTCATTTTTTAAATATGTGTGAACCCAGGTATTCCAGGCAGGGTTTCAGCAGAGAAGAGACCTGGATACTCATCAGTGAAAGAGAGAATGAGTCCTTTTCCAGTCTTGTGTTAAAATGCTATTATCTGAAACAAGCTGTTCCTATTCAGTCAGTTTTCCATAAAGTGTCAGTCTTAATTTTTATACTCCTTTTAAAAATAAGTTGCTACTGGCTGTCAATACATGCCTGAGGGATGTTCCTATCTTAACAGCTGCTAAGAGTGAAGCAATTTCAAGAATAAGATGTACCCTAAAAGACTGTTTAAGATAAATTACCAAATCTAATGTATAAAAAGCATAAATAAAAATATTTGTGAACTCTGCTTTTTCCAAGTGTAGCTAAGTAGCTACGATCCCTTCTTGGTCTTGTTTAATTTATTATCTTACCAGTCTCTCCAAGGTGTCACAGTGATCCTGTCTGGAGGTCCATTTCCATATTGAAGGGTTGGTGATCCACGGAGCAGTGAAGCAGAGCAGGCCCAGCCCTCGGCTGTGCTGGGGCGGCCTCAGAACAGAATTGTGCTGTACATGGCAGGTCCCTTGGCTGCAGGATAAACTTCGCTGTCTGACTGTGACGTTGGAGCCAGGAGGCAGCTCCCACTCAGTGACGGCAATTGCACCACTTGAGTGTCCTTGCCTTTAGCTAAGAGTTCAGCAGGAGGTTCTCATGTGAACATCCTTTTGGTTTGACAGCAGACATGGTTAATAATTTTCTTTTAAGAAACTCCTCTAAGAGCGTGAATGACCGCGATGGGGTAACCTGTCCACAGATGAGAGCTGCTTGGCAGGCTGCACCCTGAACAGAGGCCCATTCCCAGTGCCTGGTAGGATGTAAGATTATCCTCTAACTGGTGGTATTGCAAACCATACTTAACACAGTCTGAGTGCCTTACTGGTAGTGTAATGAACCAGCTTCTGGTACAAAACAGGGGGTAAGGTTTTTGGTAAATTCATTAACATAGCAAGCAATTAATTCTTGATCCATGGGTGAATAAGAAGCTAATAAATAGTAGTCTTTAAAGACTACAAAACAGCTTTAGTTCCTATATGAATCCTGGCTTCTTGTAACTTCCTTTTCAGTATCTTCAGCAGGTTCACTTTTTACTTCCCTAAAAATGACAGAAAAGCCTTTTCTCCGGATTGCAGTGCATGTGAGTACTCCAGTGAATACCATGCTTACATTGTAATGTGAGTGTCCCTCCACAGGGACAGTAACTGCATACCCCAAGCACAGTGGAATTCAGTGAGTCTCACATGTTGTCACACTGTTTGTGCCCAGCTCTCAAAATTCGGTTAGAGCTTGTTCCAGTTTCCCACTGTTAAGAGCAGTTAAGGAAAAATCATATGAAAAGTCCCCAGCTGATCCAGAAATTATAAAGCCAGATTCTTAAAAGATTTTATTAAAAAGTTAAGATCTTAACTCTGATAAAAATCAGAATAGAGTTTGCCTGTAACACTTGCATGTGTGAAGCTAACAAACATGATTCAGACAAAATTTGAAAACAAAGGGGATAAAACTAGAAGTAGCTTTGGAGCGGTTCTCCCAAAATGACTTCCAGTTTTTGAATTGTCTTCTGACACTGCTGTTCAACTTCTTCACATTCATCTAGAAAAAAGAAATAAAGCTGGAATTAAGTGGAATAGTGATTACAAAGCTATCGCCATCAAGGCTAGAACTGAATTAAAATACCAGGTATGAGATAATTATTCAAAAATATTTTGGCACTGACTCAGGACTTGGGCAAATTAAACTGTAGCAGTGATCTAAAACATACAACTGGGGATGTGTGCACAGGCTAAAGAAACTACTGTAATTTAACTGAACTTTAGAAGTGTGTTGGATACAATCTATTTCAGTTTGCATCCTGCAGAATGTAAGCTGCCATATACCAATTCATAAGACTGATGCAATTATAGCAATCATACTGTCTGAATCTTTGAAATAAGTAGCCCTTGTTCTTTTTTGGTCATAGGCCAGCTGTCCACCTGCACTGAAGCCACTTTAGAACATTACCTTCCATGAGCTCAGCTAAGAATGGAATAGATTCTGGTAGCAGCACCAGGTAGTTCTCCTTCAGTTTTTGTGCAACTTCTAGCAAAGCAAGCAGAGCAGCAAATCGGACCTAAACCAAAACAATAATCTCTGTAAGGAAATAAATATTACAGTATAGTTCCCTGTTTCCTCTCCCTGCCCGCCCTCCTGCTTCCTTCCATGTAAGTTTGCAAACTAGCTTTCCCTACTTGAAGGGAACTAGTTTTAAGCTAATTCAAATTTTAAAATCTGGATTAAGATGTCAAAGGAAAAATCAGTTGCAAGAGGAGGTATGTTGCTGGAAGTTATTTAATGTAACGGTCTTTAATTTCCTGTTCCAATGCTACTCTATTCCACTGCATCAGAAAGACTTAGTACAATGAAAACCAAAGTACTCCCCCTAAATATCTATAACCTGTCAAAGAAGAGAGTCTTGACAAAACTCCACATAACAAAGAGGTCTGATGATTGAGAAATAACTGTCTTCCAGTTCCCCCTCTAAAGTGCCCCTTTCTTCATACACAAACAGGCTAACTCTTATTCCAACAGCTACCAGATCTTTAAAAAAACCCAAATCACACAGCATGGAAGACATCCACATGTGGAATATTGACTGCTTGGAGTAAAAGCAGAAGGCCATGTTGTAAACATCTCTCTAGAACTTGGGACTAGCGTAGTACAATATTGATATTTTAATTTAGGCTAGTATTTTAGCAATGACCTGGCTATCCAATTGTGGCTTTTGGAGCACTGTTCCCATTTTCTAAGGCAACAAAGAAAGCCCGTGGAAATTCTGATATAGCTCCCAACCTTAGGAGACGTGTGTCTTGTTTTCAGCAGGATCTGGTAGTTCAGTGGTTTCCAAAGAGAATCATCTGCCGTTGCTACTGAAAACTGAGCTATGCAGGGTATCAGGTGTGCTGTCACTCTTTCCTGGAACTTCTCATCTCCTCCAAGCACATTTTCTAGCTGGGGAAGTAAAAAGCTTGTCAAACAGATCCAGGCTCAGATAAACCCAGCCAAAAGCACTTCTAGCTTTGGCTTTCAGGTACTCAAGAGTTACATCAAAGAGCATCAGTGGCAGCGCGCTGGTCTGCAAGAGCTCAGCAACATGCACTAACCTTATGGAATGAACACTTTTAGAAAGAGGACAAAATCTAGTCATTGAGAGCCTCACGCAAAGCAGTTAATACTGTCTGCAGCTCAAAGACAAGTCTGTAGCCCCTTTTTGTTAAGGAAGAGGATAGAGGCCTGATAGTTACAAAAAAATGTTTCAGATGGATTAAAAAAATATCAGCTATGAATTGTTTTTTTGTGTTTGTCAATACCTGATCAACCAGAGGCATCATCAAGGTTTCTGCTCTTTCCTTGCTCAGGAACTTCTGGGTGTCAAACAGGAAGAGCTTGTGCAGACAGTCCAGGGTGAACTGCAACAGCAGGCAGCTCTTTTCTGTGCTGTTCTCAGAGTCAAAAAAAGCTTCATCTACACATCAATCAAGGAGGAAAAAAAAATCATTAAAAAATGAAAATACAAAACTTCCCCACAAGACAGAAACATTGTTACTTCATGCATATGGCTAAAGGATGTGCTACATAGCAATTACATACTCATCCCTTGGGACAAGAAAGTAGATGCAGCATGTAGCTGGCTCTTAGCTAATGCCCTAGCAGGTCTGCCACTGCTGTTCACAAGCAGCTGGGGATAAAACAGAACAGCCACAGGCTATAGAAAAAGTGCTTGGCCAGACCTGTGGATATGGAGAATTTTTTCAGATCACTACAAATGGGATGGTCAAACAGCTTCCCATACAAAAAGTAATACCTATTTTTTATTTTTTGCCAAGAAATCAGAGGAGTCTGAATATACCAGGTAGCACATAAGAGAAGTTGATGAATGACAGAGGGCTAAAAAAAAAAAAAAAACAACCAACAATCAAAACACCAAACAAGACAAATGGAAACAAATCACCCTCTTTCCATACAATTTCCTTCTCATGGAACTCACTGGGCCTGACACTGAAAATTTTCATGTGGTCTCAACTTTGTACTGACAGCTCAAAGCCAATGGATGAAAAATTACTTTTACTTCCATCAGAATAAGAAAGATGTCTTATTTATGAGAGAAAGAAGAGAGAAATGAGAGGTATGTGCTGTGAAGTAAATCCTACAAAATTAAACTTTCTGCAGTTATAATTAACCTTTTTCAGCGACTAGAGTCAGCCTGACAATGCCCCTCTGCGGCTAGGAACTGAAAACTTACCAGTTTTAGCAATGTTGACCTGGTTCAGCGTCTCTGCAAATGGCTTCACTAAATGACCAGCAAACAGGGTGAAGAGCCCCTTGAGCTTGTCTGCAATGCAATCTGCTAGTCGGTGGAATGTCAGCAGTCTGTCTTTTAGGGTAGACTCTGTTTTGGACCAATCAAAGAGCTGAAAGTGAAAGGCAGATTAGCTCTTTCCTGTGTCTGTGCACTGGAAAATACAAATAAGGTGATGCAAATTAATTTTATTTAAACTTCCTACCTTGAAGAAGAGGGGTCTGAAAGAAGCCTCAGAAAGTTTCATAACCATACTTATTAGACAATCAATAACGTAAGCCTCTGTCTTACCAACTTCCTCCAAATCATCCTAGCGAAATAGAAAACATAACTCCAAGTCAGAAATGTAAGAATTTGAGCTTTCAAAGCACATTTTAATCTTGTCTGTTTCAGACTAAATCCCTAACCACAATGTTTTCTACCACACACATCGGAATATTCGACACACAGAATTTCAGAGCACATATGGAATGGAAACTACTAATATTTTTTTCAAAAGCAAACAGAATTAACATGTAGATATTGAGCTGCCTCTGTTCATCCCCCTAAAAAAGGCACCTGCGCATGCTCTGCTCGGAAGTCCAGGGCTTTCATGAAAAATGCCGTCAGCTCAGACTGATGGGAGATCAGGTGCTCCTTCTCCATACCAACAATGTGCTCCTTCAAAATGTTCATAAGGGGACCCAGGCAGTTCTGCCAAAACAAAAGCAAAGCAATGTGAAGGCAACTGTGATACTGACACAAGCATAACAAGGAAATTGGATTTTTGCATTTCACACATTTACTCATTAAAATACTGTCAATAAAATAAATAAACTACTTCCTGTACTTCTTGGGAGTTTAAGTTAGCAGGATTAAGTCTGAAAGGTTTACACCTGTGAGACAGGAGCAAAGCCTAGATGAAAATGATGACTCAAGTTCCTAGCAGATAAATCAAGGCCTTTATGAATGGGATGATCTCTCCAGCATTTGTCATCTAACACGCTAAATACATTAAATTGGCACATTTCTCCCAGGTCTAACTTTCCTGAACCACCATTGCAGTAGAAAAAGAAAACAGAGATATATGAAGACTGTGCTGGGTTTGGCTGGGATGGAGTTTTCTTCATAGTAGTTCATACGGTGCTGTGTTTTAGATTTGTGACCAAAACAACAGTGGTAACACACCGGTCTTTCAGGTATTACTGAACAGTGTTTGCACAGAGTTAAGACTTTGTTTCTCAGCCTGCTGCCCCAGCAAATGGGCTGGTGGTGGACGAGAGCTTGGGAGGGGACAGAGCTGGGACAGCTGAACTGCATTTCACACTGCTTGTTTCTTTTTCTTTCTCTCTTTTTCTCTGTCTTTCTTTCCTTTTTAATTACAAGAAGGAAAAAGATCCTTACCTTCCGGGTATTTGCCACTTCACTGTAACACTTTGTAAGTGCAGGCAAGAGTATTCGAGGAGCAAGTCTTGTAGCTAGGATAGTTTTCAATGATGTTACACGCAAACTTATCTGGGAAGAAGGACCAAACTTGACCACAATCTTTTCCAAGCGGACAACCTATCAGGAAATCCAAAAAAAGTCAGGCATACTTAAAACAACTCAGGAACATATTTTGCAGTAGTTGTCTGTTGCAAGGGTTAGATGGCAATTTTGCTGTTCGCACCACTTGGAACACCTTACATTAGGATGAATGTGTGCAGAGCTTCACTTTCCTCAGAAAGACAAACACTGAAAAAATACGCATGTCAGCAGCAGAGGGTCAGAATTACCCCGCTAGAGCTGTTAGTTACACATTTTAGCAGATCATGGATATTACAGAACAATCCTTCAGGATTCATCTCTCTTTCCAAAGAGGCAAACTACAGCCTACCAGAGGGAGGAGCAGGAGACACATTCTGTATCTTAGCTATCTGCAAATAAATATGAGGAGAAGAATAATACATTATGACCTTCCACATAGTTGGCAGACACTTCTCCTTCAGTTTGAGAGAGAAACATAATTTCTGTAGCTTCTTCTAGTAACTGGGCAGATCCTGTCTCCCTTGACGTATCTGTAGGAGTCAGATGGCTCACCTGCAGCAAGCAATCCAAAAGATAAGGACTAAGGAAGTGTGGTAACGTTTCTGCAACCTTCAGCAGAGCAGTGATAGCGCTCAACAAGTAAATCTCATTGGAGACCAGCTCCTTCTTATTTTTTAAAGTCTTCAACAGTGCTGGCATCAGCCTGTGAAAAAACAACCATAAATACAGGAAGGTGAAACCAATGAAAATTTGGAGGCACATTTCCAATCACATAAGATCTATCTGTTAAGCCTGCAGGGACAATTTTCGCATGAATTGTAACGTATCTGAGAAAACTCAGGATTCTGGGCTCTTCTGCTGTGGTTCATTTGTTTGAAGCTAAGGAAGGATACTAGGTTTAGAATCACAGACTGGTTTGGGTCACAAGGGATCTTTAAAAATCATCAAGTCCAACCCCCCGTGCCATAAGCAGGGACATCTTTCACTAGATCAGGTTGCTCAGAGCCCCACCTTTAGTTTAATGACAATAAGGAATTTATATTTGTAATGAGATAAAACAGCCTATAAAGCAACAAGTTATATGCTTGAATTCTTCACGAACAGGGAGAATAAAATAATGTAACATGCAAGGTTTCCAACTGTACTGGTCCTCCTATTTTCAAATGCAATCTGTCCATACAGAGTATGGGCTATCTTTTCCAAAGCCATGAAGACTGCCTCTCCGTAAGGAACTCTACTGATTATAAAACTCCTACAATTTCCCCACTAGCTTCTTAGTTCTACAACCAAGAAGCACCTTCAAGAGCACTACAAATACCCTTATTCTTATCGACACAAAACACACACATGGGCAGACTGCCACTTGGCCTTCAGCAGCATTCCTTCAGTCATCATTTTAGTACAACTAATTCCTGCTGCAGTTGCGTCTGTTCAAAAGAACCAAACAATACCTTGGAAGCTGAGGTATTGCTTGGGCTTTCAGTGTACAGGTGACCTCAGCTATACACAGCAGAGCACTTCCCATCACATTCTTTTCCTCCTTCTCTGAAGAAATTAGCTCAATGGCAGTTTTCAGAACAGGTACAAACAGCAATGGATTTTCTGTGCCAAAACCTTTGCAGAGCAGCTTGAGGCTGAACAAAGCTGTCTGCCTGTTGATGGCTTGCTCCTCCTCTTCCTCCTTTCTTTTACACTGCACAATAGCAATGAGCTCAGGAATGAGCTCTAAGAGCTGCAGGATCTAAGAGGACAAGAGAACACACGTTAGACATACAATTAGAAACTCAGAACCTGCAAGGTAACTATGGGCAGGCAGCCTACATCTCACTGCTCAAGAGCTGCCTGCCAGACTGGCACTGGTACCTGACGTCTTTACATATAGCAAACCACTTCTGCTTCAGTCTCTCTCCAGTACTTCTGCTAAAGGAACCAAGTTTAAGCACTTTGCCTCACCTGGCTCTTCTGCCACTTGGTGCGCTGCTGCACTTTATTGTTTAAAAGATCCATTGCCTTACGTCTCACCGATGGAAGCTGATTTGTCATTAGTCCCCTAATTACAGGGATGAACGTTTCTGTTGGCAGTAAGGCATTGACCTACAAGGAAACGCAAACAAAACAATACCATAAATGGTCTTCCCTGCACTGTGACATAGTAGCCTCCAAATGCAACATACAAACTTGTTTTCAACTTCTCAACATGGGTTTCAGGATCACAGAAGCGAGGACAGGCTAGCAATACTGTACCTGAGGTAAGCAAAAGAACAAAGCAGGTTCTAGTTACAGTACTTGAAGTACGTTCACTGGCTGCTAACCAGCCAAGATCCACTACCTCTGAGCTTTCCTCAGCAATTCCTTTTGTCTACATTGGTGAGCAATCCCTCCTTACCCTAAAACAGTCCTGGTAGTGCCCTGTGCATGTACATCATGAAAACTGGAATATGCTTCACGGTGGAAAATAAAAGAAAAAATCCAAGCCGTGAAAACATGTCTGCTCAACAGCATGCAATGAGAAAGCCAGTCAAATTCTACAAATACACATCTGATCAGAAAAAAAGATTAGAAAGAAAAGAATGAGGATTTTTTATCCACTTAAATTTCACGTACAAGTTTACTAAAGTTCCACTAGCCTTAGTTAAATAATTTTATGAGTTACCAGTGAGAAAGGCTGCCAAAAGCCATTCTTCTCCACCAGACAGAAAGTGAAACGACTGCTTCCAGCCAGCAGAATACTAACTAGAGGAAACAAACATTCCTGATTTGTTTTTTTTCTGGTTGTTCTGTCTAATCTGTTAGCTGTAGTTATTAAATTTGTTAGATAAATTTAAACAACGATGCACCAGGTTGCAGACCCTCCAATAAAGGTTAGTACCAATCCAACAAGAAATCCTACAAAGGTTATAATCATATTAACAAGCAAAACTGGAAATGTCCCACTGCTAACATGAGGGCTAACGAGACATACTTTATCCAGCATATCATAGGACTTGTTAAGCAGAACCCTCCAAAATTTGGCTGTTGGCTTGTCCACATTTCCTTCCACTGAAGATGCCACGGTGTTTATATAGTGAAGAACTTCTTCTAATAGCCTAGATGGAAAGGAAGCATCTTTTAGTAACTAACAAGGACATTAAAGAAGTTGACTTTATTACTGGAAAGCATAAAATTTCACAAACCAGCAACAATAAAGGAAAATGCAACACCAAATGGAGAGACTACGAGATCACATTTACATGTTAACAAAAAGCTATGGCAATAAGGAAAATCATATACATATTAGGCAACTCTACCTGGTACCCCCAGATAAGCATCTACATGCAACAGTAGTTCTACTTAAGAATTCTCCTTCAAAACAAAAAAATAGCTGGGAACAAATAGATATTTAAAAATGAGCATTTAAGGTATACAGCATTTAGAATAAATCCTACACCCTTTTTCACTTAGAACAAACATAAAAGTTAAGCCTCTGCAAAAGAAACCCTCAATTCTGCATCACTGGCTATTATAGCAAATGACTACAATTGTGATCTGTGATTACTGGTAATTTTCTTACACCAACACAGGAGCACCTGTAAATAATGGTATTTTTTTTTTTTCCTACAAATGAAGTGATACGTTTTGCTAAAAACCCGGAATTCTTTTAGAGACTCCATCATCAACAGCATAATAGTTATGGCCAAGTATGTAAGTGACCACTATCAGAAATAGAGAACAGTGAATACGGGGTAATCTTTCAGAAATAAAGAACTTCACCTCGTATTAAAAAACAACAACAAAAACCAACAAAACCCAAGTAACTCGTATACTGCTTGTTGTTGCCAACAATGTTATAAGTGTCCTTAGGGGAAAAAAAAAGTTCTAATATACGTTTAAAAAATATTGCCAGGTTGCAGTAAAAGCGATCAATAGGAGGAGCGGAGCAGATGTAAAGCATACCTCTGTTCTAACTTCTGCAGCTCTTCTGTTTCTTCACATTCAACTATCTGGTTTAAAAAGGAAGAATGAAAACATGAGGTGTGAAAATTACATCCCCACATTAAGTTATCCCAGTATATGCAAATTAGTTTGTTCTGAATGAAATCTCCACTAACATGGTAATTAGGAATTCCCCACATTTGCACTTAAGCCATCGTTCTACAAGAAAATCTGAGCGTCTTGGGTAATAGAGTCACAGTAGCAAATACATTTCATGCTGGTGTATGATGTTCATTTGAAACACTGAGAACTACTTCCAGCTAGAGTTACAGCCCAAGATTTGTACCATTTATTTTGTCTTTCTAGAGCTAATAGTATGAAACCCACCCTAAACTTGCACTTACACAGACCGCACGTGAAATCCCAGACTCCAAAAACCCTGTGGAGATTATATCCCAAAATATTATATCCCAAAATCCCAGTGGATTCCCACAGGGATCAGAATTTCACTTTGTTACTTGTTCATCAAACTTGAGTCTATCTGGAAAGGCTTTATTAAAAAATAATTAACGTTACCGAGAAGTTTCGTAACTGTGTCAATAGAAGCGTCAGCAAGACACAGTGGAGAGAGTATTCTTTAATCCCCTTTGAACATAAAGCCATACTGAAAAGCAAATTAAACTTCGTCTATTAAAGTATGGCACAATTACTTAATGTGATCAGTTTAAAAGCAATCTGCCATTATTACCTTTTTCACAAAACTCTGAGAGGATAAAAGTTGTGACATGAAAGAGACTGACAAGAATTTGAAATGCCGAAGTTGTTTGTCTGAATGCGACTCCACATTGAAGAGCTGCCCATCCTGATTTTTTAGCTTTGTCTTGTGTGTTCTTGACATTTTTGGCCCAGAATCATCTGTTGAAAACATTGAAAAAACAAATTTGCAGCCAACAGAAAAAAGACATTTGATTTCTGATTACAGATACAAAATTACAGTCAGGTGCCTATCAAGGATAGCCATTCTGCGGTATCCAAAATCATGTCAAAGTTTCAAAAAAGATCCTCTGAAATACCACGGGAGATAAATTTTTCATTTCAACAGCCTCAAAAGAAGCAGTGCCATTTCACTACCTTTCCATCTGATCATTTTTACAGGAAGAACCTTCTTTTTTCTTGGGGCGAAAGCTGTGGCACACTGGCTACAAAACACAAGAGACTTCTGTGTGTGACAGATCTGGGAAAACTACTTTCAGTGCCATTACCTGATCCTTCCTGGCTGAGAACATGTATTCAAACAACAAATATGCCAAGTCCTTCCTTAAACACAAACAAACAACCCTCACCCACCTTCCCCAATGCTCTCTGAAATAACAGACTGGAAAAGTATTAAAACGTCGTTTCATTATTGCTCCACTATATTGGAGTAGAAAGAAATGAAACCTTAAAAAAAACCCCAAAATGGCTGGTGGGCCCTGTGATCTTGTCTGCTATGAATAACAGCTTTTTATTTTAACTAAATGATGTACTGTACCTTCTAAATGAGGACTACCCTTTGATTCTAAGTGCTCAAATTAATCTGTAATTAAAAGGATGAAAAAAAAAGTAATCAGGTATCTTAGCCATTTTATGAAAGAAATTATTTTTTTAAAAATAAGTTGTTATTAGAGTAATTCTGTATGACTTAGTCTTCTGTCTAGAGGAGTAATAAGAAGGTTTACATGTGTTTGCTGGCTCTGCTTTGTGGTTACCTTCTTTGTTCTCTGGCAGCTCTGTCAAGTACTGGATTATTTTCATCATGCTCTGGAACTGAGAACGTACATTAAATTCGCAACAGATGGAAATCCAAAATTCAGTGTCTGCTTCCAGAACAGCATCCTGTTTATGGTTTAGAAAGAAAAAGAAATATTTAAAGAATTTAAAAAATATAACTAATAATGATTAAAAGACTCAAAATCTCCTCAGGGAGTTTCTAAAACTGCCATGGTGGGCTAGATACTGCCAGGATTAACACCAAGAGTAACAGCAGCAACTTCTTGAAGAGAACATAGTTCCAGAGGGCACAGAAAGAGATCAAGTTGTTACAGCAAAGACTGTATCTTCTCATCAATGTTCCTTTAATAATTCTTTTAGTTTTCCCCATAAACAATGTTTTCACCTAACCTGAAGGCCTGCCTACACAAAAACATAATATGATTTATCTTGGTCTGTACAGAAAGATCAGTATCACATTTCACAAACACAGTTTGTGTTTTTGGAGTATAATAAATAAATAAATAAATTTAAAAAAACAATTTTGAAAATATTGAAACATAAAGTTTAGATTAGATTATCAGATCTTCTGTCAAGGATTGCTGTACAATATGATCTGATTTATTGTTCAGGCCCTGGGACAAAATGCTTTTGTATCTGCAATACAAATTGTAGTAGACATCACCATCAGGTCAGAGCTCACCGCTTATTTTAGTACAACCACGAGGCTTATCTTGCACCTTCTTAAAGGCACCATGAAAGAAAGGAGGAGATCACTCTCTTGAGGAAAACATCAACCCCGCTTATCTTCCCACCTTGTCTGTGCTTGATGTCGCAGTCACAGTTTTGGTCACATACTGCTCGAAGAGCAGCACCAGCAGAACCCAGAGGAACTTGTCTCCTCCCACCGTGGTGATCAGCTGCGTCAGGATGGGCAGGCGCCGGTGCTCCGGCACGTGGGGCAAGGCATCCACAAACACGCGGATGATCTTTATCACCACCTCCTCCACGCTTCCCGATGACTCTGACAAATCACTGTCCTCAGCCTACGGACAAAGACGGACAGCAGCTCAAACAGATGATCGCAGACAGGGACTAGGTATTCCTTGTAAATACTACGTGCCTCATAACAGCATTACCAAAAGGAAAATATGAGTGCTCCAAAATAAACAATTTTCAATCACACTCTTCCTTTTCAGTGGTTAAGGAAGATGCTTCAAATAAAACTAATTTTTAAAAAGGAAAACATAAAAGTTACTTGGCATCAACTGAAACAAGCAGGTGTTTCCAAGGGAAAGCAATGCCACGTCCTTCCTGAAAACTTTGCCTATAAGCCTGATAATTAGGGTCTTGGATTCAAAGGCCTAGCAAAAACAATACAAGCAGGCTACATTAGACTCTCCCCACATGTAACAATTGTTTGTGCCAATAATTGTCACAGAAACTTGTAATGGCTGCTATGAAAGTACATAGATAAAAAAATAAACTATAAAAAAAAAAGAGACGGCAACTTGATTTCTCTAACAGAGATCTGCAAGAGGATACAAAATGTGTATACCTATCATTAAAAAATACACCAGGAGATGCTCAGCCCATTGTTAGAAGAACAATTTTTTCTTTCCAATTCATTTTTACATAATAAATTTATATGGCATTTTTAATGTTTAAATCTATGAATGACTCTAGAATAAAGATTTATCACATGCAAGTGAAATCTGACTGAAGAAAAAATGTCCCCTTTGAAAAACAAGGATGCATTTTCAGTTTGGTTTACAATTGTTTACCTAAGATGCCCAGACAAAAACAAGAAACCCCCACAAACACCAGCCGGAAAAATAAAAGCATTTGTCAAATATTTGACCTTTACACTTCTTTCAGACCATGACTACTATTGATATGACCATGACATATTATTATAGGATTAATAACCTTATTTCCACTGGTTCCTCTACTGAACTTCCCTGCTGTTTTTATGATGAAATAGTTAAAGTATGTTTCAGGTCATCCTCAGGTACAATTATATATTGTTTTGGCTAAACCGTTTATAAAGTGCAGGAGCTCATACAATTAAAAAGAACCAGTAGTGTGATGAACTCAAGAGTTGTCAGATGATGAGTAGTCAAAACATTTCTTACATATAATTTAATATCTATCTAAAAATAACCCTAGAACAGGCTACAACTCATTCTACCACTGATACTCTAAACCATTTGCTCTGTTTAATTAATAATATTATTGTTCACTTTTTTCCTATTCCTTTTCATTAAGTAGATAAATTTACCTGTATAAGAGCAGGAATAACCATCTGCACTGTCTTATTAATTACTTGGAATGTGTAAGTATCATCCAGACGCAAGACATTTGCTCCCATGAATGTAAAGATGGGCATAATGTTGTGGAGAACTTTATCCTGGAAAAGAAGATAGATGAGATTAGTTTGCTTTTTGAACTGTGTTGCTCTACATATTATACCTCCAGATTCCTATAAAAGAAAATGGGAATCACTAGTATCTTCCAAAATCTCCACTAACTAATTTTAGATGTATAGTGTCCCTTTAAACTACTTACTATCTGATTGTTACAGAAACCAAGATATACTTATAAGCAAGTAACTAAAGAGTAGGAATCGAGAGCTTATTCTGTTACTCTTCAACTCAGTGCCATGGTAGAATGACAAGTCAAGTCAGCTACAGGGAGATTTGCAGAAGCACAAATATGACCATGGCACACAGATTCCAGTGATTTTCAGTATCTTTCCTACCCAAACTTCTTATATTTGTAAAACATCTGCAGTATCTACAGTTATACAATAGAAAGCAATCATGCTCATTTTACTTTTTGGCTTTTTTTTTGTGAGATTGTAATCACTGTAATTGATTTTAAGAGAGTTGGTTTAGATGTCTTACCTAGCTCAAGAGCTAGTTTCCTAGATTTTGCCAGAACTTAGAACGAGAAGGTATGGGTACATTTTTCATTCAGTTTTACTGAATGAGTGTTTTAGATTTAACAGAAAGGAGACTCACACAAAGTATTTCCTTGTATTCTGACCCTGAAAATCTTGTAAGAGCCAATATTAGTGTAGAATAAAAGCTCGGTCCTATAGCAAGTGATGGCAGTAAGATGGTGACAAAGAAAAATAACCCCAACGATAAAAAGGCCAAACCCTCCACAAGTTTGTCAAAAACTTTCCAGTTTTGCCTTTTGGGAGAACGTCGTATTTCCAGATATGTGGAGAAAGTAAAAATAAAGCTGCAAACTGAGTTTGATACATCTAGATATATTTTGCTGCTTTTACAGTTTCAAAGCAAAGCAAATCTTACTTAGAAGAGTGATTGTACGGTCCCATTTCCATCCATAGAAGAAACAACCTGTTTCTCAATTAAAATCAGGGAAACTTGGTTTTATCATCAATTGCAACTACATTTCTCAGTGTTGTATGAGACAGGAACTTGTAAGAATCCATGTGCTATGAGACTAGATGTTTTCTCTCTTGTATATAAAAAAGCAGGAGAAAGAAGAAAGAGTGCACCAGAACTTTGACCACAGCCAGAAGGTGAGGCAGGGCTGTGGTCAGAAAGCTTCTTGCATTTCTAATGGGCTTCACTGAGAGTCACAAATTACTAGTGACCAAAGCATTGAGGCAGAGGTTTGTTTTCAAGTAAAACGTAATAGAAAGCCCTAAAAGAGCAGGGAAGCTGTAAATTTTGTCTTGTGCCTTTCAGAAAGTTTCTCCCCATAGAACAGCTCTGCATGTTCTTCACTCTTCCCAGTATTTGGAGTCTGAAGGAAAGAGCCGACACATAAATTCCACGTACTACTTACAGGAAACATGACAGCAACAGCGCCAAGGAGAAGCAGTGCATGGTGGTGTGTCTGGGGCATTTTAGATATCCTGATGCACTGAACTATCAATTCCACGTTGAATTTTTCTTTGTCAATGATATCTGCAAGTAAAAAATATTCACTCATTAACACTTTAATGGCCAACGATGTAAGAATAAAAACAGAACACTCAAGCGCTAGTTTCAATTTGCAGACTATACCTAAGGGTATACAAAAAATGATTAAGAAAGCAAATTTGTATACCCTGTAAAGGAGCCTATTCCGCCTCAACAATACAGCATAGACTCAGAGAAGGAAAACGTTAGAGGCCGTTGTTTTAATGCTGTACTGGAGAAGTTCTGAGAAACAGGTCTGGCAATTTTTACCTGCTGGGATTTTGCTACCACCTGAAGACAATTTCTGACAGATATTTAGCAGGCAGCTGAGGATTAGCTGCTTTGTATATTCCATATTTTCCTCTTCTGATGCCATAGGTTCCAGACACCTATACATTCGGGGAAAAAAAAAAAGGCATTATAAAAGGAGACAGAAAAATAAGTGACCAAACTGCATATTTAGATACAAATAAGAAATTGCAATCTTCATTCCATGGAATATCTACATTGAGTCTTCTAAAGAGCATTTGCCAATAAGTGTCTCTTCGTTTTCGTTTTCAAATACATCAGCTGGTCTAATAAAAGACATTTATCAAAGCACTGTCAGGAGTATAAGAGGATTACCTGAAATAGGACTGCCAGTCTATGTAAAGGCAAGTTGTAAGAAAAAAAAGATAAATATCTAATCTATACATAAACTTTGCTAAGTGCCTGGAGATAGGGCTGGCAGGAAAAGCAATGGTTTACTTAGGCTGCACTGGATGAAGGCTGCTCCACAATGTTTTGGGAGGAATTTTAAAGCTTAGGGTATTATTATGACATCTCTGCAAAAGACACAAGTCCTGTCAATTGTGCCAGTTTTAGCACATAAGAAGCTATGCATCAGGTAACCATCTTAAAAAGCCCATGACATCATTTATAAGGAAAAAAAACCTCTTCCAATTCCCTTCATCTGATTTACCTAAAAGAAGTGAAAAAGCAAGCTACAAAACATGGCAACAAAGCAGAGAGAAAGTAGCTCATATATTAATGCTTTACAGTGTCTGCTGCAGAAGAGAAAGCTCAAGGACCCCTGTGTTATGGAAGCACAATTACCGGCTCAGCAGGTTAAAAAGTGCAGGTACCAACGCCTGTGGGCGTCTAAGCTTCTTCTTATGCTGCAGTAATTCCAGAATAAGCATAACCCTCTGCCAGCTGAAGTGGCTTGTTTCTGGTGCCAGTTCTGCATCTTGAGGCTTTCTGAAAAGGTAAGACAAACAGTCAAGATATACATCTGCAAAGAGAATAGTACAGTATTTCAAGGAACAAACACACACATAAGTTAAAAAAAACACCAAACTTTCTTTCACACAGTAATATCCTTTATGGCTCCTCCTGGGAGAGGTGGCAATGTGTGGGGATTTTGATTGAAGCAATAACACATTTTAAACCATCGACAGAAAATCCAGACCAAACTTTACAAAACAAGTATAGTTTGTCTCCTGTGTGTACAAAATTCTACAAAATGCAGCAGACTTCTGTGGAAAAAAACTCAAACCTATTACCAAATAACTGTCCAAATGCTGCTCTGCTTGCCATTTTGGAAACCTGCATCTTCACAACTACCTGTTGTCCAGCCACTGACTATGCAGGTGATGGGTGTGTTTGCAAGCGTTTGTGCTTACAACTCTGACAGACGCTGTTTACAGATGAGTGTTAAAAAGGTCAAGTGAAGGAAAATGAGAATATAAGAACATCTATGTCAAACAAAGAAAACCAACTCAATATCCTGTTCCAACAGCGTCTGAGAGCTGATGCTTAAAGAGAGTTTAAGTACGGCAGATAAAATAGCTCTTTCGTTATGAGAATGGAGAGAAGAAATAAGATGAAGAGATCTACAAATTAATTACTAACATTTTAACTGAAAGAAAATACCATCTTTCAGTCAACAGAACATTTTGACGAGCATCTTTAGGCTCATCTTAGGCATATATAATTTGTCCATACATCTTTATTACCAACCAAGTTTAATACCTACAAAACTGAATCTTATTCAACTGGGTCAAGGCAGATTCTACAAGAGCAAATGCCAACATTAAAAGTACTGGGAATGGATTTTTTTTTTTTTTTAATTTTTACTATGCTTCCATTGGTTCTCAAACAGCAACATTGGTTGGTTTCCTCCTACCAAAAGTAGCTCAGAGTTATTTTACTGCGCAGGGGAAAGGAAGCTTATGCTTTCAATAGAAACTATGAAATGTAGTAAAACAAGTGGCATTTCCAAACTGTACAGATAATATTTTTGGACTTCTAGTTATTTTACCTCTGTTGCTGCATTTTCTGCCTTCTAGTTTGCTGAACAGTGGCCAGACTTTTGGTTTTCTCAGGAGGCTCCAGTTCTGTGACGATCTGCTCAGCACACACTGAAATCTGAGACAAAGCACAATGATGCAAGTATCAATCAATGACGTGTCATACCACCCATCTATGCCCCCTCCTTTTTTTTTTAACCACACCCCCTTCATGCACATATGAGTATATATTCCACATTTTCAAGTCATATCACCACAGTCTCTGAATGCCTGTTCTACTTGTAGTTCTCATATTAAATAAAATGAAGGAGTGATTACAAATCCATGTAACATAATAAATTGCTATATGAAAGTTACAATGAATGAATTTTGGGACAAGTTTCCTAGTAACAGTACAAAAGCAGTTTTTACCCAGAAAGTGAAAATCAGTGCTGCTGAAAGAAGTGACTTCTGCTGAATTAATTTATATAGTATAGTAAATGACTGATGCATGGCTTTTAAAGAAATACCTTCTAAAATTGCTCATTTCACAAACTTTTCATGCCATTAACACAATTATATAATGTGACAAATAGTTTCTGATGCCTTTCATGCTATGAATTATATAAACAGCGACTGTTACTTAATGTAGAACCATAGAACCATCACATCAAGTTTGAACATACTTCTGTGTTCTGGAGTTTGCCACTTACCCCTTTAAAGACACTGCTAATTGTCTGGGCACAAAGCGGGTTCTTACAGTTTAACAGTAAGTCAAACAGTACTTTTAAAAGCTTCTGTTGCACCATCCCATCTGACAAAGCTGCAAAGAACGGTTTAGTAATCTACAAAAAGGAAAAAGAAAAAAAGGATGCAGAGAGATTTATTGTAAGAGGGTAACAAAATCACAAGTTATGGAACCTAGGTATTTTAGATTATGTATGACACACCCAATCACACGTACGTGACAGCATGAACAAATATTGTAAAAATTCGCATATTTACTATGTATTTGTATATATCCAGGAATCCTTTGATGCAAAGCACATACTTGTGAAATATATCCACCAGACATACCAAGCCCTGTAATTTTTCACACAGCTTGCCTGGTGGGGGGAACAAACTTGCTGTTGCCAGCTTTTGGTAAGTATACGCTAACATATGGCTAATAGAAGGCCTGAATTTGTAGCCTCTTTCAAATGAGGCTATTTCTCACTTACTGTGTTTTCTTGACAGTTTTTCCTCAGAAGAAAAATGAAGTAAAGCTTCTGCCTGATTGACAAAATCTGAAGGACAGTGGAACAGTAGTATCTGCAGGCATTCATCTGCATGCAAATACAACGATATTCCTATGCTGTCCTTGTCAAAATGCAAAAATGAAGCAAGCAGCAATTTCTCCTGGTAAATTTAAGAGAGAAAGTTTTGCAGCCTGTTTCAAAGACACTATGGAGACCTTGAAAGCTGGTACTAAAAGAAAGGCAAGTCAAAAGCTATGGACTCTCCGACAAAGTCCTTGTAAATCCAATCCTAAACACTGCTATTTGTTTTAAGCATAAAAATAAAGTCTTTCATAAAGCCATACCTGCCCAAGTGCTGTGATCTGAAAAGGTGGGATTTCTTCATAGATTTTATTGGCAGCATGCAGACTTTTGATAAATAAATCCAGACTCTGCTGATTCTTGCACAAGAGGGCTGCTGAATATTCATTAAACTTTCCAAGGATGAGATGCAGGAGCACAACTTCATCTTTCAACATTGCCTCAGGTTTCTTAAAGACCTTCTCCAGCAACCGGTCGAGTGCAGGCAAGAGGTGAGAAAGAATCATCTGCAAACAGAGGACAACAGAAGTTGTTATTCATTGTCATTTTAAGAAAATAGCACAGCTTCATTTTACTGCAACATCCCCTCTCTGTCAACACACTGCATACACTATTTTATGTAACAGCTATTCAAGAGGAAAAATACAAGACTTACTGTGAGATTACCATGAGTACATGTTCATCTGCTACTTTGCTATTCTCCCTTGCAGAGTAGTAGTTCATATTTTTAAAGTACAGAAACAGGGCAATTTTTTTTCACCGATTTATGACTGCTGTCTCCTCCTAAACCCAAATGTGTGGCAAGAATGCTCATCTTCTATGAGGTTCACAAACTTTTCAAGAGATACAACTGAACAAAGCATAAAAATTCATAATATCATTCATTTTTTGAACAATGAACTCCTGTATTTCCAGCACTTTGAGAATTCTGAATGTACTAGGTAAGAGGAAGTTAATACATGCAAATACAATTGATACCACTACCTAGTACATTACAATTGTGTACAGAAAGCTCTATATTCACTGATACCTAACCAAGGTTTCTTCTGGAACAATCTTCTGAAACAGTGTTTTTCAGTAGCATCAAGGGAGTTTCCTTAAGAACACAAGTGCAAAATTCCACAGCCCTTACATTCCTGGATAGAGCATGCAAGTATTTTGTTTCATTAAATCATACTTTGCAGCATTACTCCATATTATTAGAGGTGTCAGCTTAATGCCTAATAGTCTAATACATTATGAAGTTATTTAACAGCATTATTACTAAATGAAATTTGACTTCAGAATTTCAATCTAGTGCAGAACCTATAAAACAACTGGAAAGGTGGCACTTACCTCACCGTGGACTTTATGAAGAATTTTCATTAAGTTTCTTGCAATATATGATGGGAAAATAGGATTCTGTACACAATCAATTATGCTTTCCAAAGCTTCCAACAATTTTTTCTTATGGGATTTCTGTTTTGGTTGTGTCTCAAGCTCCTCAAATAGTGTTTCCATAATCTATTTCATTAACAAAGTGAAAATTAAGTTATTTCTCTGCAACAAGAATGCCTTAAGACAATATTTAATGCTTTCATAACAATAATGCGATCTAGATAAAAACAGAATTCTTCATCTAAAAATAAACCACAAGTTAATACCTCTTATTTGACTGATATTCTCATTTCTCTGTATATAATACATCACTTGAATGTTTTTATAGTCCTTTAAAAATATTAAAATATCAGTCTACTATAGCACAGCTAACTTGATTTCTTTTAGAAAAGACAGGAGCTCACAGCAGCAGACAAAACTTGTATTAATGTACGCCTTAGCAACAGAAATACCTGTGTTATGTATGTAGGGTCAGATATGATCTCTTCTGTCTTTTGCTCCAAATGCTGAAGAACAGGATGCAACAGAGACTCCTTTATCCCTCTCAAGGAACAGAGGCAGTTGAGAGCAGCCCTTCGAACTTCACTCACAGGACTACCCAAGTTAATTAGCAAAGATATCAGCACTGCAAAAAGAGCAAGAGAAGGAACGAAGGAAGGAGGAAAAGACAATACAATAAAGTGAGTGGTCAGAATTTTACTGTATCCATCCCTGAAGAGGACTTTGGAATTAAAAAGTGATCTCTTTTCACTATAAACCTCTAGACTACACAAAACCAACATGAATCTCACAGATCCGTGGCTCTGAATTTCTTCATCACAGTCCTCACGTTTGTGTTGAAGCTCAGAGAACTCATATATTGCTACTGACTGCCACATCCTTATACTGCACAGAAAGTAAGGTGCTGTAACTGACTTCTTCAGCATAGTAGAATGTTTCTTTAATACTTCTAAGATTAATAAAGAAGTTTCTTAAGCTCAGGCGAGTAATGAGCAAGAAAGAGAGTTGTCTCAGCCTACTGCAGCTGAACATAAATAACTATAGATACCCTTCATGGTATAAAATATAATAAAATTGCACAAAATCTAAAAATACTATGACTAAGTCTTAAGATGAGAGATAGGTACTATTTTTGCTTTACCTGGAGATGAGGGTGATAGCAGCTCTTTCTTTTTTTGATATGTCTGTGATTCAAGCAGTGTACAGCCAATATATAGAGCCTGAGTCTGTAACATTGCATTGACTTCACAGTTCAGGTGATTTGAAAGGTTATAACTGTAGGTCCATAAAATTGAAAGGAATTTGAAGAGAATCTCTGAATCTTTTAGATGTACCTTAAAGTTAGCCAAAAAAAAAAAAAAAAGAAGCAAGCACTTGTTTAATAACCTTAATTTATTTGGCAAACTACTACTCACACCACCTGATAAACCACTCAATCAAAGAAGTATCCAGAAAGAGAACTAGAGTCAGAAACATTTGGGAAGAAAAAAGCTATTGAGTAGATGCTTCCAGTAAACAGTACTTACATGTCTATACAAGTCCACATGTTGCTGAACAGTTGGCTTGTTTAGTTTAACAGATAACTCACAGTCTATAGCTATGTAAATGCAAGGGATTTATTTTCAATTATAAAAACACTAAAAAGACTAAAACCACATCCACATGAAAATATGCCAACAGCGCAAGAAAATTGCTATATGCAAAATAAAGCAAAGCAAATAACTTCTATTTCCTTCTAATCCCTGACTTTTTCATCAGTCGTACAAAGTGATTTTCATAAGTCTACAGTGCCTCAGAAGAGGTGGGCCTCCAGTTTCCTTGTACAGTGCAGTTTTCTGTGCTGAGTATTCATGCTAAACTTTATTCTTGGAATTTGTCCTGGATTGGCGCTATAGGCTTTGTAATAATAGAGAGAATAACAGATGAAATAATAATAATAACAGATGAATAATAACAGATGAAAATAAACAAATCCTGAATCATAAATGTATCACTGACCATCGCAGACACAGGCCAGAGTGCCTTCTACCCCTCCACAATAGGAACAGCTGCTCCAAGAAGATTCAATTCAGTTTTTCATATACCTACATGCAATTACCTTAATTTTGCTTTAGAACATTTCTGGCAACATTTAATGACGATAGCTTCTAATTTTGAAGCTGTTCTATTGTCTCCTAATAGTATCTTGCTTGCTACATGGTCAGCTTGCTCAGTCAAAAGTCCCACTAAAGTTCTTTAACAGCTCAGTGTCAGTACCATTTCCCTAGATCTTGTACATTACTTTGTCTAATTATCAGTTACGCCAAGAATTAACATCAGAAAAAAGTTATTAGCAACAAGTTATGTTGCTATTCTTTGCAACCTCTGTGTTTGTCATGTGCTGTTCTTGATGAAACAGCATCAAATTCCAGTAACAATGCCTTGGTGTCAATTAACTTGCTTCTCTTTTCCTCAGAACATACAGTTACGACTCCAAGTCATCTACAACCCAGATTGCCAAAATTCCTCATTGTCTTCAAAAAATTTATCACTTAATGTGAATGAGAAAACATGAGACAATGTTTTAGGGAAACACGCAATATCTTCTAAAAGTTTTCATTTCAATTTTTGTATTTAAAAACTAACACATTTTACAGAGCAACTGTTTGCTTTGCTCCCAGATAGGACCAAAACTTCTAGTTCAAACCTGAAGCTCTTGACCTTGTCCTGCAAATCAGGATTATGTTTTTACCTTTGCCACAACTGGTCCACTTATTGGCTTTTTTACTTTGGTTTTCTATTACTACATTTAATAAGGGTTAACTAACCAGCTCAAGCTTAGAATTTCACCTCCTCACAGTACTTGCATGCCAGAAGCAGTGTCGCCTGATCCATTCTCCATTTTTCTGTTTTCCTCACAATTATGTAGTTGATGACTAATAATTCAGAGCAACAAATGCAAAAATATTACCTTCAGTAAGAGATTCATCAATGCTCTGTACTGAACCGCATTGCTTCCCTCACTAGCTCCACAGACAAGGAGGTCAAATAGCCCCAACAAGAGGTGCAGGTAATCTTGGCTGTCTTGATCCAGAGATTCGGGATTCCACCAAGTTTCTTCTAAAAAAATACAGGTTATAAATACGACACAGTGGATGCATATAAACACCTTCAGAAAACACGAGAAAAAGGACATCTCTAGTTAAAACAATATATTTGGCTGATTTCATGCTCACGAGTAAGTAATCTTTACAGATCTCAGCAACAACAAATGAAGAAGGTTAGCGAAGCAAGATTTGCGTGTTTTCTGAAGACAAAAAAGTTAACCTTCCTTCTTCACTTCATTGATATAAAAGACAGTAAAAACCTTGACGCCTACCTTTTGAAAAGGACAGAGGAGGTTTCAGACCATTAATGAAGTTTTTCAATAAGAACAGGAACAAAGCTGACTCCTCTGCATGAGCTGTCCGATCACTGTCGAGCTTTTCTATATATGCAGTTAACAAGTCCTCAGGCACCAAAGTTTCCTCTGTTGTTTCAACAGACCAATTTAGGGGAGTCTCCTGTGAATGAAAATTCATTTTAGTGTATATTGTAACAATTTAATCAAATATAAGACATAGAATTATCACTAAAATTCAGCAATATTTAATTTTCAACCCTCAAAGAGGCATCCTTATGAAGTCAATTACATTTCTGATTTTACATTTAAGCCTGCACCTGCAGTTTTAAAACCTAGGCCAGTTTTTACTACCGTTAACTAGCAGCATACATAAGGGAGGTAACAGAAGAATAAAATACCAATCTCTGTAAAATATCTCTTCAAAGGCACTAGGAGTTACAGCATTTGGTAGACATTCAGTTTCATCCTTTCATCTAGGTCTGTTCTAGCAACATAATCCACACCTTTCAGATATCTGTATATACAAAAACTCTTTAAAGGAATAATCTGAGTCAGAATAACTAATTACTACGTATTGCTGTGTGTGTGTGTGTGTGAGGAGGTGCACACACAGAAGCACAGCCCTGCTTACATGGGCCTCTTACAGCCCCTGTAAATACTGAAAGGCCGCAATAAGGTCTTCCCAGGCTGAACAACCCCAACTCAGCCTTTCTAAACAGGAAAAGTGTTCAGCCCTCTGACCATTTTCGTAGCTCTCCTCTGGAACCACTCTTAGCATAAGCTCTTTTCAAACTCAGCTGCATTTCTTTCCTTCCCCTATTGAACAAGTCAGCAAAACCTTTACTCAATGACTAAATGCCTTGATATTCCTAAGGCAAACAATGACACCACATGGTGCCACAGAGTAGCTGACAGAAACACCCCAAACTTTGTGCCAAGCTCACAACACTGAAACATTGATCAGCAGGTAAGATGCTAGCCTAAAGCTCTGGAGTTCTTTAATTTTTTAACGCAGATTCACTGGAATCATAAAATAAGAGCAATTCTTAATGGCAGCTTCTAGTACAGCTGCCAAGTCTGGTTTTGCTTTGAAAAGAAATTAAGATGTGATTTTCAGTCCTTCTCAAGCTTTCTGAACCTCCAGTAAAAAACTATTCTCCATTACAAGCAAATGCCCTCTCCAAACTGTTTACATCTTACCTCTGCAGGATCACAAGCTCTGAGATTTTTTATTTTTTTATCCAAGAAACGGAAGACTCTGATAGCCACTGAAAAATAACTTTCCTTCATCTGTGTACTGCAGCAGCACCGAACAAGCACTGAACCGATTATATGAGTAGTTACTTTCTGTCTCATGCTGTCTGATTCCACTTCAGCAACGAGTATGAGATCATCAACCTTAAAAAAGGGAGTAGAGGAAAAACAACAATAAAAAGTCTGTAAGACAGTGAGACTTCACTATGACTTTACACCATGTTTCATTTGCATATCCAGTTAAATCCTTGTTACTGTCTATCATCGATAACAAATCACTGCCTGCTATAATGGTACTTTGGAACCTGAGAATGCACAAACATCTGCTTCTATGAACAACCCACAGGTATACTTCTTTAGTGCCTAGAATTTTTCTTCAGGAAACAAAAAACTCCTGGAATTTAATTGCACTAGTAATTTGTCCAAATAGGTAATAGCTTTGCTTCTTTTCCTTATGTTATCGTAGAAATCTGTTATATACATTTTTGCCTAGGAGCCTGAGGATGGCATACTAATGCTAACAAGGACACATACAAAGTTCTTCCATATCACATTTTTTCTACTACAGTGACAACCTGTAAAGTAAAAACTCCTAAGGTTAGGGTAACATGGTACACATACCATTTGCAATAGTGAGGAAGGGTCTCCTGAAGTCATGTTTTCAGAAAACAGCAGAATCATTTTCTTGTTGGCCACTCCAATCAACTCTGCAGACTTGCTAGATTTAATTGCCTCTTCAAGAGCTATTCCAAGGAAAAAATAATAATCAGACAATCTACGTATACAAATCACATATTAAAACACTGGAGGCTTAATATTTAGAAACAGTCAGAAACATACTAGACAATTTCTTCATCTTTCCAAATAGCTTTATAAAGAACTCTATTCACACTCATAGGATGACAGCTTGTCAGTGACAGGCAGTCTCCTTCAATAAGTATGACGTCCTAAATTGTCACAATTTTTCTTTTACCAAATTAGTTACAATTAATGCTTTACCTTCTGGCCAGCCTTTCAGTAAAGGGTGTAAGGAGCAGAGATCAGATTCTGACAGACAAATGGCCATTTTCCAATCTGCAGATTTTGAATTTGCATTAGTCATTACCATAAAAGGTAATAATCGCATTACTGCTTCATCTAGTAGTTCTTTTTTCTCTTTCAAAATCTCCTCTTTGACTAAAATTTGTATTGCTCGCTCCAGAACCTTGTACCTAAAAGAGAAAAAGTGATGTTGAAAACCTGTTGCTCAATCATACCCGCAAGATTTCTCTGGTTTTTTTCTCCATTTTCCATGGCAATTTTCTGAATCCAAATAGCAGTGAGAATGCATAAGCAATTAATGGGAAACGGTATGCAAATATTTGAACATTGCTCTTGCAACTCAGCATAGATATGACAAAAAGTATCTGAAGGAAAAACCGTTTTTAAAGTATTCTTGAGATTTACTTTTAAAAAATTTTATGTATACCGATAGAATGCAGACTGAAAAAAGGCACAAACATACCACTTTCCATCCTTTGAAAGATCAGCTCTCTGGAAGATGTTCAAAAGACCTGATACTACTTCTTCTGGATTGACTTGTTCCCTGAAAATCTGAAAAGTAATCAAGAAAAAGAAATGCAAATACAGTAAAATACAAAATAATTTACCATGTCACAGCAGAAAATCCATGTGCTATATCAAGTGGTAACATGGATCAAACATCACTAACTGCATTTCTATTGATGATCAGGTAATAAAAATTTTATCAGAGTAAACAGTAGCTATAAGGCTGCCCAGTAAGCCCTCTTGATACACTAAAGTATTGAGAATTTATCGAATGCAGAAATGTTTGGTAAACAATAAGCAAAACACTTCATAATTAAATAAGAATTGCTTTTACTTTACATAGTATGACAAAAATATAAGACACATTAACAAAAGACACTAAAGTTTAAAGAAGCACTCACGTGCTTCTATTCCTATTTTTTAGTGATTGAGGATGAATGAACACACAAGACCAATTACACTACTGCTAATAATATTCTCCACTACTACTAGCAGGAGCAATAAAGTAAGACTGTTACTCTAGCTGGAAACAATCAGTACAATGCATTCCAGAGTCCCGTGCCATAAACCTGAGCTGGGCTTTAGTAGTTTGCCACTATCAACTGATCAAATGACTCTCATATGGAAAAAATCAACTGAGCACTTCTCACTAACATAATGACTTGTCACTGCATCATTTTCCATCCAACAGGCAGATGATATAACTTGCATTTTTATAGAAAAATGTACAGAATAAGCACGAAGGACACTTCAAATAATAATCAAAAACTGAAATACGCTTTAGTAGCTACATTAAAAAAAATAAATAAATTCAGGTTAACTGCAAAGACTTTGGGAAAGATCAGGAAGAAGAAGCAGAAATTTGTGAGGGAATTGTGAGGAGGTAAACAACAGAAGCCTCCTAAATTTTGTGATGACAAAAGCTGTATGCTAAGGACATGAGAAGAACAAAGGCAATTGCAAAGAACATGTTCCAGACACACATATTCAAGACCAGCTAAAATCTCAGCTGACATATCAAAAGATGCACACTTACCTCCAAAGAACTGAGAGCAGACATTACAACATCTCTGTTGTCATCCTTGAGGCGACCAAAAATTGCTTCTTCTATGAAAGACTGATCAAAGCCTTCCTGAAAAAAATAAAAAAGAGCCAACAGACAAAAATCATTTGTTGGTAGCACAATTTACAGGCTTTTAATGAAATATCTGAATCCTAGTACAAGAAAAGAGGTAATATCATCTAAATTAAACCACAAATAACAGGAAGACTAACTCTGAACAACGAAAGAAAGAAAAACAGAAGTATCCATTAACTTAGATTTTATCTTATACTACAAGCAGCTTAATAAACAAGAACTACATCCAGACTCCAGAAAACGGGGAAATGGTGACAGAAGCCTACTGAAATCACCAGGAAAAACAGTGAGGATGACATACGAATAGTTTAAAGTATCACTCGTCTTCAACTGGTATGTCTGACCAACAGCTTTTTGAAGATATATGTTAAGTCAGTTCTGTAAGTGGGAGATTCAGGACACAAACCTTTGATGTTTCAATAACATCTTTCAAATGCTGAAGAGCCAGGACCCGCACAGCTGGCTGAGGATGATTCAAACTAAGCAGAAGGGAGGTATCGGAGTCTTCCAGAAACTGAAATACAGATTTCGGGGTGAATGACTGCATATTAAAAATACCTTAAGTATACAGAAAGACAACAGGATAAATTATTTCAGCAAATTTTTGGACCCCAAGAAAATCCATACAATTTAGACAAAAAAAGCATGAATTACAGAACAACAATGTTGTGTAACTGTTTCGAATTTGGTCGTCTTCACTTTGACAGACAGTTTTTTGAATACAGCTTGAAAAGTACAGTAAGCCACAGATACCTTTTTTCCTAGAAAAGCACTACACTTATCTAAGGATTCTGAGAAAGCTCTAGTGACAGTGTCAGTGTGACAGAGCACAGATAGAAACTGTTAAAAAGGCATCTCTGCCAGTTCAACTGTGTGCAGTTATCTCAGAAACCTTGAAGGCTAAAAGAGAGTCATATGCCTGTGTTCTGCATGCCTTGTTTTTGTTTTTCTTTCAATCCACTTGTTTTTCAGTCACAGAATCTGTGCCTTCGTTAAATCAATACAAAAATACGTCAACCACTTATCTTTTCCTACGTGCTTTCAGTTGTTCAGTCATTGCAAACAACAGTCATAATACTAATCATCTCTTAATAATAAATTCCTTGGACAGGTCTGTTGCGCTAATGGTTATGCTACGTTAGGCTGAGTTTCAAATGCTCTTCTGAAATGGCACAGGAGGAAATCTGTAGTCACTCTATTCTTCCATGTTACCGACTGCAAACATTCAGAAAATCAGTGCAACAAAAATGACTGAGCCACCTTCTCTCAACTGCAATCAAGTTGTTTGTCACCTTTCCCAAAACAGACACCTTTGACACTGACAAAATCTTTAAGTAAGATGAGGCCTTGCTGGGCACCACCATGTTGTTATTATCAACCAGTACAATGTATGTAGGGGTCATGTTCCCAAAGAAAAAAAAATATTGATAGCAATCGAGGCATATGTAAATGTAAATCGAGAAATATGTAAATTTTAACCACGAAAAAAAGCTCACGCTTACGACTGCTCATGACAAACATGAACTTTAGAGAACTGATAGCTTTTGGTTTTACCATAATTTTGATCAAGCCTCCCCCAAATCACATTTAAGTAAGGTGTGGGGTTTTTTGGTGGAATTGGTAGAGGTTTCATTTAAAAAGAGGAAGAAAGAGCAGAACTTTGCCAAAACATCAGCTTTCTGACAGGATAACAAGACCTAGGATCACAAACTGAGCTTCTACCTACCTTGTATTTGCCACAGCTTAATGAGAGAGAAATAAATTGGTGAAAAAGATTTTGGCCAGCCTCATCTATGCAATCTTCCAGATGCTTCTCCAATACAGAATCTAAGGCTTTAGGATACCTGCCAACAGACAAAAGCCCCAATGTTTTCCACAGAGCATTACACAAGAACACCTATTTACTAGACAAATACAGGGAAATACAAGGAGGACGAATGCGCACGCGCTCATTGGAACCAGCTATTTTAAGTAACAAAGGCAATCAACCATTATGTGTTAACACGGATGAACGATATGCAGCCCACTAGGATAAATAATGAACAGAAAAGGTCATGCTCCACAGCAAACAGCTGTACAAAGCCAGCAGGTCTGTGTCAATGTATTACAATGACAACAAAATATACAAGAACAGATCAGTAGAATAAAACTCGGACAAGAATATTGTGCCTACTACACACAAGAAGCCAATATCATAGCTGACATCGCCACGCCACAGATTGTGGGTCTGTCATAAAAAAATGGAACTTACTTTCTCTCGAGAAGTCTGATAAGAGGAAGCACCTTTTGACTGAGTGCAGCCATTTTGGTGGGATTAGATTCAACCTCTGTACCACAGGAGATAAACTCTTCAAGAAATTTACTAAAATTACAAACAAAAGAAAAAGTCACCATTTTTTGGATAGTACAATTTTCATCAGTGTTGTAAAGCACACTGCTGAACATCTTAAGATTAATACCATTACTTATTGCAAGTACAGATTTGCTCCTGGCTTCAAGTTTCACTCTGTCCCACAAATGCTGAACAGCTTAGGATTAATACGCATTACTTATTGCAAGTACAGATTTACTCCTGGCTTCAAGTTTCACTCTGTCCCACAAATGCCAAAAGCACAGCTCTTCTGGATTAGCCAGTGTTTCAGTTTCAAAAATCCAGGTTTGGTGTTAATTTATGAACTCCAAAGCTAATGCCATTGCCAGGAACTAGCTGTTATTAAACCAGAAATTACTGTAGTACTGCAGAAGAAAAACAATCAAAGTTAACTCACGAAGCCAACAGGTGATCTAAATCCTTTTCCAGTGGTATACTCTGAAGAATAGCTTCAAGATGTCTGATGTAAATCTGATTCTCTGTCTCCTCAGATTCTCCCTGTTCCTCTAAGGACAACGTGTGATCATAAAAGATGAAGAACACTTTGAGAATAACCCCCTCATACTGATTAAAGCTAATAGTTTGTACAGGCATCATCCTGTACCAACCACACAACTTGAAGACCACAATGTTCATTGATTACTAGCACTAACTCTCCATGTGCCAGCAGTTCTTTGTATCAACATCATTAAAATGCCAAAGGCTGTATTGCTACCAATAAATTTAAGTATGCTTTGGAACATTCCAGACCTCCTGCTACCATAACCTGTGTCAGCTACTCCCTACAGCATTCCCTGGCATTAATCTGGCCCTTTTCAACAAAAGAGCTTTCCTAACCACAATTTGGCAGTTACGAGTCCACAGTGCAGACAAGACTTACTAGTGCAGACCCCAGCTACTACTGCATGGCCAGTCAGCCTCAGTGTCCTGGGCCGTTCCCAGGCAAGTTTAATTCACCAGGTAACCATGGATCTCAAACTACATATGGACTACGTATGATCTACCTAAAAATTATTTTGCAGTACTACAATGCATCTCGGATATATTGTCAGTCAGGAATTTCATACGTCAAAATTAAGTTACTGCTGAAATACTGCAAATCAATATCTAAATCAAAGCAATATAGATATAACAATGCCTAAAATAGTCTCCTCTGTAGGATCTGGAAAAACAATCAGCAACACATACACAAAAGCACAATCGGGTCTTCACATGTATTTGCACACTTGTAAAGGCAGAAGCAACTAAAATTACACAGCTACAATGTTAACCACAGCCATGTGTCCATAAGACTCAACAAAATTGTAAAAATGCATGCTAACTTACCCGTATCACTTTTCACGACAGTGCAAACAAGATGAGGCAAGAGGTAACGCAGAAGAGGAGAGATATCGTAGCCTGATGAAAGGTCTTGCAAAAGTGTTACCAGTTCCGGGGTTTTGCATAGGTAATTAAATGGCCTGCACAATCAAACAGGGAAATTAAAAAAGCAAGTATGCACACTCATCTGGGTTACCAACCCTTTCAAACCATGCAGACTTCCTAAAGATTCAGTTTGCAGCATCAGGTAACAGCCTCATTGTAAACAAATGCTGAAAAGATTTAAAGGGTTCCACTTTCTTATTGCCAGAGGTTTATTGGCACATTGAACAGCCAAGAAGAAAACACAATACTGCCAGTCATGTTGAGCACAGTGAACATACATATGTTTTTGTCAAGTTGGTAGTAGGAGTAAAAACAGTTGTATGGATTGCATGAAGAGCTATCCTGACATTGCAAAGAGCATATCTATCACCCAGCAGCAGCAAAAGGAAGGGAGGAGAAATCATAGCTCAATGACAGGAGATCTTCTAAGAGAGGAGAAGCAATTTCCCTTCCTGCTAACAAGGAGTTTCTCTCATCTGGATGCTGCATAATGCATCAAGCATGCTTCTCCCTAGTTCCCACACCTTAGCTTTTAAGCCGTTTTCCTCTTCTATGCTGTGTTGAGGTATTTGGAAAATAATCACTGTACTTATCCCAGCAAAGATTTACTCTATTGAAATACTCACACTAACCCCTCTGCCAGCAAGCAACACCCTGTAGCATGCAAGAGTTCCATCACCATGTTCAACTGCACATCATCACTACTAGCAAACTGTACCAGGGCAGGGCAGATAGATCGATGAGAAGGAAGTACCACTTGTACTTCTGGAAGAACACCTGACTTGTGGGACCAAAGAAGTGGTGGTATAGAAGCACTTACACTTCAAGTGTTAAACTACATGAACTCAAAGCCCTTCCACTGCAGGGACAGAACGTCTTTCCTTCCACCTCTTCAAATAACCTCAAATTTGCACTACCATTACTATGCTGACTTCTCTTCCAGGATTTCCACTTTCAAGAAAAGCTCTTACTGTAAGGGCTCAGTTTTGGATATTGACAGTAATCCTCTACTGAGGGAAGCAGCAGAACAGGGACCAAAATATGACAGACTTGCACCACTGAGACTCCTTAGCTATAGTGAGCATAAAAATTTTCAAAGTACACCAAAGAAACTTCTGAGCCCTTTGAAATGTCAACTACCAAAATTTCTGTTAGGAAAGTGTTTCTTTAATAGAAGGATAAAAAAAATAAAATTATAAAAGTGCAGTCTGAGCTCTTAAAAAGTGGTAAACTTCAATTCATGAAAACTTACTTTTTCCCAAGGTTGTCTCCTTTCTGCGTCTGTAGAAGTAGGTTCAAGCACGCCACCCCTTCCCTGACTAATGAGGGCACTTTAGATAATGTCTTGCTTATCTGTAACATCAAGGAATGCACCAATGAAGTCTCCACTGTCACTTTCACTGTCATCTGGGAGATTATCATGTACGTTGCAGCTCTGTAATCCTGTATAGAGGATTTCAAGCCCTATAAAAAGAGATAAAGGTGGATTTTTAACACAGAGAAATGAAAAAAAAAAAGTACATTAACATAAATACCATTTTCATTCTGACATCCATGGAATCACACTACCTTCTTCTCCATATGTTAACTTTTAAGGCAACTATAAATTCAACTTCCAAGAAGAAAAAGCTGTTGTGCAGAAGACACATTCATGAACTGTTGCTCTGTTGACAGAGCAACAATCCTGGAGGAAAGAGGATATTAAAGCAGGCTGTCCACCCTGACTCCATTTCCTCATTGTTCAGCACGATAAGTCTCTACGGCGAACAGGTTCATTCAAACTGTGTATCCACTTCTCACAGCTCTATTCCACATGCTACACAGGAAACAGAGTTCTTACATCCCCCATCTGAGGCGCGAGAAAGTGTTACTAGTCGTGGACTTTCACCTGCCCCATGTTTCTAAGCACGTTAAGAGTGACACGATACATGTCACATAGGATGTTCCTCTTAAATATTTTCTGCAGAAAGCATGTTGGCACGACACAGTACACTTCATCACACAGGAAGGAAAACCAAGCTTCATGTACCTTTTGGATGTAAGGCAGTAGCATAGAGACTATAGAGTTTGTTATCTTCTCTGTGGCTCCAAGGGCTGATACAATGGTGGAGGCATAAAACACAAGGAGAACTCTCAGTTGAGCTGAGTTGCCAGGATACTCTGAAAAGACCTGTACCACAGAAAAATTAGTTGTTCGGACATCAGGAGAAGCAGAAACACACATCTGGCTTCCCCCTACACCAGCAACACATCAAAACTCCAGCACGTGAACTCTACCAGCTCCCGCAGGCTCAACTGAAGTCATCAACTCCTCCCGGCAGTAACCCTCACCAGAAGTTACTGCTCCCACTTGCAGACAAGGCAGAAGGAAACAGGTGCTATTCCTCAGCTACTGTAGTTAACCATAATAAAGTAACCTAAATCACTTGTGATTTTGGTGTAATGCTCAAGACTGAGAACTGGACAGCCAAGAAGCTGACTGGTATCTGTTTAACAGCCCCTGCCACACCTGTGAACAAACCCTGTTATTGAGTGTGCTTTGTTTCATTTGATAGTGCATGCATTCTAGTTCTCCAAATAATTGGAACTGTTGTACATCTTACCCTTCTGAGACTATAAAACTAGCTCTTTATTTGACATTAACTGAAAAAACCCCAAATAAATCTGTTCACCTTCTAACATTCTCAAATTGAAGTTCCCATTAATATTTGAAGACGTACATTTAGAACACCCATGACAACCCCCAAAAGAGGCACCCAAATTCAAAGCAGTTACAAACTAACAGTGGAATGATTTTATAAATAAATTATGACAATGAAGTACTTTAAAGAAATATAGTATCTTTAAGTAATAAAGTATTGCCAAATTTTCTTGTAGTGGCTTGTTGGTTCTCAGTCACTTCATTGTAAGAATTTCTGATAGACTGTCATCTATACAAATAATAAGAAAATACATTTTCATATTATTTACTAATAAATTAATCCTTTTACAATTTGATATATAATTAAAAATATTAGGAAATAGCATAATACTATACAAATACAAAGATAGGGAAAACCAAGTGACAACAAACAAGTAATGTTTTAAAATAAATGAACAACCTTCACAGATTTTGCCACCAGCCTGCAGATGAAATCCATGAAATTCAGGTCTTTGTAGCAGTGTGTAATGACAGTACCTCTTGCCAGTGGAACTCCAGGTTTCTTTACATGATGAAAAAAGTAAAATTAGAATACTCAAGGTTAAAGTGAAGTACCTGAAGTAAAAATCAGTATAATCTCTAAATTAATCCCACCGATAAGTTAACACCATCTGAATTGAAATAAGTAATGGAAATGCACACATCTCTTTGGAATTTTTTGCATCTACATTAAGACAGACAATTAAGACCATTACATATGATCTACATTCAAATAAACATATATTTCAGTAATTGACTTATCTTCCTAGCAGTAGCAAACACTTGCATTTTAAAAGCATACTTTAACTTCGCCAAAACAAAGAGTAATTACAATCAAAGATTTTTATAATTAACTTTATATTTAAGGAAAAATAGCAGGGGCAACATGTGGGCATTCAGGATTCATCCCTGCAATTAAATCTTTCAGTACAGTCCTACAACTAACCACATGAACAGGTGGACTATATTCATAAACTTAGTAAGAGTCAAGATATTATTAATACAGTCCCTCATGTTTCTCCCAACTTGCATCTGTTAAATACTTTACCCTTATTGGATCCATCCAATGCCATTTGTGAGTTGGGCTTTTTATATCTAACAGTTGAATAACTCTCACAAAGAGTTTAGTCTCATGATATGGCAGAACACAACCAATCAAACTATCTTGATTGTAAAGATGGATGTGAAATCTAAGGAAAAAACATATATATACAGTTAAAAATTATCTGCAAGTCCAAAATAAAGACCCAGTCATGTTCTTCTCACAACACCCGGCTTACTTGCTTTTAAGCAAGAAGAGATGATTGTCAGACTGGCTCAGACACGTGGTCTGCCTACAGTCCAGAATCCCAAGGTGGCCACTAGCCTGTATGGGCTACAGTAAAGAAAGAGTGCTAGCAATTTTTCTCCTCATTCTCAATAGTTTTAGGTCCCTAAAGGACTGAACATTACCTTCGTGTCTTCTGCATAGATTTCAATATTAAGCCTGACGTTACAACAATCTAATACAAATGTCAGTATAATACACACATTAAAAAAAAAAGTGATTCAAGGGTTGTATCAACAAAATCTGTCACTCTTCTGTGACATGAAATATTACACTTGACGCATCTGGATCAGTTAATTTACATAAATAAATACATCAGTTCACCAAATACGTGGTTTGTTTTCCTTCACACCTTCCTACATAACCTTGAAATAAGAATAGTTAGCTCATAAGGGCATGCCATTCATGGTTCACAGTTAATATTGAGAATTAGCTATTTTACACAGCCCATTTCTAAAAGTGTATTATATAAATGCCTCTCTAGGTCTTCTGTAAGATGGCTAGAGCTGGGTAAATTTGGCGAAAGACAGGCAAGGAAATGATTGCTTTTATACAGACTAGCATGACGGATCAAAATTTTCACAGAAATTTATCAAAATATGAAAATCTAATTGGCAAAGAACATATGGCCTCATAAAGACTAAGCCCAAATGGATATTTTTAAGATTTTAACCTGTATTTTCAGAAAACCAAAGTAAAATTATTCATTTTTTTTTTTTCTCACAGGGAAAAAAATCTGGCATTTCTAGTAGGCTTTTCTATTGACATGTAGGACAGTGGATTACCTGTGAATCAGCCACTCAAGGCACTTCTGGGCTGGTTTAAGCATAAAATAAGGGGACAGGTGAATCAGGAACAATGAAATATTCTCATCCAGCTGCTGATTTACTGCTTTAGACTGAACACTGCGTTCCAGGCCTTTGGACGTGGAACTAAACAAACTGGACTGGAACACTTCAAAGGAAGGATCAATCGCCATCAGCTCTTCTAAGCCAGTGCATCCTGTGGTAAAAAACAGAAGAATGCTTTAAGCGCAACCGTTTTATCTCCCTGGTCCTATCCACCTACCTTCTCACTGGCATATCCAGCTTCTTTTCTATACAGGCACATGTCATCCTCACCAAGCAAATCAAATCAAATAGTCAGCAGGTCTAAGACCAAAACTTTTGCCACACATAACACATTTCTTAACTGACAAAGAACAAGAACATTAATGAGTACCAGCAGAGCACTCTTACAGCAATGCAAGGCAGCAGCATCCTGGACTGTGTTAGTGAGAGTGCAGCCAACAGGCTGAGGGAGGGAAACTGCCCCCTCCACTTGTGAGATTGCATCTGGAGCACTGTACAATTTTGAGCTCATCAGTAAAATAAAAACATTGACATATGGGTGCAAGTCCAGCAGGGGAATACTGAGAAGATGGTCAGGGGACTGGACAATAACATACAAGGAAAAAGAGGAACTGGGTTTGTTCAGCCTGGAGAAGAGACAGTCAAAAGGAAATCTTCCTGCTGTCTGCAAATACTTAATGAGATATAATATAGATTATCAAAACGATGGAGCCAGGCCCTTCTCAGAGGTGCACAATTGGAGGCAACAGATGCAAGCCAGAACACACAAAATCCCAAGTCAATGTATGGCTTGATTTTTTTTTAAACACGAAGGTGTGCAAACATGGGATCAGAGGCCTAGTACTGGATCAGAGATCATGCAACCTGCATTCTCAAACTCAGCCAAATACAGATCTGAGCAACCTGAGCTAACTACCCCTGTCCTCAGTTGGGCTAGTTCCAAATGAGCTCCAGAGGTCCCTTCCAGCAAAAATTATTCTATGATTGTATATGGATGAAGCAACTAAAAGTACCTCATTGAACAAATCAAAATACAATGTGCCATGTACACGACTAGAAAACCATTGGAATGATTTCTTTTACACAAGCCTGTAAATATTAATGGCTAAGCACAAAGCCAACCATTTCTTCTAAAATAAAGAAACCAGGTGGCTGGGTGAAATATGGAAAAAAAAAATTATTATTTGCAGAAGTTTTATAGTAACTATTTAAGTAATTAAAAAATACTCAGTTGTATCACAGGCATATATATCTACAAACTTGTTACTTAAAATCAATATATGCTGTCAACATTTGTGGTTTTATAAAACAGCTTTCTTACTCAAGAACTATCACATACCTGGGTAAAGTTCTATACAAAAATGGAAAGAGATAAGCACAAGATTTGAAGCATGCAAACACAGCAATGGTTTTTGCTACTTTAAATTATTTGTGGCCATAATGCTATCAAAGAGCAGGGTGTCAGCATGTTTTCAGGAAGCCACAGAGTTCAGGTTGGAACGGACCTTGGGAGATTTTGAGTCCACGGCCCTGCTCAAAGCCGAGTTAGCCCTGAGATCAGACCAGCATGCTCAAGGCATAATCTGGTTGGGGTTTTTAAATGGATCGATAGCACAATCCTCCCCAGACAACCTGTTCAACTGCTTGACTGTCTCCATGGTGAAAAAGCTCTTCCTTCCATCCAATCTCAACCTCTAGTTTTTCAACTTACGTCCATTGTTTCATGTCCTCCAACCACTCATTCACTCTGGAGAGCCAGATCCATCCTGAAGCATCCTCACAGGTACAAACAGGCTGGTATTAGACTCCTCAAACCCTTTTCTTCTCCAGACTGAATGAGACCAAACACGTTCTTCCCACCAGTCTCCCCTCAGAGAGCAAATTCTCCAGCCCTTGACCACCCCCGGGTCTTTCCCATTACCTCACGAGAAATGTGCTCCTAAAGTGCCTTCTCTGTGATTTTCCACAGACTGGAGTGATGCTGACTAGCCTATAGTTTCTTGAATTATCCTTTAGATCAGGGGTGTCAAACTCATTTTCATCAGGGGCCACATCAGCCTCACAGTTGCCTTCGAAGGGCCAAATGTAATTTTAGGACTGTATAAATGTAACTGCTCCTACAGTCCTAAAATTACCCCCTGCTTTAGACCTTTTTTGTATGTGGGCTTGCCTTTTCCATTTATCTTTTCCCAGCTGTTTCTGGATAGATATACGATTTGTAAAGCCACGGGCACCTGGACAGCCGGACTCACCGATGGCAAAGAACGTGTCCCTGTCGATAGCCGCGGCTTCCCGGCAGCTGAACAGCAGCGACGCCGCTTCGCTGCGCTGCAGGAGGCTGGGGTCGGTCTGGGGAAGCGCCAGCCGCTTCAGCTGCTCCGCCAGGGACGTCATGGCTTGGCGTGCCGAGGAAAGGAGCCTCCGAAGAAACCTAAAGGCAGAGAACCACAGCCGGCCGGCGGCTACAGCAGCCGCACGGACACACGGCGTCCTCCCCGACCCCCGCTGCAGGCCCGGCTGCCAGATGCCCCTCGGGGGCGCGCACACGTGGGGATGCGCTGGGCCCGGACAAGGCGGGGGAGGAGAGGGGCAGCGGCAGCCGCTGACAGGCCCCCCGAACCCGGACCCCAACACCCACCTGGCCGCTCCGTGCCGGGCCCCACGTGGGCTGCGCGCGCCGCTAACCCGGAAGGAACGGCTCCAGCGGCACAGGAAGCTCCCGCCCCCGAGCGGCAGGGAGCCACCCCGCCGAGCGCGCGCCACCTGCGGGCGTGGCGGTGCTGGCTCGTGGCGGGGGGCCGCTGGGCACGAGAGGCCGTTGGAGTCGCCGTTGCCGGCGGTTTGGTGCGTTCGGGCGGACACCGGCCGGCCCGTGTTGGGGAAGCGGTCGGTCCAGGTAGCAGCTCGAGGTGCGAAGGCCCGCAGCGCCGGCGGGTGGAGGGAGAAGCCTCAGCAAGGTGTCTGTGGCAAAGTTGTGCTGCTGCCCAGCAACAGCCCCAGCTGTGGGTGGGGATCCACTAAACGAGGGCATCCTGTCTTAGTAGTAAGGGTGTGCACAACCAGAGTTGTTCCACCTCAGGATTTTTCCATGTCTGGAGTGAGTGGTGCTAGGGGAAGTGCAGGACTCCCGTGAGCAAAAAGTCTTGAAAGCTACTGTAGTGTGTATGGGCTAGATCCCAGTTACAGAACTGTGTAGGTTGGAAGAGTCCTCTAAAAGTCACTGATCTGTCCCCAGAGCAGGGCCAGCTTAGAGCAAGTTGCTCAGAGTTTTATCCAGTTGCATTTGGAGTACCTCTACGGATGGAAATTCTACAGTTTCACTGAGCCACTTGTCCATGGTTTGGTCACCCTCAGATTAAAAAGAAATTCCTAATATGAAACACCATGATGTTTGCCAGCTGTTTGCGTTCAGGGTGCAGGATCTGCACCTGAAAGTTGGTGCACAAAGCCAAAAAGGGAACCTGGCTTGTGACAAACAGAGAAGCCTGGGGTGCTGGGGAAAGAAGGCGTCAGAACAAACCTGTTTTCAGTTCTTGTAAGTGCATGGACAAAATGATGCCAAAGACAACAATTCGAGCACAAAGATCTGGAAAATTATTTCCTTATATTGTTGAGAATCTCTATACCTATGGCAGAAATAAAATATTTGCTCACATAGTAAAACAGTGTTACTTGGCAATCATTTAGCATGCTGTAGAAATAGAAAAAGCTGATAAAAGTTTAGGGTTGCAAAGAATTTTTTAAATGCTTTGTTTTATCCATTAGGAATATCCACTGATTTCAACAAGACACTTTGCTTGTATTCAGTTAAGCCTTTGTAGGAGTGGGAGCAGAGTGAGGAAATGAAGCTCAATGTCTGACTTTGTGCTTGATTATGTTTGCTGGTGCCTTGTCAGAGACCACATATTAACTCTATATCACGTTACTTCTGACATGGTATTATTTGGATGTAATGACGGCAATTGCGGAGCTGTTAAGAGTTGCTACCACTGCAGTTACAGCAGTGTCAAGGTGTTTGGAGACTATTACTGATTTGCTATTGCTGGCTTGCTATTATTTTCTGGTGGTTCTAACACTGAGATTCTGATCATCTAGCAAGTGAGCTGCAAACCAAGAGGCCAATTTATTGCGCTTTTTCACATTCTCTGTGGCTTCTGTGCATCTTTTTCCTTTATGAAGCCCTCATGTGACCTATTTTTAGCATGGTTAAAGCCTGCATAAATATGCATGTTTCCATGTCTAAAAATACCAAACATTGAAATATTTGACTTGATGATCTCTGAGGTCTTTTACAACCCAGTTAATTATGTGATTCTGTGTGATTCTGTGTAGACTTTGCAAAGGAAAGAAAGCTGTTTCTAAATAGAAATATAGTAATTTTTTAAATCAATGTGGTTCATTATTTGAATACTCTAGCCAGAAAGATAAACTAGAAGTTGTAAATGCTGAAATGTGTTCAGGTTTTCCAGTACTCCTATCCTACTTTATTCTTTCTCATAGGGAGCTGCAAGACAGAGGCTTTATACCTTTGTGCTTTCTATTCCATCCTTGTTTGGTTTCAGAGTAAAGCTGAGATTCCCTTTGGAGGTTAATTGGAGGAACAGAGACACCTACAGAGGGAAAAACATTTGTTCTTGATTTAATTCTGAAAAAGCGTTTCCTGGGAAAAATATAAAAGCAGAAAGTCTGCTAGGAAATATGCTTAGTTGGATTTGTAATTCCCCAGTGGTGAAGCTGGATATCACAGACATTTGCTCCATGCTGAACTACAAAGAGGTGCATTTCTGAACTTAAATCAAAGCCTGTTTCAAACAGTCTCTTTAGCTTCTGAGTGCCTGCATCATCACATAGCTAGTCTGTGTGGCTGGAATTCTTGTAGCCACACTACAACTGAGATCACCTCTGCTGATGGCTGCTATTAAATGGCGTTTGACAGGTTAGATTGTCTGTTAAAAATCTTGAAGTCTTAGAATATAAATTGCCATATGCTAATTTTTCTTTGGAAAAAAGTGATCTGTTTCAAGCATTTTCTGTAAGCCCATTCACTCCTGAGTACTGGTGTTTTTTAAACGATTTGATTGAGAAATGCAAACACTATTACACTTTTAATGTTCTTTACATCTGGGTAAATTTGTGCTACCACTGGAGCAAATATAACTGATGTCTTTATTTAGATAAAGATCTAATAATATTATATTCCTTTCCTTCCAACTCACCTCACCAGCTGTGTGTGTAGAGCTTTATCTGCTGTGGTAAGTAATGCATCCCAATAGGAGGAAATTTGTAGAATGAAGGGGTGCTGAGGAACCCTTGTCACACTGTATAAATTTCAGAGGTTTTGTGCAGACTAGATTTTGTTCTGCCTTGTAGACCAAATTCCCATTAGGTGTGCTCTCAGAATGCATCTTCTGTTTTCATTTCATATATAGGCAGCAGTTGGGGAGGAATTTCATTTAAAGAGGAAAAGGGAATCACATCTGGTACAAAAAAATAGTTTTGTAGCATGCAATTGTAATATATCGAAATGAAGATAAGGAATTGAGTACTACCTATACAATTTACTGTTTACATACAAAGTTAGAGAGTATTTGTATTAAGTATTCTTACGTACTCTCAAAAGATTCTTAATTCATTTGCTAAGGTGTTTAATCTTTTTCCTCCTTGCACCACCTCCTGTACTCTGATTCACCATGGTTTTGGATTGTTAAGACAGTTCTGAAGGAGATGGAAGACAGCCACCTTCCATGTGCTTCACCATTGCTTGCTAATAATCTTGGTGTGTTCCCTGACGTTTCCTTATGCCATTGCTAATAGACAATGTGACAATGCCTGACATCTAAAATATTATCTGATTGCAGTGTAATTAAGTAATACTAAAACCTTATTAGGATACACAAAGGAGACTGTTACCTCCTTAGAGTGAACTGAGGTCTCTTAACTTTTAAAGCAAAAGTAGGTGTTAACAGGTATGTGCGTTTAATGTGGATATATGTATGCCAGAAGACCTGTAAACCCTTCTGTCTTCTGGAGCAGTGGATTAAACACTTTGTAAACCAAGGTAATCTTATTGTCATGGGGTATATTTTGTTTTGCTATTGGTTGCAGGAGGCATGCCAGTATTTTGTAGTTTTGGAGGCTGTGCAGTTAAATTGTGCTACTCTGAGCTAATCTGTCCCCTTTGTTCTTACTTCATGTACTGTAATTATCAGGAAGTGCAGTGCTTTATTCTGTACTTTAAGGCTGCAATAATGTATTTTTCTCTGGTTTCAGTTCTTTCTGCTCTCTGTGACAATGCAGCAGTCACTTCTTGACATGGTGAAATGATAAGACAGTACCCTTCTGCAGTGTATACATTGATAAGGCCTTGAGGCCATTATTCCCTTGGCTAGGCTTTTGTTAGAAGCAAAGAAATCGGTGCTGTCATATCGTGTAAATTTGCAAATATGTAAAATGAGAGAGTTAAGATTTGTTTTCCCTATCAGCCCTCCATGCCCTGAGGGCTTGATCTTTTTATGCTTGCATTAGTGAAACTCAGGAGTAATTCCGATGAGGTCAGTGGAGTTGTATGAGTGTGCAGCTGATGTAACTGGAGGCAGAAACAATCAAGTGTAGTTCAGTGGTGACTGAGGTGACAGAGAATTGCAGTTCTCATTGCTGGAACAGGACTGAAGGGAGAATAATTCTTCAGTTGAACTGAAGGGCTGGAAGAAGCTTCCTTGTTAGGCAGTGTATGAAGCACGTCATCGACTGTGGCAGGCGGTGTCACGTTTCCCTGGCTTTTCTTGGAAAACCTGTTGCAGCTTCCCCAGCCATAAATTCTCATGTGTAGCTGCATTCCAGATCTAATAATAAATAGAAACCCTCTGGATGGGGTGGCAGGAAGCTATTTTGGGGATTTTACTGTATTAAAGGCTTTCCAATATGGTAATACAAACTGAGGGCTTTTGAATGAAAATGGTTGTAACAGAAGCTTTGAAATATACATTCTAGACAAGGAGAAATAAACCCCAAATAAAGAAACTAGTTTCAGCTAGGCACATGCAGAGAAAGCATTAGCTTGAAAAGAGCAGGCTATCTTTGTAACTCCATTTGCATTCACTTAGGGCAGGTCTACTTTGTCCCAAAAGCATCAGGAGGAGTAAGGAAGACAAATGGAGATAGTGAAAAGTGCAAGGAAAAACCCAGTCCATTCAGTGCAGAGCTCCTTGATGAATTGTGATTTTTTTGTTTATAGTGTAAAAAGTCAGCTAGAAAGTTGGATTATAATGACTACATAGTTGTTGCAATGAAAAATAGGAAAATATCTCTCATGATTGCTGTGATTGTGATAATCCTTTGTAATGATTTGGTATTTATTAGGCTGGGAAATATGATACAGTGTATATATGTTAGCTGTTTATTATTACGAGAAGATAACTGTGCCGGACAATCTACTAAGAGACTAGGTATCATGGATCTACTGTGTGGTAGTTGTGAGTCACATCGTTTAATGCATTGGGAGAACTTGGTAACTGGAGTGTAGCATTAGGACTTGGATGTAAAAACAAAAAGGAGAGTGTTGTGTACTAGATGTCTCATCTTTTTTAGCAGGGCTGTAAACAGTAAAAGACAATAAGCTGAAGGATGGGGAGAAGGAAAAAGTGATAATAAGGGACATGTTTAACACAGCTTGCTTTTCTAACTGCAGTACGCTGTCTTGCTATAATCTCCCTCCATTCCTTGTTATTTCAGCAACTGACAGGCATTGGAATAGCAGTAGGGCTCATATGCTGCAATTACCCATTTGTGACCTGCAGCTGTTCGAACCTCTATTTGCTTGTCAGCCACCCATTTGCCGGGTTGTTTTTTTGTTTGTTTGTTGTTTTTTTTTTTTTCTTCTAAATGTTGAGGTGAATCACAGTTCTTTCCCTGGAGGAGAAATAGTGTCATTCCTATCCAGATGCACTAAATACAAATTTCAGCCTTTCCTCAGGCTGGCCGTTGAAGCCAGTGCTGCTTTCATTTCTTCACTGCCAATGCATGGGCCTTTTCCATATCCGGTGAATACATGGTTTGAACTCAAATGAGCTCACAACTTCGTATGATAATGCCTGAAAACAGTATGATCCACATTCAGTAGCAGAGAGGGGAAAATGTAACTGCTGATTTTGCTGTTCAGTTATATTCAGTTACATGTTTTTATTTATCCACTTTCTAATGTTCATTTATTTTACTTTTTTGTTTCTTTGGTAGGAACGAGTTATGCATTCATGTAATGCCTAGCACAGTGGCACTGTGAACAACTGACCATTTTTTAACCTACGTATATATGCATATATACATGAGAGATATTAATACTATAGTATTTTTAAAGTATTAGAAAGTCAGAGAGTGCATTTCTGTGATACTGAATTATAGAAACTATCTGCAACCATCAAACCAAACTTTTCTTTGCATTTCAGTGCAGTTTAAAAAATAATTGGCTTTTATATTTACTTTCATTGTGCATTGGAAACTGTTTATGATGTTACGTTGGGAATTCTAGGGGGAAAAATCTTATTAGAAGAAATAATGTTTGATGTAGATGGTGAGGTCATGCAACTGAGTTTTACTAGTAAGCCTAGATCTCCAAATTTGCTGATTTACTAGAGGTGCCATATTTTCAGAGTTGAAGTAGTGACCCTGCCGTTTTTGAGATGATGTAAAGACTCTGTGCAGCCTTTCATAAAATAGTCTTGACAACTGGAAATGTTCTTGATAACAGCTAATAACTCCTACTGACAAAAGTACATGTCAATGTTTCCTTCAATGCATTTCTTACTCTCTGTCATTCTGCATGTATTGTGCATGCCAGTGACTTAGAGCATTCTCTGCAGAGAAATTACTTGAGAGAGTCTTAAGAGGCCCAGTGACATCAGAGGCAATTCCTTGCACACACTGACAGGAGGGTGCTGTTTCTGCAGAAGGCTTGACAGGCATTTAGTATGGTAGGTAGGATGGCAGCCTGGCCTTGAACGTGTAGTGAACAGGAGCACGTGGCGCTAAGAGTCTTTAAGATGTGCCTAGTCTGTGTCACTGTAACACATTTAAAGACTCTTGTGTGAATCTACAAGAGACACATCTGAGATGCAAAACATGATGTTCTTTCTTGAGCAGAAGCTACAGTGGTTATATAACTGTTAAGCTGCAGTTGAAACCTTTAGTGCTTTGCTTAACATTTTGTATTCCAATTCAGAACTCATTTATGATTACTTAATTTATAATGTATTTATAATTAGTTGTAGAGCAGATATTTCACAAGACCATCAAGATCTCAAGTCAGTTATTGGTGGACTATGCCAGAGTTAAGTTTTCCAAGCAATCTTAATTCAGCTGCTTTGTATGTATCACAATGCAGACTTTAATTGGATAGTTGCAAACTACTTTTTCTCTGGAAATCCCACTTTGCTCAGTGTATTGCATGAGCAGTGCGCTACAGCATTATGATATCTCTTTTTTTATTCAATGCAGATCTGTTGCACTCAGTTGCAGCATATTTCCGAATACATATTTTATGATTTTCAGCTCTGGTCGTCACAGTTGTACTTGTCTTTCAAATATTCCAAATCTACTGGATATTTGTTTTTCACATATTTCCTTGTACTTCACAGTGTTAGTATTATTCCTGGTTTACAGAAAGAAAACTGAGGCACATGCCCCAAACTGTTCACAGTTCCATTTCCCCATCCTATGGATAGATTTAGGGTACTGAATGCTGATACTGTGGAATTTGTTTGTTTGTTTGTTTGTTTGTTTGTTTCCCTAAAGTGCTTTACAGTTACATACTATCTTTTTGGCCATTGAGTAGGCCTGGTGGTTTGAACCCTTAGGCCCAGCAAGATCCTATATTTGTCTGGTATTTCCATCATGTATTGTTTTAAACATTCTCTCCTGCAACTGAATGTACGGATTATGACTCGCTTGACTTCTACCACTGGTACTTTAACAGTAAAAAATCAGACCCTACAAATCTAGGGCCTGATTGGCCTAATTTTCTGTAGATCATCTGTGTGCCAGGATTACCTATGAAGGAGGTGCGAGGGGGATTGCTGAGCCATGGGGAAAAATCAAAAAGTGTCTTAGTGTTCTGGAAGTGCATTTGTAACTGAATAGTCTCCCCTAGAGAAGTCCAAGATATACTTGAATCCATCTATTTGGACTGCAAAATAAGCTTTCTGCTGAATGCTTTTATCATGGAAAAAAAGTGGCCAGAGGAAGATGTGTTCAGACTATTTCAACTAAAAAATGAATTCCAGAGTTTGCTATAAATACATGCGGAGCCTTACAGCCTATAAGGATACACTCACCTTTGTCCTAGTTGCAGACTCCACCTCCAGTTAACTATTGTCCATATGAACTGAAAAAATACCTAGTACAGCATCTGGCTTGGAAAAACAAAACAAAAATGCAAACCAACCATTATGAAATTCTGGAAGATTACAGCTATTCCAGTTTTTACTATGGGACACAACAGAGATCTAGACTGCACATTAGCACAACTCCACTGCATTTATCCTATTGACAAACTGGTTTCAAAGTGAAGAAACATGCAAATACTCTCCTCTCCTTCTCTGCTTATGCTAACCTGGATTCATGTAGGGAAATGAGCCAGTTAAGAAACAAAGGACTTGTCCATGTTCAGAGGGACTGAAAATATACAAGAGTCATCACCCTGAGTAGGTTATTGCTGGTAGATCTCGAGAGCAACCAGTCTCGCACTGGAAAGTATGTTGTGCAAAACTGATAGGCATTGTTCCTGAGATGAGAATAGGGCCAAAGTTAGTGAGAGAGATCATAGTTGAACAGCGAACAATTGCCTTCAGAACAGGATTTGGAAAATTGAAGCCTTGTTGCTTTCATGTCAAGCATGGCAGGAACATTGCTCATTTTCTTGGTGCTGAATCTTCATACAGCCAAGTGTCAGAGTAAAACTCTGTTGGACAGGGTGCAAGGACAACAGTTCTGGAGGAGGAAAACTTGCACTATACCTGTTGCAAAAAGAACATGTTATCCCTGTTTGGCAGTAATTCAGGTTGCACCTAATTCTGCCTCATACAGGGATGTATTTGCCCCTTTTACTAATCTTTGTATCGCTCCTGTGAAATGAATAATGAGTAGTTAGTATTCATTTTTGCAGACTGGCACTTTATTCAACCAGGTTGCCTTCTTGAGAGTGTAACTTTAATTGCATTGATATTAGTGAAATTGCACTGGTGTATTTGGAAAGAGAAATAAGGGCATTGAGACTATGATTTGTCTAAGATGATTCAGTTAATCTGTACAAATGCTGAGTTTAGAACACAGCAGCGTCTGATATCTAGTGCTCACATCCTGTGCCCGTAATCTCTACCTCATACCTCAGTGATTTAAAACCTGCCGGGTTTCATCTGTGCCCCTTAGATAATTATTGTCTGGAAACTCTGACTTAGTTGGTGGTGTTTGTTTCTAGATAAATAAAGGCACGTTGCCTATGCATTCCTTACCTCACGCACATGTCTCTGTTCTCTTTTCTCAGTGTCACCAAAACTGTTGATGAATAATGTACTTTTTTAGACAAATAGTCTCAGGTAATCCAGTTATGGGTCACAGCCTGTCTTAGTAAGGATTTTTTTTTTTAACTGGTAGTATTAATGAAACACAAATTGTATGGTCAGTTGCAGGTTTTTGCATTGCCCTAGTCACGCAGTTTCTTCCTTGCTTAGTATCTTTGTGTGATAAGGCTAAGCCAACATAAAACAGGAACACAGCCAGGACTATGGGAACACATGATGGTTTGAAGATTTCTTCAGAAGGCTTGTTATAGGCCATGCTATACCACTAGCCCTGCCCCCTGCATTCTCATAACTGAACCATTTTTAAAATCCTGGATCTGTCTCGCCATTTTTTCCAATCTTATGCCAGCACTATTTGTAGTTTCCCCACCTGTTACCGTGTGTATTACATTGTAACTGTTTGCATATTGCTCTACACTTCAGTGAGCTAACAGACTGACTGCGGTGTAGTATATAAATCACCATACACATTTCCCAGTTTTTCATTTGATGCTACATTCTAAACTGTGCAAAGCATCTGTTGAAACCTCTGATATTATTTAGTTCATTATCTAATCTGTCTTTTTGAGTTGCATCTACCCAGACAAGAACTATCAAACAAAAAAGGCAACCTCCAGAGGCTAGCTCAAGGGGTAAAAGAGTTCAGGTATCATGGTTTCTTCTGAAATTTTTAATAGAAATATGTCAAATGTGAGGTCTGAGAGCTCCTCTCATTCATGACATTTGTGATCTTGTGTAGTGCTGCCTGGCAGTTGCCATCACCAGAGGGTTTTCCCTCTGCTATATTACATCTTTCAGCACTCACATTGCAGGTTGTGGTTGTTATTTACTATCACAGTACTGCTTAGTGATACTGTGGCAGAGACCAGATGTTGAATGTTTCCTACTAACATCTGCCGCAAAGCCTCTCTGGGAATCAGGACCACTGGCTGCAGGCTATAAGGCTGCAAGTGTGGCCCTACAAACAGCAGGGGCATCCCTTCCAGAGTATAAGAGATCCTGAATGACTGAGCAAACCTGACATACTAGAATAATGCTAGGCATTTTCATGTGCAGGCTACACACAAACCTGAGAGACAAACATGGAGGTGAAGGGTGTGTGGCAGGTAAAGCACACTGTAATCATAATTGTTCTGTAGGATCCTCAGGCCTTTTAAACAGAAAAAGCCTCTGCTTCAGGGAGTTTTTATTCCAGACAGACATTAAGGACCAAAGGAAGCATTGCTGACACTATTTTAGAGCTTGTTTATCTTCCAGTGAGAGCAGACTAATGGGCTAACATTTAGCTTTTTTTGGGGGGGGAAATTTTACCTGAATTTACTTGCTCAAGGTCATATAGGGCATCTTAAGCTGGTGTGGGTCACCCCATGTCTCAGCCCCGTGATTTCCCCTCCGCACAAAGGGTTGGCAAAAGCCAGTGATGTCAGTGTAGTCAACATTTTCTCCATACTCCTGAAGCCCAAGCTATGCTTTGGTAGTATTTGTCTGTCCTATAAATGTTTCTTGCTACACTTCATCCATGGCTGAATTTCAGGAACAGAGAAAGTCGTCTCTATATATAGCTGATTAAATACTTCAGGATCTTCTGACAATGTCAGTTACTATGAAGCCAGCAATGCATTTTTTTAACTCTTCCTCCATTTTTATTTCCAAACCTGTCATTTGAAATATTAAAAAAATAGTTATAATGTATACTTCTGTACAGTTAATATCACCACACATGAGTAGCATGGGGATTTTTCAGAATTAAAGTTTGTGTCTCTCAGTGTGAGATGTGTGAGGGCTAATATGTTCACTGTCCACGGTGCTTTTCCTTAGCTCAGACAAAAATCAGAATTTTGGTTCCCAGATGCATGCTTCTCTTCTTTGCTCTCTTTCTGCCTTCCTTCCATGTCTGTTCATTTCAGAAATATGAAGAAGTTTAACATTTATTCATATTGTCTTTACATATTGAGGTTTTTTTTCCCTGAATGTTGTTACAGTTTAAGATCTGAAACTGAAAACTGAGCTTTAGTTAGAAAAGCTCTTTGATTCTCAAGGAGCTTAATGCAAAGTGTGCCAGACGGTTTTCACTTAGGTGGTATTAGATTCAAAGATCCTTCATAAGTTGCAAATCTGCTAAGAAATACTCAAGAGAGTTCACCCACAGACCTGCTGCTCCTGGTAGGAAAGTTCTGGCCTTCTTGGTGCTCATTGTACATGGAAAATGATATCTTGTTACCACAGTGTTCTCCTGGGGTAAAGGCATTCTCCTGGGTAGGCCCTTCCTAGCATTTATGTTGGCATGTACTAAAACTGCATGCCTTTTGCCACATAGAAGATAAAAACAGTTGACAATTCAGCTCTGTCATGTCCATTTCTGATCTCCCTGTTCCACCTTATTTTTTCTAATCTGTTTGGCAATCATAAGTATTCTTTTCATCTTACCACATTGTGGGCAATCTGTGTAATTTCTTCCTCAAATTTACCTGCTGACTCTTGGGTATCTTGCCATGTCAGCTTAAAATTCCATATCTATGAGATTCACTGTGTTTCTTGCTCTTTCTCTACTTGGGACTTCTGTCCTTTTCTTTCCTGCTCAGCTTGCTTATTTCTGTTTTGATTTGATTTTCTTTCTCCTTAGGCACACATAGATTGTAGCTGTGTGACTCTGCCAGCTTCAGTGGGGATAGTCCTAACCTACCTCTGATGTGGGAATAAGCTGATTGAAGCACACTGCTTTATTCATACTACTCCGCTGGGCACAGCTTTCCTTTTCTCTAGGTAAGCTGGAAGAGGCAGCTCCCTTTCCACTTCAAGTTTGGCATCAGAGCTCCATTTTGGCTCTCTTTCCACTACAGACCTCCATTCATATGCTTCTCATTACCATCTACACTGTTCGTTTATGAAATTAAATTAAAGTAGTAAACAAAATACCAGATACTCCTCCTAAAGCTCCATCTATAAATATCTCCCCTGCCTACTCATGCTGTCTGATTAAGGGGCAGTAAGCAGTTACTTAGAGAATGTAAAACAGGTCATATTCCACAAAGATAAGCAGTTTTTATAAAATGGATATATTTCATTTAGCTTCCTATTTCGTAGGTTAAAAGCCCAACTGTCTCAAAATGCACACTGATGAAGTTGAAGCCTCCTATTTTGACATTTTCAGAATTAAACAATCACATTTTTCATTCTGAAATATTTTTCTCATCCAAAAGGAACTAATATAACCTACCCAAGGTGGATTTTGAAATATTTGCTCCTAATATAAAAATGTGAGTTTATTCCTATTTGGAATTGACTTTTTTTTTTTATCTGTCAGACTGAGAGATACTATTTTAGCTATTGGTTCCTTGGAAAAATGATGACATTTTTGTTTTCTTTGTTTTGTTGTGAAAGTAGTAAGTTTACATCTGTACCAAGTAACCATGAAAAAATGAACAGTACCTTTGCAGCAGTGGCTAGCTATGTTTTGAGCAAATCCAGTTATTTTATCAAAAACTTGGTATCTTTCTTTCAGAATTCTATACAATCTTGGTAGATTTCCTGTTGATTTCCCGAAATCTAGGCATGTATCTAAGTCTAGTCATAATCCATTGTGTGAACGGATACTCTTTATCATCATCATGCCTCCATTTTTATTTCATGACACAGGTACTCTGGGCCTGTGTTACAGGCTGAGGGCCAACAAATAAAATGTGGCTTTTAACTATTACCTCCCAGTATGAAGCCATTGGTACTGGTAAGGCTCACCTATACTGCACAGAGGGGAGTGGTATGCTACCACCTGAATTTGTCCACGTAGATCTCCAGACACGGCAGTGCTGAGAAAAGGTGTGAAGCTGGTTGCGATGGCTCACCTCTAATGAAGTAGTGCATGAAAGGTCACAGGTCTTGTCAGCGCAGAAGAACTCTTTGCACAGGGGACAGCCCTGGTTCAGAGCATTATATCTTAACTTCTTGGACTTTTCTGACTTCTTCCTGCTTTTCCTCTAGAAACTCTGTGATGTGTATAGTGAATTAAAAAAGGATGGTTTTACTGACTTTGAAGGCTTAAAGTCATTTAGGTCATTGAAATTGAACATGCATCACAAACCACAGATGACTATCCCTCTATAAAAATAAATGACACAAATTACACCAGTGTACACATAATGTGTACGTACACAAAATATTTTTGGTTTGTAATTGCTATTTGATACTGCCTGAGAGTATTCTAAGAGAATGTCTATTTGCATTTGAACAAAAAAGTCTGCGCATAGCTTTCATCAATATTTTCTTCATTATATGGAAGGAAATGTAAAAACCTTGAGAATATTTGCATTCAGCAGGTGAAAAGCATGTGGTTCTGATTTTGCTGCATAGATTTGGAGTTTAATTTTTTTTAGACTATTTATCATACAATACGTATAGCAGTCTTTGGAAGGTCAGCTTACTTTGACTGCACGGAACATGTTGCAATTCTCTTCTGAATTCCAATTTGCAACCTTAGTGCTGCATTCATCAAGTTTTTTGGAGCTAATGGGTAGGTATTACCTGTGCATGTATGTATGTTCTAAATTGCATAGACTTGTGGGACAGAAGGTGCCTTGACAAAAAGCAGCATTTTGGTTAGCAACATGAAGTGGAGGACACGTGCTGTCTAGCTGTTGTTTTGTTTCTTCATTCACATTGGCTTAGAGATCTATGGTTGCCTTTACTGAACATAGTTCTCCCTTATATCTTCGTCTTTTATGGCTTCCAAAAGCTCGGTTTTGGTGAGCTTTTTCTTTTTGGAAGTAAAGTTCGAATTGTATCCAGTGTGGACACTGGTATAGAGGATGACCTTGGCGGATGATAGAATGGCAGGCTCCACGAAGAACATAGTAAACTTGCCAATTCCCAGAAGTAAGGTTGTTGCCAGGGCAACTGAAATTAAATGGCAGGGGAGATACAGGACAGGCTTTGCCAGAATGCTTGATCTCAGTGACATCTTTTCAGATTTTACCCTGTGGAAGCACAGGTAAATGGTTCTTGTCACATTTAGAAAGACCTTTGCATGTACTTCTTGGTGCTTGCTTTGGGGATGTACTAAGCATGTTTCTTGGACAAAGAAGATATATGTTGCTTTTTTAAGTTATGCTTCCACACTTTCTGGTTTAACTCCAATCCTGATTTCCACTGGAAATTGTTTCACATTTCGGGTGTCCTTGTCTGCACTAGCGCTTGTGATCCTTAATCCAAAAAGGAAAGTAGGAAGTGACTCAAGGGTCCACACAGACTTCAGACTAATGATAGACAATGTCATACTGCATCAGCAATCATAGATGGGTCTGGACAAGTAGAAATACACGTCAGTAGGAAAAAAAAAAAGTCAGGTATTTTATCGAATTAGAAGAAGACACAGACGAGTAAATGGTAATTTTTGGCGAGAGCGCTTACGGGAGGAGGGTTGCCCCGGCCAGCTCCCCCTTTCGGAGGCTGTCTCTCTCGCTGCCTTGCGCAGAAACAGCGCGCTCCTAGCCCCGCTCTGTCCCGCCCGCAGGGGCGGCGATCCCGGCCCGGCCGAGGGCGCCCCGCCGCCTGGAGCGGGGCCGCAGCCGCCGCCGCGCCACGTGACAGCCCGGCGGGGATAATAAGCCGCAGCAATGAGCCGCGCTGGGCTTCTCCGGAGGGTCAGCCGCAGGGACCTACAGCAGCAGCAGTAGCAGCAGAGAGAGAAAGGGAAGAGGGCAGGAGAGAGAGGGAAGGAAGGTCACCATAGGTCAGCACCTACCTGACAGTTTCAGCCTCTGCTCTCAGCAAGACTCATCAGTATTCACTCCCTGTCGTTTCGCAAAAAGAGAAATAAGAAAGAAAACAGACACTGCTACCTACAACCCATCTGCAAGTTAACTGAGCTTAAAAAGTATACATACATTTAAAACTAGTAGAAGCCACAGCAGCTGAAGCTGATCCCCAGGTAGCATGAATAGCATGAACCAGATAGAAACAAACATGCAGTACACCTACAACTATGAAGAGGATGAGTACATGACCCAAGAAGAAGAATGGGACAGGGACCTGCTCCTGGACCCAGCATGGGAGAAACAGCAAAGGAAGGTCTGGAAATAAAGCGTGTCTGTATATGTGCTTCTGTGTGGAATGATGCTCTAATTTATTGCTGTGCTGCATCTGGATTTGCCAGGGCTGTGCAGTAATGGGTTCTAATTTTGTAAGAGAATGTATTTTACATCATATAAAGCATAGATATAATGTATATTAGCTATGCCATATTTTGTGGATAAAGCATTCACTTTTTGGATTTTTAAGTGAAACCTATGTAAGATGGCACTAATTTATGGGAGTCAGGAGTTTATATTGCACTGGAAAGATTCTGTCAGTACCTCTATATTTATATATTAGTTGTTGACGGAGATTTCAGTAATTTTAAACTTCGCTTCCTGGATCCTACTTTCGGAAAGCAGAATCTGAATTGATGTGTGTGCCTGATTGGTTCTCAAGAACAGTAAACTGCAATTGTAAACAGGGAGATGAATGAGGTGGTTCAAAATTGGTATGCAGACAAAGTTTGCAATATTTCTGAGAGCAGACTTTGAAATTGTGATCCTGCAAGTCAGATCTCATTAGAATTTATTATTAATTCAGACTGAATGATCTGACAAGGAAAATATTGCTTAAAAATACATCCAGACTAGATCTGGAAGACTGTATTTCATGATTAGGTTCTCACATGCCAGTTCACTCCCTGGGAAAAAACAAATCTGTAAACTCCTTGGAATATACCATTGTACAGGGAATGCTTCATGCCTTTTAGGTGTAAGAAAACCATTGTGCCAGCAAGTACTACCCATGCTCTTATTCTGAATATAGGCAGAGATTATAATCCCATCAGCAGTCTTGTCAAGGGTTTGGTACTTTAGTAATATTTGCAATATCTAATTTCAGAACACTGAGTTTTGAACAGCATATGGAAAAGAGAGAAATGAAGTATTGTAAAGGATTTGTTACTTCCTAATGCAAAAGGTGATGCTGAAGTCATATCTGACAGATCTGAGATTAAAAGGTTATCTGCTGGTTACAAGAATGAAAAAAAAACAGCAGAAGGAGAGAGAGAGAAATGATGCTCTAGACAATACAGTTGAATATGCTTTTTGTTATAGGTGAGCAGCTCACTTCAAGAACTTAAGTAGAAGTTGCCAAATTATATCTGATGATATTTTGTCCCACTGTTACAGTCACAGCTTCTGTAAAAGCTGTACTATAAAAGTATAGCTGTAAAAGTAGGAGCTGTTAGAATCATTGGGGCCAATGGCTTTGCTTTGTCATTTAAATCGGTAGAGCCAATATTTTACTCTCAGTTTTTACTTGTCTCCTTCTTACTGTGAGTTTTAGCTGATTTTATTCATTTTCTTACATTCACATCTGCTCAGATCCTGCTGTATGAGTATAGTGGAAGAAGTTCTGAGCTAGGTTGAAGTTAACTTTTCTTCACCCACCAGCTGCTGTTACTCCTAACCAATTAGTAAACCATACTCATGAACATGGACATTTGTTTTAATTTACACTCTTTAGATGGCAAACTACTCTTTTATGTTTTATAATGAGAATGGAATTGGTGTTAGTGCTTAAGTGCTTAGTGATTTGAAAGTACTCAGCCATAACAGGTCATGGTTACATCTGATTAGGATTCAATTGTCCAGCGTTTCAGAGAATGCTGTTTTCAAAGTAAAGACATAATGGACAGGTTACTACATAGTCAGCAGTCTAATGCTGTTTTTCTACAGTGCAGATAAATGATAAAAAGTAAAGAGAATTTGGATTCTGTAGGCTTTCTTATGTTTGCATTAAATCTGTTGACTTACAGAAGAAAAATGTGTACTCTTATGATAGACTTAATAAAATTTCAAGACTTCTGTCTCTCTGATGCTAAGACAGTTGCAGAAAATGCTTTCTTTATTTATTAGGAGAAGATTGCAGATACATGGGCACAGATCTTTGTTCAAACTGGTAATATAATATTGAAAAGTGATCTCAGTGGAGCCCTGGCAGTTGGCAGCATATATTTTCTATTAGGCAGTCTTGGAACAAACCAAAAATAAATGCCATTGTTTCTATTGTGGGCTGCCCTCTCCAGACTTGCCATTTTAGTGATATGCCTGGTATGAGATCTGTCAACAGATGCTGGTAACACATGATGACGTCCATAGGATTACAATGGATGTGACGCCTAATTATAACCATGGTTCATAGAGTATTATGGACTGCTGTAATCCAGGTTCCTTGGTGGTTGCAAATGTCAGAATAAATATGAAGTATACTTTTAAGAAAGGAGGCTGTGTAGTACCTCAGCTTTCTCTCTCTGAATGTGAACACCAATTTAAATGCTTTGGTTAGGGTAATATTTAGCCTGTGTCAAATCAAGAAATCAAGAAAATACAGCAATTTGACCATTTTCTACATTAGGCACTGTTGGTAAAAACTCAAACAGGATCATATGGTTGGAAGTTTCAGGCAGAAACTATAAAGAAAGACTGAATAACAACAACAAAAAAATGTATTATGGATGGGCATGCTGTCTTCGGTAGGAACTCATTAGAAAACTACAGCCTTGGTGTCTTTTGAACATGTAGATGGGAACCATGGGATTGGAAACTTCTGAAATCTGCTGCTTGACCCAGTACATTTCCACTGGCCACATGTGCTTAAACAGCAGTTGAAAGATCTATGAAAGTGGCCCCTTGTTTCTTCAGTACTACATGGAAATAAAAAAGTATTGGAAATCAAAAATTCTGGACAAAGGGAGTGAGATTCTCTTCTACACTCTACTCTGTAACCTCAGGTAAGATCAGCTCACTTCAGATCTCCATTTCCCACTCGTGAAAAGAGGACAGCAGTGATATTTAGAACAACAGATGGAAGTGGTTGGTTCTATGGTATGTCAGACTAGTAATTAGATTGCTTTCAGTTCCTACCCTGCTGGACTGGAGGGGAATAAAAATCATACTAGCTCTCATAGTGGAAGACTTGAAACATGATATGTCTTCTCTCTATGATAAGCTTATTTCTGAAGTTTTCGGAGCTTGTTGAACTTTTTTTGGAAACGTTTTAGTTTTCAGTAGCCTGTATCTCAATATAACCAAAAGGAACATAGGAAAATGCAGTGTCCCTTAGCTTAGGAAACCAAGCACAACAATACTACTCAAGATGCAAATGTATTGTTTGAAGCAAGTTTGAACTGCCAGCGCTACTTAGCGAGCTGTGCGTTAAACAGTGCTCTTTCTTATTTGTAACTTTCGCTATAAATAGTTTATTATAGGAGTGTGCTTTTTTAAACTTTAACATGAAATGTGGTTTGTTAGTTTTTCAAGTAAATCTTAAGCCTTCAGGCTAGAGAAAAGATCTGAAGTTGTGACACCAGTGTGATCCCTTCTTCAGGACAGTTGTATTGTACTGTAAAGCACTAAACTGGCTCCACGTATTCGTAAGTGTCTTCTGCAGTCATTCGGACTTGTCTCTGACACTGCTGCACCAACGTATGTAAGGAAAGAACTGGAAACATACTCCTTGCCTTACTGATATTATTATCGATGAATGTTCTTATTCTAGCTTACTGTATGGCCCTGATGCCACTGCTTCGTTAATGCAAAAGGGTTATAATGTAGGTGTCAATGCAATTTCTAAACAAGAAGACTCAGAATATTTATTTACCTGGATATTACACTCTTTGTGAATGCAAATCTTCTTGATGACACTGAATGCTGTGTATACGTGAGGACTTTGGAAAAGGTTCTTTAGGAAAGAAGCTGTGTCTTTTCCAGCCTTCAGCAGTACATATCAGATTACATTTTCAGGGTGACATATAAGGATTTATCTGCATTACCTCCTTTGGTTGGTAACACAATTCTGTTGTCCTTGCAAATAAAAATGCATTTGGAAGCCACACGTATGGCAGATTATTTGGAAGAAGCTACCGGCACTATGTATTATGGACATCGTCCTTATTTTTCTAGTGTTGCTGCAACTTCAATAGGTTCAGCAGATTTGAGAGATTCATTGCAACCTGAAAGAGGAGTTGACCTTGTGTTCAGTCTGACTTCAGCATCTATAAATAGAGTTACTGTCAGTGTCCCAGATTCACTCTGGAGTTTGTGTGGTCTTCTATGGATGAAATCTAAATTGATATCTTATCAGAAACCTCTTCCTGGAAGAAGTCTACTGGTGAGTGAGAAGACAGATGAAGTGGAAGGAAACAGCTTCATTCTTTGACTAGGAAGAGAAGGAGAGAAATAACCAAGCCTGAATGAATGAAAAAGAAAAGTTAGGCATAAAAACATTGGCAGGAGAGGCTGGATCCCACCAGCAAAATTCAGTACTGTAGAACCATCCCTTGTGGATTGAAATAATTGTCTTGGAGAATATAGCAGTATCAACAGTGTGTACAGGGCATCACAACCCATGCCTAGCATTTTTACTGAGATTACCTGGAAATAATCAAAGTTGGGATTCAGGGGGAAAAGGGGTGATTTTTTTTTTTTTTTTTTTTCTTTTAGACAGTGCAAAATTCTTTCCTTGAGCAATCAACCTCGAGGGTTTTTGATGAAGCGACACTTTTAACCCATGCGGAATGCCAGTGGGATTGTTGAGAACGCAGGGATTTCCCTCTGCAAGTACGCAACAAGAATAGGGTCTCAATGAAAACTATTGGTGAATGGGAGGGAGGCAAAAGGTACACTCCGTTCTAAGAGAGCATCAGCCTTCTCATTACTTACTCCTAGTACTTACCTGGTAGCAGTTGGATATTTCTTAAAAAGATGGGGGTTCTGGGTTGAGTAGCTTTAGGACTAACTTCAGTAGGGGATTTAATTTGTTAGAAGGAAAATCCCCCAGAGTTGCAAGCAGAATAATCATCAGTGGAAAAATCATGTGGTCTAATGAGTCCTACACTGCGGTTCTCTGCCTCCAATAGCTTTTATGCACAGCATTTGGATGACATAGGTGTTTGGGGAATTTTGTAGGTTGAAATGCAGGATTTTCTATTACTACTAATAGTTAGAAAAGGAAATAATTTCACCTTTTTTGACTTATTTTTTTCTAGTATTCATCCAGTACTGTGACTGTCTTCTGTAGAAGAACAATGTCTTGATATATGCCACTATAGCTAGAGAGTGTACCTTACAGTAACATGAAGTTTCAACACTCCAAGACCAAATGCTTCTCCTTCAGGTGGATCAGTAATTTTCAATCGGAGCATGCCAAAATGCCTAATATTAAGAACACACACATAAATAATCTCTTGTTTCCTTTTAAATCCTGGATGCTCTTTAAGTGACCTTCTCAGTGGTATATGGCCCCATATAGGGTCTGACTCAGAACTTGGTAGTCAGTGGATGGGCTTAATTTTTTTTCTGCCTCAGCATGTATTCATTTTTCAGCATATACTATAACTCTCCTAAATATTAGACACTGATGCCACAGAAAGACATGGAGTTGCAGTTTCTCCAGTCTTGTGAAGAGTTTCCATGAGGGCAGAGGGACTGTGTGTAGAAATATGGGATGTGTTTATGGCTTCTTCAGTACGATTGGCCTCTTAGAGATTAGTGCTTGTTAAAATAGTAACATGTTAAATTCCTCTTGCTGATGTTACTTGCATGGAATGGTGCTTGAGAAGAGCACGCTGAAAGGATAGTGGAACGATCATATTTTGTCAGTGTGCTTCATATTCTGTCTTGGAAGCTGTCAGTAAGGTGTGCAGCTAAAGAGGGCCCTGAATACTGTGGTGCTGATATGTTAAGGAAAATTCAAAGAAAGCTATTATGAAATTCACTTAACTATAAATGTTTATGGAGCTAGGTTTGTTTGTTTGTTTTTGTTTTTTTCAAATGGGAAGTTTTTCCTTATTAAGTGTGAGAAATCAATTACTCAATATTATATTTTTTATTTAAACTCAAACAGCTCTCTCAAGGTTCTGTATGTTTTTGTTAGTGTTGTCGAATGGGTAATACCTACAGTACCAATTCAGCTGTTAATTGCCACTCACCCCCAATAATCTGCCAGCAACAGAACTGTGTCGTTATGAAAATAAATTTTAAGAACTATTTTGTAATAAGAAAAAAAGGTTACATCCACTCACAGATACACATCACAGCCTCCCCTGAAATTTGTGTAGTAAAGTGTCTGCAGATATGCTGATCCAATTAGTAAGACAATAAGGATTGGAAGAAAGTGGGTTTCCATAAGCTGCAACCAAGGTGCTTAAGAGCTAGAGGAAAGCTGTGTGTTAAGCAGTGGACTTTGCTATAATCTCTTGGGGCTGGGAGGTCTGCATCTTTCTGTGGATCTGTGTTTGGGTTGCTGGAGAGCTGAAGAGAGTGGCATGGGAGGTGTTTACTTGGAAGAACACTGAAGGTCTTCAGCCCTGAGACTGCAGTAAATAGGGAATCTATGCTCATATGCTCATACAATTCGTAGCCCTGTGCAAACAAAAGCAGGGCTTAGGTATATTCTGTAAATTAATGAATCCCAGTAAGAAAATATGATTGTGTCACCATTTCCAAATCAAACTAAGACTAAGCTGAATTTTGACTACTTTTTGTCAATGGGGTAGCACAGTTCAAAATCTTGCACCAGAGCTCTTCCATCCTCTTACAAGTAAGGCAAAAGGAGTTTCATCATTATGATGGAAAAATTTGATACCAAATGCCTAACAAAAATTTAATCACTGTTGCATAAATTCTTATCCATTTAATGATGTTTAGTTTAGGTTGTAATTTCTGTATTGCACTATACAGTTCTACTGAATTAATTTCAGTGAGACTGAGAATTAGGATTTTCTTTAGTCATGAATGGTAAATGCTATCTAGATATTAGTAGTATTTTAGAAGCTGTACTGCAGAGCCTGCTTGCAGAACACATTCGATTTGTATCTGGAATGCAGGTGGACACGATGCAGGAAGAAACGTGTCAGTGAAATAGAATTAGATGGGAATTTGTGCTGCTTAGCTTTGTTCCAAGTCGAAAGACACCCATCCTATATGTTATTTTATATCCTTGCAAGCAAACAAATATAAAAGTGCTTACACAGTTGGCAAAGTTGAGTTCTTTTGGCTGGCTTTACTGCCAAGCATAATTTTTTCTGAGCCTTAATTGTCGGGATAAACAATGTGTAACTGATGGGATATTCCTCTACTGTGAGCAGTGAGAAGTTGCTGACTCTCAGTGCATGTGTCCTTTATGCCTATGCATCCTTTACTCTCAGCTGATACCAGAAGGAGAATGTGTTCATACTGAGCACTCTATTTTGTCCTAAATTAAATTTCATTCTTAGTAGTTTGGGGTGATTTTCAAGTCTTCATTGTTTGAAGAACATCATTTCATGGTGTGCTGTGATAATAACATTTGTTCTTATAATATCACTGAATTTGTTGGTTTTAAATCTGCTTCATGTTGAGAGACTTGATGTATATAAGCTGATCATAACTATACAGGTGCTATATGATGCTCTTTTTCTACCTGATAAAATTTGGCATGTATTTAAAGACAGAAGTCTCCTCTTTCCACATAATTTAACCAGCAAGCACAATGTTATGATCACCCTCTGTGACTGTTTCTGTACGTATTCTGCAGCAGCTCTTCTGTTGGCAGTAGAAGTTACTCCTCAGATCAAGATAGCATGGTCCTAGTAATCCTCAGACTACTGGTGTGAAAGGATTACAGGGCAGGTGTTGCAGCTCTGCAGGAACCAGAGCATCTGCAGAGAGAGAGAAGACTTTGAAATGCAATGTTCTCCTTTTAGGAAAGTGTCTCACTTGAAATGGTAGCTTGTGGAAACACACTTCATTCTTTAGAAAGCCTGTCCAGAGAAAAGCAGAAGCTGACAGTTGTCTGGCTAATGTTGAGTTAGTGTTTATATTTGCACCTTAAATTTCCTTGTGTGCACACAGGTGAGACAATTAGTCCTGAATTTGTGTCCTAAGTGTGAGAATGGGCACTGCTGCTCCTATGTCTTGTCACAATTTTCTCTGCTTTTGGAGTTATAAGGCCACATCACTTTGTCCATGTCTTCATCTCCAAAACAGTGGTTATAATACCCATGTGCTGGCTTTACAGACGAAAGTGCTAAGTGTTTACTGTACTTGGTATGAGTAAGATTTTCCATTTACTTCAAATGCTTCCTTCCAACAGCTCTTAACTGTCAGAAACCCTTCAACTTGAAATCTGATGCTTGTTCTTACTTCTCTTCAAAATCCTGTAAGCAAAATCAGTTCAGCCATCCGTTACTTTGATAGCTGGCAGAACCTTATTTAGAGCAGATGGCTCCTACTCTGAACTGCCCCCTAGAAAAGCCTTGCTAACCCCCACTACCATAGCAGGAGTCTGCGGAGAGTGACTACCCTAGTTTAAAATTAGCATCTGTGATTATTCCTTAAGCATCTAAGGAAACACTTGTATTTTTTATAGGTGTTGAACACCCAGGCATTTCCACTGACGTCAGGAGGAACTTCTGTCTGTTTTGCACCTCTCAAAATCAGCCTGCTATTTTGGCACTTACAGAAAGGCTTAACCATCTAGTGTTAAGTGATTTTTTTTTTTTAAACTCTGTTTTATGTTTAATCTTGGCACCAGTTTAGCTTTTCACTACTGCAAGACTTAAGCCATTGCACTCTTTAATATAAAAAAAACTGGTACCCAGCTGCACTAAATACAAATAAAAATTACATAAATGATTATGTGTGTGTAGCTCTGGGGGATTATTTCGTCTGGAGGAGTTTCTTTAGGCTATGGAAAACCTCTATAGTCCAAATTTGTCTACAGGTCTACTCTGGAGTGCGGTTCCACCATGCATTTTCTTTGGCAGAGCAGCTGATTACCTTCGACTCTACTCTTATTCATAGACTTCCAGCCCCCTTCATTTGCTGGTACAATGATCATCTGCTGTATACGAGATCACTGAAGAAATTTGAAGCAATACTCCCCGTTCTCACTGCTTCTTAATCCCAAGTCATTTCAGTAATGCAGTTTGCAGTGCAGCCCCACAAGCACTGAGACCCCACCTGGAGTTCTGCATCCAGCTCTGGAGCCCTCAGCACAGGCAACACATGGACCTGTTGGAGAGGGGCCAGAGGAAGCCACAAAAATGATTTGGAGGGCTGGAACAGCTCTGCTGTGAGGACAGCCTGGAAGAGTTCGGGTTGTTTAGCCTGGAGAAGGTTCCAGGGAGACCTTACTGCAGCCTTCCAGTACTTAAAAAGGGCTTTTAAGAAAGATGAGGACAGACTTTTTAGCAGGATCGGTTGTGACAGGACAAGGAGTGATGGTTTTAAACTAAAAGAGGAAAAATTCAGGCTAGACATGAGGAAGAAATTTTTTACAGTCAGGTTGGTGAAAGTGGCCCAGGTTTCCCCAGAGAGGTGGTAGATGTCCCATCCCTGGAGACATTCAAGGCCAGGCTGGAAGGGGTTCTGAGGACCTGATCTAGTTGAAGATGCCCCTGCTTATTGCAGGGGCTTGGACTAGATGACCTTTGAAGGTCCCTCCCAACATAAACTATTCTATGATAAGCAGCTGTATTTGTACAGGTACATATTATGTAAGATGGACTTATCATCCATCTGGCATTGATACTAAAAGAGAAACAAAATGCTGTACATGAGGCTGAAGTTTGCTTGCTTTCCTTTTGTCTATGGCCTTCATTTCCATGAAGGAGCACAGGTCCCAGCATGGCTCCTGTTAAGAAGAGATGTGTTATAAGCAAAGAACTGTGTGTTTAATTGACAAAGCAGTTTGCTTATCACAAACACTGTACTGTCTAAAACACGTGCTTGTGCTTTCAGCGGTTACAGCCATCATTGTTTGTTATTTACCCATCTATTCTTAGGTAAGTGCTTTGAGAACGGGTTAGTTAAATTATATATGCATATATAATCAATCCATCCAAAGATCCCGAGCAATGTTTTGCTTTTTAATCTGTTTTTAAGAAAAGCTTGGTAATTTAGGAACCTGAACCTCACAAAAAATTATTTAGGAACTCTGGAATTTTTCTGAAAGTCTACTGTCTTATGGGATATTTAAAATGTTTTAGAAAATGTTACTCTACAGCTAACACCTCATTAAAAACATCAGAGCTTGAAAAAATCAACCCAATATGTTTAATTAGTATTTTTAACAGCAGAAGTTACCATAATCTTTAAAAAACATTCTTAAAACAAGCATGAAATCAAAATTGCTTTTTTTCTTAGTCATTAATTATGATAGTAAAGAAACTAACATGGAACATTCTCTATAAGAATCTCAACTGAAACCTTAGTTTAGATTACAAGTGGAACTAGATTTAGTGATCTTCAAAGGTACTAAAAAACAGAGTGCAAAGATGACATGTACTGTATAAATATCATGGAGTCTGACTATTGACAGACTTAAATATGTGTGTTTGGAATTGGAAAAAATTATATATATATATATATATATAATGGATTTGCTTACTCATCTGGCAATGTGGTATGCAATTACTGAATAAAGATAGCATGGTGAAGAAAATTGACAGAGAAAGCAAGGGAAAGACATTTGGAAATCCAGTCAACTAAATCCCAGATTAGCCTACTTTAATTAATCCTTCTATTTCCAGAGGACATACCTTTAGTTCCTTCTATACTGTAATGTGTGAATGTTTCTTTCATCTCATCCTAAATAGTATTTGGTCATTTAGATATGTAGCTGCTGAAAAAAAAAAAGATAGCCAGGACTATCTGTGATAGTTTAGGAGCTCTTGGGAAACTGGGAAGAGCACTTTAGGGCACAGCTTGTACAAGAAGGACCTGAGACTGGAAAGGAGAATGGAAGATACGATCTCTTTATAAAAAGGTTATTTGGCACTGATAGGGTGGCGGTACTACATGTTATTTTTAATATACATGAGAGAAAACCCCAGGCAGTATAAAGGGCGTAAACTTCACCTTTAAAGTACACCTGCAAATTTGACCCTTGCAGATCCACCACAGTATTTGAGACCCTGTTTGGATTACCTGTACTTCATTTTTAACTCTCCACAGGGAGAGGCAAAGATAACAGAGATTTTGCTTTTGTTCCATAATAGTGAACAGGTGGCCAGTTGGAAAAGTAAACAGAGCAAGAGAAAAAAACAGAAAAAAGGCTGGTCTCAAAACTGTTATTATTGCTGAAACAGTTCCCTCCAAATCTGTTGGCATTTTTACTGTGAATCCTTTTCTGAAGATGCCTTCTAGTTTGTCGATACTCTTGTGAAGGAGAAGTGCTGAACATGGAAGGTGGGGATCCAGGATTAACTCTTTCTGAGCCATGTAGAAATTAGTAAATTTATTTTGACCCTATAACCTTTCGACTTTTTGTTGGATATTTTGGTCCCATGACATACTAAATGCCTCTTTCTATCCTTGCATTTCTTAGTTTTTCAGTAGTTAGGTCCAAAACGTGCAACTTAAATGTAGCTCTTTGTCTAACTAGTGCTTACAGTGAGACCTCCCAAATACCCCTTTGCTCAGTTGGAGTTTCTAACAGAACCTACGCACTTTACTCTCTGAAAACTCTTTGCTTAGGTCCCCTGTGTACTACCTGATTGGCTGGGAAGAGGCCTCTTTTTGACAGCACTTTATGAGATATGAATATATATTCCTGTATAAATGCAAAGATGCAGTCATTATTACATGTATGAGAGAGTCTATTAAAGCTTTTATAAAAATGTGTACAGCATTTCTTTGCTCTACTCAAATTTGTGCAGTGTAGTGGCAAATCTATTTTAATCCTCTGACAACTGTGCATGAACTGATTTATTTGTAGATATGTGCTGTAGGGTTTTGTGGTGTAAAGTGATCAGAAATGCTGTGTAAGATCTTAGTTGTTATAGCCATACTACTTCAGGTTGCAATGTCAGAATTACTTGTTTTTATAATGTAAATTCAAGCTCTGCACAGTGCAGTGTATTGGAACAGAGAATATTTGGTTAGTATGCTCTAAAGTTAGGTTACCCTATTAGAGGAAAATACTGTTGTGCCATGCAAATAGTTGGCAGTCCTCAGAGGTTCAGTCTGGATGCTGTGCACTCCCAGTCCCGCTGTGTGGGAGTACCGTGTCTCTATCAAAAAGGCACAGGCCAATGTGGGCGATGCTTCTCTATTTCTGCAGATTTCAGTAGGAGATGTTTTGAAGGACAGAATTTGGCAGTGTTGCATGTTAAAAAACCCCACAACAAAACAACAAAACAAAAAAACCCACACAAAACACCCCTCCTCCCCCCCACCAGCCTCCCCAAAAACCAACCCCCAAAAAACCTACCATGCTCTGTTAATTGTTAAATTATTAAATGCTAGAAACAATATGGCCTATTGAAAGAGATCATTTCCATAACCTTTTCCTTAAAGGGAAATACAAAATCAACATCTGAAAATAAAATAAAACAAAAGACATTGACCCAAAATAGATTATTCAAGATTTTGCATTTATGTTGTTCCATTAGTCCCTCTTTTGTTTGTTTTTGCTTTGTTTTAAAGCTTTACTCCCATTTAAGAACGGTTCTGAATCTGAACCTGATACTTTTCTCACCAATATTTGTTTTTTGAGGCTTGTGAAATAAAAGATCTTTCACTTGCTACAGCATTTTAAATTTGCAAAATGTACATGAGACTGTAAAATACTGCACAATCATTCCATTTTAGAGATGAACAGAGCCCTCCTAATTCTGCATTTAGAACTCTCAGTCCACGTGGCATATTTACATTTCACCTCTACTGTGGGATAAAGATTTTGGACAAATGTATAAAGCAGTTATAGTACTTGAATGAAGTTGTACAAAAAGCTGTGGAAGAGAAGGACTCAAATGTTGAGTCTTTACTCACTATCTTTTCACCCTCATTAAAGAAAGCAATTTAATATGGGGGCTATTATAACTCAGAAATTTGTTAGTAATTTGAGAACTTTATGTTTACTTCACAGATTACACCATTTATTTACCATTGTGTAGTGCTAATCTTGTACCTTGAACATTTTGATTCATTCAATATTGGTATGCAATAAAAAAATTCAGAGGTATTAATTCTGTTATGGCAAGGTATTAACGTATCTGTTGTTTTACATAAAAAGTAAAGAGAGTAGAGTCATCAGAAAGGTAGAGTATAACTGTAAATGATGTCATGCATATTGTTATTGAAGTAGGAGGGAAGACAAAGAGTTAACATCATTGCAAACAACATTGCTCCCCATTACTCCATCTAAGCTAGAACAAATTACCCAGGCCTGTAAGACAGACAGACATTGCCGTTTACACAATGACTTCTCAGAGAGTATTGCCTGGATGCTGTTTGTGGCCATCTTTTTCCAAGAATTTGTGCATATGATGTGAATGAACAAACTATACTACAAAAATAGTCATTCACATCCAAGAGAAAGCTGACTTGCAAAACCCTGACCTTTGTCACTGCTTAGCAAGGTGATGACAATCTTAATTAAAAGTCTCAGTATTGCAAAGCCTTCCGAGTGGAATATTCTAATAGCTCCTACACCCCAACTCATGATGAAAGATAACCTTGTACTGAAATGGACTTTTAATTTATTGGTTGGGAATACGTGGCTGGAGGGAACCTTTCACTTTTAGGTCAGTGCTTTGAACGCAGGCCAGGTGAACAAGTGACAAGGTTGCTAACACATGCAGACTGTTTGGTAATGTCTATGAGGTGAGTTGTACTCTCAGTTTAGCTCTCAGGGGGACAGGTGTCCCCATCACTTAAACCACCAGAAATGGCAGCTTCATTGGAGGTGCCCAAAACTGACCTTATTAGTGAGAGGTAGGGACAGTGACTTTTAATCCTAGAGGTGAAAGCTAAAACAATTTCTGTATGTGAAAGTGCTTTCTCAGATTGCATCTGTGGGGTTATTCACAGTCATTGCTATTAACGGTTCCCCAAGCAAATTCTTTCTCCATACATAAGTGTCTGGCACATTGCTTAATTAACTAAGAGTTTAAGGAAGGAAGGATAACTAGCATGCAACTAGATTTACAGTAGTAGGTAACTTGCTTATACTGAACACCGGTATTTGATTTTATATGTAGAATTAACTTGGGATGACTGAGGACAGATACTGAAGATGTTGGTAGCTCTTATGTGTTGTTTTCCATCTGGTCACAACAGGTTCTGGTTTTGAATAATTTTATAGGTCTTTATTTACAAGATATTTATAGTTTTGTCAACTTTATAATCTTTCTTGCTACTATTTCTTTATATGGCTGTTTTTCAGGGTAGTGTTTGAGCACCTCAAAAGTAACAGCGAATTTGCCCCCCGAATAGTCCTGTGGAAGGTTTATTATTCTCATTATCCTTGAATACGCAAGTGGGACAATTAAAAGTACTCAGCTATGGCTAACATCTGCTCCCATTGTTGTTTAAAGGCTGGTAGTCCCATATGAGGAATCATGGGTCATAAAATGCTCAGCATTTAGGACAATTAAAACATTTTTAAAATTCCTATCTTAAATGACTTAAAGGCTGCTGCAATGTTGGGGAGAAAACACAAGTGCCAGGATCTCTTCTCCAGGATAATAATACAGACCTCTGGAAATGTGTGTACAATTGGACAGATAATTGAATCCACTTTCATTTTAATTTGGTTTCAGTTTAACTTTCTGTGAACACTCTTCTGCCTCCTGGCTTTGCATCTTTTTTCCCTCTATCCTGTTAGATTTCTTCTGCTTTGTTTCTTTATTTTTTTTTCTCTAAAATCCATGACAAATCTCCTTCAATATTGTATTTATTTTTGCTAAGGGAAATTAGGGGATCATATGAAAGTAGGAGAAGGAAATGGGGGTCGCCACAGAAAGAATATCCTGACAAAAGCAAAATTTACAGCTATCTTTTGCATGCCAAGTGCTTGGATTCCTAAAAGGGAGTTGTTTTCTGCTGAATGACTTCTTATTTTGTTGTCTTTAGATAACATACATACCTAAGTTTTAGGGTTTCTCAGCCACAGAATCTGGAAGGAAAAAGAGTCGTCTTGCCTATCATCCCTTTCAAGGCTGCAGTGTAGATGCCAGTTAGGATGGAAATCTTCCATGAACATCATAGAAAGTACAACTGGGAGAATCTGGGAAAGCATTTAGTCCATTCCCCTACTTTTGGGCAGAAGCAAATACACACATGCTGTTCTCAACACCATTTATTCATCTTGTTCTTGATGATATCCAAGAGGGATTCCACATTTACCCAGCAAACCTCTTCCAGTGCTTCACTACATCTAGAGTTAAAAATTAATCTAAATCTTCCTCATTGTTTTTTAAGATCATGACTATCTATCTTAAGCTCTATCTTCAGTGAACACAGAGAACTGATTTGTTCTCTTCTCCGTTGTGACTTCTTAAATGGTTGAGACAAGTATTACTCTCTTTTCAAACTTCTCATGATTAAGCTCACCCAATGATTCTCTGTTTTTCATAGATGAACTTTTCTAGAATTTTAGTATTTTCGTGGCTGTTTTGTTGATTCTCTCCAGCTGGTCCATATTCTTCTTGAATGTTGTGCCCAAAAAAGGAGAAATTATTACAGCTAATCTCTTTCCAACACTGAAGAGACTGGAAGAAATACTTCAGTATTGATGCACCGTTCTTCTGCTTGGATATTCCAATATTGTATTTACCTTTTATAACAGCACAATATTTTTTGAAAAGGTTAAGTTGTGATCCACTGTTATTCCCAGAGTCTCTACTTCAATGCTACTGCCCTGCCAGTCATTCTTTATCCTGTGTTTTTGCAGTTATTTATTACTGGAGGAGGGCAGTACTTCAGACTTCTTGATAATCTGCATCCATCTTTTTTCACTGATTTGTTAAGATTAGTTCAATTTGTAGCTCTGTCATGAAACATGCTTACAGACCCATCATTTTGCTGTCATAGTCAAACGTTATAAGCATACACTCTATTCTGTCATCTAAATAAGTAAATTGTAGCATAGGAAATGGTTCAGGGCAGATTCCAACTGAAGTATACTTAATAAGCCCTTCCACTTAATAGTGAGCCATTACTCGCCATTAGTAGGAATAAACTCTCCGACTTGCTAAACACCTTTTTTTTTTTTTTCTTTCATATGGTTTTGTGTTTAGTTTTCCTCTTAGATAAATAGCTCTCTGCTGTTGCAACTAGCTTAGGTATATGACATAAAAGAGAGCTGCTTCTGTAGGGTCCTGGTAGGGGGAACCTTTAAAATAGTCTAGCTTAACTAGTGCAACTACGACGAATGGCTGGAGTTTAGATAGGCAAAATAATGAGGGGAGGACATGCATGTATCCAAATACAGTCTTAGAAAGGTAGCATAACTTAAGGTTTTGCTTGCTTGTCCTTTGAAGTTAAAATTTTTAAATGCATGATTGGATTCTGCAAAAGTTGATGCTACTTGCTTAGCGAAGTTTCCTACTTCTGTGTAAATAAAATATACCAAACCTTTTATCACCTATAAGAGTGGGTTTCTCCCTTTATTATTAAATTTACCACAGACCACTGTGGTCTGCTTAGTGATAGGAATGTGTTAAAAAAAAAAAAAAAAATTTAGAATTAAAAGAACACACCAGAAGTAGGCAGTAGTTGTTTGTTGGCTTTGGTTTTTTTTCCTGAGAGTTCATTTTTCTTTCCATTTTCTTCACCTTAACAAATCAAGTAGGTTGCAGTTATACTGTAAAGATAAGAATGAGTAAAGATATCTTGCATTTTTATAATGCAAGGTAAAACCACACCAGTGCTTTTACTAAAGATGTTCATTAGATTCTTGCCTCTTCTATTTCTGCATTATTTTTCTGAGCAGAGTTCTATTATTTGAGTGATTCTTGAAATTCCAAAAATGAAAAGTAGATTTAGACCAGACTTGTCCTACAGATCTTGAACACTTTTTAGTTTCAAATGGGATTGTAACCATTGCATGTGCTTCTACTTCTGGAATATCAATGTTTCTGATTGAAAATAAATTTAAAATAGGGAGAATTATTTTAAAGTGATAAATATACAGAAGTGGACAACCCTAGGGCACTGTATGTATTTTGAAAAGTCACATTTGAATCATGCAGATGCTGGCTGCTGTAGAAGTGTCATAGATGGGTGTCATCACCAGTAATGAAAAGGGAAGGAGCTTCCTCTAGGGAATAGAGCTGTTGTAGCATTGTACCAATGGTCCAACAAAGTCCTGAGGTGTCTGAAGACTTACCTAAATTTTCATGCTTAAGACTGATGTTTCTGTCTTACGTGTAAAGATGGGCTTATGTGCCTGAAAACTTCTCTGTCTTTTCCAGCTATCTCAGTTGATCCAAAAAAGATATTATATGCCTGCTCCTAATAAACCTTGCAATATTTTAACAGTTTTAGCCCATTCAAAGTCCTTGTGAAACCTCTTATCTTCCTTTCCTTCCTGTTCTTCCCTTACGGCTGAGGTGAGAACAGTGCCTGCAGTGATCCATACTGAATTTCCCATACATCTTGCTGCTTCCTGGCTTTTCTTCCATTTTAGACCATTGTGACAACAATAACCTTTCTTTTTTGTCTCCTCTGAAAGGAAGAACTAATGTTACCCACTTTGAACCAAAAGGCTCAATAATCTTCTTCACATTTTTCAGGGTTCAGTCTTGCCAAATTATTCTTGAAGGGATATTTACATGCTTTGTGTTTTTTTTGTTGATAGTGAGCACTGTAAAACAGACGTGCAATCGTTCAGTGCTGGGAAGGAGTGGCATGTTTTACAGGAAACCCTAGACTTGCACAGGATTAGGCCACCTGCTTTGTAAGGACTGAGGTCTCCCTGGGCTCTTCCAAAATGTAGAATACTATCAAGATGTGCGATGTCCTGTGCGATGAATGCATCCCTTTGATGACGTCTCCTGTAAAAGATAAAATTAAGGAACTGGGGTGAAGTTCGCTGCGTTACTAGAGTGGATGTGCTGACAGTGCAGAGTATGCTAGCATGTCATCTCTGACACATCTGTTCACCTATATGGATGGATGTGCTGGAGCAGGGAAGGCTTTCCTCAACTTTGGATTTGGGGACCTTGTAATGGGACCTCTACTAACTTCCTTTGTGAGATGGCTCTATGCTGTCCTTTCTGTTGTTCCCAGGAATGTGACTTGGACATACTGCCTATGATTTGAAGGATTCCTTTTAATGACCTTTTGGAACACGCTAAACATTTTCCATACCTTAGAATTCGTGACATACTTCCCTATGCTTTCACTGTGCTTCATTTGAGTTGTTGCTGTATTCTGGCGTGTTTAGTGTTAAAATCCCACTTTGTCTACTAAGTGTTTTAGCATGATCGAGTTGTACTGGTGAACCACCTCTTCTGTTAGAGTTACTCTAGTTATTTTACTAACGTGTACCAATGTGTTTAGGCTTTCACTGCAAGGGCAAATAAGAGCAAGTGGACAGTTGTTAATAATTCAAACCAGCAAGTAAGATGTAAGATTTTAGTTATTTTCAATTAATAAAAATATACTCATGCACCTAATACACTAAAAGTACAGCTGATCTAGATGTTCTAGGAACATCTAGAAGGTGTCTTGTGTAGTCATTGGTTCACAGCAAGCTATTTTATAAAGGCTGTGCAATTTTCTGCTGTTTTGCACCTTCATGCTTCTTCTTTTGGGAGCGGAATTAAATAGTTAAGAGAACGAGGGCCGATGCAAACTGTATCCCAAACTCAGAGAAAAGCCCTGATCCTGCAGTCATTAGAGCACCGTGTGGACACAGGAGCTGGGAGATCATGTTGCGGGTTCACAACTTATATTTTAAAACATGGATAACAGACAGATGGGCAATTCTTCAGGGGGAAACCTCAGTCTGGCCTAAGGGGAATGTTCTGGCAGAGCTCTTTCTGTAACACCCTCGCCATGCGCTCAGAGCCCAGTAATGTTCTGTATAACTACAGAATGAATCACTGCATCCCATTTAGCCTAGAAGTAATGAAGACCCTAAGCCAGCACAAGCAGAGAAGAAAGGCTATAAAGCAGAGTTTTGAAAAACAATCCTATCAGACTGAGATAATTAGGAATAAAACACATGTATATCAATAAATGTGTTAAATGTTAACATTTGAAGTTAATTTTCTTCAGGGGTGTTCTCCTGCTCTGCATATTAGAATTTAAGGTTCAATTAAAATGAGTTGTGTTTCTACTTGACTTAACAGACACAGAAAACACCGTTTCCTATTAACGCAACGTATATATCTTATTCTGTAAATGTTTTAGAAAGGCTAGAAACACACAAGAAACAAATTACTTGTGGGCCACTAGCCTTTCTAGTGGAGGAACAGCCAAGCAGACACATGCCTTTTAAATCATTACTAGTTTTGAAAAGTTGTAAATATTATACTTGTAAATATTAAACTTGTAGATATTACTGATTTGAGCTGGAGAGAGTGAAAGGCAGTGTTAACATTTGTTATGAGGTATGCATACTGAATAGGAAATAGTCCCTTCTTGGGCTGGATCCATGTCTTGGTTTCAATTCTAAGTACAAGTGAATAAACCTTCCTGAACTTGTGGAGTGTATCCCCCGTACATGTCCCCATGCAAGTTATGCTGCTGTTTTGGTGATGCACATTTTGGCCTTACTGTAAGTGCCAAAGTAGAAATTTACCCTGTATCTTCAGCATGTGCAACAAGTTGTCTTGTGACCCAGTGACAGTAGCAGCATTGGAGAGGTTGTTATCTGGTGGTTTCTAAATTCTCAATATCCCTATTGTAACATTTACATATAAAAGTTTTTATTATAGCATCTTTCTTGTTTACTGTCTTAGAAGCACTGTCAAAAGTAAGTTATCATTTCACCCACATAAGAAGGACATGAGGGCTTTCTCAGAAGCGTAGGACAGTACAGCTCTTGGAGATATCGCTTTTCCATCAAAGCATGTCCTTCAATATGCATGTGTAAAAATATTTGCACTACAGAGCAGGCATAGCTTATTATATTTTTGTATTAGCTGCAGTTGATTAATAGTTAATTAAAGATACCTCCTTTTTCTGCCCCTTGATTGCTGTTCTACTTGTCAAGGACTTGTAAAGTTTTTGAAGTAATAACTTTGGAAAGGAGATTTTTTTTTTTTTTTTTTTTTTACCACCTGTGGTAAATAAATTCTAAAAAGAAATGTCTAGCTTTCTAGGCACTTATTTGTATCCCACCTGGTATTCAGATTGGTGCCTTCAGTCCTGCCTTGTTTTTCTGGGCAATCTGATACTCTGAAATGTGCTGCACAGCTCAGCAGAAAAAGGAATTTGCTTTGTCTAAGTCATTTAATAGCTTTTAAATCCCACTGGATTACAAATTTGCAGGGTACTCTATGCTGGCAGTATCTTGATTTCCAGGACTTAAACGTGCTTTGAATTGTTTCTTAATAACTATGAATAGAACTGTTAGTTAAAGCCAAAGCAGTGAGAACAAGTGGTATCGCAATAAGAATAGAAGGATGGGCATTAAATTAAATGTGGATTGTGGAAACTTTTAAAATTTGCAATTGCAGTTTTGCAGTAGCTTTAATACAGTCACTTAAGGATTGAATCACTGAAAATAGTAAACACTCCTTTAAGTAGCATTCCTATGGCCCTGTTTAGTTCTAGGAAAACAAGCCAGTTTGGAAGTCACCAAGCTATGAAGCCATATGCTGGTGTCTGCTGTAATGAAAGTGACATTTACCATGAGGCACAAGACAACTGTCACAAGGCAATAGCACCTTTTCATGAGCTGGTGCATGGGTAAAACAGAAAGCTCTGAGGAACTGTGGCTTAGATAAAAGATCTAAATCTCTTACTGTAGGTGTAGAAGATAGTCTAAATAAAGAATCCATGCACAATAGAGTGCTTCAGCAGAATTTAATTTATCTCATGAATGAAGGCTTTGTAGGTAATTCCAAGTTCATCCTTCAGAATGCTACAATGTCAATGACAAAACCCAGTACTACTGGAAAGAGCCTTAACCTACAGATATAAAAAGGCAGCCCATAAAGCAAATGACTGTTATAAAAATATTTATTGAAAACAGCTTGATTCAGCAGTAGTAGCATCTTTTCCTGTTTTTTATCTGAGCAACGCTGGCTTCTTAGTGTCTTCATAAAATGAACAAGATTGAGAAGAGATGATGTGAAGGTGTGCAGATCAGCAGGGAAGAGATGTTATTTAGTGATTAGAGGACGCCACAGAGAGTTGGAATATCCAGTATATGTTTTTAATTTTTCTGCCAAGTTTCAGTGATCTTCTGCACCTCAGTTTATCTCTCAGCAAATTCAATGCCATAAAAATGTCTGTTTTCAAGAGAAACTATTTAAATTATTTAAAAACTTTGAGATATTTGGATAAATGTTATGTTTTGTGTCTATCAGTGTGGCATCCAGTAAGTTGAATCAGCTGTTGTAGAGGAGCACAGTGAGATAAGAGGTTGGCAGATTCTAATTTGCTTTTATATATATATTTGTATATGCATATATGAGCTAAGAAGTGCTAGGTTCCATTTCTTCTTAAGCAACTAAGTGAGAAGTAGTTTTCTTCACAGTAGAAATCAGATCTGTATCTTTAGCCTTCTTGATTGGTGGAGTTGTTGCCCTTAAACTCTTAATTAAATGAAAAGTGGGGAACACTCCTTTACTTGAATGGTACAAGGTGAGAACTTTGACCATAAATGTCTAAAAGAAGAGATGAAAATGGCTGAGGTTTTTCTCCAAATTCCTCTTTGAGTTTATCATGATATACTTGGAACAGTTCTACAAACTACAACAGCATCTGCAGATAAGCACATGTCCATCACTTTAGCTTAATTCATGAAAAGCTCATTCATTTACTGGTTCACCTTTCTAATATTTACTGCCAAATGGCCATGCAAGGTTCATGTTCATTTACCCTTGAGTGCTTTCAACTGTGGTTTCTATATTATCATAATATTGTTCCTTCCAGGGATGCTTGTTATAATTTTTAGTATTTGCAAATGACTTAATGTGGTGTTAAGCCTTTTTAGATACATATCACTAGAATAGGATAATGATTGAGACAGACAAGTTAGTCTTATAAACTAGATCCTAACCCTATAATGATCCAAACCAGATGCCATCCTAAGACTCCATCATGTTGATCCCTGAGGGTAGAGTTGCCTAGAATCTCTGTTGTGATGCTTGACGCATGCTGGTTTCAGGGGTCCCATGAGGTCAGTAAAACTACTTACCTTAAAATGAGGGAAGTTTTATCTTCCTGAATGACTACTTTTGAAGCTAACATCCCTTTACTAAAACAGCTGTATTTGCAGAGGTGCTTCAGCTGTACACAGAACAATTTTCTTATGCCTCTGCCTGCAATTCTTTCTCTTCAGGTCAACAGGACCCCTGTCCAGAATCACTTCCAATACTGTCTTCTCTCTCCTCCTTTCCCTGGGTATCTAGAATTAGGGATTTCACTGCACAGTTGCCGCATAACCATAGCTTTTCTTTCTTTTTTCTTTTCAGTCGAGAAGTTGTTGATAACATGTATGTTTAGTGAGCTGCTCCTTGCCACTCTGGGATCTCAAGCTGCACAGAAATTCTTCACAAAAGTGGAGACAAAACTAACAACAATCAAAATGTTATTTTTTATCAGAAAGTTGAATTTTAAAGAATAAACCATATTTGGAAATTCAATACATAACTTCTTAAAGTGTGAAATCTGTCCAGAATTTACAAGATTCAGTTCCAGGGCAAGTTTTTGCCTTCAACTACTGCCCTTTCAAATTCTGTTTCTGAGAGAAGTTAAATACTCTAACAAAGCAGGCAAGAATAAAGAAGGCCAAAGGATACTTCATATTGACAATGGGGATTTGGGAAATATATATTTTCTTTTTAACTATTTACATTAAATGTTTTTAAAACTGTGGTAATTCAAAATAGCAAAAGAAGAGGAATTACAAATCTCTGACAATTTTAAGTAGCTGAAGTCTAACTTTCCAAAATGCATGGCTTTGTTATATACCTAGAGTTAAATACCTGGTGGAGTACCTAGTAAATATAAAATTGCTTTATATAGCTAAACAGACACTGAAATCAAGGAAAACTTGTCAGAAGGCTGAGAAGTAATGGATATTTGAAAACAAAGTAATTTTAAATACTAGAATTTATAGTAGCCCTTGTTTTGTTTTTATTCATACAGAAGGTAATGTGTCTATGACCTCTGTAGATCAATGGAGTTAGTTTTGTTTTCATCTGTGCAAGTAAAAGCAGACTTGATCATTCTCTGTGGAGAGAGAAATGCTCACGTCTGCTTTTATGACCATATTTGCCCTGCAAACTTAAGTATCTGCATTTACGTGTTTCATGAAGTTGTAGTAGTTTTCTGAAAATTATATAATAGAGTTGAGAAATAAAACCCTCAGACCATAAATGCAGGGGCTGAATGTGTAACTGTGCTTGAGTTACTGTAAACTTTCAAAATCCATTCTAATTATCTGTGTTTTCAAAAGGCATTATTTTTCTCACTGTAGTTACAAGTAAGAGCAGATACGATTTTGTTGTATGAAGTCTCTCTTCAGTTACTTCATCCTGAAGAGTGTTCTCACAACTTACTGCCCATGAGAAATGCATGTCACTTGTCTCTGGCATGGATGATCTGTATAAGAACTATTTCTGATGGCATGAATTCAGGTAGTAGAAGTTTTTGCTTCTGTGCTTGCTATTGCATACATTGTACTGTCACACAGCTTCCTTTATACCGTATCAATCTTTCTTTTCAGGAAGAATGTGTAATGGATAAGTCCCAGCATAAAATTATGTGCTCATAAAATGTTAAGTGTAGTAATAACTATTAGACAATTTTTGCCCTTATATGTGGATTTTTTTTTGGAAAGCATTTATGAGCAGAATCTAGCCCAATATTGCTTCTAATCAAGCAATTCTTTCCATCTACATGAACATCTGGGATAAGAATTTTGAACTCAGCAACATGTAGGAAATGAATAGGAGTTGGACATACAAATTTCAAAGGCAGTAGTGAAAATCTCAGATGCAGCATTTTACTGCTTAGCAGTTGCTTTGGAAAATGCCTTGTTGATGAGAACTTTTTTTAATTACTATTGCAGACGTTTACAGCCTGGTGCAATTCCCACCTCAGGAAAGCAGGCACGCAGATTGAGAACATTGAGGAGGACTTCAGAAATGGCCTTAAACTGATGCTTCTCTTGGAAGTTATCTCAGGTAGGTTAAAATAAAGTTTGCAATGTATTTACAGTATGCCAACTGAAACAGTCTTAAAAGAACAAAAATTGTAAACAATTCAAAACAGTGAACACTAAGTAGCTGAAAAGGGAGAGATTAAATGCATCATAAAACAAAAGGGAGGCAAAAAAGCTCAGCTTTTTCCTTATCTCCAAAATCTTCTGTTTTATGCTTGTGTTTGAGGGTATCACAGTGTATCAGGGTGTCACTGACATCACAATGTTGTTGGACAAACCACAAACATCGAGGACCTGGTCTTAGCCCCCAACAATTAAAAAGCCTTTACACTTGGGATAAAATGAATTTGTAACCTACTTTTAGTATAAAAGTTTTGCTTTGCTTTTAATGACTTTACTGGATTGACCAATGCTTTCAAAAGTGAGTGCCTAGAGTAAAACTAGATCAATATTTAGTCACAAGTAAAAGGTCTAATTTTTCAGAAGGGTGGAACATCCAAGAACTTCTTTTGACTAACTGGTGTGAAGTCACTATGTCACCCATTTTATGTGTTCAGAGGGGCAGTCCCCAAAGTACACTCAGAATGTCCCTGAATGGGAAGGGAATAGCTCAAGTTACAGACACACAATAAAGGTGAGAAAGGGCAAGAAGATTTTTAAGAAAATGGAAATGTTTTTATGGAAAAGGCAGTTTACATTTTTGCTGGATATTTCAGTGGGTAAAGAACTGCAAATGATCACTCTTCATGCATTGGAGAGTCATATTTTCAGAAATTATTCTTCATGATAATTTGAAAAGATAAATTCATTCAAACATGTCAGCCTATGCTCTGAAATTAGCTGCTCTACTGTGCTGGATGAAGTTATTAAAAGCTGTTGTTCTCAGTCAGATTTGGAGGGATGCTATAGCTAATCTGCTGGATAGAGTCCAGCTTCTCTTTACAGTCAGGCAGGTAGGGATGATGAGCTCTGAGGACATCTTGCCTTAATATTCAGCTGCTCTAATGCAGACAGTAGCAATGAACCAAAAGTCAAGTAGAGGGAAGCATTCACATAATTTCCAGATGTTTAGGGCAAACATAAAACTTTTACTCTTGTTTTACTGCTGTATCAGAAAAATCTAAGTCAGATGTTTTCACATTTGAATTTTCTCTTCCGCGTTTTGTTCAAAGCTATTTGACATTCTTTCAGAAAAATACCTGTTAAAATAACTGCTAACTTTTAGACAGTGTTCAGGGCACGTTTGTTCTTGAATTCTAATCACTTAGGTGTCTGTAGCCAGCTCTATGTAACAATAACCACATTAAATTTGTTATTCTGCAGGGGAACGACTACCAAAACCAGACAGAGGGAAGATGCGCTTCCATAAAATTGCTAATGTCAACAAAGCTCTGGATTATATCGCCAGCAAAGGAGTGAAACTTGTATCAATTGGTGCAGAAGGTATGTGTTGGAGCTTGGCAATGCACCTTACTTGGATCCTAGGCATTCACACTGCAAAGAAGTCTGACAGTGACCCTTCGCCAAATTGTGCTGGCTGGTCTCTATATGGGTGCCTCAAAAATCCCTTAATATTGGTTGCTGACCTATATGTGTGAAAGGTCGACAGGTGGAAATTTGTGGACACCTGGACAGGGATAGGGGTATAAATGGGATCAGTTTTTCTCCAAGGTTAAATTGAATTGTGTTTCAGTGGATGCTTAGAGTAGAATTTCTTTCTTAAAAATAAGGAACTCCTTTAGAAATCAGGTTGGATTCTAGGGTGTGCTTTATCCAATCTGGGATCTTCTTTTATCTTTAGAAGATACTATTCAGGCAAGACAAAGGCTGACATCACTACCAGGTGGCTGGGACCTGCTCCCATTTTATTATGAGACCAACTGTGCATGGCAGCTGTGCTTCTAAAATTCAGATGTAGAGTTAAGGGAGTGATCAAAAGAAATTATGGTAACTGGAGAGAAACTGAGCATATGAAGAAAGCAGGGTGGGCTGTTATTTACTAAAGTTATTAGTTTGTTATTGTTCTTTTGTTCAGGTAGGTAACTAAAAGCATACAGTTAGCTAGCTAAATGCTGAGAGATGTAAACTCTGAGCAAAAGGAGGTAGACTCACTGCAAGTGAACCTGTGCTTCCTCTGAGATTCAAATGATTTTTTAAGGACAAAGGTCTGTCTAGAACTAGCTGTTCCATGCAGATATTTGCATAATGCTTTGCATAGCCATTACCATACAAAGGAGTGATATGGCTAGCATGATATCCAACTACTTTTGGTTCCATAGCCTCTATGGAGGGGCAGCCTCTAACATGCCTTTAAAGCAAAACTCTGGCTGTAGCCTTCAATGTCATAGTGAGAAGCACTAGATATATTCTATTCACATTGCTAGGCCTTTTTAGATGGATTTACGAGCCTTCACTTCCTGTCTTCTGATCTCTCCATGCTTATATATGTCCTTATTGTGGCTTCCAAACCTTGATCTCAGGGAGCTTACTGTAATTGTGGCTGGAGCAGGAAGATTCATTAGGTGAGACAGGGACATCTGTAGAAGTAATGGAGAAATATATCAGCATTCAGTGATTCCACAACAGTGTGACCTAGCCCACGTAGTTCTTAAAGTATCGTTCACCAAATGTGTCCAGTTTCTAGATCTAGAACTCCAAAATCTGAAGAAATATGTGTTCTCTGGTCAAAGCATTTATTTGAAATCAGCTTTTGTTCATTTGAGACTGAACTGGCTGGGACATCTGAGTCCAAATCCATACCAGCTATCTTTAGGTAGATAACAAGAGGCCTTTTTTGGGGGAATATATAATCAGTGGGGAGAGATGGGCAATTCCCAAAGGCACTTCAGATCTCAGAAGAGCTGTACTGCATTTCAGAGGTGCCTGGCTGCCTCTGTCAGTTGTACAAGCAGTCAGGGACAGGTGGGCCCTTTGACCAATTAAATAAAGTGGGATGGAAAAATATGCCACAGTTGAGGTTATTCTGAGAGTGACATGGCATTTAATGGACAGCAGAGGGTACTGAAGAGACAATTTATGTGTGGAAATAAAAATTAAGGATTCAGAAGCCTGTTTGATAGCTGGTGCAGAAATACTGAGAGTGCAAAGTGTGGAGTAAATGGCTGGTAGTTCTGTCATGTCATATTGTGACTACAATGCTTCCTGACAGAAGACAAGCATATAGCAGAAGGAGTATCTTGTAGGACAGAGGGGTCACTCTCCTTGATCACAGTTCACAGAATGTACTAACATTTTCACATCTAGGTTCTTCAAGCAAGGCTGGAGCATTTTAAGTGAGGTACCTCAGCTAAGATCTACTCCTGCAAGGAGCAGGCCAGCCCCCTGCACTCCATTCCCCCTGCTTTTGCCCTGGTTATTACTGCCAGGATGCTCAGACTGGGAAGCAGCGCCTGAGCACTTTCTGTATCACCTGAAGGCAAAGCATCTGGGATCACTCAGATCAGCTATTGAAACCATTTAAACTAACCCTGCTGTATTCCATGGCAGCAACTTCCATGAATTTAGGCACTCTGATAATACGTAATTCCCTCTGGGAGGGAAGCAGGAACAAGAGGCAGTAACCTCTTCAGCTTCTCAGCCAGTTGCTGCAAGGTGTTATCTGTCCATGCACTGAGTATTTCTTCCTGCATGTAACAGCAGGCTATAGTAAGCCAGGAGATTAAGGTGATCTTGCCTGTACCTCAGGCTTTTATTGCCTGCTTCTGGAATACTTGATCTGTAAAATGGAGGGTTTAGAAGCAAAAATTCATTCATTAGCATTAAAAAACATTTTAAATTCTTGGATGGTAGCACAGGAGAAAAACCCACTGCTGTTGTCATAGCTTATATGCAGAGAGCAACCTGTCATTGTAAGACATTGCACTATGTCAAGTATGGCTACTAACACATTAGATTGTATCCACGTGGGCAGGAGAAGATAGATTCATGTGCCTTCCCCTCCTACTCTAAACAGGCTGAGCACAAAGCCAGCTCTGGCCCAGACATGCTTAGTGCCCTGTTAAGTTTACTGCATCCCCTCTGCTAAATTTGTTGTCTAAGGTAGAGTGCTGTGCTGATGCAGCAATGCAGTATCACATCTGACTGGGTATAGTTTCACAGTGTGGGACCTCTGGCACCAGTACATGTTTAAAAAGTCGCTGTGCCCCCTTGTCCTGCATACTTGCTCCTACACTACACAGCCCTACCCTACCACTTGGGCTGACAACTGTTTCTGTAGCTATGCTGGAGACTGGATCAGCAATCTGATCTGGTTTTAACACACATTCACCTCTTTTTTTTTAGTTTGTTGCATTTTTCAGCATTGTTGACTAAACAGTCATGACAGTATGAAGATGGAATGAATGCCAGCAAGGAGGCAGAGCACAGGCTCCTCAAGCTTGTGTTTATCAAAGCCCTTAACCCTTTAACTAACTACCCCACATAGTAAGCACGGGACATGTGGGCTTGTCTGCACCCATCTGTTTTGGCATTCTTTGAGTTACATGGATGCTTGGAATAGTTTTTAATTTCCAAAGCATGGAAGTTTTATATCTAAATCTGCTGAGGATCATGTTTTATTATCTGACATGCTGAGTGGCGAAAAGCATGTAAGCCCAAGAGGACCAACTGGCATTTAAAATGGGGCCTCAAAACAAAGATTAAACTGCGATTCCTGTGGGACATCAGTACAAAGTTTAATTTAGTATTTTGAAGGTGCCAGGGATATTCTTTAAAGCCGTCATTATTGTTCTGAGGCTGACTTCCTTGGACTGTCTATGAAGGGAATAGAGATGATTGCCTTTGATGCTGAGCAGAAGCCTAATTTAGCTACTTGGATCTGTCTTGTGGAAGAATCTTTCTCTCCATTGGTGATGAAGTGAGACAAGAGAGTCAAGAAGCTCAAGCAAAAGCTGTGAAAGTAGTCCTTACAAGACGTTCACAGTCCAGGAGTTAGAAGCTTTCCCTTAAGTTTTAAAGACATGCAATAACTCCATTTGCAAGGTAATTGCATCCTGAATGAAATGAACTGAGATATGGAGAACCAAGTATCCTTTTAATAGGAAACACTTCTGTATTGCTTTTCTGGGGAGTGGGAGAAATACTGAGGACCAAATGATCTGTGAATCTGCTAGAAGAGGATTAGAATGAAAAAAAAAAAAAGCCAAAGCAGAATAAAAAACCTGAAACTAAACCTTTGGGAACTTGCCACACTGCTTTGCTTAGCTTTTTCCCTGACAGTTTTTATTATTTCCTCTTCCCTTTCCCTTCTCTCCTTTCCTGTCCTCATGCATCAGCAAGACCTTTTTCCCTGGAAATCTGTAGCTTTGTGTATGTGAGGTGTAGGGACTATATTCCTCCCAGAGCAAACAGGTAATGTGAAGAAAAGAATGAAGTCTTCTATTGGCCCATACCAGAAAACAATAGGAATGAATCAGAATTTTTTTGTCACCAATACTTTTCAACATTTAGCAACTTTGTTTTCCTTCTGTTTAGATATTTTTCCTTGTATTTTATATGTGTGTTTTTTTTGTTTTATGTTAGCAGTAGATAATGAGAAACCAAAGCTGGCAAATTGCTTGAAAATTCTCCTGAGGCACAACATAGAAAATTCCCTCTCTTGCTTTTTCATTCTGTCTGTGTGTACATATGGATATGTAAATCAACACAATGATGTAGTGATTATGCAAACCCATTAACTGATTGCCTGACAGTCAGCAATACCTTCTGAGTGTTTAATTTATTTTACATTTGAATACATTTTTCTATACTGTATATACATATCAGACATCTGATCAGAATACAATGAAATATGAGGCTGAGGAGGGGGGAGGAGAGAGAAGTAGCTGCATTCCCTAATTGCCATTTGGCCTTTTTTGGCTGAAAGAGTTTAGCTTTGAGATTTGAAGAGACTTGAGGTCTTTCAGTGCCAATAAGATAGTAATAGTACATAATTGTGCATGGACGGCAGGCAAAGGTAAGAGGTGAGAATTCTGGAAAATCAGTGTAGAACCCAAATGGAAAGTGGAAAAATAGCCATTATTTGAACTTGGATTATCACACTAGCAAAGAAAGTATAGACTAGTGGTGGGTGACATATCTCCTATGACATTTGTTAATTCCATAGGTTCAAATGACTCCTTGTGTTACACACTACTGCAATTTAACATGTATTTCAAGTCTTGGAGCTAGCAGCTGCTTTGTTCTGTAAAAGTTGCCCCTGGATTCAGGCAATTTTTAAGTAGCAGGGTGACTGTATTTTCTGCTGGCACTTCTGTTGGCATTCAATGTTAAATTGAGGAAATTCCTCCTGCTCCTTCCCCAGAACACCAGTGGGCGCCCAGGCAGCCACAGCTGCTCCACTTTTTGAGGAAGGCTGGAGGTGACTTTCAAGCTGGGGAGCAGCTGGTGCCTTCCCTGCTCCACTGCTCTGGTGGTATAAGGTGACTAGGAAGGCAGTCTGCAATTCCCTTCTCTTTGTCCCACCTTCTCCCCTTCCCATGCTAGACCCTTCTTATAATCTTACTGTGTTCTGAGTCTCTCAGTTTTCATATTGATTTAACATTATTACCACACTTAAGTGGTCTGGCAGTACATTTGTTGGTGTTGAGAAATTTAAGCGGTATCAGTGTTCATATTGGAGTCTAGGAGCACTGGATTCTGACTTGGCTTGTGAAAGGGGCTCCCATGTATGTGTGAGAAGGGTTGGAGCAAGCACCTTCCTAGTGCCCTGTATTGTTGGTAGACTCAAACAGTCTTGAAAGAAATTGGAACCCCAGAGGCAAAAAAATCCCGTTTTGTATTAAAGATACATAAATGTGCATAGGTGTTGGATCATGACAACCTTGTGGCCATGTATCTGAACTGCTTTGCAGGAAGCTATTTAGCTCAGTCTCAGGAGGCACTGTGTCTCTTGGGCTGCTCTTCGTATCTAGGCTGTGCTGGCACTATAGGTAAATGTCTCAAAAAGGTCTAAATAGCATAGGAGGATTTCTGAGTACCCTTTTATTAAAAAAATTATATTGTTAATGTCCTGTAGTTTCTTAAAATTTGGAGTAAGACCATATTTTTTCAGTTCCTGATATTTTTCAAGCTTTAAATAAGTATTTCCCCTCAGGCTCTCTCTGAAAAAGTCAGGCTAAAATGTAAAGATTTGAGACAGTTACAACTACCTGTAGAGAAGCCTTTTAGCATGGAAAGGCTGAAGTGACCTTAACCTCAGTAATCTTAAGTCCTACTGCCAGTGTAGCACAAACATGAGTTTGTTGAAAAATGAACCCAGATGAACTCTGTGTAAAGAATTATGGTAGAAATATAACAGGTTTATTAGATACAATATATTATTTGTAGAAATATATTACTAAAGTAAGCTAAACTGGAAAACACATTCTAAATACTACTACTATCTCTTTTTTCACCATAGAAATTGTTGACGGCAATGTGAAAATGACACTGGGTATGATCTGGACTATTATACTTCGCTTCGCTATTCAGGATATTTCAGTGGAAGGTAACAGTAATGTAACTATCTTAAATAATCGGGAAATTTGTTTATAAAGATATTGTCGTATGAATGGTGCACAAGTAAGATGAGTGTTTTGAAAATGAATTATTTTTTCACAGAAAATGGTACAAGTTCCTTAGCTGGTGACAAAATCAATTTCTGGAGGGAAAAAGTAATTATTCTCCTTAACCTGACAAATACCTTGAGCCAGCTTCCTAAAACAGTTCTGGGCCTGTCTCTCAGTTGTAGAGATAGAAACATGCCTGTGTTTCTGAGCTTCAGTGCCCTGAAACTATGCTGTGGCCTGTATGGTGGTTCTGTTTCCAACATACTTCTTTAGTCCTGTCCATTTCTCACATTCTTTGCAAATATTATCTGATTATATCCCTCTTCTTTATACCACCCCTTCCTCCCCACTGCTTCAGAATTTTTTCCTTAACTTTCACTTGGTCACTGGCTCCAAAAAGCGTGGTTTAGTTACAATACTCTTTAAACCAAGTCTGTGGTGTGGAAAGTCTAAAATTCTAGAAACTAATGTCAGTTTTCAACAAAAGTAGAATCAAGTCAAGCTCTGCATGCTGTCCTGCCCATAATTTGTGGGACGTTAAATGTGGACTTAATGGTCTATTTGTTCTTTTCTGTCCTTCACTTAGGCATTCAGATACCCATAGGGCTCAGATAATGAAGGTATTTCCTCAGCATTTATACCTACCTGTAAGCAAATGAACGGAGACTACAGGCATATTTCATGTAGGCACCAACACAATCTTTTATGCCTAGTTCTGTTGTATTTGTATTGGGTATTTTTCTTCATCTTCATCTACATTCTGCTGTCCAACCAATATAATTTCTTAAACTTCTAGTATCATAGAATTACTGTGCAGGCTGAGACTCTAGTCTGAATTGTGTCAGTTGAGCTGACTTCTGTGTTCTAATGGAGCCCCATTAATCCATTTTTATGTTATAGGATTAAACATTGACTTACGCCAAACAGTTTCAGGTGGCTGACTACGTTTAAGATGACAAGAAATTAATTACTTGAGTGCTTTTTACATTTTTATTTTTTTTGGTCTTTTTTACTCCCTGGTGTCTTTTACAGAAACCTCTGCCAAAGAAGGGCTGCTGCTGTGGTGTCAAAGAAAAACTGCTCCATACAGAAATGTGAACATTCAGAACTTCCACCTTAGGTAAACTTCCATTATTTCAAGAGGTAGAATCAATCTAAAATACGTTAGGTCATTTTTTTTTCCCACAGTTGTGCTGATATATATTTGACAGGGGGTTTCACTCTTCACTGTTAACTAGACTTTTTTCAGATTCTCATGCTCTGTCTTCAGAGTCTGATTTTGTTTATCCTTTGGCATTATTTACAGTGACTTCCACAGTTACTATTTAAAAGAAAAAAAATATCTGCTATATACAGAATGACCACATTGCGTTATTAGAGGTCCTGACTTGGCAAATGACTGCTTTCAAATGAGAGCCACTGCAGGTATAGGCTATTCTTGGCAAAAATACCAATGTGTTGAGCATGCAAATATCTCTTTATGATGAATCAGTCTTTATTCTGTAACATAACTATAAATAAGGAGCCAAAAATGGACTCAGTACACAGCAGCGGCACTTTAAACGTGGTTGTTTTCAGAACCAGCATCATTACCTAAGTCAGGGAATTTAGTGAAGCTCCAGTTGTGTGGCTCTGTGTTTTCAGTAAGGGCTATGAAGGGAGTTCCAGGCCATATGCAGGCTGCCTGGTTTGGGGATTTCACTGGGCTAGTTCCTGCAGATCTGTCAGTAAACCACCTCATTAAATTACGTGACTTGCCATTTGTACTGTTTTACTATGTGATCTTGCCTTTCCTGAGGTCCTTATAGTACTTACAACAAGAGCTCTGTATTACAGCGTTTTGGTGTTTTGAATTAGTTCCTAATGTACAGCACCTAAACCACAGGTAGTGATAGAGAAGATACAGTTCACACATGCATCCACAGATAAAAATTATTTGTTTGATTTACAGTCCCTGTAGTGCCTTTAAGAGACCTGAAATTTGTTGTGTTACTTTCCTTGGATATATAGAGGTATATTTCAGTAGAGATTTGTATGGATGCAAGGTATACTGTAAATTACAGTATGAGAATCTTAGTGTTTGTACATATATATGCTGTTCTGATACATGGTATGGGGCAAATATCTTGAATGGAAGTACCTTGATTAATGGTTGGGTCCATCGGCTCTTACAGAACTGCTTTACAATGGGCAAGCCAACCATGTTAGTCTATACCTTTTGGAAATAAGGTTTTTGTAGTTTGATGCTAATTTTGATTCAGTTTTACCTTCTCGATGATTTTATATTATACAATGTATGTATATTCTGATTAATTGTATTACATTTTAATTTGAGATAGTTCTGTTATTTGAAAGATCTACCCAGACATCTCAGTGAAAGAGATTCTAATAGTCAGAATATGTTCAATATAGCATAGTTGCTGCACACGGTAAGACCTCAAACTCACAGCCTCAGTGATTGCATAAAATTTTTATATAAAGTAGCTTTCAGAATAATTGCTTCTGGCTGAAAGGAACCTCTCATAATCTTTCCAAATATATGCTATTTGTGGCTCCATTCATTGCCTATTTTTGCCTCAAAAGGTAGTGGGCCTGAAGTCACACTGAAGTGTCAAAGCTCAGATCAAAACTGTCATATGTGTGAAGTGTTTTGAATAAACTAAGCTGATTTATGACTTTGTACTTCTATGAGCACAATATGGTTGAGCCATTTAAATTGTCTGATATAACTGACACAGAAGAATTCAATTGCTTCAGCAAAGTCAAGTAATGCAGCCTTGCCTTTTTTTTTTTTTGTGTGTGTGTTTTGTTTTTGTTTTTTTTTTTTTCTTCCAAACATGCTGTAAGTGTAATAGGACATTATGCACTTTAATTGGTGAATGTCTACTCTGTACTATCCTGGAACACTGCACAAACTGAGCAATTGAAATCAGGGACTGTTGCCCATAACGTACACTGCCTAGAAAGTATTATGGATTCTTTAAGTGTGTATGGACTTTAAAGTAAGATATGTACTACAGGAAAAAGAGTAAAGTCACAGAAAAGCTCAGAGGGATGAGGGTGCACAGAATGCCAATGTCAGGATTTGACAGGAAAGTTCCTGCTTGATATTAAGTCTTGAGCAAGGACCACACTGTAAAATGCCATGACATTGTTAACTAATGTTTTTCCGTTCTATTTTTTTGTTGTAAAGCTGGAAAGATGGCCTTGGATTATGTGCACTTATCCACAGACACCGACCTGATCTTATTGACTACTCCAAGCTAAATAAGGTCATCAGTCTGGGTGGTACAGCATGCTGTCCTGCAGTGATTTGGCTCACTTCTGGTTTGCTTAGCATGTTTTCTAAAAGACAAGCTGAGGCGTGCATACTAATTTTGAATGGCTTTCTAAGGTCCCTTCATAAAAAACACTGACATGGAAGAAAGGACCCCATGACTCTCCTGTGTCCTTCCTCTCTTCCCATTACAATGACTTCAGCATTTAATTGTAAAAAATCTGGTCCTCAGCTGCCAGGTAGTTGATCAGGTCTTTCCCCCTGCACAATATGGATGTTAAATGAAATTACATTGGAATTCCCCATTCACCACCGTCCATCCTGATTTGTATCTGGTGTAAATGGCTGTAGATTGCAGTGCAGTAAACAATGAGATAATGATTAATCCTGACATTTCTTAGAACAAACACTACCCTTGGTTATCAGGAGTATGCAATAAGTTACTAGTCTTACATAGAAAATATTCCCCAATTCTTAGATTGTACTTTGGCCTATACTTCCAGATAAGTGGAAACAAAACTGATACCCTAACTTCCTTAGGTAGTACCTATTTTATTACAATGTGCTACTCATGGCAAAATGCATGTTTTCTAAAATATACCAGCCACTTTGGATTGAGAAGGAAGAATGTGGAGCAAGTAATAATGTCAGAATTTCTTGGTACCATTACTGAAGAATAAAATCTAGAAAGAAAGTGAAATGTTGTCATTTCACATTAGCTCTCAATACATATGTACCATTTTCTGCTCTCTGGAATGAATGGATCTTGAGGGCTCACGTAAACACCAGTAAAACAGAAAACTTAATCATTGTTTTAATTTGTTCAGCACAACTTTTCATTGATGAGAGAGGCAGGTGAATCACAGACTATATTTCCCATTCTATGTCCTTCCATTACAAATGGATCTTACTAGTGGAATCAGCTGTTGTCAGAAAGCCTTTGACAAAAAAAAGATGAGTGAATGAATGAATGGATGAAATGAAATTATTTGGAAACTCAGACTACTTTATATATATGTTAAATTTATGATGAGGTCCCCAAGGTATGCAGTGATTAAAATGAAATGAACTTACTCCATGTAAGATTTTAATTTAGGCAGTTCTTTAGACAACTGCAGATATGAACCAAAGGGAAAAATATTAGCTATCAAGAAGAGCTTGTTCTCAAATTCTGTATACAACCTTTCCTGTGGATAAACAGATTCATGGATGACTAAGATACCTGTCTCTGTGTACATGTGCTTAAGCATTGCACAAGAAGAAGTGGATTTCATTGAGTTTGTGCTTTCAAAAGTGTACACAGTACTAAAAAACTTCACAGTATAACCATCCTATATATGAGTGCTTAGAAAAAGGGACAGAACATAAGCAGATCTGCTTCAGCATTACTATTTCCCTCTTAGAGGTTTCCAAAATAAGAACAGGTCAGGTTTCAAACTGAGGCTGAGTTGTGGCACATAAAGCACATGCATAAAAATCCTAAAATAGATCTTGCTTTTCTATCCTGGCTATGTTTGACTGACTGCTCAATTTGGTTACATTAACAGCTGACCTGGTGTCTTGTTTCCTCGTTTCTTATCTCTTGCATGCTGTCTTTTCCTTTTTTCACGGATGTGTTTTGTGTGAACTTGTAGCTGGAAAGACGGCCTTGCTTTCAACGCCCTTATCCATAGACACAGGCCTGATCTTCTTGACTATGACAAGTTAGATGAGGTATTTGTTTAGCTGTAGCAGAGATTTTTAGTTACTGTGCCTTGCAGTTTTGTTTAAAAGGATGGGTGATGGGGATCTCCTCCAATTATTCACAGAGTTGCTGAGATTTTAAACAAATCTTTTACCAGTGAGGCACTATTTATTCGTGGGCTTAGTACCAAGTACGCAAATAGGAGATGCTCATCACTCATCCATATGCAGTATTTTAACCTAGTCAATAAGTCTCACTTAGATTTAGTGTATTTTTGTCCTATTTAATTTCAGTAAGAGTTTTTCTATACACATTTACTAAATGTTGTATTACACATGGTGTCTAGTGTAATAGCAAAAATAAGTTAATGGGTTTGAAATATTGTACACATTTTAAGTTTCTCTGAATGTCAATGATGCACAAAACTGCTAAATGATGATAGAGTGAGAACTTACGATTAGAGACTTTGTATTCTATTATACCTGAATTGTTAGGTTTCAAAATATAAACTCTTCTTCATAACACATTTTATTGAACATGCAGCAGGAAAGGCTGTCAAGTACGATATGTTCATAGAATGACGTGCCATGGACATTACTACTTATGATACCTGGCATATGTATGTGCATGAGGAATGGACTTCTGTGAAACTTAAATAACTGCTGTGATTCCATAGCAATAATCTCACTAAATTAATTTCAAAATAACAAAAGAAGCATATTCAAGACTAGATCCCTTTACAGGAAGTATCTGTATTCAAATGGAAGCCTTGGCAATTCCCTCCAGAAAACCTGTTAACATTTTTTCAGTGCCCACCAGCATCTCTAACTTTGCTCTTCTGTGTCCTATTTTCCCAACCTCTCTCTATAAACATTGGCATTGTTCAGAGTGGCTATGATCATTTAGCAGTCTGTGAATATGTGAAAATAATTATAGCCTTAGTGGCATGAACTGCCTTTTCACATAGGGTGTATCAGCTTGGGTTTCACTCCAAGCTGATACAGGAAGGCTGCTTTTAAGAACAACCCTAATCTGACACATTCTTCCATTGTCAACAATAGCTATATGTAGAGCAAGACATAAAATGCGTGCTGTTTATCGGAACTGTGTTTACTGCTTCCTTTCTTTTCCCTTCAGAAACCAACACAAAATCTCAAAACCAAAGAAAGGTCTCGAATTTTCACAGCTCTAAAATTAAATTTATAGAGATGTATCAGATTTGTCTGTCCAAAACTGGGAAGTATTGCTCCTTCCGGAGAACTGTTCTGTCTGTTCTTGCTTCTTGTCACGCATGCATGTGACCAACAGAGAACTCAATATATATCACTGTAATATAGCGTATAGTAGGTATAAAAACATGCAGGACTAATTTTGTCATGAACGATCTAGCATAGCCTACTGGACCAGTGGCCTTGGCTGTACTTCATTCCAAATTAGCTCAAAATTATGAGTCTACACTGCATACATTATCTGTGTTCCCATCCAGAATTTATTTGCAGCAGAGTCATAATGGTACATAATAGCTTATTCATATTTTCTTTTGAAAGTACAGCAGCACATAGACCAAAATTTCACAAACCTATACTCTGCTTTTTGAAGAACAATAGTTGTCACTCCTGTTTACAGTTTGGAAAAACAGAGTAAGTTCTAGTATACCTACTGTAGTCTTGCCTCAAGGAAAAACTTCTATATTTGACGAGTTGTATTTTCCTCTTTAATGCAGGATGACCCCATAGGAAATATCAACCTTGCCATGGAAATTGCTGAAAAGCATTTGGATATTCCTAAGATGTTGGATGCAGAAGGTGAGTTATATCTTACTGAAGTTTGCGTTACTCACAAGCAGGAGGCAGTAAAACTTGTTTTGTATGTAGCAAATTTCAATGTTACTTTGCCATGAATCACAACAGAGCAACCTGCTTTTTTTTCAAGGTTTTCCTTCTTGTTGCAAATGTATTGGATAATTTCACTAACTTTTTGTTTAATTCCTTCTTGTTTGTTATTATTTATATTATTATAGCACTTTGAACCCTAACCTGAGCATATGGCCCCACTATGATAACTGAGGTAAAATGCAGGATCAAAAGTTAATCCTTGCCTTTAAGAAATCGAAGTCTAATAAGGGGAAATACAACTGTTAGCAGCTTAAAGCAAAAGCATATTCACCCTTTAAAAAGTTTAAGTGAGAGGGCCAGATATAGAAGTACAGAACTTTCAAAATGTACTAACATGCCTCCTATGAGAAAGAGCTGTGTTGAGGGAAGCATTATTATTATTATTATCATCATCATTATTATCATTATTGTAATTGTAAACCTTTTGCAGTGACAGTTTTAACAAATAGCTTCATGTTTGGTTTCTCCAATAATCTTTAGAGTTTGTTGACAATAACAAGGAAATATATATTAAAGTTTCCCAAATTTCTTCAAGATAACCAAACTTTTGTACTCCAGGCAAATATGGTGCCAAAATACTAGAATTTGCCTACACTGGTTCAAAGCATTCTTCTCCAAGTATGCAGACTCTATGCTGGTGGCTTGTCAGTAGAGTAGTGATAACACAGAAATTATCCAGAGCACTCAAACTCACTGTTTCTGCTCCCCTCGAAGTCTTTGGTAGGAAGGTTAGGCCAATACAAGATGATTTGGAAAATCCAGGTTGTAACCTCTTCATCGAAGATGTTTCTTTGTTTCATCTTCATGATTCAAAACTATTCCTTTTCATTTTTTTTAACTTGCGTTTCCTCATTCAAGCACCACTTAATTATTTTGCTCTGAAATACTGTGCAAGGAATAAACAGAAGTGCTACCACCTTACCATTGAACAGCTCCTGCTGTCAATCTCTGTTCTTTATTTTTTATCTTCACATACAATGTAAGAAACTTTATTTTTCCTCACCCAATTTTCTGCACATTCTAGCCCTTATCTTACTATTCTTCTTCTTGGCGGGGCGGGGAATTGAAACTGTGCTTCTTCTAACATCATCGACATATTTACCATCACTTTTTACTCTCTTTATTTCCACTGTGTTCTCAGTGGAAACTTTGCTAAGTTTTGTTCACAACTGTGTGAAGTAGATGCAAAACCAGTAAATACATTGTTCCTGAACTTAGAAATCTCACTGTTAGTATTAGAAATTGTCACCTCATTCCTGGGTCTTTTCACACCAGTATCTTCCCACTCCATACATTGGCAGGAATCCTTGCAACTTGCACTAGCATCATTCATCACTCAGCCGTAATTGGTGTAAAACCATAGTTTTCTGCCTTTCTCTGTTAAGTATTGAAAAGGTCCATTTTTACCAATGTAGACATACCTTGATTGCACCCTCTCTATACTTTTACTCTTTTCTGACATAATAGGGACAAAGCTATCAGCCAGCCAAGCCAAACTCTTCTTTAATTTATGCTGTTAACTAAAATGACAGACTGGTGCAGGGATTACAAAGCTGTTGCTATCCAAGCTTTTCTTAGCACAGGAGTGCAGGAGTCCTACAGGTTTCCAATATATATCAATATGCTGCCAGTCACAGGGACCCTGTGCTAATATACACTGTACACATTCCTATTTTGTGACTGTCAGTGGCTGTGCTTAATTCTGGAATAATTCTAGTGATTTAGATGAAGTTGGTTTAGAGCGACAGTGAAGCTGAGCCCAGTAGATCTGCAAGCCATGCCATCTGCTTGGAAGTTTCCACAAACCAGAAGGCAGCAATATCCTTCTGTACCATCTCAGCCTTCAGATATTTTGCCATTTCAGGGAGAGTTATATCTTTTCCATTACTGATTCCTAAAGCTTAGGTAGCTTTGTACTGATATCAGTAAACAGATGCAATCTGAGTAATGTTGTATTTATTTTGAATACTTGCAGCACTGAGGTGGCATTATCAGCATAATCTGATGGAAGGACCTTGTGAGAATTTCTGAGCAGTTAACCTTCTTCTCTCTACACAGATGTAGTAAATACTGCCAGACCTGATGAAAGAGCCATTATGACTTATGTTTCCTGTTACTACCATGCATTTGCTGGTGCTCAGAAGGTGAGATTGTAGAAGATGGATCAGATCTCATCCTTCACCTTCTGTCTTGTTTCTTTCAGCAGTTTTTCCTCTTCTGATCTTTTCCTCACTAGCTACTAGGACAGCATCTTAGAGTTGAGCACATTTCCTGTTGCCTGATCTTCTCTGTGAGCCACTGTCTCTGTAGAGCTAGTAGTAGTCTATCCATTTGTAAGCCTTCCTGTCTCATCTTTCTGTATATTTGCTAATAATATCCAGTAGGTTTTTGACAGCTGGTCACCGAAGGGGATAGAGAACATTATTCTCTTTAATTGAACTTGTGTGCATTCATTTGAAGCATTTTTAAAAATGCCAGATGAAAATAGAGTGTAAAAACAATTTCAGTAGCAGAATGCTATCATTTTTGTCTCTGCTGGATATTATTCCTGCTACAGAGATGTCAAAATCATCATAACAGATGCCCAGAAAGTAAACCCTTTTCTTATGCTTTCAGGATTGTTCTTAAAATGTTAAGTGCTTAATGGTAAGTACAAACAGCAACATAAGATGTTGCTGTTATGCAAAGTAGACACAGAAACATCTCAGAAAAGCTCTGGAATCATGTCCTAATGAAAAGAAGGAAAATCAGGTATTAGAAGTATAAAGAATAGTGATATATAATGCTAAGGCTATAATGCTAGTCCACAAGCAACACTGAGAGAACACCTCCCAGATCAAAATGTCAGTCAAAAGACCCCCACATTCTAAGTCACCAGAGAGTTGTGTGCCAGTTCTTGAGCAGACAGCTCTGGTAAAATTAAGGTCACTCCCCCTGTGCAACACTGCAGGATCAAGCCTATTAAAAAAATTAATCCACCTCTTTATAAGAGCTTATGTTGAATTTCTAGTGTATATTTTATTCTGTCAACACCCGCCAATGTAACACTAAATTTATTCCAGCTTTGTAGGGTTTCTATAGTACAGAGCTATGGAAAAGAAAACAATCAGAATGACACTATGTTGTACTTTTATTAATTCATCCTGTTTTCTACTCCTCGATTCTTTTTTTGTTTTGTTTTCATTTCTCCCCACCCTCTTGTAGATATTGTGAACACTCCCAAACCTGATGAGAGAGCTATCATGACATATGTGTCCTGCTTCTACCATGCTTTTGCTGGAGCAGAGCAGGTATTACTCAACTGTCCCTTCAGGTTGCTTTGGTTTTGATTGGTTGCTTCACATTTCCACTAGTTTATTAAAAGAAAACTAATTTAGTACTTTGTCATCTTAATTTAACAATTGCTAGTATTACTTGAGCACTAATACTTGTTTTTAACCAACACTTGAACCTGTTTTAGTGAAATGTTGTGTAGCAAGTTGAACTTCTTTAACTCCAATGGACATTCTTGTTTCTAATGTTGGGTCTTTATTTGGTTATTATAAAGACTTTCAGAAAAGCTGTATTTGAAGGTACTGTGAAATGGAGTTGTTGTTTTTTGCTACATCAACATGTTATGTGTGTGCTGCATAAAACAATGTTTGACTTTTGGAGACTGAGACTATTCTAGACTTACTCATGCTGAGTAGTAATTTAGGGCTAGATTTTCAAAGATACATGAAGATGCAGAAAGGCACAGGAGACACCCAATGCAGTATTTGTGCCTGGTTCCCACTGAGGCCAATGAAATGATTCATGGATCAAAGTACTAACATAAGAGTCAAGAACATCAGCAACAGATTGGTCACAAAAGGTGGGATTATCACTTAGAAATGTGGCATTTCCCACTGTTCTACTTCATACATTTCTAGCCTACAAATGGACATAAGCCAACTTATGTGAAAAAAAACAATAAAGAACCCTTCAAGTAGCTGATATTTTTCCTTCATCCTCAGGATTTAATTTCCCGTCCTGTCTAGTAGAACCCCTAGACCTTATCACAGCACAGCTATGCTGTTGCACCCTTTTGTCTCTGGGTATGAAGGTTTTGCTCTTCATGCAAAAGGGGGATTCCAAATACTCTAACACAGGAGTCTGCACAGGTATTTATTTGATTAGATATACTTCAGACTCACATTTGTATGAAAGTATACATCTGTGATGTCAGATTATTAGTGTAAATTTTAAATATGGCAGAGCTACACAGTGCCTTCACAAATAAATTTGTCAGGAAGCATGGAAAGACTTTATGTCAGTGGTTGAGCTGCATATACTCTCGAGGGTATATGTATCTATGATGTGCAGATATAGAGTAGTCTGGGACTCCTGAATCACATGGGTGTCTTTCCAGTATGGCTAACAAATCTAATAATTTTTTGGTGTGATTTCAAAAAATTAACCTAATAGGATAACTTTAAGAATGTCCTAAGACTTCTTTGAAAATAGATGGTTTATTAGACAACCATAATGGCAGTGTGGAATGCCCTCTTGTATAATAAAGCTTCATTGTACAGCAAGGTGACTTCTGTGCTGATCTGTGCCTTATTCGGGCCATTGGAATCTATGACTACAAAAGGACGGTAAATATATATCTAAGTAGCCTAGGAGCACAAATCAACAACTGTAAAACAATGTGATTTTTGTTTGCCACGGCCACATTCTGTCTCTTTGTCCAAGCTTGTACCTTTCTCAGAATGTGTTTATGAATATGTTCTGTTTATGTGCTGTTTTTTACAGGCTGAGACTGCAGCTAACCGGATCTGTAAGGTGCTTGCTGTGAATCAAGAAAATGAGAGATTGATGGAAGAGTATGAGAGACTAGCAAGTGAGGTAAAGACAGCTGTATCTTTTATGTAGCAATAATTATGTTCATGAAATATTGAAAGCTGAAAGATTTGTGCACTGTCTGCAAGACAGCAAAGTGAAGGTAAATCTCACAGTGGTAGGGTACAAAGCTCAGTTGCCCAAGACGTCAGATTTCAGGTGACTCCTTTGCCACAGACTTCCTGTGTGACCTCCAGCAAGCCACTCAGTCTCATTAATGTGCCAAAAAGAGTGTTTTGAGGACTGTCATCAGTCTGTCCCAAAACCAGACTTGCTGTCTCTGTAATCTCCAAAGACAGCCATCCTTGACCACATGTGGAACATACAAGATCCTGTCAGTCCAAGCCCCACTGGATTTGTGTTCTGCAAAGCACACCTGGACAGGGTCTCTCACAGTGTTTACAGTGCACCTGTGAACACAGGCAGCAAATGAATGAATGAAGGTGGCACATTGTGCTCCTCCTGTCCTTTCTTGGTAAATGTCAAATTTGTTAAGTCAGGACTAGAGATGTATCGTGCACAAGTGAGAGCTCCCAGTGTCCTTTAACCTGCAAAAACATACCAAGATGATGGACGCAAAGACAGCAGTGCTACATCGGCACTAACGGACTTCTGAGTGAAGACTTTTATATGACCTGAGTTATTTGGCTGTTGTCTGTTCTGATCTCCTAACTATGACTATTTAAGACATAAAGACCAACACTTCTGAAAGTGGCAAGTTATTTTGGGTAACTGGGCATCTGAGTAATTAGCTAGAGACACCTTACATATGTTTTTGTCTTTCTGAAAATAAAAGTATTTCTACAAATATGTAGAGTATCAGGGCAAATTAGTAAAAAAGTATTGTTCAGCTTTGAAAATCCTGTGCTTACTTGCCATTAAAGTCCTGACACCAACTTAATTTATTAATATTAAAGGAACAAACTTGATTAGGATATGTGCATTCAATATGATCTTTTTTTGGTTGCTTTTCCATTGCTTTTATTTCAATTGTTTGTGTTGGTTTGAAAGCTTTTAGAATGGATTCGCCGGACAATTCCTTGGCTGGAAAACAGGACCCCAGAAAAAACAATGCAGGCTATGCAGAAAAAATTAGAGGATTTCCGGGACTACCGCCGCAAACACAAACCTCCCAAAGTCCAAGAGAAATGTCAACTGGAGATCAATTTCAACACCCTGCAGACAAAACTGAGGATCAGCAATCGGCCAGCTTTCATGCCATCAGAGGGAAAAATGGTTTCAGTAAGTAAAGGCGGCATCAATATTCTCCTGTTCTCCTTTTTATCAACATTCTCACAAAAATTTCAACGTGAGAGATTGAAATGCCATATTAAGTCATTCTCAGAAACTTCAGTTTCTTGCACTTTCTCAATATCAAACCGCTCTTTTTAGACGTTTCCTTTCATTCTAGAATCTTGTTTTCTCTTAAGCATGCTTCTGCCTCTTTGAAGGCTTTCCCCAAGTGCAAATTGTCTTGAGACATGAAACGATACAGAGCTTTTTTTTGGTGAGTGTTATCAGTACTTCATTATCAGTAAAGCCAAATATTGTTTATTTAAGCAAAACTCACAGTGGTTTCACTAATATTTTGGTCATCAGACTTACAGAAACAGCCATTGCTCAAAATATATTTATGGGGTTTTTTTCCTACTTTTTAAAATTAAATTTTGTTTTTTCTTATGTCTGTGATGATAAGCATAGTCAGTACCAAGAATTCTCACCTGCTGATAAGTATTGAGAGTTGACTGTGGGTCAAAACATTTCCTGTGGAATATAGCAAACCTGCTTAGGTACTCTGTTCTTTCATTGTGTTTTTGATTGCTAAGATTTAATAAACAGATGATTGCACTATCTGAAGAGGGCCATTGTCCACTCCCCTATGCAGAAAATAAGGGGCTTGTCACTTCAGTTTCCTACTGCCTTTGAGTTTCTGAGGAAGCTCACAAAACTTTGTGTACCACAGAAAGTGAAATGAGTTTGTATTCCAGATAAAACACACCAAATTCTCTTGACACTAATACATTTTGCTATTGTCAACTTCCAAGAGCAAAGCAATTTTTTTTCGTAAAAGATCGTTACATCATAATGGAACATACACATTGTAAAATGGGAGGTAAAAGCACAGAGGGACTTAGCAGTGCTATGTTAATGGTTGGACTCAATGATCTTAAAGGTCTTTTCCAACCAAAACAATTATGATTCTAATATATTGTGAAGACCCTAAATGTGTAGCTTTGCTTGGAAGCCATTTGTATAGTGATTCCTTTCATGAGCCCACCTGAGTAGGATACACTATTAGGAGCAAATGTCTGGACTACAAGACTTCCTGAACTGCCTGACAATATTTTCTATGATTCTGTGATTTTACAAAAACTGGACATAAAACCTTCGCTTTTTGGAGCAAAATTGCGAATGAATCAGAAATCTGCAAATTTGGATAAAAAGAGATTATACTTTCATCCCCTCTCTCCCATGTATCCTCTTCACAGGATATTGCCGGCGCTTGGCAGAGACTTGAACAAGCTGAGAAAGGCTATGAAGAGTGGCTGCTGAATGAAATACGAAGACTGGAAAGACTTGAACACTTGGCGGAGAAGTTCAGGCAGAAAGCTTCCACTCATGAACAGTGGGCATATGGTGAGCAGAGATGGCTTTAACATTTTCAGTGTTTTAATGTTCGAGGTTGAACCGTCAGTGCTCAATATTTGTGAGCCAGAAACTCGCTCATAAGTAGTTTGGACAGTTTCAGAAACCTAAAATAATAACAGATAAAATTGCAGGCTTTGTTGACTATAGTCTTGATCCTAACTTTCATAGGCATGTTGCTAATGAAATGTAACTGTAAAAATTGTACTCTTGAGGTAGTGGGTCAAACTTAGTGGGAAAATTCAGCAGTTGAATGGAAGCCATTACTGCTAATGCATTCCTATACACCAGCAATCCAACCAGGAATATAGTGACACCACTGGTTAAGTGTGAAATCATTAATAGACTCATTCTGAGTTGATTATCATTTGGCCAACATGATGTTTTGAATAGTCCACATAAACTACATGATAATGGACTCATCTCTGTTTCGCTCCATACCCTGGATTACATCTCATTTATAGTTGTGATTTTTAATGGTAACCTAACCTTATGTATAGTTGTAAGAGCTGTAGGACTGTACCAAGGCACACAAGTTTGTTGGAGACCATTAACCATAGATCTACTCTATCATCCTATTGTTTGCCCTGATAACAGTCTTCCTGCTTCTGCTGTGCTTCTGGCTTTTTCCAGCTAGACTCTTTTCACACGGTGAAAGTAAAACGGAGTCTATCCCATAACACAGTCGCTGGAAGCACACAAGGCTGTAAATGGCTGCCAGGCAGATACTAGAAGGGAATCTACAGTGTTTATCAGCCCTTAGAGCCTATTTTCTCAGCATAAACTGCTCATGGTGACACGTTATGGCTGTTATGCAGTAAAAACTTAACATAAGCTGGTACACAGCAAGTGAGACAATAGTCCCTTCCGGCTGTAAAATCCACAGAGCTGTGTAATGCCATGTGGTGAGCTGCAGTTATAGGGACTGTCTGTATAGATTCACTTGTCCAACACAGGAGCTACTGAAGAGTAATATTTCAGTTTCTGACTTCTTTGCTTCCCTAGCCCTTTGTAAATCGGTTGGTATTTTCCACTTAAAATTCAGTGTTTGATACAAAAGACAGCCACATGTCTCAATGTTTGTTTGTTTTTTTTAAAAAAAATTATTATTTATTTTGGAAGTGCTGGAATGAATAATGAATTCAAGGCAGAACATGAAAAAGAATAATAGATCATTACTAAGAGTGAAGCTGAGCATGGTAGTGTGATTTCTGGTTTCATTACTTTACACTACAAAAGAATTACTGCAATAGTTTATAGCCTCAGTTTTTTGCCGATATACCATTTTTATGCCAGTTTCTCAAGCAATGTAATACTATTTTAGACCAGTATAAACAGCCTATGCAAGAATCAAGGAATTATTGATAAACCTTTAAAAAGATGTATTTCTAATTAAGACTGTTGTGCTAACACTTTGCTACTGATTTCAGTGAGGGTGGGACTTCATCTCATACATACGATCTTCACAATGAGTCGGTTGAAAAAGTTGACTAAATTTGCAATTGTTCTAACCAACAAATTAGTAAAAAAAAATACTAGTATTTTAATTTCTTCTTTCAGGCAAAGAGCAGATCTTACTTCAGAAGGATTATGAATCTGCTACTCTGACAGAAGTCCGCGCTATGTTAAGGAAACATGAAGCTTTTGAGAGCGATTTGGCTGCTCACCAGGACAGGGTGGAACAGATCGCTGCCATTGCCCAGGAGCTGAAGTATGTTCCATTTAAAGGCTTGCAGCTGCTGACATTTAACTTTGCGATAAACTCTTTCCAATGAATTTGATAGTGTCATAGGTACCAACGTAAGAATTCCAGAGATAGCTTCATAAGTATATTATCTGAGCTGGTCACTGAGACCTTTCCCTCATCTCCCCCTTACCCCAACCAAATATAGATTATACAACTGGCCAAAATTATTTGAAAAGAAACATTTTAAAATTGACTTAACACTAAGCTTTTAGCATTAGCTCTATTCATGAGTCCATTGTGTGTTGATGGGAATGCTGTAGGAGTTTATTTCTCAGTTCATATGGTCTGCTGAGTGGTACTGGTTACGAGTTGTTTAACTTAGAAAAAAAATTCACTTACACAAATTACAGATCAAGCATCTTCACTTAAAATCAAGTCTTTTTCCACAAGTATATTTGTCCTTTCAAAAGGCTTCACATCCCTAAATTATCTCTGTAGCAGTGGGTCAGGCACTGACTGTTCTGAAGATTTAATTGTCTCTAGTATACTTACTTTCACAATCTCTTCGTATTGTATTTGGAAGTGCCATTGTCTCTGTTTTACAAAAAGGGCAGTGGGGCATATGGAAACTAATTTACTCAGGGTCACAAAGGCAACCAAGCACCTACAGGAGAGCTTGAGATTTCATCCACATTTCCATCAACTTAGCCACAAGGACCAACACTTGCTCACTCAGCATGCTATGCCAGAAGAAAACACAACTAAAGCTCAGGACAATTCTACAACACATTTAGGCCACATCTGTGTCATTGACACCACCTGCATAGGTCAGGGATGTGAAAATTCAAGGCCCCTGACTGACAGACACATGGCAGCAGAAGTCCTGTGTAAAGCATGGTTTTGTCAGCAAAACTCTGCCCACACTGACAGGACTGTGCTGTTATATACTGATGTCCCTATTCTGGTAAATCCGTCTCGGTGTGTACTCCAAGCTAAGTACATTAGATTTTATAATCTTGCACAGTTAATTGAGGTGGTTTTGTACTGTAAATCAATGGTGCTACTCCTGATCTTAGCAATTTGACACATACTTAAAGTAATTGCTCACCCGCAGTATAAATCTGTAAAGCCAACAGGAACAAATGTGCAGTAGTGGCTGAAACATGAGCCAACATCAAAATTCTCAGATTCCTGCCCTTGGCTTCAACTCTCCAAGTTTCAGTTTCTCACCTTTTTGAATAGGCAAAACAGTTACTACGCAAAAATCCAGTGTTAAAAATATGCCCTTTTTTACTTTGTGAAGGACCGTGACTCATAAACAGCTCCACATTCATTAACAGTTTAAAAAACAGAAAGTTGTCTAAAAATGTATTTCATACCTGACTTATAGTAATTGTATAATTCAAATGGATTTAGAAGAAAAATCTTGTTTTTCAACATTATTTAAAGGAGTAAAGCATAGTGGGCAGAGTAAGTAGTGGATTTTACTTAGTGTCAAAGAAGTCTGAAAAACACAGAGGATGGAGATTTCACTGAGTATATAAGCTTATAAAACACCTTCTGTTGTGCCTTGATCTCTGTTGTGGAGTTATTTGTTCCTCTTTATACTAAAGAAAGTTTCTGAAACGCCTAATGATTTTTAATTCAGCTTCACCTTTACAAGTGATGGGAATCTCTGGGAATGTAGTGCATCTGCTTACCAGCATTTTGAACCCTGTGTCCTTTACCTCTGGTGAGGCCAGTGAACACTGTATCCTGTCTATTTTAAGATTGTCTCTTCTCAGTTGTTTCAGTAATTTGCTGTGTGAAGTTAAATGAGTTATTTGTGGCCTGGGCCGCAAAAGTGCTGAAAACCCATTGCTTTTAGAGATGCTCTAATTTGACTTCTCTGCTTCTCTGTACAATGGGCTATCAGTGCCTCAGTGCCTTATTTTTCACTGAGACTCTGTAGCTCAGTTATGCTTAATGCCCTTGGAGAATGCTGAATGAAAGGTCATAAAGGTCAAGTTTTATTATTAGCTGCAAGCAGGCAACTTATATTTAAATATTAATTTTAATTATTTGTACATAATTCCTCACACAATGAAATTATGGAGGCAAATGCTAATTTCTTTCTCTTTTCATATTTTTAAAGAAGGATTGACTAATGTCCGAGAGCTAAGAAATGTGTGTTGACACATGATTCAAAGCCTATTGAAGTCAATGTGGGTATTTTTTCTTGTTTTATTTTATTTTTCATCACTGGATCAGGCCCTTAAAGAAATCATCATTGTCTGTGTCTAAATTCCAAGGCAATACACATCCATGTTTTGATTTAAACAATCTCTTGGCTGCCTGATGTTGCTTTTTCAAGGGAGAACAATTGCTGTGTGACCTTGAACTCTACCAGTTACAGTTTTTTGCTGCAACACCTCAGTCCACTGTGTGCCTAAGGCTACAGTTGCTACAAGCTTGTTGATTGGTGCTTTTTAGATAAAAGATTAGTGTGTGTGTGCGAGCAGGTGATGCCACCCAGGATGCTGCTATAAGATTATTATGTTCCAGCCTGTAGAGACTTAGATATTCCTTGGCAGTGAGGCCTAACAAGGCTTGGATAGGGCTATATACAAAGCTGGAAAAAGGCATTTCTAAAATGGGATTTGCCATTTATGACATAGCAAGTGCTAAACAGAACTTGAGTGAGCTGTACTATGAAGTGCCATAGTAATTTATGGTCTTGTGTGCTCATTTCAGTGTTTTCAATCATCAAGATAAAATTTTTGGAATGTAGTTCCTTGCATATCCATCACTTCTAGCGTAGCAATTTATTTTCAGCCAAGAAGACCACTGTTTGTAACACTGATTTGGAGAGTCTTTTTGCTTCTGGAAACCTGGGCTCAAATTGTGCTTACGTGCATGATTAATATGAGCCTGGTTCAGAAGCAGTGCTGAAGCATGTTGCTCAACAGGTTATTTTTGAGACACTATCACTGTTCCTAAACTGAGCTCTTACTTAAGTACTTCTCTGAATCAGGACAAAATTTGAATAAATTTTTAATTCTTTACAGATGAGATTGAATTGCTTGTAAGATCAATAGGGATAGCTTAGTGATTTTTAAATTCCAAAGGCCGTAGATTTCAACTAATCAAATAAATATAAATGACTGTTTTCTTAGAAGATCTCTAGCACATATGCAGCAATTCTTTATATATGCATGATAAACAAAACTTCTTTTTACAAAATATGAAGTTTAGTCTCTTCACAGCTTCGATGTTGAGAGAGACACAAAAATTAATAGGACGAGGAAGGTAAACCTGTGTTTTATTTCCAAGTAAATAATTTCCTATCAGTAGTTATTTCTTCCTCTGCCCCTGGTTTGAACAGAAAAATGCTCCTTGACACACTTACTTGAAGTAAACTACAGCAGGCCAAGAAAGGCAGTGGAGCTACACTGTTTAATACTAGTTGGGAATCTCACTTATGACTTTTGACCCACAGGTGCCCTTTTAAAAAGTTGTTTTGATAATATTATTCTCCTACCTATTTGTCCACAGCATGTATCCCTGGAAGAAATAGGATAGCAAAGATCTTATGGGGAATGGCTGAACCTCCCTGGCATAGCTGGCGGAGGAACGTTGCACGTTACCTTCCAGGACTTTGGCCACAGCTGGTACAATCAGTCTCTCACTTTCATGAAAGGACACCTGCCCTTATCCTAGTCGACAAAAGGAGATAAGTGATCCATTGAAGCAAAAATACTCTGTCATAGAATTGTTTAGGTTGGAAATGACCTTTAAGATCATCAAGTCCAACCATAAACCTAACACTGTAAAGTTCACCACTAAACCATGTCCCTGAGCACCACACCTTCATGTGTTTTAAACACCTTCAGGCATGGTGACTCAACCACTTCCCTGGGCAGCCTGTTCCAAAGCCTGACAGCCCTTTCCATGAATAAATTTTTCCTAATATCCAATCTAAACCTCCCCTGGTACCACTTGAGGCCATTTCCTCTTGTCCTATCACTTGTTGCTTGGAAAAAGAGACCAACACCCTCCATGCTACAACCGCCTTTCAGGTAGTTGTAGACAGTGATAAGGTCTCCCCTCAGCCTCCTTTTCTCCAGGCTAAACAGCCCCAGCTCCCTCAGCTGCTCCTCATCAGACTTGTGCTCCAGACCCTTCACCAGCTTCGTCACCCTCCTCTGCACTCCCTCTACTATTTCAATATCTTTCCTATAGTGAGGGGCCCAAAACTGAACACAGGATTTGAGGTGGGGCCTCACCAGTGTCAAACACAGGGGGATAATCATTCCCCTAGTCCTGCTGGCCACACTGTTTCTGATACAAGCCAGGATGCTGTTGGCCTTTTTGGCCACCTGGGCACACTGCTGGCTCATATTCAGGTGGCTCTTGACCAACACCCCTAGATCCTTTTCTGCCAGGCAGCTTTCCAGCCACTCTTCCCCGAGCCTGTAGCGCTGCCTGGGGTTGTTGTGACCAAAGTGCAGGACCCGGCACTTGACCATATTCTGATATGTTAGATTTGTTATGCGGAAAGAGACCAGAATACATATCTCCACATCCCATCCACTTAGGAACATCATCTAATAATTTCAAAATGCTAAAATGAAAAAAAAAAAAAAGATTACCAGCCAAAAACTCATCTAAAGCTCCACGGTTCTGACTTAAAATTTTGTAACAGATAGATGGCTTTTGTCGCATCCCTTGAAGGCTCATAAAAAGACTTGCTCCAAAGGAGGAAGCAAGTTTTCAAGTTAAGGAGCCCTTGTGTGGTATGACTTGTTGGCAGCTTTCTTCTTACAGTAACAGTTCTACTTTCACGATTGGGGCTTGGTTTTGTTATTTTTTAAAACTGTTACATCATTTTATTATTACTTGTTGATTCATTGCAGCACTTCCGAAACCTTTTTAATCAGGATCGTTCACATACTTTTCAACTTTTTCCAAAACCAGTTTGCTCTGACTGGGCTTGGAGGAGGAAGCGTGAATACTGCTCCTAGCCTAGAGTGTAGCTTCACAGAGGAAAGCTACCTCTGTCCTCATTTGTCCCCTGTGATTCTCTAAGTTACTGGCAGAGTGATCTGTACATTCCTTTTGCCAATTGCCTAGAGAAGAATACTGAAAAGAAAGGAACAAATTCTATCTGCATTTAATGTCTTGTTCAAACCTTAACGTAAATCTTAGCTTCATATTGCCATACAGTCTCTGCGATGCTTAGTACTGGGCAAAGTGTCTTTGAGGAGCAGCCAAGAGCTAGATTCAGTGGATGATGGCACACCAATAAAGGTGAGCTTCCAAACTGCCCAAGACATGTATTTTATTATTATCACGATGGCTGCAGCAGAACCAAGGGTATTACTTGCTGCTGAGGTCAAAAATTCTATTTGAGACAGACTCACTGCAGAATCTCAGAACAGAACCTTAAACAGTTTTTCCAGTCTTAGGCAGAACAGTAAGTTGCTTTCTGTCAGGATAATATAAGTCTATTAAGCAGGTAAAAAAGCAATGCTAACTGCTACATCCTTTGTGAGTGCAGCGATTCATGCTGGTGGCATACGCAGGTTTGGAGATTCCTGTTCTCTGAGACAGCCAGTTATAGGGTGTAGTGCTGTGAGGAGTTCCTGGAGAGAAAGATGAAAATTTTTTTCTGTGCCCCAAATCTGGGCAGGCCTGTGAGAGAGAGATTATGCTTTGAATGCAGCCTGAGGTCTGTTTCTCAGTTAAATAATTTCAGAGCATATGAGGCTGTATAGGATCATTGGATTACTTAAAACAAAACTTACATTTCAGGCCATTAATTTAAAGCTGTACCAATCTTCAGAAACTTGATAAAGTCCCAGACTGAAGCATTCTGGTCTTCTGAAGATCAAATCGCTTGTGCCACAGGAATACTGAGAAAAAGATGGTTAGACACCTTAATTGTCTTTAATACCTGGATGGCACAGATAGATACTTGCTTTTTCTCACAATAAAGGAGGTCGATCTTGTTCCTGTGTTGTGCGTCTTGAAGTGCTGATTGTCTAGATCACACATGTCTCTACTGCAACACTTACCTGGAGGAGAAATATTGCAAAAAAGAGTGGAAGAATTACTGAGGGCCAGTGGAAGAGTGTGGACAGTGCAACTGCTCCTGTCTTTCAGAAAGTCACACATATTTTTTCCTTCACTCTTTCTTAGTGAACTGGACTACCATGATGCTGCAAGTGTCAATGATAGATGCCAAAAGATATGTGACCAATGGGACAGCCTGGGAACACTTACTCAGAAAAGGAGAGAGGCACTGGAGGTAAGCCATATAACAATGATCAGCAGCTCAGCTGAGGCACGGATGGGGGAATGAACCATTTGTTTCAGATCTGGAAACAGTGCCATTGGACATCTGCTTTGGAATCCAAACAGCAGTGAAGCCTTTCCTCAGATCTCCGTTTCGTTTTGGTATCATTTCATTTGTAAACAGATTGAATTGCTCAGGGCAGACTTGACAGTGCTCAGCTGCCAAGAACAGTTCTAAAGCAGCAACAAATGGCATGCAGTTTATAGCACCACTCTTTGGGAATTTGGTGTCCAGCAAGTATAACAAAAGCCATTAGGCACTTACCTTTTCACACTTGTCTGAGCTTAATCAGGTGAGGTACAGGATAATGGCCAGTACTGAGTTAATTTTTTGGTAGTGAGTATTCAAAAACACTGAGATACTTTCCAAAACCTTGTTCCTTAAGAAAAGAAGAAGTTGCATGCCAAGGTGGAAAACTTATGTCTAACTCTTTCTTTTTATACTTACAAAAAATTACTAAAGCAAGATTAGCAGATTTTAATTTATTTGCCTATAGAATAACAAAAATACTTGAAATATCAGCAGTGAAAAAGTAATTTCATCTGTTATCCTTCAAAGGCAGACACTCTTTTAAAATGTTCAATTCACGAGTATCTTTACTGCAATTGCCTCGAGTGAAAATCCTTAAAGCAGAGGGTGAAATCAGTCAACAATTGCTTTTGAAAAGATGAAGCATAACTTTGTGCATGGGTGGGTATGTGTCTGGAGTTAGGTCTTACCCTGGTAACAAAGGAATGTACCTTTCCCAACCTGCACAGAGAACGGAGAAATTGCTTGAAACAATTGATCAGCTTCACCTGGAGTTTGCCAAAAGAGCCGCTCCTTTCAACAACTGGATGGAAGGTGCTATGGAAGACCTACAGGACATGTTTATTGTTCATAGCATAGAGGAAATTCAGGTAACTTGTCTATTTTTTGGGTTACAGTCATAGGGAAGACAAGAATGGAAGCTTTTCCTTCTTGGAGAGTAGAACACCCATATACTGTCTTGACATTTTCTTTGTGATAGGCAATGTCTGCTCTTTTATAAATATGGTCTTCATTGGTATGAAAGTATATTTCAGAGATCATGGAAGACACAATGGTCGTGATAAAGTCAATGGGGGCTGTTTTATGAATATATCTACATGTATTATTTTCTGTATCTACAGATACATGTAGATAGGGTGTTTGGGTAGCTGAGAGAAGAGCTGTGCTTATTTACAGCAGATCTTCCAGATGTTGAAAGGAACATTAAGGCTTTCACGTTTTCCCTCTCTGTTTCCTATTTTAGAGCTTAATCTCTGCACATGATCAATTTAAAGCTACTTTGCCAGAGGCAGATGGTGAAAGACAGGCCATACTGTCAATCCAGAATGAAGTTGAAAAAGTTATTCAGAGTTACAGCATGAGAATAAGTGCAACCAATCCTTACAGCACTGTTACTGTGGAAGAGATTCGTAGCAAGTGGGAAAAGGTAATGTATGCTAAATACACAAAAGACATTGTAACATAGTAGCTTAACATTGTAACATTGTAGCTTAAGAATACTGAGAATATTCAAAGAACTCTACAGTAAATCGGTAAATTAGTTTAGATTGCCAGATGCCAGAATGAACATTTTACAGCATCTTATGATCTCCCTTATGTTTGCTAGGCTTGCTTCACAACATCCCATCTCTCAGTATTACCTATGTCCTTTTTGGCAGAGCAGGAGAAGCATGTGTTGGGGCTAGTGCAGAGCTGGTGGCTGCCCAGTGGACAGGCCAGGGGGTGCTCTCAAAAGAACAGAAAATTATTGTATTTTTTCTCTCAGTATAAACAGTAGTTCACGTGTGTCTTCTACCCAGCTGCTGCTTTTCACAGACGTTGTAAAAAAAATAGCATCTTTGAGACCGTTAATGTTCTGTCCAATTAGACTGAAGTTGGCTATTGCCTTAAAAAATTACTGGACAGGGATTAAAGAGAGGCTCCTAGAGCAATCACACAAACTTTATTTCATTAGGAACCAAGCCAGATAATATGCTAAAGGTAAATGATTGGGTAGAATGTATGAATTTACCCAATACATAAACTTACACGGACAAGAACACACATTCAATGGGTTACAAAAACCAAGCAATAAGGCCTAAATTTACAATCTCCCAGGGCAAGCCAAAAAAAGCATTTGTAATGTATTAGAGACCTTCAGATATACATGATGGGCTCAGTGTGTCTCATGTTATTGTTATGGCTGTGCTCAAATAAAATGTTTTGCACTGATTCTTCTTAGAACAATTACTCAGAGATTGAAACATCACCTGTGTTTCAAAAGAAAATCAAAGTAGCTGCTGTAAAAAGAGTTCAAGTTAAATAATTGTCTTGAGCTTGAATCCAGTCAAAGGTGAGAATTTCTTGTGTCTCCACGTCAGTGTCTCTGGTCAGGCTGCCCAAGACCACGTTAGCAATTTCTTATGTTACCAAGGAATCAGTAAATAAAATAGTGATCATATTTCTGGCTTTTCCTTCTGATACCAGCCTTCAGATCAGTAATAAAAATTAGTAACTGTAGACTTATTTGTTCCATTTGTCCTTATACTATTCAGTTGTTCCTGCTCACACTTAGTGCTTTCCCACTGTAACAGGTGAAGCAGCTGGTGCCTCAGAGGGATCAATCCTTGCAGGAGGAACTAGCCCGCCAGCATGCCAACGAGCGCCTGCGTCGCCAGTTTGCTGCTCAGGCCAATGTCATTGGGCCATGGATCCAGACCAAGATGGAAGTGAGTGTCAGACCGTCATGCAGAAGCTGATGAACAAAGTGTTTTATATTTTTTGATCTGTGCTTTATATACAGAATAACAGCAATTTCCATGGTAGTTCACCAGCTGTTTGATCTTGAAGAATTTAGCACCTGTGAAGATGATTTTTAAAACTGTGGAAGTGTGTACAAGTGGTATCTTGATGGTGAGCAGGAAATGTAGCTTTGAAAAATCAGTCGCTAAACAGTCACTATTTGGCTTCTGTTTTCTGTAAAGGAAAGATACCAGAATCACTAGGATCTCAATACTGATCCCAGAAATAAATGTGCCACATTTCTTTCAAAATACGTTTTCTACAGTAAAACTTATCATCTCCACTGTAGGGAAGTTTCTTTACTGCTGCTTCTTAATACAAAAATATTACATATTTATGTGAACGTTGGTCGAATTAGCAAATCTGAAGATTAAATTCTGCGGGGCGGGTGTGTGTCTTTGTTTCTTTTGACAGGAAATTGCCCGCAGCTCTATTGAAATGACAGGGCCTTTGGAGGACCAGATGAATCAGCTGAAGCAATATGAGCACAATATCATTAATTATAAACACAACATTGACAAACTGGAAGGAGATCACCAACTTATACAAGAAGCCCTGGTGTTTGACAACAAGCACACCAACTATACTATGGAGGTAGCCATTTACTCCCTTTTGTGCTTGTTAGTTTATTCTGCCATAGAATTATCTGCCCTGATCTGAAGACAGTGCAACATAGGATGGACTTTGACAGACTTCCTAATAATCTCATAGGACTTGTTTTATTTAACTTATTTTTAATTTAATGAAGAAGCACCCATTTAGAAACCAGTTGTGTATTTTTCTGAAGGCAGTTTTTATTTTTAAGGGTACTTCGTAGCAATATAGCGTTAGTGGAATGGAAAAGGTATCACATAAATATTTAGAACTGATTTTTCCTTGTTGTACTTTTTATACTCTTAGAAAAATATATTTGATTCTTTAATAAATCAGTATTTTCTCTCTCATAGCACATCCGTGTTGGATGGGAGCTCCTACTTACCACCATTGCTCGAACTATCAATGAGGTTGAGACTCAGATCCTCACAAGAGATGCCAAGGGTATCACCCAGGAACAAATGAATGACTTCAGAGCATCCTTCAATCATTTTGACAGGGTACAGTACTCCTGCTTTTTCTCAACTAGTGATATTTATTGTTTGCAAAAAGCAAGTTTCTTTCCATTCCAAATGTAAACCTTTTAAAAAACTGCAAATGCAGTAGCAATGGGCTCTTTTAAAATAAGAAAAAAAGCCCAACCAACAGTTAACAATGAATTTATAGCCTTATGAAATAGTATCATACAGATAGGATAAAGATTGATTTGCATTCTTTAAACGTAACGCAAAGTTATAGTTCTGCTAATACAATTGAGTCTTTGTTCAAATAACAGAGAGAACTGGATAAATCTGTGTTTTGGAAAACAATGTGCCCTTTATTTTGAGGCAGTGCAGCATGTTCTGTGCATTTGCCAGTGGCTTCCAATTTAGCTGTAATCTGGATTACAGTGTTGGGTGTTTTTTGTTTCTTTCTTTGAATCACAACTTGTTTCCCTAGAAATAGACTTGTAGGGAATACAGCTGGGGCACTGATAGCTGTCCAGGAAAATCTTTTCATTTTCTGGCTCTATTTGGGAAATAAGAGGCTGTTTTTTTTCAGTTATCTAATCATGGATGAAGAAAAAAGTAGGAATGAACACACTATTGTGAAGAAACTTAACTCACTTCTTCTTTGAGTTATGTAGTATTCATGGATAGAGGGTTAAAAAGGTAGCTATTAATAGACACAATAGCAAAATGCATGCAGACAGGGATCTGACATTCCCAGTTGGAAAACCATCTGTACATGACTTAGCTCTGCTGGCTCTGTGCTGACATGAACCCACCTTCAAAATCAAATTCACATTTCAAATACTGAAAAAAGATTACTGTAATATAGCACCAGGCTGTTGTCTTTTTCCCAGTACAGATTCCTGTAGTTAGCAGACTGTGTTAACCCCTGACTTATATCCTGTTACCACATGAGTCGACTCCTTCAAATCATTTCAGGCTATAGCAAAATGCCACTTTCTTCTTACTGACCTCTTGTTTGTCCAACTCTACACAAAACGGTTGTTCACACCTGGACTTATACTCAATGTGTATTGGATGCTGACAGTCATAGTTTGCTAAATATTCTTTAGAATATCCCTAATTGTTTAGAAAGAAAAGCAGAATTGCCAAACCTCTGCTTTTTGAAGAAAAACACAAGCTTAGGAAAGGTTAGCTACACAGGAACCAGGAACAGATTTTATGAAAAATCTTAATGTGATTCTAGTGCAGCATAGTTCCTTTTTGTATTTTCTAAGGAAGCAGAAGATAACATCACAGAAGCAGAGATAAATTTCCTGCGGTGGAAGGATGTAGCATACTAAATAGCTTTCCCAATGCACTGGAGCAGACAACTGACCAATTAGAGCTATTAAAAGCAGACAGAGTACCAGGCCTTGATAAATTACACACCAGTATTTGAGAGACCCTGTTAAGGGAAACCAGAGACTTTGCACAAAGATTTGACAGCTCCCTAAAGATGAGGAAGCAAGGTGACTGTATCCTAGTCTATCTGACACTAGATGGCGATTTCTAGCATCCCTGTACATTTGTAGTTCATAGATGAGTTTTCTGCTACACTCTCAGCAAGGCTGGTTCAGTGGCTGAGGAGATACTATGGGCATCTCTTGGCGCCTCAGAAGGTCTTGAAGGGCAAAGCTAACTCCTACACCAACCAGCCTTACTGTTACGGATCTTTAGGCTTTACAGATATAGTAACGCTTGGAGTTACTGAAGGCTACAATAGAGCAAGGCATTAGAAAAGGCTATATGGCCTAGAAGAGAACGCTCATGTCACATTACTGCAGGCCTGTTGGAGATAGGCTGTGACAATAATGTGCCACACAGAAGTGCTTCCCAGCTCCTATCCCTGGCTTCTCCTTGCTTCAGGCAGTGTCCCTTCTGCTCTTGCTTCCATTGCAGGAAGCCTGAGTGTCTGAGTCAGAAGTGGAAGGAAATAGATGATGACAGTTTCTATGGCCTCAACAACCTGGGACTGGACTGCAAGTTCAGCTGCAGACTGTATCTTCTGCCATGATAGATGTAATCCAAAGGCCTTAAAAAAGAGGTCTGTAAGGATCATCACAGAAAGGTTTGGGTTGGAAGGGACCTCTGGAGTTCATCTAGTTCAACCCACCTGCTAAAGCAGGTTCACCTAGCGTAGATTGCACAGGAATGTGTCCAGGCAGGTATTCTGCGATTCTGTAATCCAAAGGCCTTAAAAAAGAGGTCTGGCATGACCATGTTAAGGGAAGGACCATTTTGTGTATGCCCCCTTTAGTATACTCTTTACATGAGACATAGGAAATCAGCCTAGGAGTAATTTTGAACTCACACAGTGCAGCAATTATGTTCTGAGTAGCATAATGACAGTTAAAGAAAGCAAGAAGGTAAGATCTAATACTAGTCAGCCGTCAAGCCAGGCTTTCTGCAGGGGACAGATAATAGAAACACTGATAAAAGAAAAGCTTTTACTGATTAAATTACACTGTAATTTAATGGACAGATGTGACTCAATCTACACAGGCTAGAAAGAGACATTGAACAAACATGTTTGAGAGAGACAGGTTTGTTTTTCATTTTTATTTACTTTGTATGGCCTTGTACACTCGAATATTTAGTGTTGGTGAATAAAGGAAATCCAGGGTGCTCCAGAGTTACTTCAGGGTACACGAGATAATGAAGATTCTAAACTTGGAATTTAGATAGAGAGGGCAGTAATGGATTCTTTTACGGTCTTGATCACTTTAAATAGAAATTAAGATGAAACTGGATCATCTGAATATAACCACCAACATAAAAAACACTGGGTTCTCCACGTCACATGGAATTAGCAGTATATGTAATAATTTTGTTGCACTTAGCAACATTTCTGAATGCCTGACACAGTTTAAAAATTCACTGAAAGAATGGATTGCAGTTCACAATGATGAATAGCCAGAAAAGATCTGGGAAAGTTAATACTGTCCCTGATGAGTAGGCTTTAAATACATAAGTACAACAGAATAATTTATGCATGCTATAGTTCTGACTTTTGTGGCATTTCTCCAGTTTAAGACATCTTTTAATATTTGACTCTTTGTGTGTGTTGAGGATGTCTGCAAAGTACTAACATGCAGAATAGGTCCCTTCCCCATTTTAAAGAATGTATTTTGGTACACACAAACCTAACAACTTTTTTATAGAGTGCTTCTAAAAACAACTTCATTTGGTGATAACTGAGGAAGGAACCCCTATCTTCTTCGCCAGGAAGAATATATGAAAAGATAAAAAACTTACCGTTTATAATCCATTATAGGGCTTCATTCTGCAGCTGTTAGTCCTTTGAAAAAGCTAAATAATTGGGTGAATTGTTTTAAATGGCTTCTACATCCTGAATATTTGAAAGAAAGCTATTTAGGTATTTTATAGGGTTTTTTTTTCAGGGGCCACATGCCCCTGATTCTCAAGCTGCACTGAGTAAGTGGGCACCATGCAAATAACAATTACAAGGGCAGGAAGAGTTGTGTTTCTTTCAGTGCATCCACCAGCAGAGATGTGCTAGCACAGCAAGCGTGACAAGGCATGTGGTGAAGATGCTGCATCTCCCTCGGGACAAGTGGGCCACAGCTGGCCATGTACACACACTGGTACCCCAAAGGTTATTCCTGAGGGTGCTGCTGCTTACACACTACTCCTTGCTGGAGGCTGTGCCTGAAGGCACAGTCTAGTTGTAGGTATAAATATAAATCTTTAGCAGTGCTGGTATATTTCCTTCCTTAATGTGACGGCATAGAGGGAAGGAAAAAAAATAAAAGAGAAAGTGGGACACAATGTCTGAATCACAAAAGCAGTTTAGAACTGTTTGAAATGGTGCATAGCTCAACTATGGTATGCAGACAAATTGGGACACCAACACAAATGTGTTGTTAGTCACTGGTTTTGAAGTCTTTTTATGCAAGGATTCCTTTTTCAGATTCAGTATAGTTAGTAAATTCTAAATAAGATTGTGAAGTATGTGGTAAAAGATCTGCAGCTGCTCTGCATGTAATATCTTAATGGCTGTTAATATATTCTGCTATCAATTTTTGTGCAAACTACAGATTTTAAGTAAGAGCTCTGCATGCAGAGCAATAGCATCATACCACCCATATTTTACTAACAGAAAAACAACAGCTCCCTATTAAAGAAAGCACATGATCAGGCTTGTGCAGGTCAATTAACATTCAGGAAACTCAAGGACGTCTTTAAGAATGTATTGCTTTGACTGAGAACCTCATTTATTTTATAAGGCCACATATGAATCACGAGGGAAAAGGAAAAGGTTTCTGGGGACTAATAATGAAACATGGAAAGGTATTTCAGTGTTATACTTTGTATTGGCAGGAAGAGATTAACAAGGCAAAGTTATTTATATGCTTTAAAAAACTAATTTCAGTGCTTAATGTTGGTCTGCAAACAACACAAATAAATACAAAGAACCATTTCCCAAGCCCTTGCTTGGGCTTGATCCATGCATTAATTGCAAAATACCATTGTGTCCCATGGAACTCTGATATACTGCAAAGATGCCTTTTTAGGCCATATATGATGCAAATTTTTAAAAATCACTACAAGAATGTAAGAACCTGTTATAGCACATAGCACAACTGCTTGGACCCTCAGTGGGGAGTCCCACTTTACCAGATGATGGTGATGAGCTCCAGCACACCCATTGCACTCATCTCCTAAAGAAAATGTTTTCTTGGTAGATGTGCTGGTCTTTCTCCCATCTGCCCTTTGCTACCTGTTGCACGACTGCCGCTGCCGGGTGTAGTGGTTAGGGAGGGAGCTCATGCACATACTGATCACCCAGCCCCTGGTGTGGTCACATAGCTAATAGCCCTCTACCAACACCAGATAGAGGAGGAGGGACAGGATTTGGCTCTTAGGTGCCATTTTTATGTATTTTTGTTTGCAGTCACACAGTAATATCTTTAGTTTTAGAAAGACGGTAAAATGAGCTGACTTTACTCCTGGTGTGACCTGCCATATGCTGTCTCCAGGGTGGTTTTGGAGAGTTTCACGCCAGACTTAGATTAACATTTTCAGAATAATAAAGTAAATACTTTTTAATGCCTTATAACAGGAATTATCCTATAAAATAGAGATGCTAAAGGAAAAAACTTCACTGTGATTATGGCTTTTAACTAAATGCTGCTCCAGATTTGCAGCTTTGCTTTATCTCTCATCATAGACTGTTCACTGTTATTTTTCATCTTCCCTTTATGGAGCTGGTGGAGGCTGATGCAGTGGGAGTTAATATAATAACAGCAGGAAATATCAAAAATGCATGGAGTGATGAACTTAGTAAAGCACCACTTCATCCTTTTAATATATTAAATAAACCCAGTGCATTTGTTAAAACTCCTGTAATTTTAATTATGCATAATTATCTAGAAAATTTAAAAAATAAATTATTCATCCAGCAGGCAAATATGTAGCAGACAGACAACCTTGGATCTTCTCCAAAGTGTCAGTCTGTAAAATCAATATGGGTAATAATTTTTCATTTTGGAACATATCTTTAATTGTATACATGTTGACTCAATCTGAAGGACACCTCTGATAGGACACATTTAGTATGAACAGGAAGAAAAGTTGTTGTTAAGAACTTAGTATGAATCTCTTGACCTGCAAAATGGAAAATAATATTGGTTCAAAACAATGATCCAGTTTGATATGGTGTTACTAGAAGCGATTTAACCTGGAATTCATTGGGGCTTTTTAAAAATCAGTTTTCAAAGCAAAACCTTGCTGTATAGATTATTAAAGAAGACACAACTGAAACCCAAGTTATGTCAGTTATAAATTTATTTTGGATCTAGACAAGAAATAAATTGTTTTGTGCTTCTCCTCTCTTTTGAGGTATGCGTATTCTGTTGTTAAATAATGTTATCAGATCAAGAGTGAAGTAACAGTAATTCAGAGGGGAAAAACTTTCTGCCCAGGTTCAGTGATCTTTTTACTACATCTCACATACACTGTATGACAATAGAAAATGAAGGAAGCAAATGGCAGTTCAACAGAATATAAGCTGCCTTATTAGCAAAAATGTTAAAAGAACACCTAGAGAGGAAGCACAGTTTTAACTCTGTAGTTGAGGTAAGCACCTTTTTCCACTACAAAAACTGAAAGCATGAAACTGCAAAAGTTGTACATTTTTAAGTAACTCATTGTAATATGATGTTGACATTACATTTCCATGAAGTTCTATAAAAACATGGTTCTTAATACAAGAGTAGAATGTTCTTAACTAACCTGATCTTTGATTTTTCTTTCTTTCACCTTCCAAAATGCATGACGTGTGATGGGATGCTAGGATGAATCTGACAATCTACACTCTGATGAATTTAAAGCCTGCCTCATCAGTCTAGGACAGGTTGGAAATGACCGGCAGGTAGAGGAAACTGATATTGTTCTGTTTTCAGATAGACCAATATAATAATAGCCAAAGAGACTGTGGGTTTAAACTCCAAGATATTGGTCATGCTTTGAAAATATCCTGCTGCTGGGAAGACAACTGGATTAGATGGACTGTCAGCATCCCTTGGAACCATATTTTTATATGCATTTTTCAAAGATTTGTCAGGTTGTTTCTTTTACATGGTTTGAGAAGTTTTATTTGGACTAAATAACTATAGGGAGCCCCTATGCTGCTTGCACTCTTGCTAATTTTCATTTCCTTGGACTCAACACAAGCTCTCTACTGATATAGGATGACACAATGCTCTCCAAACCCCTACATTATATCACAACACCAAGGAAAAGTTTATTTACCTTTTTACTATCATGCCATTTAATGTTTACTCAGCTCTGACCAAGGAATGCCACAGATACGTTATTGCCTGGAAAATGAGCAACTGCCTTTTAAACAAGGTCTTCAACTGACCTCCTTCTAAGACTTGCAAGTCCCATCCTTTAAGCCAGTATGCGCATCTCTGTGCTGTAGTCCAGGTCTTGACAGCCTGCAGTCAGAAGGAAAATCCCTGTACTTTTTTCCCATATGTCAGCAGACAGCTCTCACAGTGTACATAGCTTAGCCTTGGAATATTTGAAATAGTCAGTGATACACTATTTTCAGACTATTTTAAACTATACTTTAAGTCACTACAGCAGCCCATGCAGAACCTTTCAAAGACACTTCATATCAGGGAGGGAGCTTGTGCATCTCCTGAGTTTGACTGGTTCAATAACAAAGTTTTTTCCTTGCCCTTCTCTTTGTCTTCTCTGTTTGTGTTCTCTGTATTCTTGTCTCTTTCACCTCCTCCTCTCCCTTATCACTCCCCTGATTTTACTTTTCATGGTGAAAATGTCTGTTTTGTGTGTGTAATATGTTAGTTACTTCTTCCTCCTTTAAAACTGATGATGATTCTGGTTACCCGCTTGGGCAATATCAATGAATACTGTTCATACACTGGATCCAATATGGTCAAAACTCGTCATCTCCTTGGAAATCACCTTGGATTCTTCAAACCTTCCATTCCATATTCCTTGCATTGTTTTGGTCAATAGAGGAAGAATGGATTGATGGACCACGATGATTTCAGAGCTTGCTTAATTTCAATGGGTTATGATTTGGTATGAATTTTAAGAAACAATGGCAAATGATTCTGCTTATAGCTTATAACATTAACCATAGCAACACTAAAGCTTATTTAAATCGAGAGAATACTAATAATATAATTTGCACTAGAGATACTAGTTTATTTTTTCTTTGCTTTTTCTCTATTTTCAAATGGTTAAAAAGGAAGTTAAAAGTAAAACTGAACACTTGAAAGACATATTCTGTGGTCTGCTGCATTGCTCTTTGAATTAAGGAAATTTTAAAAGTTGAAATTAACAGTTATCAAATGATTTGTTTTTTCTTTCTCCTTTTTTATCTGCATGAGTTTGATGCTGTTTAAGTCTCATAAACTAGCCTTGGGGGTTGCATTTGCTTCACTTATTTATTCTAAAAAACTGTCCCCTCAAATTCACCCTTTTTTGTAGAAAAAAGGATTAGTCTTAGTTGAACTGTCCTATATTTGGCATGAAACTTTCAGAATTATTTCCCTTTTTAGTTCAGTGGGTCTACAAGTACACTGCTTTTTGGGCTGTTGTTTTACCTGCCTGTGTGGTATCTAAATTACAATGGTTTTAGGATGGGGTGACTAATGAAGTGTTAAGTTAAAACAAGTAAAACAGGCATTGAGGGAGGGTGGAAGTGGGAGGAAGTTGCAGGAAGTCAATTGAAAGATACATACTATATATTTAGGACATTTTTCAAAAGCATTGAGTCCTTTCTACAAAAGGGGGCTGGGCATTTAAGTTCCCAGATTTCATTGACTCTGACATTTATGTTCTGAAGTCAGGAAGATGCTTTAAAGACTTTTTAAACACTGGTCCTGCTGGTTCATGAGAGACACAGGCTGTTGGTGATTGATATTATGGTGACCATTTTTTTTGTTTCGGATTCTGTGAAAGGGTGAAGCTGAGTTTGCCCGAATCATGTCTCTGGTTGACCCCAATGGGCAAGGAACTGTCACTTTCCAGTCCTTCATTGACTTCATGACCAGAGAAACGGCAGATACAGACACGGCTGAGCAAGTGATAGCTTCCTTCAGAATCCTGGCTTCGGATAAGGTCAGTCATCGTGCTGCTGGGTGTAAGGATTCAGTAGCTCTCCTGTTTAGCCCTTCTTTGCTGAAAGTCTTATGCAAGCCTTTTAGTAGTAACAGTGAAGCTTTGTTTTCAGTTTGTAAGACTTCAGAGAAAGTGCTTGCCTTTTCTTCTTGTTTGGAACTACAACTCTTAGCTGCAATGGGTGCAGAATTCAAGGCTTCGTCTGTTTACCCTCGTATCACAAAGAGCCAACATAAAATTAGACATCTTAGACAAGGCTTAGACAGTTTGTCTGTATAATGGATAAATTATACATCAAATTATTTCCACACGACAGCCTTGATTAGAGGGAAAGTCATTCTGCCTTTCATGCCGTTGTCTGGATGTTTCAATGCAGAGTTTGGCCCTCTGGAACACAGCCTGGGCAATTGCACAAGTCTACACTTAATTGCAAGCTGGGTTGTGACCTGACAGCTCATTCAACAGGGCAATGCAATGTGATGTATCCCTATCATAGAAGGAGCAAGATGAGGAGACCTCCTCTTGTTACTGGGTGCCTGGGGAAGCTCCTCAATTTGGCATCCTTTCCTCCTCATAGCCAGATCCACTGGCGAGTGAGTGCTGTATAAAGATGAAAAGGAGAATAATGGCAACTCAAGAATTTCTGGAGGAGTCAATGCCATAAACAGTGCTGCCAGGAAACCAATCCTGTGCTATGGAGAAAGGAGAGATCACAGCAGTACAGGTCTATTGGCCCAAGCTCGCTCTATTGATTTTCTCATTCTGGCTGTTTGTATTGATTTTGTGATCTCATTTACTGTGGAGCACATTTTGAATTCCTGACATGTTTTTAATGGGAATTCATGTGGAAGATGAAAGCCCAGGCCTCAAGAAGAAATAGTTTTCATTACATGGCTATTTTAAATAATATCAAGTCTGTTAACAGACGGTATACTTCATATCATAAATGCAAACCATTAAAAGCAATAACGCATGTTCCATTACAAATATATTAGGACCTTGAAACTAACAGGATCTGTTAGTTGTGTCTGTCCTGTCACTGCAGAAGGGGCAGCAGTGCACTGTAGACACTGTCTCGCTGGCCATGGGTGAGCTGTATCACTAACAGTCTACCCATGGCTGCACAGTGCTCAGTAGCTAACATACACAGTCACATATTCTGAGACTGGACTTCGCCCTAATGAATTTGTTGGTAGCATTGTCCCCTTCAACTCATTGTTAGGGATGGAATTTACCAAGGAAAATATTTTGTCACAGGAAAATAGGCAGAGTATCTGAGTTTATTAGTCACAGCTACAGAAAATAAATATATTTTGTTGTCTTTGAAGAATACATACTGAATTTCTTAATCCTTTCCCCCCTCACAGCCTTATATCCTGGCCGATGAGTTACGTCGAGAGCTGCCTCCTGAGCAGGCTGAGTACTGCATCAAGAGAATGCCTCCATACACGGGCCCAGGGTCTGTTCCTGGGGCTCTGGATTACACCTCTTTTTCGTCAGCACTGTATGGAGAGAGTGACCTCTGATTCTGTAATTGGCTGTATTCATGGTAGATACTAAAAATACCCACCTCATTGCCCAGATTGCTTCTCAAAAGCTTTGACAAGCTGATTTAAAAATGAGTTTTACAAATACAGTAGGTACTGTCAGCATAAAGTGCTAGTAACTAAAGTAACTAGTGTATATTAAAGTGTGCAGCACGCTATATCTCTGCATTGTTGGTTTTAGGTTGTCTGTCCTATACAATGCTAGCATATATTAAAAAATTGCAAGATATAAAAAAATATCAATTCAGAAAAGAGAGTGTAAAACCTAAGAACACTGAAACTCACAAAATACTTCTCCATTTTCAAAATATTTCAATGCCATATGTGCTTCTTTTACAATGTTCATAAAACTATGTTAGAAGTCATGCTTTTTTCTTTCGTAGAACAATATTATTTTCCTCTAATGACTTCTGATTTTGTATGCTTTTATTGGTGGAATTTAATAAAATTTTAAAATGCAGTTTTTCAGGGAAGAAATGTATCAACCAAGTAAACTACTCAATTACAAACATAATCCAAAATGCTATGGTTTTGTCTCTTAAAGACAGTTTTCTCTTATCATGAAGAACTGTAATATAGGGGGGGAAGGTGAAAAGCTGATTAAATTGCAGGTTTAGAGTTCTATAAGCAGTACTTTTCTTTTAAGCCTTTAACTTTTACAGCTGAGTAAGTACAACTTTTATAACTAGAAATAATAAGAAAACTAATTTCATGTGAGCTGTTTTGAAGCCCTCATTCTTGTCTGTGTTGGACAGTCTTTGTTTCTCAGTATAAGAAAGCCAGTCCCTTGTTGTATTAGTGGGCAACATTCATCTCTATCCTGCACAATGGAAAAACCCATCTGAGCAAACGTAGTGTGGTTGTCTTGCAGCTTTAACTGTTCAGTGCTCAAATTACAGTTTGTCTTGACTCCTACTGGATCAGAGGCAGTTCTGTCTTTATTATGCTCCTGTGCGCTAGTTGTTTTACTGTTTTTTTTTTCCATCTTGAGAAATGAGAGAGAAGTAAAAGCAGTAACTTTTTTACTTGAATCCTACCGACACTGAGGAAATGCAATGTAATCAAACAAAGCCATTTACAAATGGTGCAGTAAGCTGTGCAGCCCAGTGCTATTAAAGCAATGATGTGCCTATTAAATAAAGTCTGCTTTTCAAAACCTTACGAGACTCTTTCATTGGCAATCATCTAGTGTTTCCCTCTTAAGAAACGGAAACATTTCTGAACATTAAAGGTTTCAGTCTGCTAAAAGTTCAAACAAGTATGTCATGCATTTCTATACACTATGTTTGCATGAGCTACAGGCGCTACGTGCTGGAGGGACACGTTCAGCCCCATGAAGGGAGATGGAGCTCAGAATGAGTGGGTCAGACTTTCCATTTAAGTCACCTGAGCACAGATGTCCATAGCTTACTAGACTCATAGCTTAGATCGATTTCATTGAGACTTAGGCACTAATGCTTTTGGGGATGTTGGCCTTAATATTTCTGTATCTTTCTTTTTCCTCGTGCAAAAAAGCAGATGTTAGGTGTGCAGTGATGCTTTCACTGGCCTTCGCTTTGAAGTCTCTGAATGGGAAGCATTAAAAAATCCATGTGTGGTTTCAGTCCTAAAGCAGACATCGTGCCGGTAAGGTGCATGTGGGGGGAGCAGTCTCAAAACAATCCCAGAGGAGACAGACAATGACCCAATACCTCTTCCTCCTCCACCTTGTGTATAAAGGCCAGCAGAGGACCTGGAGAAATACTAGGGCTAGAATCACATGTACAGCGCATGTGCAGCCTCGCACACAGCTGCTGCCGCCACCGCTGATCCTGACATGGTGCAATGCCGTGTCTATTTTTGCAATGACAGTCCCTGTACAAACTATGTCAGGAAGCTCTGCCTTAAAGCAATGGCATTTCCACGTAAATGGCTGCTGGGCAGGCTGAATCCTTTTAGAAAATAAATCTGTGTATCTCTCATTGTCACCATTTAATGAAACTGGGAGAATAAACCATTGAGCTTCCAAACATGACACAAACCCAAAATCTAGATTAAATAAGTAAACAGTGTTATTTTATCCTGAAGTGGGTAAAATTCAAGGTTTTTAAAATATTCAGTGGTCAAGTTCCAGGTCAATGGGTTTGACGGATTTTCTTCTCCTCTAGGGCTCCATTTTTAGCAGCTGGCATCTATATTTTTCATAGAATCACTCCATTCACACTGGGAATTGATGCTTTCAGTGGCATTTTCTGTCTATGCCATTCTGGCAGCAAAGTAGTTTTACAATAAAAGAAACCACGCCATAACTGAGCCCAAGGTAATGTATGTGCCCATCAAGGTTCAGTAGATGAAGGTACCATATTTTGATGATCATGTGAATGAAGGCTATAGAATAAATTAGAATGAAAAAAGACAATAAGGTTTGAAGTTGCTTTAATGACTGTAATACAGATGTCTTCTGTGACTTTACATGGATACAGCAGTTCTTTGAAAACTTCCTGCCAAGATAATCCTGATTTTGTAGTAATTTTTTTCTGTCAGTGATCTTCAGAAAGGTGCTGATGCATGCAGAAAACAGTGTTGTCAGCTCTGCGCTGCCTTCATACTTCCTTTCATCATATACAGTTTCCAGAACTAATTCTTTTTTCACCTGCTGGCCACAAAAGGTGTGGACTAGAGCTGCTCCTAGCAGCATGTATTTTCATCAGAACATCCTGTTGTTCAGTTTGCCCACTTCTTGGAGGGGACCACTTGCCTTTACACATGTTGTTCCTAGTGTCCGTAGAGGTTATCCCAGACACAAGTGGTCTCAATGAAGGAGGAAAATAGCTCCTGCTAGCAGCTGGATTTGGATGATAAGCAGTTTCCTTTTTTGACTTAAATGGCTTGTGGTTGAGAGTAATTCTGTTAAGGAAGTAATGGATTGTTGCTAATATATGAACAGGCACTTAGGAGCATGCATCAGTAATCATGTCAGTATTTTTTGGTGTGCTTCTACAAACAGTTTCACTAATATTTAGATGAGAAAATAATACTTAGATAAGAGGTGACACTTCTTTGAAGAACATTCATCACTTTATTTTGCCAAATCCAAGTCCTTGGTCCTCATCTTCTTCAGTGGAACTGTGCCTCTTGGTGGCATATGGAGTTCTAGACTTTTAAGAGAGGAACAAGACTGAGGTCATTCTTCAAGAGAAATACTGAACAAAGTCAGTGAAAGTCTGATATACACAAAAAAAATAGGGAATAATCTGTGTGAAAATGACTTAGAAAGAAGGATCTGCTAAGTCAAACAAGAAAGCATGCTGCATCATATCTTGAGAACAAAGTAAAAATTCTTAGATCTGGCTCTCCACTTGTGTTACACTAGAAAATTACATTAAAGCAGCTGTAAGTTTAGCACAGTGAAAGTTTAGCACAATTTGCCTGTGCTTCAGATTCCTGACCTTACCAGGGAAAACTTCTCAGCAGTCTTTGAATTATTGTATTAAGATTTATGTCTGAAAAATCTTTCCTACTTCTGGAGACAGAGCAGTAGAGGAGATGGTGCTGTTGAGGGGGGAACATTTCAGTGCATTACACAAAAAGCACCCCGAAACCTCTTCTCAGAATCACAAAACATCCCAACATCCTCTGAGATGCCAAAAAAGCTCAAATATGCAACAACCACTATAATTATACAGTATGACCACTGCTAGTGTTGTTTCCACCTCACTAAGTGTTTTTTTTTTTTTTCTCTTGGTAAATACGGATCAGGTTTCAGAAAAACTGAACTACCTGTCCGTTCCCCATGTCCCTTTTCCCCAGGTTTTATGGTTAACAACCTGTGCGCTTATCTGCTTGTGCATCAGTCTGCCTCCTGCTTGTGTTCAGAGGAACATTCTCTAAGGAGCTGTGTCACTGGGGGAAAGTCTGCGCTACAGTTGTTCGTATGTTCAGGTGGGATTCTGCTTTTTTCAGACTAAATATTTTTATATAGGAAAACTGACTGTTCCAAGGTGGTTTTTATTTTATATTAGTCTCTTTTTTCAATGTGTAATTCCTTTCTAATTGTAAGCCAAGGTGTGGGCTGACACTACAAATGACAAGTCTATTCCCACTTTTTCCATTATCCCATTAATTTATAATACAAATAGAACAGTTCCTTTGTCTGGTTTCCATGTTGGCTGGGAATAGGTATCCAGGGTGCTAAGAACAATAGATTATCCCTTCTAACAGCAGCCTGTATTTACCTTAAAGTGATTGTGTAACTGTGGAATTAGGGACCCAACCATGCACTTTCACTGGAAATCCTTTACTATTCTCAACAAAAGAACATTTATGTGTAGGCAACAAACCTGGAGCCAGTACTAGGAATACCACTCATTTCTCTCATAAAGTAAGTGTGCTACATTAAATGACAAGCCCAGAATTTTTTGTATGTAAGCTTGACTAGGATTTCACATTCCAAGTTTCAAAGGAATTAATCTACCAGTTTTCTAGGTTTTGGGAAGCTTCATTAGCATTCGTGATACTGCTTTGCACAAATCTGATTATGAGCATATTGCTTAAATTACTTGGAAATCAAATATACTGGATACATGTCCTGAGGGAATAAATGTCCTGAGGCTTTTCTAACACCCATCCATCCCTCATCTACTTAGTATTGGTTGTTCTATTTGGCCCAAATTCATGGAAACTTTCTTCCCTTCAAGATACCTGTTAATGCTTCAAGTGAAAAATGCCCTCAGGTGCTGTCCTCAGGAGGAGCTGTGATCATATGGGCTCTCCTGAGCTGGAGCCTTCCAGCTGCGTTATGGCTACTGGTATGAGAAGCTGAGGTCCAGAAGAGCTCCAGTGGCAGACCACAAACACAGAGTGGCCGGTTTCAGGCTTAGCTAGTGTGCTCTCCAGAGTGAAGGAAAAGAAATGTTTGTGTAAGTTGCTAAGAAGTCATGCCTTAATTGGGACTGAACTGTGAATATAGGCGCACCAAATTAATATAATTCAAACAAAACACAGAAAAACATAGGGTGGCTACATCAAACATCTTGTTCGGGCCTGTATTCTGGCTCTGACAGTTCCCAGTAGTAGGCACAGTGGAAAAGTGTAAAAGTGAGGCAGCATGTGGCAATGTATGCCCAGAAGAGTCTCCAAGCCACCACTAATTTGTGGGTCAGGAACTTGTGGAACACTGTGCACTGATGCCAAAAACTTACCATGTTTTTCTGCTAAAGCAGTATCTTTTCCAACTGCTCTTTTTGTATTTCTCTCACTGGGACCTACTCTTTCTAGAAATTCTCCAGCAGGCTATTGGATATGCTTGAAAAAAAGGTTTGCTGTTTGTTCTTTTATCATTTGCAAACTGTTCCTCAAAGACTTTTTGACTTCCCTTATTATCTGTTTACACTTAACCTGCCAGAATTTATAATCCTGTTTTCCTCATATGGCCACGATGCCAGCTTTCTGAAGGATGCTTGCAGAATGCAGGCCATCCAAGGAAAAGGAAATCCTACCTCCCATGAAATAAAAACCCCAGAGATCCCAGTCATAACTTTAATAAACTCTTTAGCAAACCTGATTATTTAAATGAAAATCAGTAATGTTTGGTGGATGCCTGGGTGAGCGTGATGAATATGTACGGCAGATCCGATGCTGTCAGACACTACACCCCTGAGGTCCTGTCTACTGACATTGTGATTAAACCGAAAACACAGAGTGTAATATTGTGCATCATGCTGAATAACTATCTTGCTGTTCTCTGTGCTTTGTCTAGGACAACACTCCATGACAGTTCTAACTTTTAGCTTTGTTATTTGCTAAGTGGAAGTGACAAAGCCTGATTTGCCACAGCGAGTTAGCAAGCAACTCTACTGTCCAGCAAATGCTTCCACAACTCAGAAATAATAACTGTCATTATCTGAAGTGACTTGTGGAAGAAGGGGCTGAAATATTCATATTTTGATAGGCAAATAAAAATGTACAAGTATCATTACATTCTTTAGCCATTGTATTATATGTCATCTTTTCCCCATTTTTCATTTGAATATAGTTGCATATGCACATGTAAGAAGCTGAAATTATGCTTATGGCAAAAACACAAGTGTAAACTTTATATAAAAGAGACAACACTTTTTTTAACACTTTTCATTCTGCTCCTTAAAAATAGATACATTTCTGTCAGCCACCTAAACTTAAGAAGACTGGCCTAATAGCACTCCAAATTAAATATTTTTGATTATGCTAGTACAAAACCCTTCCTTCCATCAAAAATGAATAACTGGATTTTTCATTTTATTTTGGCAATAAGAATGGAAAACATTAATTTATTATTGTCCCCAGCTGACCTCCCAGCCACTCTTCTTCTTCTGGGAGCTTGGGAAGATTTTTCATAAGACTCATTGTTTCTTCAAGCCAGACCAAGAACCCAGATGGCCAAGTTGGCTTTATTTGCAGAGGACAACTGGGAGAGCTACAGTGGAATAAAGATTCTGCCAAAGTCCTTTTGGAACAGCTCCTTACAGCAACGCCAAGCTCAGAGGCATTAACCCTTTTTATAACGGTGGCATTGAACTGAAGCGTTTCTCTGCTGCCAGGATTGCCTTCAGCAGAGGCCACTCATTTGCCTCTTCTGAGGAAGCATCTCCCTTCCTGCGAGTGTCACTGTCTCTTCTCAGATGACTTTCCCTTCAAGCCCCGTCACTAGCCTCTTTCTGTGATTGCCCTTTTCCCACTTCTAACAGCTGTCCCTAAAGGGGACATCTCCTGACTGGAGATGTTAACTTAAATCTAATTTAATGATCCCGGGGCTCCCTTGAATTGGATTTTGACGGGACACACTTTATTTCAACTTGATCAGAATGTAGTTATTCTTGATTTGTACTAAGGCAATAAAGAAAGTATTATTCCCTTTGTTTTTATTTACTGTTTTTAGCTTTACCTGCTACTCCTGGAGTACTTATTAGACCCTTCAATAAACAGGAACAATAGTCTGCCTCTTCAGCACCAGCTGTATATGGAAAGACATTTGTGTACCACATGGAAAATGAAGATATAAACCACAGATTATTTGACCAGCACTTTCTAGCATAAAAATCCAGGTTCCTGAAGTGAGTTTAGCTCTACACGGCAAAGAGGGAAGAGGAGAGCTAGGCCTGATTAACCTGCCCCCCAGCCCAGGCCCTCTTCATACCCTCCTGGTAGCTTTTCCAGCTCCCAAAGTACCTGTCCTGCATGCATGTACAAGTGCAGCTAGGAGAGAAGGAAAGTGGAGAGTAATACAGAGTATTTTTGTATGCCAGAATATACAGGGAGACTCTGGGCACTCTCCAATCTACTTTCTCTTGCAGCCTTCTGATGGGACCCATGAGCTCAAGCCACTGACAGAGACTATTAGATGAAGGCCATGTATAAAGACTGCTCCTAATCTAAGGAACAGTTGGGAAATGTACTCACAAAATGCTAGATGGGATGCAGTAATGCTAAGAGGGACTTCTGAGGACTTGTCTGGAGGTCTTAGACTGCTCAACACATTTTAGGCTTTACAAGTGTTAAGGCCCAAAAGTAAGTCTTTCACTTTGACAAGACAAAAAGAGATGTCTAGAAAAACACAGGTCAAAGGGAATGATTGTAGACTATGGGCTACAGAAGAAACTTTTCACTTCCATGTTAAAAACTAGCCAAAGAATAAGACTTGGCTGGTATAAGTAACCACAGGGTGGAAATATTAGGTCTTTAGGGTGACAAAGTACACTCTGGGCATGTTTGTTTTAATGTAAATTTATATTACTGACAACAAAAGAAGGGCTCTGCCCTAGAGCAGTGTTCCCTGTCAGTGTCTCTTCTTCATGCTGCTGTTACTTCTTACAGATGCAAAAGGCTTCTTCTTTCTCACAGTTTAATTTCTGAAGCTTGGACAAGATTCAGAACCAACACCACCTGTGAGTATTTCTTAATATCTTAAGATCTAGAAGACTTTCAGCCCTAAGGTTATTTTCTCTCTGTTGAGTTTATAATATTATACCACTTAGATATTTATTCCATTTCATATTTTGATTTGAAAAACATTTTCTTTATTCACAGTTAGTATTTCCAGCAAAAGCACTTCTCTAGAAGGATTCATATTTCTGGAACTGGTTCCCTAAATTTGTTTTCTAGCTCATGTCTGGGACTCAGATCCTTGGCCCTTGTCTCCTTGCTCCTATCCTTCCTGCTCCCGTTTCTGCTCTCCTACCTAGAATGAACTGAACACACAAGAGGGGACACCACTGCTCAAACCACTTTGAATAAAGAGGAGTTTGTGAGTGCCTGTAGAAAAGGCTGTATCTGTGATCATCAGGAGTTTTCACAAAGGGTTGAAACAGAGAAGGTTAGACTTTAAAACAACTTGAATGAACTGTGCAGTTTCAAAGTCCTTTAACAGAAAGAGAGAATTGCCTATAAAACATGCTTTTCTAACAGACAGTTGATAACACGTAGGATTTTTTGTGTGTCGGAGAAAGGGTATTTCAGGGTATTTGACACAGGATTCCCTCTGCCCTTGCAGAAAATCTTAAAAGGTTCAATGTTCAATGAAGACAGTTATATTAATGAGGTTATGTACTCCCTGGAACGGAGTCATGACTGACAGCAGGCAGCACTGCTTGAATCGCTCGATTGCCACTCACACATCATGTGACCTGTGCATGTCCCTTTTCTCTGCCCTGTTGTGCTATATCTGCACTACCACGATGCAGATGGCTGCCTTACTTGGCTATGTCTCTATTTCTCACGTTGTCCACCTTTCCAAGTTGGCCAAACCTTTCTACAATCCTCCTTATTAGACACATTTTCATTCATCTCAAGCTGTGTTGAACACAAACTGACGTGTTTGCCAGGTTGAGTGTGATCTCATTGACAGTGCACAGGCAGCAAACATAGGCCTAAGGCTTGTCTCTGGTAGTCCCACTCAACTTCTGGTGTTTGTATCTCCAAGCTAGTCTATCTACTGGCAAGACCCTAAGAATACCAGGAGGCTCTAGTTGCCCTCAACAGCTACATATCAGACCTCCATCCCTCTACCTTCCACCTATTAGCCATGGAGATGCATTTAACTATGACCATCATCCTCACTCCTTGCTTGAGCTTATGTTGTATGTATACAATGCCTACAAGGCTTTCTGGCTTGACCTTGGCCCTGTCTCATAGCTATGGATTGTATGGACTGTGGGCTGAAGCTGGTAGCATCACTGGACAAGCTCTTCTTATTTGGGTACTGTAGGACTGCTGCCTTGCCATCACCCTCACACCTACTCTGTCACCAAGACCTTCCAGGTCTCCTTCATTGGGTGAGCCTTGCAGCCTTGACTGATTTTTGAGGCACTGTCTGCTGAATGGAGAACTTCATAAATGGCTTGCCCTAGCCCTGCAGCTTGTGGTTATCTGACTACATGGCAAGAAGCCCTGCCAGAAGTAAGAGAATAGGAGATGCCTTCAGAAACCTGTTTCCATAACAAGTCCAGACTGATCCAGGGCAGATGCTGTCCTGCCCTGGGCAGAGGCAGCGCAGCTCAGATATCACCAGGACATGATAATTGAGAGAAAGAAGCTGAGAATATCATGCACATCCATGGCAAAAGGCTTTCTACCTCACCGAGCTCTATGTTGGGCAGGTTTTTCATGGTGCATTTAACTGCATGTGACCTGGCCCTTCTTCCCCAGTTCCCATGCTGTCATGGGGCAGCCCGCAAGCCTGCCGGGGTTCTTCCTCTCTCTTCTGTGGATTTGATATGGATGCTTGAAAGGTGCATACTGAAGGTTTTCAAAGTGCTGCAAAATGTCATAGTCATATGAAGCCTGTAATAAATTGAAAGCAGTTGACACAGTTTGCCCACGTAGCACTATGGATAAACAGTAAGACCACACCCCCTATTAAATTCCCAGTCTCTTCCTGCCTGCCTCTCAGCCCTTCCAGGTGTTTATATACCTTGTGATCAACACAGATTCTCTAAAGAGATGCAAGGAGTTATATTCACTTCAGTGTGTTTGTTTTCACTGTGATGGAGACTTCAGGCTTTTTTTAAAGTAGTTAAGTCCAAAATGGACTACCTATGGTAGGTAGAATAAATTTGTTGATATTCCTCTAAGTTGCATACATTTAATAGGATATTTTGGCATTTGGAGTGTGCTTAGAATCGATCTGGAAACAATCAGCTTTCTTTTGGTTTCTAGTAATATTTTAATCCTGGAATAGAAATGTTAACAACATAATTGTACTTAAATAGAACAAATAATTTGTATTTGAATAAAAAAAAATCACCCTCTAAAGGCTAGAAAATTAATTGAAACTGTAATTCTTAAGCACAGAGGAAATTCAGAAAATAAAAAAAACAAGTAGTGTAAGTTATTCAAAATAGAGCAAGAATCCAGCTGCAGCAAAGTAGCACAAGTGGTAAGTAACCTTACAGAGCAGGAAGTCGAGAGCTGTGCTCTGAAATCAGATCGATCTGTTTTCTCTTTCAGGCTTCTGCATGGTCTTGTGAATACTTCGCTTGGATATAATTCTCTGAAATATGACTGTTCTTTAGTAACATGAATAATCCCACTGTTCTTGTTTAAGTAAGGATTACTCATGTGAATAGTCCATTGGAAACTGCATCCTCAGGAATAAAGGCAGATAACATGGGAATGAAAGGCACATTTTTGTAATGAATATTGTGGAGTTATCAAAAACACACACACAAAAGCTGAAAGAGCATGCTAAAACCCTGCATTTGATCTCACACACGCATAAGATGAGTATACTATTTGAAAGCACAGGTGTACAAATACAGTAACGAACTGGTGAATCAGATCCTTTGCACTGGGGAAAGAAAAAAAAAGAAAAAGAAAATATGGAGGTGGCTTTCTTCGCTTCAAACACTATCTTGTTCTAAAAGATGTGTGAGAGTTTAGCTGCTTGTGGGAGGAGCTGAGGAAAATGGTAACTTAAAAATGCCTTCAAATATAGTTGAAATTCCAGAATTCTATCTGACTTAAGAATTTTTTTTTTTTTTTTAAATATTGATTTGGATTTATAGTTTATTCCTGTTGCAATAAGGAAGATGTTAGCTTCCCTGAAGTGTCAGTTATAACCACCTTCAGAAACCAGAATTCTCAGCATAATGATAGATGTTTGCATGAATGATACTATGTCTGCAGCAGACGTTTAAATAGGATTCATTCCCAACAGCGTTATGGTCAGGTTTCTCAGACAGGGGAAGGATAGCATATTTACATTCTCCCTTCCTTTATTCCACTGCTCCAGCAACTCCAAGCTGCTCCTGGTGTTATTCTAAATGTATGAGAGGGAACAGCATTTCGATAGCCTAATTTAGTAAAATAAAATCAACACTCCATAAGACAAACAAAAAGCACTTTTCAAGCTTAAGGGCATGCTCACTGCAAATCCTTGAAAGTTTCCTGCAAACACACCATGTATTAGAGCTTCTCAAAGAAATAGTTGAAAACTCTTGGTAACTGCAGGTGTGTGGCAGCTTTGGGATAAAGACATGCACCGGGACTCTTAGTGCTGTGCAGTACTGTCATCACTGAAACTAAACCAAGAGAAGCGGCCTGAGACTTCCTAACACTGCAAAATCTATTAAGGATGAATTTCTGTGTCGATACTCCTTTTCTGGATGATCAGGTTGGATCATCACTACCCTTAACCACTCATTCCTCTTCCCATCACCCTCTGGGGTGTATCTTGCCTTGGCTGTGCTCATTCCGTTGTCTGCACAACTCCAGTTTCTCAAGCAGACGGAAGACAGTCTGAGGCCAGGCAGCTGCTGGCCCCTCTTCCTGCTGCTGCCCCTACGTCAGCTCTGGAGACTGTTCAGCTGCGAGTGAATTGGACCAGGGACATGTTCTCTCTGAAAACTGACCTTTAAGGAAGAATTATGTTCAAGGGCTTGCACGCACACAAGGGAGAGTGTGCCAATACGAGGATGGCACAGGCTGGAATTTGGGAATGACTTTTCAGGGCAACACAGAGTCAAATTGGTTCAAACTGGTTATAGAACTGCAGAGTAAATGGGATATGTGAAATGATCTTTTTCAAAAGCACCTTCAAATTTTCAGCTTCCTTTTTTTTTTTTTTCCCCACTGACCTACTTTGCAGCACAGTTACACAAACAACTGCATCAGCGCACACAAGGACGTGCTGAGCTGTGGTACAAAGATTTGTCGCCACAAAGCAACTGTGGAGACAGTGAGCTTTTTAACCTGAATTGCTGCCAGAGCAAATTTTCAGTGTGTTATGTGCCATAACAAAAAGGTTGGAGGTTGTAGAAAGTCAAGTGATATATGTAAAGTCTGTGTAAAAGTGATAAAATTAACCAGTCTCTGGGAGTATCTGACTTTTGCTTCTGTTTATTTTATTCCACTTCTGTTGTTAGGCTTTTAAAGTTTATGGGTTTCCAGACCACTGCATCTTACACTGGAATGTTGGGACACATTTTTGCAGTGGGAGCTTATGCTGACCACTGCAGTGGTTTGCCGAGGGGCAAGGTCTGCTCTCTAGGGATGTCTCCTGGCATTCAAAACTGGAGCATGACCTCTGCAACTGAGGCTGGACTACTATCTAGCTGATTTGTAAGCTGCCTGTATTTCTTTTCACGCTAAATTAGACATATGTTATTTAAATATAAAGCTACTTTTTTTATACATACTTGTGTGACCATTGACTGAAGTGACAGTTGATCATAAAAGTTCCTAGATTGCGTTGGACTCAAAGGGTTTGTAATCAACTGTTTTTGTGTCTCAAAAGAAAATTCAAGAGTAAACATTTAGCCTTCGGCAACTTTTAAGTCTCCTAAAATTCTTCTGGGAAAAATGCAGGAGCTGTTATTAAGTACGGTACATGTAGCAACACATACTCTTAGCTGATAGAAGGCTTTACCTTTGCCGCATGGAGCTGAGGCCCAGCGGCCTGAAGTGAGGAAGCGAACTCAGTTCGTTCCTGTTAACATAGAACCAGTGACCTCTGCATCTTCACCTGCAGTATTTGCTTTGTTTGCTTAAGATATTGAACCAGGCAAGGAAAACAAGAAAGGCTGGACAATAATGCATTTTACAGACTTGCTTTTTATTTTCATATTTGAACACTGAACTAGTTTAAATGACAATGCTGCTCATGTTTATTACAGGCATTTGAATTACTAACACTTTAAATGAGTGTAGACGTTATTCCCCTGAGCTATTCTGACTCTTGGCAAGAAAACATTCGCTGTGTAATGTTTGCGAGGCAGCTCTGCAGCTGTAACAGGCAAGTATATATTTATTTTAAAACATAAGCCCTCAGATAAGAAGTTGAAAGGATGATAGACTATAGAAAAGAAGTTGAAGGATGATAGACTATAGAAAAGTGGTGAAACTCTTACGTCTGAATAAGACAGGTTTTGTTCAGCTGTCAAGTAAACTATGCCTTAATTTGCTTGATTCCTTTACTATAAACTTGTTTCCAGGCCAGTAACGTGCGTACAGACATCACCGGCAAGTCTGATTTCCAGTTTATGTAAGTTAGTCTTTAATTGCAATACAAGTGTTGGCATTTCAAAGACTTACTTTCCCCTCCATCTTCGCACAATGAAGGGACAACTCACTTTCTTTAGCCCTGCCTGGCCACGTAAGTTTTGCACAGTAACTACAGGGGCATCTAACGCTATCAGCATTTAACATCAGGACAGGTAGTTAGAAGAACAGGCTTTGCTTTCCCCATCCAGCCTTAAGAGCTGCCGTCTTTAGGCGGCGAAAATTAAAGCAAACCAAGCCAGCTCCTCAGGTGAGTTTTCAGCCCGTTACTGCGGCTGCCGATCCGCTCCCAGCGGCTTCAACGGGCACGGGCACGTCCGTGCCCCAAAAGCGCCAACCCCAGAGCAGCCGGCTCCCGGGCAGCCGCCAGCCGGGCCTAACCGAGCGCTGCCCGCTGCTGAGGCGCAGCTCCCTGAGCCCGCAGCCTCCGCAGCGTGTGTGGCTGTGAGAGGCGGGGGCACAACCCCCGCGCCAGTCCCCGGGCCAACGGCAGCAACGGCCGCAGCACCGGCGCACTGCCCGCGCGCTGGGCGGAGCTCGCGCATCAGGGCTTGACGCGGCAGCCCTGCCGCTCCCCCTCGCCTCGCGGGCTGCGCGCGAGTCCCCCCCGAATCCGCGGCGCGCAGCGGCTGTGACGTCCCGGGAACATGGCGCCCACGGGGCCAGGCGACCCCGACCCATCGGGTAACGGGCGCGAGCGCTGGGGTGCGGGGGCGCGCGCGCACCGGGTCTGTGAGGGAGATGGTGCCCCGCCCCCCCCAGGCGGCAGCGCGGGGCTCGGTGCCACGTGCCGCGCTGGTGGCAACGAGCCGGGGCCACTACCGCCCACCCCCAGATGGAGGGACGTGGGAGCCGTTTTCCCCTCCCGGGAGCAGCCGGCCGGGCTATGCAGGGGCGGCGGGAGCTGCGGTCCTGCTGCAACGGGCGGCGGGCTCACCTTCACCTCAGGCTCTGGCGTCTGCCCGCGGCTCGGTGCCGTCGCCCCCTGCGGCGGCGCCGGTTACTCGCAGCGTTTGGCTGCTTTGGAAGCCGCCGCGTGTGGCGGCTCCGCGTGCGGTCAGACGGGCCGCGCCGACCGCGAGTGCGGCGTTGTTGGCGGTGGGAGTAAGGGCGGTTGTTGCCGGAGCCCTTGGAGGTGCGGAGGTAGCTGGGATACCTGCGACGCCCTGTCCGATGCAGTTAGGCCAGAAAAATAAAAAACCGCAACTGCGTGAGAGGCTGTAGCTTGGTGGTGGGGAATGTGTGTGCTCTGGGGCTCAAAGCCAAAAGTGCTATTTCGGGGGTTAAACAGAAGTCGCCGGAAGAGGAGGGGGAGTAAAATTAGCTGCTAATTAGCATGGTCCGTGTTTTAAAATGGACAGTTCTGTCAGTGGCTGCTTTCAGTGGTGCTGCTACGTGCAGAGATCCCCAGCATGTCTGAGGGAATGCCTGCTGCTGAGCCTGCACTGCAGCCCGGACTTGTGTACCTCGGCTTTTTGGACAGGCTGCCAGTCCTCACTGCAGAGCTGTGTGCAGTGCGACTCCATGATGGGCTTCTGTGGTCTGAGGTATTTCCAGGTTCCTCTGACACAGATGATGCTGACCTGCCCAGCCCTTTCTCCTGTGCTGTTTAGGGTCAAGCCATGGCTAGTGACCACCCAGCTGCTGCAGAACCAAATGGCTTTGGCTGAAGTAGGAAACGTGGGAGAGTGTTTCAACAGCAGCTTGAGAAGTGGTAGCAGCTGGAGAAAAGTTCTGCTTAGATGGAAGCAAAAATGGCATGCCAGGGGTGCTTGCAGGGCCCCACTGAACAGAGAGAAGTCAGTGGGTGATGGTGTGTATGTCTGGCAGTGGTGCAGAGGACCTGTGTGTGGGAGCAGTTCGTCAGGAAGTTAAGTGCTTCTCCAGACCTTTTCAGCAGCAGGGTATGCCACAAAATGAGATCATGCTGTTTTGGGGGCCAGTTTGTTTTCCTGTGGTTTCTGCTTGTAATGAATATTTTATAATCTGTTGTGAACAGTTTAATGTTGGGAGATGGACAGTTTTGGTTGTAACATGGGAAGCTTTCTCAGCCTGGGATTTGCATGTTTAGCCACAGACAGCAGACACAACTAATAGGTGTTCTCTATTATTCTGGGACTTAAGTGACTTTTGTAGTTGTTGTTTGCCCTCCAAGCTAACTTTGTAAAGGCATTGGCTACACAAGTGTCTGTCTGTCTTTTATGGAAGGCCTGAATGGTTCTCAAGACAAGTGCTGAGACGGAAGATGTCAGCAAGCTGCACATAGGTACCCAAGGTGAAGTGCTAAGACCCAATTCTTCTTTCTTTGCATAGGCAGGGTAACAAATAACTTAGCAATAGGCTGCTGCTGACCACTGTTCTAGAGGACCTGTCTGCCATCTGTTGCTACAGTTCATGAAACTCTTAATGATGCCACAGGGCATCCAGTAGAAGAAGATTTAGGTAATTAAACAGCAATGCTAATTAATTAAATAGTAGTGCTAAGGTTGTCATGAGATGTCTGTGGCAGGCTGGTAGAAGGAGCATCCTTTCTGTCTACTATTGTAATTTCTGCATGCTGCACAATAATTCTTTGAATGACGGGAAAGCTTGTGCTTGGAGCTGGTGCAGGGCAGTGCTGGTTGGCTGAATGAGGATGTGCAATGTTGAGTGGTCCTTTTGCCTGTTAGTACAGTACCTGGTCAACCTGGGAAACAGGGGGTCCTGTAAGTGCCTGTAGTTCTTCAGTTTGTGTTCTTTCACATTAACGTGATGAAAATACCATAATACTGTCACAGCTCAGTTGATCCTTTATTAAAGGCTTTGGAAGCAACTTGTAATCCTTTACTCTGTTCCAAGTACTTGTATGCCAGACTATTTTATACTAAGAATAAATTTTTAATAGAAGTGCATAAATAATAAAAACACCACCTTTTGAGAATCATTGCAGGCATCAGAAAAATGTGTTTTTAAGCAAACTGCAAGCTTTGAAGTCCAGTTTCTTGTGAAGAACATGCATTTATCCCTTCAGTTCTGCGTATATGGCCTGTCTGTGGGTTGAGTTAGGATAAGGAGATGAAGGAACATCATCTTGCCTTATCTCCTGGGCTGTTTAGTTGCCACATTGTGAAAATGGTAGGTTATAGTTCGGCAAAGCTTATAATTGTTAGTGGTAGAATGACCATACGGTTGAACAGCTGTATCAAAGGGACACCTCGTGTGCTATGCAAACTTACTTGGAAATGTCTACAAGGGGTAAAAGTTGTAGCTGATTTAATTTCTCCTTTCCAGACAAGTAATTCCCTTCTTCATGTGGTCTCAAGATGGAGTGTTGACCTTGGGGAAGTGAAGCAGGCTCTTAGGATTTTTTTTGTTCTGCATTCTGTATCCCATTGTTTTTTAATCCAGTGCTGTCAAGTCACTTTTGTTCTGTCTTCATATGGTCTGCTAAACTATTTCCAGCCCTAGAACTCTGTGGTAATACAGTTTATATTTTAAGTTTCAGTAGAATATAAAATCAAGGTATTGGTCCTGGGTCCTGTTACCACTGCAGGTTTGCTACTATTTCTGTTACAGCTATAGAGGCTTTTTTTTCTCCTGGACACTTCTGAGTGGAAGAGGGAATCTGTTTCCCAAAGCTACAGAGTGATCTTTATTTTTTAAATTTTTGTAAATGGAGAAAAAAAAAAAAAAAAGGCTGACCTGAATTTTTTTTGCTTAGGAATTTTTCCAAACATTTTTTCATTTTTTTCATTTTTTTCTGCAACAAACCCTTGTGCCCGTCTCTTCTGGAGAGGGGAATTATGTGAGTAGAATGCTGAATTAAGGTGATGGCGCTTATTTAGCAGAGCTGAGTCCCAGCCTCTTCCTTGCTTTTCTCCCAAGGGCAGAGTTCAGCACTTTCTAGCATGGGTTTATGAACTGATCCTCTCTGATTTCTGAGGTCTTTTGCGACCTGCCTGCAGACTTTGTTTCCAACTTGAAAATTGCATTGTCAGTGTGCCAGAGTGTCGCTTCAAGTAGCGCAGGCTCCTAATGGAAGAGGAGTCAAGTGTTGTCCATAGCAAGGACAACAAGAAGTTTTGGTGGGCTTGGAGCTATGCCATCCATTTGTAACATGTAGAGTTTGTGTACCCATGGCATGGACGGCCATGTTCATGTTTCCCACCCTGTTTCCTGCAACTTTTTGAGAGGATGCTGAAGAAGCCCACATTTTAAAACCTTCTTCAGAACAAGGCTCTCTGCAGAGCTGGGTGCAGAGATTAGACAGAAATCTGTCCTCCTCTGAGCAGAAAACCGTACACTGTGTGTGTTCAGCAAGACAAGCTGTAGGGAAAGCAAAACAGACCACATGAGGTGGAGGATTAAACACCAAGTAGATGACTGTGAATCTTCGTTTGCTTCCTAAAGTGTATGAGAAGATAGTAGGGAAGCACATAGGTAGAAGCAACAGAAGCCTGTAGAAAGGAGAACTGGTTCTGGGAGATCTCCGATGGCCAGACTCAGCTGTCTGGGCTACAGCTCTCGGTGTCAAGGGGTTGTCTTAGAGGCTACATTAAAGCAAAAGAAAGCTCTGATATGGATGTCTGGTTGGGTTGTAGCTCTTGCAAAGCACGTGAATTACGCTTCATGGGAACCTGCATTGCAGTTATACTTTCAGATGTAATTTTTTGGGTCTTACTTCTGAAAGCCTTTAGCTCAAGGACTCAGTTTATTTTCCTGAAGAATTTGGTGGTTTAACGTGAGTAGGTTTAAGCCTTTTATATAAGAACCTGCTGAGCCTACCTGTATGCTGTTAAAATTTCCAACTTTAAACTAGGGTGGCTTGCTTTTTTGTCTGTTTTAATCTCGCTTCAAATGCTTCATGCTTGTTATAGAGAAAATTTACTTTGGCTTCTCTTCTTGCTGAAACTACATCTGATTTAAAGATGTTTTGCCTGAGTATTGGTATAAATGTAATCTTGTAATATTTTAGACTTGACCTCATCTTTTCTCCAGCACATTCTTTTTTAACAGTATTGGTGTCAAAACAGAAGTTGCATTGCAAGACTGCAAAATGAAAGAACTCAAGTCAGTTAGCAGTTGCTACTGATTTTTAAGTACTACTGTGTGTAAGTTATAAGGAGGTGTAAGGAAAAGAAAATAAAATCCAGCTCTTATCTGTCAATGTATCTTGGTGTTTGCTTGCTAACAGAAGTGCAAAATTGTTATTTACTTTTATAATCTTAGAAAGAAGTGAATTTGGGACTCAGAAGAAAAATTGTTTACGCTTGCTCAGTTTATTTCTCCTTCTCAGTCGCTATGGTATAGGTGAATCAAGTAGATTTTAAAAGAAATTTACTAGTTTCTGGTTTGCACTTGTGTACCACTTACAGTACAGTGTCTAGTACCAAGAGTCAGCTCTGTATTGCAGTTCAGATGTTGCTGTAGTGAAAACAATCACACTTTTCAGGGTTGGAGACTAGTTTATGTAGAGAGTTTGGTGTATGCCCTCCCAAACTTTTGATATTCTTCTTTATGCAGCTGATTGTTTGCAGGTGACTGTACTTAGACGAAGAACCACTTGAGTCTAATTCTATTTAGATAGATGCAGCTGTTACCTGACATCATGTGATGGGAGTTGTAGGTTAAGACAACCAACTACTGTTTGATTTCAGCAGCAGATTAGTTATTTTATTTGGTTTCTTAAGTGGGAAGAGCTCAGGTAAACACAAGGGTATAGATAGGGAGTTTCAAAGCTGCTTAAATATGGGCTTCATTTTCTTACAGCAGATCCCCAGAAAAGCATGGAAGATGAAATTGAATCGGTTCTGCAGGAGAGGATCATGATTTTAGATGGAGGCATGGGTACCATGATCCAGCAACATGGCCTGTCAGAAGAGGATTTCCGAGGGCATGAATTTAAAGATCATTCCAGGTCTTTGAAAGGCAATAATGATCTTCTCAGTATAACTCAACCTGATATAATCTGTGCCATACACAAGGTAGGTGGTTCTGATTTCTGTCTCTTGACAAGAGAAGGAAGGAGAATTTGGCCTCTGTGCTCCCCTTTTCCATGCCACAGTCTACTGGGTCGGCTTTATCTCTTGGGGATAGGGAAGAGAGTGCTAGGTAACCATGCGAAAAAGAATGAGCAGATTTGACTGTTCTGGTTGTGTGAGCACAGCATTTTTGTCTTGGTTCCTGATGTCACCCAGGCAGTGTTGTTTTTAAGTCCTTTTTTGACTTATGTCCCTGATGCATTTCTATTAATTGTAGATTCCGATTTGTTTTATGTTTCTTTCCTTTTTTCCTCCCCAACAGCATTTGAAATGCATCTAAGTAGGACACATCTGAATTTTAGATGCATGTTTCTATAATTGTGTATTAAAGAGCTGTTAAATGGGGCAGCCTGAAGCTGGCCTCTCCTTATTAATGAGTATATGGGCTTCTTAGTGAGTATATGCGATTCCATATTCTCTGTTTTTCTCTAGAATATTAATGTGTGTCCCAGAGAATAAAACAATCGAGGGTTGATCATTAGGAATTTGCAAACAGATTTTATTATTTTCCTATCTTCAACTATACTTTAAAAAACAAATAAGTCTTTTATTTCTTGAGTTGCAGGTATTTGTAGGTCTTACTGTAATAATTGGAACATTTGAAGAGCATCAAAACTAGTAGGTATTCAGTTGAAGCCTCGCATCTGTTCTGGGTTTTTCCAATTATTAAAAATGTCTGTATTTCATTGATTAGAATAATAACTGGCTTATATTTGTTAAACTTCGTATGTAATCTGTATTTTAATGTTTACATTCTAACTGTCATGCTTTGGATTTTAAGAATTACTAGTTGAAAAGAATCAAGAGTCTTGGACCTATAAAAGCTTCAGGAGGAAATCTTTGTAGATTGAGTTCAGTCAACTGATTTGTAGTGGCCACAAACCTTGGAATTTATAATAGCTTGTGGTTTTAATTGGGTAAACTGGTTTAACAATTTAATTTTGCAGGTGATGTGACTTGAGAAGGAATGTATTGAGTCAAACCAATGGCAGTCTGCCACCCTCCCTCCAGTGGTCAGTTGTAGGTGTTTTAGGAAGAGTGTAAGAAAAGCACAATCTGTGGTGGTCCTCATGCCTGCAACAACATTTGGGTCAGGTGCTTTGTGAGCCATGGGCAGTGACTTCATATTTGAGAACTGAAGAGAGCTTGAAATAATACATTAAAATACTTCTACAATGTAACTATAATCCCACTCTATATAGGAGATTTTGTGGTTGTTTTTTTTGTTTTGTTTTGGGTTTTTTTTTGTTTGTTTTTGTTGTTGTTGTTTTGTGTTGTTTTTGTTTGTTTGGTTTGGGTTTTTTTGTTTGTTTTTTTAATGGCCTGATGAATCAGATCTCACAGATATCAGTAATTTGAAAAGTTTGCTGTACCTTGGCTGGCAAAGTAAGATTCAGTGGTAAGAGGAGGATTGTAGGACAAAAATTATCTTTCTGCTTTGAGCATATTACTTCCTTCTGTAGTAGTAGGGAGTAAAGTTGAAGGGGTTTTGCTAGCAGATCTGAAGTAAGTAAAAGCTATTACAAAGCTGTACACATTTTAATATCTTTAGTCTAGATGTTTTTCAGAAACTTCATTATTTGGTTATTAGTGTGCCTGTAAGAACTTGTATATTTTCCTATAGCTATTTGTAGGTATTTCCATATGTGCCCAGGAGGAGTTGAGAGAATGCATATTAGTTTGCAGCAAAACATATTTTAAAGCAAATATCATGCTTTTCTGCTGTCATTTGGATCAAGACTTTGTTTGTGCTGTTGAATCCACTGAACTCATCTGCTTCTCACAGGAAAATCTGAGTGGTTTATGTTTAATGGCCACATCAGTATTTTTTACTTACTAGCATTCAAAATGTCTTAATTTCCTTGAATATGAAGGGGTCACCTAAGGGTTAACCTGATCCAAAAGAGGAGTTAGTGGGGGAAGAGGACAACTGGTAGAGGTTATCAAAACAGACTAGAATCTGCAAAAATACTTTGGTTTGCATTGGTTTCGGTTTACTTCAGTAGAAATTCAGCAACTAAATTGGAGCAGATGGCTTAATTGTTTTGTGAATTTGCACCATTAGTTAAACTTTAAATGTGATCTGCACAAAGCATAATTCTCCTAAGCTTGTATTTTGTCTTGGTATGCTTTTATGCTGTACAGTTCCATTCAGAATGCTTAAATTTTCCAATCATCTGTTGTTGTTCAACTGGTACCTTTTTTGAGTCTGCTCACAGCAGCCCTTGCTGATGGCAATTGGACTGCCTCCTACCATGTCCCTGTGCAGAAATCTAGAATGTGCTTCAGGTGTTTGGCTCAGTGGTGGAGGTAACTATAAATGTCACCTGTTAATAGAAAGTGTGGCTGGCACTAAAACTCTGAAAATCGGTTACGTAGAGCACTTCCATTGCTTTGGCCCTGTGTCTCTGAGTAAGGCCTTCAAAGTTTGATCCGCTTTGAATTAGGAGATGGTTTGTGGCTTTTGTCAACTAAATGAGACAAAATAGCTGGATTGCTTTCATGAGGTCTTGGAGATTTTTTTTTTTTCTTTCATGTCTTGCAGGAATACTTGCTGTCAGGTGCTGACATCATTGAAACGAACACTTTCAGCAGTACCAGAGTTGCACAAGCTGACTATGGCCTTGAGCATTTGGTAAGAATGCTAAACTATTTACACGTTAAAATGGTAATCAAGATCTTTGTCTCAGCAGCCAAGATTAGTTTAGTCCCAGAGTTCATTGATATTGCGTTTATTCAATGTGTGCTGTCTGTAGAGCCGTGTGATGGCATTGTAGCTCATTTCTGCTGCTGTAGAGAATTGTACTTGCTTTGTGTGACAGTTGCAGTGTGCCGCTTGTTAGTGGAGGCAGAGGCAATAATAATTTGTCCTAGATCTTGTCTGAGCATTCCCAGAATGTCTCTGTTATGTGAACAGGGGTGTTTGCTTCAGTCCTTCCAACTTCCTAAATGCCACAATGGAACTGCTTTTTTCCTCGGTGTTGGATGTTGTTTGTGCTGGTGTATGTAGAAGTCCTTTCAAGCTTGCAGTTGTCATAGCTCTTCTGTGGTATGTGGTGTTTTGAGAATTTGAGAAATAAATGAATGAAAATACTCAGAAATGTGCTACTTGAAAAAAAAAGTTAATTTAAAAATAGGTTAATTTTGTTGTCAAAGTCCTGTTCTTCAGCTTCTGTTGACTTCAGCAGGATTTAATTAGAACCTTACAGAGTGAAATTTTATGATAAGCAGCTGTAGTTTGGGATGTATGTGGGATGTAACTCAGTTGCTGAGATGTATAGAGCTGTTCCTTTTGAAATTTTGTATAGTGCTTATGTGTATTGGTGTGGAGCCTTCAGAGTGTATTGCAGGCTACTGAATGGAAGTGTTGTGCTTCTTTGAGCATGAGTTATGCTGTACTGGACTAACGGTTACTCGGTAATTTTCCGTAATTGTCCTAGGCATATCGGTTAAACAGAGTGTCTGCACAGGTGGCCAGAAAAGCAGCAGATGATGTAACTGCTCAGACAGGTAAGCAGCATTTATTTTAATATTCATTTTTGGTTTTGACTCTCTGTCTACAGTCTTTCAAATGTTGTTAACTAGAAGATAGCTTGATGCTTTACATCACAGGGACATAACTTGCAGACATCCACACTCTTCATTTTATGCACAGTAGCAATTTCACATCTCTATTCATATCGCACTAATTTCAGCATGTTTGCAGGATCTGGCCCTTAGTGTGTTCTGCAGGATGGTTGTCCTATGCCTGCCTATTTTAGACTGCAGGCGATACACATCTTCAGATATATTTTAGAACAAATTCAGCAGGGTCTGTTATAAGTCGCTTAGGTTTGTACAGCATAAATCTTTGCATGACAAGATTAGGATGGCTCATGATAGGTAAATGTGGATTACCAGTTACTGCTAGTATGAGTCTACTGGTTTGATTTTAGTGACTGGAATGTGCTTAGTAGGTGACCATCATCTATAAATGTTCAGTCTTCAGGGTTTATGTGAGAGAGTTATAACTAATTTCCACTGCTGTAGACAATGTTGTCTTTCAAAGACAAGTAATTTCCCCTTGTATTCTGGCATCAAGCTATGTTTCAAGCTGACAGTGCTGCTGTCCAGGTAACACCTTACTGATGTGATTCATAGTATGGAATAAAAATGTAAGGTTTGAAATACGCTTTTTAAAAAAGTGAGTTTTTTAATGAACACAAGTCAGAATATTCAAATCAGATTACCTAGTGAAAAATGCCAGGACAGTTCCATGCTGTGCATTTGAAGTAATTGAATGAAGCTTCCTGTGTCAGAGGCAAATGATACTTAGGAGAAAAATTAATTGAGCCAATTACTTTTTTCATAGGTGTTCTTCTGTATTGTGTGTATACTCTGAACATCATCTTGGATAGTATTAAAACAAGTCAGCTGTGTGGGTAATCTTATGCTGATCAAACTCTTCATTTCAGACAGGAGTTTCCTGTTTTATGGTTCTTCATCCTGGAATGATATGTGTGTATGTCCTTGGAGTTTCTTACATTGACATGACTGTCATTGTAAAAGCAGTAGTAAATTTTTTTTTTTTCCTCTTCTGTGTCTTGGTTTAGGAATTAGGAGGTATGTTGCTGGAGCCATGGGTCCAACAAACAGGACATTGTCTGTGTCACCATCTGTGGAGAGACCAGATTACAGGAATATAAGTAAGTTTTTATAACCCTCAAGTTATTTAACTTAGGAACTTAGGTGATGGCTTTCAAAGAGATACCTCCAGATAAAATTAACATCATTCCTGTTTTACAGCTTTTGATGAACTAGTTGAAGCCTATAAGGAACAAGCCAAAGGACTTTTGGATGGAGGAGTTGATATCTTGTTAGTGGAAACCATATTTGATACAGCCAATGCCAAGGTGAGACTCCTGGAAAAAAACACTTGGTAATATAAGTTTTTGGTGTACTACCTAAGGAAGTTCAACACAGTACTTTTAAGAGCTATCAGCTACTGTTTACTAAATACATGATAGCAAACAGCTAGAATGTAAGATGAGTTTTAATGATAAAACAGCCTTTTCCAGAGTTTTTCCTTTGCTTTTTAGTATGTGCTGTTAGTATCTTTCTGGCTGTCTGTGCCAGCTGACCTTTTATTCCCAGAAACTCTGCTGTATTGCAGAACATCTCTACATACATCTGATGTTTGTATATTTCAGCATAAGCATGTCTGTCTGAAGTATGCTTGTGATACACACTGAAGAGGGAATGTCCAGTGTGTCTGTTTGCAGGCATGGAAAGCTTGTGAGACAGTCCTGTTAAAATCTGGGTTTTATGGGAATTCTGGCACTCTGATCAGCTTTAAAAAAGAAAAATTGGGAGTTAGAGGATTAGAAGGGTAAAAATGGAGGAATGAAATGTTGAAATATGCCACAGTTCATGTGATTTTGACACCTCCTTCTTTATCTAATAATTGTTCAATGGAGGTGGTGGAGGTGTTAGGGCTATTAAAACTGTCTTGCAATTTAATGTGGAAAGGTCTGGCTGAATATGCACACAGCTTTAGGCTTTTGTAACAGTCTGGTTAACGTGTGCAGTGGCATAGCTTGTCCTTTGCAGATTTGACCAGTAATCATGGAGGTTTGGCTAAGAGCCTACAGGCTTAACATTGGGTCAAGCTCGTGTTCACATGCAACTTCCTTACCCTAAGGAGGCAGGAAATTTTCAGGACCTTCCAAGGGATCACTGCAGTCCTCACTGTTAAAATTTGTTGTGGTTAGAATCCTTTGGAAACTGCATTTCTAAACATATTCAAGAGCAGTAAATATGTGCTGAGAATGCTACATATAACCATGTTTGGAATGGGGCTTGTGCTGCATGTGTGAGGGAGAAAGTACCTGATGTGATGTGCATTTCAGAATAGTCTTGATCGTATTAGGTTACCTCATAGTCCTTCCTTTCTACTTGTTACCAAAATGTGTTTTGGAACCTGGAAGATGTTAGGGGTAGGGGTAAAACCTCTTGAATGTAGTAAGTTCTTGCAGGCAATATGAGGTAACAAGTTGCATAAACAGCCATAAAAGATTAATAAAAAAAAAAAAAAAAAAAAAAGATAAAGCAAACCCACACAAACAAAAAAAACCAAGCAAAGTGAAGAACTCTTGAATATTTTGCAACTTGTTCTCCTATAGGCAGCTATTTTTGCACTCCAGACGTTGTTTGAGGAAGAGTATGCTCCCCGGCCCATATTTGTAAGTATATATTATTTAATAGTTTACTTAAGCCTGATTTGTGAACTAACTGAGATGGCAGTTGATTAAAGCACTTTGAAGTGAAGGAAATAAGTATATTGGAAACGTGCATGACTTTGAAAGGAAAACTCTTATGCAAAGAGCTTTACAAAATCAGCCTTAGGTAACTGTGTCCAGCTTATCAACCTGAAGACTGAAGAATGACCTCATTCCAGTGCGTATTCATTCTGTGTCTTTCCACAGGAAAAGGTTTAATCATGATATTTTTTCAGGCTTGCTGTCTTAAGGGTAATGAGAACCACTGCTTCAAGGATGAGATTAACAAATTCTGCCATATTTTCAAGTAGCAAATGAGTGACCCTTTTGAGTCAGAAAAGACCTGTTCCTATATTCTTTCTCTAACATTTCTGTTTCTTACAGCAGGCAGTTATGAGGGCATAGGAATGAATATAGAAAAAGAATAAGCTTGTTTTGAAAGTTCTGATTTATTCTTCCATTTTTCTGCAGTTTGCAGCGCAGGCTTTCTGTTCTGCAGTTTCTATCTGTTTGTACCCTTTTGTTGAATGTGTTTACTTCTTTCTTGAACCCATGTTCAAATCTGTGTGGGACTCAGGCATCCACAAAACAATCTGTCAGTAGCTTTTGCAGCTTGCAAACGCACTGGTTCGAAAGTTTGTGTGATTTTGGACATTCTACCTGATAACTTCTTTTGTGTCTTGCCATTTGTCTCTTCAAAGTGATGGTGAGCAGCTGTTCCACATTCCCTTTGCTGTGTAGTCATGGTGTTTATAGCTCTCTGTCAGAGGCTCCTTTAGTCATCTCTTTTTTTTCGTCCTGAAGAGTCCTTGTCTGTTTAGCTGCTCCATACTGTTCATTTGTTATTCTTTTCACCTTTTTGTTTTCCACTTCCTCAAGTCAGAGGGGAATTAGAATACCTACAGCAAAGTGCAGACATCAGGTATTTGTATGACAGACAGCCTAGTGATATTCTCTGCCTTGTCCATTTCTTCCTTTGTAGTTTTTGATGTTTTACTTTACTGCTAGTGATCTTTGAAATTGCATTCATAAAACTTTCTTCTGTTACTCAGATTAATTTCTCAAGCAGTAAAGACTAATTTGGAGGTGTCATTATGTAAAATTTTTGCCGTGTTCATGACTTTGTACTGTATCATTAATGAGTTTCCACTTTTGTTATTATTCAAGTCGGTTAGTGCTGAGAATTGTCTGATTACGTGGTCAGCTAGCTTGGTTGCCTCATTTTTCCTCCCTTTTTAGTTCAGTTATGTTGAGAAGTGCAGCCCTTAGCACTGCTCTCTCTAGGATTCCACTGGTCACCTCCCTTGACTGAGTAATTTGAAGGAAAATAGCATCAATATTAAAGCACGTTTTGGTCTAAATAACGAATTTACCTTTTCATGGAGTCTTCTAAATTCATTCCATCTTCTGGAGGTGGAGAGAGAGAGAGAAAGAAGACTGGTCAAAGGTTTGCCTTTCCATTAGTTAAAATATTTAAACCTTTATAGGGAAGAAAGGGTTTAATTTTTCTGTTTGGGTTGTGCTGTATCACTTTGAGTGGAGCACAGGTCCCTCTGTTTTGACTTTTTGCAGTTCAGCCATTTAAATTATTGTATTTATTGTTAATTTAATTATTATTCTTTCTCTGTGTTCAATTGATATTTAGGTTTCTGGAACCATTGTGGATAAGAGTGGACGTACCCTCTCAGGCCAGACAGGAGAGGCATTTGTTATTAGTGTTTCCCACAGTAAGGCACTTTGGTAAGGAAAGGTATCTTTCTTTTAGTAAGTTGTCTGTAGATTGTGATTTTTTTATATTTTAACCCCTTGCTTGCAGCTAAATGGAAGCTATACTAACTGTGGTCATATTTAATCACATATATTGCTAATGTGTTCTGCTGTCGTTCCCTCAGCGGAACTTATGTTTCCAAAGAATGCTGAATTTTTAAAACATTGCTCTAAATAATCTGGCGGTTTGTGTTGGCAACAGCTGCTGAAATTGCAATTAGGTCAAAGCATTAAAAAAAATTCTGAAACTGTAGTTTGCCATTTCTTGCTCTCAGATTGTGCAAGGAACTAATTCCTGGTATGGGCAAAGCTTATATCTCTTGCTTAGAGGGAAGCAGTGCCAACTCAGAATGTTTCAGGCTGGCTCGAAAGAGCAAATAATAAGATTTCATTCCAGTATTCTTTTTACTGAACTTTTACAAAAATGTATCTATGATATTCCCCGAGTGTTTTTCTCAAGGATGTGCTCTGTTGTTTTGAGAGCTCCTGATGCCTCCATTTACTTGCATTTTTTGAGTTCAGGCAGAAGAGTTGAAATAAGTATGAGATTAAGATCTGTGAAAATGAATTATAGAATCATAGAATCATTTGGGTGGTCATTGTGCAAGGTTTTGTATGTTGATTTGAATACTGTTCCCTGCTTCTCTGTTCTTCTGTTTTTTCTATGACCCATTCTACCTCTTTCTTGCCTCTTCTTCCCTCTTTACTGGTTCTTCACACAAAAACTTACACTGAAAATAGGTGGTTTTTTCCTAGAATATTCTAACTTAAAATATTTAATTCACTGTTAGCAGTGCATGCCATGCACATTGTGATGAGCCATTGTTTGTTTTTACGACAAAATTACAGCTAAAACGCGCAGTCTGTCATCTCAGTGATACAAAAGCAGAAGACTGAATTCACAGCTTTCTTGACTGCCCTTGAGGCTCTGGTTTCCCTGACCAGATGGTGCTCCAGAAGTAACATATGGAGCCTCTTGGAACAGGGTGGCAGTTGACTCCTTGTCTCAGCGTCACAGCCTAGTGATCCATATTTGGCATGAGTCTGTCTCAGATAATCGTGCTCATAACTCTTGTGCCTCTGAAGAGGAGAGAAGGGCACTGAAACAGAAATCAAGAATTTATGAAACCATGTTTCATAAAAGCTGTCTTACGGGTCTGAATGTTTAGGGTCTGTTTCCTATTCATGCAAAGGCGACTATACAGCACTGTGGCAGAAGGGTTTTATTTGCAGGAGCAGATTGCATTTAACATTGTTCCTGTTGCCAGGTTGGTAGAGAGTGGCTTTAGGGTTGTGAAAAAGCTGATTAGTAGCGGCATCCTATGGATCATCTAATATATATTCATGTGTTTCTAATTGGGTTTTGTATGTCCTGTCTAGGCTGATGTGCTATCCTTAAGTCAGTTTGGTTTGGAGCCCCCTAAAAAGTGTGCGCTTTGTGTCTGGTTGATATAGATGGTAGCTGAGAAACGCGTGAACTGTGCTTTGTAAGTGCTGAAAAGTATGGCAAGCTGGTTGCCATGAAAGGTGCTCATACGTGGCATGGGTTCCCTTCATGTTATCTCAGCTCCTGTGATTGTTTCTGCTGTGGTAGTGTTAAGAAGATGTGCGCTGAGTTTAGGGCCCTCATGTGGTGTTTGTTCTGGTCCCAAGGGCACTCTGCAGCCTCAGCTTTCACAAGAGCTGATGCGTGACTGCTGTGAAGAAATGAGTGAGGGAGGTGATGTTTAAGATGAGAGTGTGATGGTTATGACACTAGGGTAGCAGTGATAGCATACCAGCAGTCTGGTTCAAGGCTGCTGGCTTTTAAGACATGGTTAATAGTTTGCTTTTCTTGCATTTTTTCTTTCGTGATTCTGTTGAGTGCCATGAGGACATGATACTGGCCACAGAAGGTATTTTTTGTTTCTGAATGAATATGCATGTCTCTGCTTAGTTTGACTTGGCAGTATTGCAAAAGGTAGCGCCTGGATGGTGTCATGCTTGTAGATATATTTGTCAGCAGCCCCTGTAGTGGGTAATCATTCAGGCAGTCTGGAGGGCCAGTACCCAGTAAGTCATGTGAGAACACCAAGAAGTGCTTGTTTGGTGAGCTTGCTGGCTGCTTTTGCACTATCTCTCTGGTAAGGTGAGGCAAAGAGAATGACAGGTGAGTTTGTACTCAGAACCAGAGACAGATGGATATTAAATGTGGAAGGGCAAGGTGAAGCTGCCTAATACAGGAGAGAGCTTAAAAAGAGTGGGTGGTGAGTGTGTGCTGGAAGCTTGTAAATTAAATGACTCAACGGTAGTAAATGTATTCATCTGCATTTGACAAGGACAGATTTGTTAACTGCTCTTACCCCGTTTTGCTTCAAAATTCCTGAGGGGTAAGGCCCCACTTTGAAATAATTTCCCGAACCTCATTGCTATAACTGTGCATTTGTATCCAGGGGATCTGTGTGAAGGATTTAAATGTGTGTAAACACTGAATAGGGAAATGAGAATAAAAGGGTTCTTTTAAAGTTTTCCTGTTTAAATAGAATACCCCATATAATATTTATTAGAAAAAGCAATTCGAAGGTAGAGCTGGCTGTTTTTAAAAATCAGAAATATATGCCCCCCTGCGAAAAAGAAAAAAACCAAACAAAACCCAACAAACACACACCCCCCAACAAAGCAAAATCAACAATAACAACCAAAACAAACAAAAAAATTAGAAAACCAAGAACAAACAAACCTAAGCTATTGGAAGAAGGAGTCTGTGTATTGTTTGGTCTGGGTATGTGACTGCATGATCCTGGTTTTGGATATTGCTGTGAACCCCTTGGATGTCAAGGATTTGTGATTCTGTCCTACAAGTGAATTAGGCTGTAAGCATTTACTGCTGGTACCTGTGCAGTTACCAAGCCTCTGCCCACTCCTTGAAAACAGGAAAAAAGTCAAAAACCATTTTGTGTTCCCAATCCTGTGCAGGGCTTTATTGCTTTTCACGTCTGGGAAACTAAATGGGCATATGTGCACTTGATTAACTTAGCTGTCCCTGAGGCAGCCTCTGTGGCTCAGTTTGTTGGGAGATGTGGCTGCTACCCATTCCTGTTTCAGTGGGTTAGCCTGCATCCTCTCTGATACCATTATTCCTGGAAAGGAGAAAGCTTTTTTTTACATCTTCATCTTGAAGCAGCACTGTGAGCACCTTTCAAGTTTTGCAGTGCTCATAAGTGGGTTCTAGAATGGTGCAGAGAGATCAGGAAACATATGTAAAAGATCTCTGTTACACTTTCCAAAAGAGAAATTTCCATTTTTAATATCTGTGTAAACATTTTGAGTGCAAGTCACATTTATGTATCTGTCACTGAACGAAAGAAAACATGATTTTTCTTTCTATAATGGTAAAATTGTCCTATAAGCTTATTCATGCAAAAATTCTTCTGCTGTAGTGCCATCTAGGTTACTAAGATACAGCAGATTCCGTTGCCTGAGCTTAGTTATGACATGAGGCATCTTTGGGGAGGTACTAGTTTTTTTTCCAAGTTGGACATAGTTTATGTATAATTTTTAAAGAAAATGATGAGTTAGTGGCTTGAAGCAAGTCTTATCTTTCAGCCTTTTTCATACTTACTTCTGTAGCACATCTCCTTTCCAGTCTGTCATTTTCATTCCACTTGTTCTCTCTCTCACCTAGACAATACAGAGCTGTTGTGTTGCTGCAGTTGCTGTCAAAATGCTGCCAGTTTCCTCCTGGATTTTGAAATGAAATCTTGATTTACTGTTCACAGTTCAGTTCAGTCCAGTCCCGCCCCTCCTTGCACTTTTCTTCCTCCGGCGGGTTCTCCTTTTGCCCAGTCTTGATGTATTGATGATGGTGATGATTAAAGAAATCGAAGATGGGGTTGGCCTTGTTGTGGATGATTGTGGGAGTTAGCACTAACATTCATCTGTTTTGTGTGTAAAAAGTGATTTTTACCTCAAAATAATTATTGAAAATTTATTTTCCAGTATCGGCTTAAATTGTGCTTTAGGGGCAGCTGAAATGCGACCATTCATTGAAACAGTTGGAAAATGTACAACAGCCTACATCATCTGTTACCCCAACGCAGGTGTGTTGGTGCATGTTCCTGTGTGTACAGGCAGACAAAGTGTAACGATACTGTTCCACCTCATTAGCAAGAATAGAGTTGAATTAGCTTGAAAAGGTGATTTTTACTATTAAAAAGAGATTAAGAAGATTTTAAGTTGCTCAAAGTAACTGTTGTTAGTTCTGTAACAGTGAACCCAGAATGCTCTCTTGCATGATTAATAATCTATTAAGTAATGGTTGCAAGGGTGATGAGGCATTTCAGTCTGCATGCAAGTGTAGCTACTTTAAATGTGTCTTTTATGGAATTTAATTCTGTTCTTGTGGGCTCCAAACAAATTGTAATACTAGAAAAATTGCATTTCAAGGTCTTCCCAATACTTTTGGTGGTTATGATGAAACTCCAGAGGTGACTGCCAAGCATATAAAGGTATGAAATATTTCTTGTGAATGTGTCATATCTGACATACTAGTAGACAAGAATCCTTTGCTTCTATTTTACGTGTATATGTTATAGTATTGTGGTGTGTATTTTTTTCCTCAGATGGTTCTGTATATCACTTGAATAGTTTATATACAATTTGCCGAATGATAGTGCTTCTGAGATACAAGGTTAGGAAAAACTACTTACGAAACTCTGAAAACCTTAATTACTTTTGTGTCCTATACTAAATAGTTTTCTTGCAGCTTGATCTATGGATGTTACTCATTTGCACTCCCGTGTTCTTACTTTTACATTTGGGAACTGTTGAAAAAGCTGAGTGATTTTTACAAATTGGCAGAATTTTACTGAGTTATGTGTATAGAAACTACTAATGGTGTTGGTGTAGCAGTGCAGGTTGTCCTTCCACATGCCGCTTGATCTGTGCAAGACAAAACTGTTTGGCTGGAGCTGCTGTGTGTCAGCGAGAACACAGTATCTGCTGCACCTTAATTCCTTTCTTTAATACAGTATGACTAATCTTTGATACTCATCCAAGTTTTCCTCTGGGGCTTCAGTAAAAAATAGGCCAGTTTCAAACGTAGTTTCCTAAAATTAAGTGTTGAAATTGCTGGTTAGCCTCGGGAATCTACATCTCAAAACAAATCCTAAAGAGAAAAAAATAGTACTGATGTTTTTACTTTATTTTCTTGTGATCCCCATGAATTGCTTAATATATGGAGAGAAAAAAATTTATATATATATATAAGATATATATAAGATGCCTTTAATGTGAAACAAAATCTCTTTCCCTTCCTTCTACAGAATTTTGCTTTGGATGGCTTGGTTAACATAGTTGGAGGTTGCTGTGGTACTACACCAGCACATATCAGGTACCTCATGAGCTACAACTTTAGGTGCACTGGGGATAAATTAAGTGCTGTTTCTGTGGAGCAATATTCCATGGCTTGTTTTAGAATTTCCTGAAAAGATGGATCACTTGAGTGCCAATAGCAGCAATATATGGAGTAGAAATAACCCAGCTTTCATAGCCATGTGTATTGTTGCAGAATGAGTAGAGGCATGGTTCAAAGAAGGATTATATCTCTGCTATTTTGTCATCTTAATTTGTTTCGGAATTACTCTTCCCTCTTTACCCTCAGATAGAACAGACTTCCTGTCTCTGCTCCTGTACACTGTGCATTATTTATTTTCTGGCCCTCTTAGCCACAGGTGAAACTTAATGTTTCCTTTGATGGTAGAAGGAACATGAACACCATGAGTCGTTCTGGCATCTGAGGAACACGTTTCAGCACAGAACAATGTTTGTCCCTTTTTCTTTTTTTTTTTTTTTCCCCTGCAGTCAGCAACTGCTCGTGAATAGAGTTAGTGTGGTTGAGGACTGGTTCTCATATTCATCAAGTATCCCATTGACATAGTATCTCACAATCTGTATTTGGTAAATCTTCAGCTTTGTACATTCCCTGCAAGTACTTATGATAGGATCTTCTGGAAGTATGTTTTTGCCTTTGGCCATACAAGGTGAAACAAGCTAATAAGTCATGTCTACTACAGGGCTAAATTGGGTGTAGGCATATATCTGGTATGTTCTGCTTGAGTGTTGTCTGGAGTGGTTTAATTTTAATCAAAAGCTTTACTCTTCACTTTCCTCTTTCTGTAACACAGGGAAATTGCTGAAGCAGTGAAATTCTGTAAGCCTCGCATTCCACCTGCTCTCTCTCAAGGATACATGCTGCTGTCAGGTAAAACGGAGTGTAACAGTTTGAACTTTATAACTCATGCGACCTTCCTTTACAATTTATTTGTCGTTTTCTGCTGATCAGAATGGCAATATGAGTTTCTGGTGCTACCTGAATCCATCTAAATCTTTCTGCTTGGGCCAAAAGATGAATGAAACATTTTATTACGATCTTCTTTAATGTAACCAAGCCAGCACGTTTTACTCTGCAAGTCTCAGGCACTTTGTAATGGTATCTTTATCCTCACTTTGCAACAGAGAGTTCAGGTAATCTGACTGCACCTGAAGGCAGAGCTGGGGCAAGATGTTGCCCTGTGTTGCCTCAGCTGTTGATCCAGTTGTACTGTCACAGTTTTTCAGCAATACATCCAGATCTAGAGTGTCTTTTGTTTTAGCAAAGTCTATGCCTCAGCCAGGCCTTCTTGTAAGTCTTCTGGACATGTATCCAAGTAAAACCTTCTTTTTGGGCTGTTATTTTAGTCTCTAAGTCAATTCAGCTTACCATAAATTAAATAAATCATGGTTGCTCTGTGGTTTCATGCATTAGCTTATTCTGTTCTGCTGTAAGGTTTGTTTTCCTCCAAGTTTTCTGCTACCCAGGGGTCCCAGTTGGCTTGTTTCTCTGAATTTTGGTACATGGTTAAGAGCTGATCTCGTTTGTCAGTCAATTCAGTTGGCTGCTTCTTAGGTGGTGGTAGAGTCATGAGATAATATAGCCAGGTGGGGATTGGTCTCTTCTCCCAGGCAGTTAGCAAAAGGACAAGGGGGGCATGGGCTTAAACTCTGCTAGGGGAAATCTAGGCTGGATATTAGAAAGAAATTCTTTACAGAGAGAGTGGTCAGGCATTGGAGTGGCCTGCCCAGGGAGGTGGTGGACTCACTGTCCCTGGAGGTTTTTAAACTGAGATTGGACATGGCACTTAGTGCCATGATTTAGTAAATGGACTGAAGTTGGACCAAGGGTTGGACTTGATGATCTCTGAGGTCTTTTCCAACCCAGTCGATTCTGTGATAAGGTAGTTGTAAGTTGAAGTACGTGTTTATGTGCATACCGATAGATGCCCCAACAATTGTAGCTACATGCCATTTTATATTGATCAAATTGACTGTTATTTTTTATGGGTCAGGTAAATTATTGACTGTAATTGATGAAGGATAGAAACCTTTGGCATATGTGTTGGAAGTTGTTTCATTGCATTTCTTTGCTAGTTACTCATTAGCTTTGTGCATACCCTGATGTGCTGAGGAATCACTATTCTTAAAGAGAGAGACACCTCTATTTCCCAGCTTAGAAAAGGGCTTTTGTCAATTTTAAACATTTTTTTTCTTTTCTGTTTTTACAAATATGTTTAAAAATATCTTTTTTTTTTTTTAAGGTCTGGAGCCATTCAGGATTGGGCCATATACCAACTTTGTTAATATCGGTGAACGGTGCAATGTTGCAGGATCACGGAAGTTTGCTAAACTCATCATGGCAGGCAACTATGAAGTATACATTTTAATAATAATGTTTATAGCTGATGCTCTGATTTTTCATTGCTTCATTGGACTGTGTTATTAGTTGCTTGTTTTGCTGGCACAAAGCACTATTCTACACCAGTTATAAGAGTAGGAAAACAAGGAGAATTTACTTTCTCTCTGTCCTTTTTTTCTGTGCTTACCAGGTCCTAATAAATTTGTGAAAAGAGTTTTACAAGAGCTGCTTTTTTTTTTTTCCCCCCCCACAAGTGTTACAGTGTTACAGGAAACATGACTTTACATTTTTAATTAAGTTACAGAGATGATGATGGTTTAGCAAATGTCCTAGTCTGTGCTGTATCTAGGGGTGGATTTACAGAGGAAGGAAAGCGGGGGGTAATCCCTCCTTCCTACGTGTGGGGTACATTGGATTTGGGATAGATTGTGCCACTGTGCAGCCCTTCTTCCCTTCTCCAATCCTAGTCAGCATTATGGTTGCATCCGATCTTTATATATTATGCTTTGATCACTGGCTCCAGCATGCTATGTGAGACTTGCTATGGGAAAGTCTCTCAGAAGGTAATTGCCGCCTTGAAACAGTTGCAGGGCAGAAATGAAAAGGCTGGAGAGCTTGTTGAGTACTGCTATCAATTGTTACTGAAACATTCAAACAAATAGTAAGGTGATATTTCTTCAGAACTCAGGCTGTGCCCCGAAGTGTGCTCTGCTGTTGTAGTTGATGCAATCAAAATTAAAGGCTTAGTTTTTTTTTTAGGAAGGCTGACTCTTAAGTTCCTAGAAGTCATGAAACTTTAAACACAGCTTATTGGGGACTGAGCAACTGGAAACTTTTTTTTTTTTTCGTGTGTCCTCAGTCTGCAGAGTGACAAAAAAGAGAAAATAAACAGACGTGGGTGTTCAGATATTAATGTGGGCTAGACAGAAAACTTTTGTATTTCCTTCTCCTGGTGATTATTCTGCAGCTGGAAAAAAATGCCCAATGACCTTCAGAAATTAAGTACTCTGTTATAAAACAACAGAACTTGTGATGCAAGCCCTTTATTTCATACCATCAAAGAGACTGTTTTCCTGTGATCTTGTGCAGCTGGAAGTCCTTGTTACCTTGCAAATTTTAAATCATTCAATTAAGCATATGGCCAGTGGTCTAAAATCAATGGCACTACTGGCACATTAGGTCTCTTGAGTCATGTTTCTATGAACAAATTAGTTATCAGTTATGCTGTACTAACAACTTTAGTATGTTGTTGTACATCACAGATCATGGCCATTTCTTTTTTCTCTTATGGAATGTCTTAATAGATTTTTGAATTTTTGGCTGCATGCTCATTTTGGAGAAGTGAAATGTTATCCTGAGAATGACTAGGCTTTTTTCTACTGACTGTTGTTTTGTTTTTTGACTTTCTTCTTTAGGAAGCCCTGGGTATAGCCAAATTGCAAGTTGAGATGGGGGCCCAGGTACTTGACATCAATATGGATGATGGGATGCTGGATGGCCCTGCTGCAATGACCAGATTTTGTAACTTGATTTCTTCAGAACCTGATATTGCAAAGGTTGTAACTGAGCCACTCCAAAGCACAATAAAGAATGATTTATTGAGTTGGAGATTGCCATTCAGAAAATTTTGATATTGATTTATTTAGTAACCAGTTCAGGTGCTTAATAAGCAGACATAGTTGTTCCCCAAGAGGAAAAGGTACTGTTATAGAGCAGGCCTTTGGGTGAAGCAGAGGTTTTTAATATTCTGTATCTGATTTCAGCTAAATACATGGCAGTGCTTTTCATTGGTTAGAAAAGCTGAATGCAGGTTTCTTTTGCAGCAGTTATAAGCCATGATTTATATTTTGGCAGTGCACAACAGTATTGCTTTCCACAAAACCTAAAATTGCTTTGGATATGGGATGGTTTTAAAAGATACTTCTGTAATGTGCATTCTATAAATCTGAGTATCTAATTCAGAAACACAAGACAATACAGGGAGACGTAAAAGTCTCTATATGATATGTGATAGAGTTGCCATAGAAGCTCTTGAGTTAAATTTGCTCCGAGTTTTGCATTTATAGCAAAGTGAATCTACAAATACCATCTGGAAACTTTTTATTCATAAATGCTGATTATTGTTGTGTGCATTTTTATGTCCAAATGGGCAAGCAGCACGTGGAACTCTAATTCATAACTTGTATGTATTCCCCTGGCTTACTTCTCTGTTATTTGCAGGTGCCATTATGCATCGACTCCTCAAATTTTTCAGTGATCGAAGCAGGTTTGAAATGTTGCCAAGGGAAATGCATTGTAAACAGCATCAGTCTGAAGGAAGGTGAGGAAGACTTTTTGGAGAAAGCAAGGAAAATTAAGTTGTATGGATCAGCTGTGGTTGTCATGGCTTTTGATGAAATGGGGCAGGTGAGTGTTCCTTTAAAGGAGAGGTATTTTTCCTTCTGGAGTATGAGCATTTCTTACTCTTGTGCAAGACAAAGTTGTTTTGTTTCCTTGACAGAGGTGATTCAAAGAGGTCTGTATAGTCTAAGCAATAGCTTTGAGCCTGATATGTAACCCTTATGCTGCTCACATGGTTGAGGAACCCATGTACTCCTCTAAGTGTAGCTCTGCTAGCGCAGGGGCGTGTCTCTTGCTATTCAGTCATAATGAACTCTTCTTCATAGAAGTTTGTTTTTAGTTCAGAAACTGAGTTTTGAATGAGAGTGGAATCTTTGCGAATTAGTCTAGTTACATCAAAAACCACATACTAAACTTTGCATAGGATGATGAAACATTGGGGAACAAAATTGTTTTGAATGAGTTGAGTCAAAACTCCACATACAGGTGTGGTGATATTTTTAGTACAAAATTCTTATGTATAATCCTTTTCTACTATTTGTCATGTTCAAATTCTCAGTCTTAAGTAACTGGAACCATGAATGATTTCTCAGCAGGTTTATTTTTTATGTTGTCTGTAAACTTCATGTCAGAATTCTTTTTCTCTGCTAGGCCACAGAAACAGAAACCAAGATTGCAATCTGTTCCAGAGCTTATCACCTTCTTGTGGAAAAAGTGCACTTCAATCCAAATGATATAATATTTGACCCTAATATTTTGACCATAGGAACTGGAATGGAAGAACATAACCTGTATGCCATTAATTTTATCAATGCTACTAAAACCATAAAAGTAAGCTTGTTTTAACTTGAAGTGTGTTTCTGAGATTACTTGAAAACCCAAACCACTACAAAATAGAAAAACATTCCTCACCCCAAATAATAACAAAACACTGCTGCAAAATGATACGCATCTTAAATTAGCAAGGGGTGTGTTCCTCTGAAGTGTAGCGGTTCCACAATATTGCTGCATTTCCAGTGGAAGAACTCTATAAATACATTTCAATACATTATCTCTACTGTAAATACAGTATATTAATTAAATGAGGTAGCAATTGCATTCGTGTTCTAGCTAAAAGGACCTCTCTGAAGGCTGGTGAAAGCTGCCTTTTAAAATTAATGAAATTTCCATTACTGTGGAAGGGATTTGTTCAGTAACCTGACTTTTTATTTAGCCAAAATGTGCGTAAGGAAGTACTGCAGTGAAGAGCATCATCTGAATATGGCCAAGGCAGCTGCACTGTTGTGTTTCACGAGGCAGCCTGATTGGTCTGGAGGTGCTCTGTCAGTAGCATTCTGGGGCCTGAACATCTTGCAGGGCTTCTGGAAGGGAGGGTGCACCCTTGGCAGTAGCTGCTCAGCCACAGCCTGCTCCTGAGATATGCAACCAATCAGGCTGGCTGCTCCTTTTCCAGGAGAGTGGGGGATGGGAGAGCCCTAAGTAGGCATGCATGGGGAAAATCTGGAATGCGGCTGTGGGAAGACTGATACGTTTAGAAAAGCACCTATGACTATGGAAACCACAGTTGTTGCTTACACATAACAAGGCTGGATCCCTGCATCTTTTTACTTGTATCTTATTCTACAGAGATTTGCATTGCTTTTTATGAATTTGAGTAACTAGAAGGATCTGGAACAGGGAAGAGAGCAAAGGCATGTAGCCAATGCACTGCAGCTCAGGGGCCAACTGTTTTATAGACTGAATACTTTGCTTAGGTTTCCTTTTTGGGAAGCACTTTTCTAAAAACTCTATGTGCAATTCCTATAGGAAACACTGCCGGGAGCCAGGATAAGTGGAGGTCTGTCCAATCTGTCTTTCTCCTTTCGAGGGATGGATGCCATTCGAGAAGCAATGCATGGGGTGTTCCTTTACCACGCAATTAAGGTATGATGTGCTTTTTGCTTCCAGATGTTTGCAGTTGGCAGATGTGCAGTAAGTACTATGTCTGACATCCCTGGCTGGGGGATTCCGTATGTCTTTTTTTCAGTATGGCATGGACATGGGAATTGTGAATGCTGGGAATCTGCCAGTGTATGATGATATCCACAAGGAATTGCTACAGCTGTGTGAGAATCTAATCTGGAACAAAGACCCTGATGCGACAGAGAAACTTCTACGTTATGCTCAGGTGACTTCCAGTTTTAAGCTTTGAATAGCTTAGCACCTGGGCTTTAACACCTCCCTGTTGATGATAGGTAAAACAGCCTATAAACTGCACCTGTCAATCTAATTGTGGGTGTTAGAACTTGCTAGTGATATTACAAGTGGTTCAGTTACTAATAGATAATAAAATGTGAACTTTCTGATAGTTTGAGCCTCTCCAGTTTCATAGGTGCCTTGAAAGATCCTGCACCAGAGTTTTTCATATGCTTCTGGAGAGCAAGCTGTGTAGGCATTCTTTTGAAGAAAAACAAACCCAAAACCAATAAGCAAAAAATCCCAACCAGACTCCCTCCTAAACCAAAAAAACCCTCACAAACAAACAAACAAAACAACCAACCAAAAAAACCAGAAAAGGCCAATGCAAACCAAAGCAAATCTTGGTGCTGGAGCTTAACTGACAATTGCACTGTAGGAGACAAAGAGTAAACGTGTCTCTCTGGTAGTGATGTTTTGCTTACAGTATATGGAAAAGGTGAGATAGTTGCTTGCAGTTTCTGGCTGTGCAGTTCCTGGCTGCACCATAGGCTTCCAGTTCATGTAACTCATATCAGGAGTGAGGATCAGCCATTTAGTGGTTTTGAGATGTTGTAATGACTGTGGTGATTAAAGACAAAAGGTTACACACTTGGGGGTTTCCAGATTATCGGCCATGAGATGACTGGTGAAATCCTGTTCTGAACAGAACACAGCAAAAATCTCTCTGGGTTAGGTGGCTCTGAGATTTAAGTGCACAAAAAGTATGAGTGCTCCTGGAGGTATTCTTTTGGTGCACAGCTTCATTTGGTTTGTAGTTTGCCCTATGGAGGTGCATGCATTTTAGGAACAATGGCAACATGTTGAAAAACAGTATGGGAAGATTGTCCCTATCCCTTGTGCTTAGGCTATTTTACATGGTGCTTGTAGTGTGTAAGCAATTCACTTGGGTGTGATCTTGTCTGTGTAAACTGCGTTTTACCATTAGGGTATTCAGGGTTGCATAAAGAGGAAGGAAAAAAGAACAGGAATTAGAAAGGGATTGCCTAGGCAGTGTTTCTGCAGAAGGCAGAATGTCAATTTTAATGGAGCATGAAAACTAGAAATGGAAGTGGATGATGACTCCTTCTAGGTCTAGAAGTTTGGGAAGCCATGGTTGCAGTCTGTGCTCTTATTCATGGTGGTAGTTTTATTGTGGGAGTAAAACAGCTCCCAATTAAAAAAAAGAGGGACACTCTTGATTCAAAACTTTTTTAAAAGCTCTATTAAAATTTAACATAAAATACTACCACTCTCAGGTTTTCATTGGACGTAAGCATGCTGACTTGGGTTTCATCTTGGCTCTGAACGAATGTAAGAGTCCAACTAGGGAGTCACAAGCCAACAAGAAGGATTATTAGATAAGGTTTTGTCGATTGAGTCATATTTTAAAATACTTACTCAGACCGTCCTCTGATAGAGTGGAATTGAATGGCTCTAATTTCCTTTGTCTACAGGGTTTTTTTAAAAACACTAAAGTCTATTTATTAGTCAGTAAGTGCATATGTTCTTTTTATTTCAAATCACTGCAGTTTATTCTGCACAAAGAACATAGAATATGCAGTTGCATTTCAAGTATTGCACCTCTAATAGGCTGCCAGGGAAGTTTCCTCCTAGTTCCCTCAGGTAGTAGCAGTGTACCTTGCCAGTTCTTTGAATGCTCGACCTGTGGGGAAAAAAGAGGAACTTGATCCTTGCAGATTTAGGAGATCAGTCTTCATTGGAAGTTTGAGATTAAAAAAACCCCCACATTTTCTGTAAAGTTTGTAGCTGCAAACGTTCTCAAACTGAAACTTTGTCCCACTTACGGCAATGGGAGTTGTGCTTCTGAAGGCAGAGTTTTTCATCCTCATCATGCAGGGTACTCATCCTGTTTTTGAAGATCCATATGTAGTGTTTGCCACTGTGCTCCCTGCATGCCCATCCTACAACTTCATTGGTAATTTTTTTGGTTGGAATTGTTCCCTTGCTAAAGTGTCTAGCCAGAGGTTGAGGAGCACTTGGTACCTTTTCATTGAATCACAGAAGGGCTGAGGTGGGAGGGGACCTTTGGAGATCATCTAGTAGAACCCCCCTGCTCAGAGTAGGGTCAGCAAGAGCAGGTTGCTCAGGGACTTGTCCAGTTTTGTTTTATAATATAACTAAGGACAGAAACTCTACAACCTCTCTGGGCGACGTTTTCCTACTTCTTTCATTCCCTTTGTACAAACCAGACCTACGAGTGGAGTAAGGTTTGGCAACAAGAAGCTGTGAAATTAGCTAACATTCGCATAAATGTGAATGAAAACTTGTTTTGGTTTCTGTACTCATGAGTAAGTTCTTGTTTCCTTGTCTTTTCTCATGAATAGAGATCTTGTTTCCATGACTTTTCCCGTAGCTCTGTCTTTAAAAACTTGCTGATAAGCACTCAGAAGTATCAAAGGTTCCTAAGAACTGAAAGGTATTAGACTATGCGAGTCATTCCTTCCAAGGGAGGAAAAGAAATTACTTGGCTCAAGTACGGTGGTTGAAGCAGTGGATAGTGTGCTCTTCAGGAGCCTTCCTGGGGTGGGCGCTTACAAGCTTTCTTGCACTGTGTGAAGCCCTTTTGGCCTTTGCATAGCAAAGGGGAGTGTGAGTGTGAGGCAAAGAGAATACGCGAGGGTTTGGGATGGTCTATGTGCTTGAGAAACAGTAGTTCCGTAGGCTGCCTGGTTGAAAACATGTCTGTGATGTGGAATAATGTAACCTATTCCGTCAGAAACTGAATAAGTGCCAAATTAATTAGAATTTTAAAATTAAGTGTAGTGTGTGGGCCAGGAATCAATTTAAATTATGTTCCCAGAAGTAAACCCCTTAGGATTAGTCATTTCATCAATTTTAAGAGCATGAAAATTATTAAACTGCTCCCTGTATATTTTTTTTTTCTCCACTTTGTTTTGTTTATATCTTCACTGAGGCATATACTTTTTTTGATGTAGACCCCCCTAAGTGTCTGTAGTACATCACAAGTGTTTGCAGTATGATTTGCATGTATATAAAAAGCCTGTTAAATAACCTAAAATGCTGTTATGGGTCACTACTTGAAATTATCCTCACTTTTCTAAAAGTAAAGTTCATAGTTCTCCATTTTATGGTTGGAAGCTTCTATGGATATCTTTCCTTTTCAGAATCATGCCCAAGGAGGAAAAAAAGTTGTACAGACTGATGAGTGGCGGGAAAGCTCTGTGGAGGAAAGGCTGGAATATGCTCTCATAAAGGTGAGTCTGTGCAGAAAATTGTCCTGCCCATCAGGTCTCAGAGACATGATCTCAGCTCAGATTTTAAGGGACACCTTTAGCTTTAAAAAAATCTTCAACTGCCATTCTTTTGAAAGCTATTAATTAATAATAAATAATATATTTAAGGTATTTAATCAAGGTATTTAATTTTAATATCACAAAATTGGGGTGATTTGTCTTTGAACTTCACAAGTTGAAGGCTTTGACCATTATTATTTTATTCCATTAGTGTTGGTAGTAACATACTGCTTTTAATTTCTAAGGTATTGCTTCTACTTTCTGGGGTTTTTTTTGGGTCCTTTAACAGTACTGCATTGAGTGACACTTGTGCTGAGGAAGCAATCTTTGAATGTTGGATTTTCTTATGATAAACAAGAAAACGAAATAAACAAACCTGTTAGTACTGACTCTTGCTCTGAATACCCTTATATGCCCTAAGAACTGTAGTGTTTTGTTTCCTGAGAAAACCAGTTTTAAATACACATTTGAGGTATTCTTGAAGACTAGCAGTATCTAAACTATCTGTTTGCTTTCATTGTGATTTTTTTCTGGGGGTGGAAAGGCAACTAAATAAAAGCTTTATTTCTAGCAAGATAAAAGCTGCTCATTTTTTTTCCCCAGGGCATTGAGAAGTATGTCACTGCAGATACAGAAGAAGCAAGATTAAATCAGGAAAAATACCCTAGACCTCTAAATATAATTGAAGGGCCTTTGATGAATGGCATGAAAATTGTTGGTGATCTTTTTGGTGCTGGAAAGATGTTTCTGCCTCAGGTAATGAGAAGGCAATTTAATGTATTTTCCTAAGCAGCAGTCCTATTTTTTTCTTCACGTTGGAGTTTGGCTTTCCTTATGTTATTTTACATGTTTGTTTCCTTTCTTCTTGAGTGTTTTTGCTTTATTCGAAATGGAGTTTTAAGTCTGGGCCCATGAAAAGGAGTAAGAGAGAAAGAAAAGATCCAAATAAAAATGGCTGTGTTTAGCATCTTCCAAGTCCGGGCCTGTTTGTAGCTTCCAGTTCTGTTATGAGTGGTCCAAGAGGTTTCACCGTGGAAGCAAGTGTCATGTGTAGACCCCTAGTCCAGTAGGGCCAGCAGCCTGCTACCACAGAATGCTCTGCAAAGCTGGAATCTGGGTTTGCCAATGAAATTGTGTTTATTGTTTGAATGGGTATAGAAGAAAGCTATGAGAAATCTGAGGCTATGCCTATATGGCAGTCTCCTCCTCTGGAGACATTCAAAACCCACCTGGACACATTCCTGTGCAGTCTGCTCTGGGTGAACCTACTTTAGCAGGTGGGTTGGACTAGATGATCTTCAGAGGTCCCTTCCAAACACAGCCATTCTGTGGTTCTGTGATCTTTATTGTTTATATCCCCTGACTCTCTTTATCTGTGCAGGTGATAAAGTCTGCTCGAGTTATGAAGAAAGCAGTTGGCCACCTTATTCCCTTTATGGAAAAAGAAAGAGAGGAAAGGAGAGCTGAACAAGGCAGCACAGAGGAAGAGGCAAGACACAGTCCTTTGTCCTGTAACTCCTTCCTAGCATGCCATGACAAAAATGGAAATTATTTTTTGTTCCTGACATTTATTCAGCTTTCATGCTGGAGAGCTGATGTAGTCATATGGAAACTGACAATCTTGGCATAATTTGAAGTGGGTCTGAAATTCATAAAGTGCAGATTTTGTGGAACTCTGCTTAGTGGGTGCCTAAGGTGTTGTCACAAGTTTCTTGAAGGATGCCATAAGCCTTTGTAGGCTTTTTATACCAATGGTGCTTTTCTCTTGTATTTGCGTAGGTTTTTAATTCTAATGTTACTTATTTATGGTACTTCTAACTTTATGGCAAATTTTGCCATTTGTTTCTGCTACTTCTGCCCTCAGTGAACTGTGGACCTCCCTTTTGCATGTTCAAAGCCTGTTACCATGTTTCTCTGTATTCACCTCTTCCCTTCCCCCTAGCCCTGACTATTCTCTCAGCTAAACAAACTGAATTCTTCCATCTTTTTTCTTTATAGATCATGGCTTAAGAGCTCTTGTTATGATAAAATAGAATGCTCATTGCACTTGTAGATATGACCAAGTGGCAGGGGACAATTGCTTATCAAAACAGGATCTGAATATAATTGTCTTTTCAGATGCGTGGTTTACTACCATTTTCTAAAAACTACTTTTAATAAAGTATATAAAATATAAACAATTGAAAATATCCAGTGATTTTCAGATCTTTGTGGGCCTTTCATTCATAGCATTTCCTGTTTCACAGCCAACAGTTGGTGATGCCTGAGAATAGGTTTATCAACTACCTGTGCATATACTTGAAGTAATTTATTCCAAATTTGGTTAATGGAAGATGTGATTGGAGCATTAGAAAATGAAGATATGGAATGTCTGCTGTTTCTCCATACTGATACGAGATTCTGGTCGGTAGAAAAGAGAGTTCAGATGAATTGGACAAAATTCCTTTTAAAATACTCAGGTCTACATTTCCTGTTATATTTATAATGTGATAGGTGCTTATGGTTTTTGTTGTTAAATATTTTTCTTCCCTTATCTTTGTCTGACTATCAAATTTAGGTTTGATGTACATTTACTTTTCTTCAGTGCTGTGGAGCCTTACCTTGTCTTCAGGAATTCCAAGAGACAATAGCTGTTATCAGAATCTGGTATTTAACATGCGCATACACACACACACAAAAGCAGAATTTCTCTAACCTCTGGTATTTGTGTATTTCCTTCAGTTTCCCTTCTGTGGATTTTTGAATGGTTCCTAGTTCATCCCTTGAAATATTCTTACACTGTGTTTTACCATTTGGTTTGGAACTGTTGTGATAGTCCAGCATAAATGTAATGAATGCAGCAAATAATTTAGAAAGAAAAATGACCTGATAACCAAACCTGACTAATCTTAATGGAAGAAGGAGAATGCTGAGTCTCTTTTCCCATGCTTTTTCTGGATATGAAGAAGGTGTATTCTCTCCAGTATCTGAAGCAGATCTATTCTCTGGCTGTCATGAGTCACCTTTCTATGTGTCATCCCTCTCCTGCTCATGCTGTTCTTTTTTATTTTAATTCAGATTACAATGCCAGTATTTGGCACCTTCTGATTTGGTCTGATGCTGTTCAAAGTCAGTGAAAATCATTATCCCGTTGCTTCCATGAGCACTGGATCAGGACCTACTGTGAATCCTGTGGCATTTAATTCTCTGGCTAAAAAGAAGTGAAGTGGAATTTGAGAGGTTCTTAAAATTATGGCAAGCACTCTGAAGAGACAGTGAGATATTCTGTGTGGCTGAGGAGAGCAGGAGGGAAAAAGTAGGGCTTCTGTCCTTCTGCATCCTCTGCCTTCTGCTGGGCAAAGGATGTAGTGCCTTCCTCTTAAAAAATGTAGTCACTGTTTAGAGAATTGTTGAGAGAGGAAAAAACAGCTGCATCTATCTCCAAAGTTAGATGTTGACTCGAAGGAAAACAATTTGCAGCCTCTGGTGGTTGATCTGGCTGATGTTACCCAGGCTACTGCAACCTCCAGGACAGTTTTAGTCACAGACTGCTTGGAAATGCAAAACATTGATAGCTACACTTGAGGATAAATAGTGGTGGCTGTGGTTCTCTATCAAGATTTTTAAAAAGAAGCCCTTTGGATGTGTGCCCAGAACTTGAGGACCTCCTTGCTTGAGACAGCTGAAATCACAGTGTGCCCTAAACAGGATTTATTTAAGATAGCATGTGCTCTGGCCCATGTTGTCTGCTGCTCTGCGCAGATTTTACTTTCTATGCGTGCATCCATTTTTCTTTCTTGGATATCAGTCACTGGTTAAATCATCAGTAGTTACTGGGTATGATGCATATGGGCAACACTTTTCCGTGGTCCTGGATTAATCTCCCCAGTTTTCATTTTTTGTATTGATATACTCAGATGGCTGACTTACAGGCCTCCATTTTGCCTTATCTGTTCCCTGGTCTTCTCCTGGTAAAACAGGACCACTGGGAAGATACTAGATCTTAGTAAACAGCTGCTTTGGTGGGGATCCAGGGATTTTGTTCAACAAATGTAAAAATGTGTTAGGACCATGGGCAATTCTAGTATCACTCTTGGTAATATATAAAGATTTTTTTCCCCCCAGAAAGTTGCAACTACAGAAGGCAATGTAGGTTCATGAAGCGCAGAGAACTACTCAGTACTATCCAGAAATATAATATGCTTCATAGAAGAATCTAATCTTGCAGTTCTGCCATCTGCAAATGAGATGAGATACTGGCCGGAAGAAGTTTTGTAGTCTCAAACAGAATATGCTCCGGTTTCCACTTTATTTAAATTCTGTGCAGTTTAAGTAATCTGCTACTGGCATCTGATCCTGCACCAGCTCAGACATGGCACTGCAATAGCCTGGAGCTGCTCCAAATGACACCATCAGTTATTCAACTAAAAATCTATCGCCAAGGCCTGTGTCCTGGTGGGGAGTTGCCATAGGAAGTTCACTGTTGCCCTGCGGGGAGGGCCCCTTTGTCAGGGCTGGATGCCATCTAGCCTAGAACCAGTCTGTGACAGTACAGTTCCCCTGCTTCAAGGAGATCCTTCTGCCAGCCTGCTTGTTCAGCTTACTCTGAAGTAGCCTGATCACTACACTGAAATGTCTCCCTTGCTATTCATGTTGCATAAAAAATTAGTCTCTTCTGTTTTTTTAAATTCCTCTCATTCTTCTCTGCATTACATTGAAAGATTTCTCTTGATGCGTGAACAGGCATGTAATTATGAGTGTTTGTACCCTTTTGTTCTAAAGATTCAATCTATAAAAACTCTTTATTGGTGAGGTTTGTATTTGGAGCCAAGGTACCTTAGGAGTTCAGCTATTGCACTGCAAAAAATACTATCTATTACAGATGAAAAAATTCAGATCTATAAATTATTTTAAACATTTTTTTAGTAACATACATGCAATCTTCAACGATTTTTGGCAAGTTCTTATTACCTGGATCTTTTAAAATATTTTTTTAATATTGACTGTATTACCTCTACTGCACTTGACGATTACTTGTAGTACAATAGAAGTCTTGGTCATGGATTAGGATTGCACTGTTGAAGGATCTGTGCAAACATACTGAGGCTTTTAAGTAATTTAAGTTTTGTGTTCTTTGTTGGACTTTCAGGATCCTTATCATGGTACAATAGTACTAGCAACTGTGAAAGGAGATGTACATGATATCGGCAAAAACATTGTGGGAGTCGTTCTGGGCTGCAACAACTTCAGGTAAAGAGACTAACATTAGGTAGTTGGGAACGTAAGCATATAAGGGCAGCTAATTAATATATTAAGCTACTGGCAGCTGTAGAGATAATAGGGGTGGGCATTTCTTGGGAGCTGTCCAAATTGTGGTTGGGAATACAGATCATACCAGCTATTACCAATATTGAGGCAAGAAGGAATATAGCCTCCTCCTTTAATACTTTTTTTTCCTAATAAATTGGTATCTGAGGTGAATGCAGTTTAACACCAACCAAAACATAGGTGAGAGTGTCAATTTTTGTATTAGTTTCATATTAGTTAAATATAATAAGAATGTCTTAAACATATAAGTATAATGTCTGAAGAAAACAGATACGAAATTGCAGTAGACAAGACTGCAGGTAGGTTGTGTGTTGTGTTGGCAAGAAGGAAGTTCTGTAAGATTCCAGTGAATGTTTTAGTGTGTTTTTCAAGCTGTTTGTTAACTATGAGGTTTTAAAAACTTGCTGGGGTGTGTTTTGTTAAGTAAGATATTCTCATCCTAATTTTGAGCTTCAAAAGATGGGACTTCAAGAAAAGTTAGCTCTTTCAAGGTCTCTGTACATGGAGCAGCAGCTCTAATTTCCTCTAAAAAGAGCCCAAACGATCTCTTGATTTTAACACATAAAGAGCTGAAGCCAGTAGAAGTGCTGTGTATATGCAGTGCAATCTGTTTTGTTATCTCTTGAAATGCTGATGATTGTTTTCAGGCCTCACCGAGCTTTATTTAGACTTAGTGAACTGAAGGCACAGTGTTTTCTGTCACCATGAGTACGAGTGAGGCTGAATGAAGCCAGCAGGCTGAGGTGGCATACTTGGAAAAAAAAAAATACATAAAAACTTTGGCAGTGGCTAAGGTGCAAAAGCATAAAAACATATGCTTTAATAAGACAAAAACCCCTTGATATGAATTATCTTATGTTCCTGACATAAGGTACGATGTCCACAAAACCTGTTCATTATTGCCCAAATAATTTTAAAAATGCCACTGCTGTTGGTTAACCTCAGTAGGCAGCTAAGTACCACCCAGCCAGCCTCAGTGGGATGGGGAAAGATGAAGGGAGAATAAAAGCAAGAAAAATTGTAGGTGAAAATAAAAAATTTAACAAGTGAAGGAGAAGAAGTGAGAAAGAAAAAACAAAACAAATGATGCAAATGCAATCACTCACCACCTCCCATGGGTAGACTGATGCCCAGACAGTTCCTGAGCAAAGGATAGCTAACATGCTAAACCCCTTCCTCTCCCTTTTTATTGCTGAGCTTAACATCATATGCCATACAATATTTCTTTAGTTAGTTTGGGTCATCTCCCTGGTTGTCTCTACTCCCAGCCTCTTGTGCATTCCCCAGTCTATTCCCTGGGGGCTTAGAGTGAGGAACACAGAAAGCCTTCATACTGGACACTGTTCAGCAGTAGTTAAAATATTAGTGTGTTATCAGCATTGTTTTTTGGTCACAAATCTGAAACACAGCACCATGCCAGCTGCTGTGAAGAAAATTAACTCCATCTCAGCCAGACTCCGTACAACCACAAAAAAATGATTTAAAAAAATCTCTTAGAGTAGATAAGAACATTCAAGTGTATCATCTGGAACTCTGATTCATTGAAAATTTGCCAGACTCAGAGGTGTTTCTTATATTAGATTTCCCAACAGACATCTTAAGAGAAACAGACAAAAAGTCTAAATTTTGACTTCAGTTTTAGGTCAGTTGTTTACAGTTAGAGCAATGTATTTGCCCTTTAGCAGAAATTTGACCTGTTTTTTAAAAAAATCTTGTGTCATCTCATTTCTTTTCACAGAGTTATTGATTTAGGAGTCATGACTCCATGTGATAAGATATTGAGAGCTGCTGTTGAGAACAAAGCAGGTATAGAGAGATTTCATTAGTACTCCTGAATTGTTTGATTTTAAACCCCACTCACTTTTTTTTTTTTTTTGCTGCTCATTGCATTCCCATGATATGATTCATCAGCCTACCTGCAGATAAATCAGAACTTCTTCAATATGATAGCAATTATTTAGTATTTGGCACCTCCGTGAAACTTAGCCCAAGGAACTGAAAACCTGTATCAAAAGGACAACTCCAAAAGAGATGTTTTAGTGTTTGTTTTACAGATAGGTAAATGGAGACTTGGAAAGGTTAAATAACTTCATGTTGTCTCTTAAATCAGTAAAAGAACTTGGCATTCAGCCTGCCAGATCAGTGAGTGTGAAATCAGGAATGGATTGTTCTAATAAATTACGAACTTTCTGAAACAAGATACAGTTGCTTTGAAACAGTCTCTTGCATCTTGGAAAATATGAATTGTGTGGAACATAGGTGGTGAAGTTTGAAAGCGTTTACTGTTTCTAGGAGCTTATAATTATTTTGTCTCATTTCCCTCCTCAGTGCTGAACTTCTGAGGTTTGAAGCTTGCTAATCAGAAGTACTGTATATTTATTGCTGAAAGTAGAGCAGTAGGTGTTCAGCAGCTGTGAAGGCTGTTTGAGAAATATCTTAAACTGGGGATTTGTAATCACTTTCATTCTTGGAAAGCTTTCACTTTCTAATTAGGTCAAACCTCACTTCTAGACTACTGACTGCCCTGCTTTTTATCTCACTATTTTCTGTCTGGTGCATGAAAGAAATGCTTTCTGTAATAATTTCTGTGTCTTTCTAGAGTGGATTTGCTAAACCTTTTGTGTATGTGTGTTTGTAAATTTGCAATAGATATAATTGGCCTGTCTGGTCTCATCACCCCTTCTTTGGATGAAATGATTTTTGTCGCCAAGGAAATGGAGAGATTGGCAATAAAGATTCCTTTGCTGATTGGAGGAGCAACTACTTCTAAGTAAGATATCATGGTTGGGAAGATGGGGAATGAGTATGAAAATAGCGTTAACCAGGGAAAAAGAAAATTTATAGCCGTTTCTCTCTCCCTTTCCCTCATTTACTTCCAATACTCGTACTGGTATGTATTTACTTAAGACTGAATGTTATTTCTTATGTTAGAAGTCCTAGAATATAGAGGTACGATGTAATTGGGACACAACACATAATGTAAATCTTAAACATTTCATTTTTGTGAGTGTTATGTATTTTGCAAGTGCATGTTGTGTGTGGATGTAGTATGTTTCCTTCTAAAAGTTCTTGTGCATATGTGTACGAATACATTTCTGTTCTTCTAAGAGGCTGAATGATCTGTTTCGATTCACCAAAGCATTCTGATAATGCAGGATTTTGAGACTAGAAATGTTTATGTTGACATCAGGGAGTTGTTCTCTTTAAGCCAGTGAATGTATTTCCTGGATCATTGTTCAGCACTGTGCTGGCTGAGTTGAGCCCCCGGTCCTGTTCAAGCAGACGGATAGGGGATGAATTCTAGCTACTTGCCTTGAAGTACTTACCGTGTTTCTTTTGATAGCGCTTTTCTGTTGAGACCATATTCTCTCAGATCTGTTCAAATGAAATAATACAGCTGCTGTGATGTCCTGAAGACCGGTGTTGACAGCTCGCCAACACCTAGTATTCACATTTCCACAAACGTATTTTGGGCCTTGGGTTGCACTTTGCTAACTGGTTTATGTACAATATACTTGAGTAGGTGACAGCTCATAAGACTGCAGAGGCCATTGCTTGCACAACTAGAAGCTGTTAGCAGTGTTGCTTTCATTATCAGAGCAGCACATATTGTAGTGAATCATTGTATTTTGTATTTTTTGCCTTAGCAAATGGTCCCATAATTTGACAGACAGTGAAGAGTAAGATCACTACCTGCCATTATTTGACCTGTAGTTATAATGCAAGGTTCACAGTATCCTTTTTCTCCTTCTCTATGTGAGTCTCTTTTCCTGTGACTTTGATACTGAGAATAAACATGGAGGTGTTTTTGCCAAAAAGGCTCAGGGACAAAGGTTTTATTCAATGTTGAGGTCTTAGAAAGGCCCTTTCTTCAGATCTTTTTAGTATTTGTACACAGAGCATTGTGGCCTAATAACTGATGTCAAAATAACCAGCATCAAACAATTTTGTAGAATTTATTCACAGATATGAATGTAGCCAACAGCAAGGTGGCACTAGTTTTATCCTTGAATATGGAAATTATTGAAGAATACATGTTTAATTTTGTATACATAAATTGTATTTTTATTCATGTGAACTGTGTATAAGTACATATTTATGCATATGCCCAGGCACATACAGTTTCTATAAAATATATGTCAAGTAAAGGTATTCTTTATGGAAGAATGGGTTGATAATATAATTTTATTTCTGCAGTCTTAAGTTCAACTTCGTGTGCATTCTCAAAGGTTGTGTACATGTCAGAAGTTGCTAATGTAAAATGATGTGCTCTTTTTCTCTGTAGTAAGTAGATGTTGTTATTTGGAATAAGGAGACCATAAGTACTTGGAAGGATGGAAAGTGAGGTTAGTTGGAAAGAGAGACAGGCTGGATTGTGTCTACAGAACCTACATAATATGGTGTCTTCATAACTTACAATGATAATGATGTTTACATCCTTACTCTACTGCTTTGGTAAACTCAGATGTTGAGAAATAATAGTGATGTTTTTGTTGTGGTAATGTTTATTTTTTAAAAATATAAGAATTAGTATTTACTAGTTGATACAGTGCCATTGTAGGACCATGCCCTGTTTGTTTATTTTGTGTATTCCTATCAAAATAGAATATTTAATATCTTCTTCTGAAAAATAGAGCTGCCAAGATCAAAAGTGCATTGCTTAGAAGTAAATTTAAAAGATCCTGTACAGTTGGTTCCACAGTTGTGTTGCACAGTCATCAGTAACCTCCATCTCCAAGTGCTTTGTTCCAATATTTGACAAAACCCGAAGAAAAATGAAATCTGATCTTTGGTGTGGAAGATCACCTCCTGGGGTCTGATTTAAATTAATTTAAAAAATGGTGTTTGACTGAGCATTCAATAAGGAAACTGAGCTTTGACCTGCAAGGTCTTTGCTCCTGCACATGCTTGCACAGTTTGCCAGGACTCTGAGCAACAGCAGTAGTCAGCTGCATTTCACATTACAGCTTAGGCCACAGTTTAGGACTCCAAACTTTCATTTGATCAAGAAAGTACTATAATATAGAAGTGATCCCTCATTATAGGCTGAAGTATTTCAATGAGGACTGGAATGAGCAGATGCTAAATAATTGGATCGTTTGGGAATTTTTTTTTTTTAATGTGAATGACTTGACTGACCAGGCAGGTGTAAGTTTGTAGTGTTTATTGACCACTGGCAGAATTCCTCCTTCAGGTGAGTAGAGGGCTTGTGCCTCTGTTTTTGAAGTAGAGCATTGTAGAAATGCAGTAATCATCACTGAAATATATTAATGCTAATCCATAGACCTAGAAACCAGCATGTGGGAGGGAAAGATGTAAGATGGGGGCGGGGGGTGGGAAGAAATTGTTATTTCTTGGCAGGCTTAGTTTGGAACATTCTCACTGAAATTTTCTGAGACTCAAACTAGTGAGTTGCTGATTTTCAGTCAGCTGGTAAGACAGTGAGGGAATGTGAGTTGGCACATTATTTATGAAGCATTTTGATGCTCTTTGAAGAAAAGCGTTTATGTACCTATTATTAAAATCTGTGTTTAATCCTCCATGCATAGCAGACGGATGAATTGCATTCTTCTTTTGAAGTTCTGGTCTATATATTAAGTCAGGATTTATTTCACTGGGGGTTTTGTCTGTGTGGGGTTTTTTGTTTGGTTGGGTTTTTTTTGTGTTGTTTTTGTTTTTTTTTTTTAATTTTGTTTTTTTTTTTCAGTTGTGAAATGCTCACTCTTTTTCTTTTTTGTTGAAGAACACACACAGCTGTTAAAATTGCCCCACGATATAGCGCACCTGTAATTCATGTCCTGGATGCATCCAAGAGTGTTGTGGTTGTAAGTTCTAAATTATAGTTTCTCATCCATGCAAACATACATATATGCTCTGTTTTTCTGCTGTGCCTCTCATGGTTTCCTCTGAGGCTCAGTGTTAAAGCAGAAAATCAAAGCAGCATGACAGAGACCAGTTTCTATTCCTTCACTTATTGTTTGTTGCCACATGGTTATTTCATCTGATTTGTGTAAATTATTGTCACTGGATACCTTATTTAAAATGCCCATTGCTCTAGTGAGAGTGGCATGATTCACTCTGAGTCCTTGACTGTAGTTTTGAGATGTTTTACAGTGAAGAGTGATGGAGTTAGATGTGAACTGCTATTCTCTCTATTTTCTATATATTTCTGAAGTTAGCAATATGGCAACATTAGTGATATGAAACACGTGTCTGGAGTTTTCTGGGATGGATACTCTATCTATCCGACACATGGGTAGTCTCAGCTGGCAAATACCTGCTGCAAAGAAGTAGGCCAAGGTGTATGCTTTTTCTACAACTATTCAGTCTCTAAAGTTTTGGAGCGTTCTCCTCTCAGGTCTTCCCTGAGCCAGACTTGGATTTGCTAATATTACCTGTGTAGCAGGGCAGTGCTCTCAGTAGTAATCATATTCTTAAGTAATTTTTGAATCTAGTTTGCAAATTAGTGGTAAAGGCTTGGTTTAGTGTTGTCAAGTGTAATTGGAAGCAAGTCTGGAAGGCACATGACTTAGTCCGAAGTTCATACTCTGTCCTTACTGTTCTGTTTTACAATATGTACTTAGTGCTTTCTCTCTTTTTTTTCTTTTTTTTTTTTTTTTTTTTAGTGCTCTCAGCTCTTAGATGAAAGTGTAAAGGATGATTTCTTTGAAGAAATATTAGAGGAATATGAAGAAATTAGACAAGAACACTATGAGTCTCTCAAGGTACAAATGTAATTGATTTAGCTTCTGTTTGAAGTATTTGGCATTGCCTCATTCCTAAAACTCTGACTTTTTAGCTCTTTATGGAGACCTTCAAGTATATTTGTTCTGATTTAAAACATGCAGTAGAATTGATGGAAAACTTTCAAAAGTGTTTATGAAATCAAGTTTTCTAACCTATAATGGAAAATTCTGCATGAGTCTAATACATGCTTGGCAAATTCTTGATTGTCCTCAGTGAGTAATCAGTGACATCTAGGATACCTCCATGGACCTGGCAGTCATGTCAGCTTAACTAACTTACAAGAGACCAATGTTCTCCTGGATGATCATGTATTTTCAAGTAATAGAGGAATTCTGGTGTAGTTCAGAGGAGCTGGAAATCTCATAGGGCAGTTTTATTAGAAGTATGCAGGAAAAAATAATGTACATGATGTGATGTGATGTAATCCTACTTTTCACTTGTGAACTGGGAGTTGTTGGAACTGAAATTGTTGTCAGATTTGTCCCGAAGGCTATTTTGAGTAAAACTCTACCACCAAGTCAACAGTGACAGCTTATCTGTCTGAAAGATTCTGAAATTAACCTTTATGGCCATACAGGAAAGAAGATACTTGTCTCTACAGCAAGCTAGAAGAAAAGGTTTCCACAATGACTGGTCATCAGACCATAGACCAGGTCAGTTTAAGTGTTGTTGTTTGTTATTGCCATACCTTTATTTTATTTTATGAATTTATTTTATATATTTTTAAAATTAGATTATGGATCATTAAACTTCAGGATATAGGAGTGTAACAACATAAGTAAATTGGTGTCTATCTGACCAGAGATTTTTTTTTTTTGCATAAATTTGAGTGTCATGTTTCTGCTTCATATTTTTCAAAGTATTTTTTTAAAAATAAACTAGTAGGTAATAAAAAATTGGGAAAAAAAATCCTAAACCTATGTGTTACCCATAACACCATATAGTCAAGGGACTGGCTCATGATGTTGCAAAGCTTGCTATACCATATTTATGGAAGATGCATTGTGACAGGGCATTTGTATCAAATTCCTCCTTACACTTTTTTCCTACCCTTGCCCCCTCAGTTTCTGTACCAGTTTTGATTTTTTTTTTTTTAAGTTAGAGACTAGAAGTATAAACAGCATTCCACAAGGAGTTGTATCCTGCTTTCTCTCATTTCATTTACAAGACTCAACAAGATGCTAATTTTCAATATCTCATCTTAATAAAGGTTGTGTTGTAAGGTATTGAACAACACATGAAACAAGTGCAAAGTTTGTGGCTACTTTGTAACAGAGCTCAATCTCGCTTTTTCACTTGTGCACGTACATCTAAACAAGCGTGTGGTGGCTGTGAAAATTCTTATAAATTGCGTATTAATTTACAGAACTATTCTATGGTACCATAGCATGTAATATGTCTGTGTATAGAAAGCGGGATTTGTAAATATGAAAGGTGTATGCCCATAAAATGTGATAGATATTGACAAGTTGTGTAGGATTTTTTGTCTTCTGTTGTGGCCAGTATTTGGGCCAAAGAAATAAGTTCAACAGCTAGTAAGTGTTGATTTCTATGAATGGACAAAAGGTCTTAAATTTTCTCTTTCAACTTTATATACCTTTTATGCATTTTTAATCACATTGTAACTTAGGAATAATCACATTGTATGACTTAGGAACAAAATGACAGTAAGAGTTCTAAGACAATTACTTTGGAAGAGGTGGAGTACGGTGGCAGAGGCTGGTGAGTGTCAGTTACGCTGCACATATAAGAGCAATATTAAATTATTTTTGTAATGTCAGATTGTACTTCTGATTCTTACAGTTAAACCAAAATTCATTGGCACAAAAGTCTTCGAAGACTATGACCTGGAGAGGCTGGTAGAATACATTGACTGGAAGCCTTTCTTTGATGTCTGGCAGCTTAGGGGAAAGTATCCCAACCGGGGTTTCCCTAAAGTCTTTAATGATAAAACTGTAGGTGAGTGTTGAAATTGCATTTACTTCATGTAAATAATTGTAACAGAACTGCCATGCTGCATTAAGCTTCTGAATGTTTTGAAATACATAGGAGTAGTGAATATACGTGGAAAGCTAGTGTTACTGAAATATTAATTTGTTTAAAGCAATGCTTAGTGAACCAACTTAGTGTTTGCATGTGAGGCTGAAAAATAAAAGGGGAAAAATCTTCAGTTATCTTATTTAGAATTTACCTGACAAAACACAGGGAGGTATTTTAATCACAGAAAATGGCAGCAGAGCATTTAATATATCTGTGTGCACATTGTGGGTGAACATAGCAAGAGGGCCCTTTCTCCTTTGGAAGCTATTCAGTATGCCTTGAAATACATTATGAAAATCCAACAGTGACACTAAAATTAATATTCTGGTTCTGTTGCACTGTGGTAATGTAGGTGCACACACATGTTCTCTGTTGCTCATTTTATTCTGCATCCTCTGCCCCTACTAGAATGGTGCTGGCTGAATTTTTGTTTCCCAAGATGTATGTTGTTACGGCTGCATAGCCATAATCACACCACTATCTCTCTGTTTGCTGTGGCTGACAGATGGTTGCAGTCACCAGAGAATTATGTGGAAAATGAACCATTTATCTTTAGCAATTCTTAAACCCGTTTAGCTAGTTGTGAAAACATGCCTTTGCTAAAGGGTTCTCTTTATTTTTGATAGGTGAAGAAGCGAAGAAAGTTTATAATGATGCTCAAAATTTACTGAAAACGTTGATTAATCAGAAGAAATTGCAAGCCAGAGGTGTGGTTGGGTTCTGGCCAGCTCAAAGTGTTGAAGATGATATCTACCTGTATGCTGCAGAAGAAGCAGTGGGATCTTCAGAACCAATAGCAAAATTTTATGGCTTGAGGCAACAGGTACAACGACAGAACATTTGTTAAATAAAGTGATTTTTTTTTTCCTGATTTGCAAGAAATCAACAGAAGTACCCCTATTAAAATCTCTGCAGAAGATGGTTGTTATAATGTGTCTGCAGCTTCTGTCTTCCCATTTCTTTAAGTAAAAACAAGATCTTGTTAGTGATGGCCCAGGTATTTATATTGTAGTATTTCTAGTATTTTGCACTGTAGTAGTTGTACAAAATGCTTTATAGAATTGACATTTTCAGACATGACATGCATTTTCTGTCTTCATTTTAATATTTAAGATGGCCTAAAGCACTGTGCTATGTAAATTCATAGCGTGGATCCTATGTGCTAAATTAGAACTTAATGAGCCTTAATTCTCCAATATCCCTGGATTCTGCCTTAGATGAGAAATTCTGCTTGAATGTGTTAAAGGTTAAAACCACTTATAAATAAAATAACTGGAAAATAAAGCTCAATGGAGATAAGAGATTTTGATAGTCTTAATTTTTATGTAAAATTCCCAATATGAAGAGGCAATTTAGAATTTGTTAGTTGGCTGCTAATTCTGATTGAGAGAATCATTATTTTAAATACTCATACTTGAATCATACTTACCTAGATTTGCATTTGTTTTAAGAGATTAAACATTTTCAAGGTATTCTGCCTCTCTTTCTCTGCCTTCTGACTTGGCTCCCTCATGGTTCACGTATTCAGAGTCATCAAACATTGCAGAAACAAATTGAACAGCTACCTAAATCTCTGGAGGATGGTATTTGTGAGGACAGTCCTAGGCCAATGTTGTAGAACTGTACTAAGAAATACATGGCTTCAAGTTTATACGTTCTAGTTCCCTGGAACAGATTATCTATTTCATGGAGATTAATCTAGTGTATCTTGACAATCCATGGCAGACGCTTATATAAACTTCTCACAAGCATTCAGGCAGGGCTGTTCCAGGGCCTTACTACCTAGTTAAACATTTTGATATCCCACATAAATCAAGTTTACTACAGCTCCTTTTCCTGGCCTTTTCCCAGGGTTCTCCTGAGGACAATATCTGGTTTGATGCTCTTCTTGTAATGATTTTTACTATTGGAATACTGTTATTTTCCTTAGTCTTCCTATCTTTTATATTCGCATTTTATTTGGGCTTTTCTCAAAGGTTAAGGTCATGAAACTCTGTGCTATTGTGGCTACTGTTCTTCTGGACTCCATGTATTTTAGCTGCATCTCTTTCAGTCTGGTGTATGCATTAATTCAGCAGAGGCTTCACCAAAGCAAAGAGTTATCTCATGTTTCTTTTACACAGTGTCTCTTTCAGTACACAGAGTTCTTTCCATGACATTGGCACTATTAAGGATGTGATGTAAATATAAAGGTTGGAGATGCATTTAGAATTCTCCTTGACTGTAATAATTACAAAAGAGCCTTAAAATTAACATAGATTCCACCTGTGCTGTGCTCCTTTTTAAATAGCAGTCATGTTCCCACAGTGAATACGCTGATATGATCTGCAACTGTAAAACTTCTTGTTGGGTGCAATGGCCAGTTTTCAGTCACCTCTTTCTGTTCCCTTTTTTCCATTTGGGAAAGGGATCCAGTGAGTGTGATTTTTCTTATTTGCATAAACCCACTTGAAACCTTGCTTGGGATTCAACTTTTCAGTAGCAATAGATACATTTTGTTCATATCTGCATGTGGCTAGTGTAAGCCCTACATCAAGGGGCGCTGTTTTGTCTGGGTTACTGAGCGCATGGTTTGTAGCACAGGACACTAGGAGTGTTTATAAACTCTCCCAGCCATTCTAAAATGGGAGTTGCAGAAGAATTTTGCAGTTTGCATAACTGGGACATGAAGCATCAACCATCCGTTTTGCTAACAAAAGTGGAATCTGAGTGCTAGAGATGGAAAATCCCTTCTCTTACCCTGTGGTTGGCACAAGGGTGTTCCTTCTTTTATAATAACTTGCCTGCAGAATAAGCTGTTAAATCTTAGTAGCTGTAAGTAGAAGCAAAACCTCTCGCTATATGTGTTCAGCACGGCGTCTTTCTCCTTTGACATTTTGTTCTTCAGTGATCCAAACACCCTTGGAGTAAGAGATGTTTTTCATCTAATTCAAGTACAAGAAAGCCATTACGGCTCAAAGACTACTTAGGTGTTTGTCAGAAATGCCTTAAGCCCTTTAGTCTTAATACTGGTCTTCAGATTAATAGTGCACTAATACTTAATAAATGTTTTAAATGTTCTGGTTTATTGCATTGGTTTTGTTCCTTTAGGCTGAAAAGGACTCTGCCTGCACAGATCCATATTACTGCCTCTCTGACTTCATTGCACCACTGGGTTCTGGCATTTGTGACTACTTAGGCCTGTTTGCTGTGGCCTGCTTTGGTGTTGATGAGTTATGCAATGAATTCAGGAAACAGGATGATGAATACAACATCATAATGGTCAAGGCTCTTGCCGATCGGCTGGCAGAGGTATGAGGTTTTAGCATGTATTTCCTTGTGAATTTTCTGACTGCGTACTAGATTTGTGTGACAGGTTGCTGTTTGAAGCTTTAGCATAAACTTAGCCTGTTTCCTGTAATGTGTGCTCTGCATTAAATCTGAAAGAGAACTGGTTTTACTGAAATTGTCTCACAAGAGAAGAGCCAGGGCCAGAGGGAGGACTGTCCATATCTTCCAGCTGCAGAAGCATCTCAGCTCTTTACGAGGGTTTTGATGATTTGTAGAATTTAGTAGATTTTGAAACAAAACTGTTGAAAAATAACTCTCTTTAATAAATATTTTTTAATCTACATGAGAATATGTTTAGACCCAGGTGTGACCCACCAGTTATACTCTTGAATTGCAGACATGCCTTCTGCTTTAATGATGACCGTGCAGATGTATCCAGGGTACAAGTCTTTTGACTTAACATGTCTTAGGCTTAGACAGACATGCTCTTAAAGCTCTAACTGAAGTGGTTTAGAAAATGCCACTGCTCACCTCCTACCTCTCTACCCCCAGCTGCCTGCCCCCATGCTTACACCTAAGTAACCATGTTAAAACTTACAGCAGCTTTGGCGCAATGCAAACGGGGTTAGCTCTAGTTGGGCATCTCAAGCTGTAGCAGAATCTCAGAAATTATTATTAGATGCCATCAAAAGATATTTACTGAAGTGGAAATGTCTCCTGAAGGCAACCAGTGCTGGCAAAATAGTGTAAGCTGCAAGAGCAGTTAAGAAAAGCTGTTGGTCACTTTCAGCTACAGGGAAGGTCCTCTGCTAAGAAGAGCAGTGGAACTTACTGAGATCTGATGCTACACTGATGCAAGGATGATGTGGCCTTCCATAGCTAGATCTGGAGGAGACACCCAGATAGAAAAGACCTAATGACTTTGGCGCTATACTGATGTATTGCTGCCGCAGGCTAATGAATTTATGTTCTGGTTACTTGTCCGCACCTTTACTTCTTCGAGTAGTAGGGTTTTAAAGCAGGACAGCCAGAAAAAACATTGTCTACCAATAAGAGGAAAAACTAAAACACTTGATTTAGCAAAATAAGCATTGTCTGTGAATGTTAATGCTATCGAATTTCTCACCTATGATAAGAGCTCCCATAAAAATTAAAATGGGCATGGGGAGGAAGTGTCTATCATTTATCTTCATCAAATAGCTTTTGCATCAGTCTGCACAAATTAGAAAAAAAAAATAAAAATATATATATATATCTTTTCACTCTATTCCAAGGCATTTGCTGAGGAGCTCCATGAAAGGGTTCGAAAGGAATTCTGGGCTTACTGTAGTACTGAGCAGTTAGATCTCTCAGACCTACGCAGAATTAAATATGAGGGAATTCGCCCTGCCCCTGGATATCCAAGCCAGCCTGACCATACGGAAAAACTCACCATGTGGAAACTTGCAAACATTGAGGAGACAACAGGTACCTCTGTCTGCTTTAATAAGATTCTTAAACTGTTTATATGTGAGTGAATGAAATGGCAACAGAACAGTGAATTGGGTGGTGCAGAGCTACATTAAAAAAAAAAAATGAACTCAAGCAGTTCTGGAATTCCTGTCTTCTCTTTTTCATTGCCATTTTATTTTGCTTCGTTCAAGGAAGAATTTGCAAAATACTGGCAATGCTTTTGGTGATGGAGTAATGTCCCTAATTAGCAGATTGCATGCAAACAGGGTTCTGCTGCACAGAGAAAAATTCCAGCATCCTTATGGTTGCCAGAAGACATTCCAGATATAAACAGGAAAAAAAGCCAATTCAGCAGTGTATTTCCTGATCCACAGAAACCTTGAGATAGTAACCTTTAAAAAAGGAATGAATTCCATTTGTTTTCCTCTGATATTTTAAGTGTCAGACATTTCACTACTACTTCCAAAATTCAAAAAATACATTGCTCTGTTTCAAAACCTCTAGTTACCCATTTCATTTGCTAAAATGTCCAAGTTTTATTTTCCTTCCAACTGTACAATCACTCTAAAACTGTAATGAAAGTCTGCAATATATTTAAAGCTATATGTATTTTAATAGATGACAAGTGGAAAATGGTTCTGGGTTTAGTTTATCTGAAAGCTTCTTGGGCTTTGAGTTTGCTTGAAGCTGCCCAACAAAAAAAGGCTCTGAATTATGCTCATTATCGATTCAGAGAATATGAAAATTCTCATTTTCTTTTCCAGGAATTGGTTTAACTGAATCACTAGCAATGATACCTGCTTCTGCAGTTTCTGGCCTCTACTTTTCCAGTCCCAAATCCAAGTATTTTGCTGTTGGCAAGATATGTAAAGATCAGGTAACTTGCACTGTCCGTTGTACTAATGCTGTGGTTACACCATTCAAAAATGCCTTGTGAGCAGATGTTGCAAAAGATTTTGTGAACAGTAAAACCTGGAGTTTCCAAATCTTCATCATGTTTTGTGGTCCCTTTTCAGGTTGAAGATTATGCACAGAGAAAAAATGTGTCTGTCGCAGAGGTGGAGAAATGGCTGGGACCCATTTTGGGATATGATACCGAATAACTGGGACACTTGAGTGTGAACATTTTCTTTTGATGGTCTGTTTACCAGAAGGAACAAGCAAACCCAACAAGAAAATCCTTCACACTGAAAACAGCTTTTTTTTCACCTATCCCAATAGCTTGTCTGGTTATTTTTAATTTTTGGTCAAGAAACTTCTATTTCAAATCTGCCCAGTGCGGATTGTGACTATTGCCGATTCCTTAGTAATTGAAATATGCTTTTATTTATTTTTATTTCTTGCACAAAATACTGTACATGAGGAGCTAGATGTAGGATTAATTGTGGAAGCTGCAAGAATTTCTATCCCATTGGCTGTGGGTATATGTAGAACAGAATTTGACTTCTGTTATTTTAATGTGTTTTGGCAAGTCCAGGAACAGAGGTGTGATGTGATTTTTTTCTGTAAAGTCAGTAAAGGTTTTACACTGCATGATCAAGAACAACTGAAGTACAACAGAACACCGTTTTAAAAGTATGTCTGCTTCGTGTTTAGGTCTTGTGATTTGGAACATATGTTGTTCTCTCTGGACAATATCAGGATTTTAAATCAGTTGGTGATGATGATTGTAGTTAGAACTATCAAAATAATACAATGTGCTGGAGCAATATCAGATAGGCTTAATTATGACAAAACATGGAAGGGGCCGACTGAGCCCTTGGATTTGCCTGCCTCATGCTTCCTCTTCCCTTCAGCAAGCCACGGTCTCTTTCTACTCTTTATAAAGGGTAACGGTACTTCCTACCTTACAGTTACGTTGTAAGGCTTAGTTTGTATTGAAACAGTCTTTTCTATGTGATAAATACGAGAGAAGCACCGTCATTACTACAGATGAATGGAAAGCTTGGAGCTGACTTCAGTGTTTTACAAACTCTTTAAGCTTCCAGGTACCTGAATTTTACAAGCAAATAGTAGCAATGCTGTCATGAGTAACAGTTAATACCCTACACTGGTTCTTCAGATTTAACTCTGAGTGAGCTAATTGTTCATAGCTTTTAATAATCTCTGAAAAGTGCCTCAGGTATTATTTAAATGCTAATTTAGTAAAATATTATGACAAAATCCCCTAATTTTTCTGGTCTCTAATTGTAAAGACCAATATTATAAAGAGAATGTTCTTTTAAATAGTTTATCTGTAATCTATTAATAGCTATATAATTTTTGTAATGTCTTCATCTGATTTTACGCTAAAAGAATCATCTTGTATCAACAGTTTAATAAAGGTTAAGCTGTCAATGGTGTTATCCTATTAGAATCCTTTAAATGGCAACAATACAATGTGTGCAAAAGTCTGAACAGATAATGTCAAAATGAATATGCACATTGTACCATGAATCTGAAAGTATAAAGGCTGCCATGGGGTTTTTAAAGCAGTTGAGTAAGTGTGTTCTTAATGTTTTAAAATGTTTCATCCTTTAATGACTTAGGCAAAAATAATTTCTAAATGGCTCTCTCTTCCCCCCTCCCCCCACATTAAGGGACTTGAGACATGTCCTTATCAGTTGATTCTTATTGCTGGAACAGTTCCTCAGTAGGAGGAACTGGTTTTTTTAAAAAAAAAAAAAAAACAAAACAGTAAAAAATTCTTAATACAAAGGAAATCTTGTTCCTGAAATACGTAGCCTGTAAAAATTGAAATCCTCTTTGCTGTCTTTTTGGTACTTGCACTTCTGTTCATCAATTCAACACTTGGAACACCAGCCACTCATGGCTCATACCAGCACATGGCTGTGCTGCCATCCAGCGAGACCTGGACAGGCTGAAGAGTTGAGCGGGGAAAAATTTAATGAAATATAACAAGGGCAAGTGTAGAGTAGGAACAACCCCAGGTTCCAGTGTAGGTTGGGGAATGACCTATTAGAGAGCAGTGTATGGGAAAGGGACCTGGGGGTCCTGGTAGACAGCAGGATGACCACGAGCCAGCACTGTGCCCTTGTGGCCAGGAAGGCCAATGGCATCCTGGGGTGTATTAGAAGGGGGGTGGTTAGTAGATCGAGAGAGGTTCTCCTTCCCCTCTGCTCTGCCCTGGTGAGACCACACCTGGAATATTGTGTCCAGTTCTGGGCCCCTCAGTTCAAGAAGGACAGGGAACTGCTGGGGAGAGTCCAGTGCAGGGCAACAAAGATGATTAAGGGAGTGGAGGAAAGGCTGAGGGAGCTGGGGCTCTTTAGCTTGGAGAAGAGGAGCCTGAGGGGTGACCTCATTAATGTTTACAAATATATAAAGGGTGAGTGTCATGAGGATGGAGCCAGGCTCTTCTTGGTGACAACCAATGGTAAGACAAGGGGTAATGGGTTCAAACTGGAACACAAGAGGTTCCACTTAAATTTGAGAAGAAATTTCTTCTTGGTAAGGGTAACAGAACACTGGAACAGCCTGCCCAGGGGGGTTGTGGAGTCTCCTACTCTGGAGACATTCAAAACCCACCTGGACGCCTTCCTGTGTAACCTCATCTAGGTGTTCCTGCTCCAGCAGGGGGATTGGACTAGATGATCTTTTGAGGTCCCTTTCAATCCCTAACATTCTGTGATTCTGTGATATTTGGAAGCAGAGGGCCTTATTAGTTTGAAAGTTTGATTGTGTGAATGAGGTCAGAGTTTGACTTGTGCAGCTTGGTTGGTTTGTTTGCTTTCCTGAAATTGGCAACACATGGGCCAGCGAGTGCAGCTTTGGCAGAATCTGATGGATGGAGCACTACGTGTACTGCTGCGTAACAGTGGCGGTGGCACCACATGTACAAGCAAAGGGTTTCAAGTGATGCGCAATTATTTTAGCCCTTCACACGTAGCATCATCCACTGGGGAGAATTTTCATCTTTGCCTGCAAAATGTGTCACTGTGCAAACCTGTTTGGAAGAATTATTCATTGTTATTATGTTTTTATACTGTTTTTACCAAGGACAATCTCTTTAAAAGTTTGCAACTTTAAATTGTCACATGGCACTTTGAATGAGACAAATCTTCATTCCAGAACAAAGGTGAAGTGTGAGGGAAAAGGGTCTCATAGTTCTACCAGGTAACACTGTTTTACTTCCATGAAACTATATTGAAAAACCATGGCAAGAAGTTACCTCTTAGAAGTGGTGAAATAGACTGGATACTGCTCAGGAAAGACTGACAATTTTAGAATGCATAAAAGAATTTGCAGGTCTTTTCTGAATACTTCTAACAAACGTACAACACTTTGTACAAATGTACAAAATTGAAGAACACTTTGTAAACAATTCCATTTTAATTCTAGTGAATAATTTACTTTTTACTGCTTCCCCCCGCCCCCCCCCCTCCTGTAAGTCAGGCCAGCAGCCTGGAGATTAAGTTTTGAGGCACATATCCTAATTTGTGAGTGTCAGGAGGGAATACAATCCCTAAACCTGTCCCTGTATTATGAGATCTGTCTCATTGCTGCTGTTAGTCGTGGGAAGATTGTAGCGCAATTTATTTTGGGCTGAGGATGCTACCATAGGTCAGGCCGTTTCTCAGACGCTCAAAACTCGCATTTATTTTTTGTGCGAGCATTTTTCTGCTTTCTTGTTCAACAACACGAACCTCAGTACACCCTGACAGTTAATTTCTGCTTCTTAAAACATAAGTGATGTCCAGAAACTGAGGAGAGCAATGAGAGGCCTTTGAGGGTAGAACTCTTTTATACGTCTTGCTCTTTAGAAAGGGGAAAGTTTACTTGTAACTGTGACTGGGTTTCCCAAAATGCCCTTTGAAATCTTTGGCTGATTTACCTGAGTGTGCCATGAAAAACTGGATTCAGTGTCTTAAGAGTTTGAAGAGCAAGAAAGGAAGTAACTTAATTAATTAGTTCAGGAGGGTGGTTCAATACAGAAACAGCAGCAAGTGTTCTCAGTCACTGGAGAAATAATTCCCTTGCCCTCAATTATCACGGCCTTGTCATGACGAAGCCTGCTCAGTCCCTCTACGAAGTCATCTAGTTTGATTGTCAGGTGTCTGTAGGTGCCAGCTTTCAAATGAAGATACCCTGTCAAGAGAACAGGAACAACCTGATCCTGTTTTCACGCATCATTTGTACGTCTAGTTAAAGACAGAACTAAAAAAACAATGCTGTAAATCCTCCATGGCTGCTTGATCTATTAATACCACCATGGCTGAATTAGCCTGAGATTTTTGACTATACCACATGGCCGATAATAAATGGCTGTGCAAGCAGAAACTCAGTTGAGATTACCAAACTTGTTTTTTTGGATTTGTGGTTCAACTTGAATTGGGATGGCGAAAGCGAATGGGTGATTGTCCTCGCTGGCCTGGAGTTGCCACAGCAGCTCAGAAACGTGGTGCCCCATGTTCTGCCTTGCTGCCAAGGCACCAGCCTGGCCTGTGCCCAAAACTCCTGACTGGGCTCACAGGGACTCTCCTCGCGCCAGGGGTGTCTCTGCTGGCCCTGCCTACAGAAACAGCACAAAATAAGTGGAGGGAGAGTGGGAAATCTGGCTTTACAATTAGATCTCACCTTGTGTTTTTTTCTACCCCATCTCCCTGTCAAATCAGCTGCCTCTTCCTCCTTTTCCTCCAGCCATCCCGCTTAGCTGCATGTCAGCATCCTCTGGAGGTTCTGCCAAAATGGAACGGGAGAAGGCTTTAAATAAGTCTCTCTTAAAGCCTGAAGCAGTTAGTTGTTCCAGGAAGAGGAATTTTTGCCTGGCAAGCGGTGGACAACATCAATAACAAATGGTGCTAATAGCTCTGCCTACAGGACTCTTATACTATGTTATTCACAGCAGCTAAGGTGAGGTGTTCAACAACTCCCTATGTGTTAACTGCAGCTTTAGGTGTGTTACCAAATTGTGTATTAATTGCATCCTTTGTGAGCGTACTGGTTTAAGCCCACAATTAATAATAAGCTAAAATAATAAAACTATATAAAACTAATATCATTTTCAACTGATGTATTTTAATTGTATGAATTGTTAAGATTAAATAGAGAATTTACTGTGCCTTGATGTTACAGCAAGTGCTTTAAAAATTCTTTAGGTAGTTATTAAAGACTTAATTATTTAATGCTGAAAAATTTATTTTGAGTGCATACTCTGGTTACAAAACATTAATCATTGGATTTAAAAGGCTTTACCGCTGCTGTCCAGAAATAGCTGATAAAATGATTTAGTTTGGAGACTGAAAAGTTTGCTGTACTACTTGGAGAAATTTCTGAGCGGATAGGATTACCCACATGGAACAAAAGAAGCTGGAGCAGCGTGGGATTCACAGAGGGTAACTTCATTTCAGAAGAACAGGCAGCTCTTCAGAGATGAGCTCAAGTTTAAGCTGGAGTTATGGCAAACATATGTCTCTTAAAAAACAGGTATTCTCAATGTTAGTCTTGCAGTAAATGAAATTAAAGGCTGTAGCTTCTACCTTATATATTCAGAGTAGAAGAAGTGCAATTTAAGAACAATGTTTAAGGAACCTTCATTAATGCATCCTTGGGATTAATGAATTTTATTTGCATGTTTATGAGAGATAGAAGGAGAAGGAAATAATAATTTGGTTGTGAACTTGTTCTAGTGTTAGGTAACAAGCTGTTGAAAAAAGGGGAGAAAAAATCCCACCTCTCGGGAGTTGTTGGAATCATTACTTAGATTAAAGTTTCCTGACTCTAGCAGAATATTGTGATACATGACAATAAACCCGTGTTTTTTCAAGGACTTTCAGAGATGTTAAAACTGCATTGGCTCTGTATCTGCACATAGACATTAGTGCAATTTTGACTTGAGAAGTAGTTCAGCCTAGGAGACAAGATACCAGTGAGTGTGAAAATGTAATGGATTTTCTTCCCCTCACTCAAGGTGTTTAAAAGCTTTATTTATTTATTTATTTTCTGTATGTGGGAGTGCAACTTCCATTAGATTCTTTGTTCTTACTCTTTCATATATTCAGTCTGTACTCTTTTCCCTTCTTCCTTCTCTGCAATACAGATGAGGAGATTTACTAACTCAGAGTTTGCTAATGGCCTGCGAGTGCTGCATGTTGTTTGTTTGTTTTTAATTAAAAATACATATTACTTTGTTTTTTTGTTGCATTTCAGCAAGGTTCTTGCCAAATGTCCTCTTCCCAGGAAGTGGGTAACTTTATTCCTTTTTATCAGGCCATCAACTGGAAATCTAGGTTGAGGTTCAGAAGTGGAGTGCAAATTACAAGGCCTAAAAAGGTGTCAGTTCTCTGTGGTTTGTGGACTTTCTGTGCACTTCTGTTCCTGTTACAACCTTGTGAGAACAAATATGTATGAATCTTTCTGTAGATGAGGGCAGGAGCGATATGGAAAGTAAGAGAGAGGAAAAGCTGCACTGTCTGGCCCAAAGCCTTATCAAGCAAACTGTTCTTCAGCGGCACGTTGGTACCACTTGGGCTCCAGCTGCTGTCGCTGCTCAGGATGCATTTCCAGCCGCTGTCTCCATCTCGTCCGTACCCAGCTGCTTTTATTTCAAGAACCACAACTCACACTTTGCTAAATGCTGTCTAAGGTCCTTTTTGCTTAATCAGGCTTTCATAATAAATACCTTTGCAGTAACTATCTCCTGTTATATTTTTGGCTTTCGTAAACCTTTCTACAAGCAAATAGATGGCTTTCTTCAGAATACTGCTACATAGCAAAGAAATACATTCTTTCTTTAAAGCCCATAAGATCAGATTTTTTAATAGACACCTGGTCTAACAAGTTTGCTCATGGGGTCAAGGGTCTGCAGATGAATCTCATTAGTCAAGAAGCTGGCTACTTACAAAAACATGACATGTTTGTGTGCTTTATTTAGGAAATAAGGGTAAGCACTTTTTTTTTTTTTTTTGACTTTCTTCCAAATATTGTTTCTCACATCTCAGGGCAGCTTGAAGGAATAGAAGTTTTGGCTGAATTGTCATAATACCATCTATATACGTATGGTGAGAAGCGCTAAAGCAAGAGATTCAAAACTTTATATGATGTAAAAGTGTACAAGGTACTTACTGAATATCTTGTTATCTCTTCAGATAAACATTAGGGAAAGATGCTGTAAGACAGGAGTGGGCAGTCAGCTAAGGCTTAGCGCAGGTTTTAGACTTCACTGGATCAGCAACATTTCGTGTCATTTTCGGTGTTACACCCCATGCTCTGCCTCCTCCTTTCATCAGTTTCTTCCACAGCTGCTGCATCCAAATCCCCACTTATTCCACAGGAGTGTTCGACATGGATTTCATTGAACATTTTTGTGTGGATTATTTTTCCAAAAGAGTTTAAACGGCCACACTGTAGATGAACATTTCAAGGTCTTGAAGTGTAAAATACTTGTTTTACCTCAAAAATTCTCCAGGTGCTGATGCATTTTTTACCACTCAGTGAACTGAACCAAACAGCCTGCATTTCCTCACAGCTCCAGGTATGCTGGAGGAGAGAGGGTAGAGTGAAAGGAGTTTTTATGGTCCTCTTTTTATTCTCACTTCTTGATTAGCATATCTGCCTGCCATCACATTCATTGTTGGGGAGCTGAAGTGAGCTGGAACACCTCTCAGCAGCTGATCCATCTACTACTGTCTGTGGAAAAATTACTACTTACCCAAAACACAACTTTGATCAGTCCTAATGCAATAATCTGGAAAGAAAATCCAGTGTTCAAGTCCTGTCCAAGCCACTTGAGGACTTACAGGATGTGCTGTTAAACCTCCTTCAGTGGCTCAGTTTTATTGAAATAGATGGCTTGGGACTATGAAAGTAATTTTTACTCTCATTCTAAAACACTTAACTGCCAGAAAGTGATACCCTGTCAAGCCAGAAACGTATGAAGTTTCCAGCCGTGGGTCCAGTGTGATCAATTGTAACTGTCCATCTTGGGGGCGTCTGAGGGAGGTTGCTGAGCAGAACCCGCAGCAGGGCTATTGATTCTGCTTTGCAGTCTGAAGGTGTAAAAGTGCCTTGATTCAGAAGACAAGGATTTGCAAATGCTCCGGAAACATTTTCACGATACGAAGCCACTTGTGGTTTTAAAACAAATGCTGTTTAATGAGATTTTGAGCTTTGTAGTCCTTGACATTCATGTGAATATACATTCTGCTAACTATCTGCTGTTGGAGTTTCATTTGGCCTTTTTTAAGAGCAAGCTTTTAGTTAAATTTCCTCCTTAAATATGTGTTTCATATTATGTAATTCTACAAATATCAGCAAAATCACAGTACTGTCACAGCTTCTGTGCTGCTTGTGCAGAGAAAGTGCTGAGCAATGGCAGGGCAGCTGCTGCAGTGTGGCTACTGCTAATCAATCTGAATTAATCTGAGAATTGTGTTATGGTTTCTCTCCAGAAATGCCAGCACGAAGTATATGAAAATCTCTCACTGTTTTAGCAAAGACCTCAAATGAGGTCCGTGATGATGTGAAATTCTTGGTGTTATGTAAAACATCTTATTATGAGATCTCTCGATCTGTCAGTAAAGTATGCTTTGATTATAAGCAAACTGATAGGGTTTTTTTCATTTTCTTATGGTACTTTTAATGGCTGTGTACTTACCTCTTGGAACTGGCAGCTTCATTCATCAATTTTTGGTGCTGCTGCTTCTGTTCTTACCACTGGAGCTTTACCCAGCTTCCAGACTGTTTACAGTTCTCTTCCACCTGTGCTTATTTGCCACATAGCCTGGAAGTCAGACCTACTATTTTGATATCTTCCACTGGAAATGCCACCAGTTGTGAAGAGGCCATGCTTTACACTCAGCTTCATTGTTAGTGGGAATATTTCTAAGCCATCTGCCCACGGTCTGTCTTGGCCTTGATTGGCAGCTGCTTTTCCTCACCAACGGTGAAGGTATAGGATGGTAAAATGAATTCCTGTCTCTGGGCTATGGGTTGGTCTCACAATTTGGATTTATAGATTTGGGAATCTACAAATAATAACAAACAACAATGCATCCCCCCCTCTCCCCACCGCCAGCAGCGACTCTAAGGCAGCCGTGGCACTGGACACTTCACCTCTGCAGCCTCTGGAGCGGTGGTGCGAGGAGCAGCGGTGCCCATGGGGCTTGGGCTGGAGCAGCTGGAGAAGTGAGCCCCTGCATGCAGCTGGTGTCCTCCCCGCCCCTGGCTGAGGAGTTGAGAGCGCTGGAAAATGGAGACCAAGTAAGTGTCGGAAGGGTGGAAGAATTCGTCTCTATTCTGCTGGGTTGCAGAGGTCTCCTTTTGCAAAAGGAGTCTTAATATTCCAAAGTTTATAACAGTGTATTTGCTGATTTCTAAAAATGCATGGACTGCTGTTCTGTCCCTTGCCCAGGTAAGAATTACTTTATTTACTACAGAGCTAATAATGATTGGATTGGAGGAAATCAAACATGAGACTGCTGCTGAATTTAAATGTAGCTTTTTGCATTAGTAAGTCTGAAAAGCCAAACCACTTAGCTTAAGAAGAAACAGAATCACAAAAGTTTTGCCTGCAGAAGCAACACAGCGTGGACACCACTGTTCAAAGAACTGGGCAACTGGCAGCTGGATAACTGTGTGACAGAGCACTTGAGCTATGTCTTGCCAGCCTGCAATTCGTGTTCCAATTTGAGCCCCAAAAAGCGCCTTTTAAAACCAATGAATGTGACTCATTAATTAAATACTCATGGATAATGTAGTCTCTGAAATCTTTTGATCCTTTAATCAAAACTTGAACACTGGCTGAACTCCAATTTGTAATATAAACCCGATCCATCTTAGAATGCAATTGTCCTGGTTTTAAGATATATTCTGTTGGTAAGGAGTAACCACACTGCCTTCTCACAGTAAGAGGAAACACTGCTTAACACTCTGTAGGTTGTGTTTTATTAGCCAGAGAAATTCCCACTGATCCCCAAATTTGGAAGCTGCTACATACTTTTTAAAAATACTAGAATACACAAGCAGTGGATGTTAGATTACTAGGTACAAAACATAGCCAAACGTTATATTTCCAAAGGCATGATAATTTTAAGAAGTAACTTCTTGATGGAAAAAAATATGTATAAGCATAAAATATTTCTTGCTTTCAGAAAGATAATGGGATGGTATTTATGTGAGCAGATGAGGTGAGCACCATGTATGCACAGATTTAATTTTTTTTGCATTAATATGTATCTAGCAGGTGTGCTGTTCTACAGGCACAGCCTTATGCTCCATAAAGGAGGCCTAGAGGAGCACAGTGTATTTAATCACCAATGCTTGTGTAAATCAGCATGAATATTCTTTAGAAAGAGGGAAAATTCTATATTCAGCTTGAGAGTTTACTGCTTTCATATGCTGTGCCTTTAGAATATAGCCAGGTACAGTTTGTGAGTCTTCACATGCTTTGTGAGGGACTGTATTCTTTCTTGCTTCTGAAATAGGGACTATCGGCCTCTCCTGTAACAGAAATGTTAATTAGGATTATTTATTTTTCTACTGGAGTGTGGACTTAATCTTACCACATTTGATTATCTACAGGATCCAAGTGCCACATAAGGAATGGATAATTAACAAGAGATGTCGTTCATATGGGAAGAACAACATAACTTTGTCGACACTTTAATTATCAAGGTGCTTACTGAGGAATTCTTACCATCCATCAACCAAGAAGATTTGGTTTCCACTGACAGCATCTCTTTGTTTTCTTCATCATCCTTGATGTTGCAATAAGTGCTGCAAATTTATAGGATGCACTACATTGTCAGACACACATTTGAGAAACTGCCTCACATCAGCATCAGAGGGTAAGCAGACAAATAAATGCACATATCGTGCATGTGGAAGCTGGATAAACAGTTTGAATAGTTTTCTAGCTGACTAGAAATAAAGGCTTTGAGTTATCCATAGAGAAACTCTGATAAGAGGCATCTTTTTAACATGCTTCCACAGATATCCTCTGAATGGTGCTATCTGCACCATTTTACCTTTAGATTATTTTATTATTTATTTCAGAAAAATGCAATTTGAATTCCTTAGTTTCCAAACCTCCTCCTTTTGAGGTTGCATATTTTAATTTCCACGTGTGTCATTATCATAATAGTTTAGCAGGTTCTTTGCATACAGTTTAACATTGCTTATATTTTCTGTTTCTTAAAATCAGGCATATACATGTCTACTGCGACACCATGGTTTATAAAGGAATTACGTGAAAGATTGCCCTGCGTTTTTTTTCATTCAGTAATGAAGACAAACTCCTAGGAGTTTCCAGATGAATTAATTTACTTCTAATACCTGACATGGTACTGAGTTGACTCAGATTATGTTCAGATTTATATTCTTGCTTGACTACTTCTAACCTCATTTTTCTGATTTTTTTTTTTTTCTGATTTCACTGCATCGTGGAAATCCTATAGGGACGTTGTTGGTAAGGTCTGTCCACTGGAAGCATAACCCATGAGGCTTCTCTTCATTGTTGCCTCCAGAATTTTGCCTTTATTGTTTCCCACTTGACAGGAGATGTGTTTAGAGCAGAATCAGTGGTGACATTAAGGAGAGAGATGCTCTTGCATGAGGTGATGCAAGGCTTGCCAAATGCCTGTTTAGACTGCAGTAACACACAGCGGGCTGTGCGAAGTGGAAGCCTGCCAGTGACCTGCTGGTGCTGTTTGTGCCATGGTTGCCTGGCCCTGTCCCCAGCTCGTCCCTGCTGGCACCAGCACTCGGGGAACTGGTGCACTGCAGAACTGACCCCCTCCCCACCCTGCCTGGGAGCCTGGAGAAGAGAAGGCTGAGAGGGGATCTCATCAAGGTCTATAAATATCTCAAGGATGCGTGTCAAGAGGAGGGGACCAGACTCCTTTCAGTGGCGCTCAGTGACAGGATGAGGGGCAACAGGCCCAAACTGAAGCACAGTGTTTGAGGGTGCCAGAGCACTGGAACAGGCTGCCCAGAGAGGCTGTGGAGTCTCCTCTGGAGACATTCAAAACCCTCCTGGACACATTCCTGTGTGATCTGCTCTGGGTGAACCTGCTTTAGCAGGTGGGTTGGACTAGATGATCTCCAGAGATCCCTTCCCACCCCAACCATTCTGTGAAAAGTAGCCCTGTCTTGTTTTACTGCCCAGCTGCTTACTGTGAACTAACAATGTCCAAGAGACATGCAGAGAGAAAGGCAGGCAAGGTGCAAGGACTACTTTTATTTGGTAGGAGTGTGTGTCAGCTTAAAGACACATTAAAGCATAGCTCAAGTCGTTTGCTAAATGGCAGCCGTGACTCCCCAGGAGTTAAAGTTATGAACATGGGAGACAGGGCAAAAGAAGCCGGTGTCTTCTGACCTGCGAGGTACAGTGCTCCTGACAGGACACCTGACTTACCCTGCAAGTGTTTGTATTCCTGGTTTGCTGGTGATGTTTAAACTACTCAGAAATGCCTGCTTGAGAGGTGTGGCAATGAGATCTGGCTGACAATGTATTGAGATGTATGCTTTTCTTTGACTAAAAGGGTAATTGACTTACACTGATTCTTATTGCTTGAGTTTGTTTATTCAGTATCGAACCACTGACGTCTGAGGACTGTTTCAAATTATGGCATTGTAGTCAATTAAAAAGCACAGTAAAAATGCCTGTGGGAGAAATAAAGTATAACAGCAAGAAGTACTGTGTAAACAAATATTTTAGGCTCTGAAAGCTTTGTCGCATTCCACTTATTCTAAGCACTGAAAATTAAAGAATCGCTAAACTATTTGAAGGAGTAAACACAGAAAGAAAATCCTTGACAGTTTTGCAAAATCTTTTCTTATGGGAAGAAAGACTTCTTGTTAAGATCTAAAATGAAGTCCTGCCCAAATGTGGTCATGGAAGAGGGCATGAGCACAGTGATTTTCACAAGAGCAGAAGTGTTAACAGCAGCCATATTTCGCTGAGGACAGCTACAGCCCTTATGAATTGGGCACGCTACTCCTTAGCCCTTGTCTTAAATAGCTGCATCATGTTTTTGTGAGCAATTGAATGCCTGCCACCCTGCTCGGTTGCGGAGGGGCTCTGCTTTACACAACAGGATAGTAAAATTACTCTGCAGTGTACAGAGAAGCTGTGCCAAAACCAGTGCTGCTTTCCTGGTGCAACTGTGGCTGCACTTGGGCTTGTGTCCCACGGCTGTGTCAAGGAGGGACCCACCTCCTCCTGCCCATCCTGCAGAACCAGGCCTGCAGGAGCCTGTAGATCAAACAAGAATTGAAAGACATACCTTTATTTTTGACAGTTGGGTTAAGTACCTGATGAACAAATTACCAAGTACTAAAATATAAGGACTTTCTAACATACAACTATTTTACTGAAAGATATTAATCTTTTCATGTGCAATGACTGTGCAAGAATCACATAGTGAAATCTCTGTTGAGCTATAGAGAAGTCAGATAATATAGTCAAAATCTGAAACTTGTAACTGGGATTGTACATTGCAGTGGTTCTGTCAACACTTTGCCTAATGTTAGGCAAGAATTTGTTCCCCTTTTTGCTTATTTCATCTTAATAGTACTTATCTTTGGTCACGTTAAAGGACTACTACCCCAAAATATATCTCTGTTGACTTGGCATAAGTGAACCAAAAGCTCTCTATTGTGGAGACCAATCTCATGGGTTTAAGATGCAGAATAAATTGCTAGAAAGAGTGAGGAAAAAAAAAAAAAGTTGAAATAACTAAACCTCATGCAAGTCCAGGTCACTGGCATCTGAATTGGTTCATGCCTAAATGTTACTCTATTCGGGTCCTATCGGTGTGTGTCAGAAAGAGTCCATCGATGTTACCATGGAGGAAGGACGGAAATTCTTGGAGGGAGGAGACAGAGTTAAAAGGACAGGAAGGGCCAGCTCCCATTTGAATTTGCACCTTGACATTGAAGGAAATGTGAGGTGCTGCAAGGGGCCTCCTTCCCCCAGCCAGCACTTGCTGCCCTTCTTGATGCTCTTGAGGGCTGGAAAGATGGTTCTCTGTGGATTTGTGTCCTTACTTCCTGGTCTCTCCTCCTCCTCATAGACGGCTGCTTGTGTGACACGGAGGAGGTGAGACGGAAGGCAGGCTCAAGGGAAGAGGGAGGTGACAGAGAGGGGGTGCCCAGACTCATCACCATGCCCTGCGCCCCATCACCCTGCTCTCCCCAGGCCTCATGGGGCTGGCTGGAGCACGCGGTATCTCCTGTTCAGCAGTTTCCTGGCCACAGAAACACACCAAAGGAGGACTGTGGGGCTGAAGTTGGAATACAGCCTAAAGTGAAACTCTACAGTTGCTCCTGAAATACAGCCCTGCACAACAGATCCCTGGAGCCTCCTACACCCCTTGTAAAACATCAGTCCTTGGCCCTAAACTCTACTGTCGCCTTTCCTGTATTTTCACCGTGTTCATACCACTGTTGGGTCCGAGCTCTTTCTTCCCCTGGTGCGTCATCACGTGCTGCTGGCAGAGCTGGGAGCTCGGGCAGCTCTTCTGGGAGAAGAGCGGCCTCACAGCACGGCAGCAGTTCCCCAGATGTACGATATTATTCTGGAGCTGTGTGCACTGGCAAAAATGGGTAAGCGCGGGTACCTTCCTTTGCTGCTTCCAGACCCTACTTGCAGCCCCTGGAGGCTGGCTTAGCGTGAGAGAGCGGGATCCTTTTTTTGGCCTCCCAGCTGGCCGTGTAAGGCAGCAGCCATAGAGCACTTTTTGGCGGATCCACGTCATTCACACAGGTCTCAACTGAACGCAAAACGCTGCCGCTGCGTGGAGCGAGCCCGCCTGGGAGCCTGCGCTCTGCTACTTGCCCTGAATGGCAAAAAGGCTGTTTTGGTCGTGTGTGTGTAAGCGCGTGCCATTCTATGCACAAGAGTGGTCATGTTGCATAAGTTCGGGCACCTAATTTAGGATTGTAGCTGGGTTAGGTTCCCTGTATGGTTGTGGAAAGAAAAATCCTTCCTCGCAGAGAGATTCAGAGCAGCAGCTGAACTGTTCTTCCACTCAGCATAATAAAAATGACACACTAAAAGTTCTAAGCAAATAATCATTATAAAAGCTCTACACAACATTAGCTGGTCTGGTAAACGCTTGCGTTTGCTCTCTTGTACACACAGATGTAAGGTCTGTGTTCCTTTACAGCTTCTTGTGTCTGTTTTGAATCTGCTAGCAGACTGTGGCATATGGAATGGAAAATTAAAACTTTTGATTAATGTGTTGCTGCTTTGCCACTTTTGGCCACAGTAGAGTACTTCAGAATGTGAGATGACAACAAATATTTAGTCGTACAAGTAACCAAGATGGTTGTATGTGGGAGCAGAGGGAGTGGATAATTCATCATTCTAATAGTTTCTGTGTGCTGGAGGAGACTGTGGTTTTGTAGCAGACAAGTAAATAGTGAAGCACTCCCAGTCCCCCAAGCTGCAAAGACCAGATAAAAACTGAGCTGCTGCAGAAAAAGTTTACATAAGTATTGCCAGTGTGATGGACACAACTAGGAGTTAGTAAAACAGCAAGTGCAGTAAGCAAACCTGTGTGCAAGAAACATTTTGATAACAAGCACCCCCCTTTCCCTAAACTGTGCGTGTGGCCAGTTTTCCAATATTTTCTTTTTTCAAAAGTTTTAGCAGACGTTCTAAGTTTTGAAAATCTGTGCAGTATCTATATTAGCTTGGGACTTGCACAAACATCTCAAAAGGCACTGCAGTCTTGATGATCAACTTTGGAAAAAAAGCAGAGCAAGGCTTTCACGGTTTTTAAGCTCAGAAAAGTCTATTAAAATCATCACCTACTCTAATCTCTTCTACAGGCTGTAGAACCTTATCAGTTAATTCTGCATAATACCTTTACTTCCTATTTAAATTGAAACAGCTTTCTTAGAAAGCCATGTAGACTGCTGGATTAAAATCTCCGTCTTTGGTTGGTGCTTGATTTTTTTTCAGAAACACAGAGAGCTATAGATAGTATGATTCCTCTTACATGCTTGCAGACAATGACACAGCTGAAAAGCTCCAGCTAAACTTATTCCCTCCCTGAATCCTGCAATTCTGTTCTGCAATTTATTCTTTGTGAGTTGTGCTCTGATAGTATGGCAGAAGCAGGGAAAAACAACAGGGGATTTCTTGCTAGCTTTATCAGTCTTCAGAATCTGTTGGGATTGCTCTGAGAACTCTGAATAATAGTAATAAAGATATACGAAGAGAAAAAGCAGTTATAAGGAGACTTTGATTAAATAAGATTACTGAGGGGGAAAACTTAACATGCTTATTTTAACTTTTAAGAAGTAAAGTAATCAGATTTTTCTTTAAGAATTTAGATTTGCAGGGGCTTTCCACTACACAGCTATTCATCAGTAGTTGAAAAGGCCAAAGGTGTGGTGTAAAATCAGAGCAAATCTGAAGTTCTGTCTTAGTGAATACATTGCTGTAATTGTGTTGTCTTTAGCAAATATTGAATGCCGGGCATCTTTAGTGTTCAAGCCTATTTCTAGGGTACTGCATATTTAAACTGGCTGACAGAAAATCAAACCCAGTCATTGCTTTGGCCAGTTATTCACAAAAAAAACCAAACCTATAAATCACTAGTTTGCTTCTACCTGTACTGTCAGAACAAAGTTGTAATATTCTGTCTGCAGCTTTTTTTTTCTAAAAATTATTATTAATCTGTTTTATTTACTTATATATAGTACAGTAGATTTTCTAGCTTCCTATGATGTTTCTGATTTTAGTGTTTGTTTGGTTTTGGTTGGGTTTTTTGGTGTGTGTGTGGGGGTTTGTTTGTTTGTTTGTTCTTTTTGTTTTTCTTTGGGTTTGTTTGTTTTTTTAATACAGAAAATGAGACACTAAAAGTGCTGACTATTCTGCCTGAGAACCCTGGCATCCCTTTTCTCATACACACATTCAGGAAGCTTGTGGAGTGTGATTTTGCAATTGAATGAAGTTCACTTTCTATGGTATTCAAGCAGTTTAGGAAAATCACTCTGAAGGCTAACTAGAGGGGATATAATATCAAAGCTGGATATGTAGCCAGCCACCTTCTCCATTTTAGAGAAACATCGTTGTTGATTCGGTACGTGATGTTACTATTTCTAATCAAAATTATATCTAGTATGATTTTGAAACCAATCACCAAAAATAACTGTTTGACTTACTATCAGTGAAGTACAATAATGGATTTTTCAGCATGTAGTAATACATATGTGTACAGCTGACCATTCAGAAACAAAATTAAAGATGGTAAAAGCTAAAAATCAACAGGCTTTGCAGTTAGAATTTAAACTGGGATAATGTGAATAAGTACTTATATTGAGTGGGAGAACAAAACGGGCAATCTGAAATAGTAATTGGTATAAAAATACTAAAGATATCCAAGCAAAAATTTTATACAGGTGTTTGAAATTTCAGAGTGACATCCCTAGAAGATACATTTTGAAAGTGCAAAGGTACACTTTGAAAGTCCTATTAGCTAGATAGAATTGCTGAGATATTATGCAGCTATTAAAAAGTCCAAGAAGGAAAGAAACGGGACAGTCAAACATCTTAATCACAACAGCCATTTAAATAGGCTCAGACTTAAATTCCCTTTAGGCTGTTAATTGCATATCCACCTCATACCCAGTTCTGAAATTAGGCCTTTGTGTTCTTGACAAACTGGTTATTTAAATAGTGAATAAAATTACTGAAGGAACTAGGGCTGATTGGCATCCAAAAGTTTCTTTTAACCGGATTGAATTTTCTTCCATTAAAGTGAAAGAAAAAAGTGCATCTCCGATAGATTAAAACTTCATTTTTTTCAGTATTCATCCTTTCTCAGGCTAGAAATAAAAGACCAAAGAATGTTGTCATTCACCTGATTCTGGGGAGTTCTTACAAAGAAATGACCTTTCTATCTGCTGCAGCTTGTTCTCGGGGTGCTGCTGTGCCCAGGCAGCTGCCGAGCTCCCTGCAAGGCCCTGGGCGGGCGCAGCCAGCACTGGGAGAGGTGACGTAGAATTAAGGTTGTTTTCTTACATAGCTTAAATTTTATCAAAAATTCAAGTGTTTGCATAGGCATCACTGTTACAGAGGATGTACCTGTGTGGGTTCCAGCATCTTCAAACAGATTGCCAGAAGTCTAAATATCATTAGCATGTTTATTGTGATTCTTTTAAACGTGTCTTTCTGTTGTTATAGGATTGATGTGAAAAAAACATATTTTCTTGTAACATAAGTTAACAAATTGCATGAGAAGAAGAAGAATGCTACTTGAGACAAACACAGAAGCAGTAATGGACAGGGGCATAACTTAGTGTAGCAGTTTCCAAGTCTGAATTTCTTAAAAAGTTTAAGAAACCTGTCATCTGTCATCTTCTCTATGGTGAATTCTGTTCTCTGATAATTACCCAGGGACAGTATTTTTATACTCGAAGATGTTTACTGAATTTCTTTCCTCTTGAAAGTTTTAGTTTGAAAACAACTACAGCATGAGAGATTAGTGGCTTCACTATCTATACTGTTTAGAAAAATAGGCTCAAGTTACACTTGTTCATATCACTGTCTGTCCTTAGCTCAACACTGTTTCGAGATAGTGTTGAAACTTTTGGACTAAAAATACCCACCGTAGCTGACAACTAAATGGAATCAAACCTGTAAGATTTTTTTGTGTAACACTGAAATGGAAAGAAAAGCCAACAGACCAAGAAGGAAACTTTGCATCAGTTAACATAGAAGATATTTATATTTCAGCTCTTGAGTTTTATGTTTACTGTCAGGCCTAAATAAGTGCGTGAGTGCCTGGCTAAGATTACCAGCCAGGTGGCACACAAATATACAAGCCTTCTGGTCACCTAAAGGAGATTTTACATCTCTTTACCTAGCCAGAGCTCTCTCTGGGGGAGAGCCAGAGCACAGCTCAGAGCTACATTTCAGCTCTGTTTTTTGGATCTATGACTGCACTATGTAAGCTCAAATCTTTTAAAATTCATATTAAAAGTGGGAAATTCATAGGTGTAGGAAAGAAACAGAATGCATTTGCTGAGCAGAAGCCAGCATGTACTGCGTAACGGTCTTTATTTTGAGACAAAAAAGTAGTGACCTTCTGTACAATGAAACTCACTCTGCAAGCAAAACGTGCATTCAGATCTAAAACTCTCTGATTTTCTTGTCCTTTAATACTATTGAACCTTCTGTTTTGCGCTTCCATTTCTCCTCCTATTTGGTGTGTCTCTAGCCGTGCTGTTCCTCTCTGTTTTGGAATGTGGTGTAGGACTTGGTGGTCAAACAAGGCACAGTATCATGTTTCCCATTATCAAATACCTTTTGCTTCAAGGCCTACTTAGGCATCAAGATCTGCTGTTGCTTCTTATGATGCACTCTAAGACCATGAGAGTTTGTTGGGGCAAGGACCTTCCTCCTGGCTTGGTTGTTAACCATTACATTAATTTCCTCGCATATATAAACTGTTTTCAAATTTGATCTTTGATCAAATACAGCTAGTGCTTATGTAACTCATGCAACTGTTTTGTTCTTTGCAGTGGTTTTCCCTAGGATATCACCTTAAGAGGTTAGTGGTCAATCCATGTGCTTTGGTCTTCTGGGCTCACATCTGATCTCCTGAAACAAATCTTCCAGGAGGCAGGGGTTGATATAAAAGCAACAATTTCTCATTGCAAGTACATGGCAAACTCACTCCCTTACATCAGTGCTTGTATTTGAAAAATGTCAAACCCATTCAGAGAATTGCATGTGCTATTCATCCTACAGAGAGAGGAAACATTCAAGGCGAGGCTGGATGGGGCTCTGAGCAACGTGAACTAGTTGAAGATGTCCCTGCTCATTGCAAGGGGTTGGACAAGATGAGCTTTGAAGGTCCCTTCTAACCCTAACTATTCTATGATTCTATATACTTTAGAAACTCTAGGTAGAATAGCAAATCATTACTCATAACGAAAACCGCGGTGCAAACCCACGGAACACAAACCTCTTCTTTGTGTGGTTTTCTTAAATGTTATTGTTTGTCTTTCTGCAAAACAGTGTAACAGAAATTGTGACATTCTTTCTGTGCTCTAAGGAAAATCAAAGATAGAATAAACAGCAAATTGGGGTAAGTAGACGATTCATTGACCAAAATGAGCAGTTTGCTCTAGATGAAATAGTAATCATAGTGGAAGATGTTGCTCTCTTATTATAGGGAGCGCATATCCCACTGGGGCACCTCAGGAGATATTTATTATATCAGAGTTATGCCATAATGGCAGAACAGAGACATGCCTGATCTTGCTTGGAGCTATTGCTTCTTCCTGGAAATGCATGTGGTGCTGTACCACCCTGGGATTAGTACTTTCCTGATACATGTTCCTGGATGTTGCACTGATGTCTCTTTCCTATAACTAGGAAAATATTTCCCTCTTACTCCCCTAATTCATTTCTATAATTTCCTTCTTCTAAAGCATTGTTAGATAAATTAGAAATGTGTAACTGGCCCAGGCTGAATTGCTGCCCATGGTGCAATCAAGAAACATCAGGTGTTTGGACAGCGAGTTTTCTATGTCTGTTCAGGATCAAATGGAAGAAACCCCAGAGTTTGGATTAGAAAGGAAATCTTCACCTCCTCTCACCTTCCCAGGGCCTGACTGGCAAAGAGATGGGAATTTTTACTTTTTTACTGTTCTTGAAAGTCTGAGGTGCATCTTGCTTTCTTCAGTCCTGTGAGTATCTTCATTAGTAAACACTCTGCTTTGTTAAGGGAGTAATGCGTTGGTGATGTCTTGGGTCTCTTGTACGGAAAGTCTTATTTGTTATAATAGGCTTATGCATGTTTGTGCTACAGTGTCATCATGCTTTGGAACTAACTGTTCTCCTTATGGCATTGGTTATCTTCAGTGACAGTGGCTCTGTTACAGTCCTGTGTACCTACATGCTTCCAGCTTACACTCAATCTGTAATTAAATTACCTGTAATTTTGCAGTCTGAGCGCTGTATGTTTGGGATGGTATGCAAAGATGAATCCCAGGCATGCTGCGTATCCAGGGCCAGTATCACTTTCCTTATTGCTGTACGTTTCTCTGTACAAAGGACCTCTGTGGAAGCAGGGTCGCAGGAACCTCTTGCTGCCACGCTGTGCACCCCAGGAGATGCAGACCTGGCAGAGGTGGGGCTGGTGGCCTGGCTGGTTTGCAGGTGGCTCAGAGCGGGCCCTATGGCTTCATCTCCCCACAGAGCACATCCCTTCACCCCACGATGTAACCTGCTGCTCCATATTTGCGTGTAGCTGTTGCATTGCCTTTTTGCTGGTTGCCTTGCTTTGCTTTTCCTGGTCACGCACAGAGTTTTGTTACGTATTAGAAAATGGGCAGCAAGCACATGAAGAGGTATTTTTTACTGCTAATGTCACCACAGATGGGAGCGCGCCCTCCCTGAGAAATCTACTCTGAATGTATTCCACTAAGTGTAGTGAGAGGCGGCTTTTTCAGGAGTGTGTAGTTTGTGTGATTCATACTCTGGTCAAAAAAACGGGGCTCATGTATTTATATATTTTTTTTAAAGGAAAATAATTTGTCTATTCTAGAAACATGCTCAGTGAGGCCACCCAGTTGCTGGGCCATAGTCTGTGTACGTGAATCGATCCTCATATGTTTTGTCAGTTGCACACAAGTTAAAAACTTGTCCACAAATCTTTTGATTTGTTATGTTACAAAAGTCCCATTTTTGAAAACTTTTCATAACAAAACCACACAGAGGAATAAGAGTTTTAGGATCAGGCCCTTTGTATGAAAACAAAGTTCTATTATGTATTCTGCAAAATCTTTAGTAATAACATCCTGAATTATGCAAGCTTAAGAGGAAACTTTTTAGCATACTAAGAAGAACTAATAGCAAGAAATTAATAAAGCAAAATTATTTCAGCTTGATAGCCAGTTTTAAAAATTTGCAAGACACACAGTTGCTGTGTCATGAAGTAATATCCTAAAGGAACTTGACGGATACAAACAAATCTCAGTAAAATAGTAATACTGGTAATAACACTGAGGTGACGTAAAATCTTTATTATCTCTAGATCTAATCTTTATTATGTCAAGATTCTATGGGATCAAGAACAAATCAAAGGTAAATGCAATTGGACTTTATACTAGTGGCTTTTGTGTGCTACAGGGCAAATCTGATAATCTAAGAAAACTGAGAAAAATAGGCTTTTTGTACTTTGAAAAATGCAATTACTGACTGTTGCAAGGTTTTAGGAAATGACATGGTTATCTCTGCTTGTGCTGAAATCTTCCCTCTAGTACAATTACAATGATCTGCTTTCCTCTAGCATGTCTGAATAAGACTGAGGGTTTTTTTTTTCTTTTTAATAATGAAGAAGCAGAATATGTAAAATACTCCATTGTATAAAAGCAAATCAAAATATATAACTGACTATTTGATCTTTCTGAAATAATTAAATGTGGCACGTCCTCTGTTTTTCCCCTGTCATTGATTCTTTGGGCTTACAAATGTTGGAGTGAAGGGAAGGTGCAGATGATCCTGATGGACAGCTATCACCTGAACCTGACAATTGTCCTGTCCAAACTCCGCTGAGGAGAGACTGAAGGGTGTTATCATTCCCCCTGAGTTAAGCTAAATCCATTACACAAAATGGAATTTATATAACGTACGACAGTTGGGTTTCACCATCACCTCCTATCTCATGTGTCCATTTTCCTTCCTACCCTCCTCTCAGAGGTCTTTTTCTGACCTTTGTCTGTGTGTGTTGTCCCAGGAGGTGTGACTTAGCTGACTGAGGCTGTGGCATGTCTTGTTACACTGCTATGAACCCATGACTAAAAGGGCAGCTAAAAGCAGCATCGTAATCATCAGATGCTGCTAGGAGTTTGCCAGGTTTTGGAGTGGTTGATAAGACCGTGTGCTGGGTCTGTCCTTTTCCAGGTGCAAGTGGGTTGAAAGTAAGAGACACACCAGAATAGAAGCTCTTTTTCTTTCTGTTTTGCCATGTGGGCTTGATTTACTTTAAAGAAGCAGTACTGATTTCAACCAACTATAGCTTTTTGTCCCAAAGGGACACTTCCTGCTCTCTTTAACACAAAGTAGAAGGGGCTTTCCCTTAGGAAAACTTTCTCTAAATACTGTATATAAAGGCAATGGAAAATGAAAATTGTCTACTGCTCTGCTCAATGTGTTTATTGGTTTGGTTTGTTTTGCCTAGTTATTTAAGAAAATAGTCAAAGCATTTTAATTTTCACTGTGAAACCAAATGGACATTTTGAAACTCTTAATCCAGGTGTTATACACTGTCATACTCAAATAAACACTTTTGACTCGCTTTCTCTACCAAAATTAATACACTTCCCATGTCATTTGACAGAAAGAGCTTTCTTGACTGTTTGGTGAATGACCCAACCACTTGCACCTCAGCCTGATTATTGTCCTACCCTGGATTCTTCATAAAACTTACTGTGAAGAGCAGCAGTTGACATTGTACCTCTGATTATGTAATTTCAGACAGAAGTCAAATGTGCTTGTAACAACTTCTTCCCAGCCCTAATCAGAGATGAAGATATCCTCCATCTGCAGGAAGCTTCTCTAATATGCATTTTTTAAATGGAGCAGACATTAAAGCATGATTGAAGATTTTGCTCTGTGCTATTTGGTGCATGGGCATGAGCACGCTACATAAATTTGAAGGATTCTGCTGTTAGTTTAGCAAAAATTAAAGCTGTGCATCACACCATATGTGATGAAACAAATCCGCTCAGCTCTGTGGATAAAGCTAGTTTGCTGTGCCACTTCAAGTGGACCAAATAGTACTTTTCAGCTGCACTTGCACTTGAAATGGGCAGAGTTCAGAGGAGGCGGTTATGCAAGCACTGCAAGGGAAAATAAATGCATGAAAATATCACTACAAATAGCTGCCTCCTTGAAATTCAGTATATATTTAGGTCCTGGGTTGTTTGTTTCTTTCACCAGTAGTGCAGGATAATGAGTTTCAAGGACTGTGGGAACCTGCAATTGAAGCAGAACTGAGATATCTTGCAAAAACAGCATTAAAAGGACAATGGGTGAACACACTTGAGGGGAGAGGAAGTGCAGAACTACCAATGCAACACTACTTGAATGATAAAGCTTTATGTCAAGACTCCTTAAATACCTCCTTTTTGCTACTTTTCCTTGGTTGAAACTAACGTGTCATTTGAATGTTTTTTCTTGCCTGTGAACAATTATATTTATGAATCTGCAGGCAGATCCAAAGTGCTGGGGCTACTGCACGCAGAATTCACAGTTGCTCCCCCTGTAGCTGAAATGACATTGAAATACAGCTGAAGAGCCCAACAACCAACTGATGCTCATATAAGCTGGGGCAGGGAGAGGATAAGCAATCGCAATATCACTGCAGAGAACAGTTAACCTAGAGTTACTATTACCAGATGAGGGCAGAAACTGTTAAACAGTTCACTCCCTTAGGGTCTTGCTTGGCTTTAACTAAAAATAAATTCAGCTGTCAGTGGAAAAATATTTTCTATGTGGCCTAAACAGTAAGAAAAGCACATTTCTGCAACAGGAGAAAAGCAGTCTCAGTTCTGTCATTCTTCGAGTCTAATTCAGAGTGAATATTGTAGCTGGTGTTGCCATATTTGCACTGACAGTTCCATCCTCACTTAATGCTAGCGTATATATGTATGTGTATAGTCTCATCTGTGTATATACATATAGTCATTATACCTATTCTGTATGGTAGAACAGGTGAAGAATGTTGACATTATGCCTTAGGATCACTAGGCAGCAACTGGATTAACAAATTATCTATTCTTGTTAGCAGGATAATCAATGGATCACAAACAAATTGTTGCCTTCTGCTAAATCGGCACAAACCTGAATGTCCCATTGTTAATTGTTTTTGAGCTCGTTTGAATAGTTTCCTGTAGCAGTCAGTTCAAAATATACTAATATTGTTCCAAAACATAAAATCCTTATTCTCTGCTGCTTTATAGTGATATACATCTGGTTAATGTGGGTGTAAAATGTTATCATTATCTTGTGGGAGAGCTTTACACCCACTTTTTGCTGGTGTCAATGACTACACAAGCTAGAAGGTAAACATGGAATCAAGCCTTTAAAAGAAAGTTCAATAAGCAGATTAGGCAGAGTTGTCAGAGAAATATGAGCTGCAGAGCTGCTGTTAGTGCCAGAAATCAGGCTGTATTGTTAAAAAAGCAAATGTTAATTGGACTACTAAAATCCCCATTTACAATATGCAGAAAAGCCTGGGGGTTCTGCTTTAATGTAAAGCTAGAGTGTTTCAACTGAAACCATGCCTGCCTTGAAATGAAATGTGGAAATTTTACAAACCTCTGCAGTTTCCTTTCCGTGCTGAGCAATATGTTGGCCTGTTAGAAATGCTGAAGCTGGATGGTGCTTCAATCTTCCCGTGTGTTGAGAACAATTGGTCTACTCAGACTGAAACGTCCTGCCCTGTGCTGGTCTTTTCACACTGTTATTACTAGGGTAGCCCTATGGAATTAAAGTAATAAAATCTCCAAAGCTATTGAAATTACCTTGGTAACCTCAAAGAGAAGATGGTCTTAAGTAGAGTAGGTGTGATACTCTTGCTTTTAATGAAGTAAACCCATTCTGCTCAGAGTGACTCACTGACAACACTTTTCAATAGTTACTCCATATGTGGTTTTGATGCGGTTGTTTTGCTGTATCATAAGGCATACAATGCAGCACCATTTAGTTAACAGGCTGCATAATGTTTATTCATTAGAAAAAGAGCTGTGCACTACAAGGAGAGAAAATAAAGATTCTGCAATATTATGATTGATTTTAAAGATCAAATAAAGAAAAGCAAAAATAACAATGAGAAGTACCTGATATATTAACTTATTCACTGACTGTTTCTGTGACTATGAAATTAGTCTCTGCTGTCAAGATGAGCCTGGAAAGCAGCAGCATTTTAGTTAAGCATCTTGGATGATGCAGAGAGGAAACAGTTCAGCTTGCCTGAACTGATCACTTGTTGAAATGCCCCTGCATGTGAGAATAGGACAGAATGTTAGAACCATTGTTTTTTAAATCCCATATTCTGGGAAATGTAAAGGAATTTTGCCTATGGAATCAGTTGGAGCTATTAATACTTGAACTAGAGCAGAATCCACAAACTGGGAGGGAGAACTGAACAAGAAGAATAAGGTCTGGAGGGAACTAGTAATACTGAAAATCATGTGAACACTTCCACAAAATACTGAATAGACACATCAAAGGTCTTAGTGATGGTACAAAACAATCCAATTAAGAGGTGGAAAATATGTTTGAAACAATTAATGATTAGAGTATTGTTCAACATAGAAACAGTCATTGGGTTTTAAGCAAAATTAAAATAGAATTTTGTTCATAATATATATTGTTGTTACAAATCAACTGTAACAAAGATTTTGAAACATATTAAAGCAAGATTAAATATTTATGACTGGAAAGGAGAGAAGAAATAGATAGTTTCTGTTTACATTAGTTCTTTGTTTACCACAGAAAGTGACCAGAAAGTAGACTTCACACATTTTAGATCCTTATTAGCATAATGAACTGTATGTGTCTTTAAAGTAACAACAGAAAACCTCAAATCCTTCCTTTTCAGAATTCAGAGTATTATGCTCTTGAGATTTTGATTCAGACGCATTCCAGCATTTGTCCTTATTTTGTTCAGTAAGCCATCACAAAAAGATGTAGTTTTCAGTTTCTAGAAGTAAGGTGTTTTGTTAGTCCCATGGGATGAGATACTAAGTGCCTAAACAAAATATTTTTGTAATATAGGTTCCTCACAGAGCTCACAGAGCTTCAGAAAACAGCTTTCTTTTTAATTAAAGAAGTAACTGAACCATAGTAAGTATAAATCTTGTGCTCGAACAAAAATGTCTTAAGTGCTGTTAATGTGTTGCTTTATTCTTAGTCTATGATACAAGACTCCCATCGAGGAATTCTCCTTCTCCTTTATAGTAAGTATTTTTTTTTTCAATAAATTAATCTATTTGTTTCTGTTTTACAATTGTGTTAACGAATATTTTCTTAAAATCATATTAGTGAAATGGATAATTGAATGTTGGTTATTTATTATGCATGATTGTCCGGATACAATAACTACAACAGTTAAGTGCTTGTTGTGACTGGAATGTAATCTCAGTGATTTCGGTTCTGTTACCTCCATGGAGCTTTCACTTCTTAATGGCTACAGAGAGTAATCTTAAGTTAAGTGCCAAACATTTGTTCCTCTGCATTACCGCAGTGGTGTTTAGATTTGTGGCTTTTAATGTCAAAAGGAAATTATAGCTCACGCATGCCTTTCCAGGCAGAGTAGCTCATGTAGAGGACATTGGAATGACTTAGAGGAAGTCTGGAATCAACTCATCATAATTACAAAGAAAACCAAATCTTTTACCCTGTGTAATTATCTTATATTTAAGAAATTAATATTTAACTGTGAAATCTGGGGGCCTGTGTTTTTGCTGGTCTGTGAAATAATGGTGGGGAAAAGTAGCCTCGTTCCCTACATACTCACAGATTTCTCCTGTGAGTATGTAGGGAATGTTTATTTTTTTCCTCAGTTATCTGCACTGGCATGTGCACAAGGTTATTTGTGCTTATGCACAGTATTTCATGCTCATCCTTCTGACTTTGTCACCCACTGAGGGAGCAGAAACAACACTCTGTCACTTACATGACACCACAGACCTCACAAAAGCTAGTAAGAAGTATTCTAAGGTAGAGGGGAAGTGTATACCTCAAAGCTATCGCCTGAATTTTATTTAAAAATTATGAATAACAAATACATTAGTGAACCACTTTGCACACAACTTTTATTCAAAAAAGATAAATTAATCATTTGTTCACAGTGAACAGTTTGCCTAGAAACAGTTGCAATCCTGTACTTGTGTTGTCATAGTCACAATTCAAATGAGATGTTTGCATTATGACTAACTATGGATCCAAGTTTTAAGTTTCAATACCGGATGGTGTTTTGTGTCTTGCGTGAATACTTAAGACTTGTCCTGTGTTATGAAACACTTGAAGAAGTGTACTAGAAATGGCAGATGAAAGGTAAAATTTATGATATTAATCTAGTGATATTGTGGTTTGTGGGTTTAATATTTACAACTGAAAGACCTTCAAAATTTCCTTCTTCCTTTCCTCCACCTCCTCCTTTTTCTTTCCTTTTACTCTGGCAGTGTCTTCAGGCTACTACATCATCACCTTACATAATACCTATGAGAAAAATACAGTTCAGCTGTGGGCATACAGGTATTCAATTGGAGAATGGTCAGTCCAACTGAGTTTTGCATTGATTACCAATTTCTTTCATCACTACTTTATAATAATTTAAAGCAGTGTAACTATTTCCCCATGGAAGTAACATTTTCTGAAGACATGAGAATGATTGGTTACTTCTCCAGAACTTGCCAACAACTTTTACCTTTGCTAGCTAGTATCTGATTAATACCTGTAGTGCAAAGAGTTCATTTTCCCTTAGCGGAAATTCCATTCTGTTCCCAGGGTTTGTGCTGTGTACCCTTGTTGTCCTTCCCCCGTGTACAACTGGTTGTCTCAGCAGCCATTAAAAAAACCTCTTCTTTACCTCCTCAGAACAAAATGCAAGTCTGCTGTATGACTGAAATATCATTTCTTAAATGAAAATGTGAAAATACTGCCTTCTCAAACAAGTTTATTTTTGAGATAGATAAATCTCTTAACAATTATTTGCATCCCTCAAGTTACAGAGTAGCATTAAGGATACTAAAGTTTCTCCCAGAAAACTGTCTGTTTCTTTAGAAACACAAACTAGAGTGTTAAATATCACACAACTGGACTTCACAGCAAAGACTGTTGTCTTAGAGACAGGAGGTGAAATCTTCCTGGTTTTATATGCTATGTTACGTAGATCTTCACTGGAAAACTCAGCAGACTGTTGGCTATTAATAATAGGAAGGAGGGATTTCCCCTTCTTTGTTATGGGGAGTTATTTAGGTACTCAGACATTAGCTCATTCAAAATAAATCAGGAACACTGAATATCTAGATGCTTACTTGAAAAGATTTTTGAAACACCTTGAAAACCAACTATTTGCAACTGCATTGATTTTTGAGATTGACATATGGTTAACATAAATTATTAATACAGTTAGAACTACCTTCCTATTGCTTCCTTATCATTGGTTAAACACAGATGGAATTTCAATTTCAAGGGCACAAGCTGAAGAAAGCACCAACACATCTTCATTTGTCAATAAAAGCAAGAGAGTTGGATATATTCGTATATATACATTAATACTGTATAGTACTAGCATACAACTACATACAAGACATAGGAAACCAGGACGTTTTGAGGATGGTATTTCATTTCTTTTTTAATGTATGCCAACAATATTTAGAAATGTAACACATCAATGCCCCTAAACAGAAAAGAATAAGAAATCCCTTAAAAAACCTATTTCTTCTGGGTTTGTGCCTTCCAACAGCTTCCAGTGAATTTATCAGAAAGTACATTAGAAAAAGATTAAAAGGGCAATAAAAATGCCAAGGAAACAGGAGCAGCTGAACTATTAATATTATTCCCCAAAATCTAAACCACAAGATCCATAGCTCCTTGTTAATGTGAATAATCCCACACACGATAATTAAAAGAGAAGTTACAAGCTTTGAGCTTTGCCAGGAAGGATGCTTCAGATAGTGACAGTTTTTTGGTCTAGTGTGAGAAATGCAGATCTCCAGACTTTGCCACAGCCAGGTTCCAGAGTACACTGAGGCATGAGCCCACTACCTGCAGCTGACAACATAAGGCAACGGAACAGAAAAGGTCATATAGAGTGGACTAATTATAGGGTTTTTTCTTTCTTCTCTTAATGATGTCCTTGCCTTACATGCAGCAAATAAATCAGGCATCTATTCTACTACTCACCTTCAATGCATGAGGGAAAAGTGTCTTGGATGTTCTATGATCCAACCAAGACCTTGGTCCTGTAAATCCATGAGAACCGAGCTTAACATCCATATGAAATACATTTGCAGATTGTTGTGTTGCAACTGGCTTGTTTTGTAAGTGGAAGAAAATGCAATTCTATTTCTTCTGTGCACCCTCATGAAACCTAATTTTTGGAAGTTATCCGAACTCAGGACTTTTCCTCATAACAGGGGTCTGTCAAGAAATATCTCTCAGTCTAAATAATTCAGAGTAAGGGATATTTAAGAGGTCTGAATATGGCAACAATATGAAAAAATGTAGTTCACTATTTTATCACACTTTGAAAAAAATATTTTCAGTCAGGAGTAAGTTTAGAGGTAAAAAAAAATCTCTAGGAGTCAGTAGTAACTGAAACCAGGAAATTATAAAGGAAATGCTTAAGCTGTTGTAACTCTGGAGTCCATCTGTAGAACCTCTGTACTAAATACTTGTACATTACTTGTTCTAGAGATCTTATAGGTCTTGGCTGCTCTTGCAGTTTCCAATCTGTCAGAAGAACAGGTTTTCTACCGCTGGAATAAATGATAAAAATCTCAGAAGAAGTGTTTAAAAGTACTTTTTCTCTATGTCCAGAAGCAGTGTAAAGTTACGGGCTGTGGGTACGGCTTCTCAAGAAACACTTGTGACTATGTCTTCTGTTATGCTAGCCACACACTGCGTATACCCACATTACTGTGATTTCATTAAGTTTACTGGTTTGGGTCCTTCAAAAACCTTCTGCAGTTACACATCCCTCACACATTTTACTTTTTATCAACGATCCAATATTTTACCATTTTTAAAGAGATTTGACTGTCCTCACCTCATGACCATTGCATCATGTTAGCAGAGTCTCTCCCCTGTACATTTATTTCACAGAATCACCGAATGTAAGGGATTGGAAGGGACCTTGAAAGATCATCTAGTCCAATCCCCCTGATGAAGCAGGAACACCCAGATGAGGTTACACAGGAGTGTGTCCAGGTGGGTTTTGAATGTCTCCAGAGTAGGAGACTCCACAACCCCCCTGGGCAGCCTGTTCCAGTGCTCTGTCATCCTTACTGAGAAGACGTTTCTTCTCATATTTAAGTGGAACCTCCTGTGTTCCAGTTTGTATCCATTATTTCCAAGTGCTGTTGCTGTCAGCAGTCCTGTAGCTCCTCTGGGTCGCCAAATTTCCTTCATTTGGAGGCCTGGCTTCCTCACCGCTAGAACTAATGTGTCTTTCATCAGGTACAGCCAGCACCAACACCCATGAAGGATGAGCTATTCCATGGTAACCCTCTGCTTTACGCCATGGTAAGCACATGGTAGCTGTCCTTCAAGTAAATTTGGTTTTAAAGCCTTTCATTCACCCTGGACTAAGCTCACTCGCACGATGGTTACAGACCAGCGCTCGGTAAAACCATGTGATACCTTCCACCTCCCGAGAGCACTGTCAGCCGGCAAAGTGCTCACGCAAAGCCGTTTAAATTCTCCCGGCCCCGAGGGAGGGCGCAGTGCAGCACACGGCGCCTGACTCCGGAGGGACAGCCTTGCCCAGGCAGACGCGGCCTCCCCGGTACCTCCCGCAGGTGTGACATGGCCGCCCCGCCTCGGGCCGGTGGGTCGGGCAGCAGCCGCCCGAGTGGGGCCCCCGAGGCGGCGCCGTCAGCTGCCTCTCCGCGGAGCGACCAGTAAGGGGCGCTGGGCAGCGGCTTTGGTGCGCGGAGGGAGCGGGCTGCGGATCACCTGCAGCAGTGGGGGGGCCGCGGAGCTCCGCCTCCCCCTCCTCCCCCGGTTAATCGCATCCCACTCCCCCGTGGCCGGCACTGGCAGCGCGGCGGCTGGGCAGAGCTGTCACCCTGCTGCAGGCGCACGGGCACCCGCACCCCGCTCGCAGCGAGGGCCGGGCTGGGGCTGCCGGCTCCGCCGCCCTCGCCCTTGCCCCAGCCCGGTGCAGCGCGTCCGTGAGGCTCCCGCCGCCTCCCCGAGGGGAGCGACCGCCGCCGCCCGCCCGGGCACCGGGAGCAGCGCCCGGGAGAAGAAGAGAGAGGGGCAGCCATGGCCGAGGGGGGCGAGGGCGAGGACGAGATCCAGTTCCTGCGAACTGTAAGCGCCGGGATTGCCTCCCGGGGCAGGGCGCCGGGGCTGTGCGGGCGAAGGGCTGCGGGGGGCGACGGCCGAACCTTGCCCGGAGGAGAGCTGTGGGGCGAGGGGCACCGACACTCCGTGTGCGGGGGGGCGGCTCCTGCCGGGCGGGGGCAGCGGGAGGCAGGTGCACGCTGCCCCGCCGCCCCGGGGGAGTCCTGTCAGGGGCTCTGGAGCCCCAGCCCTTTTCCTCTCCACCCCGCAGCGTGTGCCCTCGGTGTCCGCGGGCGGAGGGGCGATCACCAGCCGCTCGCTCTGCTGGTGATGCCGGGATGAGCGGGAGGGGTGGGGAGAGGCGGTGGTGCCTGCCCGGGCAAGCGTGGGGACCCCGGGCGGGCAGCGGGCGGAGGGCGCTCCCGCCGGCTCCCCGCAAGCCCCGTTCCGCGCTGCCCGCCCGCCGATGTGCTCGCGTACTGCAGATACTAACCGAGCAGCCTTCCCCGGCTTGAGAGCTGCAATCACACTCCTTCTGCAAAAATAGAACGGAAAAAAAATCACCTCTCCCACCCCACCCCCCTCCCCACCAAGGTTCCCACTAACTTGCGGACATTCTCCTCGCTGGGCACAGACTAAGACGTTTTGTCTTTTTCTGTGTGCGTGTGTGAGCATCCTTTCTTTACTTCTGTTTTCTTCAGTCCAAAACATGTTAAGGCGTTAGAGCATTTCTTCCTTCAGTTTCCTGAATGCATCAGGACTGCTGCGTCTTGCGCTTCTCTGGATTATTTTTCTTCAAGCAATGCTTTTATTTACCTTTTGGGCCATCTCCCAAGTGCTGTTTATACGCACAATCTGAGCAAGTTTTGCAGATGGGCATATTTGAATGGTAGTGTACACAAAACACTGTCACAGTTTGAGGAAAAATTGCTGAGACATTTAATAAGTAGAGCTAAAGCCACTGAGACTGTAGGGTAGAGCTTCGCTTCATTTCTGTTTAGTATGGTCTCATATAGAAAATGTTCAGGATCAATGTCTTGTAAGAAAAATAGATTAGAAAAGAAGGGGAAAGCAAGCCACATAATGTATGTGGAGCGTATTCGTATGCTGTTTGTAGCACTATGAATCCTGGATCTCTGTCATCTTCTGCTTATTTCAATCAGAAACCATAAAATAATAGATACATATGCTATTATTCTATTCTGTTTGTTTGAGAATTCTTAGAAAATCTGGTTTTACAGGGAATAACAGCTGTTACGCAACACTGGCATGAAGATTATCAACTTTTTTTCCTCTCAGTGTTATGTGACTTCTATTGTAATGTTTTCTAACATGGAAAGACTAAACAGCAAAATACTTTCTTGAAAGACAACTTGTCATCTCAACTTATGAGAGCTTTATTATTATTACTTCTTGTTGGTAAACATGTTTGGAAAGCTTGTGCAATGACAGTCATACTGCAGGTTTGAATGTTAAGCTTAGCTCATGGAAGGGCTGTTATCTGAATGCTTAATAAGGAAAGAGAAGCAGTGGGCATGCTAATACTGCTCTGCACATATACAGTAATGTTAAACTACAGCACCTGACAGCAGCAGCACGTTATGTAAAACAGCACTCCTGATAATGTGCATCAGGCTTAATACAGATTTGGCAAACCCAGGCTTAGATAATACTTAGAAATTTTTAGAATGTTTTACTGCTTGTAAAATGACCTTGACTATGGTAAACTGAGGCATAGGGGAGGCTTTTTGTGTAGTGAAATTAAAAAAGCCTGAGAAATACCCTTTGAATGTGAAGTTTTGATCTCTAATCTGTAGTTGTATGTAAGTAATGATTTTTACTCCTCTTCCACTTTGTCAAAATTATGAACGTTACTTGGAAAAGTCAGTTGCTTTAAGACATATTTTGGATGTAGTCTTCCTTCTATTTATTCTTAGAAAGTTTGGATTAGTATTCTCTAAAGCTATTAGATGTGTGTGACTTTCTGAATTGCATCGGCAGAAAGTGCTGGTTATTGGATATAACCTGGGAATTGCTGCAGCTTCTCTTTTAGTTGTTTATTTTTAAAACTGTAATTAGGGATGGACGGGTTCGTAAATGGTTTGGTAGATAAAATAGAACTTTTCAAAGAACACCTTATGCGAGAGAAAAAGCTTTCTGTCCTTTGAATACCTTAATGATGATGTCTGTAGGCCTACTACATGTGAACAGTGCTCTTTGTATTTCCTTTTGAGAAGACCTGATAAACTTTCTAAAATTGTGGGTTCTCTTTCTGATATTTCAGAATTACTGTGGCATCTTTATAGTTTACCCTGGAATATAAATACTTTTTTTTTTTTTTTTAATATTTAAAGAGAAATATGAGATTTTGTTCTCTAAAAAATTCATTTATTTGCACTAAGCTACTAAACTATTTGCCATTTACATGTTGATTGGTAATTTATTTTTCCTTTCCTCTTCACATTTTCTTATTTGCCTATGATTCATCTTCTTCATTTGCTGCTTTTATTTTATTCTTCTTTTTTTGACAAGGTGGCATCATGCATTTCCTCCTACAAATTTCCTGCTAGGATGGATTTCTGTTTCTTTTGGGAACAATCTGATTTTGATATCTCACTTCTAAGAAGTGAGTGTAACCTGTTAATGCCCTGGCTTTCTGAAAGCATCAATCCTTTTGTTGTTTGAGATGACAACTTCGGACAGACTGGAATTAATCTTAGTGCTGTGCCGTTCTCCTCAAGAAAATCTTCTATAGTCCTGCGAATTAGATGCTTCTCCACAGATTGGGGTCTCCCTCATTACTTTGCTGAATGCTGCAGGTAGAGATGACCTTGTGTTATGTGTAGCCTTTCTTAGGCTTGGACATACATTCTATTGGCTTTTCCCACTGAATGCATGCATGCATGCTGTTCAGGAGTGAAGAGGAGCAAGTTATCCTGCTCTTGCTTTTATTAGCTGTGTGTCTGAGGAAGACTTTTTTTCCCTGTAGACATATATATACATGTTTTTTTAAAATAATATTAGAAAGGAGAAAGATGTGTACAAAAGAAGCTTGCATTGTTTAGTCTTTACATTCAATAATCTAAAACATTTATAGTTAACACGGAAATATCTTTTTTTTTTTTTTAATGTGTAATTTGACCAGAGTGAAAATAATTCAGAGTTCCAAGAGAGAACAGAAAATTTTTATGCCTAAATGCATAGGCTTTTTCCATAATGCACACATTCAAGGACTGTTTTTTTGTGGTGCAGAACCCCCATAAGGGAAAGCCTTCATGTTGAGTATGGTGGTAAACTAATGATGGGATTAAAACAATTGCAGTATTTCAACAAAATACTGCCTGTGAGTATCCCTTGTATTGGTTAAAGGTGTCCTGAATTTTGGGAGCAATATGTTCCTAAGAGTGATGCGAAATGTGTAATTTAGCTATTTGATCTTGGGATGTTCCTGATGCCAATACATATGGTTTTCTGGAGTTGCGGAGTCTCTTCAATTAAAGGCAGGTCTTCTTTCAGATGTTTATGGTAGGGGACACCACCAGGACACACTAAGTAAGGCCGACAGGGTCACAGTCGTTTTCCCTGTCCTGTGAGACAGTGAAGACTTCCATGCCTGTCAGAAATCAGAAGCATACAGCGTGAGCAGCACAGGTTCATTGGAGTAGTTGACACCTTTTTGTTTCTTCCTTTTAGTTTGTTTTTTTTTTTTTTTTTTTTTTTTAAGATTGGAATGCCGATGTTCCACTGTTTGCTCTCTTCTAATGTTTGCTTTTTTTTTTTTTTTTTCATTTGTATAATTAGAAACTTGTGGTGAAATAGGATCTTTTGCTTGTGTGAACATATTTTGTGCTGCCTTATTTTCTCCATGAACTTAATTTTTCCAAGTGTGACTGTCAGCGAAAATTGTAATGGTACTTTCCAACACTGGAAAAGTACTTTAAAATGAAGTTTAAACATTATTTAGGGTTCATGTTTGACATGCAAAAGACTTTATTCACTCAGCATTAGGATTTAATGCTTCAGATAATTTTAAAAAATGGAGTTTATGGCAGAGAATTTTTCTCCATTCTGAAATGAAGAATGTAATGTGGTCACATTTCAAGGACAGGAATTCTGTGATTCCAGAGTCACTTCTGTTCCAGCTGTCCCTCATTATGACAACATTTAAACAATGAATGCCACTTTAAATCTCACTAAAAATCATATGCCTAGATACCATCCTGAATGAAGATTCTGTGGAATTGGAGGACACAAAAGGAACATGGAAAAACAAGATCTGAAGATTATTGTAAAATAAGTAACTAAACATAAGAATTGTTATGTGAATCTCTCAGCAAAATAGAATAGAATATTTTTTGTTTGTTTGTTTTTAAATCCCTCGATACTTTTCATTCTGAGCTTTAAAATATGTTAGATTCTGTTAGCTGCAATCATCAAACATACAAACACGGCTGCCAGAATGCACTGAAAAAAATGCTCAAAAGCAATCCTGGATATTCGAGGAGATTTTAGAAGGAAAGAACACTGAAAGACACTTTGACTAGCCTTTGTTTATTTTAAAAAGTATTTCTTGTACCTGTCAGTATGTGACTTCTGAAGATTCACCAGAGACTGGCACAAGAGACTACAGTTTAACAGCTCGAGTGAGGGATGGCGTGGCTGAGATTGCAGCATTTGTACCTTCCTCTCTAAGGCACTGCACTGCAGTACAGATACTGAATATGATCTCAAATTCTATTTTGGAATTGAGCTGGACAGGCTGTTTGCAGTGAGCAGGTTTTAGTTAGGACACATAGTCCGTTTCTTATTTGGGAATTATGTGTGAACATTTTATATGTATTTTTTTTTTTTTTATTCTGAGATTGTTTGACAAACGTTTTATGTCACCATTAAAATTATATTTCTAGATAAAATAATTTGTCTCATCTCTGTACTATCTTGTCTGGTGTCCTGAATCTGGAAGTTGTGTTTATTGGGTGTGTGAGAAAGAGGCTGAGGAAGCTCTGCAGCAAATAGTTGGTTCACCAGGGCAGTTTCTTGCTGTCCCTGTGAGTTGGTTGACTAATGTTCTGAGAGACACAGAGCTGCTTTTCCTTTCAGTGTCTGAAGATGTTTTGGTGCTCTTCAGTGTTTTGAAGGCCTGAGGAAAATGTACTGCAGGAACTGAAGCTGTGGACAGACTGTAAGGAGAGAATTCCAGTTAATTCGAACCCAAGATTTAGTATGGTCTCAAGAGCTATGTCTGCCTTTGCTTCCTCTATTTGAAGGCTGTATTATTACAGGCATATTGTGAAGGCGGTTTTCCTCTTGTATAGCTGTGTGGAAAGTGCATCGATTTTTCTTGCACAGGGATAAGCATGTGTTGAAGTATTTTCCTGAATCCAGGTAAAAGATTGGAAACTGACTGTGTGGGGAAATGCTGACAGTGGGCTGTATCCACGAAGTACATGAATTAAACTGAAAATACAGAGATTTTTCCCAATTTTTATACTGACTGCTTCATGTTAAAACTCTGAGTTAGTTTTGATTCTGTTTTCTGAACTACACTTAGGCCTTTGCTTGAATTTCCTCAATTAACTGAAGAAGTAGGCTTGGCTTTGTGTGAATGACAAAAGAAAAGTCAGAAACTGCATTTGTATTCCTATGCTTCCTAATAAAACTTAAGTGACATAAATTTGTTTCATTTGGTGTCATCGTACTAGTACATAAATAACCTTTGAACTTTGAACCACATTTTATCAGGGCAAATCAAAGAATTTTAAGTTACTGAGATTGTTGTGATTTTTAGTAGTGATTGAATGGAATATGTTATCAATGTGTTTTCTATTTTGTGGCTATTAATCTTTTTTCCTTAATTTGTGCACAAAAGGAGTAATAACTCTTTACTCATTAGAAAATACTTACTTGCAAATGCTATGCATAGAATAGCTGTCATAGAATGGAGCTCTGTTTAATTGTCATAAATATGCACCACACATTTACTGCTATATATGAAGTGTTGATAAGATTAGCTAAAGTGAATACTTTAATGAAATCGACAAAATTTTTTTAGCAGCACTTCTTACATTTTTTGTGGGGGGCAAATGTCAGTTTTAAAGGCTCTCATGATCAGGGCTGTGAGGTGCTGTTTCAGGTCTCAAGAGTGAAAATCTGATCCCTATGAAGGCAGAACTATTGATTTCAGTGTAACCAGGATTTCATATCCAGGCTTTGTTTGCAGGCAGAATGGCAAGAAATGTACCTATAATAGTAGTTCCTCTGTAAATGCAGGTTTGTTTCCTAAAACTCTGTGGGAAGATTCAGCCTTCTGGTTGGAATTGCTCCTAGCTATGACACTGTTAGGAGATTTTCTGTATGGCTTATGTAATGAATCCCTTAGTGCATCACTTGTGGGAAATTAAGCTCCGTGAATTTCTGGAGATGGCCGCCCCTTTCATGGTACTAATGTACCAATAAAATTGCATCGCTTTTCTGTTTATGTTTTGTATTGGTTAAGGGTTTGCTCCTTTATCCATCATCAACAAAAATTTTGCTATTGATTGCAAGCGAACAGTACCTCAGAAGAATAAATTATCAAGATAAATAATTTCTAAGGTTGAATGGGCAATGTTTTCCTGTTAATACCATTCTAGACTTCATCTCTGAACAGAAGTTGTTTCCTCTTCTGTGAGGAAAGTTGTGTCTCTTAAGTGAGAACTTACTGACATATAAAACTACCAGAAGCTGAGTTCTGCTTTGGTTGAACTACTTGGTTTGAATTTTCTGCTAGAGTACTGAGCACAGGGGAATAGACACCATAGCTAATGAAGTATATCATCTGAGCATCCTAATTTTTTCTGTTTTGTCCAAACCCATGTGTATGCATTATACAGATAGCTATTTCAATTGGTCTAACTTTTCCTTTTTGGTAGGTGCTAGCACTCATAACACGAGTTCTTGAAGTAATATTATTCTGAAGTAGAAGGAAGAGGGTATGACTTTCCTGAAGGGCAAGAAGTAAAAAAACCCAACACAATAGACTAGTAAAATGACTGGAAAAGTAAAAGCCAGAGCATACTTAGTCCTAGTATTTTGTCTGTGCTTTTTCTTACTCAGCTTAAAAAACTTTAATAGGCACTTTTATAAAATGTGGTGAATAAAATGATAAAAACTTAGGATAAATGTATTTTCTTTTAATGAAAGCTGTAATATGAATTCTGTTACTTTGTCCTTCAGGCAGCTTGAAAACATCCTTTTTAAATCTTAACTGTGGTCAGGTGCAAGTCAGAACAGAGAACTTTAAATTACAGATGCAGTTATACCCTGCATTTTCTCCCAGTAGCCAAGTAAAACTAACCTGACATGATTTTCTGTCTCTCGTCTGTATTCTGCCAAAGACCTCTGCTCTGTTTTGCAAGTGTGTGGCGCTTCAGCCATGGGCGGCTGTGTTGTCTGTGCCCCTCTGGGAAGGGACGGCCTCTTGAAGAGGCTGCCTGTTGCTTCAGGCTTGACAGAACTAGTTCAGATATCAGTTTAAGCCTTCTAAAGGCAACCACAGCAACACAGTTTACTGCAATATTCTATGCTCACCAGGGGTGTTTCTGTGTTCTCCATGTAGGAAGTAGAGCAACTGCAGGGCAGCTGCTGCTGGCAACGTCATCACAGGAAAGGTCACCCCAGTTTCCTAACAGGAACTCCGATGTATTTTTACTGCAATGTAGTTTATGCTGTGCTCCCTTGTTAGTTAGTACAAGATTCAGTAACTGTGTATTCACTTAGGAAAGAACTCTTGCTTTTCTTTGTAATTTTTTACATAATAATGGTGGTGTAACTTGTCAGGTGAAGGGTTTAAACGCTTAAAATATGTTGTTACTTCTAGAGCCCAATGATATGTTACTTGGCTATAGATTTGAACAGATGTATGTTTGAGGAATGCACTGTAATTTAGTAGAAACGTTGCTTAGCTGCTCAGAATTGCTTAATAAAAACAAACTAGCATCTATGTGCCTACTGTTTGGGAAGTGAAAGATATGTCAGGTAAGGTGTCATAACATGAATTATATGGAATTCTTTGACAGTTGTAATTTCTGTTTAAATGTAGTGCTATAATGGTCTATTTTACAGTAATATTAATGTTTATAGGAACACTCACACTAGAAACCACATTAAATTTTAAATAAAAAGATGGATTCACTCTATCTATGTTGTGGCATACTTCAATGTTTATCATAGTCAGGAATGCCTTCCTTATAATTACCATGTGCTTGAAGGAAGTTGGAAGTACAACAGATTACCTAGTAATGCTGTAGACTTCCCAGGGGAACTATGGCAAAAGTTGACCAGGTATCATTCTGCAAGATGCATGGATCGGTTAATTTTTAAAATGCAACACATATTAGTGCAGGACAGGCTTTTTGTTTGGTTTGGTTTTGTTCATATTCTGAACACTGTAGGACCACAGAGAAGGAGTAAAAAGATCATTACATTTTGTGAGGCAGCTTCCCAAAGCATTTCAGAATAATTAGTGCTGTACAACAACATATTTCTCTTACCTCATTGTTTTTTACTCGACTGTGGGAAATAATATCTGACAGATCTACGCTGGCAGAACAAAGTGCTGAACACTGGCAAGTCCTGTCTCTGTACCTTTGCAAAAACTTCTCTGGAATCCTGCTGTGAAAACTGGGTGCACTGAATTTGAAGAATTTGCCTGCTTAAATCCTTCTTTCAAAGGAAAGATGGAAAGAAGCAATGCAAAATATTCATTAGCTCTCTGTGAGTTTTCCTGGGGATTGCCAAAAAGTGGAATTGTATTAGTAGAATCAAGCCAGAAACTGCTGTCTCTTATGGCTTTATTTCTTCCTTGCAAAGCTGGAAAAAAAAAAAGACTGTCTGGGCTTTGTGTGGGATGCATTCTTTTGTTTCATGAAAGGAAAAATGGGAAAGACGAAAGTATCTTCCTTTGCTGAATATTCCAGATAATTTCCCTTGGTATATGAGCATCTTCCATTCCTGTGATGGCTGAGTAGAATTCCTTATATAGGAATTTAGGTGGAGGAATGAAAGGAATTTGAAGAGCGTTCAAGGTAAGCTCAGCTAATTGGATGGATCTGCTTAAAACTCAGTAAACTACTGGGTCGATGGATTCATTCACTGGTAACGGATCCTCATTGTATGTCAGGAATGTAGTCATGCTGATAAACATTTGAAAATTACCTGTGGTGTGTTTATTTTCTAGTTGCAAACTGGAATAAGTTAATTAGAACTAGTAGAGGCATCCTAAGTACAAGCTATATTACTAAACCTCCCTGTATGGACACATGACCTTCATCCTGGAGGAGTCATTGATAAAGGATTTGGTTCTGATTGTGACAGCAGCACCTAAATACCTATACAGATGAATAAGCATCCTTGAGCCCTACAGCAGTCATGAGAATGCGCTGAAGGTTAGACTGAAAATAAGTATCAGTCTTGTGGCTTCATATTTTTTACTATTTTCTCCATGTTTATGAAGTAGATCTTGCAATGCTAATGCATAGACAGTGCATTTACACGGTCTTGTTGTGAGTACAAGGGAGGTGGAATGCATATCCCCTTTTCCATGCAACAGAAAAATAAAAATAATTCACAATATGTGGTGCAAAGAAATAGTAAAAGTGAAATGGCAATGGAGAGAACCTTTCTTCTTGTGTTACAAGTAATTTAATAGCTGTTTGTTGCTAAAGAGTTGGATTAATCTTCTTCCAAAAGCTTGTATTAAATGTGGGTTTTATTTATTTTCTGCCCCAGTTGATGCTGATGGAAAGCAAAAGACTTGTCTCATGATTTGCCATGTACTAGCCAGCCCAGCAGACAGCTGAAGGAACTGCACTATTGCCTTCGTGGAGATATGAAACTATTCATATTATCATAGCACGTGTGGTTGAAGAGATATAACTCTTCTAATGAAGGAACTGATAGAGATCCATGTCTGTGCAAATAATACTACATGAATTTTCAGGGCCAAAAATGTTAGATAGCATTGCTGAAGTGTGATGTTGAGTCAAAGAATCCATGAAGCAGAACCATCACAGATCTAAACACAATGCTGGAATAGCAGGGATAACATAGTTCTATTTATTGGTGCACATGTAAGAAGTCTGCCTAATTTCTTGTAGTCTTAGAATTATGTCTCAAGTCCTTTAGAAAAGCTAATGAGCAAAAAAGCAATAGTCTAGTATTTAGCAATTGCAGGAGGGTGATAGCTCCATAGGTAAATCTGGAAACCTTTTCAAATGCTTTTCGTGTTCCATCACTGCTGGCTGAATTTCTGTAGGGTAAGATTTTGAATTAGTGGTTTATGTACTAAGACATTTTTGAGTACACATTAGCAGGATAGCCTGACTGCTTGGTCAGGTATGTCAGCCATCATTTACTCTTTAATCACTTTTAATGTAGTGAATATGCGTTTAAAAAGTTACTACTTTTGACATTGCTATTTTGATGAAAGAGGAATCTTAAAGCTTACAAAATGAATGGATTGCAAAAAAAGTCATCAGCGAAGTCCCGATCTCCATTTTCAGCTGACCGCTGTTCTTGTAGAAACATCCTGTAAATTTGGTTTTTTTTTCAAATGAGAAGGTTCCTGAAATCCTGCAGAAGAAACACTGTTGCACTTCGGATATTTTCAGACATTTTCCTCCATTTCCAACATTATGTCTCCAAGTCCATTTCAGAAATCTGTAAGCAGTATCTCATACTAGAAGAGAACTGTATTTGTTCTGTACAATATTTGCTGGTTCATTTGAAGTTGCTTTTCTTTGGACTTTGAACCTTCAAATCCAAAACTTTGTTTAATCTCTGTTACTCTTTCTTGTCACAGCCACTGAGATCTCTGTCTTTTTGGGTTTGATTGTGTTTCCTGATTTCTAATTTGACACAGCTTGTTGCTTGGCTTTTCTCCAAAATGAAATAGATGCTTTTGCATAGGAAGTGTAATCTAACTCTTGAGTTTAGACACAAAAAGAAACACTTTCATTTCCCATGGAGTGGGAGGAGAAAAATTAGTAATTAGGTACTGAGTATTAGGTTTCCATGTTCCTAAAGGTGAATAGAGGTATCTTTTTCTAGGTGTAATGTGTGACTCAATAAAAAAAATGCAGGTATACAGTTTTTATTTAAATACTGACATATTTACACCTATTTATTGACTTAAGCCAACTGAGAATGCAGTGTGGTGTGATTTGTGTATTTGTTTGTTTGTTTTTTTTCTGATTTAGGAATTTTCATACCTATTTTAATCTGCTGAAAATTGAATGAATGTGATTTAAAGGTATACCGAGCTGTAATGTTGATATATTTTATTGATGTTACAGGCATCACTTTATTCTGGTTAAGTCAGAAGTAACATATTGCTCTTTTTTCATTTTGAGATTTTTAGTTGAATTCTAGCTTATAATTTGTATGTCAGCAGCAATTGCAGCTGAAGTCTCTGAATTTCTTCTTTCCTTATACTATAAACCTGTTAGTGAAGCAGAATTAGACACTTTCTGTTTTACCCACACTATTTATTCTGCTTTCTAGTTTATTTTTCACTTGACAGCTGCAAAGTTAAAAGAACATCAGCGACAATACTCTTCCCTTGCAAACCAGTTTGTTTCCGGGGTTGCCCCTTAGGCTTAGTATATCACCTCTCTGTGTAAGTCCTGTGCCTGGCTTAAGGACTCATTTACTCTGGCCTCTGCACAGAGGCACCTTCTGCTGACCCCGAGGAAACCTCTAGGTGAGAGTGACTGCATCAGTTTTCTGAAGCTGTAATCCTGTAGAGTAATCCAATTAATACAGAAATGCAGAACTTGAGGGGGGGCAGATTTGTTTCCATGCATGGCATTTGCAGTTGTGTTTGCATAGGAAGGCCTTGCTGCACTTTTTGATTTACTAACAGAATAAACTAACATGGTTCAGAACACACTTTCAATGAAGGAATGAGTTTAATTGGGTAGTGAGCTGTGTGGGAATGTGAATGTTAATAAAATTATTTCTTATGTACCTATGGGACTTCCTGTTGATGAATGAGGTTTTTTAATGATGATTTATGTCTGTTACAGTTTGACAACTGGAACCACATCTACAGCTTGGGAAGGGCACTTTGTTGTAATAAGTTCTTATTCAAAAGTTACACTTTGCTATTAGTAGTTGTACCCTAGTAATTTGTTTTATTGCAAGGGACGGAGAAGTGAGGAGTTCTGTGAGTGAAAAGGGTTTGTAACCTTATTATATACCTTTAAACGGAGTAATCAGCTGAAGAAAATCCTTACATTCCTTTCAAAATCTCTAGCTGGATCTCATTTCCGGCACCTGAGAAATAAACCGCTTAAATGAAAGAAATACATAAAACAGGCAGGTTGGTATAACAGGTTGTTAAAGGTTATTGTATTAGCAAAAGGCTAGATGGAAATACTTATAATACAAATATTTTTTTTTTATTTTGGCCAGAAGCCTAAAAACAAATCCCGCATTATAAGAGCTGCTTCAAGTAAAAACCTGGCTCTCTTAGCTATTGCTTAAATTATATTGCAATCCAAATGCAAATTAACTCATTTTAGTATAATATCTAGCAGAATAATCTACTCAGCATCCATTAAACATTTTAGGAATCAATTTGCTGGTCCATGACTGCAAGGGTCTCTATATGGCTATGCATGTTTTTTGTAAGTCTGTTTCTGTTCTCACTGACGTTAATGTCAAACCTCCTCTAGAATTTAACCAGAGCTGAATCTGACAATAATAGCATGTGGACTGTGGTATCTAGTGGCCTAAATGTGTCAAATGCGTATCCTTTCCGATGCTCTTTCTCTCCCATTTTAAGCACAATTAATTTTATATTGCTTGTGCACCTGAAAGTGTGTGATGTGGCTTTTACACAATTAGTCTAAACATGTATACATGCTGCTAACTGTCCTTCAAAATATTTACATATAATTATTAGTAAATTGTTCCAACTTTGTGACACAGATGTACCATCTTGTCCAATTTAGCAAAGGTAATAATCTGTTATATATTCCTTGTTTCTGAGAAGACAGCTAGATTTTTCTTTTTCTACAAATCTCCCTGAAGTCTTTGTTAAGAAGCTAAAGGTTGTTCTTGCAGAGTAGCGTTTGTAATTTGTGTTACCAGTATGCTTTGGCTGTGTCCAGCATTAATTCTATTATGTCAACCCTGGAACCCAAAGTTTGATCTCATTTGGATTTGAGGTTATGTATACTGTTTTGTTTACTCAGGAAGTCATATGTGCTGTAGGGGAGTACTGCTTTTTTTGGTGCTTGATACATACAAAACACTTATTTTACCTATTTATTTCTTTTACTCTTCTAGTGTAATATTTTATTATTATTATTATTAACAACAACAACAACAACAACATTTTTTCCTGGTTTATACTACAGTCTTGGAGATCCGTCTTGTCTTGAAATTTTTCCCTTTAGGTGAATACAATTGCTTTTGTTTAGTTACTGAAGAAAGTTTCAATCACACTTGAAGGTGAGAAGCCATCTTCTCACAAAGTTTCTGAAGCATCTTAAGCTCTCCTGTGATTTTATTTGGTGTCTGCAAGCCTGAGTAAAACCTATTTTAGGAATATCAGTACTTCATGGAACTGAGCTCTCCCTGTGCAGTGTTGCTCTTTCAGGCTCCTGTGTTAACTACAGCAATGGTGAAATAGTGAAAATTATACACAGTTTCAGGTTAATTGTAGGGAGCAGGTAAATAGTAAAATAGGTCTGCTAGTTTTCTGAGTTTATAAGAATAATTTACCTTACACTTGGAATGCAGCAGAATACATAATGAAAAAATACATAGGCATAGGAGCATTCAGGTCCCTACTTTCTACTTGCATTTTTCTACTCTGCCTAGTCTAGCACTTCAGCTCCTGGCTTACATTAAAACTGAAAGGCTTAAATGGAAAGTTCTTCAACCAGTTTTTAGTTCCACATGATACATATATGCAGCAGTGTCTGGTAACAGTTCTTTTCCAGTTTATTTCATGCTGAAATAGTCTGTAAGTTTCTCTTCATACTTACTGAATTTTCCATACACAGAACCAAACCTTGTGTGCACACTTACATATGTAGTATGCAATACAGTATACAGTAGTAGTAGAAAATAATTTGGTTGAACTTGGATATTTCTGATCTGGAAGGCAGCCAAAACCACCTATTTCTTTCATTCCTTATGAGGTGAGGGCAACCACATCACAGAAGAGATTTCTATCACTCCAGTCAGTCAGAATTGGACTACCCAGATTTGGTGCTGACTCCCAGGAGAAATTCGTTCCCTGTTAGCTTTTGATTGCACCAGCTTCACATTTCTCAGCAGCAAGGGAAAGCTGTTCTGGAATGGATTGTGTTCCTCCCATCAAACCCTCTGCTCTATGGAAATCAGTTTTCTCACTGTACCTGACGAAGTGAACCTTTGACTTCAGTGCTACAAGGAGACTCTGGGTGGCCAGGGACTATTTCTTACATTGGATGTGTAGGAGAATTCAAATGAGAGAATGCAGTCAGTCTGCAGTGTTAGAATTCACTAGGTTTTGGTTGTGTAACTTCTGTTATTTAAATAGTGTTCTTTTAATACCCTTTGTAGAGATGATCGCTAGCTTTCTTAGCTGTTGCTTGCATGTTATATTTTCAGATGCAGTCATTTGTGCCAAGGATTGGATTTTTATATGCTGTGTGTTCAGACAGTATTTAACAAGTAGTAGAAGCAAACGGAATGCAAAACCCAACATATTCTCATTAGCCCAATGCTGAAGAGCATTAATAGTCCATCATGATCTTTTGAAATTCAGGCATGTGTCAATTAAAAGTATCATTGTAATTACATGCATCACAATGATGCTCGTGAACTGACTCCTGAGGTTGGAAGAAGCTGCTGTTACGAGATTTGGAGATGCTCCAGGAGAGAAATGGAGTATTATAGAAGATTAGCTGATAGGAGTATCTTTCCTACCTGATTAGTCAACATGACATCTACGAAACTGTGGTACAGCTTGCAATGTGGAACCCTCCTCTCCAGTATTGTTTTAAATGGAAGACTTTTTCTTATGGAGAAGGGTTATTTTTAGATTGTGTGTAGGGTGTTTTTTGTTTTTTAAACAGCATGTTAGGTTACTTAAGGGAACTATCAAACCACTGAGCCTTTTGAAGGGGTTTCATGAACCTTTAATTTTTTTTTTTTTTTTGTGTTCTTCACACATTGGGCATTAGAAATTGTCTTGTGTTGTTGTGGTATGTTTCAGTGCATTAGCTGCACAGCTCAGCTGGCATGGTTTTGTTGGCAAACCAGGCTAAACAGAGGAGATGAATCATGCAATTTTTTAGTCTTGGAGCTTACAAGGTGAAGAATGAAAAGGTAATTTTTTTTTTTCCCTGGAAGAGAATAGTGAGACATGCAAGGATTTATGCCTGCTCCTAACTATTTCACTTGCACCTGGGTTGATTTTTAAAAAACCAAATATTCTGGTATACATTTTTCTCTCTGGTTTAGCTTTTCCTTTGGATCAGCTGGAGGGAAATCTCATGGGAGGGCTTGCAAGATAGTGGAGTCTGGGCAATTTTGAAAAATTAAGTGTGCTTTGTTTAGCTACAGAGAAGATGTAAAGATCAACCATGGCACAAGTATTATGGGTTCAGATTACCTGTTGCTTAAGGAATTTGGGATATTTGAAATACCTAATCAGGTTAATCTTTGATTAACACTTGCCTCTCTAGCCTGATATTCGGTTATGAATATCTGTAGAAAGCATCTCTGTGAGTATTCGTGATTATGAGTGAAAGTGAGGGCTGTATCACAAAATGTTTTTGTTATTAGAGTGTTGTCTAGTTGACAGCACATTGGCTAAGGAGACGTGGCTTCTGATTTCTGGAAGCTTAAGTGCAATGCTGTTGGAAAATAAAACAACCCTCAGATCCCTCTTCAGGTAAAAAAAAACCCCTCAGCTAAACTCAAGACACATAATCACCATATCTTTTGCTGATGAAACTGGATTTGTTAAAATGTGAATCAGTGTGTGTATTCTTACTCAAATTTCCATCCATTATTTGAAGATGAAGTTGCATTCCTCCTGCTGTAAATTGTGTGGAGACTGATCAAAAATGTAAAGTCCAAATTAATGATAACCATTACTGTTTTCCTGCTGATTTTGGCTGCTTCTGTGCACTGAGCAGGTGTTTAATTGAATGAGAGTTTTCTTGGTGATTAATGCAGTCTGAACAATTAAAATTTTAAAATTATTATTAGTGCAACACTTGGCACCTTTTTTTTTTTTTTGATTTTTCACAGAATCACTGAGATCGGAAGAGACCTCTTGAGACCATCTTGTTCTAGCTTTTGAACATCTCCACATATGCAGAGTCCACAGCATCTCATGGCAGTTTATTCCAGTGTTAGTCCACCTAGAGAGGAAAAAAAGTGATTTCTTGAGTTCAGCTTGTCTAGCCTCTTGGCTTGTCAATAGATTTAGAACCTGTGTTGGTCCAGGCAGGACTGCATGAACTGAACTATATACCATGGCTGCAGGATTTTTCCATGATGAACAGAAGTACTTTCTTAGAAGAAGTTCATAGAGAAAAGTTGTTCACATTCAGATTTAAAATGGTCAGCGGTTAAGAGTGCTCTTGCAGGATCTGAATTCAAATTCAATCAGTCAAAATCTCCCTTTTTCCTACTCTGGACATTGGGCAGTGAATTACAGGATCTTTTGACACATTCTTTTTTAGTTTTCCAGAAACAATGTGAGAAAGAAATACAAAAATTTAGTTCTCATTAGGAAGCTACCTTCAAACCTCTTTTGGAATGCAAATGTTAAAGGATACTGTTTTCATTAATATTTCTCTCTCATTTGGTGTTGGTGGTGTTGGTTTTTGTTTGGTTGGTTTTTTTTGGTCTCTTCTGGACTGGTTGAGCACGTTCTTCGTGGAGAATATAAAGCTGTATTATGCTCTTTTACATTTAGAGAAATTAATTTTTTAAGAACAGTACCAAAGTGCTATACAGATCAGAGGAGAGCTCAGTGCAAGGGGGAAAATATTACATGAAAGATCCTTTAGATTGTATTGTATGTAAAATTATTTGTGATTTAAAAACATAATTAACACAATGAACAAGAAGAACTTCTCCAAATCTCTGTAAATAAGAAGATATAAAACTTGAAGCATTTATCAGCTTTGAGATAAATGTTGAAGAGCTTTTGCAGGGAAATACTTGCAGTCTTTAGACAGTTGCATGGAAATATTGCATACTTTGCTTTTGCAAAGCTAAATTTTCCTCCACTGTGTGAATGGTGTAAGTCCAGCTCATGAGCTGTCACAAATTGACTTCTAACCTGCAGACAGGAAAGTTTTACAGCTTGTTCTCTAAACCAAAGCAAATGTCCCACTCAGTTCATTCGCCAGTGTTTTCTGATTAAGGATGGGGTCCCTAGCCTGTCAGACAAGTTTTAACAAATCTGGCTGTATTTGGCACTGTTTCAGTGCTAGACATGATATGAAGACATTAACATCTTGATTAGATATTTTGATATTTCTTATGTGGTGCTGCCTTGGTGACAGCAACTGAGCAGTTGTGATGTGCTAGTGTAGATAACCTGCCTGCGGTTTAACTCAAATTTTATCTAGTTTTGCTCCAGGCATAGTGTCTGTACTCACTTAAAATGGCACAAGTTGTCTATAATTTCTCCACCTCCATCTCTGGTCTGTGAGAGGCATCCGTAATGGGAGGTTTTAAAAAGTCATGTCAGGGATGGTTAGATGGTGGAGACTTGTTTTTTCTGTCTAGCAATAGGTGCTGCAGTGTCTGATACAAAGAAACTATTGATGACTGGTGCTGGCAAAAACCACTACTTTTGATTTGAGGTCTGTCTTGCCAAAAGAGCTCTGGCTTTGTTGGACTCTTCACTGCTTTTGTGGGGGTGTGTGTATGAGTATGGATGAAAGTACATGAATGTTTTTTCTGAGCGTTTTCCTGTGTTTAATGTCAATAGGAATCTATTGAAAAAATTTAAACCATTGTCAGAAGTCCCAATCTGTAGTGAAAAATCTGCCACGTGTGCAGACTGTTTTTTTGTCACCCTTCAGTTTGGTAAGAGAATATATACACACAGACAATACAGTTTTCCATGTAACATTTGTATTTTAATTCTGAAACACTTGTATTTACCCTTTACTTCCTTAACTTACGGATTTGAAATAGTGTAAAGTGCCTTAGGTTAGTAAAGAAAGTATACCTGAAGGAAATGAATTTTGGGATAGAATTTGAAGAGAGCCCATTACTATGTCTTTCTTGAAGAATTGAGTAAGATATTCTAGGTAGTTGTGAGGAGAGGGGAAGAATGGGTATCTTTGCTAGTGAGACAAAACCTGAGGAGCTACAATGTGTGTGCAGTTATCAGAGGAAAGATCACAGCTGTTAGATATAAGATGAAACAAGGGACAAAATTAATTATTATTGATTGCATTACATAATGCCCAGAGGGCTTGGCTGAGGGTGCCACTGTGCTTCTGTACAAAAGTGCAGTGAGTGACAGTTCCTGCTCCATGTAGGCAAGATGGACAAACACCGAGATGAGGTGAAGGGACAGCAAAATGAAGTGGTGTTTTCAGGGACACAGAGGATGTCTTGGGCTCCATTCCGGGCTCCTCTGGACTCATAATGACTTAGCATATAGAGACTTGGAGAACTGTGCCGTTGAAGATGAGGGCATACAATATGGACATTATATGGGAGGATACTGGAAGTCAATTAATAGATTCAAGGCCTAATGGACAGAAGACTGGATGAAAAAAGGTGGCTTTATTTGCAACTTATTCGATGGTCATTATCAGAAATATGTGAAAAAGTCTCTGTACCAAATATATGATACTGCTAATAATAGCATAGTTGGAAAAGCATTGCAGTTATTTAATTGAAAGTTCTGTATTGTGGTCACCTTGTTGATTTGAAATAGTGCCTGGTCAGTACTGGTAATATTTAAATTGAAGTAGTATACATTATGGTTCCTGTGTTCATGGCATATTAGAATAAAAAGACTAGGAAGAAATTATTTCTGAGAAACCATTCTTATAGGAGAAAATAGCAGGGGGGACACAATTATTCTGAGTAACTGTATAGCCGAGTAATAACTATAAAACATACGTCCTGGAGACTTGAAAGTGTTGAGTCTTCCATTACTGAGTGGTGTGAGAACATACACATCCTCACATAAAATAACATTTGAGTAGAATGTTTCATTAACAGTGAGCAGAAACATTTGTCCATGGAACTGTCCCAAGTTTCAAGTGTTAATGTATAATGTATAAGTCTGCTCCAGCCGTATTTTGCAAAACTTGGAGGGAAGTTTGGCGTCTGTATATGTATGGATGTATGTGCCATACATTACATACGTTATTTTATTCCAAATAGTTCTCAATGTCAATTGAAAGAATAAAACTATAAAGCTAGACTAATAATGTGTGTGGTGGTGTGGTTGTTTTTTGTTTGTTTGTTTTTGGTCTGCTCTCATTAAAGTAGTGGTTGGCATATGTTAGAATTTCCTGAAGTGCCTAAAAAGAAGTTGAAATTAGAATGGAATAAATATAGAAATTCTCAGATATTGTTTCCAAGGAGATGCAAGTTGCATTTGAGGTAATTTTTAACTGTTACGTTTGTTTCTTCTGTGCACCTGTAAAATGTATTTTGTCTCATGTACAGGGTTTTATTTTGTCATTCTGTGTTGCACATGTACTAATATTAGAGGTGATCAGTGTGGCTTTTGTTTGTGCTTAAAAGTGGGCTTTAAAAATGTTATTCCTTTGCAGCTGTATTATGCAAATACAAGATACATTCTGGATGAGGAGTCAAAGCACAGTGCAATTTACACAGAACATAACCATCCTTACTCATGAAGACATGCAATGAGAAAGAAGAGTCCTTAATGCTAGCATAACTTAAACTCTTTAATTTCCACTCCAAAATCCTAAACTGTAGTTAGCTATTGGATTCCCTTCCTGAACTTCAGTGTAGTATTGTTATTGTAGTAGAATTTGGATGAAATCTTTCAAGTGAGCATAATTAATACTTACAATCTGTTTATTCTGTTAAAAATGTCTATTCTGTGGAAACAGTGAGAGTTCAGGGTTTGTTTTTGTTTATGGTTTTTTGTTTTTTTTTTGGTGTTACATATTGTGATTTGTTTGTACGTGTGAAAATAATGAAAGAGCAATGAATTAATAAGACCTTACAGGTTTTTTGTTTTGTGTTCTGGTGAAGCAGTGAATTTGTAGTCAGAAACTTGAGTAAGAAAAACATTTGATCATTTAATACAATGGAATTTTTTCTTCGTGGAAGCTAGCTTTGCATAGGTAAAGATTTTCCATTTTTGTTTCAGCAGAGTGAAAGAATGCTTTTCTAGCTGTGTTGTCTGCCTTTTTCCTAGTCAATTTAGTACACAGATGTCTTGTCAGGTATTACTAGGTTGGAAGAAGAATGAAAGATTATTTTATGGTTGTGGTTAAGTCCCAGCAAGAAACAAAACTGGTGTTTTCCCTGGGTTTAATGACTCACTTGAAATTTGAATGCAGAGCTTTACTGGTGAATCCAAAAGGCAAACAGAAGCAAAGAGACACAACCTGTAATACACTGTTTCTAAAATGAGCAGAAATACCATGCGAAGATGGAATCTGAAGATTTGAGCAAAACAGGGATGTCACTCAGCATGAAATGAAATACCAACTGTTTTCAACTTATTTAGTATGCAAGAGCATACTTACAGATGACTCACAGTTAAAATGCCTTACATAAAATTGCCCAAGTATTTAGTTCACTTCAGGTGATGGAAAGACATTGTAAAAATAGTAACAACTATATTCAGTTGCTCTTGCTGGTTTATAGATTTTTTTTTTTTGTCAGGCCCTCTGTTACATTCTTGGATGGATGCTTCCCCCTCACCCTGCCCCGTGGTGTTAAAATATAGAAATAATGCCTTAAAAGAAATAGTTAAAAGAAATTATGTGAGACTACATTTTAAATTTATTATTTAATGTCAGAGGTTGCCTTACCTGGGAAATGCTAAGTGCAGGCTAAAGCAGTGCTTGCTGTCTCAAAATAAAGGATATTCTAAGACTTCACCTCTTGCTAAAATAATGTGTTTAAAAAATCTGTATATCTTATACTGTATTCTGCATCAGTGCTCCCACTGAAGTAAGCTAGACTGCTTTTACCCTTAATTGCAATGCTTTTAGGTATTGTATTTATTTATTTAATGTAGATTACGTAAGAACATAAAAATAACTGAAGGAATTGTATCTTCAGGACGGGTCAGTAACAGCAAGTGAAGGGGACAGGAATATACTTTCTTTAGTCCCTGCGATGTGCTGTCAGCCTGTAGAGATGTGACCTGGGGGAATTAAATTTTGGCCTGGTGACACTGCATTTGGTAGAAAATTGAGTTCTGAAGTGGGTGGTGCAATGGTGGTGTCTTCTGGTTGTTTTGAAGCTGCTATGTTCAACTTTTGATGATCCTTAGTTCTGGTACTGGAAAGGGCAGTGAATCATAACTGAAAATAGTACTGTGCATATTTAGAACTATTGTAATAATTTTTGTTTCGTAGGCTTATACAGAAGGTTCAGTATTTTTAAAAGTTAGTGTTTTAGATTAGAAAATGGATTTTGTCTCTCTTTTTTTATTTTTAAACTGTTACCCAGCTTTACAACAGAGGCAACTTTTGAAAAAGAAGGTTTTTGAGAAGTAGCTGGAGTTATTTGGGTATTTTTTTTTCCCTACAGTTTCACATTCCCCATCTACTTTTCCCTTTTTGTGGTTCCTAATTTGCGCTTTTGTGGAAGGATTTTTGTAATAATTGTGGATTTCCTGACTTTTCTAATAATGGGTCCATACAGTTGCATCTGCAGGCGGCCTGCGTTCTGGAGGCTTCCTGACCCTGCGCAGCAGCAGATGCCTGTTTGTCTCTAGTTGTGGCTATGAGGGGGAGTAGAAATATTGCCAAACACGCTTATGATTTTCACCTGAAAGGAAGTCCATTGCTACTTGCTTGTTGTGTTGTCATCACTGTGTTGAAACCTTTTTCCTGATGGACACACTGCTAAGGAGTTCTGTCACTGCACCCTGGCTGTGGCTGGTGTGGCTGGGCTCAGTGCTGGGAAGCCCACAGATGTGTTGCTGTTTCTGACCTCTCCTTTGCCCCTTTGTGGTGTTGTTGCTCTCCTGTGTTTGAGTGAGGTGTGGTTGAGTTGTAGCTGAAGAAACCTTCTGGAGTTGTGGTGGGCAGCTCTTTTTGGTAGGGCAACCTAAGAAGTCAACAGCAAGGGGGATCAGATGGTTGTGGGCAGCTCTGTCACCTGATGGATGTACAAGGTGTGATCTTCTGCAGTTGCATGGGCTGCCAGTTTTCAAGTGCAGGAGGAGAGATCTGTCCCCTGGTACTGGGAGGATGAGAAGTGACTCAAACCCCGGCCTTCAGGCACGGGTAGGGGAGCAGAGCAAACAGGGAACAGATTGAGCGATGCTGAGGGGATGTCAGGTAGTCTGTGGTTATACCACAGCTAAAAGCTCACCCTGCAGTCAGGGTGGAGAACAAACTTACAGTCTATATGTTTTGTTGGTAAGGCAGTAAAAAATCTTTATGCACCCTGTCTAAATTTGTTTTGCAATAATGGTGCTTAGCAATTGCAGTCGTCTTGTCTTTGTCCCAGTGCTGGAAAGTATTAGTTAGTAAGCACCAGTGATCAAACTAAATCTTAGAGGTAAAAAAAATAAAATTAATTCCAGTACTTAAAATTAGTTTTAAAAAACTAAACAGCAGTATAGGTATTTTTAATTTGATTTTTATTCTAAAGACTAAGTTGAACTGTAAAGTAGATTTTTTTTTTAACTTCCTAAAGGCTGCTGAATTGATTAATATTAAAAGTGGGCTGCTGTCTTGAATTTAGCAGTAGTATGAAATAAGAATTCAATTAAAGCTAGAAATTAATAGTTGTTGCCACTCCATATGCTTAAAATTGATTATGGTAGTGAGCTAACTGCCTCCCAGTCAAATATTCAAATGCAGGCTCTTCTTGAAGCTCCCGATCTGAAGTTAGATAGACAATCAGATGAGGGGAATATCCTCTGGCAGCAAAGAAACCAGCGTGGCACCTGCTGCTGCTCCCTTTCCAGCCAGGCAGCAGACATGGTTTGTAACACCCCCTGTAAAGATTTAGGGAAGGGAGAAAACAACAGCTGCTTTTGTGGGTAGCTGTGTGCTGCAAATGGCAGCGTCTGCAAGCACGAGGGTGCTCTGTGTGGTAACCAAGCAGTGAGCGTCCATGGGCTGTTGATGTTCCAAAATGGAGGTCACCGATTCCCACCTTTCAGTGATGGCACGTCATGCTTGGAGATCCAGAGGAAGAGAATTGAAAAAAGAGATTTTGGCTAAAAATACTGCTAATTGCAGGAGGGAAAATGGTAAGCTTTTAGGTTTCCTGTAATTGTGACTTTAAGAAAGGCAGGTTTTTAAAGTTTGGCAATAGATCCTTTTTCTTATGTAAGATTTAGGATTAAGAATTTTCAGAGTACCTCTATTCCATTTTCAAAACCAGTATGTACTGAAAAGAACATCTTTCATTGAAATACGCAAGGAAAAACATACATTATTTTTAATTATTAAGATGAGCAGTATGTGAGCAGAAAAGTCTTCAACTTTGGCCTTGAGGTTGATATTGTCATTTTGAGCTTTTGGTTTAAAAAAAAATAAATTAAATACTTCTTCCTGTCCTGACAACGAAATGGAGAATTATTATATTTGTCATTATTATATGTGGAAGTTCACACTACAAATAGGTCAAATAATAACGTTTACACACTCATCTAAGAGTCCCCCACTTTTTTTTTTTGAGCTGCTGGTCTGTGTATTTGTTTTAAATGGGATGTGTTTGTCCCTGAGCAATCGTGAGTACTTCCCCCTCTGCCCCCAGACACACTTCTCACATCATTAGGTTAATAGGGAGAATGATGCGTTTACATTATGACTCCATTTAAACAATAACTGTTGGTAAGAAATAAATACTTCATTCCCAAATGGTGTATGCAGTATTTAAGGATTTGGCAGGTTTTCAAGAGGCTAGGCCTAGATTCAACACTGAATTGCTGATGCTTCTGTGGAAAATGAGCTGTGTCATTTGATCAGGAACAAAGTGAGTATCGAGCAGGGGTGATTTTGAGAAAGTAACTATTAATAATAAAGGAAAGATACAGTTTCTCAGGTAGAACTGTCCCCATAGCTTGTTTATAAAGTAAATAATGTAGTTCACAGTTCACATAGCAGTGAACCTATGGAAATGTTGCTTTTTTGCTCCTTGCTGCTGCTGGTGGTATCCTGCCCACCAGTTTTTGTGGAGAGACCTCCCTATATTCCCTAGCAGTGCCCCCTGTGTAAGAAATAAAAATAGCCTTCCTGATGAATTTGCTGGCTTCCCGCCTTCCCCCCGCTTCCTTGAAGAAGCTGCAGAGTATTAATGGGAAGATTGTTGCATGAGTGAATGGAGTTCAGTTGCTACTCTGTACAAAATTACAGTCTTTAATGATCTGTTTTTCTGTTTTGGTCAGACTTGTGCTGCTCAGTACAGTTCAGGATTTTTTATTTTATGCTAGCACAATGTAATAGTTCAGATTTCGGCATACTGAGCTAAGTATCTCCACATATCTCAATCAGAAGCCTGAGACACTTGCATTTTGTACCTTTGATGGAAACAGCACTGAGGCAGCTTTTGCTGTGGTGTCTGCTCCATGTAGATGATATTCTCAGACCTATTCTCACAGTTTTATTTATTTATTTATTTATTTATTATTTTTACTGGCAGCTGTACCTACCTTTTTTTTTTTTTTTTGACTCAAATCCTGAATACGTAGGAGCTGTCTAAAAGTGGGGATGGTGGTAGACACAGTTTGCCATTTCTGTGCTCTCTGTACTGCATATATTGTGTCTTGGCATGAGCATTTCCTATCTTAGTTTTCACTCTTTCTGAAGGTGCCACAGTGCCTGTCATTGAACTGAGACACATCACAGATGTGTCAGTGGTTGCTGAGGCTGAAGGAGCCCCTGCTGCTCTTTGCTCTCACTTCCCGTGCCATCACCAGCCCAAGTTTTGGCCAGTGATTCCAGTCTTCTGTGAGAGATCGTCTTGTGTGTCCAAGGTCGAATGTTTGGTGACTTCAGAGGATATTTGTTGTGAATGTAAATTGGTTATACCAAGTCCATTAATGTACAGTTAAGCTAATTCATGTCTCTTTGAAAGCAAAGCCAAAACCCCTGAGCAGCTAATATTCTGTTATGAATTGGTAATTTCCTTTGACAATATATTCCTGTGGCTATTTACCCTCACAGTTAAAACCCATGCTTTCATTTCCTGTGACTTTTTTCCCCTAATTTGTCCTCTAGTGATGTCTAATTAGTAAAAGATAAATTTAGAATGCATTCATCACTTAGAACAATATGCAAGCTTGCAGTCCTTCTGTGAGACAGGACAGCAGTCTGGGTTGTATCTTTCTCAGGTTTAATTTAGTGTTTGTGTGTGGGTGATTTTTTTTTTTTTTTGCCCTGTGCAGTGGCTTCACCATAGATTACGTTCAAACAAACACAGTCCTTTCCTGTATCCCTTGTTGTATGTGTATCTCAGCTGCTTTCAGTAAAAATTTTCTATCTCAGGATTTTATTGCACAGGTAGTTTCTCCTTTATAAGTGTCTCTGTTTTTGACCTAGTCATAAAACATGTTTAGGGTTTGGGGCATAGTTTTTTTTTTTCTATAATTTCTTCTTTTATTGTGTCAACTAACTTTTCAGTTTCCTCAGATAATTCAGTAATGATTTATTTCTGATTTTATTGCTTTTTTTTCTCATTTTTTTCCTCAAATAGGGATCACTGATGTATTCTTTTAATTTATTTTAGCTGTTTGATTACTTGCAAGTGATTAAATACCAAATCCATTATAACTTGTAGTCAGTGGGAATACTGTTGTGTTTCTTTTTGTCTGGTTTACATTTCTCAGGTTGTTTACATTTTCTGTTTACGTGGAATTGAGTAAGTTATTGCTTATGAATTTCAGAAGAAATTCAGTATATGCTTTTTATCTTGATAAAGTAATATGTGATCTTTCTCGTGTAGAGTGTCTGAGTATTTTTGAAGGTGTCTGAATGCTTAAGAACAGCAGCTTGGGTTATGTAGCATGATAAGAAAATAAACTCTAGATTTTTATTTTTTTCCAGTTGTGTGACTAAACAGATTTTCTTTCTTTCACATGCTTTTGCAGTGTGCTAGGACAAACAAGTCAAAAGGTATTTGTCCTACAAATCAATACAACAATAGATATCTACTGTAAAAGCCTGTGGTATTGATCTTGATTTGTAATATTGACAACCAAGCCTGAATGCAGTCTGCTTGTTAACGTGGTGTACAGAATGTCCCACGGCAGTGCATGTTAATGGGGGAGAGCACAGAGGAAGAGTGGAAATTGCTGATTTTTTCAACTTTTTGGGGAGCAAACAGAAAGTGAGCGTGCTTATCAGAGTCTCTCGTGCACTGTATATTTGCACTGTTATTTAATCTTAAGACTTCTTCTGTGAATGATTCCATAAATTCATTTACATTGGAGATTTGCTTTCTGCTGTTGCTTATGTAATGGTGATCTTGCACAGTTCACCTCAATGTGAAGATACCTGGAGTGCATGAGTAATTCTTGCTTGTGTCAGCAGAGAAGAAAAATATATAGTGTATATTGGGGTGGGGTATATATGCAGTCTTTCTTTATGGACCAACTTAGAATAAGGCGCCTGCATATGTACATGTGAAATTATTGTGGTTTAAAATATGCACATGAATACAGTCTTTAGGTTCTCATTTGGTTGATTAAGCTAAGCTAGGGCTCGACAAGTGGGTTGAAAGTAGTGTAAAGGCATCTCTTTTCAGGAACTGTACCCTTTGCTGTGGTCACCTTTGTAGGTGTACTGTGCATGTTTTACCCTTAATTTTGCCATTTCTTTCATTGTACTGTGCAGTCAGGACACACAGTGGGGCTTGAGAGCATACTGCTAATGGTATTCCACAGTCATAGGCAGTGCAAATAATGCAGTAATTTATGCTTTATAAAACTCTACAAGAGAGACTGAAGTAGAGAAATTCTCAGTCTGTTAGTTATGTTTTAAAACCAACAATACATTCACGAACTTCACATTTTTAAAAGTGTTAGCATTATCACAGCACCCCTTTGCTCTTTCTCAAGACGTCAAGTCTTCCCTGTGCTTGAAGTGATTTATGTCTTTGTCCACATTGTCAACAACCGCGTGGCACTGAGGCTTCTAGGTTAAACTTAAATGTGCTGCGTTAAGTGCTGCTTCTGTCTAAGGAAACAAAGACACGTCTCTTCACTGGAAAGAGCCTTTGTTTGCTGAAGTGACAAGCCAGTGCTGTCTAGCACTGTTTGCAGAGGGTTTTAGCGAAGGATATGCCTAGTATGGCTTCTTCCCACCCACGCTGGATAAAAATCTAGACCTATTTTCCTTCCAAATTCAGGTCTTTGTTTTCAGTGCAGTTAGCTGTATTATGGTTCGCCAGGTCAGGTGCTGACATAAATGAGGATGGTGTTTTTCTCTCTCTGTCAATAAATATCAAACCAAGAACACTGAGATGACTTTCTAAGTGAATGTGTGTGCACCATGGGCTGCCTTTGCTTTGGTTCCAGGCATTATTGTTGGGTATGATGTTGAAATATATCCTGTTCTGAGACTGGATTTTCCAGTGTTGAGACTCCTAATGACAAGAACACAGGAAGCAGATACACCACAGCAAGGGCTGATGTTCAGATTTGATTCCAAAGGTTGACTCAGATCCACAAATTTCTCAGAAAACCACTTGAGAATATCAAACTGTCAATGTCATCATGGCCCCAAATTGCTAAAGTAGTCTCTGAAATAGTCTGTATGAATTAGCGTGGGTGCCACTGATAACCTGGGTGGCACTTTGAGAAATTTGTTCTTCTCTTAATAATGAAAACCATTATCTGTTTAAATAGATGTTATGTGTGTATTATGTTTTGTCTTATTAATACCTGGCTGTAAGAAATGAACAATAATAAAATGAAGAAATTTTTATTAATTCCCAGCCAACCATGATTAAAGACGCTTAGGTGAGCACTTTTCTTTTAATTGTCTGACTGATTAATTGAAAAGGAAGATTTTCAAATATTTAATTTCAGAACTCTGGATCTATTTGGATGGTTTATTGATGTTCTCAGTTGCGATCACTGTGGGAGGAGTACCAATGTGTAGGCTCTGTTGCCTGGACTTGGCCTCTGTAGTATTTGAGCATGCTGTGTTTGCTGAGGCACCACAGAATTCAAGAACAATACTGATTTGAATTTTCTTTGCCTTTAAACCCACAGCTTCCAAAGTTGTGAATTCCTATTTATCAGCCCTTAGCTGTCCCAAATCCACAGTGTACACAAAGAAGTTTCAGTGTTCCCATCCTGCACAAAGTTGGTGCGTGGTGATATTTTGTTCAGTTTGAAACCAGTCAGTGAATGTGTGAACGAGGACACTGATAAACGTGAATTTCTGTCTGCATGTCTGTGAAGCTTGCCTGGGAGTCTGTTAAGTCCTTCTGTCAGTGTCAGAATAGATGGATCCATAATTCAGATTATTTTAAAAATGAAGTAAGTGTGTGTAAAGAAAAATTTGTAAGCAAATGATTCCCCGCCTGGATTCCCTAGCCAAAATGAAAATTCATAGTAGATATATAACTTAAACATCACATCCCTCATAGCAGAAGCTACATTTACATATACTCAAAAAATAAAAGAGAACTACTTATATAAGCAAAATCCAATAGTTTACTTTACCATGAGATGAACCCATAGCCTGCATGGTAAATTAAATTTATTGCTAGCCTTTTGGCTAAAATAAAAAATTTGGTCTGAATATTTTCAACTTGGAATTTTAGATTTTATTGTTTGCTTTTGAAAAATCAGATTGTACCAGACTGCTGCCTCTAGGATGTCCAAGTACTTGACTGTTCGCTTTGATTGGAGGGTTGGATAGTGGGAATTCCAAACCCATGCACCCCTGGGGCTGGGTGTCTGTAGGTGCCACTCTTCTACCACTTCTGCATAACACTGAGCAACTTTGGACCAACTTTTCAGAAGTGGCCCTGCTTTCTTGACTCTCTGATGTGAGATACCCGGACCTTATTTGGAGGAATGCCAAGCACTCACAGGTGCAACAAAACCCAGTATTGGAAGTTTTTCAAACATGTAAATTGTCATTCAATTGTAAGTATGTCAAACACGCTGCTCCCAGGGTGCATGTTGGTCGCTCAGTTGATTGTGTTCACCTCCAGTTGATCTTGAATACTTTTCCCTTCAGAAGTTAAGGTGATGACATTTTACCTCCGAGGGCTTCTGCCTGGGTTTCTTCAATGCCTGAGAAGCCGTGAGGTGCTGGAGCGAGAAACCACCTGGCAGGGCCTGAAGCCTGCGGGTGGCTGGAATGAAGTGGTGTGCAATAAAGATGGCAAGACACCAGGGCATGTGCTGACCACCAGAGGTGAAACAAACTATTTGACATCTTCGTTCTGTGCTGTTTTACAAGGCTTCATTCAGTGGTGAGGGGAAAGATATTTGCTCATAAAATTGTTAATGGCTACTTTGTAATCCATGTCTGTATGAGACAAAGGGTGCAATGATATTAACTGGGAAAAATCCAGAGGGAGCTATTTAACGCTATGGTAAATGCGCACATAGAGAGCAGTCCGTTGGAGCAATTACAGCACAGCTTGGCCCTCTGAGAAGTCTGTGTTTCCTGAAGAAGTTCAGAAGCTATTTGCCCTGTCTGGGTTTCTTCCATTTATTCAGTGCTAATGCATTGGTCTGGTGCTTTCCTTCTTGCTGTCTTGTCTCTGTTTTTCCTTCATGCCTTTTAAAGGCATAAAAGCAGGCTTCACATCTTCTTATTTACAATGGCTAAATTATAAAGTATACAGTAGCTCGATTAAACTTTGAGAAATAAAAAAACTTACCAGAATTACGTCTCTACATACATTTGGCAATATTAATATGATTTTTATTTTTTCCACTCCCTTTCACCTTGCTGCAGGTATTAGCACATACAGAAAGTAGGTGTAGAATAGGTGTAGTATAGAGTTTCTGCTGATATTGCACAAATGTAAATTTCATGATACAAGCTGCAAGATAACAGATTGCAGGTTCGAGTCTCTCTTTATACAAGTAGCTACATTTTCTTACATCTGGTTGGGAAAGTGTGCCTTGTATTCCACATTCTCTGCACTAGAAAATCATGGAGTAACTTGTCCAGTGTTCTCTGGTACTATCAGTTATGCATCCAGCAGTTAGGTTTATAGCCCTCACAGAAAGTGAAAAGTTCCAATAGGTTATACCTGTGCTATGTCAGAGAAGATAACTTTTTTTCATTTTTAAATTGTGGTGGGTTTTGTATTAACTAAAGCAAGTTATACATTTGCTGCAAGTAAATATGCAAACCCTTTGCCATTTTCAGAAGCAGACTTTGTTCTGATGTTTTCTAAGAAGTGGTATAATGGATGAATAAAATGAACATTTCAAAATCTTTTGTTAGTGTCTGGCATTACTAACATACATAAAGAAAATTATCTATTTTATTTATAACACAGATTTGGATTAAAAACTGCATACAGGATATAGGGGAGCATAATACATTTGCTGGTTATGGAGCAGTAGAACTCCACAGATGGATGCAAATCTGAGATATTAGGTTTGGAAAACTAGAAACATTGAGTGAACTCTTGAAGCCTTTGGGAAGGGCTCCTCTGCATTGTCTCTCGTAACAGCGCTTACTGACGTCTTCAGGAACATGTGGCCCAGGTTTGTGTAGGGGGAAGGTGAGTAAGTGAGATGGAATTGAAGGCTTGGATCCATGATGTGCTATTTATCCTCTAGGTGACTGTGTAAGAAATAGCCTTTTATTTTTATTTTTTTTTTTTAAGTGCACTTTCTCTGTTTTCTATTCCCAACACTCTAGTGCAGGCAAGTATCTTTTTATGTTGTAGCAACACTTATGCTGAATGACAGATTGATAGGTTGAACAGTGTGTCTCAGAGGCATTCTTTCTATACAATTACCATCGGACTTCTTAGGTGTGTAAAATAAAACTTTCAAACTTGAAAACTTTTATTCTATGTACCCTATAACAGTACCAGGCAAGAAAAATAAAAACCAAAAAGCCATGGCAATGTAGGAGAAGGTATAGATTCATTTTTTTTCCCAATAGACTCCCAGCTACTTCTGGTGTCTCTTGGAAGAGGTCTTTAGAAATACTCCAGAGAATTTGCTTTCATAGTAGCTATGATTCTTCCAAATTGACTCATGGCAAAAAGTTAGTCTTAAAATCTTCTGTCCCATCTGCCAGCTTCTCAACATTTTACAGGAAACTCTTCCCAAGAGTGTCGTTATATTCACACTAGTGTGCTGGTTAAAAGAACTCTGGCTGTCATTGGGACACTTGCCATCTGCAATGTGGAGAGAATTACTGTCTCTAATACAGTAACTGCTGGGAACCTCAGTGGGAGATGTGGCCCCCCCTTTGTGATAGGTGATTCATTTAAAAGAAAAGCCTAGTTATTAGTCTTTAGAGCATGCAATTTGCATTTTAGACAGAATAAAATGGTTTAATGGTATTAAAGGATGAGATTATAATGATAAGGCAGGACTAAGGAAAACTTAAGGTTTTCCAGAGTGAGCTGGATTTAAGAGCAGTCAAGTTGACTTGTGAGATTGACTGCTGAGGTAGGTTTCTTTGTTCAAGAAATAAAGGGGCCAAATCCTCTCCAAACTTGTTCAGATGGTAATTTTATACTGTAAAGAAAGTCTCATAGTTTCTGGTCAACCCTGGAGGAACTGCAAAAGCAGAATCCCCTTCCTCTGATCTGTGATAGTGTCTTACGGAGGGAATTAGATTCTGTACTTTCCATCTGTTCTGTAGTGCTGTCAGCTGCCAGGCACTAACTCATCCTCCTGTTAAGAGTAGCAAATCCCTTTTTTTTGTTGCCTGTTTCTGTCCTGGATTTGAGGCTTGCTGGCTACCCAGCTGCAAGAGAGGACTGAAGGAGAAAAGCTGCCGCTGTTAGCAGTGGAAAGATCTGCAGGATGACTCGTGTGAGTGGGTACTTAAACAGCCTGGTGTCATTTTTCTGTGCAGAACTTTCGGATTGCTTCTGCTTCTCCTGATTCCTGTGCTGCCCAAGTGGTAAAAAGTAGGTAATTGCGTCATTTATCTCATGAAACTAGAACTTGCATTCTACCTTATATGTAGGATGGTTAGGTTTAATATTCCTTCAGATAGCATCCTTATCAGTTTTTTTTTTTTTTTCAGAATATGTAGGAAATTGTTATTCTCATATGTTCTTCCTGGACAATATTATATTTCCAGGTTTAGAGTGACCGAGCAGATGAACAGACTACTGGGACAATAAGACAGTATTCTCATTGTTACTGAACTTTTGTGTTGCTTGGATACTGATTTCAACTGAATACATTTGGTTCATACTTACGATTTTTAAAGAGATTTAATTAGAAACTATGACATTTGTATAACATTCCTTAGCATTGCATCCAAAAATGGTGACAATCTTTGAAGGATAAACTGGATGGTGAATTTTTACTGCTTGTTAAAAATCATTCCGAGGTTCTTCATGGTGAAATTAATCACCTTTTAACTTAAGAATAAAAGTTCTGACAAAGTGTAACAAACTTTGAAAATAGTTTCAGAGTGAGAATGCCGGAGTAACTGGTATCTGTGGCCGTCTGAAATGTTTTTCCTTATCATCATTTTGTTTTTGATGTAGAAACATGAGTGAGTTTTCTTCCATCCATCTGGTGACCGCTCAAAATATTTATACCTAGGAAATACAGCTGAGTTTGTGTTTTGATTGTGTGATTGGATTGGGGAACTCTTAAAATGCATCCATGGTATCTCTGATACATGGGTTTGTCAGGAGTCTGTTCACTGGTACAGCTGTTTAGCAGAGAGGATGATCATACAGTGCCATTTTCCTTTCCATAGTTAATTTTCTAGGCATTGAGGCAAACTAATGTAATTAATTATTGGTGAAAATTCTGAAATACAGTATTTCTTATAAAAAAGCTGAATAACCTCTTCATTTGCTTGTATTGATTTCCTCAGTTTTAAAAAATGTCTGGAAGGGGAGAGAATTGCTGCTACTTTCAGTACTATGGAGGAAATAAATAGCATAGCAGATAATAAATGTATATTGACAGCAGAAGCATAAATGTATATCACAGTGGGTGCTGAGAGGGAAATTGAAGAAGCTTTTATATTCTGGCAGTCAGTATATTATTTGCCTGCATTCTACTTCACCTGAGGGACATAAGGATTCAACCCAATTCCTTCCATGCCTTTTCCAAGTCTGTGGGGCAAGGTTGAATGAAATCATTATCCAGAAAGAGGACTTGAAATGAGAATAAGTACATGGTGGAAAGAAGCAAAAACTGCTTTGTAGGTACAGATTTTAAATCTGAAAAATGTCAAAATATCAGAATTGCTTAGATGATACTGTTATTATGGGCATGGGTTAAAGTATTTATTTGCATAGTGCTGTGAAAGTAAATCTTACATGTGGTAATTTTCTTTTTAAAAAAATGTATTTTGCCCATTGCATCACATTATTTTTGAGGTATGTTAGTCTAAAATTGCATACCACTTGAAAGTAAACAGCGGGAACATGAGCAGGCTTAAAAAACTGTGAATGGAAACCTAGAATTAATATCAATCATTCTAGTGTCTGCCGTGTCTCCAAAATGAATTTAATATAAACATACTTTTGCCCCTCACCTTGCTAGCTGGTGAGATGATGATTTTAATTTTGTACCATGTTACCATTTTTTCCATTCTGCATTTGTCTGATGTAACAGATGAGGCTTATAATTAATTACTTTCCCCCAGTATGTTCCCCAAAAAAGGTAACATGACAGGGTCATCAGTAAGTTATATCTGCAGTGTGCAGTACTTTGAATTTGTGTTTATAACAAGTAACAGTTTATTGGAGAGTAGTATTACCAAAAAGAAAAGTTTCTTAACTTTTTTAGTAATGGCAAGTGAATTATGAAGATGTGAGGGATGAATGGAATGTGATACCAATTATTTAATTCAGCTGTAATAACTTTTAGTGTGTCTTTGTACATGGAAAGTAAATCCTGGTTTCTAATTTACCTCTTTATTTAGTAACTTAGATTATGTTGTGCAAAGTAGTGTTCTTGTGAAATATTTAATGAGAAAAATGTAATTAATTAAGTAACACAGTGCGTTTATATAGCTTCTGCAGACTTTAGTAATGAACATGAACACTACATCATCTCTCCTTAGGGGGCCTTGTGAAAAAGTTTTCCCGTTGTAAGCATACAATTCCAATAATGTCAATAACATTCTGAAAGTTACCCGCAAGATAGCGTTACAGTGTGTACAAACTACTGTGAGACTCTCTTTAGTTTGATGAAGCCACCCAGGATGAATGAACATACAATATGTGTGCTCATATGAGAGTTTCATCAGAGGGTTGTGTCAAGATGACTGTGAATAAGCTAATATTACTTCTTATAGAATCATAGAATAATTTCAGTTGGAAAAGACCCTCAGGGTCATTGAGTCCAACCATAACCTAACTCTAGCACTAAACCATTTTCCTAAGGACCTCGTCTAAATGCCTTTTAAACACCTTCAGGGGTGGTGACTCCACCACATCCCTGGGCAGCCTGTTCCAATGCCTGACAGCCCTTTCTGTGAAGAATTTTTTCCTAATATCCAATCTGAACCTCCCCTGGTGCAACTTGAGGCCATTTCCTTTTGTCCTATCACCTGGAAGAACTAATTCCACTACCGAAGATATTAGGAAAAGCTATTCTAGCATTGTCTTATGCCATGTGTGCAACCTCTTGCTTAAATGATATTTAAATTCTGATAACCTTTTTTTTAATAAGCATATGTTAAATGAAAAGAATCAAGTGAATATTACATTTTAATTATGTTAAGGAATAGAAATCTAATATATTATTTATTAAGAGACAAGGAGGTTTATTTTATGTGTCTAGCTTTTCTTCCTCTGAGAACTTTTTCTTCATTATTCCTTTATTAAAGCTTCACTTGGCATGTAAGTTCCAGTAGTGCTTTGACAAAACTGCAGTACAGAAGTTGGTCTGCATTAGAAGAATTACACTGTTTTTCTGTCAATGTGCAGGCATTGAGGATGAAGAGGTCATTATATTCTCATTAAACTACTTATTATCCAAGTTCCAGTTTTAACTTTTTATTAGCCATCTAAAAAGCAAATTACTGCTCAGTGTGTTACACTAGTAGCATTAAATGAAATAAGACAATGTGGCCACGGGTGAATTTCTTTCCCAAGTGTCCTACAAGAAAATGTAGCAAAATAGTTAATAAAAAAACATGGAAATGCATTGATGAAAACCTATAAAACCAGATAGTCATGAGGGGAAAAAAAGGAGACCTGCAGGTAAGACCTTTATTTGGCCTTGGAAAAAAATACCAGCATGTGTGGTCTAGATTTTGGGAACAATAGAAAACAGTAGAAATATTTCATATAATAGCCAACTGAGAGAGGGGAAAAAGGTGTGAAAGAAGAATCCACAGTTCTGTTTATGCACCGGAGATTTTGTACAGGGCTGGAAAAAATGGAAATGATGAAAAAATAGTGACCAAGAAAACAGATGGGTACTGGGGCAGGAAAGGGAATGAAAACTAGATTAGAAAGGAATAACAGAATTATTAATTGGAAGAAAAATATGAAAAGTATTATACGAAATAGCTAGTTCATTTTTAAAATACATAGTCCCAGGAGGTGATAAGTTGCTATCTAGTACACTGACAACAATGTTGAACAATCATTGAAATGATCTTCAAATTAATGCATAATTGTGATGTCTGAAAAAAAAATCTGAATTAATTTCTTGCGCAAGAGTATTTTTGGAAACCAAAGCACTCTGGTCTGTTCACTATTGATATTGATGCATCTTAAAACTGTCAACCAAAATTTTCCAAAGTGGGATATGAAGAAAAATTCCTAGCATCATGCTTTGACATCTGATTTTACAAAAGAACTTGAGTAGGCCAATGGTTGTCTGAAGGATCTACAGAAGATACTGTGCTTTTTCTGTCACTCAAATGTGTTTCTTTGAAGTAATACTTTCTTTATGAACTTTGATTCTTGATTCAGAAAAACACTTAGAATCTTGGTCAAGGCCCAGTAGGTTTAAGGTGCATGCTTCAAACCAGGACCTGCTTCAGTGCTTGCTTGAGGCACCAAGAAAGCAGTGTTTTTCCCTTAAAAATCTCTTTGTAATAGCAAAAGAACATCTTTGCAGAGATTAAAAACCAGCTCTATTCTGAGACAAAGCTGCTTGCTGATTCGCAAAAGCAAATGTTAATGGATTTACACCCTTAATGACTGATGTACAATAGGGATAAAAAATGAGAAGAGAAATGCTGAAGTGATTGCAGTGTGATTATATCCAAATTATACTGCTCGTTTCTTTCAGAACAGAAAACAATGGCAGGCTAATGAGAGCTCTACTTTTTCTTAATACAATAAAGCTATTAACCAACTGGATCTGCAAACTTCTGTTTCTGCAGTTTGCATCTGTTCAATGGCATTATAGAGATAAAACAGTTAATTTCTATTAGCTCCTGAAGTCACATAAAAGCCTAGAAAACTACTGTGGATGCAGTTACATTTTCGGTGATGCATTACTTCATCCAGCCTTAGGTCTAAAATAATAGCATAAAGTCACTATCTGGCCATTATCTTCTTTCAGTAATATGCTGCTTTTTCAAATCCCATCATAAAATTATTTATGGATTATTTGCAGAATTCATTCCCTTCTTTATATCAGGTTTCAATAAAGATAATAGCAGTCAGGGACAAGACAACACTAAATGTCTTCATGCAACGCTGCTTTTGTGCAGTAAAATAATCTTATCACTTCTGGGAATGACACTGAGCAACTTAAATTATGGGCAGGCAAGCCTGAAGTAGAATGCAGGGTTTTATGTGTGTAAGCTTAGTAGTGATTATATTTAAGTCAGCCAGGGCTGTAATCTGAGACTGGCATTTTCTGATTAATATTTGCTGGGGTTGGGAGTGGGGGGCAGGAACAGGAACCAGGAGGTACCTTTTCCCCCAAACTGGAAAATGTCAGCATCTCATTTTGAAATATTTCATTTTTGTGTTTCTTCTTTTGTTTTAATGGGCTACTTCAAGGACCTCCAAAATGAGAAGGCAGCTTTTGACAGTGGCAAAGACTGCATCTTCATGTGTTTTCCTTTAAATAAAGCTCTGACTGTATGTAGTGCTGTCTTGCAGATCCCAGTGAACCCCAAATTCGTTACCTCACTGCTGCCTTCCTGCACTGGCAATCCTAAGTGTGGGGAAGAGTGATGGAGATCTTCTGTCAATCTTTACATATTTGTTCTGTCCACTTCTAGTGTGTGTGTGTGTATGTCTTGTGCTAATGGGAGGTTTGGGAAGCAGATGCGAGGCAGCACTCATGACACTGTGGATGTGTAGCCAGATCATCAGTAAAATTGCTGTGTGATGGATGAGACTGGCGTGCAAGTGAGAGTGAGTTGGATCAAAGCTGAGGAACTCAGAGAAGATGTTAGTTGGTAGAGGGAATTGACCAAGATCTGTCAGGCATGATATCAGCTGCTGTGGCTGAGCACTGAGCCTCTGTCACCTGTGTTGTGAGCCTGGGCATGTGGTGGCTCCTGCCTGCAACGGGGTTGCAGAAGTAGCAGCCACCACTGGCTCCATTTCTGTTTGGCCAGCTGGCCTGTGTTACTGGACTTGGTCAGAGCTGTACCTTTCCAACAGGGTACAAGGTCTTGCACTTATTTATTTATTCATTTTTTTATGTGGTTTGCTTTAATGTGAGAAAGGTAATTACCTTTCTTCAGATAGTTAAGACCTACAACCTGAGTACTGATACTATGGGAGATAAAAGAACATGAATTACTCTTTGTTATCTAAATCCCTGTGAAGCAGCTATAGGCAGGAACAAATGTTGGGTTTTTTTGAGTCTCTTTAGGAGTTTGTTGTTCAAGTTCTTGTTAGTTTTTCTCCTAAGTATACACTGTGTTGGATTTGTTCAGTCATTCTCCCTAGCCTTTCACCAAGAGCTATATATAACGTAGTAATAAAGGCACTGTATTCCATGACCACATTGACACAAAGGAACAACTCATGTGTGTTCATGACAGTCAGAATGTGTTGTATACTGCCGTTCATTAGGGAGAAAATTACAGCGTGCCAGTACTTCACATCAAAAGAATGTGTTTAAAAATAGGAAGTGGTTCTAGAGAATGTCCAGGCTCACAAATAACAGACATGCTGCAGTTTATCTCTGTTTCCTAAAGAAACACCCCCTGAATGGTGAACTGAACTTTGGTCGAGATAGTGGGGTGTTAGGATTCAGAATAACTGATGCCGAGTTGTTGGAAACACCAGGAAAGGTAATGATTATTTTGTGTTGGTGATCCTCCCGAATGTGTTGGTGAGATCTGTTTTGTTTGTTCTTAAAGACCATCATTGCCATTACAGTAAGTCCAAAAGCAGTACTCAAGTATTCCTGAATTTGTTTTAAGCCATAAGATACCTCTCAGTGATACAAGCCTTGTAAAATAGGAGTGATTAGTTTTCCAGACCTCATCAGTAATTCAGATCTTGATTACAGTTCTTTTAGTCTTTATGTAAGAAATTCAGAAGAGGTAAAGAGATTAAGAATAGTTCTTCATTTTTATAAACGAATCTAAACTGTTAGGTAATAGTTTGATTTCAAAATTTCACTGATTTGTTCCACTGTCATGGATTATGCAGATTGAAAATGTTAGGCCCTCAAAACAAATATACTGAGTCAATACATGTATTTAGTATGTGTGATATTTCAGAACTTTATTACTTTGGTATAAAGGCCCTGCATATTTTCTTTTGAATTGCTTCCATTGCAATCACGGTGATAGCAAATGGATACTTTGTTAGCTGTTCGGTGGCGGGAAGCAGAAGAAAAACGATTTTTTTTCTCTGTCAGCAGCAGAGGCCTCGTGCATCTGGTAACATGGGTACAGATGTATATGATCAGGAGGTCACACAGGCTGAAGCACTGGGCAAAGTTATTAGGCAAGGAAATAATGTTACATACCTTGGCTTCTGTGGACTTACGTCCCCTAGCAGGGACCATTCCACGGCTTTATAATTCTCTTGATAGACCTGCATTTGACTTTAACTAGATAAACATAAATTGAACTTAATGGTAGGATTTATCTGACATTTGTGGCAGTATCATGTGTTCTGACCAGACAGGCAGTAGAAAAGGAAAGTGGGGCCTGTGTGAAAAATAACCAGGGGAAGAATAACTGTGGCTGGTGGTGACAGAGAGAGAGGGATGTGTCCTTGGTGCAGCTCTGGGACATGCTTGGCCATTGGGATGTTTTGTGAAGCTTTTTGTCATGAAGATGCTCAGTCCTAGTAGGTATCTCAAAAGGGAAAAACTGCTGCGACAGAAATAATTAATTCATTTGAAATTTTCAGTCTGGAAGTTACCTCTTGCTAGCTGATCTGGGAATTTCTTAATTGGACTTCTAGTAATATTCAATTTTTCAGTGTATGCAAGGTGATAACACCTATTATTTTCCTTTTGTTCCAGATCAGAGTGTAAGTGGTGTTGCACAGTTGAAAGTTTCATAGTTGGAGAAAAGATAAGTACTTATCTGAAATGGGGAAAAATACCATGCTGCATATAGAAAATGGCTTGTCTTTTTTTAGGAATGACAAAAATAACAAGAGTAAATTTTGAACCACATTCATACACTTGCAAATGCAGTGTAGATATGGAAGAAATATTTCAAATGGGATGATTTACTCTTTGCAAAACCAGCACAAGGCATCTAAGTCACCTATTTATTGGGGCTCACTATGAACCAGTAATGGGACGTAGCTGTGAAGAAGGGAAAGTGTAGGATATGCCAGGCAAGGTATTTCCAGTAGGTATAAAGTTGTTAATACTATTGTATTAGGTCACTGATGGGAATACTTCTGTAATTTTACCTGTAGTTTTTGCCTCTGTTGTCCAAGAAGCGTGAATTTAAACTGGTAGGTAAAAGTAAAGGCTATGAGCTGATAATAGCCAAGGAGAGACAGTTTTATGAGAGATTTGGAAGAACTTGGTTTGTTTAGCCTAGGACAATAAAAACTTAGGTTGTAGTCTCCAAAAATGTTGAAGGGGTAAACATCAGGGAGGGATAAGAATTAGTTAAGCTTAGGGATGATGTTGGCACTAAATCAAAATGGTATAAACTGACCCTCAATAAACTTATCCTGGAAATCAGGGGAGTGTTTCTAATTCTCAGAGGAGCACGACTTCAGACTGCTACTAGGTTCAAAGGTGCAGGACAAAAGAGAACTATGCTAAAAGTGGGCTTTACTTGGTTGGTGGATGCTATCAGATGATGTCTGTGATGGCGCAGGAGCTTTCCTGCAGTTTTGCTTTTGTTCCTGTGCACATATTCAGATTGTTGTTTCACTGAAGAGAACCGAAAGGATTATCTGGAGTACTTTGCTTATCACCCTGGAGTGTTTTCATAGAAGATCATTATTTCTATTCCAAGCCATTGAGGAAATAGTTGATAGTTCCTTTTCTTAAATGATTGTGATAAATATATTTTCAATTGGTGAGGTAAGCCTCATTGGTATGCCAACTTTTAGAGTGAAATTTAGCAAGCTGAAATACTCAAGCTAGTGCAAGCTCTTCAAGGCTTGTGAGTTATGCCTCTATTCTGGCTTCGCCAACAGCAGTGGTGACAATAAAGGTGTATGAGAACATGCAAGAAGCAGTAGCAGCCTAGGAGGAGAGGCAAGGATGGAGCACTAAGTGATGACAGGGAGGTGATGCATCCTTGGCTGTTCTGGGCAAGGACAGATGAGGTGGGCAGCATCAGCAGGCAATGATGCAGCTTTATGTGGCCGGGAGAGGCAACAGGGAAGTCAAGGGTGGGAGGTGAGAACAAAGGGCAAAAAGCTGAGAACCCAAGGCTGGTAGGACAGTCCTGTGAGAGGTGTAAAGAGGTACACCGGAAGAGGAGAAAGTAGTAGCAGTGTCACATCCCAAAAAGCAAGGTGAACAATGGAGTGCATTTGCTTCCTAGTGCACTTGAAGTTGACTATAGAGAAGGATTTTGGGAGGATGATATAGTTGATTACAGCAAAGTTGTTCTGTTCTGGTATATGGATTTGTTGTGTCTGCTGAAAAGGTGGGAAGTACATGTGGATTTCTGACTTTTGAACTACTTTCTGCAATGCTTTCTTCTCTAGATAATTTTTTTCTAAACTTTTTTTTACTGCATCCTATCTCAAGTCTTAGTTGGACTCCCTAATCTAGTAGAGGAATAGTTGACTTGCTTACCATGTGGACCTTGTAATGAGAAACTTTACTATAAAATCTGTGGTGGAGGCATGAAGTTCTCTCTACAGTCTTGTGTTATTCAGGAAATCTCTGTTTAATATGTATTTTGTTCTTCTTAGGCTGTACGTCTGTGCTACGGACACAGTCATCATGCATCCATAGCTGTTTGAGATGGCTGTGCTGTGGGCAGTCAAAACTTCCCATGGCCATGTGCTGGCCCAAAATTATACAAGTTGCCTCTGGGCAGTCTGGAAAGCCCATCCCCGGTTCCCATGGGCTCTCAAACCTCTATAAAAATAGCAGATACGGCTGGCTATGGCAGTTGTACTGTGTTGATTACTTTCAACAAGGTATTATTTCAGGGGAAACAAAACAAAACTACAAACAACCACTATAAACAACAACAACAACCAAAAAACAAACAAAACAACAACAACAAAAACCCCACAAACCAGAGTGGCTGGTATATGCAGTCCAAAACAAATCCAGAGTTTCAAGTAGTATAGTCTGATGTTTCCCTTTTTCTGTTCTTGAATGCTTTGCCTGGTTTCCCTTAGCATATCTAAGAAAAAGCAACTTTTGTGTAAGGTAGTGACAACTTCTAAACAAAAAAGAAACTTTTAAGCCTTTCCTTTTATTTGGGCTCCCCAGTTGTGTTCTTTGTCTCTTACCCCAATGTGGAGAGTTTGAGAAACCAAACTATAATGCAGAAGTGGTAGCAATTCTATTTCTTATTGAGGAATAATGCCAGAAAAACAGCACATTGTGTTTTGGCTTCTTATGAATGCGGTAAATCCTTGAAGAAATTCCATAGATTATAAGGATGTATATGTACCTATATCTGTATATAGAAACCTTCTGAAAGGGACCTACTGAAAATGCCTTTTTTTTTTTTTTTCTTTTTCCCCCATGCATCACTTTTAGGTGTAAGGCCTTTAATAGATTTTGCTGAATTAATTTTTGAGGGTTCCTGTGTATTAATTGTTCTGCCTCTCACTCATGAGTAATGATCTTCCTTTTAATAATATACAAAAGTGACAATAGTTGGAAAAGGACTATGCTAGTCTTTCAGATGCTGATATATAAATTAGAATGTGTTCTGATAATTATTGACAAAATGCTGGAAAGATTAAACTGCTTTTAAATGTACAAAAGTGAAGAGGAAAGGAGAAGGGGAAACAGTGTGATAGTCTGTACAAACTTATTTTTAATATATGAGGTTAAATCAAGAGTAAATATTATGTTCTGTATTCTTTTACAGATCAGCTGAACAATGTGTGGATCCACACAGATTGTGTTGTCAGCAGTATGCGTGTGAGCTTTTTATAAGGATGAGGTTATCTAAGGTTATTACCTTATTTAAACAGATAAACTATCAAGTTTGAAGATAGTGTTGTGGTTTTTTTTAATTCTGTGACGCTATCAAATCACTTTGGTTAACAACTGGTTCCTTAAGCTTATATAAGAATGTGAATGAATTATGTAATATAATGATTTTTCCAGCTTCACAATGCAGAGGTTATTACTCTTCCTACCACAACTATCTCTCTGCCATATTACTCTTCAGGAGTTACATTAGAGTGAGCCTTTAGGACAGACTCCAGGAAATAAGCGAACAATAATTGACTCTCAGTATGTTGGAAGCAATTGACAGCTGAATGCCAGTCTTCTCCGCCTATTAACAAGAATGCCTTAAAAGGTGATGGAATGTTTCCTGCTGCCTTTGTCTGTGTAACTGTTAGCTGTGGTTAGAAGTTTATCTAGCAATATGAGTGCAAAAAATTGCTGTATAAATATCTATTGAACAGTGTGCAGTTATGTAACTTGGCACTTAAGGGCTGTGATAAAGGAGAGTGTTGATGATGTAAAGAATCTGTGCAGTGGGTGCCTAGCATTACCCAAATGTTGTTAAAGATTGCCACTTCTCCTCTAATGAAAGGTAACATATGAGGCCTAATATGAGGCCTATCAAGTGCAGATGGAACTTTTTTTTTTTTTTTTTTTTTAGCGTTTCATTAAAAAATGACACTGCTGAGAAGACCTTGGAAAGTTTAGTCTGGGGCATTCTGTCTGTTGATTCTGGGCGAAGAATGCCGTCTGCAGAATCCTTAATCTTGCCTATTAGAACAGCTGTGTCATGCCAGCAGTGCTCAGATGCTGGTGGACAAGTTTTACTCTCAGCTTGCAAGATCTGATGTGCTTGGCTTTCTCTAAGGAAATCTCCTAAAAGCTGTTTCAGAGCAGGCTGCTTTTCTGTTGTACTAAGGAAACTGCATCTGTAAGCTCCTTTCCCCAATATTGTCCAGCAAAAAAGATTAAGATGCACAACCTTGTCTTTAAGTTGCTTTTATAATCTTCTCTAGATTAACTGTAAGGGAGTGGGGGAAAACAGAAATAAAAAGGATGTGACATTGAGATGATTATTAGGTCAAAGCATTGTAGAGGGGACTGAAAGAGCAGCTGCTGCAAAGCAAAAACTTCACAGACTCCCGCCCAACCAACCAATGAACAACAACAAGACCACACCAAAAACCTCACCAAAAAATCAAGGCAGGATTTATCTATCTATCTATTTGAACTCAGTTACTCTACACTCTGTGTACTGACTGCAGCTCTCATTGCTGTTCCTTAGGCGGGGAGGGAGATGTTCTTTTTGCTTCCATGAATAATGGATATTGAAAATCTCTTTTTGAAGATGCTTCGTTTAGCATTCTTTCCTCCATGTGGGACAATCATCTAGATGTGTGGGCAGGGTCTAACAAATTTCTGTAGGCTTGTATTTAATATCTAAGCTTCCACTGACGAGCTGTGTTTCCAGAATGCAATTAAAAAAGTTAAATGAAAGAATGAAAGATATGTTAAATGAAATAGAAGTAAACAACTTTGAACTAGTAAGGCAAAAGAGAAAAACTGTTTTTCACTAGAAAAAACAGGCAGGGTCAAGACACAATGAAAGAGAAGGATCAGGGATGCCAGGAAACAAGACTATTTCTGATCACAGTGGCCAGAATCATAACACAAGCCAGCTCTTCACCTGGCATCAGGTCACGTTGGCAAGATGCAGAGACCCTGCACATCTTGCCAGCCCTCACATGACACTCACAAGCACACTCCTGACTGGCAGATAGCAGTGAATATCAGTGGCAGATACCTGGAACCTGGGGATTAGAGCATTATTTCTGTATTTATATAAGCGCCTCTCCTCCAGTGCTTCTGAAGCATGTAAGAAAGGAAAAATGTCTGCACATTGTCTTTACATCTCAGCAAGAGGGACAGAGCCATGTAGGACCTGGGGTTTTCCTTCATGAGAGAAAGAGATACTGCTGTAATTTCCTAGCTTTCATTGTGACTTGAAATTTGAGTTCTGGCTGGATTCAGAGGAACTGAGGGCAGAGTCCCCAGAGAATCTGCATGCCTTGCTGCGAAGCCAGACTGTTGGCAGAACAAGCCCATGTGGCACCATGCTTGGTTGGTGGTCTGGCAGAGCCACAGACAGAAAAAGGCAGAGAATGGCAGGAAGGCTGCCAGCCTGGCAGCTTCACTTGCATCGGGGGGAGCAAGGGGCTCGGAAGGTCTGGGAGTCCATTTGGTCTGGGGAAGGAGGGAGGCAGTTCAGCTGGTGTGCAGTTGGGAACCAAGACCCTTGGGCATCTCAAGGCAGAAAGGGTGGGAAGTTTCTTCAGCTTTCCCAAGGGAAATGGCGAGTTTTTCAAGTAAAATCAAAGTTTTCATGTGCTGTGATTATTTATTATTATTAAGGTAGGAAGGAAGGAATTTTTCATGATGAGAATGGTCAAACACTGGCCCAGGTTGCCCAGAGAGGTAGTGGATGGCCCATCCCTGGAGACATTCAAGGCCAGGCTGCAAGGGGCTCTGAGCAACCTGATCTAGTTGAAGATGTCCCTGCTCATTGCAGGGGGGTTGGACTGAATGACCTTTGAAGGTCCCTTCCAACCCAAACTATTATGTGATTCTATTATTATTATTTTAGGACCACATTTTCCCCTAAGCAAAAATAAAACTGGATTTTATTGGAAAATTCCTGACCTGATAGTTGCATGTTTTGATAGTTTGAAAAAGAATTGTGTGTTTGTGTCCATCAGCTTTGGGAGGAGGTGAATATGCAATGAAAGTGTTTTTCTTTTATGCATCCCTTTGATCTTTTAATCTTTCTGGCCCACATCACCTCCAACTGCATGTTTGTTCCACCTGATATGCAGATTTGAGACTTCTGGGATTGAGTTGTATCTCTGCTGTGCCTTGTGTGGTGAGACTTTGAATCAGAACCCCTAATTATTGAACAAAATAATCTTTGAGAGTGTTTTGGGTAGTGTCTGAAAAGTAAATATGTAAGAGGCTTTTACATTTTCTAGAAAACATCTCAGAACTTCATCACAGGTTGCAATGTATTGAAGCTTTTATTTTTTTCATCGTAGGCAAAACATGTCAGTGACTTTGGGAGATTTCAGTGGTCATGAGAAAAAACCCCACAAGGCAGTTTTTTGAGCTTTGCTGCTTTATCAAAAGTAGTTTCAGTATTTCCAGTGATGTATCAGTGAGAACATGGGGGAGGCAGAAGAGTAATGATGAGACAGGACTTTTTCAGAATATTATTAGAGGTAGATGGGAATTCTGGAGCAAAATAATTTTGAAAGTCAGAGATTAAATAAAATCTGTATGTGTACAAAAATTCTTATTAGAGCATAGAAGATCTGGTTTGTATGCTCAGGTATGTGTTTAACTTGTGCCAATTTTGTGCCTTTGAAATACACAGATAAAATAACAAATACCTTAGGAGTAGCATGATTCTCTCACGAAAAGCTACCAAACCTTGAGCCTGGAGATTTTTACTAGCTGAGCTAACTTGAGTGAGCTTCATGTTGTCCATTAAATGATTTTCTTTATGCATCAGTTTTTGTTTTCTTTTTTTTTGAAGTTGGATGTACAACACAGTGAATGCATGTATGTGAGAATCAGGGCATGTATAAATAAGAATGCTTCTGGTTTAATTGCTTAATGAGTTTCAGTAGTACAAGAGACAATTCCGAATGGGCAAATTAACCTCTAACAATTTTTGAAATAAGAATTGATGGATTCCTGGTAAGAACTCAGTTGCTAGATTATTTTTTTAACACAGCTTTTCTTACAGTTGTGCAGCTTGATTGAGCCAGCAGAAGAAGCTTTTTCAGTTGATTCTTCTTACGTGTAATTGTATTTTCTGTGAAAGTATAATTGGAAATGGATTATTTTTGAGAAGTTGTTGACAAAGTAAATAAAGCTTCAACAAAGTATGTGGAAAATGTTCCTGTTTTCACTATAAAATATAAAAGACCTGGCTATGCTGTAGTAAACAACATAAATAAACATTAACTACAGATGTAGAAAGAAAAATATTGTATAATGTAAAAAAATTATATGCAGCATGCAAATATTTGATATGGCATGTAAATTTGTCAAAGTGGAGAGGAGATAAGAAATCTTGTATTAGCCCTACTAAAGTAAATGCAGGTGGAGGAAGATGAGATTTTGTGTATACAAGGCCGCCTTTGTTTTCCTGTTTTATCTCATCCTTACCTCATGTTCTTCACCAGTCATAGCTACATCACAGTACATTTGTGTAATGTCTGTGTATATTGGTCAGTTTTTTCAGCATGTTCAACTACCAGCAAATGTTCCTTCAGGTATATTTCAAAAAAATATTTCCTAAAACACCTTAACCAAATCTGTTAATAATTTTGCAGGCATGTTGCAGGTGGTGTGGTGTTTGTTTGTTTGTTTTTAAATTCTTCCCTTACTCTCTGCCTGTGCAGGAGCAAAGCCCTTCTGGAGATCTGTTAAAATGATGAAACCTGAGTCTTCTGGAAAGCTTTGTCTCATTTCAGTTTGAAAGCTCAGACACCATGACCATCCTAAAAAAAGTTGGCCTTTGCATAAATGAACAAGGTTAATTATACATGGAGTGAATATTAAAAATGTTTTATGTATTGTCTTTCACAAACTATGTAATAACCAGAAATAAAACTGAAATGCTCTTAAAATCCTCTAAGACAGTTTTCCTCAGCATATTTTGGCTCTTGCTTTAAGTGGAATAGTAGGTGTAGGATTTTTAGTCTGTAATTTTGGTGTTACCTTTCAAAAAACTACCTTTGTTTTCATTATGGTAGTTGGTACTTGGCAAGATCTTTTCAACTCTCATCACATAAAAAAAAATAAACAATAAATCGAAGCAGACAGCAGGAAAGAAAACTTCAGAGTTGTACATCTTGTTTCATACCTTATGGCTTCTACAACTTCGTATGCATGTGCTAAATGGGAAGGAAGGTTGCCTGTGACCTTTACCTGGATTTCAAATGACAACTTTTCTGGTATGGTTTTTCTGGATTTAGCTCTATGACCATGGCATGACTATACTTTTAGAAATTTTTTTTTGTATTTTGATGAATTATTATACAGTGTAGTCCAGTAAAGTTTGTAGTATTCTAGGATAACCTTTGACTTATTTTAGAGGCACTTTTTAAAAGGATGGTACTACTGTTATAAAACTATAATTTAATTAGTGAAGATGTTAACTATGAAAGCATATAAATCCATGTAGGGTTCACAATGAAAATCTGGGGAATTTTCCTTCTCTTGGCAATTATTTTCTGCTCATCTATCAGTAGCAGATGTTAAAACTAGGTGGACCAGACCATTTTTAGCTTTAGCTCTTAATTTTTGGGAAAGATTTTCAGTATTATTTGCTTAGAGTGATACTCTGAAATTGATATGAATTTTTAATATGCCTGGTCATGAAACTTGGTCTTGTAGCACTATTTCATAAGACAAATGATATTTCTAACCCAAGAAGAGTGAACTGAAATTCATATGTATAACCAACTAAGTCAAAACTTTAACACAGACTTACATGGGATTTGCCTCTTCCAATATTTTATTACATTCCATATTTTTAAGAGTAATCACTTTGGGGAAAAAAACCCATCTTTTTGCTTGGAAATTGAATAGCCATTAAGTATATGCTCCTTAATTTTTCCATATTGTATGCATGCCTTTCTGGGTGTACAATTATGCTGACAGTAAGGTGTTTATTGCAGTATAATGTATTCCTAAAGTACCAGACAAAAATGGCATTATTATATTTTTATATAATTTTCTTACTGTAGATAATTATATTAAAGTAATTACATTACCTTAATGATGTGAGCAGGGTTGTACTATTTGACACGAAAGCCACCGCAACGTTTATGGCAGCTTTACAAGTTACACATAGTTATGTATGGTCATCAGGGTAAAAGGAATGATTTCATTGTACAAAGTAAAAAAATCATTCTAATCTCTGATGCTATAACTTTGTGCTTCATGACCCACTGGTTCTTTCATTTTTACACCCTTGCCTAGTACCATCTTGATCCTGCAGAGATTTAAGGGTGCTGAACTTTAACACGAGGGACTTCTGTAGTGCTGCTCAAACTTCATGCATCTAAATGCCTTTTAAACCTTTGCAGGAACCTTTATTGGAAGGTGCTGCAGGACTCTCTTCTTTCAGCATTCTTGATTAAAGCTGTACACTTCCACTTACTGCAAGTTGCGAGTCGTTAGAAGTTAATAATTAAAATAGCTTTTTTTTGGGCCATCTAAGTTATGCAGGCCTAATAGGAGTAACCATGCCATTGTCAATCTTGTTCTTCTCCTGCATCAAGGTATATAATCTCCTCACTGTTTTGTACATAGCTCTGTAATGGTATGTTAGATGAGCAGCCCCTTTAAGAGGGAATGGTGTTGTGATTGGCCATCGAAAGGAAATAATGTGTCACTCAGCACTATACATATTCCTACTTTACTGAAGGTCTTTGTTCAGGTGGAAAAAATGTTGATAAACTAAAGATGTGTTTGTAATATACGTTAGGGATGCCCTGAATATCAGCACTATATTATAGTGACTCTTTCCAGTATATGAATTTGATTCTGTGACATAAAATTATATTAGTATTACATATTTCCTTTATTTTTTTTTCCCCTTTTCCCTTAATAGTCATCTGATTTCAAATTCCTATTCTAAAATTCATTGCATTTCATAAGAAATCTCTCAGCCGACTTCTAAGCAAAAAGGTTTTTGGCAAGTGGTGTCTGACAGGATCAGATATCTGTAGTATTTAGCAATGTTCCCCCTCCCCCGCCCCAATTTAATTGTTCGGAGGAAAAATAGGGCCACAAAACAGCAACCTGAATGCAAATATAGTGAAAAACTAGTCATCTTACATTCTTTGCATATACCAAGTTACTAATTGCATTATTGCTTTTAATTGCTGCTTGTGTCCAGTTTAATTCCTAGAAATTACTTTTTTTTTTTTTTTTTTGGTCCAATCTACAGATAAGCAGCAGAGCTAGTGAGAGTAATGCTTAAATGTTCTTCTTGACTATATCTAATTACAATTAGGCTGCACCTACATAATTTTCTGTTCATCAATTTTCATTTACAACATTTTGCAGCACTTATATGAATGTTTTTATCACCAGAAGCCATCTGCCTTTCTTTTATTCTTAACGTGAACATCCAGGCCCATGTTTTGTCTTGTTTTCTTCCCATTTTGCCTTGTAGAGGGCATAGGACTGTATCCAAAGCCTGCAGTGAGTGTTCAGCATCTGAATGTATTTGTGTCAAGCGGCTGCAGTGATAACGGGCTGCGGATGATGCAGTCTGCATCGTTAAGTCTTCAGGGAGCCTTGCTCTGATAAACCAAGCTTCATTCCTCTGCCGCATTTGAAAGAACAAAGGCAGCAGAAATGAGCAATGTTTTAGTCCCAGATTAGGTAAGAGAGATGCACAACGTATGAAAGAGCTTTTTGGTCCATGACTAAACAGGCAATTTTTCATGCGTGTCATCTGTTTAAGAAAATTAATGTTAATATTTTGGAAAGTTTCTTACCTCTCCCAACTCCTGACAACTTTAATCTGGGTTCAGTAACAGCCCAATTACTATTACAAGGTTTAACAAATAGTATTAACAGCAATTATTTATGTAAACTAAAAGTCTGCAATCTGTGAAATATTTAAGTGATCTCTACAATTTCAACTTGTACAATATGATACTTAACTCCTTCCTTACTGCACTGGAATCAACAATGTTACTGGTGTGAACATCAGGACATTGAAGGGCATTGAAGATGTGGTGTTGCAACAGTGTTGCTTTATTTGTTAATGAAGCTGTAAGAGGTGAAGTCTTTACCCTGCTTTCCTTTTCTGGTGGTTCGAATGTGCTAGGAATTCCTGTTGCTTTTTGTCTTTTTCTACCAAGAAGCAGATAGAGCTTGTATAATAAAGAAACATAATGAAAATCTCTCTAACTTTAAATAATGAGCTACTAGAGTGTGGATAGCATTGGGTCTGAAGTTCTTTTGTTTTTTCTTTTGCTTCTCTGCTGAGTATTGTCTCTAATTGCTGCCAGCAAGGCTTGGCGGCTTCTGGCTGTAGCTGTGGAGGTTACGCAGTTTCTCAGAGTGTGGGTACAGTTGGTATGTTAAGTGTTAAGAGATTTTGACCTTTTCTGATGTTCCCTATTTGAATAAAATTTGATGGTGTGCAGACAGAGTATTTTTGTTCCAGAGCCTTATCTGTGAAAAGCGAGTCTCAGGTTCTGGATGGGGATTGGTAACACAGAGCACTATTTGGCACTACCACAAGCTTTGCCTCAGTACTTCTCCAAAGTAGTCTCTCTTCTTTCCTCTTCTAGAGCGTTCAGAGCCCAGTTGAGTTCAGAGCCTAATACTGCCTGCTTGCAGCTTAGCGTAATATAGACCTTGTTGGCAGGAGCTGGGTGTGGGGAGCTTAGTGTGCATTTATCAAATACTGTCTTGTTTTGGTTTGAGCTCCTTGAATGTGAGGTTTGCCACAACGTATGGAGACGTCGGTGTTCATTTTTTGTAGTTCTTGGTGGTGTGAAGAAGCTCAGAGCTACCTAAAAAACTTTGCAGTTACCCTTTGTAAGCAGGGTGTTTTGTTGCATCAGCAGAAAAGATGAATTTAAAAGACTTAATTTCTGAACAGGTATTAAGAAAATGCAGTTTTTGGAAACTTTACTCCTGGTGCTTTAGCAAAAAATATTTTTTTTTTCTTTTTTGTCTCATTTTGTTGTAAACATTTATTTTGCTAGCAGAATCACATCAAGCAAACTGTACCTGTGGTGAAAGCTATAGCGACTATAGACTTTCAGAGCTGGATTTCAGTTTCAAGAAATAAATCTTGAAACAGTAGGTATAAAACTGCTTGATGAATATCTATGTTTTTCATGGTTGCCCTTCAACATTGTCCAATTGGGTTTTTTATATCTGATTTTTTTTTTGCTTGTAAATTTCTTTATACGGATACTATGAAAATTAAGAATAGAATTTATATAAACCAGTATTGTTTTTCCTCATGTGTTATATTTATAAACTGGTTTTGTTTAATGTTCACTAGCATTTTATCTTAATTATGCCCAGACTGCTGTATCAACTCGGTGAACTAGCAAAAGTAGGAAAATCTACTTTTAGGTTGGTTCATGTTGTTACAACTAAGTGAAATTTATCCCATGGTGCTCCTTAGCAAAAATGTTACACAAACACTTGTTACTATTAAGCTGATGAAAGTGCAGAATTCCATTAAATATTTGCTAAAATTCTGTTGTATGGTCAAAAGTGTAGCACAGGTAATGAACAGTTGACTATTTTGATAGACTTCATCCTCTACAAATCTTGCCATAACTTTAGTATCTATGAGATGAAATTTTGTTGCAAACTTCACTCTGTCATCTCCTAATGAAATTCCAAGTGTCAACATAACCAGCTCTACGCTTACAGCATGTTCCTTGCTTAAGAAGCGAGTGAATTCTGTTCCTGTACTATTTTTGTGAAATTGCCATGCTAATACAATGGAGATGGAAAGGAGCAGTGGAATCTGAACATATTTGTTTATGTATCTGTTGGGATAAAGGAGAATATAGGCTGTGATATACATTGGCAGAAATCAGCACAACAGAACAACATTGAGTTAGTTTGGGGTCCTGGGTGGTAGTTCTCATTCCTAACGGATCAAATCTCTTACATCTATGTCTGCTTTTCTTGAAAAAATAAAGCATGTAGCCAGTAAAAGGAAGATGATTGTGCTGTTACTTCTGATTTGGACCATTGTTTTCTACATCATGTTCTACTTAACTTGTTTTGATCAGTGTGCCGGGGGTGGAGTATGGAAAGTCTGCAGGGTTACATTCATCTAAGTGAAACTTCAAAAAATTGTTAATGACAACTTGATAGCTAAAAAAAAAAAAAAAGATGCAGATGCCCTGAGTATATCCCCTTTTGCAGTACTTATCTTCAAAAAGAATACTATTTCTTTCTGAAGAAATATTAATACAAATTCTTATTAGGGTATTTGATCAACAATGAAATGTATGAAAAAAAGCCAAGATCAGTTATTATCTCATATTATGCGGTAAATAAAAACCATAGTTGTGGTGTGGGTTTTTTTATCATAGATTTTAAAGAAAGTTAACAATGTGACGGATATCTAGTTGCCACTTCAGTGGATATATTTTTTTAGTTATTAGCTGAAACTCTGTGTTCAATTGCTCTTTCTCTGCTTTCCGGCTTCTGATATTTGTTGCTTTCAAAGCCTGTATCCAGAGGGCACAACAGCATCATGATGAACAATAACACAGCAAAAGATAGTATAACATATTTTGAGGTGTCATAGACCATATGGCCAGGAGGAACTATTGCAATTTTGTTGGATAACCTTCAGGTTAGCACGGAACATAAACCATCACTGACTAAACTCCATTCCGAATTGCCTGTAGTCTTTGAAGTGAACACAACCAAAGTCGCTGATCTGAGTATTTTGTCCTAATTCTGATAACTGAGCCTATATAAGGTTATATATACATATGAAATAGGGATAAACATTTAGACTGAAATTGTTCTTGATATTATTTGATGTATGTGCTCTTTAACTTCAGAATCTCTGAACAGTGAAGCCCTATGGAAGTCATTTCCATGTTCATGAACTCTATTTTTCCTTTCTTTGTATTTACTTGGAACTGCTTTTGTGATTGCTTACTGCTTTTAGTGTGTTTTTTCAAGGCATGGTATGCTATTTTGAGAGTCATCTAACTGCATAGCATAGGAAATGAAAAACTCTGAGCACAGATTTTGGACAGTTGTGACACGTCATTTTTCTAATGATAAGGAAACTAGAAGGATGGAGTTGTTTTGATTCTTGAAGGCAGCTGTAATCTTTTCTCACCTTTCCTTGTAAGCAACATCTCTGTTGTGGAGAAAGTGAAATTCAGAGTAAGACAAGTGGTGGCAATATGGATTTAAGTGAATCAAGCTTTGGAGGATGGGAGATGCTAAGGATCAGGGCAGGAGGGGGAAGGGATGAGATCTGCAGTCCCTGTGGATTGTTGGTCCTGTGTTTCTATAGCATGTTTTTCCTGCTTCTTAGTGCTGCCACATGCTTTTTGCCTTCTTTTTCTAATTTCAAGCTTTTTGTGAGTGGTATGTATTCTGCACATCAGTTTTCCAAACTGGAAAGGCACCTCTATGTTTCCAGATTAAACAATGGATAAAGTGTTAAGAATATGTCTAGGCTCTTAAATGAAATATGACTCTGTATTACACATAAAATAGTTTTTCATATTTAAATCCTATATATCAAGTCATTTAGAAATTCAGAAGTGAAGAAGAGAGAATTGTTTAAGTACTCAATATGGTGCCTTTCAAAGTAGAAGTGGTAGAATCCATATTATCTCATTAATAAGCTTTAAAGGCAAGCTAATAATTGATTCTGTGCCAAGTGATGTGAACAAGGGTTGTTTAAAATTGATTGCAATGGACTCCAGTGTTTGCTCGTGATTTGATGAAGATTACTCCACAAGAAGGTTCTATCTTCTGCAACAAAATATAATATGTATTAAAAATAAATTAGCCATCGTATGGCTAACATCTTGAAACAAAAGATAAATGCAAACTAGATATAGCATTTCCTTTTCTACCTGTCATGAATTATCTGTGAAAAGTACATCACATTTAAATATGAAGAGTGTCTTGTTATGGCCATCTTAATTTTCTACTTTTTTCCTCTTCCCCTTAGAGTTTATGCGTTTACCTCATTCTATGGGAAGACAAACTGAATAAGGTGCTGTGTATCATTTATCAATGACCACGTATTTCAGATTTCAGTTTAAGTTAGATGATCAAAACAGAGCTTGTATGGATCCGTAGAAGGGTTAAATCAGACTGAGGGGCTTAGTAAAGTGTTGGCAGATGAAAGGTAACAAAGACACAACTGGGAGACTGTTTATGATTCAGAGCATGTACTTTCATGTGTAAAGTCTCCAAATAGAGGAGATTTTGTCTGGAAATATTCTTTAGATTTTCCTAGTTAGTTTACTAAAGAAGACTATCTAATACATAGAAACCAATAAAAGGGCAAATAAGAATTATTGGAAAAGTAGTGGAAAACTATACAGAAAAACAGTTATTGGGGTAAGACTGATTTGCTGTTATTACTACCTCAGTATGGGGTTAATGAAAGAAGTTCATGTAAGGATATGAAACAACTGTTGTAATGACAGAACTTCAAATGCAGACAAAGTGCCTGAATTATGAAAGGCAATCTGGTAAGGCTTTAAGGACTTTTCTCTCTTGATAACTACACTATTCATGTTAAAATGCTTTGCGTGAACATCCCTTAGTATGTTTCCATTCTAGAAAAAGACTTGGATGAATTAAGCGAAATAATGAAACATACGGTGAAGGCTGGTCAGATGCTATCCTTGATATGTTGTATGTAAGGTGAAGATGCATGGAATGTTACTGCGTTGTAAACTTAAAAATAGTAATCTTTGCTGCAGATGTAGTAGAGCTGGAGGTGTCTTGAACATAAAGAAAAATAAGATGCTTTCATGAACCCCAGATCTCACTATGGTGGCTTAGTTGGTGACCGGCACCAACTGAGTTGCTTGCTCGGTAAGTACTGCACGGTTAGATGATATATTGCATTTGTAAAGTCAGGGAAAGTCCTCTTTAGTGAATGGTATTATCACTGGAATTTGCAAAAAGTAAAGTTAAGAATATCTTTTAAACCTTATTTTTCTAATTAAAAAAAAAAAAAAAAAATCCTTTTGTTAGACTTTCTTGAACTTCCCTTTCTCTTTTTTTGTTTGTGATTTCCAGGCCTGGCTTGTAACCAACATTTTATGCTAGGTTACCCTATCGTGATGCTCTGTATTCTTAATATCTTTTCTTCATTACCTATTTATCAAATGACTATGAGAATGTAATCTTTGCGGAAAGACATACTACTGTGTATCTGAAAAGCTATTATGAGTAGCTACTAACATAAACATTGACAATGTTTAGGAGAAAAAAAAATCTTTCCCATATCCTGAATTGTGGGTGCTACCCACATGTCTTGTGTCAGGGCACATGGTGTCTGATAAAAACAAAAGATGTTTTCTCTTCTCTTTGGAGGCGTACTAAGATCCACAGGTGAAAGACTTGTGTAAGACTTTTATTATAAAACATAATTATTAAATTAGTATGGTTTAGGTATACTAAGAATGCATAGATATACTTAAAATATCTGTTAGATATATCCTACAGGACATCAGAAAGGATTTAGTTTGACAATGAGATGAGTATATGGAAGAGATGCTGTTTTTTCATGAATCAGCATATCAGTTTCTAGGCTTGTTCTTAAGTGTAATGGCTTCTACTTGGTGACTCATTTGTGGAATTATACAAATGTCCTGAAAATGACCCTCTTGAAAGTCACATTCTTTGTCAAATGCTGAGCAATAAAGCAACTGATTTAATTCACATATTAATTTTATGAAATTTTCACATTCTTGATTACTCCATTTTCATTCCAGAACTGAAGAGCTAGAAGGCACTTCAGTAAGAGCTGAGGATATAGTGTCCATCTGCCATGTATGTAGATGATTTTTGTGCATCTCCCTAAACAGAAAATGTATAATCTTTTGAGAGGGAGGGCAGTAGGAAACAAAGGATTTTTTCCAAAATGACCGGTGGATTTAGGAACACAAAATGAAGTCCTTTAGATACTTACAAAAATCTGCTCTTCAGTGCCAATGTCAGACTTTGGTTGAGATTTAGAAAAAGCTGGGAGGGTGGGAAGTCAGTAATACTTTCAACCTTCTGCTCTTGGAAGTAATAATCTATTGCAGTAATCATAGGGGAAGGGAGAGGAAAGTAACTGTAAATCCCTTACAGCTGCTAATCCCATCTTTGTTAAATTTATATTAAATGCCTGTGGAATCTTAACACAGTTTTACTTTGTGCCATTTGGAAGACCAAATGCTAATTCCAATCAGTATTTTTTAGGGGGAGATGTATATATTGATGTTAAGGCAAATGATGTTAAATGCATAGCAGCTTCTGTTTAGTCACAACATTTTCACAGAGTCAGCCTGGAGTTCCTAATTGTCTTTGTGCTAGCAAAGAGCAATTACTCTTGTCCCTCGTAGAGATACGCTCTTGTGCCTGTGTGCACTAGAGGAAGGAAGCCAAAAGTAAGGGATGGTAAAGATCAGTCATCTACACAAATTAATATTCCTTTTAGAGAGAAGAAAGAGCCTTAATAAAATATATTTGTTACTGTTATTCTAATATTTAGACCAGATAGTACACTAATTTAGCTTTAATTACAGTTGATGAATTTCTTCTGTCTTGAGCACATGAAATGTTGGGAAAATTGTTATCCTGAAGCACCTTTGTTAAATAAGCAGAAACATATTAATCAGCCCTTATATTTATCTTAACTGAAGGTAATAGCATTTTCCCTTGTTTTGGGGCTAGTTTGTTGTAGCTTTGGAGGATGCAGGCTACAAAGGAGTTAAAGATTTTCTTTTCCAGATATTATTCACTTTAATGAGGAATCAAAATTCTTAGCCTGCTAACTACTTTTTAGCCATTTTTATTAAGATTTTCACTTTAAATGTCATAGTACCTGTAAGTCCTCTAGGTCCCAAAGCACTTTACAGATTTCTATTTCTAATATACACTACAAATGAAAAACGTATTGTTTTATTTTTTCTTTCAGCAGCACCAATTTAACGTGAAATCATGTATTCACAGGCATGTTCTAACAGACAGGTCTTCTGATATGATCTCTTAATTCTTAATTGTACCATCAGTGCTTGAAGAATCCCATGAAAGATACTTTCTTAATTTCCAGTAAACTGTTTAATTTGCCATCAGAACTAGGGGGCAGAAGTCAGAGCATGGCTATGGCCCTGTGCTGCCAGAGGGGTTGGTTACCCTCTGGTCCTATCATGCTGTGTAGATTTACTCTCACAGATATAAAAGCATTCAGGTAATTGAGTGTTGGAGCATTCACTTCGTGCATGTGATTAACTAGATTTCAATCTGATTATTTCATTATTTGTTAACACAATCTATGCTATTCCATTGCATGGTAGCTAGTTTTCGTATTAAAAATGGCCAAGTCAGCGACAAAATCTTAGAACAGCTGTGTGGTTGATATTTTAGCTAGACAAAGGCCATTACCTTGACATTTGAAAATTCAAGTTATGTCATGTGTACCCTATCAAAGTCAATGCAGGATATATTTCAGATAAATTTATCTCATTTTTGTAACATCCCTATCTCTGATAGTTTGCAAAAGTATAATAATAAACTATTAACACAGCTCAACCTATTTGTAAATATATGTAAGGACTGCAATTTCAAAGTTTAAATTTACTGTTAACTTTTTATCAATAACTAAACATGGAACTGGAATTCTTTGAATTCAGTAAAAATGTTGATCCCTTTATATTTGCATCAGCTACCTCACTTTTATTTCTCTGCTGTGTACATGTACTTGCAAAGTAATATATATTATTTTGCTGTGTCATCTTCTTTTTAAGAGCGAGACTGGTGATATGAAGAGAGTTGATTTTCTATTTGTGTTCATCTTGAAGAGGAAAGAATCCTGATTCTCTTCCTTCCTATACTAGTATGATAAGCACAAAGAACCAGTGTGTACTTGGTAGCATGAAGTGAGTTTAAAACATGCAGCACTGCATATTAGTATCAGAATTGTATAATATATTTTCAGTAGCTGTTCAGTCATGGCCTTTTCTGAAAGGTATTTAGGTTTTTAATTGCATAGCCTACATTTCAGCAGTTTATGTTGTGGGACCAATGCCCTCTTCAGTCGCCTACAAGACTTCTGGCAATTATAGCTATTATGTACATGGGAAATCTATATGCAATATATCTGTTTATTAAACTTCTACCTTCTTTGGAATTTATATGCAATGTATCTGTTTATTAAACTTCTAACTTCTTTGGAAGGTGTCATTGCAGAGATGTAAAGTGATTCTCAGAGTGATACCTGAGGTTCTCTAGCGGTCTCTTTGTGGTCCCTGGGAACGTCTGATTAAGGCTATTAGAGAGTAAGTAGGAATAAGAGATTAATAACGTAGGATTACAGCACTTGGCAAAAGATCATGGATTGATTAGAGTATATCGAATTTGCTACTAAAGCCTGGCCATTGCTCAGAGCTTTGACAACTGACTGTCTTTCTCAGTTTCTCCATCTTGTAGATATACATAATAGTATTGCCTTCAACTCTAAAGCCACTTTTAAGAATTATATATTTTTTTTAAGTGCATGGCAGGTTAGAAAGTTTATGCAAGTATTCCTTATTTAATATTAGAACATTACTTTAAGATTGTTTTTAATGGAGAACACTTTTGCATATAAATTATCAGTGCAATTCTCCACTCTGCTGTTTCAGGTGAACAGCAAAAGACAAATATTTTAGATTGGAAGGGTTAAATATATTTTATACAGATGGGGATGAGATGCATATCCACCCATCACGGCTTTATCTCTTTTAGTATCTGAATGATATTGAATTTGACTTAATGCTTGTTCTCTACCTCTTTGTATTAGCTTCATTTTTTAAGGTCTTGACACTGCTTTTATGTAGGTTTTCCTTTGACAGAGCAGAATATGGACATCTGTCTGTTTCATTGTTAAAAATAATTTTGGATGGATTTTTTTTTCCTGGAATAAACTGCAACACATGAATATTGGGTACTATGGAAGGAAAATTTAATAGCTAACAGTTAATATTTCTTGGTTAATATTATCTTTTTTCACTGTACCCTCCAAGCTAGTCTGTCATGCATTTGTTAGTACAGATAGAATTTCCATAATCATCTACCTGGTTTGCATTTAAAATGAATTTAGATTTTATGAAAGGCTTCAAGAAATGCTCCTCAGTGACAGATGTCTCTCTGAGCATACTGCAGTGTACATGGGATATTTTTGTCCGTTTTATGTGCTACAGTTCTTCGACTGAGAGACCACATGTATGAATGAGAACTAATTCTCATGCTGGTTCATGTTGTGTTTTTTTTTGTTTGTTTGGTTGTTTTTTTAAATTTTTTTATTTATTTTAGCTGCTTGAAGATATTGGCATCTCAGCTAAGGTTACTATCAGGAGTACTAATTGAAATTTCACTATAGCAATTATTTTTAGGTTGTCCCCAGCAATGAGAAAGACTTCATAGAATCATAGAATAGTTTGGGTTGGAAGGGACATTAGAGATCATCTAGTCCCAATGCCATGGGCAGGGCCACCTTCCACTAGACCAGGTTGCTCAAAGCCCCATCCAACCTGGACTTGAACACTGCCAGGGATGGGGCATCCACAGCTTCCCTGGGCAGCCTGTTCCACTGCATCACCACCCTCATGGTGAAGGGTTTCTTATATCTAATATAAATCTACTCTCAGTCTAAAGCCATTATCTCTTGTGCTATCACTACAGACCCTTGTAAAAAGCCCCTCTCCATCTTTCCTGTAGGCCCTCTTCAGGTACTAGAAGGCTGCAACAAGGTCTCCCTGGAGCCTTTTCTTCTCCAGGCTGAACAACTCCGACTCCCTCAGTCTGTCCTCACAGGAGATGTGCCCTATCCCTGTGATCATCTTCATTGCCTCTCTGGACTCTATCAAACAGACCCATGTCTTTCTTATGTTGGGGGCCCTAGAGCCCTTCCTTGTTTTTTTTTTTTTTTTCTGAATTTTAAATGAAACATTTTAGCTTTAATGAACCCACTTCTGAAGAAACTGGTTTCATCAGAAACTGTAAACTTTATGAGGTCCTTGTGTTGCTTAGACCTTCCAACAGTCAAATAACAACTCAAAACAGGATAAATGCATCTACGCTATGTTGTTTTTTTAGGTAAATATTTGATTTTTTTTGTAGTCCTAAAGTGTGCCTTGTAGAGCAAAAAAATACCGTCTGAGAGAAGGATGCTGAGGGTATCATGGCCAGAAGCAGGATGGCCGCCTTCAGAAGTGAGCACAAGGAGGCAGCAGGGCTGTCATTTGACTGCTCTCATCTCACTGGCTGTTGCATGGCTGTTCCATCAAACCTTCATTTGAACAGCCAGATGTAGCCATTGTGTGTGGAGGTGTGTAGTGGCATATGCTTAGTCTAGTGGGGTAAGCACCATATAAACTGATTCAGTCAGTCAGTAACCCAGGGTGGGGCCTACTTAAGATGCCCTGAAGATAAAAGCTACAGAAACATTTGGATGTTTGGGTGTACATTCTCAAAAATCTGTATTTGCTGAGCTCCAGTGCATCTCGGCTTTGCTCTCTTCTGTGGAAGGAGCCGTAAAGGTTCCCTGGAGAATGAGATGGATTAATGCTTCTCAGCTCTGATCAGAGGTCTAATCACTCATTTCATTGCTAAGCAAAGAGAGAGTATTTTTAAATTGCACTCTCAAATTTTGTGCTCTATTCTGTGTGCTCGATTGTACTTTACACTCATCTTCAAAAGTACTAATGTATGCACCACCAGCAGGTGTCATTTTGTACCTGGTATCTTGGATGGCCACAATGTAGAAGTTGTTGTGCTCTTCTATCTCTCCACATGGTGTAATACATCCACAACTCTACTGGAGTTAGAAGTTGGAAAATAATAGCTTTCATTTCTGACTGATACTCAGCACATGAAAATAACTATAATACATCACCATAGAAACAGAACAACTTCATACCTTATTATTTGCATGTAACTTCATGCAACAGCATACAGTCACTTTTTAAAATACTAGCCGTTTAAAGTTAATGACAGTTTTATGGGTATCTGTTGGAATCTTAATTATCCCTGTTGTTGTGTTTCTCTTTTTACAAAAAGACAGGAACTTTAATAACTGTGCCCAAGTAAATAACGATGTTGCTTCATTTTAAAAACAAAAGAACCCTGCCCCTTCCCAGCTCTAAGCTGCTGATACTTATTACAGCATGTTTTAATGTGCTGTTGTATGCTACTTTTTACTGTTTATATCTATGGGGTTAAATATTTACTTTAAATCTTCTTGGCGGACACAGAGTTCCTTGCAGTCAACACACATCTTTACCAAATAAAAATCCGCATTTTGATTTGCAAAGTAGAGCCTGAACAGTGTTGGTTTTCCATGTAATGTCTAGTGAAAGGAAAGCTTCGCACTCTCACAGTTCAGCACTGAAATTGAATACATAATTTATGAACTGACAAGCAAGCTTATAATGTCTAATAGAATTTTATTTCTTATTTGTATGCCTTATGCATGTCTGTAGCTACAGAGGACAGAGAATGTACTATTTAGTTGGCGTTTTATATATATACTGCTTTTCCATGAGACTAATAATAATTTTGTACTTCAGCATTCTAGTATCATCTTTGAAATCTTTTATGCATATTAATTACGTAAAGATTCCTGTGAAGAATAATAATATTTAGAAAGAAAGGGGATATTTTGAATCTAGTGTTTATCCTGCATTCTTTTTTTTTTTTTCAGTCAATTGCTTTTGTTTCTATAGAGCCATAACAAATGTCATACTTGCTGATATTATCTGTTCCCCCCACTGTTTTAAAAAATGACTGTGGGGAATATTAAGTAAATGCTGTTCTGCAGTCAATGCTCTGTTTAGATTGAATATGCAAGATTTATGCATTACACTCTCAAGGTTTATTTGTATATAATACTGTATGGGTGCCTCTTACATAACCTTGGAAAACATGTAATAGTATTAGACCAAGGTGGGCAATCAAAAACATGAACAGTAAGGGTTCATGAATCTATCATGCCAGACAGAAGAGATTCAGGATTTTTTCCCTGGGTAATGCATCCTATGAGCTACACATCTCGATTTTTTATTTTAATATGTGGCGAAGAAATAGACTAAAATGTTCAAGCTAGCAATTGGGCAGTTTGAACCCTCTAAGAAAGTTTGATATAATGAAAAGTGTTATATCTTGGGATTTCAATATTCTTAACAAAAAATATTTCTCATGTTATTGGTATGTGAGTAGACCTGAAAGAACTTTTTCCAGTTGCAGTTTGTAGCAAAGGAGAAGCAGCAATTGCAGTTATTCAATAAGCAAATTGAAGGATTTGAGAAGAAAAAAAGCTATGCTAAGTACTTCTATCTCAAAACAGTGGATGTAATTGTTTTGCCACCAATCTTGCTGCTGAAATTGTTCTCTTACCTCAGGTTTGCAAACTCAATTACAGATTCAGCCAAGTATCCCACAGCAGAAAAGTGCTAATTGTGACATCAAAATTATTCATGCGGCTTTTTAATTGTTGAACAATATTAAATATGAAGACATAGATTTCATTTCTGCATGAAATTAAACAACAGAAATCTCAAAGATCATTTGCAATTGAAACTGATTTATTTTGCAGTTTTTAAGTAGTAAATCATATGTTGTATATGTTCCATTCAGACTATCGATCTCCTGGAAGAGGAATACTAATGCTGTTGTGCAAATTGCTAGGAAAATCAATCCATTCAGGCATACCGAAGCCAAAATTAAGCAGAGGGAGGTATCATAGAGAACTTATTTTATGAGGTAAATGAGAACATTCTGGCTGATTAGTGCAGGAAAATTTAAGGCCAATAGGAAATTTAATTGCTCTGAGAGGAATAATACATCAGGGAGGGAAAAAATAGAATTGTAGATGCTCAGGAACTTTTTGTTGTATGAACATATACATTGGATAAAACAAAATGTAGGTGGAAATCTAAATTTCCTAACCATTGTAATGGCTAGCCTTCCTGTTTAGATTTGTGTAAGAGAAATCAGATGCATTTAAGATGGAGGGAATTAAAGGGAATAATATGATTTTATATCTACAATATCAGGGGATTTATTCATTCACCCAGGAAATTCCTTGTAGAGTCTCTTCCTACATCACAAACTTTTCCATTCTAGGAACTACATTTTTTTTTTTTTTTTAATGTTGCATGGTAGAAAGATTGTTTGCTTTGTCATAGATTTTCAGTGCTTCATGCAGGTCTTTTGATTCCCCATGCTGAATACTACTAGTTTTGCTTCACAGTTGTTTTAAAGGTGATATTTCAAAAGGCACTTGGGTAATTAATCATTTAGGAACTTCATGTCACACAAGATTTTGCAACCCAGCTGTCTGAGGCAATGACTTCTGCTCTGACAAAAAGTAAACAAGTGACTTGTGGGTGGCACTGCTCAAAGCTCCTCTGCAAGTTCAGGAGAAGGGGTGTAGGACTCTCTGTAAGACCCAAGAGGCAGGTCTTGGTGCTTCTGCTGTCAGGTAGGCAATTCACCTGGGGACTTTTACAAATCTAGGGCAGCTCTACTCTGCATTGGATTGTCACTGGAAGCTGTCAGAACAGCTGAAAAGCCTCTGATAAAAGCATAAAATAATACCAGTGAAAGGAATGGAACCTATCAGGAGCTGGCTCACTGAATCTGAGCCAAGCAGGGTGCTATGGATAGTCTGAGTTCCTGGGATTTTGCAAATAAACCCATCATAGATTGGTGACAGAAACATGACAGATTTACATGCTTCTAAACAGACTTAGTAATAGATCTGCAATAAAGTGTCATTATTTTAATGTAATTCCCTGCACAGAATGATTGAGAGCCTTTATTAGCTTTGTATCACAAAGCCCCAAAGCTAAAGATTGTCAGAATGAAGGAAAAAAATGAGTTTAATTATGCTTTATCCTTTGTATACGTCATTGTGCTTTCTTCTAGGACTTAGTTGTCCAAGTAAATTGAGAGATGTGAAACTGACTGACATCTGAGGTTTTGGTAAGTTATGGATAGCCTTGTTGGCCCTGTTGTGGCCTTACTTACAATAGTGCCATCTTTAAAAATTATTTTGTGAATTTACACAGACAGCAGTGTTACAATGTGTGGAAGTAACATATTCTTATCCCAATATTAGGGATAAGGAACCAAGACAGTTTTTGCTGTCATCAGAAAGGAGAAAATATTTAGTCCATTACCTCAGCCAGAAAGCCATCACTTCTTTGTATGTGCATTGCCTGTTCCAGCTAGTTATAATATTTGAATAGTTGATGGGCATTCACTCACTTTTCCTGTGATACAGCATTTGTAAAATAGAACGAATTCCATTTGTCCTGTTACTGTATCTCAGTAGTGAATGAAAACAGCATCAAGCTGCTGAAGGATAGCTGTGGTGTCCCTATGGATGGCAGCTGTGCTGCTTGTCTGCTGGGGATGCTGCTTGGTCAGGACTGAAAGGCAGCTTTTAGCTCATCCTGGGGAAGGGGCTTCTACTGCCAAGTTACGAGTTCTTTTTGCTCACATCTGGCTGAAGGACAAGTTGATACTGTGAGTTTATACTGTATGCTTTATTTTGAGGACTGAGTGGAATTACTATTTTTTTCCCCACTGTTTTGCTTGCAGAGGGAAGAAAAGTAAGAAAATAAGAAAAGCTAGGCTGAATCTCTTATTTCTTATATTTGGGTGAATAGGGCTATGTTAATTTAGTCCTAAAAATAACGCCCCTTTATTTCACGAGATATTTCAATTACTATTAGTATTATAAAAGTTCTTAGTGTGTATGCATGTGTATTTGTATACAATGTGTTTATAGAGTGTTAGCCCTTAGAGACATTTATCATACTTCACATCCCTGTTATGTTATACACTGCACAGATGCGTAACAAAAATACAGGTCTTGCTACGTGTTTGTCCCAAGCATAAAGCAAGATGGATTCTAGAGGCAGGTGAGATGTAGGCAAGCACACAGCAAAGGGACACATACACACACACACACACACACACGCACGCACAAAATTATCTTTGTGATCCCCTCACTGATTGCTGTGCCTGTCCAAAGAAGGAGCAAACACTACAGTGGGAGATTAATTTTTCGGCATGAATGTCTGCCACCTTTCAAGAGCAGTATGATCAAAGCTAATTTTGAAGAAAGGCAACATTTACAGGAGTCTGTTTTAATTTAACTGGGCCATCTGATTTTGCATTCGTTACATAAGGATACCGTTAACTTTATGAGAATAATTCTAATGCTTGTTATTGAAATAGCTACTTGCTTTCTGGGAGAAATCTTTAATGTCTGGCAACACTGCTGCCCCTCTAAGACAAACTGTCAATTTGAAAATTGTATATAATGCAAACAAACAAATGTCATTATTTTATTATTAATGATGACTTAGCCTTCAAATATAGTGGCAGATCAGTCTTTATTTAGAAGTTGCTTCAGGGTCTCCTTTTCTTTGCCCAAACAATTGCATAGCAAACCTCGAGCAACAACAGCCTCTGGTCCCTCTAAATCTGTGTTCTGATGGTGGCAGCAGAAAGTGCTGTATCAGGATGACATGTGAGCCTGGGCTCGTGGTTGTTGCACTGGGCTGATACTCTCTACCTATATACCACCCTGTGAAAAATTCCAGAAGTTAACTATAGACTCTGTGTTTAAAAACAAATAAGCCCCCCAAAACACAAACACAACAAACAAACCCAACCAAGCAAAAACAAACCCTGCAAAACAAACAAAATCCACAAATGAGTAGAAGTGGGAGAATTTCCTTCTGTCTATTGTAAACTTTGCAAGGTTTTCTTCAAATTCTTCCCCCTCTTCCCCTTATTTCCAGTACCTTTGATCTATCATGGTTTATGTGCTTTCCTCTTCCTGTTTGGACAAGCTTCCAGGTTTTAACAGTTGATGTTTTATCTCAGATTATCTCCTTTAATTTTCTGTTGAGCTGAGAAGGTCTTTATCTGTTTGTTTGGTTTTCCTTTAAGGCTATGGTAGGCAGTTTTATCTGGTCATCTAGTACAGTCGTTTTTGAACAGCCTGTGGGCTGATTGCAGTCTTACTTCCTTTTTGAACCACTTTTGGGTTTTGTTCATTAATTTTGACTACATATCATTTCTACATCATATCCTTTATTGAAATTGAGTATCATTATGCTGAATTTATTGGTGTTCTCCATTATTTTTTTCAGTATTAATTCTATTTGTGTTGTGATTACTCTTAAAGATCAGTCCTTTCACTTAAAATTTGATCTGAGCCCTCTGCTCCACCAGAAGCCTGAAGACCATCTCTTCTTGGGGGTCCTAAGACTAGTTTTTTAGCAACTAGTCACTGCATCCAAAAATTGTGTTGCTGCATCTTGTCCTTATGTGCCATTAGTCCAGACTGCATATGGGTAGTTGAAACTTGTCGTGTCTCAGATAACATCTCATGATCAAAACCGTTGCTCTTTTCAGGGGGTTTGTCTTATGCTCCCAACTAAATTAGAACAATGAGAGATGAGAGTGATCATGATGTAAAAGATGCCTGTGCTTTGAGTACGTTTCTCACATGGTTCTTTTGCATCAACTATTCATGCAAAAGAAGATGAGTTAGCTCTGTAATTGTACTGAAGGACAGGTTTGGCCTAATAGTAACGGTTTTTCATAAATCTGAACTATCTGAATATTTAAAGGGTATTCCTTTTTAATAAATCTTGAAACTTTGATGAATTCAAGTGGTTCCTTTAACCTATGCCAACATCACTTGTTCTGATTCAATATATGTGCATTTTTTTAAACAAACCACATAATTGCTTCTTTTTATTGCTGCCCTATGCTGATATCTTCTGATATTGAAATAGCGATTGTTGCTTTTCCATATCACTAATTCCAGCATTTTAGTTAATGCTTTTTATTATTAGCAAGGGAAATAGCAAGGGAATAGAATTTGTTTTGTTTGTTCTAAGTTATATAATGAAATGGATGTATATTTCTATGAAGTGAAGTCATTGTTCTGAAGCAGAATAATCAACTAGAAGACAAAGAAAGTATCCCTCAGAAAGTACAATTAATTCTCAGCATACAGTAGGGTTTTCTCTGAAAAGCAGAAATGTGAATGTATAGGAATATAAGTATTAAAATATTGGTCCTTTTTAGATTAGGTAAGGGGTGAGGGAGTTACATGTATCTTCTGTATAGTTTTCAACTTATCATGTTTGAGTTGGTTATGGTTTCTTGACGAGGCTAGAGAAAAAAAATGAATTTGCCTTCTATTTTTTACCTTCATCTACCTAGAAAAAAATATTGCACAATTCAGAATATTTAAAACTGTCAGAGGATTTTTTTTTTTCCCTACAGTCAATATTACAAATGATTGAATTACACAGTGTCCTGTTTTACAAGTGAGATACAACTGTATTTCAATACATCTATGCTTCACAGTTTTTAAGATGCAGCTTTAAAGTTTAGTTCATTGTGTTTATTACTTGGAAATAATACGTAATATAGAGGCCTTACAACTGGGCTATCCTGAAGAGTGAAAATTTTATTTCCAGTAATAGTGTCTTGGAAATTACATTATGAATGAGAGCACTTTATTAAGGTGATTTTGCCAGATTTAGTAAGAGATTTTTTTTTGCTATGCTGTGTCTGAAATCATATATGGAAACCACTTAAAGCCTAGATTAACTCTGTTCATAGAACAACACTGTCATAGTAAATGTTTCTTATTTATTCCTTTGATCTCAAATTGCTTAATAGAAAATAGGAAGAGCCCCTGTAATGTGAATGTGAAAACAAAGATGCAGAGAAGGGACATGATCTTGTGAGAATATTGGACTCTGAATACTTTAATAGAGTGAAAGTTTATATATTGACTTGTCTATCCATTGTCTCCCATCAGAGCTGTTCTGTTCCCATCTGTGGCCAGACACAGCCCAGACTCAGCAAAACTTTTTGGCTAACTTCCCATGTATTTGAAACAATGTAAACACTGAACAGCTAAATGCTTTTTTGAATCTAGGTCTCTGGAGGCAGCTTCTTTATTTCAGAATGCTTCAAAAGAATTCTGTATATTACAAGACGATTACTCTCTGGAGGGATCGGTTGAATGCTGAAGACAAATCAGCTCTCTGGGCTACTGGCTGGACTATTTGGTTGGCATATTGAACTCCTGCTGATTGTTACACGCGTATTAGAAGAGACAAATTATTTTTGTGATGTTATTGTTGCTCAGTTTGTTGCTTGACTAACACAGACGTTTGCCTAAATGATTTTTTAATTGATTTTAAGTGTATCCAATTGTCCAAGCAGAGTCTACATAATTCCACAAACAGTCCACTGTCTTGTAGGGAGTAAGGTCCACATAAAAGAGGGTTTAGTCTCCTAATAACTTTTAAATGAATGAATCTGCTACTTCAGTAATGAGAAGAGAGGTTCTGACATTGCAATCTTGAAGTCTAGGACCCAACCATCAGCCATCCTCCATCCAGATGACATATTATGACTTTCTTGTAAGTTGGTCTGCTGGATATCAGGGCATTTCCCCTTGGGTCTGTAGATGAGGAACCACTGTTGTACTGTCTTCCGAAGAACCAGCATTATTTCCTCAGTTCTTTCATGTACTGCTTTTAAAATCTTGTTTATAATATGCTTCACTTTTCAGAGATACTTGCAATTTTAATTCATGCTTGGCCTCTCTGTTTAAATGTTCTCCTTTATCTTTGCCATTTTTTTGGCTTATGAATAGTGTTTTGATTTCTAAGGGTGGTCTGTTGTTTGGCAGTTAGTATTAACAGTTCAATGTTAAATTTGCATAATAGAAAGAATGACTTAAGCACTTTCATTTCAAGCAAGAGGAGATCTGATTTCTTCTGAGAGTAGAAGAATGTAAAAGAAAATGGTCTATCATGCTTTTATTGGTTCAGCGTCTTCTTGCGATTAATAAGAGTGTACCTATAATTGTGCATTTTCTATAATAGAGGACACAGCTTTTCATGAGAATATCGCTATGCTTAAAAGTCTGGAGGCATTACTCCAATCTCCTTTTTGCTGAAAGAAGGCAATGATTTTTTTTTTTTTTAAAAAAGGAAAAAGAATCTTTTAAAAATTAAAATTTTACCTTTTAAACTTCATTTTTCCCCCTCCAACAAACCAATAAGCCTTTTATTGAATTTCAGCAACTCTCAAGTGCTAAATTTATCAAATGACTGTTTAGATAATTTCCTGCTTTTGTGGCTTTCTGCAAAAAATGTATAAATTATTTCTCCGTGATCTTTTATTATGCTGAGCCCTGGGAGTTATTACTAAGCATGCTTGAAAGTCTTCCACAACTTGCTTAATTCTGCATACCTCCTGTTTTGTGATTGGATTGGACAAGACAGCAAACACACAAATATTCTCTCCTTCCTGTGTTTTCTTGTTCTGCTACCCTCACTTTTCTTCCTTCCATGCATTGTAAAAGCCTCTTGATAGTGTTGTCTTGGAGGATCCTTGGTCATGGGTTGGTCTGTAGCATCTTCAGTTTGGGGCCTGGGATGTGTGATTATTTTGCTAAACTGTGTTGGGACAGATAGTGGAAGTGATGCGATAGTGGTGACATGGCCACGTATTGTAAAGCTTCCAGCTATTGTGGCTATTTTGCACCATTGGATTATATTGTGCTTCTACTTTCTGCTGTACCCTTTGTCTCATAGTCCTTTAGTTTGAAGAATATCTATGTCCTTTATATCCTCTTCAACCAGTGAGAAGTTCGTTAATCTTGCACCTGTGTTTCCCATGTGAGTGAGTCAACAAGGGCAGATTTGCAGATTTTTCTTTGAACATTTTTCCTTAGTGGACTACTTTATTTTGGTTAAAATATAAAAGGGATTCTTTGAACTAGGGCAGTCTGAAATGTAACAAACTCCAAGGAAAGTACCACGAGTGATGAATTGCTGTCATTTTTGGGACCATTTTGGATTCCATCTAATTAAGTGGTTGTAGGCACAGATTTGTAATGGGGCAATTTTGGAACTTGTAGATACTGCTTGAGCTTTAAATAGTGAGTGTTGTAGGAAGCAAGGTGGAAGGCTGTGGGAGCAGTACTTTCTGTATGTCTGGATGTTAGTTCCTTTAATCTTAGAAGTCCATCCATTATTCTAGTGGTAGACAGTGAGAAAGGGAATAGGAAAACTAATGTGGAGGAATTGTTCTTAATGTCAATTATTTGCCACAATAATATAGCTGATGAGAACTAATGCACAGAATTCTACAGAGAGACAACTGACTGATCCACAGAACCAGGACTGGGAAAACTGGATATGTTTGTGCCAGCTTTGCCACAGCATTCCTGCCCACCCAGAGCCTCAGCCTTGATTGGCAATGCCTGTTCTACAGCTATCAGAGGAACTGAGTGTCAGTGTGAATTTGGTCACTGGTCTCTCTGTAGGGACTGTAAGGCCTTGTCAATAATGTAGACAGCTGTAGTGCTGTTGTTTTGAGATGTGAACATTATCTCTGTGAAGAGCAGTTCCCTTGATTTTTTTGTTTTATTATTATTCTTTTTCTTCTCCTCATGGCCCATAAGATAGCTTTCAGAAGATAAGGATTGATTACTATCTCTAGTGACTAGTTTAGATAGGACTGAACATTTATGGTTTTGTTTCTTCCAAAACACTCTGTATTTTTAATGCCTTCTCTCTTGGTCAGGCAGAAAGGAGGGCTGTCATTAATGAGTTATTACAGTGAAGCTGGCCGCAGGACTGATTGTCACCAGGCTCATTTCTGGTGTGCAGTGGCAGAGGCATGTGTATCTTGATGAAATGGAAATGAGGATTTGGCTTTGTAAAGAGTGTCTTTGGGGTGACCTAGAGATTTTGTTAGAGAAAGATACATCAATAGATTAAGTGGCCCTTTGGGACTTGTGTCTCACCACTCTTCATTCACTGTGGAAGGGTCTCCCAGCCTCTGACTGCAACTCAGTTGGTCCATGTCTCCTCAAGCAGTTACAAAAAAACAAGACTCAGGTTTACAGGAGTTTATAACACAACATGGAGAAAGCTGGATTTTGAAATCAGGTCTTATTCATAAGATTTTCAGTCTTTGAAATGAACACCGGAAGTGATAGGCAGCTGTAAGTTGGGAAGTTTGGAGGTGAATAGTGCAAGCAGGTCATGGTACTTGTGCAGAGGATTCTTTCAGCCTCCAGCAGTTTGTAGCTTGTGGAGTCAGAGGTGATGTCCTGCTCTTTAACACTGTGTGTGTAACCACATGGCAGTGCAGCTCTGCTGGAAGTTCTGTCGCTCTGTGGAAGGACAAGCCCTCTGGCATTTCACAGTGGATGGAGCTGCTGACAGACTTGAAGTCCAACGTCAGTTCACAGAATAGACTTGCCACTCACCTAAATACTACACGCAGCAACAGTGAGATTCAGTGTCTTTCCCTTCTGAAAATGCTTCATTTCCACTCTTGAAGTGGTCATGTGAAGGTGATGGTCCCCCTTTTAACTTATTAATGGACTACGGCTGTGAAAGATAGTCCATTATTTTTGCTAGTATCAGCTCAAGTGTTTTTGTTGGGGTTTTTTTTCTGTGTTTTTACTGCATTCCTGCATAGTTACCACACATTGTGGGTCAAGATCTAGGATTCTTGGATGAGGTTTCTTAATAGTTAGTAAACTCAATTCTAGTAATTACCTGATCTCTTTTTAGAAATACTTTTGAAAAGACACAAGGTATATAACTGCTGTTTTATATTATTATCTCTACTTATGTAGAAGCTTACAGTATAGACAATTTGAGTCAAACTCATGGACAGACTTAACTCAACACTAAGGATCTTGTTACTATGTAATGATTTAAGCAATTTAATTATAGTTTGTCACATTCTTTATTATTGATGGAAGGAAATTTCTCAGAGGCTGAACTTTGAGAGCTGCATGGTTATGCATCAATAATATTTTTATCTTCTCAAGAGTCTGTGCATCTTTCCTATTAATTCCTTTATTGCAGTAATTTCACTATTTTTTTATGTACTGTTTCAGATTTCAGCTGTTGTATTAAAGCATTGACTTCATTAGTATGATAAAGTGCTTTATTTCATGTCATAGCTCATCACTGATGCAGCTTTTATCTGTATACTCAATGGCTTTGAATACAAACAAATACACTTACTCTAGAAATTTGAGATCTTAGCAGATCCTCACTGCCAAGAAGAGGGGACTTTACTGTAAGTTTAACATTTAATTTTATGCTATAGAAGTTTGTAGTTGTTTTAGTTAGAGATTCAAATATGAATGGAAGTAGCTATTTGATGTTTCATGTTCATAACATATAGGCTATGTTGCCATCATCTGCTTATGTAGCTTAATTATTTTTTTTTTGATACACAGATAAGGGCCAAGGTGATTGTCTTGAGTGCAGCTTCCTGTAGCTCTGAGCAGATGCCCACTGCAGCCCCTGGAATTCAGTGTGCTCGTTTCTCAGATATCTGCCAGGTGTGTTTAACTGTGTGTTTGCCAGCAGTGCTTTTCTGGGCTGAGGTGTCCTCACTGTGCTGGAGAAAGAGCCAAGTTTGCACCCCTGCTGGCAGAGGTGTCTGTTGCACGTGTAGGTGTTCATGTGCGCAGTCCATGCAGGTTGCAGAAGTGGGACATTGAATGTAATTGTGTTCGCACTTAACCTGGCAGAAACTCAAACTTGAAGTGGTTTCTGTACAGATTTAGCTGTAAATAAGGGAAACCTGGTACTCTCTCCAATTATTATTCAATAATGCTGAGGTATGTGATAGTGTGTAGTCCACTGAGGGTGCTTGAGAGAGCAGCCTGATCCTTGGCAAGGAAGAGGTTCCCCCATCCTGGTTCACAGTGTGAACAGTGAGGGATTTGGATCTCAAATTGTAAACCTGTCCTTAGATGGGAAGGTTATGGATTCAGTGTCCATATAAATAAGAACGTAGAGAAGGAAGGTGGAACTATAGCAGCTTGTCTGTCTTCTCTGGTATGTGATGGCTATTTGCTCTGTTAAGGATTGCAATAGTTAATAGATCACCTTGAAAAATTTTCTTAAACAAACAGAAAAGCTACATCTAAAAGGTGTGTTTGCAGGACAGTCAACCAATGGACCACAGCAATGGTAAAAATGATGTTCATGTACTGTTTGTAGCCATGAATTAAACACTCCAATTGATTATATGCATTTTTACTCAATGGCTATATTCTACAAGTTAAAAAACTGAAACAGGTAAAAAAATTGGCAAATCCCAAACATAGAAATGCAATCCGAGCCATTTGCTGTAGCTAGAGATCAGAGAGATTTGCTAAATTTGGCACATGTATAGGAAAATAAGCCAAAAGATAGCAGCAGTGCTGAGGCAAAAATGAGTCATCTCCAGTTCTTGAGAACCAGATGGATTTTTTTTTTTTTTTCTTTTAACTGGAGGTCAGTTTTATAGCTATAATAATATCAGAGCTCATTTAAAATATCTATGAAGACAGATTTTTTTACCTAAAAAGTTTTGCTAAAAGCATTTTTCTTTGTGTATCAATTATTTGTTTCCATTAAAATATATATATATTTTTAATACAAGACAGAAAATGATATACAGGTTTTTGAAAAGCAAGTATATTTTTAATAGATGTAGATTGCAAAACCAAAGAAAAATAGGCCAGATTTTAATCTGTTTCTCTTAGTGGCCTTCAGGACATTTTACCTCCCCAAAATTAATTTCCATGGAATTTTTTACATTTGTTTTTGAGGAACTCTAGGGTTAAAAATGAGCAAAACAAGCTCAACAATACAATTACTGCGAAGAACAGAAGGAAAACCCTTTCCTTGCCCTGCAAGGAAGAAATTTGTGGGTTTACAGTTTCTTTATGTACTCAATGGGGAAGATTTTGTGGTAATCACAATTTTAAGAGCTTCCAGCTGTGGGATTCAGCAGTAGATAAGACAAAGCTGTCTTATTTTCAGAATAAACAGTGAGTTCTGTTTTTTATATAATTAAAAAAATATTTATAGATGACAAAAGAAATTTTGCGTAAGAATAGGTGAATCATTTATGATTTTCCTGGGAACATCAGCTTGTTAAAAATGGGAAAATGTGACCTTAAGTCAATTGTATGAAACCAGAGACAGTGTTTAGCTAACTATCTTAAAAGCAAACAAACCCTACCAAACAAAAAACTAGACAGAACAAAACAAACATCCCTTCCCCTCCAAGCCTCTCTTAAGAAAGGGAAAGTAACACACATTGGTTAAATTAAAATTAAATCTACTCTATATTTGTCAGCTCATTTGTCTCCCATTCCAGGAATACCTGGCCAAAGTGGTCACTTTTTTTGACTGAGAAACCTTTTGCAATCAAACTGTAACAGGATTTCAATATTGCACTATATTCATTACATAGGGGAAAAAAACCCTGTAGTTCATTAGTCAGACTTCCAGCTGATGTTCTCTCACACTTGGTGTGGCAGCCAGCAGGATCTCCTCAAGCTCCGTTGCTGGCGCTTTGCAGTGCCGCGTGTCTTCGTCCCTCCTGACGTCCTTGCTCATCCTCGCTGCCGTAGAGAGCCGGGAGAAGCCATCTGAGATGAAAGGATTTGGAGCAAGACACGTCTCTGAAGCTGAGAGCTGCAGGCATAATGCTTTTGTAGCTTCCTCATGCATCCTTCAGAAATATCGCAAGGCTTGCCTAAGTGCAAATACTGGTGGCATGGCTTCTTTTATTGGCTCAAGATCTTTAATGACTCTACAAGAATCATCTTCCAGTTCTGGGTGCATGATGCTAATTTGTGTGCAAGAAGGTCAGGATTGCATTTATGTGGAAAGGACTACCAAAATACTTCAGCAAATTAGAGTTTTAGTTTTGTTTTGTTTTGTTTTTTTTCTCCATTTTTGGATGTTTTTCACCATGTTTGGTTAGAGGTTTAGTAGGAATTTCACATAAGTACAAACCACCCTCCTGTATGTAAATATTTACTTTCGCGGTCAAGTATCTGGTTAAAACTTGCATGGTTCTTAAAGATCTTAATCCCCCTGAAAGGCGTCTCACTTGTGTGTAATGGTTCTTGGAGAAGTAGCTTGTCTCCTGGCTTTGCCAGGGAGGTTGCATAAACAGTTGTAGAAAATGAATATAAACATTCTAAACTGTAAAAGCTTCTTAGGCAGCAACCAGCATAACATTAAATAAAATGCTTGTGCTATATTTGGACATAAACTCTTCTTTTTATGTAGGAATTAGGCATTTAAATTTGCTTTTTAATACAAAATGTTTCAAATAAATGCTATAGATGTGAGTAGCAGATAAAGCTTTGCCACAAGGGATTTTTGAACTGTGCAGAGTTTTCCTAAAAATTACATGAAGGCAGTAAAGTATGAAATTACATAAACTTTCATTGAACGTGAAAGTGATTTTCTTCTAATTTGCTATTTGGCCCTTCTTAGATCTGCCCCTCCATGCCCCACCTAATAATTTTCCTTTCTAACCAGGTACCACATTTCTTGACCATCTCTAATTAATAACAGAATTAGGACATACATACAAATTACATGGAGTCTTCCTCTGGTCTCTGTGTACTTGTATGTCACTGTTGCTAGATAAGGAACTACCACTTATTGTGCATTGAGTGGCACACATTGCGCAGCTGTGTAACACATTTCAGTGGGGATTTGACCCTCTGGTGAAGGTGCATGGGAGGGTTGCCTCTTGACTGTGGCTGCCCCGTTGGGTTGCTTGCTGGTGTCCGGAGCAAACAGTGGTGCAGTCAGGCTGCCTCTGGTCCAGAAGCTGGGTCCAAAGGCAAGGGGGGAGTAAGTGATATTTGCACTCTCTGGGGAAGTGTGAGGAAAAGCAAGATAGAAACAAGGAAGGTGACAAGCAAATATTAGGGAAATTATTATTATTATATTTGCATTTTAACAGGGTAGGAGAGGGAGGAGAATGAATTGGCTAAGGCAAGAGAGGTGAGTAGTTTGGTAATTAAGATGCAAAGGAGCAAGAGCTTGGAGAAGGTGGTGCAGAAAGAAGTGCAGTGGCAGAGAGATGGTATTTGGAGAGTCAGGACCAAGTGTCAGTGGGGACGTGGGGACGTCTGAGGAGCAAGGGAGAGGTCCGAGCCTGACACACAAGTTATAAGCCAAAGAGAATCATGGCATTGCCTGCTCTAACTGTGCTGGACACATCAAGATTTTGGCATTTTCTTGCATGGATTGTAAACATGAGCAGATGTTTTAGAGAGAGGAACACATCTTATATGGTGAGATCTCTTTTGAAATGGCAATTGATTTGATGCTTATAGACAGTTTTTTTTGTTTTGTTTTGTTTTGTTTTTTTTTTAACAATTACCAAAGTGAATCAGTGAAATAAACACAGGACAAAACAAAAGCAGGTATGTTTATCATAATTAAGTTTTGCAGCAAGTGCTATGCAGTGACAGTCCATTTCAGGCAAGGGTGTTCAGCACTAGTTTATTGTGTTATTTCTTAACATATGCTTTATAGGAACCTTTATTCTTATTGCACTTGTGCTTCCAAGTGGGTTTTTTAGATGTATTTTCTTTTAGATCAGAATGCTACAATTAAATGCACCTCTTACTAAAATTTCAGATACTTATCTCTGTTTCTGGACAATGTTGCTGATCTGGTTATATTTTCTTCTGTTTTAAAAACTCGAAACTTAGTATATGTCCTGTATTGTTTCATGACTTGGGAATAGAAGGGGGGAGGGGTTGAAAAAAGTTGGCTTAAGTCTTTGGAGATAAGGCCAAGAACATAGAATCAAATTTTTTGGAGGAGAGCTCCATAAAGCCTAAAAAAGGTGAAGGTCTAGATAGCATATCTAATTGCAAAAATTAAAGGGAGTTGAATGTTAAAGGACAATCCTCCCCACCAACCCCAGCTTAACTGGAACATGTCAATACCCACCCAAGTCAAATCAAAACTCTGTTTCCTTTGTAGTAGTTTAAAAAGCTGTCTTGTTTGTGCATGATTTCATTTTGTTTTGACAGAAGTTTTAGCCACAAGTGACATGCACAGAATCCCAACCAATTTCAGGTGTAGATTAGATACCTCCAATATATGTTGGCATTTCCTTCAGATATGCTTGTGTTTTATTTGGCAAAACACAGTCTACCACTCCAAAGCAAACCAATATAGTTTGGTTGTGTACAGGCCATAAGTCATGAAGACGCCCCAGAAACTCCTCAGATTTTGCTTTTATCATTGACTTTACTCCTCTCCTTTTTTTTTTTTTTTCTTCCCCAAGTTGCTAAATAGAACTGAACAGATGTGTAGGCCCATCTGGGTAGAAGGAACAGATGTAGTCACCCAAAGAGATTTTATAGGCTGCTAAAATAAACATATATATATATATATATATATATATATTTTTTAAGCAAAATGTGTCTTGTCAAGACACACCTTGATTACTTTCAGTTTGGTATTACCTATTTTAGTAATGATTTAAGTCTGGTTTTGCCTACCATTAGCAATATGATATAGCTCTATGTGTTTCTGCCAAAAGTGACACCTTCCAGAGAGCTCTCAGCATGTCATAAAGTAAATATAATCAGTCATACAATCATATATTATTAATGTATTTCTTGAGAAAGCCAAAAATGAGAGCTGGATTATCTGTGCACTTTTTGCAGTTTGTGATTCTGCCCCTGTATTCTTAGCACTGCATCTATATATGCTTTAATTTCCTAGTTAAGTGTGTGTCTTATGTCTTATGTCATCTTATGAACATTCTTATGAGTTTGCCTTTTAGTAAAGACCAAGCCTGAGCATTTCATCTCAAATGACTGTTTCTGAACAATTCAAATGCAAATACTGCACGTTTTTCTCCTCAACCACAATAACCAAAGTGAAAAGCTGTACAAACTACTAATTCGTTTTATTATTATGGAAATGGTGAAAAGGCCAACCAAGAATCTCTGATGACATTAGGGGGCAGGTACAGAAGGATTTACTCTTTTGAAGTTGGGGAAGTTGAAGTACAGGTGACAACAGCACAGCAACTGTTCAAGTGCTGCAGATGCCTTTTGTTTTAATTTGGCAGTTGGCATTTAAAGACTTCCTCAGGATTGTTTAAAAGACTTTATTCTTAGCCAATAATTTGGTCCTCTTCTATATACTTAACCGAGTAAGTTTTAAGTGCCTTCTGTGCTGAACTCTCCGTCACGGGGGCACTCCACAGTCAGTTTTAGGCAGACAAGTTCCAAACCAGACTTTATTCTAGCCAGAAAAGTGTAGCCAGTAAACTGACTAGAAACAGGGTTTATACAATTAGTTAGAGCTCCGACAACATAAAATACAGGTCTGGATATCAGTTGAGGAGATTATTGGGGTACAACAACATAAGAATAATGAGGACCCACAATACACATGCATACACTCACAAGAAACAAAACTGGAGGACTCTCACTCCAGGGTACCCACAAGAAAATAATCACTTGCCTGAGTAGTAGATCAAGTCACCCTGCCCCGGGGTAGGGGAGGACCTTGGTACCACCCTAGGTGTGTAAGTGGGGACAGGCACAGTGGGGCACAAAAGAGCTAAAGAGCCATCAACGGTCCCGTTGAAGGCTCAGGATCTCAGGGCAATGTGCAACTGCCACACTCTACTAACACTTTTGCTACCGGACATTCCTACTGATGACAATGGCTAAACTAATTTTGACTTCTATAGTGGTGCCCTGGACACAAATATTTGCGAATTTTGTTGCTTATTTTAGCAGACATTTTAATAACAGGTAAACGTTTATATTGGAAGAAAAAAAAATATTACTAGGTGATATGAAATTTCCCTTCCATACTTGATGGATTGTGTTACCTGTAGCAGGGAAGTATCCTGTCAATTAACTGGTAGTTTCTCACACAGCCCTTGCAGCTCATCCTTTCTGAAGTACTAAGGCCAGTGGTTCTTCATTATAGTTATCTAAGCTATGTTAGTTGCCTGCTTTAAAGTGGTATAACTCTGGTGTGCTATAGTGTTTTCAAGTGGTAAGGCACAAAGAGGCCTTTGTCATTTCATTCTGTAGGCTTCACTGTCCTTTAATTTTCACCATCTTTCTGGTTTACTAGTTAATAATGGCTTTAGGATGAACCTAAAATTACACCAGTATTGAAATAGAGAATATGCTATATTTAGGTAAGCAAACTTTGCGGTTAAAGTTATCTACCCTTACTATAAATCTTTTTTTTCCGAAAAATATTTTTTTTCATTTTGTTTTACATCTGCAGTATTGAGATCAATGACCTGCTCAACAAGGGTCATGAAAATCTCTACCTAGCCATAAATATTCTTAAAATTTATGACAGCATGTGGGGAAAAGACATGAATTATTGAAGGCTGGAGGCCAAATAAAAGTAGAAACCTTGACTTTTAACTTTTAACTACCAGTAATACTGATTTGATGCTGATGTATGTGCATGTCTATGTGGGTATGTATGTATGAGTGCATAAATCTTGTTCAATGGTCTGTATGCTGTAATGCTAACAGTGTGCTCTATCATGCCTTGGGTTTACCAGCTTCTTCTGTTATTAAATGTCTCTTTCTGCTCTGGTACTTACAGTAAGAATTATTGATTTCCAACCTTTACTTTGGTTCTTATATCTCAGGTCTATTGTCTTATACCTGCCTGCAAAAATTGGACATGAAGACAACTGATAATGGCATAAAATGAGATGTATAATAGGATTTATGCCAGCTGTTCAGTTTGTTATTTTTTTCTTCTTGATATTAGTCTGCTGCTTAGGATATGATTCATCTGATCTAGAAGACTACATCTGAGGTACTCATCTAGTTTCCATTTTTAGTCAAGAAAATCCCCAGAAACACTTTATTTTCTATTTTTCTATTATTTTTCTATTTTCTATTATTTTTCTATTTTCTATTATTTTTCTATTTTAATTTTTAATTTTTGAAATTTAATCTTTATTTTTTAATTTAATTTTTAATTTATTTTTTTGTTTTTAATTTTTTATAATTAAAGAGAGCCTAATGGTACTAGCTTGGAAATAGATGGCTAAGGCTTGATTGCATGGGTTGACAGTTTGTTTTGAATATCGATCTTTGCACCTGATTCAGGTTGAAATTAATATGCTGATGTGTTCTCTTTTCCTCAGTTTTTATGTAATTTAGCTAAGGCAATGAGTAGGGAAAGAATGTGAAGCCGCAGTCCACAGTGTGTTGTTTATTATTTAGGACGTAGCTATAATTTCAATTGTCATGCAAAGCTTACTTAAATTTCTTTAAATTTGATGCCTTGAGCTATTGTGAGATAGTTCCCATACTGCCACTTCACTGAAAACAGGACACTGTTCTGTAGAGAACGAATGTTTCTCTGTTGCCCCTTTACCATTGAACAAGCTGGTATGAGCATGCTGAGGCTGGGGTACATCTCACCTGAACTGGGACACCTAAGCATTGGTCACCCCAGCCTAAGCCGGTTATTGCAGAGCCCAAGAGAAGGAGGAGAGACCTGGAGAGGGCGGTTCATCACAACTGTCTTAAATTCCAGTTTCAGAAGAAAGTGCCTCGCTTTCTGGAAAACCAAATTCCTGTGATTGGCTGTAAAGGGAGTTCAGGCTAAGCAGATTTAAATGGCTAAATGACTTAGATGGTAGCTAAATCGACTTAGGTGAGTGAATCTTTAGATGCATTAAGTTAGGCGTGATGCATCCTAGTCTAAAAGGTTTGGAGGAGGTCAGTGAGCCAAAGGGAACAAGTAAGACAAGTATAGACAAAAGGAACAAGTAAGATCTCATGGTTCTTGGCCTCTTTAATATACAGGTTGTTATCAGGCTAGCTTTGCTGCTGTGCTTAAAAGTTATTTAAATGAACACTAAAATTAGTAAATTTAGAGGACAAGCATTGAAACATAATCGGGACCCACAATGAGGTTATGTGAATGTACTATGGTTATGCAATGCGAAAGCTTTCATGAGACTGTGAAATGCACCTGTTTTAACACTAGATGTGAACCATCAGTTGACATGCATGAAGGAATGAAAAATGGTAATGCAAAGTGATATTCTCGGTAATAAGTAGGCAAGTTAATGTATTAAGTTCTGTGATTTAGACACACCTTACATTGTATTAAATCTGAAAGGTATTGTTAAAATACAGCTCTTTAGTCATGTAACATTTGCAGTAAACCAGAAAAAAACCTCCCAGCATTAAAAATTCCAGCCTTGGTTTTTCTTTGGCTCAGATCAAATAATTATTCTCAATCCGCTTTCCTGGTGAGCATCTCCTGGTTAAAATGTTTGTTTCTTTTTCTCAGACTTCTCTGATTTACAATTAATGTAATAGTGCAATTTTTAGCAAGTGTGGCACTTCACAAATAGCAGCCTGTGAAAACCAGGCTATACATATAGCTTCATATTGGAAATACAAATATTAATTTTGCCTCTTCATTAGTAGTGATTCTGACAGATTTCTGGGAGGCCATCTAGTAGCAGATGCAGCACATCTGATAACATGATACTTTTTGCTGTCTCAGTACTCTCAAGGTACAGAGGAAGCAATGACAGAATTTCTTGATGTAAATAAGAGTTTGATGTAAATGGAGTCAGCATATGATCATGAATTCAGTGTATGAGATTTGTATTTTCAGGTGTGATGAACCTACTTTCAACATCTGTTTGTTTGAGAAAATGTACTTTTAAAATATAGTTCAGGATCATTTATTCCACTTTATAAATAAACATTGCAAGACTTTATTGATGTTTGTTTTTTGCTCTTTTTCTTAGTTGGGAGAAGAGTGGAGCATACCTTTTATCTTTTGCCATGTAAAATATATATGGAAGAACAATAAAAATAAAAAAGCAAAAAATATAATTTTGTGGTTTATAATGTTTGAGTTTGCTTGTGCGTAATTTTGTCTGTTGAAACATTTGCTGGTGAAAAAATAGAAGCTGTTGAAAGATACTCCTGCTGTTTCAATATTCTTGGTGATAATTTCCCATTTCACTGGCTCATTTATGATAGCTGGTGAGATTTTCAAGGGAAGAAACAGGAAATAAAAATCAGACTGTCTCTGAACGTTACCTTGTGATACACATAAGCTTCATAACATTTTTTGGACTCGCGGTTCACTGTAGCCTTCTGTCATTGCACCTGATTAAAAACTGTGAAGAATTACCTGCTGGCATGAGAACCTGGTGATAGAAGCTGTATTCCTGGGTATCTGAAGATTCCTTGATTTTTCTTGGTTAGCAGTTGCTTCAATACACAATGTACTAGTTGAATCTCATAGCTTTTCCATGAACTGTTCGTCTCTGCAGTAAGACTAGAAAGTCTAGAGAGAAATGATGAAAAATTAAGTGTCCTACAAGCTAGGGTAAAGAGAAATTCTTTTAGGAGACCATAAAGTTTTATTATTTCAAAAGGCAGGCTTAGCACAGAATGCATTGGGATCTACTTACTCTTCTATTAATCCCTGCACAGTCTTCCATAACCAAATCTTCTACTGCAGTGTGCTTTGATTTCTTATGCAGAATTTGTCAGTCTAACATATATTGCTATTGCGTGGAATATTTCAGTCTTTTTATACTAATATTATTTTTCAGTATGTGAAAAAGAATGCAAATAGAATGGCAGGACAATTGTTACAAAGTTTACAGTATATTCTTCTCTGTAGGAGGTTTTCTTTGATATTGTCAAGTACTGATTGAAGAGTAGCAAGCTGCAGCACTTGGTAAAGTACAGGGGAATATCACTAAAACCGGTGGATATGTGGCTGCTTGGTGATCTGGACCTAAATTCTGTGGCAGAAATCTGGCTTTTGGCAGACCCTGCATGACAGCGTCAGTGTAAAATACAATATTCAGTGTTTCATATGTTGTTTCAGGAAGAAATAATGTGGTCAGAATAAGAACTGTTGAGCTGTTTTGATATTTAGTGTGCTGGTGCTTGTTCTGAGATGTGTCTGTCTTTCAGGATGCAACAGATCTGCTCCCCCTGTCCCATCCCCCATTCAACAGTGTTCTAGGACTTGCCAAGAAGTTTCAGAAACAACAAGCACAGGGGTTAGCTACAACACTTGACTCCTTGGATTATTGTAGCACCTTGCCTAGATGCATCTACTACATTTAGGAAAGACTTGTCACTCGACACCCTCTATACACAATTTTTTAAAATTATACTAAGTAAATGACACATCGTCAATTTAGGAAACATTTCTGAGTGGCAGTGGTTGCCAAGTAAGCCCTGTGATCATGGTATGTCTTGTGATGTGTCAAATGAAATAGAAGATTTGTTAATTAATGGCATTATACTTTTCCTAGGATGCAGCAGGGCAGTTTTATGGTTTACATAACAGTGGTTTGCAACCTAATTTTTAAAACAAAATAATATTTTTTTCAAGTTTCCTTTTATCATAAAAGTGAGGTAAAAGCAGAGCTGGCAAGTTAAATAAAATGCACAGTTACTAGTGTCTAGAACATAGTTCTCATGACGCAGGCTTCACTAAATAAAGGGCTCTATTAGTGTGGTTTGTCATGCTATGACTTGATTAAAGTTGTGGAATAAATATGGCTTAACTAGCATGATTCTAAATTGGGGTAAATTTAACAAGAATTGTCAATGCAAACTGTGGTTCCTTGCTTGAGGAATGTTTTCCTCATAACACTTTTCTTGTAAAACTGGGTACTCATGACTGGGGCTGAAAATGTCTAGCAACAAAAAAATGACCCTCTCAGTGTCCCCAGGATTAACTGAGGCTTAATATCCCTGGCTATCCCAGTGCTGCTGCCTTGACTGGCAGCTGGTAGTATGGGTAGAACACCCTTCCAGAAAAGAAAAATTACTTTATTTTTGACATGCAAGAAGCATATATACTGCAACATGCTAGGTATAATGATTTATTCTTCAATGTGCTCAAGATCAGAGTTCTTCTCATCTTCTGTTTGGAACTTTTACTTTCTTGTCGTGTTAGTACACTGAAGTCTGGTACAGCAGCTTAATGAGAGAGGAACCTTGATCTTTCTTTTTCTTTGCTTTCTATTTCTTTCTTGAATGCTGTGGGGTTTTTTTTGAAGATATCCTTGCAAAAATCATCAGATGTCTGTTTCCCTGACATCCCAGGGTATGTAGAAAGGGCTACCAAGCCTCCCTTCCTTTCTTCCCACTGCTCGATGTGGCCAGGTATTTGCATCGTTAGGACTGAGGCAGAAGCGTGATGAGAGAGGCTTTTTAAACAGAAGCAGCATGTCTGAATTTTATTTTCTGTAAAGGCTATTACTTGTTAGTCCCAACTGCTCCATTGCAACCATTCAGCCGGAATGCTGAGTTTCCTGAGGTGCTGTTTCCCTTCCCCGTCATGAGGTATGGAGCTCAATCCCAATTGGCACAAGCTAAGTGCTGAAGCAGATTAGCCTCTGCTTTTGGGTGACTCTCTGAGGACACCTGCCATGACCTGCATCCCCTTGCCTGCTTTGGGTACACGGCTGCTCCTGTGGCTCTCTCTAGCAGAAAGGCTGAAAGCTCTCATGAATGTGAAGCTGGCAGCATCCCTCAGCGAATTACTTGTGTTCACTAAACAGAGGGGAAAGAGGAAGGTAAATAATGTATCTTGCTAGGAAGGCTTATGCTGAGGCCTTTTCAAGGGTGACGCTGGTGGCCAGCGAGGAGACAGGAGAGGAGGACAGAGAGGTACAGGAAGAGGTGGCAGCTGGACATGTCTGGGTCCTGTGCAATGGTGTCAAGGATGGAAGGTGGGATGTGAACCAAGGATCACAGGATGGGAAATGGAGGGCTGAAAGCAGGAGATGTGATCAATGGAAGAAGAGTAAGAAGAATAATAAAAAGAGTGCAAAGTGTTGTACCAGGTAGGAAGAACAGATAATCTTAAGAGTGGTGGGGTTAGCAAAGTGAGGGAATAATAGAGAATACAGCTGAGAGTGTTGATTTCCAAAGAGACGTCTAGAAATGCAGAGGAAAATGCCATGTTTTTTATGTTGTTTTTTTTTTTTTTTTTTTTTTTTTTTCCCCAGAAATGAATAGATAAGAAATTAAAAAATCAAGCCATAAAATATGTTTCATATTTAGGGGAGTCTGGTGGTCTGTACCTGATGTTTTGCTGTGTGTAGCCCTGACCTGGATCACTGGGTATAGTCAAAATCACTAATCATTGCCCTCTGAATGTCTTGGTCCCCATTTGTCATGTTGCCTCTTTTTATCTCTTGTTGAAGAGAGAGCAGTAAGTTTCCAATATTATGATTTTACAAAATAAGATTACTGTTCAAACCAGATGACATTTTTACTAAACAGAGGAAAGATATCTCAGCTATGGGCCTATTGAACCAAGTACCTGACCTGTTCATTTCTGCCAGTTCTGGATAGTTCTCCTGATACTGTCTGTAGCTGCTGCTTAATCTCTTTCTTGATGGAAATCAAAACAACAAGGAAATAATTTCATGCTGTGTATAAGTTTTTGTTTCTTTCCTGTTACAGGATGTATGCAATCTTGCACTTATTAATGGTATGATTTATCTTTAAATTGAATTTGGAATAGTCTTGCCCGGGAGAATTTGGAGTCTAAACAAATACAGCGAAAAAGGTGTGGAAAAGGGCTTAAGCACAGGGGAATAACTTGACTAATAAATTATAAATGTTTGGTGGGAGATCTGAGAAGAAAAATCCATCTACCACTTCTTTCAATTTAGTGTTCTTCCCCTCAACTGCACTGTCTCCATAGAATGCAATAATTTCCTTATATCTAGGTATCATAGTTTTTTAGGCATAACGTCTGCAGTTTAGTCTTTTAAGACTGCTTCAGTCTTTATTTTGTACATTGATGGTTTGAGAAATAGGACTGTTAGGGTAGGTTAAGAAGGGATAAATGCAGAACAGCAGGACTGTTTGGAGACAGTGGGGTAGATTGGACATCGGTCCCTTTCTGAAGGGACAACCAGTCTCTTTAACGGGAAGCTGAAAATCTCCTTTACACTTGCTTATGTAATGAAGGTGTCAAGGAACTGGGTTTTTAGTTGTTGTGGTTGCTCAGTGTTTCGTAATATGATAGAGCTCCAGCTGTGTGCTGGCCCATTTGTGGCATTTTAGACTGGGTAGAAATTGAATGTTGGTAATAGCCCTTTTGGAGTTGCGCATAGGAAGATACCACATCTCATCTTAATAATTTTATCAATGGTCTACAGGAAAGAATGGATCATAAATCAAAGATGCTCAAAAGAGATGTTGCGAACAGCAGTCTGGGAGAAATTTTCAAAATGAAATTAGTCTAAGAAGGAAGAATTCAGAAAGGTGGTAGACTTCCCATGGTGACAAGAAAGCATTGCATGGGAAATGTGTTAAGTGAAAGGGTGGATCTCGTAAGTTAGAGCAGCTTCAGAATGAAAGCAGGGAAAATATATCGGGAAAAGCATTATGTGGCTGAAACAGATGAAGATTAGACTGATTCTTTGACCTTGCTCCAAAAAATTAAAAAAACCCACAGTGTGGCAGGTGAGTCTTTGCAAATTAGAGAGGAAAGGTTGCATGATCGATCAGGCAGCTGCAAAATACCCGTCTGGCAGAGCACTGAAGTGGAATGATTCAAGAAATACTGCTGAAAAAAAGATTAAGGGAAGAGAAAGCAATCTAGGATTGAATGTGCAAACTCAAGCAGATGGTCATATTACTGACTTAGCCTTCTGAGTCTGCTTGCAAAATATCAGGCTGAGGGCTGGTGAACTTTTCTCCTGTATTCTTGCATGAAAAGGCTGATACAGAAGGGGAGATTGTCACAGTGTGAGTTGCAGTGAGAGAGCCTTGTCCATGAGAGGAGAGTGTTGTCAGACCCTTCTTGGGTCTGCAGAACCTCTTAGTGGTGTTAGTAGAATACAAATGGCAATGTGTTCAGTTTGAGTCTAAGTATTGTGTGACCTTGAACAAATTATTTAACATGTGCCTGTTCCTCAGCTGAGATTAGTGAACTCTTTATCAGAAAAACATTGTAAAACTAAAACCCTTGAGTGATTATTTTCAGATACTGGTGAGAGTCTGGGTTTATTAGCTTGGACTGAGCACCATGGGGTTATAAGATACTTGGTGTTTGTTTAGAGGCGGCTTGTTAACTGCCTGACTCGGATTATAGATATTATCTTGTGTTTGCCTGCAGAATCTTGCGGTCACCTTTTCTAGCATGCTCTGACCTCTCTTTTTACTAGTACTGTTATTTGCACCAGCGAGATCAAATATAGCATAGATATGGCCCATGCTGTAATCACACCTTTGATTGCAGAAGAGACATAGCCTGGAATTAGTGAGTGAGGTTGTAATGCAATAGAATCTTATCAAATTCCTAAAATAAGTGGAATTACATCAGAGATAAATTTGACATACTGGGGCTGTTAAGAAACTGAAATCAGCCCACTAGCTGTTTTCTGTTTAATTTGGTATTCATACTTTATTGCAGATGTTTTTCACCACTCTTCTCTCAGTGGTGTCAGATGCAGAGTTAGCCATTACTAACTATAGTTACAGACAGATAGTTTTATTATTAGATACTGACAGCTGAACTTAGCATTTTTAAAGATTGTAGGACCACAGAAGCTAATTGGTGAGAAATAATAAAATGAATCATCTCAATTGGAAATATGTTCATTTGCAGACATATTTTTAATAGAACTCAATCAAGAACATACTAGCATATGTGTACGCAAGGCCATTGAGTGCTGAAACCAAATCTGACATTGTTTCATGCTGACTTGGCGGAATAAGGAGCCAGAAGAGGAAGCTTTGAGATTACATGATAGATAGTACATCTGTTTTTGATGTGTGTACATTTGACATCACTAGTGAGTAGTGTATTTGAGGAGGTGGTTAGCACATGGAGTTGGATGGTACAGACACCTACGGTGTCACTGCAGTGCCCAGTCGGATCAAACCCAGCACTACGTTTGGTTCTCCCTGAAGCCCTTCCCAGAGCACCGAAGTTGTTCTTGTTGCCTGGGTGTGCTGGAGCTGCTTGCTAAGGTTTGGTCGTTGCTTTCAGATCAGGTGCTTCATTTGCCTCTGCCAGCTGTGGAACTGGTAGGCTGGGATGTGTGTGTGTGGTGCCTGAGATGCTCTGCTTAGCTTTGATTTGCAAGTCCTAGATAAACTCTGCCATGTAGCATCACTCTGTTCAAGTGGCGGATAATGAGTTTTTGGCCTTGTACATAGTGATTGCTTTCTGACAGGCTCTTTGTATCACTGTTCTTTAGTGAAAATGTTTTCAGACAAGTGCTGAATGTGAATCTTATGTGACTCAAGTTTGTTTTTATTTTTTTTTTTTTGGTTTTTTTTTGTTTTTTTTTTTTTTTTTAACTGCCACATCTCTTTGGCACCACATATCACCATGACTTTGCTGTAATCTTGCAAAATTATTTTGATGACTGAGTTAAAGCTTTTTGGGGAAGGAGGAGGAGATAATGTGATTATTGTACTATCAGCATGCTTCATAGTACTGTATTGAGAACTAACAGCTAGTCTGGTCCTCTGAAATTCCATCTGTTCTGCATGGGGTTTTCTATCTCAAAGGATAATTCCACTGGAATAATGTTGAGTTCTTATGACATTACTCCTCCTACAGGATAAAACTAAAACACGTACACTAAAATGTGTCCAGGCTATTTAGAACTGTGTGATTAGAAAAGTCCTCTCCTCATCCCAACGCAAGTACAGCTATGCATAAATCCTCCTAACAGAGGTTTTCTTGAGCAGCTTTCATAGTCTTATAATGATGAAGCTTCTAAAACTGGTCTGTGAAAATGCTCTGCTGTCCTCAGAGAACTTTTCCCCAGCTGTCTAATAGTAATTTTCTTAATGCAATGAGGAACAATACTACTAGTCCTCTATTCCTTTTTATTGACGGCAATATCATACACTTGACATTGTTGTCATGTTTCCCCACAGCCTAAGCAAACTGCATGCCGACAGGTTTTCCTGAATATTTCTTCTTTCTTTCTGTCTGTCCATCTGTCTATCTATCTGTCTGTCTTTCCGTGGTTATCACCAGCCTTGACAAAGGGTCAAAATGGCCATTTCACTTCAGCTGAAGCCTTACCAATGTTGACTGTGAAGTCAAAGGATTGCTACTCCTGTAGTCACATGCCGCCCTTTCCCAGTCAGCACAGCTTTTTGGTTTCTGTAGAGCTGCCTGGTGGCGTTGACTCATGACCAGCATTTAATTCACTAACCAGCAGATCCTTCCCTACAGCACTAGTGTCCTGTGTCCCTGCCTGTGTCCCTGCCTAAGGGATGTGTGCTGCCCTAAGGTTGTTCTCAGTTTCTTATAGGTTGCTCTCCCTTGAGAGAGTCTGAGCACTAATTACTGTTAGCCAAGGACATTACTGTTAGCATTTTACTATGAACTGTTACCATGGTCATCTGCTATCAAGAAGATAGTGGAGTTGTGGTTCAAGCTCAGATGTAGTAATCAGGAGTTTGGGTCATTTTCTTAGCTCTGTCACAGGCTTCCTTTGCATTCAGATGTCAGAACCTCTAGAGTCGTCTCTCTAAAAGGGTAGAATTTCAAAATACAGTTTGGTAGTTTGTTGAAGACACTGGCTTATCCGTATAGAATAGGATTAGCAGTAAAGTAAGTACTGCTGTGCTCTAAGCATTTGTTTTGTTTGTATCTCCCACAGGATTGTGGAAAAGAGATTTAATTGCTGTTGATCATATTTCTTGCATGTTATGTACATGGTGTTTAATAAATCCTATGTGTCAAGGCTTCTGATTGTCAGCAAGGATTTGGGAGAAGGAAAAAGACTATCTTGTTACTTGGACTTCTGCATTGTTACTTTTTACCTTCTTCCAAAGCACAGAAGCAAAGAGGCTCTGGGTCAACTATTAACAAATGGGTGCCAGTAATGGTGGAAGTGCTGTACCTGATGGCTCATAGGACTTACAAATTTTTAATTCTGCACTTCAATCTAGTGCTTATCCCAACACGGCAAAGGCAAGCTGAAGTACAGTTTGTAAATCCAGAAGTATTCTACAGTTTCCTTAGGCAGAAAGCAGTTTGTACAGGCTAAATTTCTATTTGTAAATCTACTTTTAAATTATGTGTGGCACCTACACTCATTGCACAGTTCAAGTGCACAGCTGAACAGTAAATGGGATGCGGTGAAGCAGAACTGTGCATATGTGGAGTTTGAGGAAGCTATTAAAGACTGAGCTATTAAAGTCTGTGCTGAGATCCTGATTTACAGCATATGGAAGTTGATGGAAACATTCCACTAACTGCGGTATTTGCCATGTAAAACAGCAGTAGAAGTGAGTTTGAATGTGCAAGCACAACTTACCAGTTTTAACCTTCAAATACTTAATTTTGCAAATGTAACGTTCACTGTTCCGTATGCGGTTTCTGTATACTGTCATGGAGCAGTAGAAACACAGAGTCAGGATCACATCTTCAAGGGAGGTAATTATCTGTAGTGGTCAGATGAGGAAGAGCACAACAAATTCTTTAAATTAGCTACAGTTCATGATTTGTTGGCTGCATTGTCTGCAAAGCAGTAAAATATAGAGTATAAAATATAAAATAAAGGCAAATACAAAAGAAAAAAATGCCTATTTTGGTCCTGAAATGGAAGCAAGATGCAGATGGCAAGGTCATCACATAATGAGTTGAAGCATGTTGGGCTGAAGCACATACAGTGTTTGTAAATAAATATATTACTTGTGGTGTATTGCTACTTTATTTATCATCGACTTTTCTTGCAGAGATTTTTAGCAATACTAGGAGCTCCAGTATTGTGCTTTTCTTGCATCGTTAAAATAAAAGACTTGGAGGTAATAATGGCATAGAGTGCAAAACAGGGAAAGACGTGCAGTAGGAAATTGTATTTTACATTCTCAAAGAATGCAAATGAAGAAGTCATTCAATCTTCCCTTTGACTCCTTACTAAATCAGTACCAGATACAAATTCAGAAGTTTTAAAAGTATCTGTAATTATTAAAAGTTTAACAAACAAACAAACAAGTAAAAAAAACCCAAAAAACAAAAAAACCCAAACTAAACAAAGCTAGAAAACCCAAACAAAATGAACAACCCACAAAGAATATTTAAAAACTGCAAGCGAATCATCAACTAGTAGGTTTCCAAAAGAATGCCACAATGCAAATATTCCACCCTCAAAATCTCATATTGAAGAGGTGCTAAAAGCTATAGGACTATAGATGATGCTTACCTGTGGCTATTCACCCAGCCAGTTTTAGTTCTTTAATAGAATTAACATATTGAGAAGGTTAAGGATTAGTCAAAACTGACTTCACACAGAAGGTATCAGTTTTGAGGGTTTAATAGGACAAAGTAACACTGTCTGTTAGAAGGAAAAAAATATATATGTATGTTGATGTATATAACTTGAAATGGCTGATCTTGGGAAAATATACCTGGTTAAAACATTCACGTTGGACCACAACATGCCCACATCTTTATGTGAGAAACTAAGCTTTTTCTTGACTGGGTAGTATGCATTTCATGTAATCTTAGGAGATCTGAGTGGATTTCACAGGAAAGTCAAATAATCACTGTAGGTGAAAGTGAGTGCTATTAAGGAGCTTTGAGAACTTGCTGTTTTAGTGTTGTACCTTGATGGGAAACCCGTGCTCTTCCTCATTAATCTGGTATTCTGGAATGCAGTTCTGAGCATGCACTTCGCCAGATAATTGCTATTGGTGACAGCATTTTGGTTTTAGGAGTAGTTTTTAGCTGTAGAAACTGTTACGGTGTGTTAAAGGTGGGGTATTTTTGTGTTTAGATTCTGTGAGTATAAAAAATTGGTGGAAATAATTAAGGAGCCCATAAAGAATAGATATAATTAGGAATTGGCTGTGTACTACTCTTTGTTCAAAAAGTCCTTGCTTTTTAAAACAGTATTTTTAAAAAATAAATAGGGCTTTGTGGCATATATAACATCTACTTGTTTTGTGTTTTTTTTTTTTTTTTTCCAAAATGATTCTTGAAGAATCAGAATGATAAATGCAGTAGTGTGCTTATCAAAAGCTCATGCTGTTTGAGTCAGTGTAGGTATCTGACATAACACAGAATATCTTTTTGCTGGAAGATATGGTATCATTAAAACTATGAACTGGTGTTCTGGCTGTCATATAAGGATTTATTGGGATTAATGGATTTCTCCAAGATGGTACTTGGTCATAATCTGAAAGCACTGTATAGGGTTCCTTACATTAGCCTTTGCACATTGCCTTCAAGTTCGTTTGCAGACTGGGGATGGAGAAGAGCTTTCTGACTCTGGTTATCAGTTGGGCACAGTGAGCAGCACCATTTCTGCTGTCCCCTGAGCACACACTGTCATTGTAGCCAGGCAGGATCATCTTTGCTCCTTAACTCCTCATTTGTGGGATAGAGAGAGCCATACTTCCAAATTCCCAAGTGTTATGAAGCAGATCGGATTGTGGACTGAAGAATAAATGAGAATGGATGGAAGAATCATTAATGAAGTACCTGTATTAAATGGACAGCTTCTGAAGTTGCATTCACTCTTACTTGCAGTAAATGCAGATAGATCTGAGACTTTGCTCTGTTGTTGTTATAGTGACTTAGTTGATAATAAGCTGCAGCAGTGTGTGTGCACAGAATTTGTGTGGTTATTGGCACCCACTTTCCCTTACTCTCTCTCCCTTACTCTCTCTTTTTTCTATATCGAAAAACTGGAAAAACTGAAGACAGAGCAGCATCTTTGTGCTTAACAAGGAAGGCTGCTATGGTGATAGAGAATTGGGAGGAAAATACTAAAATTTTCTACCTTCCATGGAGGAAACTGGCAAATGTGTATCAAAATGATGCTTTCTCTGCAAACCAAGAATAATAGAAATATCTGGCAGTAGCAATGTCTGCAGGGATTTTAGGTTTGTGCTATTGCCCTTTGTTCGAAACCGTGCTGGAATTTTTTCAAGACTGTACTATATTCTGTATATTCTGCATGTTTGGGTTTGAATATGAAGCTTAGATCAAATACTTTTGTTAGTTATGGGAGAATACAGATACTGTCTTTTTTAAAATAAAATTTTAATTGGATCAAATATATGCTAAAGACATTTCATTGATTATGACAAACACATGTTTATTAACATGTTTGTTACCTTGATCAGTTACAAAGACCTGTATTTGTCTTGTGGAAGACTAGTGTTTTTTGTTTTTTGTTTTTTTTTTCTTTTGGCTATGAACTTAATATTGGCATAGACAAGTATTTCTACACGTCTTAAACCACAGTTTGTCCAAGAGTTCAGATTCCAAGTGGATCAAAAGTTCCTACAAGTGATTACACTTTAGCATTAAACATCTGTAATTGAAGTTGGCATCTTGGAATCTCTTTAATTTTTGTCTCTGTTTAGTTTCCTATATTAAATAACTCAACATTTGATGGAGATGTTTAAAAGATGCTAATATCCTCATCAGCACATTTGTGTTGCCTCTACCCTGAATTTTCAGTCTTGTATGAGGAGAGTTAGGAAAGAAGCGGATAGGAGTGTATCTGGATACATAATGATGTATTTGCTTAACTTTTGAAGGCTACAGTTATAGCCCTTTGAAAGAGAAATTACTTTGATCAGTTCTAATCTGACAGAAAAAAAAATGATGATCTAAAACCTCATCTGCATAATGGACGGTTGTGAAAATGCTCAGAGGGTAATAGGAGGAAATTAACTTCTTATAATTTGAGATTTGAGAATACTGGAAAATATTTTGGTTCAATAGATATTTAATATGATGCACACTGTAGCTTTCTTAATACAAGAGCAGGGTGTCCTTCAGTGAAGGTTTCTTTGGAGGTGTGACTTCTAAAAATGTGTAATTTCCTTACCTGCTCTCCTGACAGGGGGACTAGAAAGCATTTGCTGATTTGAAAACAAGTTTAGAAAGACAGTGCTGAGATGCATACCCTCTTACCAGTCTTCTCTGAAGAAATTGAATGGGATTATGTGTCTTAATGTAATTCTACAACACAATCAAATTCATTATCTGTAGGAATCTTCTGAACACGTAGTCAGTAAATGTTAGACAGCTGAATCCAGGGTAGAGTTCATATTAGATTCTTCTATAATGATGTGCACAGAAATGCAAAGTAACTTGGAGCTGGGTATGTATAATAGATCATGATCTGTAATTGCCTTTGATCTGACAATGGCATTGCATCTTTCTTAACCTTCTGTGCCAATTTTATGAGCCCCACCTTGATTAGAGCGAGAAGCTCTGCAACACCATGACTCTGTGGCCTGAATTAAGAGAACATTTATTGTAACCATCTACACACAAAACAAAGAAAATGTAGTGAAACAGAGCTGTGATTTGCTTTGTTGTTTTTAATGTTCTGCCAGTATGTGAATTAACTTTTGAAAAGGGCATGGGATGGTGATTGATTTTCATTAATTACTAAGCATTTTTTAAGAAATCAGTCTTTATTTGTGAGCTATGTATTTAACAAAATAAGCCATGTATTCTATACACTGTGCAGCAAAAGAAAAGAAAATGTTTACAAAATGAATTGAGAAAGTCTGTATGTGAGGAAATTTAACAGTTTCTCTATTCCTGTTCAGTCAGCATCTACAATATACATGTGTGCCTGCTGATTGCGCATAATTGGTTTGCAGGGAAGGATGTGGTGATTTAGATCAATAACTAAAATTGTGTCAGGGACTTGCCCCAAACCAACCTACATTTTTGCTGCTGTCAGCACAGAGTCATTTTTGTAGATGGGCAACTTTTCAGACTTTCTCTAAAAACACAGCATACAATGGCAGAGAAAGGGGCAGTACAAATTGAAACCAGTGGCTTGTTTCAGTAGAAAGTAGTGTTGCGTTACTGTCTGCCTCTGGCTGTGGAGGTCTGATGACAGCATCTTCTCTAGTGACTCTTTTTGGAGACAACTCTACCACAAAGTATGATGGTGATGGGGTTACTGGAGTTTCCGTTCTACTGATGTGGCTGTTCAGGAAGAAGGGCTAAGGAAGAGAAAGAGTAAGGAGAATATGTTTATACGGCTGCAATCTAACACCACTATTTTAAACCTGAAAACAAACTTTTATTTGAATCGCGTAGATTAGGAAATACTAATTTTGCACTTTAAAAAACAAAAAACAAAACACCACCCCCTTCCCCCCCCCCAAAAAACCCCCCAAAACTCTGGCTTTTAATACATACCACTTTTACAAAGAGTACAGAGCAAAGCTCTTAGCTCTTTATATATGGTCTTCTAGATCCTCAATTTTGGCCATTAGGAATTTTTTTTTATTATTTGTTAATTACAATTATACATTGTGAACTGCACATATGCAGGTATAAAATTTTCTGGATTTAATTTCTGACTGGAAGCAGATATTACTACTGTGGATCAGAAGTGATATGCAGCTTGGGCACGGTTGTTGGTATAGAAGGAAAATTGGTTTACCTCCACTTAGGGCTAGGGTTTGCTACATGGGGACAATTACAAAAAGGGTAATTAATTTTTAAAGTGTCTGATTAAGCTCTATTTAATTTCCTATTCTTTTCAGCATTAAATACACCTTAGTTTAGTTTAGTTTAGTTTAGTTTAATTACTAGAGGGAAGAAAATGAAACCAAATAAAAGGCCAGCTTAATTCAGGATGGATGTTTACAAGTGGCTTCAAATTACTCAGTTCAATTTAAATTCAGGCATTTTTTTTTAATTTGTACTTTTGTAAATGTCTCTATGTAAAAAACTGCCTGTAAGAACATTTTTTTCTTTTTGTAAACATGCCTGCCTTAATGTGTAGATTTTTGTAGTCTCATCCTGTTCTGCTTCCAGTTGCATGCCTCATCCTATAGTTTTATTGTCTTACATTTTATTTACAGTGTTAAATATGACCTCTTCATAATATTTCATGTGAAATTTATTATTGGGAACGCTGATTTTGCTTCATAAATGAATGGGCACAAGGCACAGGGTGATACTATATTTTTCCATTTTTAAACAGAAAACTTTTGATAGAATAAATATTCGTTAGAATGAAGTTTTCATTTTCACTTATACTGTATTTTTTCAAAGGGATTCTCAAGCTCATAGTTACATTACTTTGAAGAACTGGGATTTAAATAAGGGTCTGCTTCTGTTTTTTCAGGTCTGCTGACAAGATCTCTTGACTATGTTACTGCAAGGATTTAGTTCCATAACATTTGTATTTCATATGTACTGACTTTTGTTACAAAGACAGGCAAACAGGAAAAGCACATCCGTAGTTACTATAACAGTTTTAATTTACCCACATTCCCAACTATGAGAAGAAAAATTCTGCTGAGATTAAATTCTATGCGCATTCAGGGATTACTATTTCTGATTTCGGTGATGATTTTGTAAATGCTTTCCCAGACCTTGTTGGGTCCGAAGCATAACTGCTGTTTTGTGTGTGTTTGTTTTTTCGGTAGGATGATGAGGTGGTTCTGCAGTGCACTGCAACTGTTCACAAGGAGCAACAGAAATTGTGTCTGGCTGCAGAAGGATTTGGCAACAGGCTTTGCTTTTTGGAATCCACATCAAATTCTAAGGTACTGCTGTGAATGTTTTAAGTGTCGTGTATGGAGCAAGGGATATAGTTATAGTATTGCTTGCTTCAATGTACTATACCCAAATCTGTCTAGGAGAACAGACAAAGCAAATCCATCAATAACATAAGGAATATTGAAACCCCCTTCGAAGTTTAATTGTACCTTTGTCGTGGCCCTTTGGCTGGACTTTAAGGCTGTGCTTTCTTTTTTGGGCTCACTTTAAAACTAGTTAGCAGTACAAGTCCATCTCTGTAATGTGCCTGTTATTTTGGTTGTCTGAACTCAGCTGTCATGAGCCACAGTGCAATTTCGTGTACTGCAATTCAAAGACACATTTCATTACTCTGATTTTTAAGTCCACAGCAAAGAGAGCGATTATTCTATTTGTGATAAGTTTTTGCTCTGTGACATTTATGGTGAGATGATTATTACTTTAGGTCCTCCTAATTCCCTAACCAAGAAGAGTAATTTTGCAAGTATCAAAATTATCTTGTCTGATCAGTTTGTTATCTAAGCCTACTGTAACACTGCCAAATGTGCAGTAGGTACATTAGCTTGAAAAATTAACTTTGTTATTTGTTGCAAAGGAGGGGTTTTGTTTCACAATCACATATACTCAAATAAATGTTTTGAAGACAAAAATGTGTCTTGAGGCAGAACTGGTTTTGTGACTAAATAATGGGTATACTTCGATGTTTAATTATATAAAGGGAAGAATGTTGCTTATTTTTTTTCTTTTAATTTAGCTATAATATAAATGTTTGAGAAAATAAAATAAAGGTGAAGCATCTGGAAAGATATCTAGAAAGATTTAGAACAAAAAAAGATGTTTTTATTTCACCAGCTTCCATAATATCACTTTGATTTTATCTGATACATTGCGGAGTAATGCTTCATTTTCTGTCTCATCATTTTGAATGTATTATTCATAATAATACATTTTTCACTAGGATATTAATGATTCATTATAATAGCAGTGATCTTGATGAATTCATTTGTGCTGCTCTGTTTTAAGTGAATCTTTTTAACAATAAAAATGTGCTGGGATGGAAGTGGTTGCAGTGCTAGTTGCCTATAGGTCCAGGAAAATCTATTTAGTGAATTTATTACCATTCAGTAAGTTTGGATATTAAATCTACGGTCTCTATATAAAATTCCTGAATGTTCCTGTCTTTAAGGAATACAATGTAAATTTTAAATCCATTTCCTACGCTTGCTTGTTGATGCTGCTTTTTCTCCATGTTTTCTGAAGCAGTATTTATTCTGCTTATTCTCCATGTGCTTGGGGGAAAAAAAGCAAACAAAAGAAAACCCATGCAGCTCATCCTTGTTTTAATTCTTAAGGACTGACAGTTTCTAGAATGAGCTCATTTGAAGTCATTCGGAGATATAAATACTGAGGGAGGCATAAAATTACCAAATCCTTAAAGCAAAGTTGACTGTAAATAAAAGCAAATAAAACCACTTTTCTTCCTAATGTCTACTGAAATAATGTTACTATTGAAGAGCACAGAAAACATTACAAGAGGCATGTGATAATCTGAAAAAGGTTCCAGCAGAGTTCTTGAGGTTAAAGTTTTCCTGAATATCTTTCAGGCTATTTTCCAGTTGTAATGGGATTGTGATGCACTTTCATGTGAACAGTACTGTGGCATCCGAATCACAGCCAGGTGTCAAGGATGAGGTACCAAACCAAGCACCAGTAATAGACCTCAGGTGTCATCCTGGACTTGCATTCTTGAGAATGCCTGAAACAATCCTCTACCTTTCTCCAATATCCACCGCGATGTGGCTCCTGGTGGCGTAGCTGATATTTTATTAGCACAGCTTATTCGCATGCACTTTCTTCCCCTGGGATCACTGAATAATTCACACTACAAAAATAACAGTCAAATTCAAGATATATATTGATGTAATACTTTGGCAACTACTGACTATTGAAACTTATCCCATTACAACAGTAACACTAGCAGACCCATTATGAAAATTGCTTAATGAATTTTATTTTCTTCTGTTCAAGTTTACAACACAAGTGTTTGTTTGGAGGATCCCGTAGATACCTTCAGTATTGGAGGAGAACAGCAGATTTTAAAAACATCATACTGTCAAATGATGGATGATAGTTGGGCTAAATTAGCAAACACTTTAAGTGTTATCAGTTCTCATGTGTTCACATTTCAAAACTGTTTGCAAATTCCACTTTCTTCACTTCCTTTTGAAAGCGATTCATGCTTGTAAAATCACTTTACTGAGCAAATACACCCTCTTTATTTCTTAGCTCTGCAAATCTGTTGTTCCCCTGAAGATCTTGTAAGGTCTTTGGATTTTAAATAAGGAATTCATTCATTAGTATTTGGAGCTACATTACAGCTTGTTTTGGGCTTGAAGTTTGTTTCTTTGTAGCAAATTGAGAGACATCTTTTGCTGCTAAATTTAATATGGGACTCTTCCTGAGAAGAAATGCATCTTATAACAAAATGGCATTTTATGGAATCAAATTTCAAAGTACAGTTATATTTCTAAGTTTGTGAATGTTTTTGTGCATTGATTTGATCATTCTTATGGGAAGAGATAAATTGAAGAGTTGAGACTGTTAAGGCTAGAGTAGGGAAGGCTCCAGAGAGACCTTATAGCAGTCTTCCAGTACTTAAAAGAGGGCCTACAGGAAAGATAGGGAAGGACTCTTTATCAGGGAGTATAGGGATGAGAGGTAATGGTTTTAAACAGAGAGATGGTAGATTTAGGTTAGATAGTAGGAATACTTTCTTCACCATGAGGGTGCTGAGGTACTGGAACAGGCTGCCCAGGGCAGCTGTGGATGCCCCATCCCTGACAGTGTTCAAGTCCAGGCTGGATGGGGCTTTGAGCAACTTGGTCTAGTGGGAGGTGTCCCTGCCCATGGCAGGAAGGTTGGAACAAGATGATCTTTAAGGTCCCTTCCAACCCAAACCATTCTATGATTCTGTATAGTCTAGCAGGTGCTGACTAAAGGGGAAAAGCAATAACTCCAGGCTAGGCAACTTTCAGTATGGCGCGGGAGGCTGTTGCCCTTCTTTGCTGCCAGGGCAGCCTGTGGGTTTGTCCCCACCTTCTGCCCTCAGCCTGTGCTCTGCAAAGCTGCCTGCCAGGCAGTCAGAGCCCAGGCTGGGTCAGAGGGCACTGGGTCTTTGTATAGCAAATATATTATTGATTTGAAATGAATTATTTGGGCCAGTGGATTGGATTGCAGTCATAAAGGTCACTCAGAGGGACTAGGTTCTGTGTTAGCAATAGCCTTGGAGAAATCAAAATGTTTCTTTGTAACAGTTTTTTTGAGTTCTACCAGGGACTATTGGCTAGCTTTGACTGATAATGGGATAACAATTTGCACTTTTTGCTATCTGTATTTCATCCGTTATTTTAACGTGGGAAGGCAAGTAAGATTAGCTGCTATAATTCCTCTGTAAATGCAGTTTATTGGCTACTTTCAGGAGTATAGCAACTTCCTGATTGTTGCACAGAGCATGTCATCAAATTCCTTGAAACAATCCCATATCTTCAAGAGCAAAATAATAAATAAATCATAGATAAACAAGATGTTAGGTCTAAATTACATGGAATTTTATTAATAGGAGACAGTTCTGAGTATAAAACAATCAGATTGGTACAAGATAAATGCACGACTATGTCCTGTATAGAGGTGTAGTAGCTCAAGTGAAAAATACTTATATTTCAACCTCTACTAGTTTCAAATAAGATCTCAAAATAGATTTTTTTTTTCCTAGAGATAGGTTACAAATTCCCAATGTGTAAGAATATAAAAGATATAAACCATCAAAAATACATAACATTCAAAAAGTTGCAACAGCAAGAGTAAAAAAACCCAAATATGATATGCTGAAGACAACATTTAAAATGCTGAGTTTCCTGATCTCATCCCATTATTTTTCTATCAGGTCTTGTTAAATCTATAGCATAAATTTAGATTTTTAAAATAATAATAAGAAAAGAAGGGATCAGTGTCAGAAAAAAAAAGCAAAAAGGAACTTTTTTGACAATGGTCTGTAAGTAATTTTGTTTCATTAGTTTTTGCTGTACTGTCAAATCTGTTCCTTGTGTGGAAGACCATCCTTTTTATTAAAACATCACTTATGAATAGTTATCTCAATAAAGAGATCCATTTCTTTACTTTTGAAAATTAGATTGTTGCTTTTTTATATATAAACTAGTATCAAGTCCATTTACTAAAAGATTATGCTACCTGCTATTGAAGTAAATTTTCTTTAGACCTAAATAATGCATGGAGTGTGGAAAAGCAAACAAGCTGGAGCTGTGTTTTAACAGCTCTTGAAAACTACTGGTCTGTGGTGCAGAATGAAAAATACGCAGCTCTGGCCCAGTCACAAATGGAGTTTTGGTCCCTTGTGAACCATTGCACAGCAGAAGACTGAGAGTGAGTTACAATTTTCAAATGGCATAAGGTTTTTTTTTTCCTCTTGTTTTTATGGCAGGTAGTAAGCTTACATACTTAAATTCTGAGTCAGCAGTTTGGACTTGAGAGAGGGAAGGATAAAATAGTGAGAAGATTAAAAAGAAACTCCTAATTTTTTTTTTTTTCTCATCTTTTAAGGTGGTGGTGCAGCATGTTATCTGATGGTTTGAGCTTTCCACTGAGCTGTGAATTACATTATATATAATAAGTTACAGTGCTGAGAAAAGAGTCCAAAAGCTTATTATACCCTTAATTCTGTCTGTAAAGTGAGGAAGGGCTTCACATGAAGGTAGGGGCTTTGATAACTTTTTTTCCATTTTTGACTCTAAAGAGTCACTTTTCTGCTGTGGCAAGGCACGGCTGCAGCACTAGGAAAGCTTCTGCATGTTGGTGCTGGGCTGGTGTAGGCCAGTGGGCCAGGGCTGTCTGCTCCATCACCCAGAGCTACGTATATCATAGAATTATTTCAGGTGGAAGAGACCCTTGAGATCATCAAGTCTGACCATAACCTAACTCTAGCACTAAACCATGTCCCTAAGAGCCTCATCTATATGTCTTTTAAACACATCCAGGGATGGTGACTCCACCACTTCCCTGGGCAGCTTGTTCCAATGCTTCACATCCCTTTCCATGAAGAAATGTTTCCTAATATCCAATCTGAACCTTCTCTGGTGCAACTTGAAGCCATTTCCTTTCCTATCCCTGGTTACTTGGGTGAAGGGACCAACACCCTCCATGCTACAACCTCCTTTCAGGTAGTTGTAGACTAGCAATAAGGTTTCCCCTCAGCCCCCCTCCGTGATGCTCCATTCTTAGTCAGTCCCTAGATGACGTGTGAAGGGACAGAAAATAAAGCTTGGTGGTAAGACTAGCACACTGTTTCTTGTGCTTTCGGATACCAATTCCATGAGTTTTTTCTTTGCCCTTTTTTTGGTCTGTTTGCAACAAGTAGTTGAATCAGGAGGAGCAGGTTAGGTGGCTGTGCTGGAAAGGAAGAGGAGAATGGGGGGAGAAAGGGTAGAGAAGGATGGTCACCTGGCACAGACATGGTTACAAAAAGTATGATTCTCTACTGTTTATGCAAGCAATTCCTATGCCAGCAGTCAAAATCTATACAGATGTGTCCAGAGAAGGGTGTTGTCCTGAATGGTAGGCAGGAACTGAACTCCTTTACTTTGATTGTCTCTAGGAGAAAAACCCTTTTTCCCATTTGTCTTCTGGAGTGTAAGATCTGAAGGCAAGGATTGTTCTCCTTTTTTGTCTCATACAGCAAACACTTGAGCATGTTCTTAGTGGCCATGGCAAATTGTCTTTCTGACTTCAGAGAAACTGAGTCTGGAGCTCTTTCTGATAGCTGAGAAGCAGTACCTGTGCTGAGCATAGTTTTGATTGCATAAATCCACATGGATAAAAAAAGCACGTGGTGTCCATTAATGCATGGATGCAAGTAGATGCTTTCTGAGCAGTTACTGACATAATAAATTACTAAGTTTTAAAAAATTGGATTCGCACTGACAAATCAAATCAGTGTTGTCTGATTGTGTGGGTTTTGTTGTTATTTGTTTGTTGGTTTGTTTTTCATTTTTGATAGTTGTTGTGGTTTCTTTCTGTGTTTGTTTCCATTGCACCCTTCTTAAAAAAAGGCAAAAAAAGACTGTCAGGGCTTTGACAAGGCTTTGTAGCTGCACCTTCAAGGCAAGTTTAATTGCCTTTGTGTCATGTTGCCAAAATGAATGTTCATATTTAATGGCAAAGATGGCACTTAATTTTATGTAATCTCACATTCAGAAGACTCCATTTAGCAGACGTTCACTAAGATAATTGATTTTAATAATTTAAATGAAGGGTTGGTAACAAATTTATGCATACTTACACATTACTTTCTCTACTTTACATGCATAATTTAGACATAGGTAGAGGAGGTCTTCATAGGTAGAGATCAGACTGGATTTTTTTCAATAAATTATTCTTTCCCAGTAAAATGCTCTATACAGAAGCAATGTAAATAAGAACATAGTATGTTTCAGTACATTTATGTGTAGTTTTATGTAATTCATAATGTAAGTAATTGTAAACATTATATTTATTATGTATATGAGAGTAATTTTATATTCTTTTTCAATCTGATACTAATCCTGAGCCTAAATGCAGATGTGTAGCCATATCCATCAAACCTGATTGTGATCCTTGCACTTAATCCCACAAACCAACAGAATTATTTCTTGAGATGGAAAGTGAATAAGTTAAAATGAATGTGAAACATTCAGACTATGAAAGACACTAAGTCAGATCTCTATGGATATAAAGCAGCAACAGAAATGTGGCTTTATATCAGGCTTATGATACTTATATGATACTTACATATCAGCTGTCTTTACTGTCTGAATTTTCAAGCCTTTTGCATTATTACCTCTTGCATAATTTGCTTCTGAGGCAGGTGTTTTTTTTTTCTGGGAAATGCATGTGAGTATTTCTGCATAGATGGTACTTTGTGGCAGCTTTTCGTGCTGTTATGTTACTGAATGGTAAGCGGGGAGTCCTTTATAGCAGTAGTTTACTATCAATCTTTGGCACCTTTGACCAAAAAAGGACAAAATTAGAATCTTTAAGAAGCTGAACAAATCAACACTAATTAGGCTTCCAAGCTTTTTGGTTTTGTGGCTAATAAAAGTGCATAGTAAAATGTGTTTATTTTTTACATCATGCAGTGTATGCTTAAATGCAAAGCCATGCACAGTCAAGCAGGGGCTTTATACGTTAACACATTTATAGATAAACCACAATTTCTGAGTATACGTGGTGAGAATTTTTTTTTTTTGAAACAGATATTTATACTTGGAAGTATTATTGCACTTTTTATGAGCAGTCAAATTCTGATGGTGTCTGTCCCTAAATCCATGAAGAACTTCCTAGGAGATAATCCTTGCTCTTAGGACTCCTCAAGTCTCTCTGTCCCCAACTCAAATATCTGCTGGAGTTTCTTTAAGACTACAAGAATTTAATGGTTAAAGGTTTTTATTTTTTTTTTTTTTTTAACTGAACAACCTTCATTATGTCATTCTAATTGATTTGCTTTACATTACAGAGGTTTGTATAACTTTTAAGATAGAAGTATGGGTTTTTTGAAATTATTATTATTTTAAATCAAGTAAATCAGATAAAAACAGTATGCAGTGCATAACAATCTGGGGAATAATACATCCAGGCTCAATCAGAATGCTACTTTTAAACTGTGTTGCCCAGGAGAGAGATGATGATGCATCTCCTTTCCTTCATTTAAGGTCATGTCAGAGATGATTCAGAGCATAAATTCTTAGTCCCCCATTCCAGCAATATTTGATAGATACCAATTAATCTAGTTACACAGGTTGACTATGGATTTCAGCAACATGATATGGAAAACCTAATAGTTGAAAACTCACAATGAAATCCTTAGACATTAAAATTTGGTGTCCCTTTTGATGTTTTATGGTTGATAAGCAGGTTTTGCTTCTCTTAGACAAATTGTTTCATGTTCACTGCAAAGTGAATGAGTTGCTCGTTAGAGTTGGTCTATGGTATTCTGGAAGAGTTAGTATTTGTATTTTTTTCAATGTCATTTTACGTGTTATAATTCCACTGTGAGGGTTTTGGCTGTGGGGTAAATGCAACAGTGAGAGAATCTCTGCAAACAGTGTCCTATTGGTTGCTATGTGGAGGTAAGATTTCTACTGAGACGGGTCAGGCTATGTCAGTTATTACAGCCACAAAAGACATGCACACTTGCCCTACTTATTTGATCCTGAAAGATGATAGGTGATGTTGTAATGGCTGTTGAGTTGATTGACCTGGTTTATCCATTGAGACTGAAATGTAGTTGTGTGGCTCCTTACCCAATGTCTATTCAGAGAACAGATAAAAAAGAGAAACAGCTCTCAGTAATGTAGATATTTTAGACTTATGTATAGTTAGAAAGGAGGCCGGGGGAGAGATGGAGGATAAGAGGAAAAAACTCATTACTTATCCTTTTAGAGATGGAATCTCTGAGGCTCTAAATGTCAAAGGAAAGTAAACATCATGCCAGGAATTACAACTTCCAAGCAGCAAAGACAGTCTACTCCTTCCAAAGACCAAAACTGAAAAATCGTAATGTAAAACTTTGACACCGTTTGCAAGCATAAAGAAAACAATAGAATTTTACTTATGTAACAACAGCCTAAGTAGAAATAGGTTTCTTATGAATTTTTAAAGGACAATGTGAGAGGGGAAAACGTCAAGAAATGGTTTCCTTCTGAGTGTTGTTTTGCTTTCAGTTTGTACAGCTGAAGTTTCAGGTACATTTTTCTTTGTCAATGAACTGTTCCACTGTGAACAGCCGATGGCATTCACCATCTGCAAATAAGAGTAGGGAAGGATTTTGGTCTTCACTATTGTGCTAACTCATATGGGGATAAAAACTAGTAACTGCTTAAGACATATACTACTGTAGTGAAGTGTTTATCTAAGATATATAAACGGAATGTACATTCAGTGTATCAAGATTTTTTTTTTCTCTGCTGGATTAGTCAAATCTAACAATTTATGAGAGAATTCTGCACTCAGAAGTATGAATAACATACAAAAATGTTGTGTATGTGATCACAAGAAAAGAATCTTTTCAAAATATTAAATTGATCAGATTGAAAAGATATGTTCTAATCCAGGTGTTCAGCATGCAGTGGCATAGGCAGCCAACATGATTCAAAACAACCAGTGAGGACTTGGAGCTGTCTTGTTCTAGGCTTTGAAAATGAATTGATTGCAGTGTATTTGGGTCTGATCTCAGTTCCACTATTAGCTGTTTTGCCCTGTATTGGTCTCCTTTTCCCTTGTTTTTCATTTGGGACCCTATGCTGGTTTCATCTTCCTGGTATTCCTGTGAGTTTTGTAGTTCTATCTCCTGAAACAGGTGTCCTGTGAAAAAGGAATCTTTAGAGCTTTCAATTGATAACAAGAAACTTTTTACTATGTGAAAAATACATTTTTCAGGAAATAGAACTTGATTAGATTTTCAGTTTTTCCTAGAAAGAGTGAAAAGCATAATTGTGACAGAAGGACACTCCCTTGTCAAATCATTCAAACAAAACCATGAGAGCATTAGAGTTTTTACATACAGTAAAATTAAAAGTTTTGAATGTTGAAAACTTCTCTGTTTTTGATGGAAACAACTGTTTCAGAGGGAATGTTCTATACATGCTTAGGTACAGAAAGTGATGGTTTCAGAATGAAATAGTCATAAGCAACTGTAAGCAAGTCGTTAATGGGAGGTGGCCAGGCAAACTTTACAGTCTGCTTATGACAAATATGCAGGAACTTGACACTGTTCTGGAAAGGTCCTCTCTTCTGGAATGGAAACTGTAAGACTCATAATTCACAGAATCACAGACTGGTTGTGGTTGGAAGGGACCTCTGGAGATCATCTAGTCCAACTCACCTGCTAAAGCAGGTTCACCCAGACTAGATCAGACAGGAATATGTCCAGGCAGGTTTTGAATGTCTCCAAAGAAGGAGACTCTGCAGCCTCTCTGGGCAGCCTGTTCCAGTGCTCTGGCATCCTCAAATAAAGAAGTTTATCCTCATATTCAGATGGAACCTCCTACGCTTCCGTCTATGCACATTGCCCCTCATTCTATTATTGGGCACCACTGAAAAGAGTCTGGTCCCATCCTCCTGAATCCACCCTTGAGATATTTAGAAAAGTTGATGAGATCCCCTCTCAGCCTTCTCCAGGCTGAACAGACCCAACTCTCTCAGTCTCTCCACATAAGAAAGGTGGTCCAGACCCCTAATCATCTTTGTAGCCCACAGCTGGACTCTCTCCAGTAATTTCTTGTCCATCTATAACTGGGGAGCCCAGAACTGGACACAGCACTCCAGATGCTGTGACTCACTGATTCATTCTCTGTCTTTTCTGGTTTGGGATTTGGTAAATATGATTCATCCTGTTTGCCTGATGGGACTTGACATCAGAGCCATGTATTTCTGTACTGGGCCCATATTTTCCATGACAAGCTGGAAAACATGGAAAGCTGTGCCTTCTATGTAGAGTCATAGAAATGGATGCTTTTGCTTGCTAATATTGAGTGTGTTTCATCACTGTCACCAGACAGAATCTCATTTAAGTAGAAAGGACTGCCAAAAAGACCGAGATGTGTAAATGTAAATATAACTTGAAAAGAGATTATGGGTTCATTTTCTTTCAGGCTGCTGCTACAAATAGGACTACAGATGTTTTGCTTAAGTTCTGTACTAAAATTATTTTCCTGAATCTTCCTACTTGGATTCTCAAAGATAAACATCTAAGAAATGTACTAGTTTAAAAAAAATTCTGAACACCCATGTCTTACTTTTTGACAATGTTGCAAACTGTGGATGCTTTGTAAATCAGGCTGCTTACTTGTTTTTTTTTTAAGGCACTGATGTGTGAATATTTAGGATGCAGTTAGAGATGAAATACCTGGAAGTCTATTTCATTGGGAATTTCGTTAAAAAAGAAAAATAACTATAAGCCTAGGAAAACAACTAGGAAGCGTGCAAGTAACAAGGAAGAGAAAAAAAGCCAACATAAAACTGCTTATTCTTAGAGACAGGGTTGTGTTTGTTGATGCGATTTATTATTCTTCAGTCTTGTACTAATACTTATGAGAGGCAGAAGTTCAGTTTACATTCACAAGTTTAGATGCATTATATTATACAAGCAGGTCATACATTATTGTGGCTTGTTAGCACTGTGTGATCATCAGAGTAATGACAGCAGGACTGAGTTTTGCATCTCAGCCTCTTGCCTTCATCGTCATCACACTGGATTATGGTGGTGTGCTTGTAAATCAGAATTCACTACAAACTGAAATAGTGTGTAATGAATACATGCAGTATCCGTGATTCAGTTATGAGCTGGACTAGAGCTAGAGATATTTCTAAACAGCGTTTCAGAAGCTTTACTCAAAACACCTTTTTAATAAAGCATGATTTACTACACAAGTATTACTACAGAAAATTAGTGTACACAATAAATGTAGCTTAAAACAACAGGAAGAATAAAGAATTCTAAAATTTTCTAAATAATCCAGCAATTACTCCAGTAATAGATATGCTTTAAAAACTCCAGATAAGAAATACATTCTTCTAATTTGGCTAATTTTGCTGACTGTGCTATTACATACAATGATGAAGAATCAATAGAAAAAGTTAATAGTAATTTATTATTTTTCTCCAAACAATCCTGAATCTCCCTTTGAATTTTAATATACAATTTCTGTTTTTTTCTTGATTTTTTTCTTTGATTTTTTAAAATCAAGCTACTTGAGTATCAGTTGTAAATATCACTGGATAGATTGTCTAGACAAATAATGGACAACAAAGCAAATTTTGTAAACAATCCCTAGCAGAGAAAATCAGTAATATTTCAAACTCTGAGAAATACTGGAGTTGTTACTTTTAAGTCACTGAGTATATTTTATGTAAAAGTCCATTAAAATATGTTTGATTTTGCAAGTAGGTCAAAAATAAATTGAAAATAAATAGTTTTGAATAGTGTCATTGTTTATCATAATTTTCTGCTGATCTTCTGGATTAAAGATTAAGTGATATAGATGCCTTGGACTGTTCCAAGACCTCATTAAGTATTCTGTCACAAAACCAAAAAACCCACAAAACCTCTTGGAATATCAACTATTTTTCTATGCCTTCATTTAGAAAAAAGTTGCTGCAACAAAGATGAATACAATAAAAATTGGTGGTAAAGAAGGCTGAGGATTACTAATATAGTTAATTATGTCTGTTGAGACATCTGCTTTTGAGCACTGATCATTTCTGGGGAGTATAAATTGTGTTCTGTTCTCAAATCAAAGGTTTATTATTGCCATTAAACTGTTGAAAATTTCCAGCTAATTACAGGTTGTTTGTTAAAAGTAAGTTGGTGGGTGGTTGTTATACATGTAGGAAAATATTTTGTTTAAAATTCTTTATTATTTAATAGACTATTCATAGTCTAGCAAAACAATCACTAAAATATCTGCCTACACATTTGATCTATCCTCGAAGAAGCATGATATTGCAAACTGATTGCTACAGATTTTCCTTGCAGCCCTTAGAATATGCAGTCACTTTCCAGACTGGGAACTAAAAACTTTTGTTATTTATATGAAGATATCTTCTGACAGGGAATGTTAGTTTGCCGTATAACACAGAATACCTTTATTTTTCATGTTCCTCCATCTGTATGTGGGGTAATATGAGAGATAAGAGAGATAATCAGAGGACTGGCAAAAATTCTGTGTTTTTTCTTCCTTTTATTTCATGATTTGAAAAGATGGCAAATGCACTGTGAGCAGGTTTTTAGTATATCTAAATGAGGGTTTAAAAATTGGAACCTTCAATCTGTGTCTGTATGCCAGCCTGAAGCCTCGTCTTCTAAATCCAGAGCTTTAAAAGCATCAGCATTAAAATGGGCTGTATCAAGGTGAGCAGGGCTGAGACTGTCTCGGCCAAGTATTTTGGAGGTTCCGCATCTGTCCCTTGTATGTCCCTGCCATGGTGGTTGTACATTGTGTGTGGCCATGCCGGCTGGATCCTCAGTAGCGCAGATTTGGGTGAGGAACTGCCAGAGAGGAAGAGGCTGATTGACACATTCACCATAAGCATCAGTAGATGTATTTTGCTTCAGCTCTTAGGGGAGACACGTTCTCCGAGGGCCGCTGAGTGTCCTGGCATTCATGCAGCAGAGATGAGGCAGGATAGTATGCTCTCCCAATTGCCTTGAGAAAAAGAAACTGGTTTGAACATCTTGCTAGACTGTAAGGAGAAAGTGCCTCTTTCACTTAAAGCAAGATGATCGCATACAATTCTCCTTTACTACTCTCTGGCTGCTCAAAGTGTGCCTTACTCACCTGCTAGGAGAACAGCTAAAAATGTTCATTGGGGCTTCAATCCTTTCATTTAATGGGGTGGGAAGAAAGTGCTCATTGCTGTCTTGAATGTAAAGGAGAATGGAATTGAGGAAGAAGGAGTGTTGGCTTGATCAGTGTGTGAATTGATGCAGGATTTTCCATATTTCAGACCGTATAAACTCTAGGGTAGGTTTAGTAGTAAAAAAATTTGATAGGTCACAAAATTGTATGTGTGACATATTCTGCCAGTGAAAACCTTCCTTTAAAAACCAGTAATAACAGTAAGAACATTGTTATGGAGACTTTGCTTATATATGTTTGCTTATAACCAGATATAGAAAATGTAGCCTTGGCTCATTTCTGAGCACAATGTAAGGAGCATCCTTTTCTGTTTTGTTCAGACTATTGTTTGTTAAGTCAGACTTCACTGGGGAGAACGGAGGGTGGGCTGGACTGTCAGGCAGTTCATTTTTGTGAGGCTTTATAGAATACAAAATTGTACTCAGCAGAAAGAACACCTTGCAACCTATGATCTTTGAGTGTTCTCTTTCCTGCTTTGTAAAATAAGGGCTTGTCACAGTATTTACATTACAAGGATGTTTTGCAGAGAGTCTAATTAGTTGTCTATTTTCCTGATACTAGCATGGAAAGGACTGTTGTAGTTTCTGAGTAAATATTTTATGCCTAAGTATCACTGTGTAAGTGAGCCAAAATACCATGCAAAAGAGGATGCTATTTAAGTTTTTTTTGGTCTGGCTAAAACCCTAATTTAAAATATAAATAGTGGAAGGTAATGAAAGATCTTTAGTTAATAAATAAACTTGAATTACTGTAGTTAGGAGTGATGAACAGCAATTTAATAAGCCTTTAAGAGTGTGAGGTGTTCTGAGTAAACTAACTTGAAAAAGAGGGAACACAATGGTTTCACAACTACGTTTTACAATTCAATGTTTGAACTGTGAACAGTTTGAATAAACAGTTTGAATAAATGTGCAGTTTTACAGCTTTAGCAATAAAAGCATTTATGGTGTAAAAAAAAATATTTCCAATATTATGTAAAAGTATTTCTAAACTAAAATATGCAACTAACATGAAAAGAGAAGGAACATGAAAGAATTTCTGGAGGCAAAAAAAGGTGTGTAGGAGTTGCGTATTCTTCTATAATATTAACAGAAGAAAAGATCCTCCCATAAAAATCTAATTTTATTTTGCTACTTTGTAACTTAGACATCGCTATTACAAACTTGTTTCAATTTTATTATGAATTTTTATGATAGTCTGGAAAAGTAGCTTTTCAATAACTCAATGATTTTTTTTTTTCCAATTATGACAAGTTGAATATTTATTTTTGTAAGACTCTCTAGTTTTATCCCGCTTAGAACAGAATATGGTGAAGCATACTGCCCTGCAAGGCTGAGAAGCTACTGGCTTGGCCTTGATTGATCCTCAGTGTCTAATGTTTCTGCTGCAGAAAATTCACCTTGACCTGGAGACCATCATAAGGATGAGTTCTGGCTACTACCAGTAGCCTAAAGACCAGATTTTGTATCCCCCCCAATCTATGCATAATGTCTAAGACATATATTCCATATACTGATGTCCAAGCAGAGAGCTTTGCTTGGCAGCCTTTGCCAGTGTTTTCTACTCCCTAGGTGAATTTTTCTCTTTAATATCTAATTGTAATTTTCTTTGCCACAACTCTTGTTGCTGCTCCCGTTCCTTTCAAGGAGCACCTCCAAGGAGAATCTGCCTCCATTTTCCCTGTAATCATGAGATTTGTAAAGGGAATCATAAGATCCTCTTCTCCTCTCTCTCCTCCATCCAGGCTGGTGGAGCTCAGCTCCCCCAGCCACCCAGGGTGAGTGTACCAGCCCTGACACTCATGATGATCCTCTGCTGAACCTGATGCAGTTTATTGGCCTCTTTCTTTTACTGAGGGTGGGACCCAGTGCCATAGGTGTCAGTTAACTTGCAAATGCTGAGCTGAGGTGAAGAATCTCTTCTCTTCCCTGGCTGCCTAAGCCTTAGGTGTTGCAGCCCAGTATGTGTCTGGCTTTCATAGCCTCAAGGATATAGTAGATCTTTCAGATTAATGAAAAGGGAGGATAAATACAGGTATTTGGAAAGTGCCATTCAGCAAATCTGCCACTAATGTGATCTCATGTTTTTCTTTCGCCTAGAATGTTCCACCTGATTTGTCCATCTGCACCTTTGTGCTGGAGCAGTCTCTGTCAGTACGGGCCCTCCAGGAAATGCTGGCTAACACAGAAGAAAAGGCAGAAGGGGTAAGTTGTTGGATATTTACTTTTTTCATCCTGCAAAATACAACTTTTTTTTTCTTTTTCACTGGACCACAGATTTCATGACTGGCATGAGCTTATAGCATTGTGAATTCCTTATATTTAAATCTTCTCCTTTGCTACAGCAAAGGTCTGTTTTTTGAGAAACTCCAAACACTTGGCAGTTTTCATTGAAACTTGCCAGAGTTGTAAATTTCCAGCAATTTCAGTGTACTGCAGGTCCACATAGAGCTACAAGAATGTTTTAATTTGAGATCTCATAATGTGAAATACAAAGCTTGATCACTTCTTCAGTACAGCTAAGCTTTCTGAAGATTTTTGACTCTATCAAGCGAGACTGTCAAGTAGTCTTAAAATTGCTTGGATGTGTCCTGTTTTTCTCTAAAAATAATGAAATTGTTCTGTGTGGCCTGAGTTAATATGTCCTGTAACTCACCTTTAGAGCTGGAAATACAATGTTATTGCATCTCAGTGGACAAAAAATGTGGAAACACATTTTCACAGCCTAGAAGATGAAGGATATAGGAATACTGTTAATTGTTTGACTAGCAAATAAGTATTTACGAATAAATCATAGTATTGCAATTAATGTTCTCTGCTGTGTAATGAATTTGATTTGTTATGATGTAGTTGAGTGTTCCATATACACCTTGTAGGGTTTACTTGAATGTCATACTCCAGCTCAAATCCCATGAACTGTAAATGAGGAAGGGTTGACTGGAGGCCCTGGAGTTATACAGATAAAAGAGAAGTAGGATTTGACTGTAAGTCCTTGGGAAAGTAAACTTTAAACTAACACAGAGTAATCAGTCCCATGAAATGCCAGGCACTGAGACTGAAAACGGTATTTGTGGAATGAAGTCCAGGAGCAATCCCATGGATGACCCGAAGTGTGTGCTTTCAGTGAGAATTTGTTGTAAGGACTGTCTCCAACAGCAAGAGAATGGAAAACACATCTGAGAGAAGAGGTGGTGCGAGAATGTAAGCAGATCCATGCTTCTAAAGGGGGACCCTTCTTCCCTGAATTTGTAAACACTGAAACTGAGAGAAAGCAAATCCACAGGAAAAAAATAAATTCAAAAAACAGGTACATACAGGCATAATATCAATAATCACAGTTCAAACCCAAGGATGTGCTGTGATAACTGTGGGTGGCTGTATGTGTGAAGTAGAGCAACAGTTTTCTTTCTGTTTATTCCCACCAAATGTGGGCAGGAGCAGAAACTAAAGAAAGTGTAGGGGACCGTGTGTTAAAAGTACTGCCATAGGGCAGAATACAGTGAATGAAAAAAACCATTCAGTTTTCAAGTAACTGAAAATTAAATGAATGACTGAATATGTACTTGCGGATAAATTAACAGAACTGACATTCGGTACCTGTACGTAGTTTTCGTGAAAAGTTGATAGTAGAACATGTGAGTTTTGCGTTTAATAACCGAGTTTTAGGAGAAGAGGTAATTTTGTGCATAAATCTGAAGCACCGTATCTTCCTGGAACAGCGTCATTTTTTAAATTTAGTATAACAGTGTTTTCTTTAATTTAGGAGAAGGAAGTATAGTAATTTCTTGAGAGATTGTTACTATAAATTGGATTCAATATGACCTCAGTTTTCTAATGGAAAGAACCCCACAAAGGGAGGTCTTTTCAGTCCTCAATTACTTTTCATTACATTAGAAATCATTAAGGTTGCTGTGTTTAAAAGTGATCTTGTGCTTCTTTGCTTTTTGTGGTGTGTAATCTCTTGAATGCTGTATTTTTATAATAGCTATTATATAACAGGTAAGTCAGCAGTAATGAAATGATGGAGTAATATGGACAAAATCTCATGCTGACTTGAGTCAGAACAATAAATGACTTTCCTTGTGCTTAAGAAAGAAGAACTATGTGCACTAACTGGATTTAATTTTAGTTCTCAATTAGTATATATTAAATGTGCAAAGCTACCTCTGCAATAAATGCCTACACTTTTAGTGCAAGAATCCCAAAATGAGAATTTCTATACTTGATGAGATTAGTATAATAATTCACGTATCTGAGTATATCTAATTCTCTCTCCTGAATGAGCTAAATGCTAGTATCAAAGGCAACAGTGGAAAATGAGGGAAATTTCATAAGAAAGGATGTGTGTAGTGCTCTGTTTCTTCTAGCTCTAGGCACTGAGTAGTTACTTCGTGCTCTGAGGTTTTATCCTTTCTCTTTAAAATACATACTATGCCTACCTCTGGCAGTTTATTAAAGTATTGAAATTTGTAGCTTGACTGTATGCTTTTGGTTTAAAAAATTAAAACCACAACCTGTTTTGTTTGCTCAGGAAGCATTATTTACACTTTTCATCTTAAACAGATAAATTTTTGATTTTGCTTGGCACTTGAGTGCTATTAGGCATGGACTACTTTGAATGTATAGTTCATCCACAGAAAAGAACCAGAAAAAGGGAAAGAAAAAAGGAAGAATCCTGTGGAAATAAAATAATAAATAATTATATAAATGATGACTATCATTACATGTGTACACAGAGTCTGCGCTTTCGTCTCTTAGGCAAGCAGAATTATAGCCACTCTGTCTTAGACAGGCATAGGTCTAGGCATAGGTATTATTTTGTAATTATTTTGACTTGGTTTCTGAGCGTAAATGTCGATTATCGAAAAAGCTGCTGAAGGATGGAAGTGGAAGTCCTTTGGTTTTTATAAAGCATCAAGTATTTTCTTAGCCTCAGTTGTCTCAGCAAATGATTTAGACTTTTGTCTGGAAGTTTTTTTTAAAATCATCCTCAAGCAAACATGCTGCATAAAAAATAGCTATTAAAATAAAAATTTACCAAAAGGGGATGCAAATTAAACTTCAGTGTAAGGTAAACCTTCATAAAAGCTATTGCTACTCATTGTTTTTTTTAAATATATTTCAAAGTTGTTTTTTTAATATGTTTCAATATAAATGATTTTTTTCTAATGGGAGAATTTGAGGATTCAAAACTGCTACTATCTCTATTTATGTAACAAGTGGCTAGTTTGAACTTTCACTCCATTGTAACACATTTATTACTTCAAAGAGATCAAAAAAAGTTTTGGGTACGTTGGCTATGTACAGAAAATTAAATTAGCTTGGCATTTAAAGGACATTTTACCGTAAGTGAACATGTACAAAGTCATGTATCTTTTTATATTGGCTAGAACAAGAACCAGCTTTTCTTTTGAAATGGATAAGAGCTTGTGATTGCTCAAGTTACGCTTGCTTTGCTTGGGTTTTTTGAAATATATCCAGCAGTGTCATGATATAAATAACGTGCTACTCTTTTGCCTTGTGATGTCTTTTATAGTCCTCCATGATAATTGTCATAAGTGAGGCCATTGAAATTTGAGGACTCCGGGTTACGTGTTACACGGCATACCCTGGTGAATAACTGGTACATATAGACAGAGAGAGAGTGAGTTGACACATATAAATACAGGTGGTATGTGACTTACTTTCACCTGCTAGTATGGTGTGCATCTTTGTGTGGATGAGAGAGAGAACATCTCATGCAGAGGATTAGTGTTAATGGCATCTTTTCACTGCAGTGATTGAGAACTCTTGGTAGACTCTTTCACAGCAGCTTTAATGATTTCTGTCAGCAGTGGTCTACCAGAAGATGAGTGGGTGCCAAGCCATCCCAATTTTAGTGTTGGACCATGCATTCATGGCAAAATCTCCTTTAATTGGGAGGGTATAGAGTAAGAGGGGTCTAATCTACTGGCGCTCCTGTTTGCTGATCTGTGATTTATTATGTCAAAAGAAGGTGTGTGAATGGGCTTTTTTGTGTTCAGGTATATATATAAGAGTGTGAGACTGCTATGGGATTTTTTTTTTTTTTTTTTTTCAATTTTATCAGCAGAGTGGGTGGAAAGTTCAGTTCCTCTGCTAATGGCTAGGCTTCGTGCTACATGAATTGCTTACTAGTAACCTCAGCTGCGCTTGGAGTGTAATGTGCTTCTACTGGAATTGTGTTTAAGTAAGTCTTGCAGGACAGATGTACCGAACGCATTCTGCATGGAACCAGATGGGTTTTCCTCAATTGCTTATGTGTCCTTTCACATCAAGTGTCAGCTTTTTGATTGTTTACTAGAAAGAATGTGCAACTGAAATAAGTAAGGATTTGTGTGTCATCTGTAGAAAGAAAGTGAATGTATACGTAGTTACAATTTCTGTATTTTGAATGACAACATATGCTATGTACTAGAACACGTCAGGATAGTGTAGGGCACTCTAGCATTTACATTGAGATGATTTTAAGAGCTTGTTCAGGAAATCACGCTGTATTTGTTCTTTACTTTCAGACCGAAAACCTCTGAGTAAACTTTAAGTCTTTATTTCTGTTTGTCTTCCTAGACTTCTTTACACAGGCTCTATTTTCCCTTAATATATTAACTTGAAATTTGTTTACTTTTATGCAAAATGAAATGTAGGGTTAAATCCTTTGTTAATTTTCTGCAAATTGATCTTAGTTGCCTTATTGTCTACTGAACACTTCTATGGGAGTTTTCTGCATTTTTTTTCCCAGTATTTGCATAGCAACTCTGTTTTTCTACTACAGTATGCTATGGAAAATTTTAAAAAACATTAGAAATCGGGTCCCATGCATCTTAAACTTATATACACTTATATAATTTGGTTTTAATGATCCATGCTTTAGATTCTTTAAATGTATTGATATGTCATATAGGGTATTGTGAAAATTGAATTAATATTGGAATGTTTGTGAGATTAGCATTGCAGCAGTGAACATCATAAAATTGATGGTATTTAATAATGATGTCTTTAGAAGAGGATTTTTTAATCAAATGGTTGCACACTGAGCTGGAATGAAATAAAATGTTAATGACCACCTTATCTTCTACATATTGAATGATGCTGAAAAGGTAAAGGACATAGGGAAGGCTGTGTCATAAGACATTGACAGGGGTGGAGGTTGCATAAGTGACCATTTGCCTTAACTTTTTTCTTTGTAAAAATTACCACAATTCTTCTGAAAATGCAAGAAGTTGATACTTCAGCTTTGAAAAAAGTGTTTTGAAATATAAACTGTTAATGATCATATAAAATTATTGTCTGTTGCAGCTCTCCTATTACTGACTGTATAAAGTGCAACTTTTGGAATGGCAGGAACATCCACCTCAGCTAAGCTCGACTCAGAGTGGCAGGATTTCAGGGCTTGGCATGAACTCTAAACGCAGTGGGAACTACAAACCAACATCTTGCCTCAGTGTTGCATCAGGGTCACTCAGCCTTTTCTAAACCTGGATTTTAGGTTAGAGCATTTGAGCTGCCGCTCTGTGAGCAGGACCTTGTCCCAGCAAGGGGCAGGACTGTCAGCTCCTCGGCAGCCCTTGTTGGGAAGGAGCTGCTGAGCATAGCTGCCGGCCTGTGGAGCTGCGTTTTGTCTCTGTGATGGGCAGCGGGCCCGGGGCTAGCAGGCCCCACTTTGGAGAGTCTCCAGGGTCTCGGCTGCAGTGAGGTCTCCTGCTGAGTTCCTCCAAATTAACTACTCCTCATTCAAAATCATGCTTGTTAAATATACTTCTATACACACAAAGACATTCAGGTTTAAAAAAAAAAAAAAAAAAAAAAAAAGAGAAAAGAAAAAAAAAAAAGGAGCATGTTATTTTTGAGACTTGCTGAGCTCTTTGTAGATATCTGCCCTTTAGTTTTCAAATTAAAATTGAAACCTGTGCTATTAGAGTACTGTCAACATGGTAAGTGAGAAGCAGAGGTCTTATCTCCTCATTGCTTTTGTAAGGCATCTGATTTTGATCCATAAATGGGTTTTTGATAAACACATGGTAGTTACTGAGCTCTACAGATTGTCCTCCCTTTCCATAGCTCTCTCCTCTTTCTGCCTAGGCTGCAGCCATTTCCAGTGTCTGCTCATTAGACAGTTGGTTGCCCCTTCAGTCATTCTCTTTGTGTATAAATAGATAAGACTTTTTTTTTTTTTTTTTTTTTTTTTTCCCCACATGATGATAATAAAAGCTCACCCTTACCTTTCTTTATGGAAACAGCATGCTTTGAAATAGGCAGAGAAACTTGAAAAAGAAGGGACACTCAGAGAGGCTGCTAGCAATAAACCTGACCTCTGCTTGATGGGCTGTTATCATCTGCTTCAGAATTAATTCATTTGGGCTATGAAGCCCTGTGTATGACTTTGGTAGTTAATGCCTGTTTGTGGAGATACTGCTGATGCTGTGGAAATGTACTTGTAATTATGGCAGTGTATACAGCTTCCACTCCTGAAACAGCCCTTGGTAGCTGACAGTCTGTTGATAAATATGCAGAACACTTCCTTTTCTTGAAAGACGCTTCTATTTAAAAAAATATTGGGATGAGTCACAGAAGATAACAGTACATACAACACAGAAGGAAAGGCACAAATTTGGAAATCCTGTTTTTTCACAATTTTTTAGTGGTGATTATTTAATGCGGTAAATTCACGTAACCTAGGGTATAATGTAGGTCATTTAGCAGCTGACTATTTTAGTTAACTGGATATGTGTGCATTTTTTCTCTTTTTGCTCTGTAAAATTAAAATTTCCAGGTGGTATTTGTTTATTAACTTATTAACTTATTTCCTTAAATCTTTTGGTATGTATTATGTTTCAGACATTGAATGCTACAAATAACTTGTTTTTGCCCTGCATTCTCTCAATCAGGTCTTGACATTGCACAGTCTTTTTACAGTGTTTCTCCACTGAGGAAAATAACATCTAGGAAACATACTCATATGCTATTACTGTGAGAAGTAAAAGACCCCAGTGCTTCTTGTGACTCTGAGTCTTGCAAGAAGCTGCAAAGTAAAAAAAAAAACTTTATTAGGGAACTTAGACCTTTGTGTGGAAATGAGCTAAACCACAGACTTGCTCCAGTTGAATATGGCACGCTCTTTAGCCTTTTTGCAGCTCAGATGTCTGCAACCACCCAGCATTGCATAGTCCGTTCTCAACTCATGAATACAATGGCATGTGTTGAGAGGAGAAAGAATGCAAGTGATAGACTTCTTCTGACGAGTCACTGAAATCTCAGCAACTTTTCTAGTGGAACACTAATCACTGTCATAGATGATTTCAGGATTTTTCTGTCTTGAAGTAAAACAGTAGAGAAAACAATACCTTGACACAGAGATCTCTTCAGGACATTTAAAAGCTCAAGCAAGGGATTAATGGAATAAACTAATTTGTTAATCTTCAGAGGAAAAAATGATTGTTTTTCCTTAATACAGTTTATCTGCAAAGTATAAAAATTCTCTTGCTAAATACTAAAACATTTAGGAAAGCACTTCTGATTTTTTTTTTTTCTTTCTTCTTTCTTTTTCCCTGTAGCATTGATTGTCTGTCTTTTACCACAGGCCACTCTTTGAAACCTTTTGTGTATAGGACAGTGTTTAGTGGCTTTCCTTGTAGCTTGAAATGCAAATCTCCCAAGGATTTGGAGGCTAGAAATACAGGTGGTGGTTTCAGTGTGATACAGTAGGAAGCACTTTCTAAATACTTTCATCTCATGCTTGTTCTACATGCATATAAAGCAGTTAGGAATTTTTGGTTCATAGTAATTTCCTGTTTATATTCTAACTGCATTTCATGAAGGGAACTTTCAGCACTTTATCTTAATTCTAGGTTTCTTAATTCTGTTTCCATCAGTTTTGCGTTTTTTCTTTTGGCATATTGAATCACTTCGGACTGTGGACAAGATTAGACTAATCAAGAAGTCAGATTCAGAAAGCCAAGAATGAAGGAACCCTGCAGCTGAGGTTCAAAAAGAGCTGCCTGAAAATGAGATCAGGAAGGTGAAGATTAAAGGTAGTGATACAAAAACATGACATTCACTTGTCTCTAAGTGAAGATTTCAATCTGTGGGGAAATGCTTAGCTAAAAGTTTCATTTGTTTTTGCAGCTTGGTGTAACCACCTTCTGTTGCCCCTGTGCACAGTTCAGCATGTTTTTAATAAACAGAGCGCTATTAATGGAATTAATTATCTTCCTAATATAACCCTGACACTTATTTTTGCACTGATTATCAGAGTACAGCAGTAAAAGAAAGGTATCAGTTTCTTTTGTGTTGGAATAACTTTTTTAATTAAAAAAAAAAAGTATTATGATAGCCTTTATGTTCATTTATCCTGTTATATTTGATCTGCTTCATATTTTTCCACATCTGTGAGATTGATAGTTTTTATACATTGTTGTTTCATTCCTGTTTCTGACAGGAGATCTTAACTGGAGCAGAACTGATTGATCAGTATACAGCCTGATCACCAACACTAGTAATTGACTTTTATTTGCTCCATTAGTAACATTAGTCCCAGAATGTCCTTGTTTTCCTCCAAGTAGCAAAGATTATGTCCCCCACCCAGATGCAGATACATTGAAAAAACACTGGAATACAGAGAGAAATAGATCCTGGAGAACATGAGAAAATAGCCGTAAACAAATATCTCCCTTAACTTTTATTTTAAAATCTCAGTTATATCATGGTAAAGCATTGTAACTAATGCTCGGATTTTTTTTCAGATTTGGGCACTCATAAATCTATGTCAGACCTTATTAACAGAATGGAAGCATTTGACTGCACACATTGTGTGTGAATCCTAAGCTAAACTGTTTCTGTAATATGAAAAAATTTAATTTCACAACCTCTACTTCAATATTTGACAACTTAATTTTTCAGGAAAATGTTGTCTGTGGATACCCATCGGTTAGGCAGAGTTCCAGCTAAATTGCATCATGAGCTTATTAACTCCCATCTAATCATCCAGTCATGGCTGATTAATCACATCTCCTGGTGCCTTGTTTTAATAAAATCTGTTTTCCATGCCACTGACCAGCAAACTGCTGTCTAATTTTACGTGTGGGATAGTCTTTTCTGAAGGGAACAAAATACCACCCTCCTCCACTGTTGCAAAGGGCCTTGTGTGAAGGAATCAGCACGTCCAAGTGTCTTGCACGTGTAATTCTCCCTCTGTGTTTAAGAGATGGGGAAAGCTTGTGTTTCCTCAGAGCTAAAATGGTTTCCCGTGCTGCAGGGAAGGGCTGGAGGCATTTTGGGACAGGAATGCAACTGTAGCTGGTGGATTTTTTTAATATTAAGATCATTGATCTCCAACTGTGGAATTCTGAATTCATTAATTACTTTGTATTAGTAAGCAGCAAGATGATGTGGAGAGCTGACAGCTTTATCATTTTCTCAGCATGAGGGGAGGGGGAAAGTAATTTCATCCCTCGTGCAAGTGGAAAAAGGTAACACTCCCCATTTCTTTTAATAAATGTTGTGTATATTAGTGAATAAGCCAAGCTATCAAAGTACTTCCTTAAAAAAAAAAAAAAAGAAAAAAAGAAAAATAAGATTGGCGGTTAAATGCATCCTTGACAATTTAATCTCTCTGATTTACACTACAGTAACCTAGTTAATGACATGCCTGAAAGTTAACAACAGTTGTTGTAAATATGACGAGCTGAAAATGTTTTCAGGTTTGCTATCAGAACCCCCACATGTAGTAAGAGTCAGAAATCAACCAGAGGTCTCTTAACAAACCAGAGCTCTTTTAGTTTCCTAGCACTGACCAGACAGTTTTCTCTTTTGACAAGTCATAGATGCAATAAAGCAAGAATTATTTTTTTAATCAAACTTTTGAGGAAAAAAAAACCCAACAAACCACAGCTTTTCATTTTTATAGTTTGAGTGTTTTCATTAGTCCAAGGTTCACCGACAGATGCCAGGCATAACCCACTGAAGTAACAAAATATTGCATTAGTAATTCAGAAAATCTTTGGATAAGCCTTCATCAGATAGTGTTGTGTCATGAAGAGAGACAGAGCTGTTACGTCCAGCAATGTTAACTTGTACTTCCAAACTTCGAATTTGTGTGACCTAGATGTTTCTTACTGCAAAGAAATTAGAGAAAGGAAAGAAATGGAGGTCAAAGCATTTCATACAGCGTGGGCTTTTGTGTCATGCAGATGGGCTTATCGGCTACCAGTGGAAAGCTTTATGAAAAAATGAGGTAGTTTAGAGACTTATTCTGCGTAAAATCCTGGCTATTCTCAGCTATTTAGAGATACCACACTGCTAACAGGACAACCGGGAATATTAATACAACAAGGAACAAAAGCGTAAAACTTTTGCAGATAAAACAAATACTGTTATTTTCTTGTTAGTGCACCTTATGTAGTATCAGCAGTGATTGTTAGCAGGCCATTTCAAATAAAGCATAAAAAGAATAAGACTTGGCTTTGATCGACTGTACTTTGATCAAATGTAAGTACTGGAAAAAAATCAAGAAGTGCAGGCGCAGTATTTTTGCATTCTGCTTATCCTCAAGGAGAGGCAAGGACAGGAATAAAATAATTATCTATTTCAAATCACAGACTTGTGATAAGCAAATATTTCTAGCCTGAAACACAAGCTCTTCTTTTGAGTGTGCCATATTTAGAATGAGGATGTATGAGGACCTATGGCATGAAAGCAAACATTTTTATCATCTCAGACAGGTTTCCTATTTTGGAGGTAGATGTCGGTCTCTTTTCCAGCCTCACCATGACTATTGGATCTCTGTTGTGCTCATCATTTTCTTTCCAGGGTGATGGTCAGTAAAAACTGTCTTTGGGTGAAAGAGAAGTTACTTTATTTCTTAGTTAAATTTTCTAATCTGTGTTGCATAGGGAGAAGGAGCTAAACCAAAAAGACATGACAGCAGAGCTCTTAAAGCATCTTGAAAAGTCTGGAATAGAAGACAACCCTGGGCTGGAAGACATATCATCAATTAACTTGTTGAATAATAAATTCAGGAAATCAAGGTATACATGAAGACAATAAAATATTGTAACAGAAACAAAAATACAATTCAATTTTCAATCTCTCTAGTTCAATTCTAGTTATTCTCATCTTGCTTATCTCTATTAGAGAGTTTTAGACAGTGGTTTTACCATGGAAATGGAAAAAACCTAAATCTTGTTTTTCTACTAAGATTTTCCTGCTTCACTACAGAAAAATGAGTATAAGCGTAGAGGAAGATGTAACATCCACTAGCTGGAAAGCATTGCTTCATTGGGATTTCAGGTCACAGCCCCATCTGTGGATCATGGTATTATATCTGTTATTATATCTGTTTTCATAAATAGTTGTAGAGAATGTGATTAGTCATAGTCAGCTAAGACTTTCCTATAATGTATGGAATAAAGTTCCTTGGTGTTCTTGTCTCCTGCTCAAGCAGATGAAAGGAAACAGAATACAGAATCCAGAGCTAGGTGTGGTAGACTGTTTTGCACAGCTTAAAGGAGCTTCCTTACCAGCCTTGTGCACTGGTAATGAATGTTGCTGTATTAGTGGATGATCAGCGCGTGTTCTGTGAGCCTGGTTTATGTCAAGTTTTAAAAAACTGAGTTTGTGAATGACTCCTCATAATGGTAAAAAGGTCCCTCTTTGTTTATCTTCATCTAGTTCATGACTCCTTTTGACAAGGAAAGAGGGGTAACAGAACTACATTCCTGCTGTTTTAACTGGCTTTTATGTCTGGTTAATGTAGTGCTGGGTATTTGCAGCACTCAGAAAAAAAAATGTTGGAAAAGCAGCCCTACAGTTTGGATTAAATGCATTTAAAATGAAAGCTTGGCTGAAGAGATTGGAGCTTTTACATGCCTCTGAAGAGAAGTCAGCAAATGCAGATGACTCTCTGAAGTTTCTGGATTAGCATTGCAGTAAATAATAAAATCATCACCGAATGTTCTTCATGGAGGACTTCTTACTGCACTTACATGAAATTCTAAGTATTAAGACTACATACTCTGGTCTTCTCATCTAGTTCAAGAAGAGAAATTAGTTTGTAATTTTAAATGCTGTCTTTTGATCTTTTGCTTGATTCTTAGAATACAATTTTGCATCCTTGTTTTTTCCTCCTTGTAGCGCTACCTGTATTCCTTAGGCATATAGGTGTATGGGAGCTATACCATTTTAGTATCCATAAAGCACTACTCTATAGTTGGAAGTATCATATTTTCTACTCATTAACTTAGTTATGTTAACGGCTACTTTCTAATAGTAGATTGTGAAAAAATTCTCTTAAGTCAAAGTTAATAGCTTTCTGTAAAATGATTAATTATTGTACTATAAGTAGCCCACCACTAAGTAAATTCTGGTGAATTTTTATCCTTCACCTTTTGGTAACTTTGGTGTTCTCATGGCAAGATAGTAATTTCCCATATTCAGAACTGTCAGACAGCTATGAACCCACTAAATCTGGATATCTAATGTTGGCCAGTGTGATGTTCCTTTCTTCTGGGAAAGTCTTCTGAGTACCCATATATATGTGGAAGTAATATTTCTAAGTAGCATGTTGCAGCTGAACTATATATGTTTCAAGATGGATTCTGCTTCCTCTACTGGAGGAAATACAGTAAAGGTAGATAGTCTTTGGATAAAGAAAAATTAATATTTACCTACCTAAATATTTTCTTTATCAAAACAATAAGACTTGGTGATTAAGAGAGAACCTGAGCCAGAAGAGGAATAGATATTGAATTCCATGGATTTGTATTTATTGTGACAAGGCCAAATTTACTGTGCACTGTAAAATAAATAATTGTACTGTTCTTTCAGACTGTGGTTAACATATGATTGCAATAAAATAGTTTACAGTTTAGGATACCACAGCCATCTCCCCAATCCTTCCTGAATTTTAAACCTTCCTAGCCCAGTTGGATAGGAAGTCATTAAAAGAAAGAACAGGTAATTCTAAGTCCAAGGAGCATAAAATGCTCCAAAATTGTGGTTGTTATGTGTAATATGTACGTAGCAAAAATGAGCTTTGAATATTAGTGTTTTCTGAATTTAGATGTATACTGAGAAATGCGTGGGAAAATGGATTCCTGTGAATTCTAGTCTGTGAAGGCAGACAAAAAATGGAGTTGTCAGTGTGAAGCAGAATCTGGATTTAGATGTGCTGTGAATCATCTGCTTGTTTTTTGTCTGAATTGTAGTTTAGATCTTAGATACAAGCACTAGACTGAGATATCCATTGTTTCATTTCTGTTTGTGAGATTTATATTTTGTCTACATTGGGACAATTATTCTTGGGTATGAGGAGTCTTATTTACTTTTAGGTTTACCTAATCCGCATTACTAGGGATTTCCAGGAAAATAAATATATTAGTAAGTCATGCTCATGTCATTTTTTGCCCCCAAATGGGATACTTGAAGGTCATAAATCTTCCAGGATACTTTCCATATACTAAAAGTTTTAAAAAAAATATCTGCATACATTGCACAGGCTAGTTTTAGAACCTGGGACAAAGCAGTCTGTAAGAAAGAAATGTCTTCTTGTGACTTCAGTAGCTGGAAAAGCTCTCACAGATGGCTAGAAAAAAGGGAGCACACCCGATCCAGGAGGGCTCTGAAGACTCACACAGCAGAAAGCTGATAGAATCTGGCTATTATTAAAAATGCAAGATTGTATTATGGTGTGTACTGAACTGTGCTTTCAGAAGCAGATCTCTTTCGATGCATCCAGAGTCTTTCCTGTTTGACCATCATGTAGGTGTCAGACTGTAAGGTTTGACAAGTGTACAGTTCAAGTGCTTGTCCTGAGACACCACTGAATAAACGTGCCTTTGGTGTAAGCCAAAGCCTGTTGGCAATTCTATTTAAAGATGGGTATACCAATGCAGATTTAGTGTGTACAGTTCATAAATACTTGGCAAACACTGCACTTGACTCTTGAAGCTAAGTGATGTCCATTAAAATGAAGTAAATGGACAATTCAGCAATTCTAAGGTAGTTGATTGTACAACTGATCATGTATGTTGAGCTTTGTGTGGATTCTTTCTGATTCCAGTTGTGGCTGCCCTGTCCACTTAAGTTTTGGGACAGTGAGAACTTCTCAAAGCAAAGCAACAAAGGGTGAATCAATTCAGCTCTTTCTAGCACTGTCACACAGTCAAATTGTTTGTGATGCTATGTTCTCAGTGCATGTACAATTTTAACAAGATAAGAGATGTATCAAAAGCAAGGTAATAAATTAAAGACTTGTGTGCGAATCAGACTTGTGTGTGTTCTTTACTCCTTTTTTAAAAACATTGTAGTTGTGTTGTTTGCATTTAGATTTAAACCATTGTCTGCTTTTCTAACTTATCAACATCTTATTATACCTTTCCTTGTATCGCATCTATTTCAGAACACTAGGTGTTTTTAGGAGGGATTTCTACAGCTGTGCTTGATAACAAAAGTCACACTCAAGATTGTAAAAAAAAAAAAAAAGAAAAATAGAGGCAAATGACAGAATTTCTATTATAAATCTAAATGCAGTCCAAATCTCAGAAAAGAGGTAGGAATTGTCAAATTAACAAATGCTTATAAGTTTATCATGTTAATTCATTGACAGGTCAAATAATGTTTTCTAACCTTTGTGTGCTAGCAGGACTGAACAACACTGAAAATATAAAACTCCATTTTAGTTGAAGTGTACATTAAGAAAAATGAGAAAATTTACTTTGAATAAAACTACTTCTATAGACAAGAACTAGATACATTCCCTTTTATTACAGTAATTTCCCAAGAAAGCTGGAATCCAAATACTACTCGTCTACTGCAGGTGCACATTGACCTTTTGTTAGCAGATGCCACATAAAAGTTTAGCAGTAATTTAAGATGCCTTAGGGCAAACCACAGAAGGCTCGATGTGCTGCGGTGTTTTCTGTGCCAAGACCAAAGGCAAATCTACTTCAGATATACTACTCCTGGTGCCAACAAAGGTTTTAATAGCTAGTGCCATACTAATCTTTCTGGTAGCTAAAATGTGTTCTAGCAGATATTCTCAATCCTTTCTAAGACTATAAGATGGTCCAAAGACTTTTTTAGAGAGAGTAATTTAAAATGTTTCCGTAATGAACCTTGAAACAGTTTTGTTAATACAAAACCCTAAGCTTTCAGAGTGATTTTCTATAATTTCTCTTATGAAAAATGAATGACATTTTGGTGTGTTGTGCTCTGTTCTTATGCAGGATAATCTCTTAGGGTGCAGGCTGTAGGGTCAGAATTTGACAGTTACCTCCTAATTTTAGCTTTCATACTTATGGCATTCATTAAAATGGCAAACCTTGAACAGCAGCCACTAAACCTTTTCAAGCTTTTAATGTTCACTTAAGACAGATTTACTCAAGAGAAAATGGCAAAATGTTTCATGGGAAACAGTGTTCTGTATTTTTGACTGGTTGGTCCTGAACACAATGTGGAATTAATTCAGCATCGGTCTTCATTGGCTGCTTCCCATAAAATAAAGACAGAAAGTGAGGTATTGGCATTTTAAAGAGGAGGTGCCAGGAGAATAATAGCTTCTGCTCATACATTTTCTTTCATACTAGATACATTTCCAAAAATGTGAAATGTTAACTTCAAAATAGACTTTGATATGCTGTATTTAAGGAAGGAGATTTACTGATTTCTTGCTTTTTCTTTCTACAGCTAGTTGATGTGGAAAAATGGGTATGTGATTCTGTCTTTTATTCACTTGATCCCAAATGTTCTGTGTTGCCACTGAGTCTAACCTGTCTGTTTCAATACCCTCTGTGTTCATGACCCTTCAACTTGCATGGCTCAAAAAAAGAGGCAAATACATGGTTGTGTAGGGTCTGGTCATTCCTGAATTGTCATACCAAATTTCATGTTACCACAGTGACTTTTCTGTCTTTTAATTTGATTGTTGAATTGTGTAATGTAAATGTATGATTATTGCCTGTCAGTTTTGAGCCTTGCTGTCTGATGTTATAACTCCATTCTGCAATCCACTCTGTCTTTTCTAGAATAGGCACTGTAATTCTAAAGTGCATGACAGTAAGATAATTAATACTGATAATGTGTGATGCTGTATCTGGCTGCAAATAATATATACATGAAATATTTAATGATGGAGAACAGCTGCTACAGAATAAAAAAATCATTCATAGATCTTAGCAAATAAAGTCAAAGCACAGTTTTCTGCTGAATGTGTTTTTAAGATCTTTCCTTAATGTGTCTGTGTATACCATGCATATTTGTTTGGGCATCTGATACAACTCTTGTGTATGGGACATATTTACGTATGTTTTTCTCCAATGTAATCTCTGACATCTGCATATCTATGAGTTAGTGATCATAAAAGTGCGTGTAGAATTGTTTGTTCACGTTTAAAACATTAGAAACCTCTCTGAAAGCTTGGACGATAATTGGCCTCCATGATTTCTTAATACTTAATTAGAGCTGCATATGACACAAAACAACCTCAGACATCCATTGGTATATGGTGAACAACGTAGCTAGGGCACTGGTCTCACTTTATTTCAGGCAAACATAGAATTTTAATCTGTGATTATTACATGTTTATAGTAAGTAATGACTCAATTTATAACTTGCTTGAGACTCCTGTGGGTAAGTACATTGTTGCTTTTCAACACCCTTTCTACTAGTTTATTACTGACTGTCTATATCATATGACATATATATATATGAATGTTTATAATATTTATTAAACAATAACTGTAGTTTATTATTAATTTTAGCTGATTGTATCAGCATGACAGATTTTCCATAATATGTGAATCTCTGATATTTGTGACAACCAGCAAATTTTTATATGGATTGATTTGGAATATTTTTAAGCCATAATGCTGGCCAGGTTACCTTCTCAGTTTGTCCACATTTTTAATTCTAAGTGAGAGAGCTGGAGTCTAAATCTTTAGATTCTGTGGTTTTGTTCCTATTAAGAATTTTGCTCTAAAGGGAAAAAGAGCAATAAAAAGGAAATTCAGTAGTATATAAGCATCTGGCCTCATACTTCATAACACATGAAAAACTGTAATCCGGAAGTTTATTGTTTACACTCTCACATGGCTTGTTTTTAACTGGAGTATTCTAAGAGTATGTTCTTGGAAACTATAGTTTTATTTGCATAAATACAAGTTAGATCTGCTTTAAAAAAAAAATAAAAAAATCAGAATTTAGTAGCATAAAACTTTTATGCTTTGGAAAGACTGCTTCACAGAAATGTGTCCTTAAACCATTTAAAAAAGAAATTATTCCCATGGCAGCAGAGCTAAATGTTTCGTTCTGAGTTACATCAGCTAGAGACTTTTCCTGATAGACCAATTCTGTAATCCAGACAATCTCCTATCTGATGAGGAGGGAGTGGGTGCTTGGCTTTACTTCAAATATCAAATTATTCTCTCTCAGGTGGTTCCAGTTTGCCCTGTAAAACAGCTTTTAACCCCTTCTGTAATTCCAGAGTGTTACCAGAGGTCTTATGGTGGACTGCAGATATACATCCTGACTGACTGCAGCAGAAGACTGGCTGTTGCACAGCTGCGTGGTCACTGAGGCCAGACACCTTATTCTAATACATATATTTCTTCATAAGCCATTTTCCAATGTAGAACACACAAGATTAATGCAAGTGTGTTCAGTTATCTCTATGCATCTGTAGACATCTTGAAGTCCAAGCAGAGAGCCTGTTAGACAAGCTTCATGTCAAATTAATGACCAAATTAGTAACCGAACCTTGATGCAAGCAGTTTCATGCCCATCACAGGATAAGCTAACGTCATCCACTTCTAAGCTCTTCCAAGCCTGTAAGTTGTGCTAACGAAAGTTTTGGAAGGAATTACTCCAGTTCTGCTGTGTTTCTCCTGTTGAATGACTGTCATTCTTCTGGTGATTTTGTTCCAAAATCTTTATTCTACTGTACAGCATGGGCTGGCAGTTGAAGCTTAGGTAAGAATTAAATAGGCTTAAGATATTCCTTGAACCTTTGGCTTTTTTCTTTTGTCTCTCGGAAGGTGTGACTGTGAGGGCTTATAGGTCTGCTGCAGTGCAGAATCAAACAGTATTAGTTTAACACATCTCGCCAAACGTAAAAACTAAGGCAAGTAAGGCTTACCTTTTCCATCTCATATTTGAAAATGGCTTTTCTGCTTTTAATGAAACTACTAAGGGGGAGGAAACCCAACATTTGATCAGAGGGATTTACTGAATTTCAACTGAAAGTTACAAGACACTGAGTATATCTTATTTACAGAGAAAATAACAATAATGAAATACACTGAAATTGAATAACGCATAGTGAAAGGAATTCCTTTCAACCCGTCTGACATTTTTTTCTCTTTAATATGTTTCTGAAATACGGGAAATAATTTTAAAGTGTCTCCTGTGAATTAGCAACTATTGGTGTTTGCTTGCAAATTTGAGATTTCAAAGTAGGTGCCGTATACTTTAAGGGTTTGATTTTTCAAAGGACTTCTGTTCCTATAAAAGTACCTGAATGTCTGTGTTTCAAAACAAATGCTTAGCACTGTCATAGAATTCACTGTAAGGAGTGGGAATTTTCCAGGACATCTGTGGTTTCCAAAACCAAGCCTTTTTTACACATTTGCCTACATATGGTTGGTGAATGATTTTGAAAATTTGCCATTAAGAGCCATCAAGAATGATTGTTTTCAAGACAGATTACTCGGAAGAGCTTTCTACCTGAAGGGAAATCAAATGTACTTGTTCTTAAATTTAGAGTACAAGAGATAAGGATTTTCATCCTTACATGGGCTGATGGCAAAGTTGTGCGAACTCTAACATTGTAGCACTTTCTGTAACTTTAAAATAGACAGTAGAACCTCTTCTGCTGAAGGTAATGGTTAATCTTTTTCTCTTCCTGTCAAATAGTTATGGTGTCAGCTTGGTTTTATGCCTCTAGTAAAACTAATTTTCAGTTTATTTGGAGAAAAGAAGCTCACAGAGTAAGGAAACATGCTTTAGATGCTTTTCAAAAGAATTGCTTTCATTACAGAGATTTATGGGTTGAGAAGAAGTGAATAAATTCTGGCTTTGAGGATGATGTGGACTGGATAAATATAACAGTGGGTTTTGACAAGAGGAAACAAGCTAGAGTTGCTGTAGAGTTTGGAGTGAGCCATGAAACAAACCTTTATCAAGACAAATGGTTGTAGTAATTGTCTTCAGTGCCACTAAAGTAATTTCACATCCATCCTTTATAATCAGTGTGATTTTTTTCAATCATTAAATGAATTATCTAAGGACTTGATTTTTTTTGTTGTTGAGGTTTTTTTTTTTGTTCACATTATGTTAAATTACTTAAATATAGATTTACTTGTCAGATTGCTGTGGTGGGAAAAGATGCTAATTGTGTACAAATATTTGATTCCCTAGTTTAAAAAATTTGATAAATTTTTGATATAGTATGGACTGCAGAGGTGACCCAATGTAGGGAGTAGTATCAGCAGTTTTAACATAGGATCACTCAGTTATTCTCATACGGATATTGAGAGAAAATAGGAGGAGATACCACTGTTTGATGTTAAAATGAACAGGAGTGACTATGGAAATACTGCTTAAAATGCCACACCTACGACTGTAGATTCAACCACTCTGCAGTTCCATCCTTTGTGTTCTCTGTATTGTAGTGGATGCTAACTGCAGCCCAAGTCTAATTCATATAATCAAAAGAAAGCATTGCAAACATGTCCTAAGTACACTTTTTCTTTTCAGAAGAAATCTATGTGCAAATCTGACTGAAACTTATTTTAATAGAAAAGTATTATAGCATTTCCAACTGTATACTAGGATTCCTTTGGTATTTCTCCTTCAGTCCATATTATAGATCTGAGAATTTCAAGCTGTGTTCTGTTTATCAATAGCAATTACTGTGAACTGCAGCAAATTGTCTACTTTCAGTTTACTTGTTTTCAATACTTCTTAATTGGATTAGTGTAAAGATCTGATGTTTCTATGTAAGCAAATAAAATCCTACAAGAATATTATGAAAGATAATATTGCAAAAGTATTAAAAAACTAATCTTGGCAACTTTGCTATCAAAAATTCCAAATAAAATAGCATTACTGCCTTGCTCTTTTCATCTAGCCACAAAGCACTAGAATTAAGGTGAGATTATGGTAAGTTAGAAGGTGTTTGAAAAATCATAGTAAGTGATACACTAACCAAAAGCTATCCAAGGGGCCAAACAGTAGCCCCAAACAGCTGTAAATATTTACCTTAACAACACATCCTTAGTGTCCTCAGATAAATCTCCAATAGGTTTTAAATTTTATTTATTTATCTTATTTTGAAAGAGAACAGTTAGGATCATGGATAGAATGATGGATGTTATGTGCCTCAAATCTTTGAACAATTTTTTTTTTTTTTCCTTAGTTCCCTGTTCCAAGCCATACAGGTTGTCTGGCTGCTGAGTTTAGTTCCTCCACAAGGATGATATTTGTGCAACACTAAGCACTCACATATGCATTTGTCCCTGGAGGACCAGATAGTGCATGCAGCTGGAGGCTTAAGCCAGTGGAATATGATTATCCAGTTGTTGGTTATATTCAGTTACCAGTCCTACCCCTCAGGATAACTTTTGAAAAAGTTGGATGCTAGAGAAACAAATGAATGTAACACAGCACGTTCTGATTTCTTGAACAAGTGAGTTTGAAAGGTAAAATGGTGTCTTTGATGGATTTAGTCATCAGTTTTGCATTGATTTTTGGTAGGACAGGATTTAAAAGAGACACTTATTTGTAGTCCAGAAGTGTGTCAGAAGTCCAGTTATTACCTTGCTTCTGAATCGTCAGTAGAGAACCTCCAGTGGATTCTTGAATTTCAGTGTCTGGTACAACACAGGTGTTCTGCCCTTAGTTTATAACTGGTCAGCAATTCAGGTATTGAAAGCGCTTTAGGCATTTACACTGTAGACAATGTAGGTTAGCAAGTTATTTAGAGTCCTAATTATAGTCAAGGCAAAGAATAAAACCATTCTGCTTCATAGGTGGTCCTATCCTACAGGACATGTCAGCCTAATAGATCAGGTGAATCACATTCTTGAAATGACTGTTTCTTCCTTGACTGTAATTAAATCTACACAACTAGCTGAAATCTGCATAGTGCAGATAAATCTCATCCTTAGTAACTCTTAAGAGTGAACTTATTTCTAGTAGTATTTTATACAGGATATTGCGTACATATATAGGGTTTGTTAGGGTGTGTAGAATGTCATATTTGAAATGTAAATGTGAACAAGTTCTACTATCATCAGTGCAGCTCCACTGATGGGGTAGGAGCTTTGTGTATAAGTAAAATAACATGTCATCACATTATGATCTCTTCTTTTACTTTTAGCTGAGTTAGTGCTGAAGTATACAATTATTTTTTGCATTTGGTAACTTTACTGGTCTGTCTTTTTGTCACTTTGACCCTTTGGTGTTAGCGTTTGGCAAACAATACATTTGAAGGGCAATATCTGTTAGAATGACATTAAGAAATTTCAAGTTATAGGTCTGGTTTATCTGTTTAATTTTCAAATACACATTCTGAATTGGTAATCTAGGTCCAGAAACTCATGTGTACTGTTGTGCTGAGGCACAAAGAGCAGAAAGCTCTTCCCTCTGCAGAGGAGAAGTTGGAGAAACTTATTGTGTAACAGCCTGTTTGCCTACCTGAAGTGCGTAATTTCTGTTGTTTTGCTTCAGGGTGGTGTGTGTTGATTTTTTTTTTTCCTCTCCCTCCGCAACTGAGAGTTAGTGTTTTTCAAAGTAAGCATTTCTCTGTTAGCTAAGAAGGGATTCAGTCTGGAAAACTTGGAGCACATTCCTTGCAGCAGGCTGTGACAGGAGAACCTGGAACCCTCTGCCCCATCCATTTGCTGGTAGCTGGGGCCATCACCTTTCATGGCATGTAACTTCTCAGGCTTAGCCTGAAGTTTCACAAGGCATTCTCCTCACGTTCATGGGCATAATGTGCATTTAAGTGTTTGCCATGAAGAGAAAGCATTTTTACAACAAGGAAGTGAGAGAGTATTTGTTCCGCTGGTGTTTTTAAAGACATGTTCAGATGTCCCTCGCCCCCTGTTGTCTTTCAGGTTTTCTGGCTTGAAGGGGCCTGTTCACGGCCTGTTCACTTTCTGTCTCTAACAATGACATATAAATCATCTTCAAAATTATTAAGAAACCAGAGTAACTCTAAAGAACATAATATGACAGGTGCAAACAGATTACAATTGTTTCTCTCATTTGTTACTGTTCATTTAATGTGTCAACTGAAGAGAATGAATTGTTAAATGTGATCTTCCAAAATATCCAGCACAAGAAGCTGCTGTATCATTTTAGTAATCAAGGGAAGAGATTATAAAGTATTCGCTTTAATTTGAAGCTAGTTAAGAGATTACAATCAAGCAGTTAAAATAAATCATCAAGAGGAGAACCAGAAGGTTTCACAGAAAGACTGTTGTTCAGTGTACTTGTAACATGAAAAAAGCCGTGGGATTGTGTAGTTTGCAGAATAAAATTTCATAGAGGAATGACAGCTGGAAGAGATTGAGGTCTTCAATAGATCTGATGTCCTTGATAAACTGACAGCATGATGGCAAATTAAATTCAGTATTGAAAATTATATTAAAAGTTATATTATAATTAATAATTATTTTTTTCTATATTACTGAATTTGCAACCCCTCCTTTCCCCTGCCTTCCCCACTATAGTCAGCTCAGCGAAGACTTCTGGTTAATTAAAAGCAAAGAAAATATTGGGGATGAATAATAATGACAAAATGATCATAGTGTATTTTAAGTCCTTGCTTTATGGGGGTGGTGGACAGGGTGCATGATCTTTAATTATGGACAATTTGTTTCCAAATGCCTACGGGACAGACCTAGAAGACTTTTAAGGAGAGAAGTCTATGAATATTTTGAGATCATTAGATTATATATATATATATTTTTTTTTCTTTTACTTTAGCTAGAACATCTTGTACATCTTTAAGAACAGATACTTCTGTTTTAAAATCATGTATGGAATGAAAACACTCAGTCTTGCTTGGAAGCTGTCCAGTTAGACTCTCTTTTTATGTGGGATAGAGATTTGCTGCCAGTCTTCAGTCCTCAGCTTCAAACTTTGTGATACCAAAACATGAACTGATGAAGCCAAAAGAGGAAAAGATGTCCATAGAACTCTCACAAAGAAATCCAAATCACTGCTTGTAATATATCACTCCTCTTGTTCTTGAGTACCTCCACGAAAATTAACCTAAAAATTTCTATAATCTTCTGACATCAGTCACATGGCACTGAATTTTTTTAACCAGTAAATGAAATGTTATTAACATTTTAATTTTCTTAATTTATAGTGCATTTACTTATGACACATCAATACAATAGTGGTGTTGCTCTCCAGCACTGCACTTCGAATGCAGGACTTTACAACTTGTGTTGTACTTAGTTAAACAACCAGCTCTGCAGATAGTTTTGAAGATGATCAGGCATGGTACCTGTTTTACCTGTACTGTGTTTTATCTTAAAGCGATAAGTATTTAATGTGCTATATTATTTAAAGTAAAAAAAAAAATCTGAGAAAACTATTGCATTAAAAAGTGATGAAGCCTTGTTCTGAGCAGCTGTTTTACTTTCTAGCATGAGCTATAATTATGCTAATTGCAATGATAAATGTTTCTTTTAAATGTGGTTTGTAGTTCTGTGTATCCCACTCACTTTTTCAGGGAAAACAAATCCCACTTTTAGCGCCTGAAAGCAAATATTCATTTCACATTTTCTCTTTTTCTCCCCCCTTCTCATGGCTCTACAGAAATTTATGATGAAGGTAAGCAAGTTAAACATTTAGTATTATACATTCTGTGAATTCCTACAGTTTAATTCAATTCATTATTTTTCTTTGCTTTTTGACATCAGCATCAAACTTGCCTTCTCTAAACCAGCACATGCTGAATTTTGTAACAATTCGATTTTAGAAACAACAGTGATTTTAGTTGGGTTGGGGTTATGGTTTATTTAGATTGTGAAGGACCAAAGGCAGGCACCTTTCTAGAAAGAGGAGTCTGGGCTGGCTTCTCTAATTCTCAATTCATCCCTTTCAGTGAGAACGCAACACTTTCTGGCAAATAAGAAATCTTGAGACAATGAATAAAAAATAAATGTTGCAGTAAAACGTTTGGGCATTTTGGAAAGCAGGGACAGCACGCTGTTTCTTCTGTCATAAGAATGCTGGTGTTATGGTATGGGCTCTCAGTGGGTGAGGGGGGGAACCCTTGAGCTGGGGGTCACTGACCATTCACAGCTTGGGTCAGCAAGCATGTGCAGGAGCTCTACTTCTCAGTTCCTTTTTTAAAATGCATTTGTTTATTCAGACTATAATACGACACTTAATGAACCTCCAAACATTTTGAATAACTGACATTTGAATACTTGCCTGTGATTTTAGCTGAGATGTGTTGGTTATCTGTGTTCTACTTTTTCCTTTAGTTATCCACCTCTATTCCCAGTTCATCTTCTAAAATGATTTGTTTACTGATTTTCATGCCCTAAGACTTTGCCGTTCTATGGTATGGTCTTACCTCATTGTCACTCTCCAAAAGGGAGGAATTCTGGGCTAGATAAGAAGTGCTATTTTAAGGGATGGGTTTAATGATGTCAGAGGAATTTTCTTAGCATGACTCCTCTGCTGATCCATCTTTTCTTCTCACTTGGCTATCTGTCTTATTCTTTATCTGTGAGTTTCTTTCCTGAGTGGCAAGGATGATTCACATTCCTTGTATCACACAGCAACAGAAAAAGCTTAGGCACAATCCTTAACCTGTGAAAAATGCCTACCTCCTCCGCTTATTTAGCTCTTAAATAACCAGGAAGATTTTTATTAATTCTATCTCCTAAGCAGTGAAGGAGGAGGAGTACAAGGGAAGAGAAATCTTAACTACGCAAAGGGAGAAATCGATAAATTTAATCATCTTGGGCAAATTTTTTCCAAACCACTGGAAGTGCTTGAAAATAGAAGTTTGTAATGGAAGTCTTGCCTCAGCCATAAATATAAACGTTTGTTTTACACAGAAGCCTTGAAACAGGTGATCAATATTATTTATTTTTTTATTTATTTTCACTCCTGTGTCTGCTTTTCGTTGACGTGAAGCTTCCCATTGCTGGGAAAGTGATAATGTAAACGTACTGTTGGAAGAATTAATCATGAGGCATATCTGAAGTGTTTCTAATTATGTGTTGTTTATTCTGCCTTCCAATGGGTCCATATTAATGACACTGGGATCATTTAGCATGGTTCTGGCACAAATGTTAATCATCATTACCAATGATTCCAATCTTTTTAATATAGATAGTAAAATATCTCTGTGCTATTAACTGAATAAGATATGCTCAAGATTTTATATTCAGGTTCAGATTTTTATATGATGTTTATATGAAACATAATTATACAATTTAATGCAGCTTTTAAAGCGGGATGTCCTTAGGAAACACTTTTTTTCTGTTCTTTGGTTTGGCATGACACATAAAATAGGAGGCAACTGCTGATCATGTCAGTGAAAGAACTTTGGTTTCTTTGTGTGGCTTTTTAAAAAAATTTTTGTTGTGTCGCACTGACCATCATTACTCAAGAGCAGATACCAACAGGGTCATCAGCCATACTGATCTCCATACCTGAATTTTTGCAGTACTTACTGTTTTGTAGTGAATTCCATGAATAAAAGTCAATTGACTAAATAGTGATTTAAAAGTAAGATGTAAAGACTGCAATAGCATATATAATGTCTTGATAGGTTCAGCTTTCCTATTTGTTATTCCATTGTAACATGGTATATAGGCTACAGGTAGACAAGCAAAAAGGTTATAGACTGGTTTGAATTTTCCTTTGGCATTGCAGTTATTTATATGAACGGGGTGAAGGAATATATTACCACAATGCTGCATGTCAGTGATTTGATTTATTTTGCATCATTAAATTGTAAGCAACTAAATCCTGTGGGTTTTGTGACAACCAAAGGAAATGGCAGCTCAAGAGCACAGTGCAGAAGAGTCTCATTAGCATTTTTTGGGTTTTTTTGGTAGATGAATTCAAGGCTTCTGGGCTTGTCTTTTTTTTTGTGTCAAGATTTTTAAAGGAAATTGGTATCACTGTGAGCAAGAAGAATGTGTAAAACTCTTTGGCTCACACTCTGAAGCTTTGTTTGTAGTCTTTGCTACTTGCAGCATTTTCAAGTACTCTGATGCTACTGGAGATGTAATTTTCCAGTGTTCCTATTCCAAGTGTGAATTGTTTAGTTTTTGCCTGACTAATCTTGTCTCACAAGCCTTCTAGCTCTGTTCCAAGGTTACTTCACAAGTTCTGCAGTGACTCAGCCTGTTTCCACACATTCTGTTTTCACCATTGCTTGGGGTTTTTCTGGACACTTTGGCTGGCATTCATCCCACAAAACTGAAATGCTTGACTTAAAGCCATGGATATCCTAAACTCCCCATGCAACTGCAAGCAGCAGCATAGGCATTGGCAAGGGGTTGGTCAGATTTTAGGTGGGCTGAATTACTGTCCAAAAGTGCTTTTATTTCTCTCTTGGCTGTTTGGTTGCCTTAGGCTAAATCAATCTAGTTTGTTTTGTCATAAAGAAATTCTTTTAGCTTTTCATAAGCTGTTACTGATCATGCTGATGTGAACAGAACGAGCCTTCTGGTGTTTTCCAGCTGGCTGTGGCCTAGTGTTAGAAAGAAGCTTTTGTTACTTATCCTGAAGTTGTGTTCAGTGTGAAAAACATTAGATAGTGAAGTAATTGTGGGGAGTGAGAGGTCTCATTGAACACTTGCCTGTGGTGTCTCCAATTCTAGTCAGCCTGCAGGCTTGCATCATCACTGATGGTTTTAGATAAATACTGATCTTCATCTACGTTAGTATAGACCAGATTTAAAAATTGCATATTAGTAATGAAACAAATAGCTTAGTAGTTTTTACATTCCTATGGAAACATCATTTTGAGCATTTTTCCTCTGCAGAAATGATTGCAACATCACGTGAATATTTATGAGTAGAACCATAGTGAGACGGTTTTAGACTGTGGGACAACCTTCCCTTCTGTTTTCCTCAGTTCCTTTTAGTCTTTTACCATCTTCTTTCACTTTATTGCTGAATCTGCCATTGTGGAGTTTTCTTTCTCCTGAGTGAGGACTCAAAAGCTTTCAAGATCTACATATATTCCACATCCTTTCAGTACTTTTCATTCTGTCCTGCAGATTAATAAATGTACTCCTTTAATTTGCTTAAATACAGTAAGCCCTAAAGAATTATATATGTATAAACAAAGCACATATTCCTCATTGTGCACTCATAGTTTTCTTTTTAAAGAACCAACGCAAGTTAAATACTTGCATTAGCCTACTGGTTAAAGACTTTCATCAGCCTCTTGGAAAAAAACATTGATGCCAACAGCCTTATGTCTCTGGCTATGACACACGTAGTTTCTGCCTGGGAGCAGCATAGTCCAAGGCCTAAATACACACGTACTCAGAATGCATGGTAGTTGATTTTTTTCAAGCCAGTACTTGTGATCAGACCCACATTTCCCATTTGATTTCTTTTTCTAATGGATCAAAACACCATTTCAGAATGTAATGACTGCTCCTGAATGGGAGATTTGACAGCCCCAAGGTGAGTCCCAGGGACTTTGAGATGGTTCCTTCACTGGTGGGTGCAATTTTCTTCTTGGTTCATATTTGTGGTGGTAGTGATTTTTACTTTAAAAGGGTTTAAAGCAGATAACTGTAGGATGTTTCGTATTTAATTGTATACTTTTGCTTATGTATTTGAACTAAGTGTCTAGACTTAGAGACAGGATTTTTTTTTCTCATTATGTAGTTTTCCAACAGTACAAATTTTAGAAATAAACTACAGAGCTTCATGAAACTTAGAACACACTTGTGATGGAGAAAATAATGCTTTTGCTTTCATATTTGCAAGTGTTTTTATGGAATTAGAGGTGTCCTCTGTTTGATGTGCTGTCATCTCCAACATCTATTTTAAGTGTAAGATGGCCATCATTAGGAGAGACAATTAATTAGCTTTTCCCCTCATCCAAATGTGTCATATTGATGTTTAAATATGAAAGCAGTATTTTTATTTAAATACCAAGTTGGTGTGCTTTCATATAACTATTTCATTACTATATGTTGCAGTTTTAAGCTACTGTTAGCATTTTAAGTCTGTGATGACAATGAATTCAGTAATCATTGATTTCTCAATTGGCCTTGGCAATGAAGTGTTAACTTCGGCTTTGTTTCAAATGCTTGCTCCATTTTGATGAAGTGTAAGTACTCAGTGCTTTAAAGTACATTGTTTTACTCCAGTGTACATATGAAATAGCCACTAAAAGTCATATTTGAAACTTTTAATGTTATCTTGGTGTATTTGCTTTGAAAAACATTTATGAAGAAAAACAAGGAGCACATTGCTTCTTTTACTGTAAGGCTGCCCTCACATGTCTGGGGCACGGAGGAAATACCAGATTAAGCAGCTGGTTGAGATGAGACCATAATTTACCATTACTGTAAATTATATTGATTGCATTTTTAAAGGATTTACTACTGATATTTTGTAGCTTATTGTTTCGCTTGGGTTTTTAATTTTTTTTTAAGTCCATCAAAATTATACTTCCTTACAATCTAGTCTTTATATTGTTATTTTTCCTATAGAATATGCCACTAATTCCATGCTGTTGTTATGGGCTCATCATGGAATGAGGTAGAAAAAGCTACTACATTGTTCTTAAATACTCATTGCGTTACCTTATATGATTTTCTAGAGAGTGTGCTTCAGCCTTGTGTTCTTGTGACACATTCAGTATTTTTAAATTACCTTCATGGGTGACTAGAGTTGTCTGAATAGCCACATGCTAAATGCAATTGCTGTCAGGCTTTCTCAAGCGTTAGATTTCTGAATAATGACAATGTTATGAAAGCTTCATCTGTACATGCACAAAACTGTGAAATAACTATCCTGTGTAATTACATGCTTTCACCTGTTTGCCTTTCTTTGCTACCTCCATAAAGCTCATAGCTTTTCCCCTTTTTATACATTTGGAGATTGGGTAGACTAGTGAAAAAAAGTAGCAAATGTTTAGTACAAATAAGGATGCTGTCTTGAAAAGGATGGAAAGGTAATGGCTATTTGACTCAAAAGCTCCTTGGATGCCACAGGATATTCACTAGTCTCTAAGATTTCTCCTCGTAAGTAGAGGTTCCCAGAGGCACAAATGGCTCCAAAACATTTGTTCAGTGTCACCATGATTAATTTCTTGCAGCTTCTCATGGACAGCCACAAGTGTAGCAAAGCAGCCGTAGGCACAGCGGTGCAAGTGCTACTGTCCCCGAAATACCTGTTTTAATCTGTCAGGTGATTGCATGTCTGTACATACGAGCATTGTGTATATAGAAAAATGTACAGATACAAAGGATTTGTTGGGTCATGTGTAACATATTTTACTACGGGATTAATATTCACAGTAAAATACATATATTTTTGTTCAATCTAATTATAAATACGTTATGCTGCCTCTGTCATTTGTGCATTTTACTAGATAGTTAGTAGGTTGTAATTTTTTTTTTTTTTTCATTTTAATCCTATTTCTATTAAGAAAACAAGGAAAGGAGATATTTCCTAATTTTAACTTATTTTCCTTCTTCATTTTTGTTTCAAGATTTACATCTCTTTACATCAAATTAAGCAACTCAGATCTTAATGGTCTAAAAATGCATTGAACTTGAAAACAGTTTATGTATTTTGAATACTAATTTCTTCAACTCTAATTGTTGTTGTATTCTAAACTGCCTTTGCTTCAGCAGTGGCATTTGGGCAGTGAGGTGATTCCAAATTAATCTTGTATTTCTACTGCACAAATATTAGACTAGAGATGGGCGGTTTATATGAAGTTTTCAGAAGCAGTGTGAACTTGCTCTATATGCTTTTAATCTCAATTTATTGACTCCAGTGTTTACCAGTTCTGAAGACTTTTCAGGCCTGATCCTAACTCCCAAATTCTTGTAGGTTAAAATGAGAAGAGTTTTGTGTTCATGTAGTTGATATTCCCGAATAACCTACACAAATGTATTTTGTTCCAGCCTGGTTTTATTGAGTAAATGTATTGTCCAACTTAGAAATTACTCAGGCAATTGGAAATTAAAACCATAAAGCAATAAGACTCGTGATACATAATGTGGTTGTTAAATACGTTAGAAACACATACTTGCAGTGTCTTCTGAAATGTTATTATTAGTAATTATATTAAACTTGCTAAAACTTCAGTGGCACACCTCATCTTGCAATGTTACATCTTTGTCAAAGGAATCTAATTGCTAACTTTAAAATTTATTTATTTTTCTTTTTAATGTGGAAAATTTACAATACTCTGCAACATTCTAGGTAGGAACATATTTTTTGAAAATCAAAGACTCTTTAAATAGACAGCCATGGCCCATATGGTACTTAGTATGCAGTTTCTGGCATAAAGATAAATGCTGGGTATTTATTTATGAAATGAGCCTTTAAAATAGTAAACTAACTTACAGGTACGTACATATCCTGGAACCAGGCAGGCTCTAAAATGGAAGGGAGTTTCATAGTATCTGCTTTCTCTTCCAGTCTGTCATGTATTTTTTCTGTGTTTCATGTTTTAACTTTCCCTCCACATGGATACCTTGATTTTAATAATTGCCTCTTGCAATCCTTTAAGTACAAAATGCTTGAAACGCTTTTGCACCTCTTCGTTTTCTGTCTATGAAACAGAAACAGCAAACTCATTGGTGTTTTTTAATGGGCAAAATAATTTTGGTTAAAAAGGCTTACTTTAATCCTCGTGGGGAAAAGTTATCTGAAAAAACACTGTCCCATTTTTCACAAAAGTGTGATTTTCTTTTTTTTTTGAGCCAACCTTTCTCCTCTTCAGCTGCAAATGGGCATTTAACAAAATAGGTGCTAGACAGACAAATCAATATGGCGAAAACAAGGGCAAGCTGACATAGCTGTGATTTTTGTTGATCACACCCATCTTTTGTACAACAGGTGATCAAATCTGTATGTCAGATATCAAATTTATACCTAGCAACAGGGTAATTTTGATAGAAGTATCAGTGAAATTTCAAACTTTTGTCCATATTAGTGACTTTGTCGGTTGGTTAGCAATGATTGCTGTTGATAAAACTTCTGGGCAAATCTGAAATGTTGCTAAGTTAGTATGTTCACAACAGTTTTTCCTCTCTTCCCCAATGTGATGAGCAACAGACATTTGGCATTCATCTTTGGCACAATGGGCCTAACATTATAAAATGTCTTGTTCTTTCCTTGTGCCTTTTGAAAAAGTGGTGGTAATAATGGTAGTTCAAAGCTAAATCTTCATGTCTTACTGCCAAGACTGCATCTGTGGCAAAGACTGTGACTTACATTCTTTCTTAATAAAAATAAATGTCATTTAGCCTTTGAGAGTGATTATTGAGTGTGCCTCCCTGCGTTTTGACTGCTACATAGTTTGTTGAAAGTCAAAATATACCTTGTGTCCATGAAGATGCTCTTTTCTCAATAAAAATAAGAGCCAGGAATTCCTGAGTTTTAAAATTATTAATTTTTGAAGTGCTTGCTTTTTCACCACCTATTAATCTTTTTTATTTTTTTTTTTTCTTGACCAAGTAAGTCAAAGATCAACAAATGCTAATGGATAAAAGATAAGGAAGGACAAACAGTAAACGAGGAGGGTAAATAATTGTGTGTTGCCACAATAGCCATTCAGTTAAATGGATCTTCAGCACCAAAATGAAGCTGCCAGAGAGATAACAAAGTATGATTGTTTCCAATTTGTTCTGTAATGAATCTGATGCTCCAGTCAAACAGAAGGTCACTCTACTGTCATAAAAGGAAGGGTATAAATGCTCTATATAATAGATTAAATTAGGAGTCGTATATGAAAGAATAATGCTGCTTATGGATTTGTCAAAGTTATAGACTCAATAATAGGTATTTATTGATATTGCATGAAACGTGTGATGACCATAATGTTACATGAATTGTTCTGTCAGAGGAATGTGGACTTACGCTCTTGACAGTGTCTTGTCTGACAGTCTCTGCTCCTGACCAATGTCAGTCGACTGCATCTCAGTCTAGGGAATTCATAAATCTTCAGCACAAGTTGAAAGTTGCTCATTCTTTAACAAGATGTATTTATTCTTTCATGAGTGCTTAAACTGATTTTAGATAAATAGAAACTGTAATGAAAATATTGTGGAAAAACATGGTTGCATTTTCTTGGGATAAAAGTGATTTTTATTGCTTCAATTTTCTTTCACTCAGGATTTGTACTGTGTTTCTCAACAGGAACATTTACTTGGGCATGGTTTCTCAATTTTCAGTATCCCCAAATCCTGTTGACTTAGTTTGAATGTTTTTGAGCACTGACCTGGCCTAGCAGATAAAGAATTTTGTCTGATAGTATTTAAACACTATAGGGTGAACAGTATAGATATTGATGATTTTCAGTGTGGTTGGTATATCGTTAATACTTTTTGGTAAAGCAGGGACAATACTCCAGAAGCTCCTTCTGCATACCTTCTAGATAGGAAATTGTCTCTTTTGGAGGGAAAATGGGGGAATATGGAGAGATTTAACAATACATAAGAGTCTAGAGTGACATGCATCGAAACTTCTCTTCTCTAGAGGCCACCTGCTTTTAACCCAGAGAATGATTGGAGTTTCTAGAACATACTTTTACCGGATTAGTGGCAGTTTAAAGTACACTGTTTTCACTCATGAGTGCCTGATGGAAAAATACAGTAGCTTTTAGATTCACCTGACCAAGGTCTACATTAGGACTTAAAAGGTCAATATATTAAGAGCCAATCCAAACCAAAGAACAGATTCATAAAACTACCTTCTTGAACTAATCCCTGGATAGTATTTTATCAAGCAATAGGCTTCTCTATCACAGGGCAAATACACTTTGTCTGGACATTGATGAGGATTTCTTTTTTCTTTCTCAAAAAGCCCTATTTTATTACAACATAGCAGTATATCACTTCTCTTTGTCTTCCAGTCCGCACAAGGCGGTGGCCATCGAACGCTCCTCTATGGGCATGCCATCCTGCTGCGCCATTCCTACAGCGGCATGGTACGTAACAGGAGCTGGTAGCAGCAATGTTTTCTTTTCTGTATGAAAATTGTGTTTGAAAGTGTCCAGACTGTTGCCATTTACTGATATCTGGATAATTATTCACATCCAAGAGGCATTTAACCTGTGGTTAATGCAGACCTTTGTGAAGGGTGGGTGCCTGGTCATCTGAAACCAAGCTGGACATATCTGGGTAAGTGCTAAAATGAAGTCTGGCTCCATAAGGATGAGTTCTCTGTTTGTCAGTCTATTATGAGTTGGTGATTTCTCATTTCTTTTTCCTTGGATATTGCATATTGCATAAGCTGTGACTGAATCCACAGCTGGCATCTGGCTGGCAACCTGAACATATGTTGGAGACTGAGTGAAAAAGGAAATTCCTTCCTGCACATGTTTTGGGCAGAAGCCTTACTCTTCAGTTTCCTGATGAATTATATGGAGTTGACATTCGATGCAACCAGCTCCTTTATTTCCACTCTCACTATTCTGCCTCAGTGGAAAGATAACCTGGATAGGCTGAGAGGTTGTTTTAGAACATATATCTTCGTCAGCCATTTGGTTCTTGATAGTAGCTAGTGGGGATAATTTGACAATAGTTAATCCGTGTTAGTTAGTAAATGGCTTTTTATATTTCAGTGGGTTATCAGACATTGCCAGAACTAGTAATGCACACTTTTTTCTTTTGATAGTACCTATGCTGCCTTTCTACATCCCGATCTTCAATGGATAAGCTGGCATTTGATGTAGGATTGCAGGAGGACACAACAGGTAAGCAGTAGTTTAAGACTATGTAATGAAGAATACTTTCAGTCTAAAGCTCAGAATAGAGACCTATAAATACATATAAATAATGTAAAAATTAAAACTATTTTAAGGACTGAAGAAACAAAACTCAATATTTCCATGTTTTGCACATTATCTTTACATTTTCTAATAGGTTGTATAATTTCTTTTCCAAAAGACACAAACATGTCTATTGATATTTAAATATAAATATATAATATTGAGTATAGGTAGAGGAATATTCTCAAGTTGTTATTCCTGTAGAAGCCTTCTGCTGAAAATTTTTTGAAATTGTATTATTTTAAATAAAGATTCTATTAACGTTTTAGAACTGCTGGTGACTTGGATTTATTTGTATTTTTAAGACTGATAGAGCTTCTTACAACAACATCAGTTTGGTGCCATTGTTGATTTAGAAATAACAAGTTAGCACCTTTATTTTTTAAAGCCTGGCTCTATCTAGGAGTAATAACAGTAATAACAGCAACAATTGAACAATTTCAAGATCAAGGAGATTTTTTCTGAAAAGCATGCTTTTCATTCAGGATGTATATCTGAAAACAAGGTTTATCATGGGAGCGAAATTTGTGACTTTAATACTTGTAAGTACTTGGGAGAGTTAAAACAATAACAGTAGAAGAACATGATTTAATTTGGCTTTATGAGATCTTTCAAATATTATTGTAGATGCCTATTTTTATTGCCCTTAGTGATGGGTGGTTCCACTTTGTCTAAATTCTCAGTGGAATATTTTTGGATGTCTTTCCCAGAACCTGGAATGAAGGTGACAGGGAAGCTCTTTAGCAAAAGCAGCCTGGACCAGGTTGCCTGGAGAATGCAGGGAATTGCCTCCTTACTCAGTTCTGGAATCACTGTTCCAGAGGTCTTGCTGTCTTCTGCATGTGTGTATTATCTCTAGCTGAGTATCTGGCCAGGTGGTGCAGGAATGATATCAGTTATAAAAAACACATGGACGCTTGGTTTGCCCAAGTGAAAACTGGGTCAGAACTTTAGGACTGAGAAAAATGTGAAAGCAATGGCAATAATGTTGGGCTTTTTTTTTTTTTCCCTTTCTGCTCTTACTCAATAATGATACAGGTGAGGCGTGCTGGTGGACCATCCATCCCGCTTCCAAGCAACGATCAGAAGGAGAAAAAGTGCGTGTTGGAGATGATCTTATTTTAGTCAGTGTCTCTTCAGAAAGATATTTGGTAAGTTCTGTATGAGTATCTGTACTATGCTTCCTCTACAGAAGAAATAGTTAATTAAGGTATTATACTAAAGTCTGGTTTACATTTCCACCTTGACATAAGTGTTTAAACTGGTATTTTATACCATTTTGCAAAACAAGATAGTGAAGCTCTGGAAAGTGTGACAATGACATCTCAGTAATGTAATTTCATTTCATTTCAATAATGGAACAGAAGTTGAAAAATTTACTTATGAAGAAAAAATGAAAATACTGAAAAAAAGATATCTGTCCAAATTTCAGAATTGAGGTTTTTACAGTTCCTATGAGTGTTCAGAGTTAGCAGCACGGTCATATATGAGTTAAAACTTTATACCAACATTTTAGAATGTTTAACTTGGGTACATAACGTTTTGTGGACTTTAAAAGGTCCATATTTCCTTAGGATTATGTGCACTGTAATACATACAGGTACTGACATGTCATAATTAAATATAATTAAAATACTTAATAATTAAATATAATTTAAATATTTTTAAACATTCTGTGGTAGCTGCTTTTTATCCCTGGTTTAAATAACTTTCTTCCTCATCAAAGTATCTCCCATTTATTCTGTAATGAAACTCTTCAACGCTTTAAGATGAATTTCTTTTTGTGTTCTTGCTGTTGCAAGCACCTGAACTATTCTATCTCGGGGAAAAAAACCCCAACAATCACAAAACAAACAAAAAACCAAACCAACAAACCAACCAAACAAACCAAAAAAGAGAAGATGAAAATAAGAAGAAAATCAATCTGCTGGAAGCTTCTGTAAAATCAGCCCCAGTAATTTGGCAAATGTAGCTACAAGTAAAAAAATGGATTTTTAAAGAGAAAGTATCTTTAACTTTGTCAGGATGACTGTCTCAGATCTGCATTCAAGTTTGTTCTATGTTATTCACTTATTTTTTTATGCTAAGAAACTTTATTTGTGCTAAGAAACTTTACTGTTTGTTACAGTATTTAGAAAAAGAAGTGAAGAGTTTAATAAGTCTTAAAAATAATGGGAGGGGGTTTGTCTTTTTTTTTTTTTTTGCTAAAATTGAAAACGTTCTCCCTTTTGGAAAAACAGAAAAATGATAAAATAATTATTATAATAAAACTTTCAATTAGAAGCTTGGTAACTCATTTAATGAGTTATTTTTCTAAGACATTCTGACATCTTCACATTTTAAAATTATTTCTTTATAACTGCTTTAATGAGAATTATAATTAGATTTACTGGAAAATCAACTTATTGTGGATAAAATTAATGAGTATCTAATTCATGATAAGGCTTTATTTAAAGACATTGAATTTTTTTGAAATTCATTGAATTGCTGAATTGGATTGCTGAAGTTGAATTTTGCTCCAAATTGTGTCTCTGTGTAGGTATATGCCTGAACTCATGCTTTCTGCCCTCTAATTAGTAAATCAGTTCAACCTTTTATGTTATTTGGGGTTTGTGCCTCAATTGTTGATTCTCAAGGTTGTCATATGTACTTTTGTACAGGAAGAGACCCGATGATGACTGCAGAGACTGATTTTCCTCAACATGTGGTGTCAATGCATATACTGTGTCTTCCATGCAAAATATCAGCATACTAAATATAAATTACATTTTCAGTGTAGAGAGAAATGACACAAATCTATGTTCTTGATATTTTAATCTCTGTATTATAGTCTTGAAATGCTTTAGAGATAGATTTTAATGAATAGTTATTAAACCTATTTCAGTTATTCAGCTCTGGTTTGATAATAAGAAGGAACAAGGATTCAGCAAATTAATTTTACTCTTACATGTACTCACTCCCACATTTTTGTGAACAGATGTTTTTCCAGAATAAACTAAGAGCTGGTAAACTACACAGATTCCCAACCATTAAAATGTTTATGTTTTTGCTACCTACTCCGTAGTTACATTAGCACTGTAAATAAAGCAGTGATACTTCTACGAAAATTCAAACAGTTGATAAAGACTGAATCAGTTACTGAGTGAATATTTTTCATGGAAGCTGTTTGTCCATCCTAAACTGTTAGTCTTAATCCATTAGACTGTCTGCAAAATAACTTCAAAGGATGTACCTTTGAAAATAATCACAATATTTTCATTTTGACTGCACTGCCATGCTATAGCCCCTATTTTCTACAACACTTATAGAAATGTAGCAACCGATACCTTTTACAGCAGTTAGGACTGTGGAGAGATGAAGTTATTTTTATGAATCCATTTGTATAGTGAGACCAAATAGGCTCTGTTGAATCCAGTCAAGGAATGTTTTTTGCAAGAGTGAGGAGTTCCTCAGATAGATCTCTTGACAGAGAATAACGTTCAGTGGGATGCTGAGGGTTAGGTTCATGTACATTGTGTACTTACAGTTAAAACCTTAGGAAAAGACAAGTTTTCTCTCAAATGTTCTGCGTCAATATGCTCTTAGGAATAGGGCTGGAATGTCACCTTTTTATATTGCAATATTGCTCTATGTTTTCAAGCAACTCACTAATTATCTTCAAATTAAAAACAAAAAACAATTAACAGTCCTGGGACGAAGATGTACATGTGAAAATAACAGATGAATAGAGTTCATTCACAGGGCATGGCTTTTCAAAATGTGGTCAGAACTTTATTTGTATAATACTAGGGGAGAGCAGAAGTATGCCAGCTTAGTAAGTTAGTCTTGCAGTTGTCTGAATGCAGCTTAATTAACATTTTTTTGCATTACTTTGTGACTTTATGATCTCGGTGTTATCAGTAGAGTAGTGTTTAGACCTAATTTGATCGGCAGCCATTATAAAAGTATTTGGAAAATGTCAGGATTTTCCTATAGTTCCCCTTCCTTGCTTTCCATCAAAACAATACTTTGCGATGATTGACTCAATATTTTGCCATGAAAACTCATCTTTTTAATTGCAGTGAACAAGTTCTAAACTGTTAGGAAGTGTTAAAATAGTAAGTTAAAGGTCCAGAGATGTGGGTTTTGGCTGATTGTTGACTCACGGTGATGTCCCTGGGCACATCATTCCGTTGCTCTGACTCTCATTATCCTACCTATACAATAGGATTTTAGACGTGTAGAATGTCTGAGGAAAAGCACTTACCTAAGTGCTTGTGACATTACATAAAGCGTGAGCTGCACTATTGCCAGGTCCTTCAGAGAGGAAACTTGGCTCTGTTGAACGCTTTATTTAGCACAGAGCAAAACGATATTCTGCTGTAAAAATTTCCACCAGTTTAGTTCAAGCCAGAGTTGTTCAGTTTCCTTTCTTGAGACAGTGCAGGCCAGTGAACAGATGCAGTATTTCACAGTATCACAGTATCACAGTATGTTTGGGATTGGAAGGGACCTCAAAAGATCATCTAGTCCAATCCCCCTGCTGGAGCAGGAACACCTAGGTGAGGTCGCACAGGAACATGTCCAGGCGGGTTTTGAACGTCTCCAGAGAAGGAGACTCCACAACCTCCCTGGGCAGCCTGTTCCAGTGCTCTGTCACCCTCACTGAGAAGAAGTTTCTTCTCAAATTTAAGTGGAACCTCTTGTGTTCCAGCTTGATCCCATTACCCCTTGTCTTATCATTGTTTGCCACTGAGAAGAGTCTGGCTCCATCCTCATGGCACTCACCCTTTATATATTTATAAACATTAATAAGGTCACCCCTCAGTCTCCTCTTCTCCAAACTAAAGAGACCCAGCTCCCTCAGCCTTTCTTCATAAGGGAGGTGCTCCACTCCCTTAATCATCTTCGTTGCCCTACGCTGGACCCTCTCCAGCAGTTCCCTGTCCTTCTTGAACTGAGGGGCCCAGAACTGGACACAATATTCCAGATGTGGTCTCACCAGGGCAGAGTAGAGGGGAAGGAGGACCTCTCTCGATCTACTAACCACCCCCCTTCTAATACACCCCAGGATGCCATTGGCCTTCCTGGCCACAAGGGCACAGTGCTGGCTCATGGTCATCCTGTTGTCCACCAGGACCCCCAGGTCCCTTTCCCCTACACTGCTCTCTAATATGTAATCTCCCAACCTATACTGGAACCTGGGGTTGTTCCTGCCCAGATGCAGGACTCTACACTTGTCCTTGTTAAATTTCATCAGGTTATTCCCTGCCCAGCTCTCCAGCCTCTCCAGGTCCCGCTGGATGGCAGCACAGCCCTCCGGCGTGTCAGCCACTCCTCCTAGCTTGGTGTCATCAGCAAACTTGCTGATAGTACACTCAATTCCCTCGTCCAAGTCGTTAATGAATATATTGAATAATATTGGCCCCTGTCTTGTACACATTAACATGTACCCCTGCACTGAGGTTTGCCTATGCCTATTATTAATTATTAATTAATTATTAATTATATAGCATGATTGCTTTCAAAATTGGCAATTTTCAGTAGTTCAGAAATTCAATGAATTGTAATTTCTTTCAAATTAATGAAGCCTCTGGGTAACTTAGTCTTTTAAACGTGATTGAAGAAAAAATCCGTAGACATGAAGTTGAAATACAAAAAGTCTAATGAAGATAAAACTGAAAATTAGTATCAATGAGGTCAGTATTATTCATGTTAAGAAGTTGGGGAAGAAGAAAAAAAAACAAACAACAAATCAAGCAAAGAACTTAGAATCTACAGTGCAGATTTTCGTATAATGCAACAATCTCTGCACTGTGATACATGTATGTAATTGCTGTTCTGACTGTAAAGCTGATCTGCAGCTGCATTATGCAAATCTGTGAACAAGCATTTAGGTTTACCTCTTTGGCTTAAACGACCTATTTAAAAAGAAAAAAAATCTGGGAACTAATATGAACCTAATTGGAAACTTTCCTTTGAAGTGTAAGCTTTTCCTTGAAGATTTTTATTGTGGTTAACTGATGACAGAGTTCCCTTTCAAAAATAGTATCATCCAAATTAGATCAAATTATTTGAAAGGTTGAAGTGATAATCTGTCATTTCTCTTGAACATGAGGACAGGTTCCTGAGTATTGGAAAGGCACTCCCTCTTCACCTTCTTGCATCAAATACATTGTTTTCAGCTCTTAGTTTTAATTATCTTACTTATTATCAAATACTTGGGACAGCTTCAAAATATCTGTAGCATTTGTTGGTGTAATAGTACCAGGGAACACAGTAATGTGTGTGTTTTTTTAATTTAATTTATTTTTAAATTTTATTTGCCTTCCTTTCGTTTTCTATCTAAGAGAATGAATCTTAGTAGTTGGAATTTGCTTTCTGCTGTGTAAGTTCACAATTCCATAATTTATTTTTTGATGAAAAATACTAAAAGAGGTTTTTCTTAAAAATAATTGGAGCCTGCATAAACAAACCTGAAATTAGTGAAACAAGGTAGTGTTGAGCTGCTCTGTTACACTGATCATAATGCGGTTCCCACAGAGTCTTTATACAATTTGAAACGTTATTGTGGAGGCTGGTAGATCTTCCTGATAATTAAGCTTGTCAAGCTTCTCTGCTTATAAAATCCTGCATTGAAGTGCTTATAATCAAGTGCTTGTAATGCAACAAATTACTTCTTGGAAATAGTAGCATATTTTTTCGTGGTCTGAGATAATTTTTTTTTAGTTCTTCCAGAAGAGGTGATAGGTCACTGAACTTGAAGACAAAGAAAAAAATAATTTCACATCATTAAGAAAATTAATCTCATTTTCTTGAAAATGTTGAGCATCCCATGCTTTATAACAAATGCAGGAAATTTGAAGGGGTGTCCTTGATATCACAGGTGTACTTTTTTCTAACTTTAAAAAAAAAAAAAAAAGAAAAAGTGAAAAAAGGTAACAATCTTCTCCTTCCTTAAACTTAGTAAAGGAACATTCTCCTGAAAAAGGAACATTCTCCTGAAATAATGCAGCTTGGTCATGCCCAGTGAAGTTTTTAAAGTTTTCTTTCAGTAGTTAAAAGTCTCATGACTTGTTCTATTTTGCAGAATCTAAACCTCTTGCACATCCCATATGTTAATGAAATGTTTAAACTCCCTCTACGGTGAACAATTAAATACACCCCAACCCTCATGGGACCTGATATTCCTTGTACTGGGTGGCTCAAGGTGGGGATGAAGTATTGACAGCCGAAAACTCAATGTTTGATGTGCTGTCGGTGATCTGCTGTCATTTTAGATATGTGGAGGAGGGAGCTCTGAGAAAGTGGAAGGAACAAAAGACAGGTGATGTAGCAGGGACAGGAGCCTGGGACTGAAGTGGGAAGGCGGGAAACTGAGTGGGACTTGATGACTGGCTGAAAAGACTGGCAGCTGAAGGAAGGCAGGTGGTAAGCGACAGATCATCTGGGAAAAGAACCTAGTGATAAGGGAGAAGCAGGCACCTGCTGGTTGAATTTGTGTTAGAAATTTGGGTCAGAAAACCTACGCTGTTTTGGCAGGGAGAATTGAACCAACTAGTGGAGTGGGGCTGGGACTGAAGGACATCAAGAGAGATCTGTAGAGAAGGAGTGGGCTGGCTGCAGAGAACTGAACCGCTGGACAAAGATCCAGAGAGTCTGGGGCCAAGAAATGAGAAAAAAATTGAGGGGCAGGAGTTGTGGTGAGTTTCTGGAAAGAAGTCTGATGCTAACTGGCATGGGAAGGAAGAGTGTGAGCAAGAAAAAAGCCAAAAGGTCATGCTGAGGCTCTGTAGGGCTGAGGAGAACCTTTTGAAGAAGGAGGAGGTCCCAATTGTGGGTGATAAGGTAGACTGGAACTGGGTTGGGAAGCTGGATTGGCTAGGTGAGAGATATGGGACTGGGATAAAGATTTGGAGACAAAAAAAGAGAGTAAGAGGCCTGGAACAATTACAACAGTCACCTGTGGTATGCTGACAGCATACTCCTGTCAGTGATTTTGTGTTAGCTGAGGTGAAAGATGTCTGAAAAGTGGTTTTAAAGTTTCCTTCTTTGCCTGTCGTTCATGTGAGTGTCATTCATGCCACCTACGGTAACTGTGGGGGTTTCTTTGCTATCTTTTTTTTCAATATAGGAAAATTACATGTAAGTTATACCACAAAAATAATTTTATTAAATTTTGAAAAAATACAGGCATTAGAAAATGCAAAAATTATGGCACTGATATATTTTATAAAATCTTTTAAATATACAGTCACACTTGCTTTTTATGGAACACTATCTCAGAGCTGATAAAAGTTTGATGGATGTGTCAGGGCTGAGTAGCAGAGAGACTGTGGAATGAAGCAGCTCTGAAGATGAAATTTCAAGCTGGGAGTTGCAAGTGGAGAATTAGTGGTATGATGCTTAGTTAATTATTTTCCTAGAGAATTAGATTCTGTACCAGACACCGCTGTGGAATTTGCTGGGCAGAACATCTTTTATACCAGGCTTGCTTTCAAGAGGTCACTAGCTCTTCATCCCTTACCTGAGTTGTGTCTCTGAGGTCTCCTCCTTCTGCTAGAGGTTGAGGTCCCAGAGTTGCTCAGTCTTGATAGTTTACAACTGAGGTGAACGAAAGATGTGCATTGAACATTAAAAATGCATGTGATGCAGGCTACAGTAGGAATTAAACAGGTCCTTGTCACCTGAATTTGGGCATCCTAGATTAATGAAAATTTCTTAGTGTAATCTGTGAACCTCCACTCCCCATTGGAAAATGGACTATAATGCTACTCCTTTGAGGTTTTGAGAAAATGAATTAATAAATATTTGTTATGTTTTGTGAAATGCTGTAATTGTTGGTAGCAAGAGAAAAGCCCATGAGGAAATTAATAATTCTCTTTTCAAAGCTTTGGAGAATTGGCTATACTGAATAAAGCATGAGGCTGCAGACTGAAAATTGAGGAGCAAACAAGGCACTGAGCAGCTGTTCACGAAGTGAGCTCCTTTATCTTGTATATGCCATGAGGTAGTACTAGTGGAAAAAAGTAATTGTACAGGATCATGCCCTTGAAGACTGTTAGATGATGCATTCAACAGAAGCCATTCTTTTTCCATAGTTGACTTTGTTTGACATTTCCTAACTTTTGATACTTGTTTCATTAAATGTAATATTTTGTTAATGATAACTCTAGTCATAATCTAGTCATAATCATTTGGAAGCGTAGTTGCTGATGTGCTTCAGGCTTTTTGTGGTTATAGTGCAGAAGGAGAGCTAACAGAAAGAGGTGGAATGCAGACTACCCCCATCTACCCTCAATGGGATCCTTATGCTTTCCTGTCATATATCTGCAATTGTCTTCTGTCAGCTACATGACAGTGAACTACATGATTCTGTAATGGTAACTTCTGTGTATCTGTAGATTTTAGCTACCACTCTTACTTTGCTGATGGTGCATTTATGCTGAGTGAAGGGGCTGGAATTGGTTAGTATAGTGCTGGAGATTCTCTATCAATGAAAGAATTATCTTTGCTAGTGGATTTGCTGGCCAGCTGTTTAAACCACTTCAGAGAAATGCAAAGAAACCAGGATTTTTGAGAGATTTAAACCCATCTGAAATTTCCTGGGCTTTGCCTGCTTTGAATTGAAACTTAAATAATAACTTGTTGTTCTCCAGTGTAAGTTTACCCATATTTAATGTTCAAACTTCTTCAGAGTATTCACAGCTGTTTCAACGAATACAAACTTATTGCCACTTTTAGGCATAAACATGAACTAATGATATAAATACTTTACACCAATGAAGTTATTACTTCTAGTTCTTTCCAATATCTCCCTTTCTTGTGACCACTAAACCACATCACTAATCGCCACATCTAAGCATCTTTTAAACACTTCCAGGAGTGGTGATCCAACCACTTCCCTGGGCAGCCTGTTCCAATGCCTGACAACCCTTTCAGTGAAGAAATTTTTCACGATATCCAACCTTAAGCTTCCCTGGCAGAATTTAAGGCCATTTCCTCTTGTCCTATCACTTGTTACTGGGGAGAGGAGGCTGACACCCACCTCACTGCAGCCTCCTTTTGGGTAGTTGTAGGAATACTAAGGTTTCTGCTCAGCCTCCTTTTCTCCAGGCTAAACAACTCCAGTTCCCTCAGCTGCTCCTCATAAGACTTGTTTTTATCTTTGCACAGATGCATGTTTTGAAGACCAAAAACTTTGATGCAGACTGACTGTGAAATTTAAAATACATCATCCAGTTATTTAGGGCTATTGTAAATGCAACTATGCTGCTGCAATCACTGCTGAAGGGTTCTTGTGGAAATTACCATCTGATTCATAAGCTCTCCAGTGGGCTTGAATACACTGTTCTTTTTGAAGTCCTAGGACCAGAGATGTGATTGTGTTACTTTTCTGCAAAGCATTAGTTTATAACATGATGATGAGTTCAGTTGGGAAACTTGTAGTATTCTGGGAGATTTGAGGACCTGGAGAAACTGCCTATGGACCATTCTGTTAGCCTGTATTCATAAAATACAACAATTTAATTCTGAAAAGTGATTAAAAGCCTATGGCAGGTTAAGTGCTGGGTTAGGAGATTATTAGTCTATTAGTAGGGAAAACAAATCCAGCTTTTTGATTGAGTATGGACACCGGTGCAGAAAGGTTATTTTGGTGAGACAGAAAGCTGAAGGACCTGCCTATGTTGGTGAAGACACATACCAGTATTAGAATAGCCAGCAGGATTCCTGAGCCCAATTAATTTCTGCTTTGCAAATGTTTTTACTGCATACCTGAAAGACTTGCTAAATATGTGGTCCTTGTCGATGGTGGCAGCCTGCTACTTCTGCCAGACACTCTGCTATGCCAGCTAGCAAAGATCTGTGCAGTAGGTATGGAGGCTGTTCAACATCTGTGTGAGTGTTGCGTTGACGTCCTGGACATTGTGTTATGGAATTTGTTTCATTTTGGTAATTTTGTTGTACTGAAAGTACAAAACCAAGCAGATAAGCTCCAAATAAGTTATGAGCAGGCAGCAAATTGCTTTAAAACAACACTGAGATTCTAAAGTATAGCACTGGAAAGTGAGGCAATGCTGGGATTAAGGCTGGCATCTCTAGTGTGTTGGGATTTTTTCCGTATGTTTGATGCAATTGAATCCTTGAATATGCATTGACAGGGTATTTCCTCTACCTGGTCAAAGCTTCATTTTATTGTTTGTTATGGATGATGTCCAGAGTATGAACACCATAGTTCATACTATTATAGATGTCAGGACCCCTACCTTCAACTGTAAATTGAAGGCTACAGCAAGCAATTCAGGGAAGTGAAGGAAAGAACTGCATAGCTATACTTGATTTCTCTGCTGTGATGGTCATGTGTTGTGTTAGGTCATTTAAATCCTGCTTTTTAAAGAAATAATTATCTGATGACTCCGCTTGAGACATCTGGGTTCTAATCAGAGCTGCAACTGGGGTCAAATGAAAGGATAAAAATAACAGGTGCTCTGAAGAGAGATGTCAGCAATGTATTTTTGTTCAATGTCCCGTCTATAAAATGGAATGCTAATTCAGTTGATGCCATTGGATGTGAAAATAAGTTCCTTAACTTGTGCAAAGCACACAGTTACAAGAAGTGCTCTGGTGATGGCAGATCTAGATGACATAGGAGTTACCCTCTTCCTCTTTTGCCCACCCCAGTTACATGTTTTTCTCAAAAAGTAATATTCCTGCTTAACTGTACTGGTTGAATTGCTTATTGTCCCTAACTGAAATCTGTGTAGCGATCTCAGAGGAAACCTAACAAAATGAAAGCCCCTGGGGCGGGAGTGGGACTGGAGGTGTTCTGGAGATTGTAATCTCTCAGCCTGGTCTGCCATTAACTAAGTTAGGTTATCGCAGTAAGGGGAAAATAAGAAGTGAAGGGATGGTTTGTTCATTGAACATCCTCCATTACATGTACTGAATGATGCTGGTGCAGTGGAAACATGGGTTTTGTAAGATCTCTTACTTTTTATGTCACTAGCTGTTTGGGGAGTTATTTAATGAGCTGATGCTCTATTTCTTGTACCGCTGTACAGCCAGAAGATGTGCAGGCAGGAAGACAGAAGGACTCATGTTGCTACATGTTGCTGCGGATCTACCCCGTTCTGACCTCCATTGCAATTTTTGTACTCTGTATGGTTAATAATTTTACCCAAAAGGTGTTAAAGTTGGTCACACCATATAGAAACAGAGACCAATACTACAGTGTAAACACAGTTGATGTCCAGTAGTTTAAAGTAAAGTTTTGATAAAAGTATCTAAATGTTGCTGCACTTGAAAAGTTATTATCTGGTAGGACAAACAGTATGCTTCAAAGCAGCTGCTTATTTACCGAATGCTTGGGTTTATAACCTTACAATTATATAATCTTATGTTGTTTGGCACTTAACAGTGTATTAGTGGAACTGACTTATGCTGTGGGACGAAGTCTTTTGCGTGGATATGACACGTAATGTGCCTTGAGATTAGAATTTGGAAAACTCTTGTGCACACACATACATGAAGAATTCTGAGCAAAGAAATCACTTGTGGTGCTCACTGAGAACACCTGCCACTTTGGCAGAAGAGAGGGAACAGCGCAATAAAAGAAGAGCACCCACTGAATTCTCAGGCAGGAACTGAACCTTCCAGGGAAAGATAGTTTCAGATTTGCTTGGATCATGAAATCTTTGAGCAAGAATGTATTTTTGGGAACTCCCGTACACACCTTACAAAGTTGGTTACTTGATAACTTGATTTCTTTGATCTGATGGTGGTTTTAGGAAGCCAGTGGCGCACAAGAAATGATTAAGCAGTAAGTTACATCTGAAGTACAGATTAATGTCCCATCCCAGTATTCAGACTTTATGGAAAATCCCATTGCATATAGAAGGGAGACCACCAGTGTAAGACACCTGCAGCATTTAATAATCAGTTCTCTGGAGTATTTGGTCTAAGACCCCAATCACTTGACCATTCTGTGCCACTTAGGTATGTCTCTTTCAGGCAAAGGTGCTGTTATTATTCTAGCTTTATTTCTAATGTCCCTCAAAGAGTACCCAGGTCTTATTTTGTTTCTACTCATACGGTCACTATGAACAATTTATGTACAAAAGAACAAAGAGAATGTTTGATATTATTATTGTATACTGTAATGAGGTTTTTAGTTAATCCCAAATAAATGTCTCTGTCTTTCCTGGTTTTAGCATCTCTCTTATGGCAATGGTAGCTTACATGTTGATGCAGCCTTCCAGCAGACACTCTGGAGCGTAGCACCAATCAGTTCAGGAAGTGAAGCTGCCCAAGGTAAGATTGACTCAAGTTATTGAAAGCCTGATTGTAAAGGAAATATCTGAAAAATCAAATTATTCTTCCACATGTGGATGAAGGATGGGTGTGTGTTTCTGTTATGTAAACATTTAATCCATAAAATAAATATATAATGTTCTCGAAAGAGAGAGGGAAAATTATGCTGAAAGGGACACTGATGGTTTTCTATATATTTTTTAAAAACACTGAACAGCTCGTTCAAATCTTATTTTGCTAAAGGTATGCTCATGTTCATAACATTTTTTAATGGCTTTTGGTCCTGGTTTAAATTATCTCAGATTATTCTGATGGATGCAGTCATGGTTACATGTTCCTGAGACTGAGTAAAAAACGTTGTGTAAGAGGACTAGAAGCATATGGTTGGGGAGAAAAAAAGGAGGGGAAAGACAGAGAGAGACAGGCTACAAAAACTTTCAGATTTTGTTTATTTTATTTAATGCGACTTCTGACATGAAAGGACAAGGATCCTTGATTTTATGGCATGCTTGTTCCATGGAGAAGAAAAGTTTGTCAGACTGTAAAGACTAATGGTTTCTAGTTTCCTACAGAATCACTGTTTTAAGTAGATACTGTAATACGACCATAAGAAGGTTAAAGCTGCAGGCCCTTTCTAACTCCTTGGGATTTTGAAAAGGCAATACACTCGAATTTCAGATTGATTCTTTTTATCTGGCATATTTAAAAACATGATTGTGGAATGCTCTTGCAGCTTTGCTCATTCGGATTTCAGGGACAGTGTTGCCAACACCTAATTTCTACGTACTCTCTGTATTTTTAGAATATGCGAATCATTCTGCACATTCAGATTGTCTGTCATGGTTTCTGTCGCAATCTGTTATAAAAAAAATGCTACTGCATTGCTTAGCAATATTCTAAACTTTATGGAGAAAACCTTTCTGCTGATGAGAGGAGAAAACCTCTTCTTCAATCTGTTGCCTCTTCCTATAAACTCCATTCTTCTTGTCCTCCCATTGCTGGCAGTGCTGGTACAGTTTATCAGCTGACACTCAAATTTGTGCTGCACCGCATCTCTCTGGTTGGTGAACCTTGGTAGTGAGACCTACTTGGCTGTTTGGGAAGCAGAAGACCACAATGATACAGTGTCATGTTATACCCAAGGGAAATATATGAAAATGATGTAACATGATTTCAGCAGCTGTGCATTTCTCTGCATATTTGCTTTTACTTTGTTGCTATACTTTTCCATTTTCACTTTTCTCAGGTATAGACATTAAATATATTTAAGCATATCTTCTCTAGAGAAGATCAGCTGGATGGTGTCAGGAAGAATTACAGCAAAGGCTTTATTCTAGCAAAACCGGCCAATATTCCTGTAATCAAAGCTATCTCATTGAGAAGAGAGAGTGAATCTGACTCTTAGTATGTCTGACCTTAGCCTGTACGCCTCAGTAAAACTGTAGCCAAACTGGAGAAAATTACCTCAAGAAGAGGGAAGAGGAAAATAAAGCTAGTTTTGTTAGTCTCTGCAAAATGTTTTGTCATCTTTGTAAACAGAATGTTAGCGTATAGGAATAACTACACTACAGTACACTCTCTTAATAAAAACTTCCCATTAAAAATAGATTAATAAGTGAAACACTTTAGTTAAATGAAATTACTTTCAAGGAAAAATAATGGATAAATAGTCCATAAAATGAACTAAGATGTTGGAGGCAGTTAGTTCAAAGAAAATGATTTCTTTATACCTGCATTTCCGCAAAACCGACATATGCTGAAATCAATTTATTGTTTAAGTCAAAACAGAGCTTTAGAGTCAGATCAAGCAATTTTGTTAATTCTGTACTGTGAAGTCGATGGGTGACACTTTAAAAACAAAACAAAAACAAAAGACCAAAAGCTACTCGGGACAGAACATCTCCAAAATTATGTTGACACAGCTCCATGTAAAAATTCATATATATAACTACTGTCACCTAGACATATCCCTCTGTGTCAAGACCAAGAATCTAAAAATTCAATGCTTAAATTTGCCATGTGAATACTAATTTGATACTGATTTCAAAGGTTTAAAAAATATATCCAGATTATTACCTGATATATATTCAGGAAAAAGATTTCCTGTAGCTTCAAAATAAACCTGTGAAATGTGTACAGTGTGACTGTTGGCTCTTTACCATTTCCCGGTATAGATGTCTTATTGCACAGCATTACTTGTTAATATAGACATAGCTTCAAAATATTATTCCAATAATATTTTTAAAAATATTTTTGTTATAACACTAAACTCAAGGAATTATGTTCCCACATCCTACTCAAATGCAGAATTTGATACTAGGCAGTTCTAGCAAGAAGGGAAGATGAGTTTAGGAGACAAAGATAAACAATTGTTTAGCATGTCAGACTGAAAAAATACCATTGAATTGTGCTTAAAATCTACTAAGTCTTTGTATTCTTCATTTACTAGTTTATAATACAATATTTGTAGGATAACAACATAAAATTATAGTTCTTTTTAATGTCACATCTTTGATGCAAAAAGACTGATGGAAAATCTGCTATTTTGTTAATATATTTACTGATTAGAATTATGGTCTTGTTTTTGGCTTTTGGCTGCAATGCTGTGGGTCTTCTAATACTGTGATGTTATATGTATGCTCTGTGCCTTAGTTTATGAACTCACATATCTGTACCAAGTGTTTGGGTTTGAAGCTGGGTGTGCAGAGGTAGTATAGACAGGAGAGGAGTTTCCCTTTGGAGTCCAAATAAATCATTATTGTAGGTTGGGAATCTTAAGTCAAGCAGAACTTGGGCGGGAAGTACTTGCTTCCTTGTTTCTGGTGGATCAGGCTTCTCCCAAGTTGCACTAACTCTCTACAATCACCCATCTGTAGTTCTCATTCTCCTAATCCACCCTTTCCCACTTGCTGACTTTGAGCTTTTCTCACATGGCAATGTTTACCTGGCTCCCCAGAGTATCAGATATTTTCCCCATCTTCTGATGCTCTTTAAAGTAACCAAATAGCAACAGGAAAAAAAAAAAAAAAAAAAAGGAGATAAACTTGATAGTATTTATTACAGTTTGAACTACAGTTTTATGTGTTGCTACATTCTGACAAATGCACTTGATTTTCTCTCTTTATTCAAGGATATCTGATAGGAGGGGATGTTCTGAGGTTATTGCATGGTCACATGGATGAATGTTTGACAGTCCCTTCAGGTGAACATGGAGAAGAGCAAAGAAGGTAGGTTTCCAGCTTATAATAGAACAATAACAAATGTTGCAGAATCAATAGTAAGTGTCACTGGTAGTACAGATATTTAAAGGATATGGTGATGAGATGTGTTACTCTTAGGAAGGAATATTGTTGAGATGAACTTTGGACATGAGCCTCTTGCAGTTTCTTTTCAGTATTGTCCAAGCCTGATTTCACTTACCAGGTGTAAAAGCAACAAGGATTGTTGATAACTTATTGTTGTCTTTACTGACTGTAAAACACTGTGAATGAAATGTGTTGGTTTCTTTACCGCTGTTCTTTTTTGTAATTACAAAAAATTCCTCAGGGCTGGGTATGCTAAGAATAGTACCCAGCCCTTCAAGGTCACTAATCTGGACATTGATCTCAGGTTTATCTGTCATGGTAGTCTAGAACTTCATTTATGGTTATTTTCTTGACTAAAGGAATCCTAGAATGGAAGTAGAGAAGTGATGACACATCATTGTGTCTCTCTCAGTTAACTAATAAATCCAAATGGTGAGAAGACTGGCACAGCAAGTGGCATGTCTCAGTGGAGTGATTACATGGGTGAATCAAAGTCCTGCTTATTTGCTTTAATAAAATATACCCTCAGCTTCTTTTCAGTAGGGCAGTGTCATATGTTTTATTCCTACCTTCAGCCTCAAGATTGCTAAATGATAATGTTGATTTTGGAGTAGTTTGTTTAATGTAGCATATTTGTTAGCTTTGTTACCATGATAAAGAAAGTGTTATTCATTCATTTCCAAATGAGTTTTCTTGGTTTGCAAATAAAATTTCTGCCACTATTTTGCTTTTATTTGTAAAGAGAAGAACAAGACACTGGAAGCTCTCATGAAATATAGCAAAAATCTTCTATATTTTTTTAAATACCAATGAGAAAAACTTCGGATTTTTCTTCTACAGCTGCTAACCACCCTTCCTGGCTATTTCTCATGTTTAAACAAGGGAATAGTTTTTGACCACAGAATATATTTCAAAATTTTGAGACTTAAAATGTGGTCAGTTCATGTTTTAATTTAGTTACTATGTAATAGGTCCTTTACATCCAGGAGTTTATTGTTGCTATTATTATCCTCACCCTGAAAGTGATTAAAAGATAAACAGGTAGGATCCTATAGTGCTTTCTCTTATTTCAGTTTAAATCCTGCAGAATACCATAAAAAATGTAGTTGCAGTGTAATTGTAGATTTACAGGATGATTAAGCACTTCAGTAATAAACTTCAATGCTAACTAAAAATCTATCTCTACAAGAGTAATATTATATATAAACCACAATAAATGAGTGCGAAGTATCAAGTTAAGAAAAAAAGATTTGATCTGCTTGTGTGTTCAGATGATGGATCTTTGTGTCCCATAACATGGGAGTTTATTTCTTAAGCTGCAGACCAGTGCCATAAACAGACCAGATTGCTATTCTTCCTGCAGTTGTCTGTCTTTTCCACTGTCCATCTAGTACCCCAAAAGAAGCAGAGCTAGTAGACAACAAATAGTACCTATGTCTTTGTCTTTATATTTCCTGGTAGCAATACAGAGAAACATTGCTTCTCTGTGCTTCGTAAAAAAACCAGATTTGATCTTCTGAAATTTTCTTGTTGTTAAGGAGCTTTAATAAACATACAGAATAAAAATAAGTTTAATCTTTTTTCACATTCTCCTTTTCTGAAGTTCTTCTATTGTTTTCTGAAATTTTAAAAATTCTTTTTACTTATAAACTAGAATAAAATCTATGGCTACTTTTGATTTTATGGAGTTAGATTTAATTGCTCTGTGCCCCATACTTTCTCCTCTTAAATTATTAATAAATGTAGTTATGGCTTTAAACCTCTATATTCCTGTCTAATTAGGACTAGTTAGGACTCTTGGCTATTCAATATCTAAGAGGATAATTTGTGCCTCCTTTCAGTTTTCAGCATGTATGCATACCTTATTTTGATGGATGGTATTTAACCGCTAGTAGAATTGTATTAAAACTATGGGTAAACTTGGCAGGTAGGAAATGGTAAGATAAATTATTTTATCTTTCATTTTAATTTAAGTTCCGTAACTTCTGCACATAAGGCATGGTAAAATATGATATATTTGGAGTATAACACTTCCATCTGAATATGAGGAGAAGCTTCTTTATTTGAGGGTGCCAGAGCACTGGAACAGGCTGCCCAGAGAGGCTGTGGAGTCTCCTTCTCTGGAGACATTCAAAACCCACCTGGACACATTCCTGTGCGATCTGCTCTGGGTGAACCTGCTTTAGCAGGTTGGTCAGACTAGATGATCTCCAGAGGTCTCTTCCAACACCAACCATTCTGTGATATTATCCTCTCATTGCCTTTTGAAATATTCTGGTGGTAGATTGCTGTGGTTGTGCTTGGTTTGGTTTGTTCCAGCATGTGCCTGAAGAACAGCTCTGAATGGCAGCATAAAGCAACACTGAGAAGTTCCATCTCTGATATGCCCCACTAATTCCTCTATCGTATTTTAATTTGTCTGTGAAGGCCTCCTCTTTATGCCTTTTCAAATAATATGCCTTTTCAAATAAAAGATCAGACAGTCCTAAAATAACAGTTTTATTCTGTAATGTCACCTGGTATGTCATTCTGGGAATGAATAAATTGTTTTGATGTGAAGGATCCTCCTCAGCAGTTTCTAAAAATAACTGCTATTTTTCTCTATTCTTAGAGCATTGATACAGTTACATAAATTTGAGCATGAAAGTGTTCCAAAGATTACCAGAAGTCTAAAATAAAACATGTATTCTGAAGCTGTTTATATTCTTGCAGAACAGCATGTAGCACAGTGGAGGCCTGCAATACAGTGACAGTGCAGATACTGTGTTGGTGATTACAGTATGTAACAAAGTATCCTCCGAAGACAGGGTCATCCAGATCTGCACTGGAAGAGGCCTGAAACACTGGCAGAAATAGCAGTATAAAAAGCTTCTAAAATTCTCTTCTGTGTCTCACATTTTTTTCTGATTGTATACTGTGTTTCGTCACTTAATTGTTGAACTTATTTGTCCCCCTCCATCTGGTCCTTAAATTGTGCTACCGTGATCACTAGATCACATAGGGGTCACTATGTGTTTGGATGAGGGACTTCTTTATTGAGTGCTGAGATGCAATTAGACAGTGAGCAGTGAAAAAAGAGCGGTGTTCAGCACCAGCTTTGGACACAGGCAAAGCAGGTATTTGCCTGAGGTGAGAGACTGGTTAGGAAGATGATTTTGTTCCCTCCATCCAAGAACCGAGATCCAGAAAGCTCCGTTGGCCAGTGATGGATAGCCATGGTGTTGGTTGTTGCATGCACAGCCCACTCTGGACTGTCTTCTGGCCACGGGCCCTCAATTCTGGAGGGACGGGGGAGTTGTCACAGGACTGAAGGCTCCTCTCTTGCCTCCTCCCTCCTGCAGCTCTCAGAGGCACCTGTCTCTGAAGCAGATGCAGCCGTACCATGGGGAGATGCACAGAGTGCTCAGGCTACTGATTGCCAAGGCTGTTGTGTCATTGTGCATTTAAACATGCAGTGATGAGGGCACCTGGATAGACTGGTCTTCTGCTGCTATCCAGCTGAATTTGGTCAAAATCGCTGAGGAATCTTGGGTTGTCTCTGATAATGCTGCCTTTTATGTAGTGATACTCGGCTCTTGATTTAGTGCCAGTGAGACATTATTCAGGGGTTCATGTCTCTGAACTATAAATAGTTTAAGACAACTGAGTATTTGTGTAGTGGGAGGCTCAGAGAACTGACAAACAGATTCTTTCAAGAGAAATAGTAAAATAGAATTTTATGGTATGAACTGTTTTATTTTGTTCCCCAAAAGGTCTAGCTGGGATCAGAAACCTTAAACCAAGTTTTAATAATGGTAGTGGCTTATTCATGACACAGATGTCTCTAGGCTGGGGGACTCTTCTCCACTCAGAAATGTACTTTTCCAGTTTCAAGTAGATTCTCCCTGAAGTTGCGAGACTTAGTTTACTTTGTAATTATAAAGCATTCCAGCTGAAAGCAGTGCAAATAGAGATGTTTGTGGTAATATGTTGGTTTACTAGATATTGCAGTAGGTAAAAAAAAAAAAAAAAAAAAAAAAGTGGTATTATTTTTAAAACACCACAGGCAAAGTGGGCATAACCCTGGTAGTTTTCACTCACTCTGACCCAGATGAAGAACATAAAAGGAATAGGCAAAGGGTTAACTATGTGCAATTTCTCTGAATTAAGTATTATTTACTGCACAGTCTAGTTAGGTTGCTGTTTCAAGGACAGTGTTTAAAGACATGTACACAGAATCCTTAAACTGTGTTTTTATTATTTAAAATGCCTTAGACGTTTATATTAAGCTACACCTAAATTTGAAGTGTTATTTCTGGAGTTTTTCAATTCAGATTTCAGAAGCACTATTAAAAAACAAATATAGGTATAGATATACAAGAGAAAGCATGGTATAATCAGTTGGGTATTCTTTGATTCTATTTATCTTCAAAGCCAGGGAAACTCCTGCTGGGAGTCTGGAGGTTTGGTTTTTTCTGTTTGTGTTTTTTGTCTGTGTTTTGTTTTGTGGTTTTTTGTTTGTTTTGTTTATTTTTGTGTTTGTGGTTTTGTTTGTTTATTTGTTTTCCACTTAGAAATCTCCAAAAACTAATGGCAGATAGCAGGTGGAAGTATATAATAATTTTTTTATTATTACTATTTTTAATTGGGTTTTAATGCTTTATTATACCACCATCATTCATGTTATTTTAGAACTTAAAGTCCACACAGGAATAGGACAGTGAGTATTCATAGTTGCCAGTGCGGAAGGGGGCCATGAATGTTCCTTTTGCAACTAATTTGCATTTTGACTTGCAATATGTATTTAAAAGTGATGACTGCAGTGCAGTTTAGACCCTTCAGAAATATATCATTACAGAAAGAAATTACTTGAGAGAATGAAGTGCTCCTGGCTTTTGCAAATTACCACTGGAGGTGGAACAGACTCCAGTTTCTCAAACGATCCAGTCAGAATAGGCTTTCATGAGAGATTGTATTTATATAGCTTAATCACAGAATCAATTTAATCATTCCTTCTTTTGAGAGTTTCTTTGAGTTAAACATGTTGCTTTAAGTGTTTTGTAAATTATATTGAACATTTTGTGTTAGTTTCAGAAATGGATAGACCAGGTTTTAAAGTGATGAAATTCAAAATCAGTGTGACTTAGCCAATCCCAGCTCCTTTTCACTTTCCTTTCCATGCCATTCTCTTTAGACAGGTTAAAATACAGCCTTTGAAATGGCATTACGAACTGGTGAGGTCCGTTGTACCCAGAAAGGCTGGGATCTGGTGTGTGTGAAGGATTATTTATGACTGAAATGTGAACTTGAAAAGTTTTCACCCAGCATAACTCAATAACCTTTCCCATGAGCCTTGAACGGTAATGGTTGTTCATTTATAAATTAATTTGAGAAAATCCATAAAGCTCTTTAGTGATTGATTTTTCAAATTAAAACCAGAACAGTCTTGCCTGTCATTGAAGGGAGCAGAACAATTTATTTAACTTGATCTTTAACATCATATTTGGATTTATTCATTTGTGTATAATCCAGCTACTATATTATTACATTATTTATGCTGTATTTATGGTGCCATATTTATGATTCATTCCAAGTTACTGAGCTTTTTTCCATTATTTCCTTGCTATGGAACTTAGGATTTACAGGTTCTTGAACCAAGACTACTTCAGCAGTATCAAAATGCTGTCTTTAATGTAATTTATTTTAGCATCATTTAATGCCTGTTTATAGACAGTGAACTTCATTGAAATTATTACCCTTACTCTGCTCAACAATAGTTTTATAAGAATATGAATTAAATGATGATTCTCCAGGGGTTTTGGTACTCGGTAAGTCTATTTAAAACCTGTGTAATTAATTCATTATTGAAATTGGAGATGAGAGATTTGGATATCAAGCTTTGTTTTTGATGCTTACCGTTGCTTTACCTCTACATCACACCTCAGAACACCAGAGGAGGAGAATGCTTGGAACAAGCAAGCGAGAGCACCATCTGGTCAGGGCTGGTGGGGTGCGGGGGGGCTGCTGTGCTGTCCTTGGGGCTGGAATTACAGCCCAAGTGCTGTGAGACAAATTGAGTGGCAAGTTCCAGCTCTAGTGACTGTTTATATTAAGGGGAATTAAATAGATTAACGACATTGTCAGGAAAAGAATGATGTTTTGAATTTAACTTAGAGCCATAGGTCAAACTTCAATGACTTCATTATACCAACTAATTACCCAAATTAAAGTTTATAGTAAAGATGAACTGAAAATTTTCAGAGGTTCTGAACTCCTTATAGATATTGTCATTTGAAATGAAAGAGGTTAGTATCCTTTTTCCATAAATGTAGAATATGCAAGTAAAGTGCTTTGGAAAGAATAGAAAAAAATCAAGAACTAGTGTTACAGGTATGGCTCAGAAGCTATAAAGTATCCTGAGCTTTCTAGGGGAAGACCAACATTCATTGTAGCTTTGGTTGTCCTTTCTTTTCCTGCAGTTATTTAGTTTCCTCATACATTTACGTTACTTAGAATTTCATAATTAAGTTTTGCAACTTGTAAGTTTTCTCTACTGTTTCAAAAGTAATGTGGATCTTCCGTACATTTCGTAACTGATTTTTTTTTTCCATCGTATCAGTGGAAATCTGTAATAACTCTTTGAGCTAGTCAGAGGATTTTTGTCGGTTATTCAGATATCGTTAAAAGCAATGTTTCATTTGACCTAGTCCTATCAGAATCTGATATTGTTTACCAGTATCAGTTTTCAGAAGGAATAAAATGTTATACATTATACTTCCTGTTCAGCACTGAACTGTTGTCAAGAATGTATAAAAAGAAAAGAGGTGTATCCTATCAAATAATGTTTTTATATAGAGTGAGTACTAACGTTTGTTTGAACAATCTCAAAGTAGTATACTACATCTATTTTAATGAAAGGAGTTAAGAAATGACCTTTAGATTTCTTTGACAGAATAAAAAGGTATGAAATGGTCAAGGTTATGAATTTAGTCAGCTGCTCTGGGGCAAGGGTTATGATGCATGCTGTTATGGTAAAGGCAGTGTGACTTACCCTTCAGTGAAGAAGAGGTATCTTTTATTCAAAGCCACCTTTTTGGTAGAGAAGACAGTATCTCACTAAAGACAAAAGACCTTGCACCCTATTCAAGTACTTTATGCCAACTTGTATTTTGCAGCATGTGTCTTGCCCCTACAAAGTCTTCCTGTCCATCCTTGACCCCATTCTCCGGGTTTCTCCTTCTGTTTCCCTGTAGGGATCCCGTCCTCAGCTCTTTTTCAGTCCCCTTCCAGATTACTGTCACTTATTCTTTTGTTGAGGCTTTGCTGCTGCCTTTTGGACTTTTATCTCTAAGTGCTCTCACTGTCTTTTTACCTTCACTCCCTCTGTTGCTGCTGTACCCAGTCATTCATGTGGAAATAAGACACAGTCCCAGGATTCTTTTTATTTCCTTTGGTAAACAAATTGCATGGCATTATTTAGGATTTCCTCCCTTTGTCTCTTTCCCATTTTCTCATCTTATGTGAGCATTACAAGACTGATAGCTCCCCTTGGAAAGAACAGGGAAAGGAAATAATGGATGGACAGTCACATAGAAGAAAACTTGAAGAAAACCCATGAGAAGCCATTCTTTTAAGTTCACAATGGAAGGCTGTGATGTTTAAAATTACACTGATCCGACTGCTATGTGTAATCCAAAGCTAACTTCAAAAGAGTACTCAGACTGAAAAACTGGTGACAGCTTCTGGGTTTCCACTGTGAGAAAGAACTTAATCCCTGAAAAGCAGCAAGGTACCAACCTAGAAATGAATTATTCTGATTAATTTAAGCCTTTGCTTTGACTTGATTTCTCATACATCTAATGACTTGAAAACTGCTGAATAAAATTGTTGAATTTTGTATTATGCGATTGCAAGAATTCCAAATACCTTTTAATCAGTGAGGTTCATATTGAAATAGGCTAGGATGTAATCAGAATATTTTGACTTAAAAAAAGCCCCTCGACAACATCCCCTCAAACAACCCACTCACTCCTCCCACCCCCAACCCAAATAAACGCAACCAAGGTGACATCTGATCTGTTATTGTGTACATATTACAACATAAACCCAGTCTCTTAGTTGCAGAATAAAAGTTTGAACAAATGCTTGAAGAGAAGAGAAAGCGTCTGAACAAAGAAGCAGCTGAGTGCAAGATGGTTTAGAATTTCCTTTTTACTGTACTAATGAAGGTCAATTTCAATTAAAAAATAAGATTGATTTTGAATTTATTTCCCTTCTGTGAGACAGATATGAGAAACTTATATCTGTCACCTGCTCCTCCAACCACAACCATTGCAACAAATGACTAAGATAAAATAGTGGATATAAGGTCAAGGGAAGGATTTTGTACATGTTTATATATAAACCTATAACTTCTTTTTTGTACATGAAGCATATACCAGAGTTTCTGTTTATACATGGCTCATGAATATTCAGTGTAAATGGTTCTGTAAGTGTAGTGAGGAATATTTATTTTGTATTTTGATTAATTTTTCCCCTTTAATTTGTCATCTTTCATTTACAAGGTCTGGAAGTATTTATTTCCTTAATACTTCTTAGCATATTCTAAGATGGATTTTAGTACATCTGTAGTCTCATTTGTTGTTAACAGTACTAAGACATATATTCTAACTCACTATTTCATTTGGTTTTGAGCTATCTATCTCTTTCAATGCTGGGTTTTTCTCTATGCTAAGCATTCAGTCCCTATGTGTTACATCCACAGGAGGACTTCGGAAGCTAAAGCCTGGTAACTATTAGATACCTGATGCCAAAATGGTGGTCCTCAAAAAACTACTAACAAATGACGGGAAATGCCTACAATTTCTGTATTAATATTCCTTGAAGTTATGTCTCTGGCTATTTTTGGCAGTGCCTGATCTTGGCTGAAGATCACAACATTTACTCCATCCATAAGTTCTTCCCGGATCTGTAGGACAGGGCCATTCTCTGGCACTGCTCCCTGCAGTGCCTGATCTGATAAGCACAGTGACAGCAGCCCTTTGCACAAGTGACTCCTTTATTCATTTCCCCAAAGGAAAAGGCTCAATTTTAAAATTCTGGTGATGTCCTAGGGCAGAAACAAAGGTGCAGGAGGGAAGCGGTCCAAAGAATGGCTGCCTAAATCTAGAGTGGCAGAGCTTAATACTCACCACATTCCTCAGTGTTTCCTTTGAAGAGAAGCCAGGTTACCTACTCAGGGATTTTGTGGATCCAATGTATATCACTTATCTCTGTGTAGTATGAAGGAAAAAAGAAAACAACCTTTTTTCAGGCTTAATTGTTTTCTGGAAGCACTTAGGTTTCTGGATATATGCATATATGTTAAATATATATATAAAAATATATGCATATTAAGATTTGGAAATAGGAAGCTGTTAACATCTGGGATATGTGAAGAATGTATCGGTGTGGTTGTGAAACTTCAGGTGCCAAATAAATGAATTTTAATAATTCAATGTAATAGTTTTCATGGTTATTTCAGTACTATAAGCTCTTACAAAACACTGCCTTTCTTGTGAGATGTATGCAGTGATCACAAATCTTTATCATCATTGGATGTTTGGTTTTGGTTAGAATCTAGAAATATTGTAATTATCAGGCTTTTGATTTTTTTCATATATTCTCTCCTTAAAACACTAAGAAAGATGGCTAAGCAAACACTGTATAGATCTTGTTATGAATATCACAATAATGGGTGCTAAAGACAATTAAAGTTTGAGTAACTAAGTCTGAAGGTTTAATTGATTAGAGCTGGTTTTGAATCTGATAACCTCTGAATCTGGCGGTTGCAATAATTGTTTTGGCGATCTTAAAATGAGAGATGCAGTTAAATGAACAAATATATATGATGGATTCTTCCAACAGAGCTGAGCATTTAGTTTGTGCCTTTGTTTGGTTTTCAGAACTGTCCATTACGAAGGTGGGGCTGTGTCAATTCATGCTCGTTCCCTTTGGCGACTAGAGACTCTAAGAGTTGCGTAAGTAAAATTTCTCTCAAAAGCAGCAGTCTATTTGGCAGGTCGCATTTTGTGTAGTAAGAGTGTTCCTGTAAAACCAGATTTCTAACTATAAAATCAGACAGATAATACTAAAATAATCTTCCAAAAGTGCTCTATTTCACTTCCATCAGAAATTAAACAACTTCCTGAGAGAGTGTGTGTTAACATACAGGCTATGGATTTTTGTTTTCCTGAGGTGGTTATAGCTGTCAGTGAATTCACAATTTACGTTTTTAACATCCTTAAAAATAATAACTAATGTGTATCACCCCCTAAGTTGGTTAAGTTATTTGGAAATCTTCGAAGGTAAAAATTTACAGAAATGCTACCTTGCATTGTTAGAAGTGTTGGAATGATAGTAAGGAATCATGTCTTGTTTGTTAATTGCACTGTAGAATTGCACTGAAGTTGTATTACAATATGTGCTTACGATAAAATTTCTAGTGATTAATAAATGATTGCTTCTTAGAGATTAAATCATGGCAGCATAGTGAAAAGTTACGCTCTAATGATGCTGTGTGTGCATTTTATTTAATAGGATGATGTTAAATGCCATTGATAAGGCAGTGAGATTTTTGCTTTGGACTAAAATTGACCTTGAGACTGCTTAAGTGACAACAATGGCTTTTTCTTTTCCTCATTGCAATGTACCTCCCTAATAAGCAGTGGTACTGGAACAACATGGGGATTTGAGAAATTAGAGGCTTCTGTTGTGACTGTTGTATACCTCGCTTTGACAGGCATTGTATACAAGTTTTTGAAGGGCAAACATTTGAACATATATGAATGAGAGGAATTGTGAGAACCATCAAAACAACTAAGCAAAATCAGTGGTAATCTTTCTTTTTAAGGCACACAACTTTCTTACCAGGAAAAAAGACCTGCAGTTCCCTCATCTCCCTATTTTCCTGTATCATATTCTAATAGCTATATACATTCACTGCTTTATAGCAGTCACATTACTATTCATGCCAGTGCTTTGATTTATAACTTAGCGCACACATGCCTGAAGTTCTCTATCAGTTCTAGTCCTTTCCAGAATGACTGCAGGTATAATATTAATTTTGTTAATTTTATATGATTCTGAAGGAATCGTTGTTTCTGAACCCTCGTAACAATTGCCTGGGCTGTCTCCATGCACAGACTGCCTCTTGGCATGCCCTGCTATTAGATGCCAGATAATATGGCTCAGTGTTGCTTTCTTTCCCGAAAGGTGACAGGGATCATATTCTCACAGTGAAGAAAAGAACTATTAGTAGTCAGAAATGGCTTCAGAAGATACTGCTCAAAAAGCCTTTTCTTCTAAGTGCACATAAATTGTCCTATTTCCTATCTGGCAGACGTGAACTAGGGGCATGGCTCAATTACACCACATTTATTATTTCTTTTTTCTGATGGTCTGTAGCTATTGAGTCCAAGAGAAAATTGGATCAGGCTAGAGAAAAGGCAACTCCCCACCAAGGCCCCTGATATGAAAGGTGCAGAGCTGATGTGTTGTACCAGACCCAGCAACACAATAGCTGAGGATCCTGACCTGACATTTTACCTAATAGAGAAGCAGAAGCTGTGCTAGAACATTGATACTTAGATGTGCTTTTATGGAGTATACTGACTTGGCTGTGTAGAAGACAGAAGAAAAATGTATTTCTAAGATACCAAGCATCTGTATTTCCTTCCTCCCCAAAGTCCTTGCCCCTTGACTTTAAACAAAAGAGACTATTTAGTTTGCAAAAGAATTTAGTTGAGGGGAAAACCTCTTCATTCTTTTGGTTGCTTCCAAACCAATAACTAAAAAGATTTGGAAGTTTAATTAGTGAAGAGTAATAAATCTTGTTACTAAACAGAAGCCAGGTGTTGCTCTTGCATTTTAAAAATGGCAATTTAAAATTATGTGCCAGTTTGGTTTTGCATACTTTGCATACAGTATGGCCAGCTCTTAAGAAGACATGCTTAAACAAATGGATATTTGTATTGAATAGGTAAGTGCTTTAATCTGCATCAGGGAAACGGAAAATGGCTTAAACATATGAAAGTGCTGTACCTGGAAATATGTTAAATGCAAGTGATAACAAACAGTGGGAGTAAGTTTATAATCAGGTTAGTTCATAAAGATGTGTTTGTATATTTCATTGATATTATGTGAACATTTGTTCATAATTTTAAGCTATTTCAGGCCAGAGTAAGCATAGAGCATTACTAGTATTTGTGGAAGCACATCAGAATCTTGGCAGTATTCTCAACTCCATCATGATGGGTGTTTTACAAACAGAAATACATTATTTCCTCTCCAAAAAGCAGTGTGCACATGCATCTAAAGTGTAAACTTTTGAAGAGATAAGACTGAATGAAGTTTTGTGAAGATCCAGGGAAACATCCTAGCTGTTCTAATTTTTCAACCTAAGGAATATTCGAGAAGCTTTCTGAAAAGGCTATGTGAAATGCATCCTCCTTAGTAACCCTACACAAGTTTATCTTCAGGAGTTAATCAGGAAGAACAGAAGAGCTGACTTTGCAGTTTGAGGCAGGAAGTTAGAAATCTGCAACCTATATTTCAACTTGAGCAGTCCTTGGGGAGCTTAAAGAGAAAAATCTTTGCCTTTTTTCCTTCGTTTCCTCTCATAGAAATGAAGAATGTGAACCAGTCTTTGTGTAATAATTTTTAACATTTCTTTTAGGAGGATTTTTATTTATTTATTTAGCTGTTTTATTTTTTTTCTTGCACACTGTTTACAGTGTGCCTAAAGCGTTCTGACTGCTGAAAGGAGAGTGCTCTGGGAGAGGGAACAAACCCAGCTGCTGGCAGATGAACTGTTGGAGGGGGAACTGGCAGCTCCAAGCTTTCTGTTTGCAGTATAAGCCTCCTTCTCCATAGGCGGTCTGTATATTCGCTCAAGAGGAATTCAGTCTGAATCCAGGCAGCCTGTGCAAAGGAAGAGGTTAATTTTATTTGTGAGAATGTTTTTATAATAACCAGCATTTAGAATTTTATCCTTTTCCAACTAGTTGGCAATATAATGTACTGTATTTTCACGAGTACTTAATCTGTATGTTTTGTTTTTAAAAAAACAAACATTTCCTATGAACTTTTTTAGGTGGAGTGGCAGCCACATTAGATGGGGACAGCCATTCAGACTAAGACATATAACAACAGGAAAATATTTAAGTCTCCTGGATGACAAGAGTCTTCTTCTTACAGACAAAGAGAAAGCGGATGTAAAATCTACGGCATTCTGTTTTCGGTCTTCCAAGGTATGGAATCAGTGCAGCATTAATATAACTAGTAGTAATTCCAGTCTCTTTAGTAAGCAAAATTTAGGTATTTCCTATTGCATAAATTATCGGAGCCTTCTACATTTTCACTGACTCAAAAACCAAAACAAAACTCAGTATAAATAATATCTAGAAAGGCTGTGTTTGTTATTTTCTTCTTCTTCTTTTTTTTTTTTTTTTCTTTCCTGCTTGCCAACTTTTAATCAGTTTTCTCATTTCTTGTTTTTCTGATGAACTTCTTTGCTACTTCACTGCTTGTATCTTTTGGCTAACATAGGAAAAATGTATAGTACTGTGGGTTATTTAAATTAAATTGGAAAATAAGAATTTCTTTCATCAGATACTGGTCTAATTTAAAGTTACCATAGTTTGAATTTTTGTTTGACACCTTGAATAAGCGTTTCAAGTTCAAAAGAGTACCTCGTGTAGTGGGTAAACAATTTAAAATAATACTATGATGAATTCTTTAACATCTTTTGATTTCTTGTACTTTTCACCTGCAGCAAGTTGCTGAAAATAATGTTGTTTTCTTAAAAAATTGTCTTCGAAAAGATATGATAATAATAAGAATAATAAACAGAATTGTTCAGTAACATCTCTGTAGCATTTACTTAATTTTTAATTATTTGTCTGCTTGGGAAGATAAGAAATGGGTATTTAGCTGAAAGCAGGTATATAGACTTTCACACTCTGATAACGGAGATTAGTTCAGGTGATTATATTGGGACCCAGACTATGTTTTTTTTAGAAAATCCAAAGAAATACTTAAGTATTTTAGGACAATGCAGTGCAACTATATTGGGGGATTCCTGTTGTGCTTACTATAAATCTCAACAGTTTTTCTCCTTTGAAGCAAGAAGGATAAAATAATTCATTCACTGATTCTCAAGGTGGAGTTTCACTGATTCTCAAGGTGGAGTTTTCAGCGACGGTTACCCCAAAAAGAGTGGAATGATGTACTATGCTCTACTGTTACATGGATTATTTAGCCCAAAAAATACTTGAAGGCAATGACTGTTAGAAATAGAGAGAGTATCTTTTTTTGATATGGAGAAGGTGGTTTGTCTCTGTTTTCTGAGTAGCATATGCACAGGTGTTTCAGAGATTAGACAATGATGTATTTGAAGTTTCTTAGTTGTATTTTTTTGTTGTTGTGTTTGTTTGTTTGTTCATTTTGATTATTTTGTTTGTTTGTGTTTTGTGTGTGGTTTTGTTTTTGTTTTTACAGCCTGAATTTTGAAGTCTTATTTGGAAGCATTTTGAGTATTTATATTTTGAAGTAATTTTGTTCTACCATGTTCAAAATAGTTAACATTTTTAAATTTAGTTGTTAAAGTGACTAAACCTCTCCTATGCTGAGCAGGGCAGAGATAGAAGGCTTTAGGGCATGTAAAAACATGTTGTGGTTATCAATTATTTAAGTAACATGGCAGTATTTTAAGGAGGGGTCTATAAACTAATCAGCACATGACAGATGTAATCATCCTGATATTTAAATATGTATTTGCAGAGAAATTGCAGGTTTGGAAGATCATATTTGATGTTAATTTTGTGGATATCAACATTCATTTTAACTAAAGACTTATTTGGAAGGAATTCTGGAGATACCACAGGGATGGATTGTATGGTTTGCTCTTCATTGCTGAGGATTAAACCAGTCTCCTGTTTAGGACTTTTTAAAGGAGTGTCATTATTCATTTCATAAGGATACAGGCATTACAAATTTTTAGGTGCCTGACCTGTCTGGAAAAGAGCATTAAATAAATATTTCAAAATTATAGTAGTCCTAGAAAGGCTTCTGTAGAGAAGGTAAGCAGCTTTAGGGGTCTCTTTTCCTCCAAGCATGTATGGAGAAACCAGCCAACCTTTCAATTGTGTGGTTGCATGTAGTTAGCCCCAAATAATTATTCCTGGGTAAGAGGCAGCCCGTAATCTTCTCTGTTGAACAGAGCTTTAGTACTTGGGAGTATGTCAAGTAACTAGATCTTTCTTACAGCAATTTTGGTCCTTTTTTTGCCATGATCATCATTCTTCCTTCCACTCCCAAAAAGAATGATGAAGATCCCACTTGTGCTATAGATAAGTTAGCTCAAATAGGCAAAACCATATGTGAGGGAAGAATACCTTTATTTGCAATGTTAAAGACTTAATTCCTTCGGGCATGTGAGTGGATGATAATTTCAGTTTCTACATGAAAAGCAGCTTTCATGTTTGCTTAGAAAAATATAGAAAATGTATCCCTTGTAAATCTGAAGATTCAGATGCAAATGTAATGCTCAACATTTGTTGTTGGTTTTAGTCTTATTATTTGCAAGGGACTTACTCATCATTCTAAACACATTGCCTTGCCAGTACTGCATTGAAAAAATAAGTGTAAGAGAAGCAGAAAGCTGAAGTTTTTTATATCTTATATGAACCAGATGCTTATCTTACATGAACTCAGCTGCTCAAAATAACACACGCTTGCACACATAGACGTGTACTTTTTTTTTCCCCGCAAACTTCTCGTGCAGAAGTTTAAAAATGAGATCAGAAGCTTCTTATGTGTTAAAATTCTTTAAATAGCTCAGCAAAATAAAGAAATAGGAAAGCTTAAAATCATCACAAGCCAAAAAGCACTCAGAAGATGTGGGTTTTCTGAAGAGCTAAGACTCTTTTAATTTTGTTTCTGAGAATTGGGCTTTGTGCTCTAGTTATCATATATTACTCTAATAATTAAATGAGAATTAGATTAGCCTTTAAAGCATCTGCAATTCAGAAAACTCTTTTTTTTTTTTCTCTCTTGTAGTCTCAATTTATTCACCACAGGATGTCCACAGACATCTATATTTTATTCCCCAAATATATGACTCTTTTATAGACTTGAATTTGTAGTGGTTCATTTCTGTGGATCTTTTTTTTTCCTCTCATATTTGCTAAATATTGATTATTTTTGATAAAAAGCTTTATCTTAACACCACTTTTCCACTGAAATAAAGTAATTTTACTAATGTAGAAATGTTTATACATTCTGTACAATGTCTGCTTTTCCTGTCCAGTCTTTTCCACTGGACAGAAATTTTAATAAAATTTTATGGCCTTTATTTGTATCTTCATCTGTTTCTTTATAAAATTTCAGAGGAAATATACTAATGTAATCTTGAAAAGCAGTCATCAATTAGCTTCTTCCAGTCAGTGAGTTCTGCTAGAATGTCAGTCCTGAGAGAAGGTATAGGTTGGGTCATATGACAAGACAACACTGAAAGGTCAAGCCTTAATAATGGGAATCCATTTCAGAATGTTGCAAGGAATTAACCAGAAACATTAGAGTGAGATAACATATTTAAGGCAAGGCTGCTTAGAATATTTTTTTTTCAACATTAAGATAAAACCATTGAAAATTATTTTGTCCATTTAGTGCACAACAAATGCGGGTAGATTGGCGTGTGTTCTTGTATGTATGGAATAAAACCTGTTTATAAAGAGCACATCCTTCTGGAGAAAATCTGGCATATTGTTCAATAAACCTGTTCATTTCCAGTGCGTTCTTGGTGCTCCGTGTTACTGAGATGGTTTACAGACTCTTGCAAAACCCAGTTGTTTCTGTTCATTCCAGTGTCATGAATTAAGATTTTTGACCTTTGTTCAGAAAATGTTGATGGTTTAAGAATGGGCCTAGACTGCAAATACAACTGAAGCTTTTATTTGTAAATATGCTGTAGGAAGAATTAGCGTCTGGTTGTGTAGTGACAGATTATGGTAAGAGGGTAGCGGGCCAGAAATTTGTATCATATGTCTATACCAAAATGCAATTATTAAATGGTGCCGTGGAGAATTCTGATGTTTTTCAGATCCTGTTTTTTACTCATGAACTGTTTTACAGTAGATATTGAGGTTGATATGTACTTTCTCAACTACCTGCTGTTTATTGGCATGGATCCAGCACTCCATTCAAATCTCCCTCTTCATAAAAAAATCTGTAGTTCTTGTTCACTACCCAAAAAAGCTGAATGTCTTGAAGCTCCTAAATGAATGCTCCGATGCCTGTTGCCCCCACACCATCCTCTGGCTTTTAATTTCTCTCCTGTATTTAATCCAACTTTTACTGTATGCTTTCCTGGCTGCTATGTTTATTTTGCAGGAAAGAGCTCAAATTAATGTGATTGAATGCAGTCTGGGCTGTAAATCTATGTGCAAAGTTGTCAGTGTACTTACATAGGTGGGGACAGAGATCTTGTTTGGCAAGTTGTTGGCACTGCAATTTTTATGCTAAGTAAATTTAGTGTTAATTCTAATCGGAATGAAGATTTCACCATCAAACCCCTTCCATTTCTGTTGTAGTCAGTACATTTTAAAGAATGTATGGAATAATATTTAAAGTTAATTATTCCTCATTTTAAGTTAATTATTCCTCATGTCATTGACAGTGCTTTATGGGAAAAAATCATACATTAATATTTTAAGAAATTAGTTGTGAGGAAGAAGACTTGGGAAAAAAGAAAATCATACAAGGTAGAAGCACAGTATCTTCACACAAGTTCACACTGTCTTCTCGTTATGAAGAGAATTCAAAAGACTGGAGCTTGAAATCAGGCTGTTATGTCTTCAAATGATAGCAGGGCCTAATTTATTTTTTCCTTTATCATCATTTGTGTGCAATGTCCTATTATAAGTACCATTTCAAGTTCCAGCTGTTATTACAGTCAGGTTATTTGTGATAGCTTTTGAAAGAACTGGATACAACATTTAGAGAGATAATATGAACAAAATAATGAATTAACAATGAAATAGAAGCACACAATAACCCAGTAATTGGCATCAGATGTATTTAATAAATCAGTTACTACCATGTTTCAATGGACAAGATTTTAATAAGAATTTCAGCACTTAAGGAATCAGGCATTAGCAAAATAGTGAAATTAACATCTGTATCCAGAAACAGTTTAATAATTGGAATTGATGAATGTAGTATATCTGGAAGCCCAATGTTATGAAAAAGTGCATTCATATTTGTAGTGCAAAAATTTAGTTACATGACATCTCCCTTTATCTAATAAATGCTTTTAAAAATCCTTTAATAAATTAGAGATTGTTTTATCTTCATCTGACAATTCCAATTTTTGTCATCTTTTATTGTGACGCTGTCTTCTCACATTGTCAAGGCACATGTGTGCAGTATAAATATTCTCCTAATCTTCCCTGGTTGTAGTAGGATAGAACATTTAGAATTTTTTTGTCTCATTATTTGTAACATTACTCTGAGAAACGGAAGAGAGTGGCTTGTCCTCTACCTCTGATCAGGAGAAGCAGAGAAGGTTGAAGCTTTATGTGGTTAAGGATATAATCTTGCACCCTGAATGTACAGCCTAGAATAAGCCTGCAATTTGCACAGATGACCTTTTTAACAGTGGTGAAAATTAAGCGGCTTCTTATCTGGGCATGTGTGAGCACATATAGAAGCAGAATCCAGGGAGTTACTGCAGTGGTGAACCTGCCTGCGCTGTTGAAGCTGTGAAAGAGAGAGCAGAACAGCAACTGCAGTATCACAGTGGACTCAGCTTCAACTGCAGCAATTGCAATGCATTCCCTCTCCTCCCAGAAGAATTATTGATGAGTAGTTTCTGCGTCAATAACTTGAACACATGAATCAGAATTAAGGGGTCAAAGTGGTTTTGGTTACTCTCAATGGAGAAGATTTTTGCCTAAAATGGAGGTACTGGCGACAGCCTCAGGAACAGGCAAATCCAGTTTGCTGTGAAGAAGGTCAAAGTCCCCTGAGAAGTTTTGGGCACAACTATTATACATTAACATCCCTCCTACAGTTAACAAGATATATATACTGAGCCTTTGCAACATGTTTTTTCCATGCTTACCTGTGGATTTAACAAATTATGCAGGCAGAAAAGAGGTGTAACAGTCAGTCAAACCATGTGCATTTGAGTGGTTAAATGGATGATCTGCCATGAGCCAGGATGTATAGGCTGTTTGTCTTCTAAATGGATCTATGTGGGGAAGGAATTGATACTTAGAAGAGCTAGGTATTGGGGAACACCTCAAATCAGAGTTACAAGCTATAGTATTGTTTGAGATACTACCTTTCCTCCCCTGAAATGACTGCTGTCTGTATAGGACACCAGCTGGGCTGATGCATGGTCATGCCATTCTTCTTTTACAGCATGTCAACGTGCCAGTCACAAACACCCAGAAATGGATTTATTTTTGCAGGAAATACTGAGCCCATTGTTGGGCAGGGCAGTAATGGGCAATAACAGGTTAAAGACCAACTCTTTGTGACAGTTGGAAAGAAATTGTAGGGAGGTGCTTATCTTTTCTAGGTGGGGGAAAAAAACCAAAACCAAACGCAAACAAAACAAACCAACAAACAAAATCCCAACAACAACACCCCTCTCCCCCTAACAAAATCCCCAAGAAAAGCTTCTGGAGGTTAGTGCCTGATTCAGCTATGGCATTCAATCTCTTTGATGTTGTTTTGTGAGCTTTTCTGATTCAACGAAGAATCTACTGTCAGTTGTGATCCTAGTTCTTTCCTAGGCAGCTGAAATGGATACACCCATCTTTCTTAGTGTAATGAGCTAGGTTTTTGTGTGGATGGCATCTCTGTCTCCATCTTTTCCCTAAATGTTTAACTAGAAGTTACACTTTCACCATTTTTTATTCATTTCATTAACGAATCTCAATTAATCTCAAATATTCTTTTAGGTCCTGTTCTGGACAATTGTCTAGTATTCAATCTTTTATGCAAATATGAACATATTGATTGCTGTTCTTGTATACATTTTTTTTCCTTCTTCTTCAGGAAAAGTTGGACATAGGGACAAGAAAAGAGGTGGATGGAATGGGAGCACCTGAAATAAAATATGGGGATTCAATATGCTTCATACAACATGTAGACACAGGCTTATGGCTCACGTACCAGTCTGCTGATGCAAAGTCTGTAAGAATGGGTTCCGTGCAGCGGAAGGTAAGACTCTAAAGAGGAATGCATTCCATTCAGTCACAGTCTGATAGGGCAGGATGGGAAAATGAAGAGAGCTACAAGATATAGCTGATTTGTGGATTTAAAAAAATTTTAAGCATGTCTTGTTTTCATTCTGAAAGGTGTTTTCTTTTTTTTTTTCAGTCACGTATTGAAAAGTTACGTGATGTACTGAATTCTTAAACTGAAAGCTGAAGTGCACATTAGTCAAACTAAAATATAAGTAATATCCTGTAGAATATGCTAAAATTCCTTTCTTCAGTGTGCTGTAGTTTGGATTGAGGAGGCTTTTAGTTCAAAGTCTTTTCTTTCCACGTTGTCAGTGTGTTACCTTTCAGGTTGGAATGTTCAGGTCTTGAGCCCTGAGAGATTTCTTCTTTTAATGAGTAACCATGGCCAAGCAGAATGCTAGTTCAGCATAATGAAGTAGGAGAAGGATTCTTTTATGACTTAACACATCTTCAAGAAGCTAAATATATGTTAGTGTTTATTGTAACACATAACTTTACAAAAAATTATTTGTCAGCAAGGAAAAAAATGCTTTACCCTTCTTTTTTGGGGGAAAAAAAAAAGGTGAAAAAAGTGACTGTTATGCACACTGTAGTATTTTCTATGACTGTTTTACATGTCAGATCTACAAAACTAGAGCAACATCTGGTATACGTGAACGGTCATGCCTTAAAATTTTGTGCATATCTCTCCCTCTCTAAAATCTGTGTTGTATATGGGTGTATATATATGCACACAGACATATATTCTATAAATATTTTATAAAAATAGTGTATGTTTAGGAAACAGTGTTTTTATATATGTAAAATTTTAGTGATTATAATACTAATATAATTAATAACTATAACATTAATAATTAATAAGATACATTATTGAATAATTTAGCAATGTAAAATCAATAGTTTCTATGTACACGCTTGTGTGTATGAAAAAAAGAAATTACCTAAAATAGTTTAAAATACTTATGTAGATTGGATTGAATGCCTTAAGAGCCATAATAACTAAACATAAAAAACTGTAAATTATTGGTAGTGACTCAAGGCATAGTCAGAAAAGAAGCCCAGTAACATCCTTAGAAATCACAACCAGTGAAGAATACATGTTTTGACCTTGTCCATACTTCAGGGATCTGCTGGAGTGTGACAGAACTATTTTGAAGGCTGACAAAAACAAGCAAAAAGTTTTAGACTTTTTTTTTTTTTTAAAAATATATTGTTTATAGGAGCTGTGACTTTGAGATTATTATGGCACTGAGCCTTCTGGATCAGTACAAGTGCATCCTTGGAAACAAGGAAGTAAAACGTGGGGGTTATCTGTTTTTAATTAAATTATTATTATTTTGTTTTCCTTTGGGTGTGGCTTCATCTTTTCCTAGCCTTTCTTCCTGTGCAAATTTTCATACTTCTTATTTGTGAATAATGTTTCATTTTGCAGTGACAGGTTTTTATTTTTGTATTGCAGGCAATAATGCACCACGAAGGTCACATGGATGATGGTTTAACATTGTCCAGATCTCAGAATGAAGAATCCCGTACGGCACGTGTCATCCGTAGTACTGTCTTCCTTTTCAACAGGTTTATAAGGTGTGCTTTTAAAATTATCTTTTCATCCCTTTTCTTTTTTTTTTTCCCTCTTTTATTTTATTCAAAGTGGCCATTAACACCACAGTGAACAGTTTAGCCCTCAGAAATAAAAGATATGAATACTTCTCAAACCAGACTTCATGCCAATTCTTTAGGTGTTACCAGCAGCGACGTACCCTGAGAGATATTGGTCAGTTTCTTTTCTCTATCTTCTGATATTATTGTTCGACCTTGATTTTAGAGAATAAACATACTGAAAAGACAAACAAACCATTCCTTGCCAAAATTTGCTATAAGTCATGCGGTGCATCATTTAGCTCTTTCTGTGTATGGTTTTTAAAAGTGCTCTTCCTTGTAAAACCTGGAAGAAAGAGGTAACTGCATAACTACAAACTTATAAAAGACACAAATATACTGAAGACGTACATTGTCTCAAGAAAAAAAATTCTTAAAAGTATGAAATCACACCTTCTTTCTGCCCTCCCATTACACTTTATTAGTTTCTTTTTAATGGTACTTGTTTCTTGAATACTTTGCAACATATAAAATGTTTCGTTTTATAGTATTTAGCTATTCAGGAACACTGCGAGATGTATCCGATTTGTTTTGATTTTACTACTCCAAATGTCCCCCTCAGTAACACTGATAAAATGAATTTTCAAATGTTTGTGACTTCAGTAACTGATGAAAGGCCCCTCTCATCAGTGTAAGCTGGCATTAGAAAAAGGATGATATGCCATAGGACTGTGTAGAATCATAAGAAGACAATGTAGGAGATGGTGACCTGAATCAACCATGTCCTAAATCAGTGCATAGCCAGACATAGACATGTACATTTCTTGAAAAAACATTTACCCAGGTACTTAAATAACAACAGAGAAAAATGCCTGTCAGGAGAACTGCCTACTGTATGACATTTAAAATACAAGAGAAATGCAAGCCCTAGGTCACTTTGTAAATAATACATTTTCTTAGAAGCTTAAGAATGCCATAAAAGATAAGGACAGAGAAAGGCAATTTAATGATAAGGTTTCACAAATCAAGGTACTGCTAAATTACAATGAAGATCTTTGCAGAGTGCACAGGAAGTCCAAGGTAGCATTTAACAATTTAGTTTTGACAGGATGTTACTCCAAGAAGAAACAGCTGAATTGGAAAGGATCAAAATTATTTTCCAAATTGTGTGCCCCAGTTCTTTCCCATAAAGTCAGTACAAAAATTGTGCTTCAGATAATGTGCTCACAATAAAAATTAAGTTTTAAAGATAACTCTTGTAGCCATCTTTTTGAAACATTGAATTATTTATTCTAAGATACTGTTAATCTTCAGCAGTAAATATTCCTACTGAATACACAATGTTTCCTAAATGTAGAACTTCTCTAGCTGTAGTTCACCATTTGAGATGCAAATGCAGTGACAGGCCAATTAAAAAATAAAACAAAAAAAACCCAAACCAAAACAACCAACTGAACAACCACCACCCCCCTCTCAGCCCCACTCTCTAAATACTTATCAGTGTTGTCTGAATCCAGCAAAAAGAAAAGCATAAAATGGGGCTTCTATTCCATATCGTGGCCTGGAGAGGAATCCTAGGAGCAGGCAGAATGCTGTGCATGTTGGGAGACAGGACTGGCAAGACTGGTCAGATTGCCGGCGACCTTTAGTGTCCCTAATGAAAGAAAAGAGGGAGATGAGTGTGAGGCTGGAGGGTGCCTGTGCAGGCATGGTGGGCTCCTCTGCCTGCTGAAGCGTGCTTGTCTTTAGGTCAGCAGAAATGGAGAACGGGTGAAAACAAAAAGGATCTATTTGCTACATAGATGTTTTTACCCAAACACATGCTAGGAAAAAACACCTTCTGAAAATGGCAGGATTGAGAATGAGTCAGAAGGGGAACCATGAGTGTCAAATAAGCCCCCTCCTCCCACTCTCCCCTGCTGTGTGCCACCAGGGTGGACCCTTCTCTTCAGGGCTGCTCCTCTCCTGGTGCTTCAGAGCCCTGTCTGGCTCCTGCAGAGTTTCAGAATCCTCTGTATCTTTCCCTTGTCTCTGAGGATGGGCACTGTGTCTGCAGGCCCTCAGCACCCCTGGTTTCTTTGCCTCTTATGGCCCTCTCTCCTCCTTTCAGAAGGTCCTGGCAGGCCTCCTGCAGCCCCTGGCTGGGACAGACCCCCTGCCCACTGCTGCCTTCCCAAACCCTCACCTTCCACTTGCTGCCTGGCATTGGTGAGGTCTCAGCTGCCACAGCCGCATTGTAAGAAATGTCAGGTTTTATGGGAGGAGAAAGGTATATTAGGGCTCTGGAAAGCACAGTGCTGAGGAAAACTTGCATTATCGGGTTTGTTGGAGATTCAGCTAAGCAAGGGGCAGGTGTGACATGGATGAAAATGGTCTGCCCCCTTCTTCTAGGAGACAATGGTCATAGACTACAGCAAGGTCAAGGCTTGTATATCAGGGAAACAAAAAGGCTAATGAAGTGCTGGGAAGGTGTGTGTGGAGGAGCTGCATCTTCTGGCACTGAGGATGGCTTAAGAGCAGGTTAGAGATGCGCTCGAGAGCATGTATAGACTAGCTGGGTGCTCTTCAACACCGTAGGACTGGTTCTTTGACTTCCAGCCTCATGATGCTTTGAACAGCTTTTCAATAACTTCTCTTTGTCTTTTAGTCTGTCTCTGATACTACTAAATGTGTAGGTAGAATATTAAAATGTGTTTTCTGGATTTCAAAAAAATTTAAGAGAAACAATATTTTTGATGCTTCCACTTATGTTTTGGAAGGGAGGCATGGGTCATTAAGAGGAGAATGGGGCAGACATAAATAATTTTTGAGAAGTTATGTAGCTGTCAGAACATGAATTGAGCTTTGGCATCTAAAAAAACATTGTTTTTAAATATGTAATGAGTATAAATGATAAAGTAGATTGATTTCCAATACTCAGGAGACTTGACTTCTTCTTGTAGGGGCCTTGATGCTCTCAGCAAGAAAGCAAAGTCTTCCACCGTCGACTTGCCTATTGAGTCAGTCAGTCTGAGCCTTCAGGACTTGATTGGCTATTTTCACCCCCCTGATGAACATTTGGAGCATGAAGACAAACAAAACAGGCTCCGAGCACTGAAGAATCGCCAGAACCTCTTCCAGGAAGAGGTACTTCTGTCAGTTTTACTCCTGATTTTCCACCATGTTGTCTGCAAGTATTCTTTCACAGTATGTGTAACATTGATGTTTGATCTGGTGCATGTTTGCATTGTGTTTTTTTTTTTTCTGTCCTCTAAGATTAAAATTATCTGCTGCATTTATAATCTCTTTAGATCTGTTGATTTCCCTCTGTATCTAAAGGAATACATTTAAGGCTTTGCTTCCTTTTCTTCCTTTTTTATTTTCTCTCCTTTTTTTTTTTTTTTTTTTTTTTTAAATTAGATATTAACATGACCTTATGCCCTGAATTCTAACCGTAATTTACTCCTTATGTGTGAATTAGTTTCTTCTGTTACAGTTTAATCTCTTGATGCAGAAGGATGTTTCTGTTTAATAAGTATGCTTTAAATACTTTGTTTAATATTGTCTGTTATTTCTCTGGGTCTGACAGTTGCCTATACTTAGACAGATGCCTAAAAGCCTTCAAGAATAGAAATTGCCTAAAATTATATCTGGAATACTGTGTTTGGTGATTTTCTTTTGGGGTGGGTTTTTTTGTTTGTTTGTTTTTTAACCATCCTAAATAATAATTTTTTAGTATCACAGTAAAGGAAAACTTTTCTGTACTGATTGCTTTGACTCTGCTTGTCTGACTCCATGTATATATTCCTGTGTTTTGCATATCATGCCTTTCATGTTTTGTTTTCTTAGATTTCTGAAAATCTTATGTGTTTGCACCTAAACAATATTTTTTTTTTTCTCTGACAATCTGAGCCTTTCCATTTTTAGGGTATGATCAACCTTGTTCTTGAATGTATTGATCGCTTGAATGTATACAGCAGTGCAGCTCATTTTGCAGATGTAGCTGGGAAAGAAGCTGGAGAAGCATGGAAATCTATTCTGAATTCTTTGTATGAATTGCTAGGTAAGACATATTATGCGTTACTTGGATTGATTTAGCTCAAAATAATACTCAGAAGAAAAGAAACACGTACCTGCTTTAGTATAAAGACTTTCCACTGTGTACAAATTTAGGATACGAATCAAATAAGTTTTTTGCATTTCCAGCTCCTTGCATGTGCTTAAGAATAAAACATACTGAAAACGCTCAAATAATGTGATTTTTCTAATAGTATTTATTATGATAAATTACATGTTTCTGACTTCAATTAAATGATTGATTGCTTTTCATCTCATCATATTGATGATTTATCTTGTATTCTGCCCCAAAATGTGTGAACAGATTATATGTGAGTATTTCATTCCTCTGTTGAGGACCCATGACAAGGCAGGTAGTTTTGTAGAAGTTATGTTTTTTCACACATCTGGCTGGGGAACTGCAGCATAAATCTAAAGTTTCTACAACCAAAACCTTGCAGGATAGTTAACTTACTTTCCAATAAAACATAAAGCATTTTATGTATCATTTATACTGAATCTCACTCCTGAAAAATTTGTTATTGAAAAGCTATAAGAGTAAGGTTGGGTTAGGTTGTACATCAAATCCCTTAAAAACTCCACAGCTGAATACTGAGTTTGTAAAATGAAGTGATTCAAGTGGTTAGGAAGTGCCCAGATAAATGTAGTGTGTGTATTAATTGGCTCTCTTGAGGATATGCATTGTGAAACATGATCACATATGAGTTTTTCTGTAGGACCCATTCCTTACTTAGTGCTCCTTGATTATTGGTACTTAAAATACTTAGTTCTCACTTTGCTACTCAGTGTGTGGTGTTGAACCTTATTTATTGGAAGCTTTTTAATTCATGTTTGGAAAACAAAGCTATCATCTAGGAGTTCTTTTGTGTCATTTAGGATTAGTAATCTGAATAATTAGAACTTTTAATAAGTGTTCTGTTGGAAACTTCTGTAATAAGGCAAATAGAAGATATTATCTCACATTCACTCAGACGAACAGTTACAGGAAGAAATATAGGCAAAAAGACTCTACCCTTTCTAGTTCCTAAATTAAGAGCTGTAGGATTTGACCTTTTTTCAGAATATTCAGCAGTATTTCAGGTGTGCAAGTCATACTGAAAATTTGCATTCTCTGAATTCAAAGGCACAGAAAATGAAATTTTACTGGCATGCCTCACTTCACATAGACTCTCCTTACTACCCAATAGCAAAGTCAGTCAATTGAGGCAGTTGTTTATATAGTACTTTTACAAAGCTTTTCCATAGTCAAAGTAGGTACATCATCTTGTGCTCTTGAAGAAGAAAATAATCTTGGGGCAGGAAAAAGGATACCCAGTGTATGGTGCACAGCTCTTGTTAAAACCAGTGAGGTGCTGCTGTCTGGTCCACTACCTTTTCTCTCAGAGGAAATAGAAGTTGAAACAATAAATATCATTGAGACAACCACAAGTCCTCTCCCAGGACCTCTCAGAGCAAAGAAAGGGCTAGCTGAACAGTGGCTGCTGGCACCTAACGGCAGGCCGTTAGGGTAGGAGGTGGTTCCTTTGGCTCTGATTCGGGTTGATGGGCTGCTAAGATCTACCACCTCTCTGTAACTGAAGTTTAAAGCATGATGTGTATGCACAGGTTGTGAGGGTGACCAAAAGTGGCATTTCCTAGTGTTACATTTTACGAACATTATAAAGTAATTTTAATGTTTTTGTTTTGATTTCCATGGTTTTTATAGTTGTTAGCTAAATACACTCTTTATACACCTCGCTCCGGTCCTGTAACTTGCATCATAGTGATGACTGAGTTGATACGTGGGTCAAAAGCAGTACTTCAAGTACATCAGCCTGCTTTGGTTTCAGCTAAGAGTAATTTGTAACAATGGTATGCTGTTGACTTCGTATTGAAGAGGTGTTTCAGAGGTAGATGGCAGCTTTTGCTGGTGGATTTATGATATTTGATGATTAAGAATTTTTACGACTTGCCAACATAAATGAGTGGAGTGTCCAGATCCTTTCTGTTAAAGAAATGCTCTTGAGCCTGGGTTTCCTGTAGCATAGTCTCAGATATCTGTGCTTAAATAAATAATTTAATCAAAAGAGAAAATTAAAAAATTAAGTTGAAAGGTATAGCAAAGAAACAGTCCAGACTGGGTGTCTCTCAAAGGGAGGGACCCTGAGGCAAAAGAGGTTCACACTTTTAAATCCTCACAGTCTATGCACCTGCCCTTCACATGCCCTTCACATGGTGTCTACATGCCTTTTGACCCAATGGTAATTCTGGCTCTGGGGCTTCTTTGTATCTTAATGGATTCTCTTTCTCCATCCCCCAGGCAGCTTTTTTACTGTTCTTATCTTGATGGTTTGCAGCCTCTACTGAGAGTGTATAAAGAGAAACTCTTTATCTCTTGGTACTGGTCTTCAAGGCCCACCGTCCTCAAGCAACCAGCTTCAAGATAGGTTCACAATTGTGGCCTGGAATTCCAGTGAGCGTGGCCTCTCATGCTAAGTGTGGCTCCTCATACTAAAATAGGTTATTTAAACAAAAGAATACAGCTATAAGAATAGAATACAATTTAAAAGTTAGTTTCATTAAACTTATTCTGCATCATTTCCCTTTTTTTGCTTTTCCTTTTTTTTCTCATGTCAGGTTTTTCAAGCTGGTGTAGGCCTTTCTCATGTTTGTTTGCATGTTACAGCTCCATTCTTCACTTATCTTTGCCAATGTCTGTCTTCTTGCAGAACTCTGTGGTCTGTTAGAAGGTGAAGAAAATGCTTCTTGCTGTTTTCACTATATTTCAACAGAGAACTCCGTATAGGTTTGGTTATCTTCATACTTACAAGCAACCAGATTGTTCAGTCTGAATTTTTTGAAGGTAGCTCAACCACTGGCAGGCAAAAAGAGTAGCAGCTTTTGTCTTTAACGGTGAAAATTTGGAAAAAATGCTTGAAACTAAACTAAGAGTTCACAGTGAAAATTATAATAAATCTTAGTGTGAGTTTCTTGTCGCAGCAGCGCTACTGTTACGTTTTTCCCTCCCTCTGCTTCTCTCTTTCATCTTCACTCCCCCTAATGCTTGTATGAATGCTTGAAAATGTGCTGTTATGTAATATGGTTTTGGGGGATTTCTGCTTGTCCAACCCTGAGATAAAAAGGTCATCTAGAACAGGGGCATCAAACTCATTTTGCCTTTGAAGGCAACTGTGAAGCTGATGTGGCCCCTGGTGAAAATGAGTTTGACACCCCTGTTATAGAAGGAACACTGGTAAAAATTTTGATTTTTATTTTTAATCTATCTTTCAGCTCAGATATGCCCACTAAGTGAAGTGATCTTTCAGCTCATATATGCCCACTAAGTAAAGTGAATAAGTGATTCTGCTTTAGTTGTTTTTTTTTGTTTGTTTGTTTGTTTTTTTTTAAGGTGGTTGTTTTATGTATGCTAATGAGTTATGGCAGGAATTATAAACATTTAAAAGTATCTAGACTAGGTCCAGAGAGGTGTCAATGAAATAAATTGATGACCTTTTAGAGTGTAGATGATGTTGTATGAAAGTCTGTAGTTGTGTTATTCATACACAGAAGGTTGTGCTGAAGTTTTTGTAAGAATTTAGTTCGTTTTATCTTGTTGCATTAAGGAAAGCTCAGACTAGAGGAAGTAGTGGCTTGAATACTGAATCATTTATCCAAGTCTGAAATTCCTTCTGAAAGAGTCTACTTGTCCTGTTCAAAGTAATATTTCCATGGACTAGATGATCTTTTGAGCTCCCTTTTAATCCCTAACATTCTGTGATTCTGTGACTTGTAGCATGTACAAAAGTGGAGAAGCTTTTGTTGACTTCCCAGTCTCTGTGTGCCCTTTCTGCCTCTTATGTTGCTTCCCTAGCTGGAAGTAACTATCTTTTGGCAGCTAATGCTTAAGATGCCTGGCTTTGATCTGGCTGTAATGAATTTGTACATTGCTCTGTTCTGAATAATGCTGGAGCTGTATAGTAATTGCATGGATGACAAGTGGATATTGTTTGGTCAGTCTTGCTTCCGCAAACAGTACTTTGTTTTTCAGTCTGCACATAAATAAAAGCAAACTGTGATGCCAGAATTCATGGCTTCTGTCGCATCACTGACATTGTGATATATTTCACTGTGATGAGAATGGAGGCATTTATAGACTTTGAGTTGAGACTGGATACTTTTGCATATAAAGATCATGGAATCATAGGAAGGTTTGACTTGCAAGGGACCTTTAAAGATCTTCTGATCCAATCACCCTCATGGTAAAAAATTCCTTCCTTGTATTCAATCTAAAAGGTGTTTCAACAAGATGGACCCAATTTGAAATCACTATATCTCTTTATTTATTATGTATCTCTATAATTTATAAAAAGGTTACTGAAACTTAAGAACTCATTAAACTGTACATTTTTGTGTAACTGTAACATGTTGCCATCATGAAATATACTGGTTTGATATTAGGTTCATCTTCGAAACACCCTATAAACCTACCCTGTTTCAATTTAAAATGATTGCTATATACCTACTAAGGCATCTGTCCTTCCTGTATGACAAATACATACAATCACTCTGAACTTGTATTTGATGCTTTTGTATCACCAAAGAATGCACAGGAGTATATGTAATTATGTGACTTTAATGTCTGACTGACCACATCTTGGTTTTTATTTCTTTAAAACTAGATACTAGTCTTGTTCAGAGTAGTGGGCAATAAAAGAAGCAATTGTTGTATATTATTTTTTGTTTTCCATGTTAAGTGGCTGTGTGTCTCATTTAGTGCACAGCTTTAATCACTGAATACTAACCTTTCACAAGCCTCTGCTGAGCTGCATTTATGAAACCATCTGTGTCTTATTTCTGTTAATGAAGTTAAATTTCTTCATGTCGTGTTAAGCGATGAACTATTACAGCCTTCATTTTATGTTTGCACCTGAAGCACAGTGGGATTATATGGCTTACCTATAATCAACAAAAAAGTCACTTACAGAAACAATTGTTCTTTAGTTCTAATCTGTGTCTTCTTCCTCCTTTTATGATTCCCAAGTATTTTCAAATAACTATGGCCATGATTAATTAAATATGTAAACTTTCAGGGTATAGATTCTTTTATCATGTAATACAGCAAGAGAAAGGACTTTGTTTGTTTTCCTTGTTAGGGGCTGGGTTTTGGTTTTGTTTGTTCATGTGTTGTTTTTGTTTGGTTGGTTTTTTTTGTTCTGTTTTGTTTTGTTGTTGGTTTGTTGGTTGGTTGTTTTTTTTTTGTTTGGTTGGTTTTTTTGTTTGTTTTTTGCTATGAAGCACCTGGATTTTGATCTGTTTCCTAATGATACAGAACTGTCAGTGCAGTGACTTGTTTGCAACTAACTCCAAGATTGCATTTCCACTTTGCAAATACAGTTTCATATCATGTTTATGTCACAAGTCTGTACATTTAGCCTTTTACAAATGAAACAGCATAAACCCACAGTTGCAATGTAATATAGTGAATTTCTGCACCAATAAAGCATAGGTTTTAAGAGGCCATTGCCTCTTAGCAGGGCAAACAGCCTCTGCTGCTGCAAATAACCATAGAAATTTCAGGTTGAAATAATTTGTTGGCATAACTAGAAAATGATCTTAAGAAAAGCAGTTTGCACTGTTCCACACACCAAACAGAAATCTCAGTGTCTTACTGTTTTTTTCAGGCAGAACAGATGCTTCTCTGAGGTCTCATGTGTATGCATATACATGCTAAGGCACATGTTCCAGGACAGGGCAGGTTTGTGAGCACCTGCAGTGCTCAGTGGGATTTCTAGTCAGTTCTACCCACCAAATCACTGCACACATTCAGTCTGCTTCAATCTTCAGCTTAAAATGTGAAGGTGAAAGAGCTTCAAACCAGTTCCTTCCTCCCTGCAGCCCCATCAAAAGCATGACAAATAGTTCCTGGACATCTATCTTGTTTTAGTTCCTGTTATTCTTGAACAAAGGTATTGTATCAATAGAAAATAATTTACAATTCATCACACTTGTGGTTTTGGCTTCAAATTTTGCTCTTCCAATGTTTACTGTCTTTACAAGAATACTATTTTACAGACATTTGTTTCTACAGTAGCAGCTGACTTTTGTGGGGTCAGTGCTGGTGATGTCATGTAGAGGACTTTGCAGGGATTATGGAGATGATTGTACAGCCAAAATAGTTCGAATAACTTAAAGGTCAATTTCATGACAAGGCTATTTCTTATGCTTAAATCTAACTATTTAAATTTAAATCAAGAACATCAATAATTAAAGACTGAGAATCTATCTTACTGGATCACTCCTGGCAAGACCAGACAGAGATTCTTTTAGTTTAAATGGGTTTATAATTGTGATTTATTTTTTTTTTTCCTCTTTTTTCCCAATAGCGGCTCTGATTCGAGGGAATCGTAAAAACTGTGCTCAGTTTTCTGGATCTCTTGATTGGCTGATCAGCAGATTAGAAAGACTGGAAGCTTCTTCTGGTATGCTTTATAGTATTTTAACTTCCTTATTTGACCAGCTTGTCATTCTTTAAAATTAGTGATATCCTTGTTCATTCTAGTTATCATGAAGTTCTTCCTATGAGAGAGTAAATTATATTAATAAAGTGAGATTTATATTTGTAACATTTTTGCATATAGGTTTCACTTCTAATTCTACCATAAGTTTTGGCAGTCATTTCCTTGACCAGTTGGTTGTAATGTTACCTTCTAACTCAGGCGCACAAACCATTTTGCCAAACAGTTTAATTTGTATTAAGTTACTTTCTCTGTAATTCTATTAATAGTACCTTCTCTTCCTTTCTCTTTGGAAGTCTGCATGTTTTTCAGGATTTGCATCAAACTAAATATAATAATGACTGTATGGAATGGATATAATTTGTCTCTTCTTAAAGGACTGTAGTGGTAATCTAGGAAAGTTCATGTATTCTACTTGAGTATGTGTAATAGATGGGTCTTGAAACACCCATATATTGCATGTAACAGGGTTACCTACGTAATACACATGCATTCCCTGTTTGAATTTCTGTTTGAAGTCAACAAGAAGAATGCCTGAAACACACTGGAGATTTGAGAATCTGGGAATTTTGTCTCACTTTAGACACAAATTCTTTAAGCTAGCTAATTTATTTTGTCATTACCTAATGCCCGATCTTCTTGCTAAATGACTATGTTAACCCCTTAGTGTCTATTATTAGTCTCTGTGTTGCTCAAAGTGCAAGTAAATGAAGATATGCTGAGCTGTACTGAACTTCTCGCTGAAATGGTGATTCTGGATTCTGTATCTTTGAAAGCAATCTGTGCTCCATAAACCTACTCTGCTAAACAAAAACGTTGAATCTTTAAGTTTCCAAAGGATTTTTTAAAAAAAGTTACAGCTAAATTTGATCAAAAATCTCTTTGGACTGTATTGGCAAAATACACTTTTTGAGGAGAATAAGAAATAATTAGTATGAACAGTGCATACTATGTGAATGTAAATAATATCTTAAGAATTTCTCATGGTGATATATGATTCCTATTGACATTGACACATTGTTACTCTGTACCTCTTTGCTGTCTTCTATGTAGCTATTGACATAATAGAAGTCTATAACAGAACTTTAAATGTGGCTTCCTGGATTACCACATTTGGCATGTGCTTCTTTTAAAAAAATGCTCTTCAGTACTTGTTAGAATACTATTTTTTAACAATACCACTCTATTTTCTTAAAAGTATGTGTTTGAAACATGCCACCATAGTTTTGATTTTGTAAACAGATGGTAGACAAATCTCATTGTATTAAAGAACCTCTGCTGTGTGTATCTTGAAGTTACTGAAGAGATATTAGGACCACGTTTCTCCAATTAATAGTGTTGATTTCATGGGTCAAATGCCAGTGGCAGGACTGTTCTCCCTCTCAGAGCCAAGGGTGAACTGCCATGGTGTTCACTAGCTGATTGTCAAGGTCTGCAGTGAGTGATTGCAGCTGCAAAGTGCAGTTATACATAGATGCTTCTCCTCTGGAAATTTTTTGCCTTTCTCAACTCTTGGAGCAAGCAGAAAGTTTAGAAGTCATTTATTCCTCTCTTGGTGCAGAGGCTTGTTTTGATACTTTGAAGCATTTACCTGTGTAAGCCTCTCCCATCAGCAATGTTTCGTAGAAGTATTTTTGCAGAATTTTGTTTCATGTTTTTGCTGCAGAACTATGGCTTTAGGGCAGGGGATCTCTTTTACTGTGCTATTACTTCCTCTTCCTGATGTGCACCTGGTGTGTTTCAATTGTGGTTTGTTTATGCTCTGAATCCTTGAGCTGCTCAAGCTACGAGGCAAAAGGAACATGAGACTAAATCTGTATCACTACTTTAGTTCTCAGGGGATGTTATAGACAGCTGGCTGCTCATGCCACTGGTGTCTAGTTAGAGATTTGCTGATAATCCTGTCACTGTAGCTAGTATATTAGGTGTAGAGATTCTAACTAAATAGATTTCATGACTGAACATTCGTGTTGGTTTGCATTATTGTCAGAGAAACCTGCTCTGCAGGTGCTGTGATCTTCTTGTTTTCATGAACATTTGAGTAACAGAGAACTGAAACAAGCATTTAAAAGTTGGCTAAATCTCCAGCTAGATCTCCACTACAGCCCACCATTGGCGAGAGAGCATTCATCTAAGGAAAGTGTTCTCACAGTTATGTAGTTGCATGGTATTTGACTGCAACCTTCTTAATGTCAATGTATTTCCTCAGTTATTCATGGTGAAATTATTTCCTAAGAGACCTAATTTTACATTTGAAACTTGCAGGGCTAGGATTCTCAGAAATAATGCAAAACTTTGCACTCAGTTGTTAGAGGTTCAAGATGAAATCTGTTATGACAGCTCTAAAAATGCTGTGTTACATGGTTTCTGCTATGCGCATGTATTTTTAAAAATTAATCTGAAAGTAAAAATAAGCTTTGAAAATAAAAACCTTATGATATTATAGTAAGGTATGAGACGAATTCTGTAAACAGCAAAGTAATCTGACATAGTAGTCATACTGCATAATGAGCATCATGACATGCTGCAAAAATTCCGAAGGTACTAATATTTGCAATGCTTTTTTGTCCTGAGTTTTCCTCTAGGAGCTAGGTCATTTGAACTCGTTCACCATATGTTCTGGTAACATAACTTCCGTGTTGCCTTCCAGACTGATTTTATAATTAAGACTTTTTCTGGTTTTGAGGGAATCAGTTATACAACATGCTGCTTATGCTATGCTTTAGTTATCTTGAGAGGCACAGTATGTTTAGCTTTTAGTATGTAAATGTGCTTTTTTGATTTTACATGGGATGCTTGCTTGCCAGGTTTTAGGCATTATATGGCTTCAATGGAGTAAGGATATGCACTGTTTTAATCTACAGTGGTAGGTCTACAATAGGGAGAAATACTGGACACCTTTTAGATAAGAATACCAGGCTGCATATATTCACCTAAAATAATTAATTAATTTTCTAATGTAAAGAAGTGTTTGTAAGGAAGTAACACCATGCTCTGTTAATCACTCCAAAATTAAGTTCACCTTCAACAGTGATGTTGTCAGCTACATCTCCTGCAGGTGTTTTCTTGAATGTCCTGTGATAAAGATTTGTCTCCATAAACTATTATTAATAAAATTCCTATTTTCACTTTTTTCTTATCCTTGAACTAAAAATATTATAAAAATGGAATAAAAGCATTAAGGGTATAAACAGCAATTGTGAGTTGATTGTGTGTTTTAGATTAGAAATTCATTCTGTTCCTGATGTTCACTGAAGCAAAGGAAAGAAAATGAAGATTTGTCCAAGTATAAATTTGTCTAACAGTAGACTGTATTAGAAGTGAGATACTACAGGAGCTGAGTGAATAATGCAATGCAAATGTTTCAGCTCTCTCTTGAATGCATAAATTAAGATTAGATTAGTCTTCTTTTCTGAAATACATTCCAGATGGGATTACCTTGTTCTATTGTACAGTATGACATTAAATGAGCCAACATGTTGTCCTGAACATGTATGCTTCCTTTCATCTGTTTGTCATTAAAAAAGAATTTTCATTCACCTTTATCATGAACTCTGCATATCATATTGCTTGTGATATTTGTATTAAATTTGAACACTTGCTTTACTGCCTTGAGCAACTCCAATGAAATCGGAACAGGTCCAGTTGTCTTTAATATAGACAATCCAAAAGTAGACCAGTCCAAACAGACATTGTACATTCATAGACAATTTTTTCTGAAGTAGAAGGAATTTGCCCTTAGAAAATGATGTGTTTGATAATGAGCATTCAGATGCTGCAGTAATTGAAGAAGTTGCTGTGGCAGCTGGGTCTAATTGATAACATTCATTTATTATTGATTCTTTAACATCTTCAAAGTATTTTTACTTCCGTTATTGAAAAGGTTAAGACTAGAAAATGAACCCTGTATACTATTTTAAGACAAAAATAGGATTATGAATCTACCTGCACAAATCTGAAAATTCCAAGGTTATGGCTACCACACTTACATTATGTGGTAGCACTTCATATTGGATTACTGTTTATATAGTTAAAAGTGTATTTCAGTGCTACGGTGAGAAGTGGCAAACTTTATATTACCAGCTTTTCAATATAGTGTTTTTCCTGCATTCCCAGACCACTGTGGCACAAAATAAAGTTGTCCATCTTGTTCCAGATAACCACTCTAGATTGGAGATCCTTTTGTAAAACTTTCCTTACCTCCCTAGGTAGTTTTACCATGATCAAGAGACCTCTGCCTGTCTAGTTGGGAGGCTGGATGGCTTGTGCTCCTGCTATGTTGCTGCAGGACATCTACTCCTTTAGCTTGCTCTCATGACTCTTAGGTTTTCATCCTTTTTATCAATATTGGAAGTGTGCATCTATTGCAGCCAAATTCAGGTTTAATATGTTCTCTTATTTGTAGTTGAAATTTTCTGCTTATACCTTCAGGGCTACAGAATGACTTTGGGAGTTTACATCTAGCTCATTATATTGTGGTTTTGACTTTTTTTTTTTTTTCTTTTAATTTTTGATTGGTTGTCTCTAAAATGCTTGCTCAATTTTTGTTTGTGAGAGGCTTTATGATCAGTTAGTTGTAATGTTCCAGACTATATTGTATTTTTTTACTCAGGATTTATTAACCAAAAAGAAAGAGGGATGAGTGTGTGTAAAAATACCCCCGATAAATCAAAATACATATTCTTTTTCCTTAAATTTGCATTTATGGTTTTTTATCATTTACAAAGTGAAAAGCTTGCTTTTATTGTTTGCAAAACTTCAGATGCCTACTGAGGACATTCATGTGGATAATCCACAGTCTTTAAATTCTTAAATATTAGCTGCCATTTGCTTATGATACACATTTTTTCAGTGATTTATTCCACACCTGTGGAAATATAACAGAAAGCACTTGCTCTCTCTATAAGTTATATATGCAGTCTGGAATGTTAAGGTGAGAGGGAGACAGCTGATCAGCAAAAATACTGTTTCAAATCTAATATTTCTCTGTCATAACGCTGTCTTGGCACTGAGACTGAAAAATCTGTGTTCAGTTAGTAGCTGTTTGGAACTTTTTCCCTTAACTGACCCTAGGCTTGCTCAACTGTAAGGGCTGATGATCTCTTCCTCACTAGGATGAAAGAAATACCAGATCACTCTTACTGAGATAGTGTGTTTATCTGATGAATTTTTTTGCCACACCAAGGGGAGTTTGCAGTGCTACATTTTTCTTTTAGTAGAAGAGAGTGTGGCAAAGAGTAGAAGACTCATATTGTAAATCTTGTTTGGAGCCATGGCTTGAATACAAGGTTGAAGACAGAATGATGAGAGATGTACGACACAAACTGCAATTGCATATCTCTATGTTTAAGACTGCTTATCAGCTTTTGCTCAGTGCTCTGATTTTTCTCATTGTGGCAACAACTGTAGCAACTGCTAATGATGTAAAATTTGTATTTATGAAATATGGAACATCCCAAAGCAAGTGCTGACTTGATCCATTACACACAGGAGCTTGTTTTAGTGCCCCATTGCAGGGAACTGTTTTAAGGCTAATGATTCTTGACGGCAATGACTACTACTTTATTTGGATTGGAATTGCATTTAATTGAGGGGTCACTGGAGATTTAGAGGTTCTTGCTTCCTTGCACATCTTAGTTTCTTTCTAGTTTCTGTTTGTTTGCTCTTTAAGAGCATCATTGTGGCTCCCAGTATAGCTGTTACATACACAAAGAAAATTACACACAATGGGCCAGTAGACTGGGAATTTACCTTGGCTCTCTAATTCAGAGTTACATGATTCCCTTAGTGGTTTGTATGGTTTTCTAAAGGGAGAAACAGAAAACTGTAAATACGGAGAGCATGTTTTATGTGTATAATATGTATGTAGTATGAAGTTGTCACCTCCTCACTGAAAACAAATATTTTATTCAGTTTGTTTGAATTTGCGAGTGTTCATCACCACATATTTATTATTAAAAATTCAAATTAATTTACATTTTTTTCTGTGCTTTCTGATTTTTACTATATTGACTTATTTTGAGAAATCTAGAAGTACCTTAATCCTGATGGTTTTATTTATCAGAAACAGTGCTGTTTGAAACTATTCCACATTGCTGAACAATATATTAGGAAGTTATATGTGCAGTTATGATTTTATATGCACTTGGAAGAAATAGTTTTTCTTTTTTTTTCCTCCCCCCACCCCCCCAGGAATTCTAGAGGTTTTACACTGTGTGTTGGTGGAAAGCCCAGAAGCTCTAAACATTATTAAGGAAGGACATATTAAATCAATCATCTGTCTTTTGGACAAACATGGAAGAAACCATAAGGTAGGCAACGAAGAGACAAGTATATTTAGGTGAATATTTGTGAACAAAGCAAACATGTTGTTCTGTGTAGAAGTTAGATTTCAAATATTTTAATACAGTATTTATAATTAGGAGTGAAACTTTTCCTAAAAGGCATGTGCACAGTTTGAAGAAGCAAAGAGGAACATTATCTTCTTTTTGATGAAAATGTGGATGCACACTAATTCTCAAGGGCAGCAGGAAGAATATATCTTAATATTGTTAAGAGAATTTCAGAATTGTTATAAAATAAAACTATTATGTTGGATGAATGACATACCCTTAGATGTCTTCCAGTAAGAAGGTACATAGCATTATATTGCCTGACGGAACTCACAGTGATTATGAAAAAATACTTAAGATGAAAATAATCTTTTTTTTTTCAGGTTTTGGATGTTTTGTGTTCTCTCTGTGTTTGTCATGGAGTAGCTGTGCGGTCTAATCAACATCTAATCTGTGATAATCTTCTGCCAGGAAGAGATCTGCTCTTACAGACACGCCTTGTCAACCACGTGAGCAGGTAAAAAGAAAAAAATCTATATCTCTGAACAAAGCAGAATAAAACTTGCAGTTAAAATAAATAGTCACTACAGAAAACCTGTTTTACTTTCAAAACTTTAAGATATTTTATTCTATGATTTTAAATACACTTTGCAATATTGGTTAGAATCAAAGCATGGGGCAGAGACAGCTGCTGCAATCTAAAGCTGCTCTAATCTGCTTTAAGTTTGTGAAAATGTCGTCTCTTCTAAAGATTATCTAGATCTAGCCGTGCTTTCAAAGTCTTCTCAGCCGTTGCCCTGTGTTTGCCTTTACGTTTGTGATGTTGTGAAGATTTCCTAATTACCTTCGGTCAGCATCAAGAATTCGGTGCCAAACATCTTCACCAGGGCCTGGGATATTTAGGGATTGCTCTCACCTTTCCTTCCATGGGGACTTGGAGAAACTGCCTTCTAGCAGATGTTAATAACAAGATGAAGCTAGTAACAAATTAGCAAAGTAATGTTTACAAAGTAAATGTTCATACAGCGTTTGAATTTATGGTGAAGCAGAGGAATCTTACTTTAAGTGAAGCTTAATGGGGTCTTCCTCTGCCTCAAACTTCTATCTGTTTGAAAAAGTGTCAATAATTAAGTGAGAATGAAAGTTGAAACATAGACATAGTACTTATAATTGAGAGTTCATAGGATTTATTAGGTGCTGAAGAACCTAAAAAATCCACAACTGTATATTATAAAGACGCCTTCTCAAATCTAAAGGTGAAATGAACTTGACGATTTTATAGCTGACATATTCGCTCCTATTTTTCATAACTACATGTGACTTGACTTCCCCCAACACATGCAATAACATACCAATGCATATAAGATGGAAAGATGGTGTAATGGGAATCATTCCGTGTAGTTAATACATATTTTTGCTCTGCGTTAGAAAGTTGTCATTGAGAATATTCATATTTGCAGTTCTAATGAAAAAAAGGTTTATATTTTTCAAGAGTCAGAAAGACCCATGAAATATTGAAAACATGTAGTGATAGGCTGAGACTTGCATACCTTGCACCAAAAATAGTTGGCAAAGAACCTTTCTAAGATATTGCTGTTTAACATACTTCTCCAGGGGGGCTGCAAAATTCTATTCACAAACCTGTATTTAAAAAAGTAAGTTGGACGATTAGGTTGATTAAGCTGTGGAGTCTGGACAAAGTCATAATAAAGCTGGTACTGTGTTCAGACAGAAAAAAAATCAATTGGTGATCCTACCAATAACTTAAAAATGATTTCACTTTTCTGGAAGATTGCTTTTGTCAAACAGGTTGTGTTTATATTTTTTAAGGAGATAAAATGTTTGACTTGTAACAAAGTGAAGAGTATCTCTACTTAAATTGTTGGCAAAAGACACCTCATATACTTCTAGAAAGAAAGTGTATTAGTCTTGTGTGATAAAACAAGTTATTTTACAAGCAATCAGATCAGTACAATCTACTTTTACACTGACGTGTATTTAACAGTCCATATCAACCCTTCTTTTTCTCCCCGTGTTCCCTGCACCAGCAGGCACACTGTGTGCTGGGGCTGGCTTAGAGCTACATCTTTGATTAGGCAGCTTGTATGCAGAAATAAAATATTTATAGATGTTATAACTCAGTCCAGTGGAAGGATGTGAAAACTACTTACATTCAACCTAGAGGTCTAAAAGTTTGTTGTTGGTTTTTTTTTTGTTTTGTTTTAGTTTTTTTTTTTTTTGTATACTTCTGTGCTCTGCGGTTTTAATTCAAATTGGATAGCTTTCTTAGTACAAAGCTGACACAGTAATGATTGTCTGGAGACAGATTTTTTGGGATGAGATTCAAGATACAGTCTTATGCCAAAAATTACATTAGAAGAACATAGTTTTCCTTCCTTTTTTTCTCTTTCCTCATGACCTTGATAAGTATGACTCTACAAATTGCTATTTAACTAAATATTGAAGAAGCACAGTAATATTTTGCTTTTCAAGCATGTTTGTGAAGTGCTTTAAAGTCATCAGCAATAGGAACATCAAACTGATAGTAAAGATTGGTACAATCACTACAACTTACTGAGTTATACAAGACTTAGAATAAGGAAGGAAGAGGTACAAGAGAATGTTGAAATAGATTGACACTTTATTTTTGTATCTTTGTAAATGTTACTCTCTTGAATAATCAGTGTTACAGAATGCAGTTTGCTATGTAAAATAAAACCTATAGTATATACTAATTGCATTTCTGTTGGTAGCTGGTGGATAGCTGTCATTTTTGTTTGTAGGCTTTAACATCTATTAAACATTCAAACAGATAAAATATTGTTATTGGTATCTGAGTGAGGATACTGTTTCAGTTACTGACACAAACACTTTTAAACTTTAACTGTATATAGTATTGTTTACCAGAATAAGTAAATGAATAACAATGATGCCTTCAGGGAGCTAAGGTCTGAGATGTTGCTGAAAGGGTGCACAACTTTTCAAGAGCACAGACTACTATGCATTGCTGCTCTTTCACGTGGGCACAAATGACACCACAAACCAGAACTTGAGCAGAATAAAGGAAGGCGACAAAGCCCTGGAGGTGCAAGCAAGAATTATTGGTGCCCATATTATCTTTTCTTCCATTTTAGCAGTTAGAAGTAAGGGTGCAACCAGAAATAAACATATAATGCAAATCAACTGCTGTCTTCATGTCTGGTGCTGCTGTGAGGGTTTTGTCTTTTATGACAATGGGACATTCTTTGATTATAGCCTGTTAGGAAGGGAAGGGATCCACTTGTCCAGAAGAGGCAAGGAAATCTTTTACAGTAGACTGGCCAACTTGGTGAGGCAGACTTTAAACTGACAACTCTGGAGATGAAAAAAGCAGAATCCAGGAGTGCAGCACAGGGTAGGCTCTATCTGGCTGGGGAGCAGCTCTGTGGAAAAGGACCTGGGGCTCCTCATGGACAACAGGCTCCACATGAGTGACCAGTGTGCTGCTGCGGCTAAGAAGCCCAACAAGATGCTGGGCTGCATCAACAAGGGCATCTCCAGCAGAGTCAAAGAAGTCATTATTCCACTGTACTAAGTACCTGTCAGCTGGAATACTATGTTCAGTTTTTGTCCTTCTAGGCAAAAAAGATGTGGACAGTCTGGAGAGGGTCCAGAGAAGGGCCACAAAGGTGATCAAAGGACTGGGAAGTCACCATAGGAAGAAAGGCTGAGAGAACTGGGCTTGTTCAGCCTTGAGAAATGAAAGCTTAGGGGAGACCTTATCACCATATTCCAGTACTTAAAGGGTGGCTACAAAGAAGATGGAAATTCCCTTTTTACAAGTAGTCACATGGAAAAGACGAGGGGTGACGGGTACAATTTACTGCTGGCAAGATTCCAATGGAACATTGGAAAGGGAAATTTTTCACAATGAGAACAATCAGCCATTGGAATAGTCTCCCCAGGGACCCAATGTTGGGCGCTTTTAAGATTCGACTGGACAGGATGCTGGGCCATCTTGTCTAGACTGTGCTTTTGCAAAGACAGGTTGGACCAGATGATCCTTGAGGTCCATTCCAATGTGGTATTCTATGATATAAAATTACTTCTATGGTTTTAATCACACAAAAAAGCATGAAATTTGAGTTTAACAAAGAGTCTGCAGTAGTTCATCATGTTCTTCAGAAAATTAAAAAAAAAACAACTTTTATTCTTTCTGTTTAAGCATGCGACCCAACATCTTCTTGGGGATTAGTGAAGGCTCTGCCCAATACAGAAAATGGTACTATGAACTTATGGTGGACCATCTAGAGCCCTTTGTGACTGCAGAATCAACTCATCTACGAGTTGGCTGGGCTTCAACAGAGGGCTACTCACCATATCCAGGTGGAGGAGCAGAGTGGGGAGGAAATGGTGTTGGTGATGACTTGTACTCCTATGGCTTTGATGGTCTACATCTGTGGTCAGGTATTCATTTTTCTGTGGTCTTTTTTGAGTGTGATGTTTTGTATTGAGAGTTTTTTTTATTTGGTTGTGAGTTTTTTTGTTGTTTTTTTTGTTTGGTTGTTTTTTACTAGAACATTATTTGCAAGTTCAGTGAATTTGTTTTCAACAGCAGCAAAGTGAATCAGATGTTTCAGTTGATGCTAGGAATATACAGAAACAGTACCCTATATGAGAACTTGTTTGAAGTTGACATTGCATATTGAAAAAATTGTTTTATACAAAGTAATTCAGATAGACTAATAATTTGTTTCAGCATTGGATTTTTTTTTTTTCCAAAGTAACTATAAAGATTTTATTTAAAACTCCAAAGGTGCAAAAAATGAAGTCTCAAAACCATTTGTCTGGATTTGTAATTTATGTGTGATAGTGTAAGAACATCCTGAGAGATTTAATTCACAGGATTTTTTTTTTTTTTTAACATTTTTTTTAAATGTGGCTCTTTAGTTTAGAAGTTTAGGAATACTTTAGAGGTGAAGAAACTTTTAAAATATGCTTTTTGCCATACTTTAAAACCAGATATTTTTCTGGTGTGATGTTTTATTTGCATACATTAACACTGGCTGTTTATTGCAAGACTTGCAGAATCATATTCTTAGCTTGTATGTGGTGTATTTAGTCAGATATTTGCCTTTAAAATATTACTGGCCCAGCTTGGTTTTATTCATTAGTGGTAATTTCTGTATGCAAATTCTAGTTTTAAAGGAAGCTGAACAGAATATCTACACTATCTGTATTTACTGTTGATTCTGCAAATATCTTATTTTCTCCTTTACCTGGGTTAGCTCAGGAAAACCAGAATAATAAGAAAGCAAGCTTGCTCTCTTTTTCACATAATTTAACTTCTGTGAAAAGCTTCCCAGATATCATTTAGGACAGTCCTAAACTTCTCAAAAAATTCTTCTACTGTGGTTACACCTTTTTGAGGAAAGATTTTTTTCCTTTGATTTTGGGACATTGTTGGGCAGTGGTGAACTGTAGAACCGACTAAAAACTGAATTAGACTTATTGGAATGGCAATTCTTGCCACTGTGAAGACACAAGCCAGTTTTCTAAAGCTTAGTAGCAGACAAGAGACACATTTTAGTGAGTCAGCTGTACATATCATTCAAGATTTTAATGTTTTGAGGCATTGCGGCTTGGTACTTGGAAAATAATACAGTTTTACATTTCAAAAGAATTTTCCAATCAGAATAGCAATGGATTGTATTATTGAGTGATAACATATCAGCTGGAGTGGCATCTTAGGAAAATAGCTGCCACTTTGCCTTTCATGTATAGCAAGAATTACTTTAGAACAATAATGCATAATTAATGGTGTCATTAAAGCTGTGTCATAACTAAGTTTGTCAGATAAAGTATTATTAACAAAGAACCAGAAAATAATGAGCCAACCAAAATAACTTTTGTAGTTAGAGTCCCTTTTTGGGAGGAAACAAAATATTACTGAAAATCAAAATGATTTTTCTACCCACCAGAAACTTTTTAATCAGAAATGTCAGAATAAATAAAAAATTCTGTGTGGTTCTGAAGTCAGTAATCCAGCCTAGTAAAAAATGTCAGACCACCTTTGTATATGCAATTTTTATATATTAACCTGTTTTGTGGATGTGGCTGGGAGATTTGGAGACATTTCTGTTTCCATTGAGATTCTCATGTAACACATACCTCTCAAGCTTGGAAGGACTTAAGAAACTAAATGTTGAAAATCATGGCCTCTCTATTTCTTCCACAATCCCAGGCTGCATCTTGGTAAGTCTCTGAAATGACAAAATGATCTTCTGAGTATGAAGCATTTAGTGCATTAATGAATAGCAACAATAATTTTTACTCATGAGTTTCTGTTCTGGACCAAGCCATTACCAGAATCACATTTAATTCACTTTTTTTTTTTTTTTTCTCTTCAGTCCTGCAATTACTTCTCTAAAATGGAGAAGCAAAACTCATAGATTTTAAGCCCAAAGCCAGAAAAGGCATTGGATTACTTGATCTGACCATGTGTTTATCTAAGACCAGGAAATATTTCTGTTAACAGTCAGCCTTGCGTTGATCCCAATAACCTATATTTGGCTAAATTTTAACATCTAAAAAGACATCTAGTCTCAAGTAGTATGCCTTAAGGAGATGAAGTATCCACTCTTCATCATCACTCTTTTAGAGTTTAGTTATCCCTACCATTGAATAATTGTCCCTTTCTGTGATTTATTTGAAACTAATTCTCAGCTGTTGTGATGTTTTTGTCTGCTGTTCTCTCCCGTGCTCTGTAACTTGCAGGATGTAGAGCCGGTAGAAGGCAGTTTCCTTACAAGCCATTCCTTACGCTGTGACTGCTACTCTGTTTCTCTGAAGCGTTTACTATGGTTTTCTGATTTGTGAGGGGCCCTTAGGACTCCTCCATGTCATTCCCCTGTCCTTCTTCATGGAGCTGACTATTCTTACAGCAACCAGGCTAAGGACATCCTGTCTTGAAAGGGTGTAGAGAAGCAGCAAGAGCATCTGAAAACTTCCCCTCCCCCCCCAACCATACTGCTGACTGCCCTATCAAGAGGGGCAGATTGCACAAGAGCATCTGTCCTGTAGTCTGCAGATTATGCAGCAGTATCAGGAAGTCATTTTCCACATGTGGAGTATTGAAAGTGTTGGTTTTTATTTTCCCTTGGAGTAGGGTTGGTGGCATATGTGTGAAAATTTATCTGCAGAAGAATTAGCGAGATTTTTCTTATATTATTTTTTGCTGCTGTTAAAAACATTTGCTATCTTCATCTTCTTGGGAAGACAGTGCTCTTTGTTAAATCCTTTGTATTTACAGAAGTGGGACAGCACAATTAACAAGTTAGTACTCTGTTCTTAATACACATTATGGTTTATCTCTTGCAGACATTGTATATGTTATTTCTGGAAAGCATATCTAGTGATATTTTCATACAGCTTTCATGATTTTCCATAAGTTTTCTGTTGCAGATAGCAGTTTCAGAAACAGACACTCTCTATTTCTGTATTCTATAGGTTATTTCTCTTAGGAAGCAGGTATATTTGTGTAAATGTAATTTGTTGAAAGGAATGATCCTTTAGAACTCGTATAAAGCCTTTTAAAGAAAAATACATATATTTATGGAATATATATGCCTCAAAATTGCTGTTGTCTTTGTCTACGCCAGAAAAAGCTTGTTTGTGCTTTGATTATGAAAATGAGTAGTATCATCTTACAGAAGTTTTTGAGGATACCGTGATGTGACCTTTAATAATAGGAAGTACTTTACTTTTCCTAAATAAGTTAAAGTACTTTAAACTACAATACTTGTCTTTATCTTGAATAATGAAGCATTCTTTAGTAAAGTATACTAGCTTTCATATTACTGTTTTTTTTTTTTTTTCTTTTTTCAATTTGCACTTCTCCTACTATGAGGAATGAAAGTTGTTTTCTTGATTTTGACAAATACCATTTTATATGGGTATTAGTAATTATTTTTCACTTACATTAAATGTAATTTAATTGTATTATTTGTGATTAAAATAGCTTTGTAGATACAATTGTATGCTTCCCTTCACTATATTGCAAGCTTAAAATCAGATCATGGTTGTTATAGGTTAGATATTTAAATATTAACCTGTTTGTGTGCTATCGCTGTTTTCATTCTGTTTTTTTATGCTGCTGTATGTTTTTCAGAAGTTTTGCTAAATGTGTCTCTTTTACTTGTATAGGTTGTGTAGCACGAACAGTAAATTCTCCCAACCAACATCTCTTAAGAACTGACGATGTTATTAGCTGCTGTTTGGACCTGAGTGCACCCAGCATCTCTTTCCGGATAAATGGTCAGCCAGTTCAAGGAATGTTCGAGAATTTCAACATAGATGGCCTCTTCTTCCCAGTTGTCAGCTTCTCTGCAGGAATAAAGTTAGCATCTCATGTAGCATTTTGTGGTTTTTTCTCTCCTGCGGTGTGTAGGGTTTTTTTTTTGTTTGTTTGGTTTTTTTTTTGTTTTTTTTTTTTTTGTTTTTTTTTTTTTTTCCCTCCTGTATACGTCTCTCATTTCCCATTCTGACTTCTGCTTCTTTGGCACAGTTCCAGTTCCTGGATAGTGAGAGCTACAATAGAGTTCTGAAGATTTAGTGCATCTGTTGTTTTTCAGTGCACCAGTGTATTCAGGTGGTTTGCAGAGAGACCTTACAAACAGCTGCTGTATCACTTCTTAGCTTACACATTTGCTCCAGGACAACATTTTACCTCTATGGGAAGAAAAACATCAGTCTTTAATATTAAAAATATATTTGTCCTATCTCCCTTGTTATGAGGCAGTAACTATTATTTGAAGATGCATTACCTGCACTTACCTTAAGAAATGGTACTTGTACTCTTTAGCAGGATGAGTTAATATGAACTCAGCCAATCTGAATTCGGGTTTCTGTAGTGGTTTTCTATACAATTTCAAGTCACACTTGAGGAGCCAGACATCTGCTTCCATTATTGAATAGTTTGAGATGGTAATATTAGAAGATTGTGTGATGTTCCAGTGGGGGCACCGCCAGGACTGGCAAACATAAAGGCTGAAAGCTGATTTCTGTTGGAGACAGAGCAATTTTCTGTGAGGAATCATTCAAAGATTCTGGTGAATGCTACAGAAGCTAAGAGCACAGTGGGCATACCAGCCGCTCATTCCAGATGCAAATTGCACTTTACCCTGAATAATACAGGAGATAGAATGTGGTAAAAATATAGACATGCATGCTATGAAACGCAAGACTATAATCCTGGATGTTTTGTCTCTGTCATCAGAGAAATATTTGACAGATATTATTAGTGTGCTGGGTGTGTTTCTGGAGAGTGTTGTGGTATAGCATTGACAAAAATCTTATAAAACACTGAGTAAATAGAAAAGAGACAAAATTATTCTGTTGTAAGGCTATGGTTTTGGGTGTTTTTTGATTCCTTCTGGGAGTCAATGTTCTGGGAAGATTTTTCAGTATTATGTCATTGCTACTTCATGATCACCCCATTCATTGAATTTTTCAGTAAGAAAACAAACATTACAAATTCACTATTTTGTAATGAATAAACCATGCTTTTCCTTAGGTTTCTACTAACATGATGAGTATAAGCTTTAAGGGAGAAAATATAGGAAGTTTTTTGCATTGTGTCCTAAGGTTTTAATGTTCTGTGAGGGAAAAGAATGAATCATATTCTATGGAATTTTCAGGCTCATTTCTCAAATGTGAAAGAATGGGTAACTCCTTGATGGAGAGGGTTGATTGATTAATCTGGGTTATAGTCTCTGCCTTCTGAAACTGGAAAGGCTGCTATTTACTTCATAGGTGTGCTAAGTAAACTCTCTCTGTGTGTCTTCTCTTCTGGTCTCATGATTTAGAATACTTCCATGTAAGTGGAAATCAGTTAAAAGAAATAATTGTTTACTTTTCCCCACGTTTTTTGCACCTCCTGCTTCATGAACTCCATCACTAGTTGGAGAAAGTTGACCGGTAAACAATGCAAAGTAGCTGCAACTTTTTTTCTTTCCCTTTTTTAAAAATAGCATGCAATAGTTGTTAGGCTTACAAACTGATTAGGTTTGACACCAGAGGTGTCTCAGTTATCTAAAGTATCTGTGATGATTACAGGGTACGTTTTTTGCTTGGAGGTCGCCATGGAGAGTTCAAGTTCCTTCCTCCACCTGGATATGCCCCTTGCTTTGAAGCTGTTCTGCCAAAAGAGAAGCTGAAAGTGGAGCACAGCCGAGAGTACAAGCAGGATCGCAGCTATACAAGAGACCTGCTGGGTCCCACTATCTCTCTCTCTCAAGCAGCTTTCACTCCAGTTCCTGTAGATACCAGCCAGGTATGGAAACTGAAAGATTGTGTTCTCATTTTTAAGTATGCATATTATAGGCCTGTGTTATTTCACACTTGATTGAATTTGCAGGTTGTCTCAGACTTTTTTTGGGGGGAGATTTGGTTGGTAGATTGTATTGTGAGAACCTGATAAGTGATGTGTAAAGTCCTTATAGTGCTCACTAGACATTTCATATATTTCAGTTCACAAACACTATAATAAATAGTGTTTCACCCTTAATATTAGAGTGGGTAAAAAGAATATTGGAACTTCATGTTCTCTTACTGGACATTTTATTACTGTTTAATTGCAACTACTGAAGAATCATGATGAGATTTTTAGACCAGCCTCAACTAATTCTTTGCTGTACTTGCAGGTCACTGGGAGTGGCATTTGACTTACTGTGGGCAGTAAATAGCATGCCTTGAAATTATAGCTTTCTTGTTTGGGTTTGTGTGCTTTTTTGGGTGTGTTGTTATTTTTGTTGTTATTTTTTTTGTTGTTGTTGTTGTTTTTACAGAGTTGCAATGAGTAGTACTTCTTTGATACCAAAGAGCTCCATCTCTGATCACAGATAACAGTAGTTCATTTTACACTTGATCATAGTTTGAGGTGATGTGAATTTTTGTACACCATATCCTCAGATTTCACCATATTTAGGAACTTGCTCCTGAAAAAAAAACCCATAAAAATGAACAAAGCTCTTAGTTTGCCATTTTGTGCTAATTATAGCATTCTGCATATATCGTGTAATTATTGTACGGTAACACCAACAATTAGGGTAACATTATCATGATTCACAGCACTGTATATTTGAGGTCTCTGGTTTTGAAGGTAAAGCAGACTTGATTTCAAATTTTGGAGGTAGCGTGACATGCTGTCCTGATTTCTCTTGTCAACTGTCACCTAATTTTTATAATTATTCTTTTTCACAACATTACCATGGTTGTTGAGTTTTTTAACATGTTTTAAGCTGAGAACTAGTATTGCTTTGAGTAGTTTCTAACCAGCTACCGGGAATGTATTCCGTGCCGTTTGGAGGTGTTGGATTTAAAACTGTTTTCCCTTCCTGGTCGAACTCTGAAACTTTTAAGTGCATAGGTTAAAGTATTTCTGTTGATCTAAGACTTGTCACTCACTTTAGTCAATAAGAACTGAATGATAATTTAGGTTTAGTTGAGAGATCTGTTTTGTACAAATTTTGTCTATTATGAAAGTTTGCATGGCACTGTCAAGCAACTTGTATTTATAATAGCCTCTCTCTTTCTCATCTCTTTAGATTGTTTTGCCTCCCCACCTGGAAAGGATTAGAGAAAAATTGGCAGAAAACATCCATGAACTTTGGGTTATGAATAAGATCGAACTTGGCTGGCAGTATGGACCAGTATGTACCTTCCAACTTAATTTTCGGTTAATTACGTAGTATTATTCAGCACATTGATTTCAACGTGCTAGTGGGACCACAGTTTTTCCATCCTTCCAAAATTAGTAACATTTCAGACCCTTTCCACCAGACACAGGCAGAAACCAACAGCAATTTTGTATTTCTGAGCCAAAATTCTGGTATTAAAGCTGTTTGATGCTGAAATTTTCAGCCAGTCTAACGGCCAGTGCAGAAAACACATAGTGGGATTTTCACCTTCTGGTTGTTTTTGGAGCAAGAAGTCCAGTTGCCTGGCAGAGTAAGACAATAAAAGCAGTTATTTTTGGTTCTCTTTGCATCTACTGGCTGACGTAACTCTTTCAGAAGTCCCAAACTTATTTTTCATGAGAAATAAGAATTGTTTATAGGTAATTTCATTAAATCTGCTTTGCTCCTTCCTTCATTTCTTTGGGCTCATGTCTGTATTAGGTGCTCCATATAACTCTTTTCTTATCTCTTTCCTACTTTTCATGGAGTATGACAGAAAAAAATACATGGCTTCTGGCTTTGATATAGAATGCAGTCTGTTTGGTTGAGATTTTTTTTTTAAACATAAAAAATATACAGGCTAGTTATTTGGAACCCAAGTGGGTTGTTTATGAAGAACTGTTGATATGAAGAGTATATGAAAAAAATAAAGTAGATACTAGATGTAACATGTATGCACATACAGAAAAATATATATTTTCTATTTTCATTAATATAAAGATTTTGGTCTTCTGAGAAACTCAGATTACAGATTTGATGTAACTGGGTATATGTATTATATTTGTTGGAGCATATGGCAGTACCAAAGGATTTGATTAACAGAGAAGACCTCTAGATTATTTTATTGTTGCTATCCCCACCAAATGAAACAAAAACCCCAGTTAAATGAATGTGTTGAAACATTTTAATTGTGGTAGAATCTTAACAGCTGTGAAGCAATCTGCAGGAACTTTTACTGTACCATGACTTACCATGCAGAATGTAATTGTACAGTTGAACACTTTTAATTTGAATAGTATATAGTAAGTATCAAATTAAGCAGTGATTAATGTTGTAGTTGTATTCAGAATGAAACCAGGTGCTAAATCTTTTAAGTTACTAAACTTTCTCTCTCTAGCTTTAGTGTTCTGTGATTGGATGCGCTCACTTGGGGAAGGTGACAACACTGATCATCTTCTAGAGACTGACTCCTTTATCAATTGTTTTCTCACAGATGATTTAATCAGTTTAAGCCACTGTTGCCAGTTATAGTTATCTGCAGTGATGCACTGCAGTTACTGAACACTGAGAGAAGGCATGAATCAGAAACTAACTGGTTTAGATTAACACATAACAGTACTCTAATCTTAGCTATAATAAAACTGGTCTTTTTAATTCAGAGTAAAATGCATTTTCTGAAAAAGTGGTATTTTTTCACCAAGTTGAAAAGTTTGAAGGCTAAAATACAGAGGTTGTAGATTTAAATGTCTCCACATTATTCAACAAATCTGCTATAGTTTGCTGTTTATATTCCCTCCTACATGCCTGTTTAATCAGTCTGTGTGTAGTATCACCGAAGTGATACTCAGTGTTGCATGTGATATTACTACTGTATTTTATACATGTAACAAAATAAAATAACAAGCTAATGTAGCAAAAATAGGGACTTTTGTTAACTGGCTTTGTTATAAGTCTGAATATGAGTGGTATTTTATGGCTGTATGTCAAAACATAACATAGATTGCACTATTCTTGAACTTTGCATATTGGTTGTGAACATCCATATAATGAAATGTACAAATTAGCATTTATTCTACTTGAGATCTGCAGTATGTTTTCAAATTCAAATTCTGTGTTACTTGAACAGAATGATCTTGCTCTGAGAATACCAAATACTTATCTTTTGAAGTGTTGTTTAGTTTGAGTAAGTCTGACAGGATCAGCTTTAAGTACTTTGTGTTTTGGACTGCTTTTAAATTTCTTCTAGTTTTTAAGACTCACTAAACTTATTTCTTTTCTGTCATTTCAGGTTCGAGATGACAACAAAAGACAACACCCATGCTTAGTGGAGTTCTCAAAATTGCCAGAGCAGGAAAGAAATTATAACTTGCAAATGTCACTTGAAACACTGAAGTAAGTTGCTAGTACTTTTGAACCTCATAGTGAGAGTTTCCTGAGGATTTGCAGTTTCCAGAATTGTAATTTGACGTGTAAATTACGATTTGATGCGCAGGTGAGGGTAAGAATATGAAAATGAGGGAGTGAGATAAATTAATGAATGATGCATTTGGCATTGAAAATTACTTTGATAGTCTTCCATATCTTTTGAATTTTAGATTTATTGTGGTAATGCTGATCATGTAATAGCAACTCAAGCAGTTTCCATCTAATTTAGAGGAAAGAAATAGATCCAAGCTTTGAAAAAGGGCTCTTTGCTTCTTATTTGGTTTAATTCAATTTAGTTTAATTGCTTTCCATTTTCTTTATTGCTAAAACACACTGACAATCAATAGGTATTTTTTTGATGTGTCTAATGATAAGCTTCGCTTCAGGACCCCGTCCTTGCTACTGTTTCTGTGTCATCTGTGCATGTTGCCGCAAAACAATAGTAGGCATTTCCTCCTTTTGTGGATGAGTGGTTAGATGTGTGAATGTCGTGGAAGGTCTCCAGTTGGAAAGCTGGAAAATTTAATGTTTATGGGTTTCTTCAATAATCTAGATATCTTGTTCACAAGGATACAATTGCTTATCTCAGCTTTGTCAACCAAATGGGTGTGAGTTCTACCTTTGATGCAATTGCATTGAAAATGTGTTAGTGTAAGTTCTTCCATATGTAACATTGCATGTAGCCAACACGTTAAAATATTTCTCAGACTGATAAATGCCCAGTGGTATACATAGTTCTCCAGTCATTCCTATTTGAAATCCATTGAAATATATTAATTTTTTTTTCTTGTTAAAATAAAATTGCTTTTTCCTTTTCAGACTATTAACAAATAGTGACTATCTGCATGTTTCTGGGAATATTTGTATTATATTGTTTAAAAATTTGCCATGTAAACTGTGCAACAGTGTTTACACTCATAAGGACTTCATGAGCTAGGTAGAACACTCCTAGAATTTCATGTAGTGTCCTTCTCTGGTCAGCTTCTCTGCACTTTTTACTGATCCATCATTCCCACAGTGAGTAAATTACTCAATGAAAAATTATTTATGAGCCTGAGTGTTAAACAGTTTCTAGAGGGGTATTCTGGCATTATTTAGAGATAAATGGAACTCTATTGGAGGCAAGAAAATAAGTTCATATTTCTCTCCAGCTAGATATTACAACTCCAATGAAAGCTTTTGAGACCCATGTCAACCCACCAATGTGCTAAGAATTCAGAATAACTTCTTCCTTTTTTTATGAAACTACAAAAGATGTCATTAACTTTCCCTACAGTTGGATCTTTTGCTAGAATTATCTATATAATATCACTTCAGATATCACAAAAATCATAGTCTCAGAATTAAATGCACACTTCTAATGTTTCATGAAATATTAAACAAATTTTATTAGTCCTTGCATAAATACTGGCTCAGGACTGAATGATTTTCTAAATCTAATGCTGACAAAACAAACAAAAACATAAATTATGGATTACTTTTATTTTAGTAATTTTATTACTTACTCCATAGAGCACCTTTTCATTAAAGACACAGTATCTAAAAGATAAAGCTTTCAGTCTTCCTATGGACTTCAAAATGCGCATGTTTACTGAGCTCAGTCTTAATTTCATTCCTGTATTAGTGCTTGTTTTCTGAAGTATGCAGTTCTAATTTTTTGGTACCTTGTTGCATTTATAACATAGACATCTATTGTTCAGGGACTAGAATATGGGTGCCTTGCTCAGTTCATTTTTGCAAGCTCGCAAAGGTGAAAAAATTAGTGCACTAATCAATTTTAGATGATCCATACTGTAATGACTGGAATTTTAAGCTACTTTGACTAGTTCTTTACTAGATGTTTCTAGTTTACTAGCAGTCAGCCTCAATGGGGGGAAAAACGGAAATAAAATACTCTTTTAAAACTTCCTCTAGTCAGCTCTATGTACAATTTGCATCAAATTCCCTACTGATTTTGATTTGTTGCCAGTTTTGCTGCCAGCTCTAATAGATGAGAGATGCAGAAAACAAAGAAGTCCTGAGTCATGTTATCTGCCACAAGATTTCTTTTCAATATATTGGGGTCTCTATATGTTTTTCAGTATGACTGAGTACTTCCATGAACTATAAAAATGATATACTATCTGAAATGTCAAGTTTCAGGAATGAGTTACCTCTGAAAATGTCCTGGGATTAAAATATGCCTGGTCATAGTGTTTCTGCCCTTTCTTATTTTGTATTTTGATATTGGTGGGGTTTTTTGATACTTATTTTGTGACTGACTTCCCTATTTCTACGTATGTAATCAGTTGTGTGTGATAATTACATGTATTGATACTACACTGAGGGCTGCATTCAGCCACTTCTATTTTTCTTATTTAGCTTTGAAATGCTTTAGGGGTCTTTCAGGTTCTACCAGCATGGTATGCCTTTTTATCCTGTAGTAGCTCTCTGATCTGAATTTGCTGTGTCTGGGTGGAAGTGAGGTAGGGTTCAAATTCCTGTCTTACAAGAAAATTAAGACAGCCAGGGGTTAGCTCATTTGTACTGCTTTGTACTGTTAGATATGTTCTCTTATGTTGGTGAAAGCTGCACAGGAATCAAGTAAAATTTATGCCATTTGAAATCTATCTTCATGGACTATTCTTAGCAGATAGTGTATTTTGCAGGAGGTGGCCACTGCATATTGATTTCCTGATATCTGATTTTACCATCTAATATTAAATCAGGGTTCACAGACCATAACAGTAGGATTTACTTCATGTAGCTAGCACTAAAAATATACTGTAAGAATCTCCTTGAAACATATGATTCATCTGCCAAGAGAATGACTGCTAGAGCAATATTTATGCTTTTTTTTCAGCTCCAGTCAGTTCAAGAGCAATAAATATAGTTAAAGCAAGACAAGAAAACATTGTTTTGACTAGAGACAAGAACAAATTAAAACCTTGTTTTCCAGCTTTCTTCCACTTTGGGAAAATTGGGAATGGAGTCCCAGGTTTACACTTGTGATTTCTTCTGCGTAATCAGTTTCGATCAAAGATATGGGTGTCATCCTTATATTTTGAAAAGCTTCTGATCTGACTCCAAAGTGGTGTCTGACTTTTTACCAGGATTTATTTTCATTTCAATGTAAATATTTTAGTAATGCATCTAGGCTAAAGAAACTAAGACTTGATAACCCAGTATTGAATGTAAGTACAGGAAGAAATAATTTATGAGTTACAGATCGAATCCTGGAGATGAATGAGACCCAAGATTTATACTGCTGGATAGTGTGACTGTAAGGAAAGGAGGAGGTGTGAAGCGATCAGAAGCCTGATTAATATTGTTGACCCTGTTGTGAGGTTATGTAGAGTTTGTTTTCTGAAATGAGCATCATCTTGCATAGTCAGTCTAGAATGGGCTGCTGTGGTCAGTGGCTCTGTAGCAGAAGCCCTGTGGTACACGGCACACACTGTCAAGCTTGAGTCCTTTTCTCTGAGGTGGTTTAATGTGCAACATCCATTTTGAGCACTAGGATGGCAGTTAATGGCCTAATGCTTATCATGTATTCTGTTGTCAGTTCTTTCTTCAGCAGCGTGTCCTAACAAAATCCAGATCCAATTAAAATCTCTGAATAGCTGCCTGTCTTTGCAAAGAAGACACATGCTAAGTATAACAAGTGACATTTCCTGCCTTTTTCCTTTCATCACCATTGAAGTAAATAGCTTAAAAAAGATTTTTATATAAAGCAGTATGAATGAGTATAGAAGTAGTATGGATAAGTATATAAAGCAGAAATATGTATTTTGAGGGCACGGAATTTTTCAACTGATGCCACATACAGATGAAACAGACTGCATGATAGTTCCATTTTTAAGTAGTCCACTCAGATTTTTACTAAAATTTTTGGTAACATCTTGTGACATTTTCTTAACACTATCATAAAGCTTATTACATACACAAAAAGGCTGATGTTGATCTTTCCTTATTTATTGTTGTGATTGCCATGTCTCATTTGTTGTATAGTGCTATTTATGTACCCAGCAGCAACTCTGAATATAGAAACATTGGCAGTAATTTATCTCTGACTTCTGTGTCCTAGAACGTTGCTGGCATTAGGCTGCCATGTTGGCATTGCTGATGAACATGCTGAAGAAAAAGTGAAAAAAATGAAACTGCCAAAGAAGTAAGTTGAAATTCAAATGCATTTTTTTTTTTTTTGTTAGGCAGCGTGAGTTAAGGAAACTGTATTTTAACAATTTGATATTTATATTGCTAGTTTTATTCATACTTGGGTATGCATGCATGCATATGAATTATCAGAAAGTTACACACACCTTCATCCATACCTTTTCTTTTAGATGTTTACAATCTGATGTGTAGACAAAGTTTAGGTTTTCCATGATTCATTGAAATGTCTGACATTCATTGCTGTATAGTTCTTTTATATCTAGAATGTGCTGCAGAAACTTGATAAAGAAATTTTATAGCAAACTTGTAAATATATTTTACTGAGCTGCAAATAGTAAGAGGTAACCCTTTTGAAAGTCCTAGAATGGCCATCTAGTGAGTTGAAGTGGAGAGAACTTGTATAGCCACCTGACCTTTTCCTGAGTGATTGATAGGCAACAGGATTGGTAGGGCTGGCCTCTGACTGGTATAGGATAGTGACCTCCACTACCACAACTATGAAACCAGTTCTCATGACCCAGCCAAGGTGCCCTGGCTTCTTCCTTAGCACCAGTGTGTCCCTCAGTTTGGGAATGAAGAATTTGGGAACTTAAAATAGAAGGTAAATGAACTGTACTTAGTGATAAGCATATGACAGCCCTACAGCCCAACATATATATATTTGAGTCTGTGGTTTATAAGTTTGTCTAGAATGGTATAAAATTCAGTGGGACAAAGGCGAATTGTAACGTGCATAAAACCAGAAAGGTAAAGGTCACAGTTTCAGTGTGAGAGAACTACTGTGTTTTCTGTTCTCGAATTTAAATTAGTAATTTAGTTTCCTTGGTTATGACTAAGAGCAATGGTAAGTGCTAGTACCACTAGCAGCAACTCCTAGCTCTTTGCAGGGTTGTGCTCTGTGCAGAAACAGATGTTTCTCTGCTATTGCATATCTCATTATTCACAGTGGCCTTTCACTGACCCATACCTTCATATTGCTTACCATGCATCCCTAAGGCCAATATAATAACCCCATGCCCATGTTTAACTGAAGTATGCCTGCCTTTTTCTTTTTGTGAGCCAAAAACACATACCCCGTTCTGGCAAGGTTCCTTCAGGCTTCTCGGTAATACTTTACTATAAAGTAGCTGTAAGAACCTTGACCCTGAAGTCTTGGATGTATACCACATGGTACTTATTTACAGACCATTGACGTCACAGTTTCAGAATCCTTGATGTGGTCACTTCACAAGAATGAATGAGAATAAAAGCAAAGCATTAGTTTAAATTCCCCAAAACTGTTTTTCAGTTATGGTTTCCCAAAATAACAGCATATAAGACTAAAACAAAGAGATATCTAGGGCCTTCTGTATTTTTGTTCTGAATTTCCTGGGCAGAAATGTATATACATTTGCAAGATCGTTCGAGTGAATTAGATTTTATTCTTTTGAAAAACTTCAGCTAAATCTCAAGTCTGAAGAAACTATACTTCCTAATTTAAGAAGAGTGATAATACCGAGTCTTTTAAATGTTGTTAACAGTCATAACTGGAAACTTAAGGTCCTACATTACATACCAAGTCAGAATTTTGATACCTCACGTACAATGGATAGAAGATATGAGTAAAAAGGAAGGAAAAATTTTCTGGCTACATTCTCAATAGCATCAGATATTTCTTGAGCAAAAATGGAACAAAGTTTTCATGATCTAGATAAAGTTGTGCAGCTGTAAGGCTGGGTCACAATTTTTTGGGGATACATTCTTGGAGAGAAGAAGGATTGCCATTTCACAGTTGGACTAGACTTAACCATAATAAAAAGTTACAGGAAGTAGTGTGTGAAAAGCTAATTTTTTGATAGTAGATGTCATGTCCTGTGTTTGCTGGTTATTTCTGTTCCTGTAGATAATGCAAATACATAATCCCAACACTCTGTGAATTTTTGCATGATAATTTATCAAGTTCCTATACCCACCTGGCATAAAAGCTTTATGCTATTACGAAAAAGAAAAGCAACAGACATCACTTGAATATAATTAACTCATCGGCTCTAATTTCTAAAGAATTTTTTCAACTTTGTATATTCATCTGTCTTCTTAACCATTTGCTTTTTTCTTTTCTGCCATCCTGTTGTAATGATAAAGATTGTAAAATGATTAGAATAAGTTTATATTTGTGTTGGTCCTAGAGAATTTTGGCATCACAGCCACACATAGAACAAATTGGGGAAAAGAATGTTTTGTGCTAGCAGTTTGCCTTTTCTAATACAGCATCACTCCACAAAAGAGCTTTTTTGGACCATTTTGAAAAACTACCTAAAGTGTACTGCAAAAACAACTTTTGCTGATGGATGTTCTCTTTCTATTAGAAACTTTTTCCCTGGTGTAACTTTAGGTTTTTGAATAAAGCATTCTTCAATTAACTTTGAAATATATTCAAAGTATATTCAAATAAACTTCAATATATTCAAAGTATTTTAATAAATTCTAAATATATAGTGCTTCTGTGGCTTTAAAAGTCTAAATGAAATGGGTATTATCCCAATGAAAATAATTTTTTAAAGTTTTTGCTATGTTTAATAGGGACTTGAACATAAGACCTATGGGGAGAGGCTGAGGGAGCTGGGGTTGTTTAGTCTGGAGGAGGCTCAGAGGTGACCTCATCACTCTCTATAACTACCTGAAGGGAAGTTATAGCCAGGTGGGGATTGGTCTCTTCTCCCAGGCAGTTAGCAATAGGACAAGGGGGCATGGGCTTAAACTCTGCCAGGGGAAATTTAGGCTGGATATTAGAAAGAAATTCTTTACAGAGAGAGTGGTCAGGCATTGGAATGGCCTGCCCAGGGCGGTGGTGGACTCGCCGTCCCTGGAGGTTTTTAAACTGAGATTGGACATGGCACTTAGTGCCATGATTTAGTAAACAGACTAGAGTTGGACCAAGGGTTGGACTCGATGATCTCTGAGGTCTTTTCCAACCCAGTCGATTCTGTGATTCTGTGATTCTGTGATTCTGTGATTTTTTTCTGTAAAACAACTCATGTAGACTGCTGAAAACCTTTAGTCAAGAGAGCAGAATATGGACTAATATCACTTGAAAACATATCTACCACTCTTTCTGTAATTTTAGGTGGTGGCACAAATAAAAATTCTATAACGCTTGTTATAAATCAGTGGCAGATCAATATGGTAGTTATAATGTGCTGTTGAAGCAGTTAAATTTCCAGCTTGAAAATGCTTCTGCATTGCTTTACCAACCTCTTAAAAAGAAAAATGTTAATATAAGGCCCACAGAGATCCTGAGTAAGGTAAAACAAGTAAGATACTAATGAGTAGAGGACCAGGCAGGAGCTGGGATTTTAACTACCTGTTTCAAGTAGCAACATCTCTCTGCAGCTAAAGACAATTCTCCAACATGAATGTGTACATGCAGCATGTTTTGTTATTTTGCTCAGTATACGTTGAAACTTACCCTTGATGAGTTCTCATTTGCATCCTGAAATAAGGTTTGTACATACTTTGTGGCAAAATCATGAATATCCTTTGAGACTCCTGGTTCTTTGAGCGACCCTGCTCTGATATCAAAAAAGCTATGGCTTTCATAGCTTTTACATGCATAGTGTAACACTTGTGCAGGGAACTGTGGCAGAAATAACACAGTAACTGACAGCCTGACCAACATGTTAATTCTGTATGATTCACTATTTCCATTACGGATTAATTTTAGTCATCTTGCTGAAACGACTTCACAGCTACCTGAGCAGATGTCACTGTGAGGGCAGTTAGCTCGTGTGTGGGAGACAGCAGCACAACTGCCAACTGCTTGCTGAATTTTGTAAAAGAATTTTGCTGATTGGTAACTGTAGGAATGGTGGATTTTGGATTGACATTCTTGAATTGCTGTTTTCATAATTAAACTTATTTTTTAATGTGGTAATTTTGAGGGATGGTCCAACCTCATGTTAGACATGATAATCCCCCTTAAGTACTTGCTTGTTTTCAATTATTGTTTTCAACCAATAATTTGTTTAAATGGGTTTTAGAATAGTTATCACAGAAGAGAATTAATTAAAATTTGTAAAGTATTTGAATATTTTAGAATATAAATGGGAATGAATACTGCTTCTTTTTTTGTCTTTTTCTCTGTTAGTCCAAATAAAGAAAATACAAGAAAACAACCAAGTTGTTTAGAAAATAATTACACAATTATTTAAACTAGCCATTCTTTAAACATGCCAGAACATATAATTTCAGTGACACAATGTTGTTGTTTATTTTGTTATTTTGTTATGACCAAAATAGCACTTTGTTTTGTCAGTATTCTGGAGGAGAAGTGCTCAGGGATATTCAGGGCGCGTCCACCAGCTCCCGCCTGGTCTCTCCTGGGACCTCATGGAAGCACCAGCTCTGGCACCTGGAGCACTTCTTCCCCTCCGCGCATTCCCTCCTCTAACCTTGCTTTCTGCAAGCTGCTTTTCCATACTTTTCTCCTCCCTCCTCTCTGCCCGTGTGGCATTTTGCCCTTCCTTAAAAATGTTTTCCCAGAGGTGCCACCATTGTGGCTGAGGATCTCAGCTTTGGCTGGCAGCGGGTCCCTTTTGGACTGTGCTTGGCATGGGGCAGCCCCTGCCTGTCCTCACAGAGGCTGCCCTGCTGCTCCCCTCGCCAGCACCTGGGCATGGACACCCACTACAACCCCTGTCAGTCTGGCCCTGCTTTGCTCTTCCTGCTCCCCTTCCCCTGCATTCCCTCATCACCTGAGGTAAGGGAGGCAACATCCACCACCATGGCCATGCTGCATAGTGTCAGGTTTTCATTGTAAGTCCTGATGTGTTGCATGAGTCACTATATGCATTATGTCCTTTATTAAAGAAGGTTTGATCATAAGTGAAGTAGGAGAGGACCATAACTGGTTTGACGGGAACAACTTCATGAAAGTAAACAACACTTAATTCTTGGGAGCGCTAAAATTAGTGAGGAAGCTGTCTCTCTGTTCTGAAATCATGCTTAAATTTTAAACATTTGTTCCTTTCACTTGAAGGATAGTTAAATTATGAAGTAGTATAAAGACAAACTTTGCCTGGATGGACTTCACATGTGAACTTGAGTAAGCTATTTGACTTGCTCTGTCTCTCACATCCCTGTATATAATAGGAGGGAAATATTTTCTTACTTCAGTAGGAGGCAGATAGAATTTAATAAATATTAAGTGCTCAGAGGTAACAATAATAATGTTCATGTAAGTATTTAGATAAGCAGCATCTTAATCTACTACTTTATATGAAAGTACTAAAATTCTTGAAAAATATTTTAAGTTCAGACCATTTTGGGTAGCTTTCATTACCAGCTACTTAATCCCATTGAGATGCAATTAGTTTTTTTAAAAAGATCTAATATCAGTGCATTATTAGAAATAATCTGTCTTTGAACATAGAGAATATAGACATTTGCATATGTGTCACTTCTTCCCTCTGTGGTTTCTATTAATTTTTTCTTACTGAGAAATAACTGCAAGTTTTGTGTTTTTTGACAGCTACCAGCTGTTAAGTGGATATAAGCCTGCTCCCATGGATCTGAGTTTTATCAAGCTGACCCCCTCTCAAGAGGCTATGGTGGATAAACTAGCAGAGAATGCCCACAATGTGTGGGCAAGGGACCGCATAAGGCAAGGCTGGACATACGGTATTCAACAGGTAAAGTGCTAACTTCAGTCACTTAAAAAAAGCACTTATTTATTGAGGTATTTCACAGTTAAAAGGGAATAATGGGAATACAACAGCAGGAAGAAGCAGCTAATGAATGCAAGTCTGTCAGTCAAAGAAAGCAAAAATACACAATTAAAGCAATCCTGCTAAATCTTCTAGAAGTAGGAGACTCATCTTTTACAAGCAGTATTAAAAAAATGGTGGTATATTTTTGTACGCTGTCTAGATCTCAGGGTGAGAAAATTGCATGCAGGAAGCTAATATGCTCTAGTATTTTAGGAAATGTAAACATTGACTTTCAGTAGGGGAATAATTTAAATGTTTGCAGACCTGAGAATTGAATAATTTTGTTTATCCAGGAAAACCAGAGTAAACTTCTAGTAATCACTTTGCTAATATGTTGTATTTCTGGCAGAGGCTATGTTTAACACAGAACAGTTAATTCAGTCTCCCAAGTTCCAGTTGTGCTTTAGTGGTTTTGTTCCAGTGAATGGGAATGCTGTGTGGCAGTCATCATAATATGTTATGAGGAAGAGGAGTAAAAATTAAGCATTTTGGATTGTTAACAGCAAAACTCAGGGTCTTTGTGCTATTTTAAAATTTAATTTGGAATACAATGAGCCTAATTTATTATTTTTCAGGTTGGCTGCTATATCAATTTTCCCTTAGGAGTCATATTTTCTATTATTTTTGTGATTGTTTGTGAATTTTATATAGAGAAAGGGTCTTCACTTCTGTTAACAAATGTGTGGTAGCATATCACAGTGAAATTTTAGGAAAAATTCACCCTTTGGGGAAAAATAAAATGAGGTTTCATGGTTTTGTGCTGGGCATAAAAGATCATCATTTTTGCAAAAACGTGAAACAGTTGTTTTGTAGGTACATACTCCTTCCTGCCTATAAACAGTGGCTTTGTTTTTGACAAAAATTCAAGTTATACATTTTGGTTCAGCACACTTCAAATTTTGTTCTTCTACAAGACAAAAATAATTGTATTTGCAAAGCTTTTGTATTAAAAAATAAACAAAAAAGTTTTTTTTATTTGTAACCTCATCTAGGTGTTCCTGCTCCAGCAGGCGGATTGGTCCCTTCCAATCCCTAACATTCTGTGATTCTGTGAAGTTAGGCGCTTAAATTCACCTCATCACATACTGACAAAGTACATTTATGTGACAAAATATACGCCACATAGCATTTCAGCACTGCTCATTATAGTATCTTACTGTGAAGCTCTCATTTTGGTAGTTTGTAAACTATTTAAGGAAATCTGTGTTTGGGTCAAGGGAGACAATGAGCCAGTTCTTCTGTCTGCAGACTGGAATGTATGTGACATCCCCTACTAGGTAGACACAGAAGAAAATTCAGTGTTGGTGCAACACCCCTGCTTACAACACGATTACATTTTGCCCTTCTACTGCATCTTCTAGAAACGGAAGGTGAACCTTTAAAGTGCTGTTAACATTTCTGATACATTATTAATCATGAGCGTTGGAAGTGATGATTCTCTGTTGTCAGGTTTGGGGAGCAGATCCATTCATTTTGAACCCGCTATTTCAATCCCGTGTTTCTGAAGGCAGTGCACAATTCATTTCTAGAATGAGAATCTGTATGTCTCTAGATACTCAAAAGAAATATTTCACATATATTAAAGAATGCACTCAATAATTTACACCGTGCCTCTCATTTTTTTATTCTCCCAGAAGCCAGTTTCCATACCGGTTCTTGACAATTGGGAGATTCTAAATGAATGAAAACAGCTTTGATAGAACCCTGACATATCCCAAAATTAAATTTACTTTTGCAACAGAATGTATTGGTTAAGATGAAGTTAAGAAGTTAAGAAGTTTCTGGAATCAAAAGCATCTCTTAGCTAATTATGTTTCTAACTAGCATTGGGAAAATTTAAACCCACAACTCATATCTAGTAAATAAACTTTCTTAGATCTTGAAGACAAGTTAATCTACCCCGTGTATCTGTATATCTTTGGAAAAACAAAAAAACAACAAACAAAGCAACCACAAAAACACAAATAGTTTTTCCATATTTATTGGAGTGAATTTGCAGTTGAATTATGTTTTCTGAATTAGTGAGGTATTAAATAAGAAAGGCAGTTAAATGATAATCTCAAAGACTTTTTCAGTGTTACTTAGTTGGAATGATAAGCACAAGTGTTTTAAAACTTGACACCTATATCCTCCAAGATATCTAACTGGACAAATACGAATTAGGTATCTAAATCCATTTTGATGACCAAGGGGAAGTTGCTATATAAAGAGGTTACCATTAAGACTTAGACCTGCTAAGTTCTAAAATAAAATGATAGCCCCTTGTTAGATTTTGGGAAACATTTTAAGCAGAAAGGGTGAGTCAGGCTCTGATTTTGACTACCAGGTTGTGCCCTGAAACAAACTGAGAGACTTGATTGGGCTTAGGTACTGGATTGAACAGTATTGAACTGTTCTTCCTTACCAAGACAAAGGCAATTATGAGCATGCAAAGAAGGACCTGGAGAATTTAAAAGCAGAAAGCTTAAGTGCCTATGAAGATGATCGCATTCAGGGTTGGAAAGCCACTTAATTAGGGCTCTGCAATCTTAGGTGCATCTGCTTTAAACATCCAAATGGGGTTTTTTTGGGTCTGATTCTTTCAAACTGAGTGAAGACTTTTATGTGCTGAGTGGGGCACTGCTGTTGAGTATATAATGCATTGATGCAGTGAACAGTGTCATAGTTTTTCTTTCAACAGAGGTTGGTTTTTAAAGCTCGTTAAGAGATCAGGAATATTGTGAGCTTCAGGAAACATCAACAAGATCAGCAGTATACTTTACTCCATTATTCTTGGCAGATAAATTACAGTAGTTTCATGTATGCTTAAGCAGGTACATGATGTCTTTGAAAACTTTCTCCACAATAACTTGTCCTGTAGAAGCTACCATGCTTGGGATGTTGATGTTGATTTCCTCTTAATTAAATTATTTTTCTCTTTTCAAATAATCAAGTTTATTTGCTTCAGGAGAGAAGACAGCCAACTGAGTTCCAAGAGTGGTTATAATATGCAGATAACAAATATCATTCACTAGAAGTCAAAAAAAGAGAGTAGAATAGCTAGGTGCTCCTTTCTGGGTCCAGTGCAAAGATGTTTCTCATTTAGCTGGCATACATATCACATGGCAAGCTGCTAGCTGGTGTCCACACTGCTATGTCCTTCTGCTTGGCTCCAGCAATGGGTTTGTGCTGCATCTTGTCATGCCATCACATTACTGTGACATGTCACAGTACTGTAATAAAGTGACATGATGTTATGCTGTATAATACTATAAACAGATCTTGCAGAGCTATGAAATAGTTTCCTAAGGGAAAGAAGCTTACAGAGGTTTGAAAGTAGATGAACTAATCACTGGGAAATATGTTATAAACAGCAATCATGCTGTGGTTGTAGGAGGGATTAGATGATCTTGTAGGTCTGTGCCTCATCAACCTCATCATTTTGGGATTATATAATATGAAAAAATATGAAGGGATGCTGTCAAGTAGTTCATGTATAAACGATTTCTTTCTTATAATCTGGTGTGGAAAATGCCTTCCAAATTCCAGATTTTTTCTTCTTCTAAATCCACCAGGCTTGTCAGGATTTTTTCTTAACAGAGAGATAACTGCTCTTTGTGCATGACTATACACAGTATTTTTGTTCTGCTGCTGCAGAGCCAACAAGCCAGGCAGCAGAGAGAGCACAAGTTAACCAATAAATCCTGTTCTCAGAACTGTGCTAACAGCTGTGATGACACTGATCACAAACAAGTAAGTATTTTTTAATAGGACAGATTCGCATTACCTTATTGCTGCATGGAAGGAACAGGAGCAACAAAACAGGGAGGAAAAAGACATTTTTTTCTGCTTAAAAGAATGTATTAAATAATAGGAGTAAGTGGAAAACCAAGCACAATATCAGTATGAAAATACTTGACAGTCTCCCTTAAGGTAGAACAGGTTGGTCTTCTCTGACCTGGAGAAATAGTACATGATCAAAGACAGATAGTGGAGATAGATCCAGGCAAAGGAGCAATAGAGCCTTGGTGTAAGTCAATTAGAATAATCACATTTGTGCTATGAGCAAGAGGTTGGTTTTTTTTTAACATATATGGATTTTGACATTATGTTCTATCACAATGACCTGAGGTTTTTGAGGTGGTATTTAAAAATTTTTTTAATAACAAGCTGAAAAATAGCATTGAAGTACAAAGGATGGATTTGTGACTAGATCTTCACAATCAAATGGAAAATATTCAGAACTCACATGGTTTATCCATGAACTTACAATATTGGATTCAAAACCCACCTGGACGCCTTCCTGTGTAACCTCATCTAGGTGTTCCTGCTCCGGCAGGGCGATTGGACTAGATGATCTTCGAGGTCCCTTCCAATCCCTAACATTCTGTGATTCTGCGATTCTGTGTGGTTGGCATTCCTAAAACTGTAATGTCATGTGTACAGGAGAATCATGACTTTTATATAAGTAAGGAAAAGACAGAAAGGGAGAGAAACAAATTGAGCTTGGAGATCAGAAGGCAAATGAAAATAGTTTCAAGTACAACAGTCACTCCGTCCCACTTCCTGAATACGTGGCTTTTAGGTCTCCCCAGTGATAGCAGGTGTCACAGCCAAAGATTCTGACTTTCAAATTTTACTTAGATGCATTGTCACACGTGCAAATAGCTTATTCAAAGGGTGTCTGTTTTTTTCTTTATGTTATATTGAGTGTTGTGGCTGAAGAACCTAACAATCAAAAACCTCATTTATATTGAGAAAAAAAAAAAATTAACATCCCACAGCTTTAACAATTGGTTATAGAAATCAGCAACTTTAAAAGTTCCTCCCAATGTGTGGAGATCATCTTATGATAAAAAAGGTGTTCTGTTCTTCCTGTCCAAGGATAATTAGTCAGGGCTGTGAAGCAGTTATCAAATCTAATTTTTCTTTTGCCCAAAATGCAAGACAGTTTCATCTTTTAATGTCAGGATCTTACTTACTTACTATATGTATATGTATATGTATATGTATATGTATATGTATATGTATATGTATATGTATATGTATATGTATATGTATATGTATATGTATATGTATATGTACATATATTTGTGAAAAGCATATAAAATCACTATTTGATCAGGAGAGTTGCCAAGTGCTGCAATGCAAGACAGGCACTGTTCTGGGGATTCAGACGAAGGAAATATCCACGTGTGGGAAAAATCATAGGTTGAAAGCTTGTAATTTGTTTTGTCATTAAATATACATAGAAAGGCATCTTGTCCTTGCAAAAACTACTTATGTTACCTCACTTTCACATTTTACATTATTTATACTGATACATTTTTTCCTTCCATTCATAGTCAGGGCACATTCTGCCAGGTGTTGTGTATGGGTATGGTCCTCGGTGAAGATCGTAGAAGCTGCATACATATTTCTAAGGCTACCTATACTACTAAGAACACAACTTAGCTGCTAGTGTGCCAGGTTAGGAACACAACTTCCCCTTTGAGTGGATACATTTAGGATATTTGTTAACGTTGCCAAGAATATGGCTTTGTGAGGACTTGTGCTTTCCAGTTCTTATGACTCTGGAATCTTGAAACGGCCTACTTATTAAATACCAAGGTGGAATGATATTTTTCCTTTTTGCCCCATAAAATAATTCTTAATTGTAGTGGGTTGAGGTTAAACATGAGCTGCCATGATAAATGTGGAAAAGCTAGACCTCTGGATAAAAAAGATATTAAATGTATGGGGTAGGTGAATGATGCTGTTCACAGTGTATATGCTGCAGACTCAGCCGCTGGCTCACTGAGCTGGGTTTCTGACAGCATTTCTGGCAACCTCACCAGTAGCATTTGCTGTGGCAATTCCCCAGAAATCTTTGTGGAAGTGCAAGATCCACAGACATGGCAGCAAGCAGAATCAATTCACAGCTGTGGAATGGGAGTTTTCTAATGGTGCAAATGGACACAGGCAAACAACAGCATGTCTGTCTCACTGAATGTGTGCTGAAAGACATTTGCTTTGTGCTTGTCATTTAACAGCCTTGGTTATGAGAAAAAAATAATTTAAGTACCGCACAGGTTATGTATCTGTACAGCTCTAACACATAAAATGACAAAACTTCTGATCCCATTTAATTATTATCATATTTTTCCTGAACTCTTCTTAGTTTGTGTTTTTATTTTTCAGTCTTTTTCTGTTTTTCTTTTTTATAGGCACTTACTTATATATGTTTCTGGTGTCTTTTTGTTCCTTTTAGTCTAGTGATGTGTGCTGTTCCTGAACTTCTCAAAGCTTTGGGAAGGCCCAGGAATTCATACATTGGCAGTATCACATTTGTAGCTCTGAAAACTGTATTATTCTTTATAATTTCAGATGTCTTTTGGAGGTTTATATGGGGCTTTGTTTTTCGTTACTGAATTACTTCAAAGGGTACAGCTTTATCACACATACTGTATCTCTTAATAGATTCTTCTTTTAGAGCTGCTTATAGAATTTTACTGTGGTTTTCTGTGCTGCTGTAGGCAGTATGGACATTCCTCTTGTTTTGTTCTTACTCTTACATGACATCTGCTGTGCAATTTGCAAGACCAGTTGCCAGATTGAATGCACTATATCAGGTACCTACAAATCACATATTGAATGAGGAAATGCAGCTCTGCACCCCTTAGCTCCCACTGTGTTTCCTCTGTGAATTATTTTCAGCAGCGTTCATTACCTGTAATGGAAGTTTTAAAAGGCACATTGGTATTTCTTGGTGTGTGTGTTTAGGTGTTTTTTTTTCTGTGGTACTTTTTGAGTAGCATCATACGGCACATACAAGAGAACCATATGATGAGGCCCAGTCAACATGGTTTTATGAAAGGCAGGTCCTGTTTGACCAACCTGATCTCCTTCTCTGACAAGCTGACCCATCTGATAGATGAGGGAAAGTCTGTGGAGGTTGTGTACTTAGACTTCAGTAAAGCCTTTGACACTGTATCCCACAGCATTCTCCTGGAGAAGCTGGCAGCTCGTGGCCTGGATGGGTGTACTCTGCAATGGATAAAGAACTGGCTGGATGGCTGGGACTAAAGAGTTGCGGTGAACGGAGCCAAATCCAGTTGGCAGCTGGTCACAAGTGCTGTTCCCCATGGCTCAGTTTTGGGGCCAGTTTTCTTTAATGTCTTTATCAACGATCTGGATGAGGAGATTGAGTGCACCCTTAGTAATTTGGAAGTGACACCAAATGACTAGGAAAGTGATTGTGCCACTGTACTCGGCACTGGTGATGCCCCACCTTGAATCCTGTGTTCAGTTTTGGGCCCCTCATCATAAGAAGGACACTGAAGTACTAGAGAAAGTGCAGAAGAGGGTGGTGAAGCTGGTGGGGGTTCTGTAGCACAAGTCTGATGAGGAGTGGCTGAGGGAACTGGGGCTGTTTAGCCTGGAGAAAAGGAGGCTGAGGGGAGACCTTATCACTGTCTACAACTACCTGAAAGGAGGTTGCAGCATGGAGGGTGTTGGTCTCTTCTCCCAAGTGGCTTGTGATAGGATGAGAGAAAATGGCCTCAAGTTGCACCAGGGGAGGTTTAGATTGAATATTAGGAAAAAAATTTCTTCAAGGAAAGGGTTGTCAGGCATTGGAACAGGCTGCCCAGGGAAGTGGTGGAATCACCACCCCTGGAAGTATTTAAAAGGTGTTTAGATGAGGTTCTTGGGGACATGGTTTAGTGCCAGAGTTAGTTTATGGTTGGACTCGATGATCCTGAGGGTCTTTTCCAACTGAAATGATTCTATGATTCTATAAATTTATACTGATTTTTCATGCTCAGTGTTACATCACCCAAGTTTAACAATATTTATTATTAATTCCTTCCATTTATAGTCAAGACACATTCTGTGAGGCATACCAAATTTTAACGGGTACAATGCTTTCTTTTACTTAAGTAAATCCAAATTATTTTCTAAATGACTAATTCAATATTTGTGTTACGCTAAATGAAGATAAAGTTGTATTATAGGCTTATTTTTTTTTTTCTGTGATAGGTTCTGAATTCAAACCAAAGAAGTATCTGAACTTTACGTGTGCTACACAGCTCAAACCATTTGAAACAGAATGTTGTCAACAAACTTAAGTTTTGGGTTATTTTCTCTTCTGGAGGAGATCTGCTTTTTTTTTTTTTTTTTCCCTTTTTTGTTCTTGTTTCTTTTTCTTTCTTTTTTTTTTTTCTTTTTTTTTCCCCCTTCTTTCTTTTCTTCTTGCCTTCTTCCATTTTCCTTCTTTCTTTCTTTTTCTTTTTTCAATGACTTGGTGAACAAGTAGTTGCCAGACAAACTCTACTAAACCATCTTCTGATGAAGCATTAGACTGTCAATCCTGGAAAATTCTGGCAAAAATTTAAAAGCTTAGGTGGATTTTTCCTACTTTTAATAGTCTACAATAAAAAAAAAACCAAACAAACAAGTTTTCTGTAGTGAATAGGAAGCATTAAGTCTCTCTACAAATTGCAAATATGCTCAAGAAAAATTACCACTCTTAACTAATCAGTTTGCTTGTTGACTTGGTTGTGACTGTGCAAAGCTCAATCACTGTATAGGATCATTCTCTTGATTAGCCACATTTAAACCACAGAAGTGCAGAAGATCACTAATACAAAAACTAATTATAACAATAACAGTTCTTAGTTCAACAAAAAACTTCAAAATTTAGATAGACATATCATAGGGAAAAAAAAAGAACAAAAGTATTTAAAGAAAAATCCCCTCTCATATCCATAAAGTAGCCAAAGTCTTGAATGGGTGGAAAAGGTCACAATATTAAATAAAGTTAGACCTAAGGAAAAAAAATTCCATAAATGAAGTTTGTTTAATACTTATGTGTTCTTTATACTTTCTGCCTTTTTTTTTTTTTAAATTCTCCTCTGAATTTGTCCTTAGGTATTTTTAAAAGCACCTACACTATATTCCATTATCATATATTTTTATCAGCTGATTGCCAGTATGTTAATTTCTGTTAATGGTTGCTATAGCAATTACCAGTGCATTAGTCTGTGTATGGTGGATAAGAAGTTACGTAATTGTCATATCAAACTTCTGGTTCATATTTTAGAAGACAGTATTTCATAACATCTTTTGACATAAAGTTTTTCAGAGGAAATTATTTCTCTTTTTATGTCCTTTCCAAGACAAATAATTAAACCCACAGTGTTTCATCTGTGGTGTTCATGTGAATATTCTTATATCAAATAATAATTCATTAGTACATTTACTTCAATATTTGTTTGGTCCTTTCTGTTCTGTCCAAATGGTCCTTCCATTGACTCTGTCACTACTTCCCACTGAATATAACTGGAGCTGATATAGTGTAGTAATTTGTGTCCCCAGCAATGCATTATCTTTATCTTTCTGTAAGCCCTTTTAGCATATAGGTAATGCTTGTCCTGTAATATTTCTTCTCCTAGAGTGTTCACTGGTAGGACCAGATTTCTTCAGGCACTGGTTAATAACTTCACTTTAATATTTATTCATGGTGATAAGGAAGAGGGCAGATAGCCTTGTATCTAAGCATTTAAAGGGCCACAAAAGATGCCTGCAAGTAGTTGTCAGAATGGATGTGCTATTTCTTTTCTCCCTGCAAAGGCAGAATGAAAACCACATACATTCTTAAAAGTAGAACTGTGACGTTATAGAAGTAGTAAGCTGCTTTCATTGTAGGTGCTGTTTTCTAAAATAATAGACACTTTTTTTCATTTCTTCATAAGTCTGACTGATCATACAAGCCTCTCAATATCTTTGGTATTTGTACCCAAGAGAATGAAGTATTTTTTCCTATGTCCAGTCATTTTATTTTTGAAATAAGATCTTAGGAAGAAAATGGAGGGTTCTTTGCATGGTTTCTCTCACTGCCAACAAATGCTGACAGGGTGCAAGAAGAATATGTAGACAAGAAAATGATTCTATTAGTTATTAAAAATTGTTAGGCATATAAGAAATCCAATTAAACAGTGCTTTCAGATATCAGTGTTGTGTTAATAAACCTAAAATACAAAAATTAAATCCTAACAATACATCAGTTTCAGCTAGAGGAGAGGTTACATTAAATTACCTACTACAAACATTCTGCACAATAAGCAAGTTAATAATATTTTTCCTTTATTTGGGAAAAATACGTGTTTTACATATTCTTACATATTTTACATATTTGACATAGTAAGGCACAGGTTTATTATCTGTTTTGTTATTTATTTATTTGTATTGCACATATTTATTAATATTTTTGTTAGGAGTGTTTTGTTCTTTCATTTACATCTTGTTTATTCTTTGGAGTTTTTATGTATCTTGTTTAACACTACAATTAAAACCGATATATATTTGTGGTATAGTAATGTCTCTGAGTTCTAGCTGTGAACTAGCTTCTTGTTATGGTAGCTGCTTCATAAACAATGTATGAAATTTGATACCTTTGACTTTTCAGTCAAACTCTTCACATTTATCCTTCTTCCTATTATTTGTATTGTTATCCTGTTAAGTAAATTTGATGGAAAATTAAAGCAGATATAAGCCACGCAGTTTTGTTTATTTGTGTATTATTTTCTTTCTTATTAAATTCAGTGTTGTTACTTGTTTCTAGACTATTATAACTTCTTTGAATCCTTTCTGTAGTTTGCAGTTTCATGATTTCATTTGGTATAAATAGCGATTTTTATACTGCTGCTGTAGCACAATTTTGTCTTTAAGACAAAACACAGTTCGTGATATTGAATTGATTTTTATTACTTTTGCAGGATGTGAAAAATCGACGGAATCCTCGCCTTGTACCTTATGCTCTTCTGGATGATCGGACAAAGAAGTCAAACAAAGACAGTCTTCGAGAAGCAGTCCGCACCCTTCTAGGCTATGGTTACCACCTGGAAGCTCCTGATCAAGATCATGGTAATTAATTTCGCTGTTTTGTTCTTCTCTTTATCTCACTAAAACAAAACAAAAACCAAACAACAAACAATATTCCAATCTGCCACTGGATTTTTTGGTCCAAAAAACCATTCTGAACAGGTTCAGTGACTCTGAAGCTAATCGGTGGTTTTCTCCATCTTCTACTACTTCCATTTTCCTTTCATCTTATTTTCCTTATTGTTTTATTTTCTTGTCCTATGGTCTCAAATGTAGACTTACAAAAGGAAACATTTTAAATTTTTAAATCAGTGATACAATTTCTCTGTATTTCATACACTTCTTTTCACTGTTCATTTTGTAGACTTGATAGTTCAGATGAATCAAAATTAAAAGCTTAAGCAGTTTAAATCAGGATTGTGAATGCTACAAAACACAACCCTAAAATACAGAAAATCTCGAAAGCATGTTTGTCATCTTGCTTGCATCTGATCTTATGCCAGGGAATAAAATGTATGGTTACATTTTAATCATGTGCGTAAATACCCAAAGTTAACCAATCCAAAATTAATTTCTCAATTAATAACTTTTTAGTTAGTACTGAATTTGTTATTTCAAGACAGAATAGCAAAATTGCTAAGAAAAAATATATCAAAATGCAGTAGTGAATTTTATATTATTACAATTTTAACTCTAAATAATGAAGAATTTTACAGTTCATGTACAATCTTGTATTTAAACACTTAAAGCTACAAGATGAAATATTCAAAGACAAATTTCTGTGAATGTCAAACCGCAAGTCTGGAATTAAATAGTCTATTAGAGCATTTAAGCTTCCTGGAGTTTCTCAGGTTTTTGAAGTTGAATAGACTTTAAGTAACTTTTAACTCACTTCTTACAAATGTTTTTGTTGAATTTACATCATTGCCAGATTAAATATTTTATTAATACTGCAGACAGTATTTTCAGCATATATAGTTTGAGTTAGAGACACCTTAAACAGAAAAAATGGAAAACGATATGAACTTTAATAAAGAAATTTCAAAGAAACAGTACACAACATTTACCTCAGTAACTGCAGAATATAAAATGTTAAGAAAATAGAAGAAATCTGGAGACATAATGTACAAATAAAATAAATTCTTTCATAGATTTTGGCTTTTAAAACAACAGGCTTTTTTTTGTCATGCTGAGATCAAGTTGTAAGATGAAACACAAGAGGGGGATACTCTTGGTACTGTACTGTCACTCTGAAACACTAACTGCACATACAGAAGGAAATGGCAACATAAGAGATATGACCCCTCAGCAACCATATTCTTGAAATTCAATTGGAGATATGGAAATATGGAATAATCAAATCAAAATTGAAACCTACATCTCTATAATCTCAGCAAAGTGTGGAAAATGTGAGAAATGTCTCTAAACATTATCCTATGAATACATTGATTAACAAATTATTATTTTTCCTGCTTTGTATAGTGATAGTATTGTCAAATTTGGATGTATTTAGGCCATAGACCTTCAGTAAAGCTTTTCTGCGCAGCATTTAGCTCATACCCAAAATGTACACAGGGAACCAGCCATTTTTAATTTCTTTTCCAAAGCACATACATGCTCTGATCCTCAGCTTTTATGAGAGGCTGCTGTAAAATTACAGTTTTAAATATGAGGCATCACTGATACATGAGTGTGTAACAAGGCTGGATTGCTGAATGGGCAATACAAGGTTTCCTAGTGGGGTAGATGGCCATATTCTCACTGTCAAATTGGCCCTGTGCCTTTCTGGGGAGTTTAAGGCTGCTGCATAATCTTGTAATTTCTTCACCTCCCAGTATGGGAAGGAGATGCCGCATAGAGGGGACGAGCATGGCTTATGGTGGCTTAAGTTTGCAGACGACCCCAAATTGAGTGCGAGTGTTGGTCTGCTGGAGGGTAGAAAGGCCATACAGAGGGATCTGGACCGGCTGGATCGTTGACCTGAGACCAATTGTATGAGCTTTAGCAAGGCCAAGTGCCGGGTCCTGCACTTGAGTCACAACAACCCCAGGCAGCGCTACAGGCTCGGGGAAGAGAGGCTGGAAAGCTGCCTAGCAGAGAGGGATCTGGGGGTGTTGACTGACAGCCGGCTGAATACGAGCGAGCAGTGTGCCCAGGTGGCCAAAAAGATCAACAGCATCCTGGCTTGTATCAGGAATAGCGTGGCTGGCAGGACTAGAGAAGTGCTTGTGCCACTGTACTCAGCACTGGTGATGCCCCACCTTGAATCCTGTGTTCAGTTTTGGGCCCCTCATCATAAGAAGGACATTGAAATACTAGAGAGAGCTCAGAGTAGCGCGACGAATCTGGTGAGGTGTCTGGAGCACAAGTCTGATGAGGAGCAGCTGAGGGAATTGGGTCTGTTTAGCCTGGAGAAAAGGAGGCTGAGGGGAGACCTTATCACTGTCTACAACTACCTGAAAGGAGGTTGCAGCATGGAGGGTGTTGGTCTCTTCTCCCAAGTGGCTTGTGATAGGATGAGAGAAAATGGCCTCAAGTTGCATCAGGGGAAATTTAGATTGGATATTACGAAAAAATGCATCAAGGAGAGGGTTGTCAGGCATTGGAACAGGCTGCCCAGGAAAGTGATGTAGTTACCATCCCTGGAGGTGTTTAAAAGGCATTTAGATGAGGTTCTCAGAGACATGGTTCAATGCTAGAGTTAGGTTATGGTTGGACTCAATGATCCTGTGGATCTCTTCCAACTGAAATGATTCTATGATCCAGTGATTCTCTGCTTGGTTCTAAGAAGGTGGGTTGGCTGGATTAGGAGGCTTTTGCCTCCTGCGAGTATAAAAGGTCTGTCTAATGTTGTAGCATGAGAGGGAGAGAGAGCACGCAAATTTTCCTCAGTCTCCTCCAGATCTCACTGAACAATAATCCCCTTTCCTCATTTCAGCTCTGAGAACTATGTGCCCTTGCCTTTCCTTGGGAGTGAGCTAGTGGAAAATTGTATTTTTTCCTTACGATGCAGGAATCCTTGAGCTAGTCCTGAGCATGGAGTTACTAATGAAATGTAAAGAACACAGTTGCAGTCCTTCCATCTGAAAGGTGTCATCAATCCTGTTGCAAAATTCCCAGAGAAAAGGACCTGCAGATCAGTGTCTTTCTCAAAAAAAAGACTGAAATTGCATTCAGCAAAGATTTTTATACTCATTTTGATGATTTAGATTTTACAGTTTATGAGCCTCTCAAGTTTTTGAGATGCATAAAACATGTCATGGGGATCCCCTTTCATCAGCCAAACTCCATACTGTTAATAAAGGATTTAGAGCCCTCTAGTGGTGTTCTGTATATCCATTCATTAATTTTATTGTAAGCATTGATTTACAAGGCTCTATAGCATCATTTTTAATGCTTTACTATTACTTAAGGGTTTCCCACAGCAGCTGTATTTTGGGGTTTCTTAGCATCTACAAAGCATTATGTCTATAGAATTTGAAAGACAACAAATTATCAGTTCCCATGCTTTGTGGTGGCTCACCTCCTATACAGGTGATGTACTGAGGGTCTTCGAAAGTATCTCTCTCTAAGGCATTAATTGTGTAGACTATCAAAGGGAAAATTCTACTGATAAATAATTTTGTGGCAGAGAGTTTGGAGTTGCTTACAAGAAAGTTAATGAGCCTGACGTAACTGAAGTCAGGCATTTTGTTCCATGAGAAGTGATAGTAAGTTCTGAGAGATGTAATTTTTTAAGCTGTTCAAGATAAGATTGACAATGTGGACCTCCATGTGGCTGAGAAGACAGAAAAGGGAAGGTTTTTAACATGGTCTAACGGACAGGTATGTGCAGACACATTTAAGCTTATAACAAACTCAGAAAGAGGAAAAAATACGGTGATCAGACTGGAATACTGAACTTTCAAAGGCTGCACAGGCTTTAATGTCTTGCAAGTTTCTGGAAAAAAGATGCAGAATTCTTTAGGTATTCTTTTTCCTAATCTGAGAAAAAGAGTAAGAGTGATCCCTGAGTCATGTGATTTTATTAATAGAAAGAAAACAGTATAAAATACCAGAGAATAGAGTAGTTGAGAATAATTCAGGAAGCAAGATCAAAGGTTTGATTCAGCATTACTTCTTGTGCTTTGTGAAATCATTTTCATCATTTTAAAGTGTGATTTTGTGTAATTTCAAGGTACCTTATGGTTTGATTTGATGGTAAGGTCTTAGAAAGTGTCAGAGACAGGTTGCAGAACTGTGTAATAAGTAAGAAACAGTGAGGGAGGTTTGTTCCAGTAAATTGGTGTCTTTCTTGCACTGGTGAGCCCAGAGCTGGACCCAGTACTCCAGATGTGGGCTCACTAGTACCAAGCAGAGAGGACGAATCACCTTCCTGGACCTACTGGCAACACTGCTCCTTGTGCAGTCTGTGATACCTCTGTCATTCTTTGATGTGAGGCTACATTACTGGCTCATGTTCCACTCATCTACCAGGATCCCCAGCTCCTTTTCTGCCCAGCTGGTTTCCAATGCCCCCATAGACCCCAGTACCCCTGGGTACTCCACTGTAGTGCCCAGATTTGTCTGCCTGCATATCTTGATCCGTAAGTTCTGAACTGGCTCCTGAGCCATCCCAAAGCAGTTCACCATGTGTTCCAGCTGCTCTCTCACATGAAGGGCAGCTCTTCCTCAAAACCTTCTCAGCCTGTCCTTCCTAAAAAAGCCATATATTAATCCATTGCAATACTCCAGTCATGTGAGTCATCCCACCATGTTTCTATGATCATAGCCCTGTAACTGTACTCAGACTTCTAAGTACTAGTACTTCTTTTATTCTTTCCTTTTTCCCTTTTCCCCTTTTCCCTTTTTCCTTTCCTTTCCTTTCTCTCTTTTCCCCATTCTGGGTGAATTAGTGTAGAGTCATTTCAGAGAGGTACCCAAGTGTGGTGATTCCCCATAATGGGCAAGGGTGCTTTCTTCTTTTCATGCCTATGCTCAAAGGGATTTCTTTGCCTTTTGTTTTCACTGCCTTCTGTTTGTCAGTAGTTGAATACAATACATTCTGTGTAGAGGTTTTTTCTTCTTCTTTTTTTTTAAATCTTACAGCAATGAAACTGGATGTGTGCAGTGGGATAATGGAAAAATTCAGGATCTTCCGCACAGAAAAGACTTACGCAGTGAAGACTGGGAAGTGGTACTTTGAGTTTGAGACAGTTACTGCAGGTGACATGAGAGTTGGCTGGACCAGACCAGGTTGCCTTCCAGATCAGGAACTTGGTTCAGACGAAGAAGCTTTTGTTTTTGATGGCTTTAAGGTTTGTATATGTTCATCTGTAATAATAGAAGTGATTGCAAAACTTAATTTTGCATCTTATTCCGTGTATTATTGCCTCAACTAAATTGCCTTGTCTTCTTTCATTTGTGTTTTATGAGATTTTTTCTCCCTCTCTTTGAGGGCCTAGGTGGAATAAGGAATTAAGTAATGGGGTTTGGCATTCCTATCACTTTTTTTCACAGCTTCACAGTATGTGTAGAGTATATATAGAGTATTGAAAATCTAAGTGATTTAATCAAATTCAAAATACTGGCAGAGCTCTAATTAGCTATGAATGATTTCTTTAAATTTTTACTCTCTTGTTCTCTCTATAAGAAGTGCCATTAGGGAATAAGTGTGTTTAAGATTATTAGCAGTAATTTAGGCAAGCTTTGATACAAGTTTTTTATAGGAATGTAAATGTACAAAGGGCATAACTGGGTTTTCATGGAAATCCTTACAGCTTAGAATAAATGAAGTATGATAGGACCAGTAATTTTTGCTCAAATTTAACTCTGCATAACACAATGACTGACTGAAATGTAGTACTAAACATATATATGAAAACACGCTATTGTTTATGTTCCTGATTTTTATGAGAATAGATTAAATGACTCATTGAAACTTTTTATTTCAGTATGAAGGCAAGTACAACTGCTACTCGAAGTATAATTGCTATTAAGGCTATTGATGACTTGTGTAAAAATGTCTCTTATATCTGATGTTGGAATTAATTTATTTATTACTATTACAAAATGTAAGAGAAATCAACAGTATTCCTGGCTGTTCCCAGTCATATCAAGCTCTCAAGTTTTATTTTATTCATGTTGTTGGAATTTATATTTTTCCCAGTCTTGTATTACGTGAGAAGATGCCCTAAAAAGTGAACTGAAAATTGTTTTTGTAAATTATATGATTGGCTTAAGTAAATTATTCAAGTCCTATGTCTTTACTAGAATAGCTATAGTAGTTTGCCTTCTGAATCTTAGGTTTTGACCTTTAGGTGTCAAGTCACGAAGCTGTTTTGTTGTCTTTGATTTTTATACATTCTCTCCCTGGTTGGAGAAAAGCTTTTGATCTTCAGGGTACACAGAAAAGCTCATTTGTTTTCTAGGATTTTTCAGGATGGATACAGAGGATAAGAATCAGCTTGTGATGGATTATTTTAATAAGGAACCTATTTGTTATTAACACTGTTTGTTTTATGCGTGTTACGATAGTTCTTAATAGATTTTAATTTACTTGAATTTTAATCCAAGACCCCATCCAAAGCCTTTGCAGTCTTTGACTTTAACTTCAGTCATATGAATCATTAATCATGCCCTGCAATCATTAATCAGCTATTCTGGAATCTTATCAAGAGGTCAGAGTGCTTGTCCCATCCACAGATTTTTTTCCTTCCAAAATCTGGTATGACAGTTTAATTTATTTTTGTACAAAGCATTTTTAGAATTATACTTCAGGAAACAATACAGTTTGTTTGAAAGCAATGAATTTATAGGCTACTACAATAAATAAAAGCAATTGATTAAAAAAAGTTTGTGAAACAACTATTTAGCATTGTAACTGATAGCATATTATTTTAATTTCAAGTCTTCTGTGGAGCTTCTGTAGAAAAATAAGCCATGCTCTTACTTTTTACTGAAATGTTGAAATAGCAATTTTCCCTGTCAGCTCACATAGCCACATTTCGCAGTTTGAGGGGTGCTTGCAGGAAGTTAATTGTTGGATTTCCATTTTCAGATCAAACTTGAGAGTACTCGGGGGTTGGAACTAGGTGAACTTTAAGGTCCCTTCCAACTCAAACCATTCTGTAATTCTGTGATACTCACAGGCATTGTTTTGGAATTATATGCTGTGAAAGTGTTAATTTTAGTGCCATCTTAATTGCCGGGGCTAATTACTAGTTTTACCATGAAGGGAGAGAGGAGCGTGTACATTGTCACTGTTACTCTTTGAAATGCTTTTAAATCCTTTTCAGGCACAGCGGTGGCATCAAGGTAATGAGCATTTTGGCCGCTCTTGGATGGCAGGAGATGTTGTTGGGTGTATGGTTGACATGAATGAGCACACTATGATGTTCACTTTAAATGGTGAAATCCTACTTGATGACTCAGGTTCAGAACTTGCATTCAAGGACTTTGAGGTTGGTGATGGTAAGTACTGTAATACATTGTGCTGTAAATTTGCTGTTGCCCAATTTTTCCTCCAGCTTCCGTTTTAATGTCATTTGTTTCTTGTTTTTATTTCCCCACCCTCTCTCCAGGGAATTACCCCTTCTCCTTTTCTCTATTTGATTAGTATCAAACCTTTGGAAAGGAGGTGTACTGGGAGTCAGGATAAGGCCAGGCCTTTTCTGTGGTGAACTTCACAGCCATCTTTTGTTATCAGACCTTTTGACTTTTTGCAGGGATGTATCTGGAGTTGCGAATTCATGATATTTAACATTTCATCCACACTGCAGCATACCATCACATGGTATAACAGAATCATAGAATGAATCATAGAATGGCTTGGGTTTAAAGGGACCTTTGAAGATCATCTAGTCCAACCCACTGCCATTTTATTTTGTTCAAGTATCAAATTACTACCAAATTTCTGTCAAATTAATGAGAACATATGGCAAGGAGTTTAAGCCAGCTTTAAGGTTTTGCTTTAGCTCTGGAGGGGAGATGAGACCTGATCCAGGATAAAGCCAGCTGGGACAAAGTTAGCCTTGGAAACTTTTTACTTCATTTAAAACCAGCAGATTGAGTTTTGTGCCTGTTGTTGTAGTGTTCTTGGTGCAGCTTTAAGAGCCCACAAGCAGGTTTTAGTTTACCGTGAAGCCGTAGCTTATGAGATTGCAAAATACAGCAAGGATTGTGAGGTTGCGTCAGGTGCCAGATTGATTTTATACCACAAGAGTATTTTTGTTTATAAATTTAATTACTTAGTTGTGTGCAAATGCATACATAAAAGGGTAAGAAATTACATTATTGTAGATAACTGCCTAAAATTTCTGAACTGTGGTAATGTAAAAAAAATATTTTAGGCTTTAATCTTTGCTTTTCAATTATCGTAGATACATACATCCTGTCATATATATTGTGTATCTGTTAAAAAATATATCTGTCTGAGAGATAAAGTTAAATTTTTTGAACAATAAAAGCTGCAAATGATACTTTTGGGTTACGGATCCCTATTCCCATGGGAAATATTAATCTTATAACTCCTAATTAGGCAGTTCCCTGCTTGAATTTTAACCATTTTATTTTCAGCTGGATTTCAGAGTATTTTACTTTCAGGAGCATTTTGGGAGAATTGTTTTCCCTTCTTTTGCCATGCCATAGGAATTAAGAATAATTCGATTTAATTTAAAATCAGATAATTGCCACCAATTTTCTTGACTCATGGCTGTTACTTTACTGCCTTCTGATTTTCTTAGGTACTGTGATTACATGAGGGAAAGGGATGTGTGAATTGGCTTACTGTTAGTGCCATCCTGGTGCCATTAAATTACAGTGGTTTTCCTGTTACTAGGCAGTATAATCCCACTGAGGAGTGACAGATTCTGAGAGAAACTGGAATTCCATGAAATTCTGAGGGTAGCCTATTGGATCACTATTTTGATTGCAAAGTTGATGAAATCACAGTGATGTAGTTTTCATGGTACTTGTTTCTAGATGCAGCTTCAGATTTAAACAGGTCTGTGTTGAGTGTGAAACTGCTGAAGTAGTTCCTGGTTTGACAAGGAGCCCGAAGGCCTTGGTAACCATGTCAAAGACTTAATGTCAGTGCCAAGGATCTCAGATTTTTCACAATATCCTTTTAATTCACATTCAGTTCTTCTAGTGTTGTGTTTGTAGAAAAGAGTTTGCCTTTGAAATAAGGTCTTCTGTTTTCAAAGGAACATGTGAATTGCTCTCAGATTTAATAACTCCAGATCAATATTTGTAAATAGTATAGGTATGTCATATACATTTCAAGGGGCTGCGGAGGTGGGGCATTTGTATGTATGTGTATATACAAACATATATGAAATACACAAATTAAATATGACTTCTATAGAGCTTTCATGTTTTGGTAGGCTGGCTTCAGTTTGGTTTTATTGATGACTCTTGTTTGAGAGCATTGAGAACTTTCTGCAGATAACTTCTACCAGTGAATTGTGTGCATGCCATATGCTGCTGCAGAAACAGACCTTTTGCTTTAGAAAAATTATTCTAGGCAGAGCCCAGCATCCTACTTTGAAGGATGCAGTCTGACAATAAATCAGTTCTGTAGTTTTAATTACTTAGTAACAGTTAAAAGGGAATATGGTGCGCTGCCAGCTCACTAATAAGGCTCATGTGCTGCATCTTAGGTTGTACTAACTACAAAAGGAGCTCTTGAGATTACAGCAGACTAATTTGTTTGTGAGATACCGTCACAGTACTAAAATTATTAAACATAATTGCATATTATTATGCATTTGTGTAAGAGAAATTTCACACTGTAGATATGGACAAGTACACTGTGGAAACCAAATTTTGTTTTGTCAATGCGTGATGTATGTGAGCATCAACTGTTTGTGGAGTGTGTTTGACAAATTGGGTCAGGAGGTTCATCTTGTGTTCTCGAAAGCAGAGAACATTTTAAAAATTGTTGCTGTCCTATGCTTTTGCCAAGTGTGACAGACAATGCTAGAAGGTGACTTTTCTGGTAGTAAAGCTAAAGTCTTTTTATTTGTTTTGCTATTTTATACAGTAAAATGAAAGTTTTGCTCCACAGCCTAGTTATGCACTAGGAGATTAAGAGCCAGGTCACAGGTAAATCATCTTTTTATGTAGCCTGCAGCATGCAAGGGCTACATAAGATCTGTGAGATATCACATCTAAAACAGCTGGATACCTATTTAGAGAAGGGTATTGTAAGTTAATTTTCATTCCGTAGCAAGACATGTCACTGCCTTACCAGCACACTCCATATAAAATGAGGTGCCATACCGTTAGGAGATATGGAAGAGCCCTGAAACACCTTAATGACAGCTATACAAATCAGAGCAGAATTTCACCAGAGGCTGAACTAGTACTTCCATGGTTAGGACTGGAACTGGTATTTATATTCCATTCATACAGAGCAACAGTTACCATAGAATTATGATTACTTGCAGGAGTTACCTACATGTACAGTACTGTTCTGGCATTACTGGAATATGTATTGGTGAGAGAGATTGTCATCTTGATTTCACATTGGCTACAGTTACAAGGTTGATGGAAGATACTAGATCGAGGTAAAACATCAATGAGGGTTTTACTCGTGTAGGAATTTTGTTCTGGGTTGGTTTGTTTTCTTTCAGGGAATATTGTAAATACTTATTTACATTTTAGTTGTGTTGGTGTGTAAAATATTAGATTCATTCTTAGACATGAAGCAATCTGAGAGATCTTTTTTTTCTGAGACCACAGGAAAATGCATAGGTAGAAAAATTAACAGTTTATGTACATTCTGTTTAGGAAGGGTAAAGATTAATAATATTTTGACTATTTTACATATTTTTAATATTCCTGTTTGATTTAGTTCTATGTCATGTACAGATCTCAGTCTTAATGAATAGAGTTTATCATATTTTCTTGGATTTTAGACTCCATCTACTTTTCCGATCATCTTTTTCTATAATGTATACTTAATGAATTCTGCTGATAACATCAGTGGCTATTGCTTTTTTTTGTTTGTTTGTTTTGTAAACCAATTATTTCCCATTTGATTTGAAGACTGTAATAAAGATGAGCTGGCTATGTGTTAATTCTCAAGGTGCCAGAGACAGAGCTTGCTACTTCCTTTCATGAAATATTTGACCTGTGCAGAAACATAAAGCAATTGTTCATATCTATCTATATATTTATTTATTATGTTTATATATACGACACATTCACAACTGATCAGTTTACACCTCTTTGTCTTTGAACACAATCTTTTTTTTAAGCTTTTGTTCTTCTCTGTTTTCTATGATAAATGTTTGTGCCACAAGTTTAGTTGGGTCACTGTTTTCAGCAGCAGTGGATAGGAAATACCTGTGGATACATGTCAGAACAGGATAAGCAGATGGTAATACACTCACTGAGCCTCCAGTGATTTCTGGTTCAGGAGCTTTCTGAAGCAAACATGACATGTAGTGGTTTTTTTTTCCTTTCTCACCTGAATGTGTTGAAATGCTTTTTCAATCAATGTGAGCTTTTAGCATCCATGATACTATGTGATGGAGAATTCCACAGGATTACTATGAGGTATATAAGGAAGTTCCTCCCTTTCTACCAAACAATTTCTTTGATCATAATTTATATTTTAAAAGACATTGAAAAATCATTTACTGTTCTTTATGCCACTCAGAATGGTCGTATGTATCATACCCCCCCCCCCCCCCTTTTTTTTTTTTTTTTTTGAGGCTGAAGTATCCTGATTTCTTTAATTGCTGCTGTTAAGAAATCAGTTTCATTTGTTTTTGCCGTTTTCGGATCTATTATATCTTTTTTGAGATGTGGAAAGCAAACCTCTTCGTAAGATCCTAAATGTGTATGGCATACATCCCGAAAATATCTGAAAAAGTTTTACATCAATAAGAACTGGAAATTAAATGGTGAAGTGATTCAGACAGATACAGACAAAGAACATGGTTTAGGCTGCAGATATCTATGAGATTTATAGGATCACTTATGTCATTTTTGGTTAATATTGTGAGGATTTATGCTGTCACAATTGTTTCTGTATAAAGCCATTCTCAAACATCTTGAAGTCCAGAAAAAGTTGTTACTATTCTTGAGTGATGAGCTGAGATTTGTTAATGAAAACAGAATTTTGATTTTTGGTTTCGTTAAAATCTTTTGCAACAGCTTATGGATTCCTTTAACTCATCAGGGAGCCCAGGAACAAGTCTGAAACAAACTTCCTACTAGAGCTGCTGGGCTTTACTGTAGCATATATCCATGTATGCAATTACAACTTTCCTAGTTATGTGTTGTATAATATGATTTTGTTTCATTTAGTGCTGGAAAATACTCTTTATTATTATCTGTCATTGGAGTTGCACTGGCAGAATGGACATAAATCACGTTGTCTGTGTTATCTGAGAAGTTAATGCCGTGTGGTTTAAGAGCTTGATGTGAAGTTAAAAATCTGACTTGAATTTACAACTGATAGTGTTTGTCTTAAATATATTGTTCCTAATACACATACACATGATAACCAATCTGGGATATCTATATAAAAATCTTCAAAAGGTGAAGGCTGATATTATATCTGGTGAGCAAGTCATTGCTGTAAATGGTGCTCTGGAGTTTGCTTTTGTCTCTAAATAATTTATAATGAACAGATATTCTGCCCTTTTTTATCTAGGCAGCCTAAGGAGAAGTGAGGAACCAGTTGTGTTTTGCCCTTATGCCCTTCAATACCTGGTACATTCACTTGAAGCAGAATCATTGAACAGAGCTTCATCTTTCTTGCTGATACAAGAGAAAACATTTTGTTAATAGCTAAGTCAAGTCTTCAAAGCAGTTTGTAGCTGTGGAAATTCAAAATCAGCATGAAAAGGAACAGAAGAAATAAGAGATTTTTCTTAGATTTTTTAGACTGTGATGCTGAAACTGAGAAAAAAACAAAACCAAAACCAAAAAAGTTTTTTTTTTTTTAAGTGCAAAGGAGTCAAAAGTGAGTTCCCTGTACTAGCGAAACAGTAAGAGAGCAGATGAATACAAATGTGGAAGTGATTCAAAAGTAAAAACAAAAAACTCAGCTGAAAACCCAACTACTCTAAGTTTCATGAAGCTGCAGTACCATATTGTCATTTCTCATTATCCTGAGAAAAAAAGTGTTATAAAGGTCTGTCTTTCTTTCTTTCTTTCTTTCTTTCTTTCTTTCTTTCTTTCTTTCTTTCTTTCTTTCTTTCTTTCTTTCTTTCTTATTCTACAGCATGCACTTGGTTCCTATTTGTAATTTTTTTTCACAGTTATAGTTACATGGACAAGCACTATATTACTTTTGAAGTAATTTTTGAGGTTCTCTCAAAACACCATGACTAATGGAATCTTAGGAGGAATGTAAAAAATAGTAAGACTTGGACTAAAACTGACAACACCCTACCAGCTTAGCAGAGAGATTAACCAGGAGCTGATTGTCAGACTCCTTGAAGTACACCTACATTTCCGTGAAGTAAATTGGGTGTTGCATGAAAAGATGCATTGCTATTAGAGAGGTGGTTTTGTTTTTTTTCAGAATGATATTTGAAATACAGTACTTGGTGACATGCAAGAGGTGATGTGCTGCCGGCATTTGTACTGTGGTGATTTTTTTGTTTTGTTTTATTTTTTTTTCCAAATGATTTTTGTTTGGGTTGTGGAAGAGAGCAGTTCTCTGGTTTTCATGATGAACAACCCACATTTTCTTTCATCTTGTTTTAAGGATTTCTACCTGTGTGCAGCCTGGGACCATCTCAAGTGGGAAGAATGAACTTTGGAAAAGATGTCAGCACTCTAAAATATTTCACTATCTGTGGCTTACAGGAAGGGTATGAGCCCTTTGCTGTTAATACAAATAGAGACATCACCATTTGGCTGAGTAAAAGACTCCCTCAGTTTCTACCAGTGCCACAAAATCATGAACATATTGAGGTTTGTGATCCTATTAAAATGTTTCTAGACACTTCTTCCATGAATATGTTTGAATTATGTTTCTACTTTTGCACTTCTAGACAAGGTTTTTAATGTGGTATGTTGACCCAGTTCTTGAAGAACCTTGCACCTGTTACAAATTTTTCACATCCAATGCAGTTGCAAATTATGTAATAATTTGGTTGATAGTATTTATTTATCTGTGAAATCTCTCGTGTGTGTAACCATGAGATTCTCAGATACAAATTCTACAATATGTCCTCATTAGGAGCTCCTTGTGCAGTGAGAACTATGTTTGTAAACAACTTCCAGAAACAGGACATTTCTACATAACAGATACCATGTGTTCTGGTGCACACACTTTGTGATTTTTTCCATAAATAATTGATTTTGATTTTAATAAATAGTTATTAGCCAATTGCATCAACACTTATGTCCCAATCAGTTGTGCATCTTGATTGAACTAAGTTTGTGCCCTGTAAGTCTACCATGAAATCCTTCTAAAACTGATGAAACAATAAATCTTTTTCAGCTGATGTGTATCACACTGTAGCATTTAAGAAGTAATTTGTATGTTTGCACATGTGCCTGTACAATTTATATTAGTTGGTTTGTGTTGTTTTAGGAAGGATTTGATTTATGTTGCAAAGATTTAGGATGAGAAAGGTCATTCCCTATGTGAGTGGTTTTGTTTTTCTGTTTAACAATGGAACAACAAAGATTTCAAGTCCTTACAGTATTTATTTCCCCTTAAAATAGCAGCACATGAGTACAATACATTAGACCATGGACAGCATACTGTTGAAAGTTTTGCACATCATGGATGCTTATAAGTTAAATATAAGTTGAATATTTACATGGGGGGAAAAAGCATCAGCTTCAAAACAATTGTATCTTTACATTTGATAGGTGATGAGAATTGATGGCACCATAGACAGCTGCCCCTGCCTGAAGGTCACACAGAAGTCCTTTGGTTCACAGAACAGTAAAACAGACGTCATGTTTTTTCGATTAAGCATGCCCATTGAATGTGCTGAGGTGTTCTCCAGATCAGCTGCAGGAGGGTTACCAGGCTCCGGTCTTTTTGGCCCAAAGAATGACTTGGAGGATTATGATGCTGATTCTGATTTTGAGGTTCTAATGAAAACTGCTCATGGTCATCTAGTTCCTGACCGGACAGAAAGAGAAAAAGATGCGACAAAACCAGAGTTAAACAACCATAAAGATTATGTTCAAGAAAAGCCTTCTCGTCTTAAACAAAGGTTAGTAGCACTTCTTTTTTTTTTTTTTTTTTTTTTTTTTTTTCCTCCCCTCCTTCCCCTTCCATTTCCTGAATAGTAGAAGAAAATGCCCATCAGATCTGCAAAGATTTTTCCCTATTTCTGCCCTAAATTTCAATATAACACAGGAGTTGGGACAGTTAACCTTCATCTGAATAAATTACATTATATGCAGCATATAGATTAAAATTGAGCAGAAAACTGAGAACATTTTTGAAGCTGTTAGGAACCTATCATTTGCTTTATTGTAAAGGCTTTCGTGATCGTCACCTGAAGTGCACTCTAAAACCGTGGAGATCCATTCTGACTGAAATTGATCTTCAAAGTGACAGGGAATGTTTTTTTCACATGGCTTTCAAATAGATGAAGGTGTTAGATAATCTTTGTCTAGAACTGTGTATTAGCTTCTTATCTCACTCAGTGAACCAAATAATCGTAAGAATATTCTCTAGTTAGCACATTCATTCTCCCTGATTTTTTCTTATGGAATCAGGAGCAAAACACCTAACTTCGTGAGGCTGTGGAGATGCAAATGCTGGGCCATTACCTGGACAATATCACTGTTGCTTTCCATTCCTTTTCTGCTCTTCTTTACCAAAGTTGGTTTGGTAAATATTTCAATTGCAGGAACAAATCAGGGCATATGGATGGTATTTTTGAATGCATGAAGGTCATTTAAGGTTCCATGCTCTTCCAAAGTGAAAAGGTGCTTAACAGCCTGATAGTTTTTTAAGTTATGTGAGTTTAGTTTCCAAGTAACTTTTGAATATATATGTTAACCTCAAAATTCATTTAAGTGCTCTTTTCTGAAGAACTTATTTTGTTTTAATTTACATGGAAGTAATAAATTTATTTAGGGCTAGCATAATAAATATCATCTATTTAGGGATAATGTATCAATATGATTTACTTATTTTATTACAGGTTTATGCTCAGGAGGACAAAGCCAGATTATAGCATGAGTCACTCTGCACGGCTTACTGAGGATGTACTAGCAGATGATAGGGATGACTATGATTATTTGATGCAAACTTCCACGGTATTGTAACACAGAATTGCTATTTTAGCCATTTGCTTTTTTTTTTTTTTTTTAATTAATAACTACATTTTTTTGCTTGTAAAAGTTTCAGAAACTGTAATTTTCAGGCACATTTTTTAATTTAAATGTGTCTGGTAGTCCTTTGCTACTGAAGTTTAGACTGCTATGTTCCTTTGGTTTTGACTTCATTGTCAGTCTAAACCAATTTCAACATGGAAAGCCATACATTAATTGAATCCACTTTTAAAACTGCTGTTGATAACACCAAACATAAAAGAGGCATAAAAGAAGAAGAATAAATAATTCTAGATAATGAAATAAATATGAAAAAGTGCATTAAACTAATAGGTCAATGTTCAGGACCATTTGAAAACATCTGTATTAATTTTGTTCAGCATGTATTTCATGGAATTCCCAGGGAAAGTTTTGTGCAGGTTTTGTGCATCTTTCTCTGACAAGATCAGCTGCATAAGCACTCACTCCTCAATGTTCTAAGGAAGAAAATGCTTCCTTTTGGATGTATTCTCTTTCTAAAAGAAATTAGATACTAGAAATTGAGTCACCTTCAGTACCAAAATTGTAGCTGAGGTACAAAAATAGCCTGCAATGCTGTGATGCAGAAGCCTACCGTACAAGTGCATAAGCAACATCTTTAATCTTTTCCCTTTTTTTGTTTTAATATACATATTCCGTTGGCTATATTTTGATTTTTGCGTATATTCCTTTGTTGCTTTGCTTATGAATTGCACTTGAAGAAGCCCATGCTACTATTGAAAAGATGACATATTTTCAGATTTAGTGCAACAAATTAATTCTGAAACAAACTGATATGCTGGAAACCAAATACTAACATTTACTGACATTTTTTATTGACAGTACTATTATTCAGTGAGGATATTTCCTGGTCAAGAACCTGCTAACGTCTGGGTGGGCTGGATTACATCTGACTTTCACCAGTATGATACAAGCTTTGACTTGGACAGAGTGCGTACTGTCACAGTTACTCTGGGAGATGAAAAAGGGAAGGTTCATGAGAGGTTGGTTACGATTTTCTCAAAAAGATATATATTTTATACTCATAACAGCAACTAGCAACTTATACACTGTAAGTCTACCCCATTTAATGTAATTGGGTTGATGAAAAAAAAAGTAATAGGAAAAATTATAACTTGTTCTCTCCTCTTCTTATGAAGAAACAGTGGAGTAATTGTTGGATTAAATCAGTAGGCACTGAAAGTAAAATAGTACATCTTTTCTATGTAGTTTCAGACAATGTTCCTGCAAATATTGGCTTCTGAACTGCTACAAAGTAGAGCAAAATAACTGGTAGTATTTTTTTAAGTTTTTGGTTTTGAGCAGGGTAACAACAGCTCCTCTCAGCACTTCAGCTTGTGATCCATGCCAGAAGCTTTGTGCTATGCTTAACATTTAAAGATTTAAAACCCTAACTTCTGGAGTCTGTTTTGTCTCTTGGAATTTTACAAAAGATTTGAGCTTGTTCATATTTTGTCATCTTCAGTTCTTATTCTTTCAATTATGAAGTCTAGATTTCACTGAATTTTGGCATTGGTTATGGTGGGATCTGCTGTTTTCAGCCACAAGGCCATGTTGGTTGCAACAATACAAAGTTATTCTTAGTCCACTACATAAAGTTTACACACCATCCATAAATAAATTTGTCTTTTGAACATTCAGTATAAAACGCAGCAACTGCTATATGGTGTGCGCAGGAGAGACCATGAGCCCTGGACAAGGACGTAATAATAATGGTCTGGAGATTGGTTGCTTGGTTGATGCTGCCAGTGGCCTGCTGACGTTCACAGCTAATGGCAAAGAACTGGGCACGTATTATCAGGTGAGTAATTTTTTGTGATGTCTTCCAGTAAGAAGGGGGAAAATTGAATCCTCAGACTGGATCTTAGAAATTTTTGTACAAGATAGGAAAAAAAGTAATTGTTGCTATTATGACAGTAATTTTTTTTCTTGCTATTTGGATTTTCTAGGGTTTTATTCAAAGGCTTGCATTTATTGACTATCAATACAGATTTAGGGGGTTTTTAATGTATAATAGTGTTTTGCTGTCTTTATTGGTTATATATTTGTGCATCATTGATTTAGGTTGAACCCAGTACGAAGTTATTTCCTGCTGTATTTGCTCAAGCTACAAGCCCTAATGTTTTCCAATTTGAACTGGGAAGAATAAAGGTAAAAAATGCTTGGGTTTGTGCAGATTTAGTACTAATATAGCATATCAAATAAACTTTTTTTTTTTTCATTAGTTGCCTGCAATGCACTCTTAGTATTGGGCACACTTTATTATTCCAAAAGTTTACAGTATTGCTATTTTTATTCTTAACTCAGTTTTAAATACTTCATGTATTTAAAATACAGTATATTGGTTAAGAAGGGTTGTAACTGATTAGAATTGACAGAAGATATTGCAAAGCTCCACAATTTTCTGAATCTTATCCTTCATGATGAAACAGAATCACTGGGGTCAGTAAGGCAAATCTCTTTTTCTACAAATAGAGCATGGATGACTGAAATTTACTTCCTTGTGTTGCATACGTGGATGTCTAAGAAATCAAGAGCTTCAAATAAGAGTGGAGTTCATATCTGTAGTCCAAGACCACACATTCAAGTTTCTACTGAAAGTTTAGCTGTTTTTAAAAATCTGTTTTGAACAATGCTGTCTTGCTGCTAATCTGCCAACAGCTCCCATCTGGCTTTACAAACTACTGAAACTGTTAATTTCCTCTTTCACTGTATTGTACTGTACTGTATGTTGAATATATTTATTGAAAAATATCATATATTCATTGTTTGGTAAAGATGATGAAACTGATTGTCACTTCTGTTGGAATTTTCCAGAATGTAATGCCATTATCTGCTGGCTTATTCAAAAGCGAACACAAAAACCCAGTCTCTCAATGTCCTCCACGTCTCCATGTCCAATTTCTGACTCATGTGCTTTGGAGCAGAGTGCCAAACCACTTCTTGAAGGTTGATGTGTCTCGGATCAGTGAACGTCAAGGCTGGATGATACAGTGCCTGAATCCTTTGCAGTTCATGGCCCTTCATATTCCTGAAGAAAACAGGTCAATGTTTGTGTGTTGGAGTATAACAGAGCTAGGTTGGAATTATGAAGCTAGACATATAATAAAATTTCTATGAGAAAAGCCCAAGGTCTTCTCTGTATTTATAGCACATGTAAATAAAGGCAGTGTGTTTTGATTTAGCTAATATTAAAAATTAATCATATTTTTCAATGCTTTAAAATCTGCCTCCTTTTGTTGCATTTCCAACCTCTCCTAGTTACTCTCTAAACTCTTTAATAGTATAGATAGGTTTTGAATGAAAATGAAATGAAGTGTGTTTATAAATTATTAAATATAATCCATAAGATAGGCACAGTTTTTTTTTTTTTTTTTGTGGAGATTTCTAAAGACTTGTAACCAATTTAATTTTTCCATTACTTTAATTTTCCTAAATTTATTTTAAACAATTGAAGAAATGTAACTTTTTGATTTCCTTGTTATCCAAATGTCTCAGTGTTTTACCAGTGCCAAAACTGAAAATAAAATTACTAAAAAATTAGGTAAGAATTCTAAACAAAAAACCTTGCTGCTGAACCCTCTGCAGATGAACTTGTTAGTCTGTAACCATTTTGCAACCACAGATTTAAAAACAATAAAAATATAAATATCTCAATGTATGCTAGCCTTAAAACCTTCATTTTCAGTTATGCAAATTCTTGTTTGTAGTATGAAGAAGTATTCTGTGTTAAGTAAATAATTTTGGTCTTTCCCCACTGAAAGTAATGGAAGTTGTACTTCAGCAGCGACTTAGAATCATAGAATCATTTTGGCTGGAAGAGGCCCTGAGGGTCATCGAATCCAACCATAACTTAACTCTTGCATTAAACTTCACTTGACTAAATTCCTGGTTCAATTTTATTCTTAGCCCTTGATTCTTAGGTTGACAGTGTTTCTCACATGAAAGCTGAAATGTGGAAAAAGTCCATCCCTAGAACTGATAGTGTACCAATGTTATCCTTAGGGAGAATTTTTAATTCCTTCACTTAAATGAGGTTGTGCACTGACATGGAATTTACTGTGTTGTTTTTTTCTCTGCAGAACAATTGATATTTTAGAGCTGACAGAACAGGAAGAATTGCTGAAATTTCACTACCATACCCTCCGATTGTATTCAGCTGTTTGTGCTTTAGGCAACAACCGAGTGGCCCATGCTATGTGTAGCCATGTGGATGAATCTCAGCTCCTGTATGCTATTGAGAACAAATATATGCCAGGATTATTACGCGCAGGATATTATGACTTACTCATTGACATCCATCTCAATACCTATGCAACTGCCAGGTTAATGATGAATAATGAATTTATAGTTCCAATGACAGATGAGACCAAGAGTATTACTTTGTTTCCTGATGAAAACAAAAAACATGGCCTCCCTGGTATAGGACTTAGCACTTCATTAAGGCCAAGAATGCAGTTCTCCTCTCCGAGTTTTGTTAGCATTAGCAGTGAATGCTTTCAGTTCAGTCCTGAATTTCCTCTGGAAATCTTAAAGGCCAAAACCATAGAGATGCTGACTGAAGCTGTTCAGGAGGGCAGCCTCCATGTCAGAGACCCAGTTGGAGGTTCTACAGAATTCCTGTTTGTCCCTCTCATTAAGCTCTTTTATACCCTGCTAATTATGGGAATCTTCCACAATGGGGATCTGAAACACATTTTGCAGTTGATTGAGCCCCGGGTTTTCAAGGAGGCAATGAGCCAGGAGGATGAAGCTGATTTCTCAGAGAAGGAGCTGAGTTCAGACGAGCTCAAGTCAGAAGAAGGAGAGGAGGAAACCAGAAGGGAGCAAGTGCCAAAGGAAGGACTCCTTCAGATGAAACTTCCAGAACCTGTTAAATTACAGGTAACAATACGGCTATGATAGTGGTTGTTCCCATTTCTCCACAGATCTTTTTCTTCACTTGGTAATTTTTGTTTCAAGGAATACAGCATTTTGGTGTTAGTTAAATAAAAAAAGTAATTTCCTTAGAGGAAACAGCAAGATTTATTATCTTCCTGATGACATAAACTTGTTCACCATAGATCAAACAACTGTTGTTTCATTAAATAGAATTACTTTCTCAATGACATTAACAGGGAATTCTTCATCTTTATGGATCCGGACAGAAAAGAAATTCCCTAAAAGCAAGGAGTAGATCCGTTCTCTTTTAACTTTAATAGAAGTCTTACATTTTATGTGTCTGAGACACATATGTGTCTCAGACTTAAGCACATTCTATGACAGGGCTCAGCAGTTTTCCTCATGGAAAACTATCGCCATTTCTGGGCACAAGGTTAAAATAAACATTAGGAAATGGGTCGGCCTGTCATTTATTTCCATCTGCTGCAAACGCAATCACCGCCGCCAGCCTCACAATCTGTATGAAGACATGCAGAGTTTGGTAATACCGAGAGTATGCAAACTGCAGTCCTGGGGAAAAGAAAAAGAAAATAATAAAAATAATAATAAAAAATAATAATAATTAAAAAAAAAAACCCACAAACCAAAAAACCCCAAAAAACCAAAAACCAAGGCAAGCATGCCCAAGATCTGCCCTCCCTGCAGACACGGCTTTAGTGCTCGCACATCGAGTCCAACTGGAACCACCTTGTTCTGTAAGTATCTGATTTCCTCTCTGATTTTATGTGTCTGAGACACATAAAACTCTTGCAGATGCCAGGTATTCCTGGTGTAGGATTACTTCCCATATAGTGAATGAAAGCATTAAAGATATCAGTTACTTCACTTGATAGGAACTGCTACTGTGAGGAATCCATCCTTATTTTCCTAATACACAGATACTTCTTAGCTTGCTGACTCTTCTTTCTCTTATGGTACTGTTTTCTCAGATGTGTCATCTACTCCAGTACTTGTGTGATTGCCAAGTACGACACCGAATAGAAGCCATTGTAGCATTTTCAGATGATTTTGTGGCCAAGCTTCAAGAAAATCAACGCTTCCGGTACAATGAAGTGATGCAGGCCTTGAACATGTCTGCTGCCCTGACAGCTAGAAAAACAAAAGAATTTCGATCCCCACCTCAGGAGCAGGTACAGCTTAAAATTGTTGTGCTCTATTTATGGCAGAGTTCTTTTTGGTTTCAAAGTTTTTCCTTTTGGAGATCAGTATCATTTGCCTATCCTTTGTATTGTTTAAGATTAACATGCTGCTGAACTTTAAAGATGATAAGAATGATTGTCCTTGCCCTGAAGAAATTCGGGATCAACTCTTGGATTTCCATGAAGACCTAATGACACACTGTGGTAAGTCTTATTACTGACTAATTTTACTTTTTAAATTATATTAGCTTTAGAAACAATTTTTGTAAATAATTTTACCTAAGAAACACCAACCAAGCAGTCTATACATAGCGCTATATCAGTTATACATAATATGCAATAAAGATATTCAGCTTGTCTTCAAACCCAATGAAATGTTTTTTATCCTCATCAAACTGGAAAGCAATGCATCATATTTTGCTTCATGAGGGAAGAGTTTGTTTTTTTGTTTTTTTTTTTTTTTACACATACAACTTTATGGGAATTTCTTTGGGCTTTATGTATTGGATAATGCTATAGCTCACTTTATTATTTAAGGAGTTCCACTGCCCTATCCCCTTTCCTTGCACTTCCTTGCATATGTTGGTATCATCTTTAATGTACCAAGTTGACTATGGCACGTTAACCACAGTATAATAGAATATTAGTGGCTGATTCTTCTCAGATGTGAAATGAAGATTTGGAAATTTGTTATCTGTTGAAATAGACTAATAATCAAAAGGAGCAGTTGAATTCCTGTGGTTTTGATTTCTTCACTTTAGTTAACAAAACCCAAATTCTATGTCATATTAAAATGTGAAGTATAGGAAAAATTTAAACACAAAAATTCCATTTAAAAAAAAAGTGCTACAATGTGTATTTGAAACGTCGAGCTCAAGTCCACAAATACTGTACATTCAGTTATAGAATAGTTTTGTTTGGAACATGTGCTTATTTAAATTTTGCATTGAGGACTCTTGTTTTCCTGTTTCAAGGATTCTCATTCCTTCTCTTTACTTCAGTACACTGTTCAAAAAAAATAAGTAAAAGAGACACGTAGCTGACAGCATGAGCAGACAAACAGCTGAACTTTCCCATTGCATCCCAATAGCTAGAAGCAGCTAATGCAGGGATGTGCAATAATATTTTTTTAAACTAATACTCTGGTCAAGGAAGGAGCTTTGAACAGAAGAATCTCTGCACTTTTCCTCCTGAGTTGCATTCCTTATTGATCCCAGTTTAACTGGAAATAATATGTTTAATTAATTCACTACCTTAAAATATTAATATTGTCAGTTTTGGTGGACTGCTATTAGGTCCACCAAAAAGCTTCTGTTCTGCAGGCTGACAAACCCAGTTCCTTCATCCTCTCCTTACAGGACAAGTGGTCCAGCCACCAATCATCTTGATAGCCATTGTTGGATACTCTCTAGCTTTTCAATGTTTTTCTTGCCTTGGGTAACCCAAAACTAAATGTATTAATAGTATTCCAGATGTCATCTCATGAGTGCCAATGACTTGCCTTGAGCTAGTGATTGTGTTTCTGGTAATACAGGATATTTTTAGCTCTCCTTGCTGTTAGAGTGCACTGCTGACCGGTGTCTAGCTTGCTATCCAACAGGATGCCCAGAGTTCTTTTTGTGAAGATATTTTTTTTAACTGGTTCATGCACAGCCTGTATTGTCATGGAATTGATCTGTCCAAATTGCAAAACTTTGCAATTGTCCTTGCTGAACTTCGAGTATTGTATCAACCTGTTCCTCTACCCTGTTGAGCTTCCTGCCCTTGAGTGCGTTTTCTGCTCCTCCCAGTTTGTACCATCCACAAACTTGATGAAGGACACTTCAAATAAAATATTTTTATTTTAAATTTTAAAAAAGGAAAAGAAAAAGGAAAATTCAAAGTAAACTGACAGTTGACAGGAATAAAAAAATGAAATAAAGAATGAAGAAATAACATTTGAAAGGAGAAGAGGCTTTATTTTCCTTTTTGATTTTTCTGATTTTATCATCATCACTCTCCAAATTACCTGGTCTAGTTTTGTCATTATTTTTCTTTTCTTTATGTTGAAATGCTAATTTGCATAATCTACAAGTATAAAATTAATTTTGTGGGTCAGAGGATGCATTACAGTAGAGCAGAATTAATTACTCTGTGTATTCAAAATATGACTGTTGCAAAAAACATAGAACAATTACACACCCTGCATCCTATAGTTGGTTGATTAGCCAGCCACCATCTGGGGATTCACATCTTGTGAAATGATTGAGAGACAATTATATTGAAGGTTTGCAAATCAGAAAAGTACAACTAGAGCTCAGGAAACAGCATAACTCTGGGAAAACAGATATTTCATTTGAGTAATTTCAGAGCGTCTCTGTGTTCTAATTAATAAACCATTTCAGTATCTTTACTATTAATTAATTTGGTTGAAGAGACTGCCATCAAACTATTTTGCAGCATGAGTTAGTGTAAAATATGAAGTTACTGCTGACCCTTGTTACTTTAGTGTCCATTACTCTCTTAGGACAAAATATAACCAAATGACTTTTAATGAAAATGGAACTTTACTTAATGCAAAAAATCAGAAAATTAAAACCAAATGAAATAAATTGAGAAGAGTAATCTGATGTTATGAAGAAACATACTGCAAAATTCAAGACTGATGAAGAACTCCTCACAAAACCCTTAACTTTAAAACTTATACTGGAAACTAAAAATCCAGAAAAAATACTTGAATGACTTTTTTATTTTGAGCTTGTTTTAGTGTCAAGATTTTTAATTCCTTTACAACGTATGAATGAATAAAGTTTAAAACATGAGAGAAAGGAGCTGACAGAAATCCTATGAAGTTCAGCAATGGGGAGTGCAAAGCCCTGCGTCTAGAGAGGAATAACCTCATCCAGCAAGGACAGGCTAGGGACCAAACTGTGTAAAGTAGCTGGAAAATAGCTTTGCAGAAAATGACCTGGGGATCCTGGTGGACAGCAAGGTGACCATGAGCAGCAATGGGCCCCTGTGGCAAAGAAAGCCACCAGCTGGGCTCCCCAGTACAGGAGAGACATGAACACCCTGGAGTGAGTCCAAGGAAGGGCCATCAAAGATTACTGGAGAATCTTCTGTATGAGAAGAGGCTAAGAGGGCTGGGATTATTTAACTTGAAGAGAAAACTCATGGGGAGATTATATCAATGCATATATATATATACCTGTAGGGCAGGGGGAGTAAAGAAGGCTGAGCCGCACTTTCCTCAGTGGTGCCTAGTGACAGCACAAGAGACAATGGGCACAAATTGAGATACAGGAATTTCTACTTTTTATTTATTTATTCATTTTTATTGTAGGGTTGATGAATCTCAAGAACAGGTTGCCCAGAGAGGTTGTGGAGTCTCCATCTTAAGAGATATTCAAAACCTGACTGGAAGTGGTCCTGAGCAACCTGCTCTAGTTGAACGTGCTTTGAGCAGAGAGGCTGAACTAAGTGATCTCTAAAGGCTCATTCCAACATTCTGTGATTCTGTAAAGCCTCGCATGCATTTTTTTACATTTTTATAGCTTTTTATAGAAATATCATGAAACCGCCAGTATATTGTGGAGGTGGCTACTTTCTTCTGACTGGTCATTAGAAAATATATTCGTTGTCACTTTAGTTTTTTCACTTTTATGGTATGTTTTACCTAAAAATCTTAGTCTTTACTAGTATCGGTTGAACCATACTGTGCCAGTAGGGACTATACGTACACTTCTTAGCTACATATGTCCAAAACACAGACATTAGCATTAGCATGGAAACATTAATACTGAGGGAGTTGACCACAGAAATATATTTACTATATATTTTATGTATAATAACACAATTAATACAACAAATTAATAAGATTACATGATCTTTATCTACAGTTTTCTGTTGTGCACATATTCCTTATCTATACATGTTCCAAACTGGTGGATAAACATATCACCTATCAAACTCTTTTGTAGTCCTAAAACAGGAGAATAACATAGTTCAGTTTATGTTTGTCCATACAAGATACAAAACATGTCTGTAACTTGTTTAGTTTTATTCTTCTACTATTTAGTGTATATTTTTTATTTCAGGAATTGAACTAGATGAAGATGGAACCTTGGATGGAAACAGTGATTTAACCATTAGAGGTCGCCTCCTACACCTTATGGAAAAAGTTACATATCTGAAGAAGAAGCAAACTGAAAAGCCGGTTGATGATGATGATAAGACATCCTGTAAGAAAAATTTAATCAGTTTATTGTATCCTAATTCCAAATGGCAAAAGAAGAAGGAGAGCGAATTTCTTTGCCTGTTTTCCACCTAAACTGGGTGGATTTTTAGTGGAGCATCTGTGCACCCTAAAATTTGTACCTCTGGCTCAAAACAAGCTCAGATGGAATTTTTATGATAGGCAGATTTGTTTCATTAGTGGAAAATTTCTTCTCCTAGCCTTTTTTGTCCTTGATTCTTTTGCAAGTCATAATTTTTACAGAAGGTATCTTGCTTTTTGTAGAATTAGTGCAGACTTAATATTTGTAGCAAGGTCCTGATTATGAGAACTTGCTCATAAATCAAATACAGCAGCTTAAAATCAGTATTTGCATGAATATTACCAAATTAAAGACTGTGCAATTAAACTGTAATTTGCAAAGCTGTGCTTAAGAGAAGCCTCCCCACTCAACCTAAAATTCAAGATTTGCTGACTGTGTTTGTTGCTCTTTCATTTTTCTAACACTTTCTACCATTCCATCTTGATAAGAATCATTGCCAGTGGCATCCAAGTTCTGCACTTGATGCCAGCTGATTATGGAATGTCTTTTTTTTTTTTTTTACTAGTTAATGCGGATTTTTTTTTTTTTCTTTTCCTTTATTACAGTGTGTGATACTTTCAAATGTTCTGATTTTTACACTGCTACCCTCCTAGCAGGAATGAATTTCTGGGCACACAGTTTAGGTGGTCTGATTTTGGTAAAGACTTGATTCTTATCATTGACTATACAGAATTCCTAGAGAGACTGGCGTTTTACTTGGTTGCTTAATCTAAGTGCCTGAAGTTATGGGATGAGCAAATATCCCCAGGGTACTTATAATGAGATGGCTTCTTAGCTGTCAGTTATTAGTGTTAGCTCAGTGTTCCTTAAGTAGAAATACTTTTGTCCTCCTAAAAGTGTGCCTTCTAGCTTTGCAGATTTCCTATTTTATTTTATTTTATTTTATTTTATTTTATTTTATTTTATTTTATTTTATTTTATTTTATTTTATTTTATTTTATTTTATTTTATTTTATTTTATTTTATTTTATTTTATTTTATTTTATTTTATTTTATTTTTTGTGGTAAGCTTAAAGCTCTACAAAATACAATTATCTTCCTCTTGTGTTAGTAGAAAGACAGTATTATATTAAGCTAATTCTGTACAACCAGAGCAAATAAGCATCCTCACAACTCAGTATTGTGGTGGCTAGGCTGCTTGGGTTCTTCATTGCAAACAAGATAACAGCCAAACCCATGGGTAGATGGGGTGCAGTACTGTAGTTATGAAACCAAGAGCCAGATCGCAGCCTACTCTGTCATTCTTCACAACAAAAACCCAAAGGAAATTTACTGTATTTACTGTTGTGTCCCCTCTCATGATTATTTCAGTCCTTCTGAAATATGAGCCCAAACACAGATGTTTTAGCACATCTTAGCACAAATCCTTTTCTGTAAACCCCTGTCTCTTCAATATCTTTCATGAAGCATCTTTTTTTTTTTTTTTTTCTAACTATCTCAACACATAGGTTTCTAATTTGAAAGTGTTTTTGATGTTTAGTCTGCATCAGCCACCTTCTTCAGCATCAGGATTGTTATTAGGCAGTTTATTGAACTTCAGGAGGAATTATTGAATTTCCATTGTCAAATTATCACTGTTATCCACTTGACATAGAAATAAATTTAGTAGTTAGGTAAGTACTAAAGATGAAATTCTCTAGTGTATAACTCCCAGGATATCTCAAGAGGATCCTAAATTGATCTGACAAAGTCTTGCAAAGCTGAATGGAAGTTCCCTGAGATGGGAAAAAGAGCATTATTCAGTTGTTAAATACTTTGTCTTGACTGTTAGTTCATGAGTAATTTTTCTAAACAGTAGTCTCAGATCTTAACTGACATTTTATAGCTTACCTATTTTAACATATGACTTTCTCAAGTATAAATATATATATGTGTATATATATCTATATCTATATCTATATATATCTCCCAAGTAATAAAGATGGTCAGTAAAAATACCAGATAGGGGTTTCTTGCTTCATTGGAGGCTGATTTCAAAATATGTGAATTATGATTTACTATTTATTTGATCGATGTATCTTCATTTCTGTTTCTTTTGAAAGGCATTTGATTTTGGCAAAGGACTAAGTTAAATTATTCTGGTTTGTACATTGCAAAATTTTGAGTGGATACACAGCTTAGACATGTAAATTAGTAATTCAGCATTTACATGTGCTACCAATATATTTTTTGAGTCTTACTTCATAATATGTAAGAAAAACCCTCAGATCTGAATTCCTGGAAAAATCTTGGGGGAAAAAAAAAAAAAAAACAGTAGAACTAAATCTAGTGACTTTGTGAGCATCTTGTATGTCTTCATGAGTTTTTATGTTACCGGATTTATTTTCTGTATTTTAATTTTAAATATAAGGCTTTTGGCTTCTGCTTCTCTTGTGTGATTTTCTTTTCCTTTGATAGTCTGCTAAAGAAATATCCAGAAAAAGGTGCTTCTTGAGAGTTTAGTTCATTTCAATTCATGTTGCCTCATGAGTTCTGTGGGACTACCAGCAGAGAGATGAACAACTAGTGGTAATTTTGTGATTTTTGTATTTTCTTCACAGCTACTCTTCAGCAATTGATTTCAGACACAATGGTACGCTGGGCCCAGGAATCAGTAATAGAAGACCCGGAATTAGTGAGGGCCATGTTTGTATTGCTGCATCGCCAATATGATGGTATTGGTGGCCTCGTTCGAGCCCTACCAAAGACCTACACCATAAATAGTGTGTCTGTGGAAGATACAATCAATCTTCTGGCATCCCTTGGCCAAATCCGTTCCTTACTGAGTGTCAGAATGGGAAAGGAGGAAGAGAAACTTATGATTCGTGGATTAGGGTAAATAACAGGAGTGCAACAGCTTTATTTACAGATATTTGTTGTTATTTGCTGGATAGTTATGGCCAAGGTTATACATGAAGTTTGAATGTGAATGCTCTATATGGGTGTAAATGCAGACACTGCTATCAGTCGTGAAGTATCTTCAGTTGTAATATAGAGCCTTTACAGCATTATATGCATCATTTTTGGAGAGAAGCAAATGACGTCTGTAAGACTTCTTCTGAGAAAAGTTGAAAACGTGTATGTAATGTTTTGTGATATGCCAAAATATATCTTGTTACCGTGTTTTAAATAGTATGGCTGTGAAGAATCCTATCAAGAACATTGTCAGTTTTATATTAATGCAGTGACTGGTAGCTGCTGACACATACGATTCCACCCAGCAGTCAGCTAATAGAGTTGTGTCTACACGTGTCTGTACCTATGCCATCTTTTTATTGCACTGAATGTAGTTAGTGCTTTATGAACTATGAAGTTGTTCACCCACTCTTATTTTGGCTAATTATATGATTAATAATAGTGAAATATAGCCTAATAAAGAGTACAATTGGAGAAAACAGTAAAGAAAACATGATAATATCTGCAGGCAAGGAGTTTGGTTTTTTTTTCCTCTCACTTTTTTCAGAGAGTCACCAGTTGAGAGACGTCTGGTGAGATTAGAGATCAGCTGTGATCTGTTAGAAATCCCTAATCAGCAAGAGCAGTGACAATCAAAGATGACATTATATAAAGAACGCCAGGAATGCAAGGAGAAGAGAAAGAAGAGAAACCTTTTTGTGCAAAAATACCTTTTCCTTTTTTTTTTTTTTTTTTCCTGAGCTTACTGAAAACCTCAAATATCCAAATAATGTCTATACATAATTTTTTAGTGTCATTATGAGCAATGCCGCCTACTTAGCTTGCCAGCAGGTCCCATCAGTGTTCTCTGGTAGTTGCAATGTTCCATGTACTCATGCTAAGGCTTTGGCAAAGGGGGAAGTCAGTCTGTCACTTGTCAAGAGACCCTAAATACTGGTGTTTCTAAGTCTATCTTTGTACTTCAAATTTGAGTTGATACATTTCACTTCAGCTAACAAAGTCTAAAATGAGTGATTACTAGATCGTGATGTTGTTTTACCAGGGAAAAAAACAATCTCAGAGGGCTTTTCATTTAATATTCTGCTTTTTTTTTGTTCTTTTACATGTTTTTCCTCAGCATTTTCTGATATTAATTAAAAGCTTAGACTTTGTGAATCTGATTTAATTTTAACAATGTTTTTGGCGATATGTGGAAGTCTTTTGTAAGGAAGAAAGTTTACTTTCTATTAAGCTGGTGGTTGCACTTCCTGTTGCTGTCACCCTTCTTGGTAGCCTCTATCATAGTCTGTCTTTGTAGGTTACCCAGCTGTGCCATTTTTACCTTTTATAGCCTAGCTAAGTGTGTGGTTGGTTTTTGTTTCGGTTTTGTTTTTCCTGTGAGTGGAAAGTATTCCTTTCTTCCAGCTAAGAAATGGAAGTGTCACTCATTTGTACTTAAAAGTTCAGTTCCTCAGAAATGCTGTTTAGATTTTTTTCTTAAGTGTGACATTGCATAATGTAGTCCACAGTTAAACAGAACACTGAAGGCAGATGTACTTTCCAGAGCACTGTAATATTGCTGGCCAGCCACTGAGGTGATGTTTTGACTTTCTGTACTGTACTTCTGTAAAAGAAAGCTGCTATAGACTAGAGTTTAGAATGACTTGGCAGATTGATGCCATTGAGGTCTTTTTCCAGAGCATGAAGCATTAGTGCACTAAGGAGATCTGGTATGGATGGCTTTTGGAAAAAATGAAGAGAATGCTTTGTAAAAAAATATTGATTAGTTGAATTTAAAATTTAGCTAACATAGCAGGTTTGATCATGCTCTTGTCTGAAAATATTTTTAGATCTGGAATGGAATTTCTAATGAAAACAGAACAACAACCTGCTCTGCTGTGATTGAGTGGTGATTAGGGCAAGAACAATAATATGAGAAAACAAAGGTCAGGTTCTTCCACAATGTGCATAGGAAAGTAAACTATCAGGAGAGATTGAGACTCAGCCTGAAAGTTTTCCCTGAGTTAATTTTTCACCTCAGGTGGTGAAGAATTACACAGTAGTCAGCTTTGGAAATAATATAGTGGATAAACTATTGGTCCATAACATTTTAATCCAATTTTTTATTTTGTTTTCCTGTAGAGACATCATGAATAATAAAGTATTTTACCAACATCCAAATCTCATGAGAGCTTTAGGCATGCATGAAACTGTCATGGAAGTGATGGTAAATGTTCTTGGTGGAGGAGAATCCAAGGTAAAGCAGTTCATTGTTAGAAGACAGTTTAGAGTATGGCTGTTCAAAGCTTTATACTGTAAGGTGCTGAGCAGTCACTGGAGGTGCTGAAACCATAACATCCTACTAATTTCCAGTAGCACAATAGTTGACTAAGTTTTTAGAAGAATCTGTCCTTCTATTCTGGAAGAAGAAATAGTTAACATTGTAATTTCAGATGCTTTAAAGAAAAATCTGCAAATGCCACTTTATATGCTTACCATGATTTTAAGGAGACATCATTTTAGAAACTAATTAAAAATTGATGCAGTATTGGTCTGTGAATCTGAGCATTCACATTTTTGAATTTATGGGTGAAGCCAGCTCTTGTTTTTCAAGCTTATACCCTGATCTTTGGGGTCTTAAGGAGCTGTTTACTTGTAGAGAAGGTCCTGTTTATTCCAGGGTGAAACCTAAACAGTTAACTTACTGAGATGCAATGAATACAATAAAATGAATAAATAAATATTAGTATGTTAAAAGGCTGTTACTGATCTTTTGCAAGAGTCTTAGAGTTTGAGCTTCAGTCTGGTTTTACTTGCTTCTTAGGAAATCACTTTCCCAAAGATGGTGGCAAACTGCTGTCGATTTCTCTGTTATTTTTGCCGCATCAGCAGGCAGAATCAAAAAGCTATGTTTGATCATCTTAGCTACTTATTGGAAAACAGCAGTGTTGGCCTTGGTAAGTAATAAGCATGTGGCTTTTGAGATTTTAAAACAAAAGAAAAATCTTGAAACTTTCTACTGTTTGATATATGTGTATGTGTTTTTCTGCATCCCTCTGTTTTGCCCTCTGTTTGTGTTGAAGTTTCTCCTTTACGCAGTGGAAAAATATCTCATTAACTGTCTTGCTAACTCCAAACAAATCTCTGACAGTAGCATTAAGTCTAGGTCGTTTAGTACTTGCTTTTTTGTATGTGCTTGGACACTCAGACAGTATAGGTGTAGGTAGTTGCAGGTTTTGCGGAACAAAATAAAATTCTGACTTTGATGAAGAGAGTCATAGATAAGTGTTGGCAGCATTTCATTAGGGCTTAGTTCTTACTGCTCAAGCTTGCTCCCCTGTGCTTTCTTCTATAGACTGTTCAGTACGTAGCTTGGGCAGTGGGAGAAATACAGATCTCATTTGCTTGGGTATGTATGGATGGATGCCGAGAAATCAAACTTGAAATTTTCTTAAAATTTAGCCTTTCTTTCCTAGGCTGAAGTGTTATAGAGATATATTTTTTCCTTTATTTAATTTAGTAGTTGTAATCAAGAATATATAATTATCTAGAATTATCATAGTATTTTTAAAAAAATATCGCAAATTCCTTATTAATGTATAAGTAAAATACAGAAGCATAAACTAAAAATCATTTTGGAGACAAAATGCCCAAATCAGATGTGTTTGGAGCATTAATGTGCAAACCTTAGCTTTTCTAATGCTGTAATAACTGCCATTTTAAAAAGAAATAGGTAACATATAATCTCATAATTTAAAGCTTCTAGATATTTTCTATTTCAATATATTTGACAAAATGTCCGGGTTTTAGATATAAAATCCCCACTACGTTTTCCTCAAAATGAAGTTGTGTTGGGAAAATTAGAAAGAATGAGTTCTTAAAACAAAGTATGTGATGAGAATAGAAACGTGTAAGAAGAGTTGTTTCTAGCTCGAACATCTACATTGTATTTTGATTTTACATCAACATCAAATTTCATATGAGTGCATGATGATATATTAAAAACTGAGTGGTATAAATGATATGCTTATAATAACGCGCTAACTAGTGATAAAATGTATTTTATTAACAATTCTTTGATAATATGTTTCCCATTAATTTGTTGGGTTTTATGAAGTCTGTGTTGAAAATAAATGCTATTTTTACAGCCTCTCCTTCTATGCGAGGATCAACTCCTTTAGATGTTGCAGCAGCCTCTGTGATGGATAACAACGAACTTGCACTGGCTTTAAGGGAGCCTGATTTGGAGAAGGTGAGTAGCTTCTTTATCAAGCATTTTTTTCCCCTGCAGACAGGGGAGGATTCTGTTTCCTGGAGTTCCTGGGAACTGGCTGAAGGGAAGAAGCCAGAGAGTTGTGGTCAGTGGGGCGGAGTCTAGTTGGAGGCCTGTATCTGGTGGAGTGCCTCAAGGGTCAGTAGTGGGGCCTATATTATTCAATATATTCATCAATGATTTGGATGAGGGAATAGAGCGTACTATCAGCAAGTTTGCTGATGACATGAAGTTGGGAGGAGTAGCTGACACGCCAGAATGCTGTGCCGCCATCCAGCGTGACCTGGACAGGCTGGAGAGTTGGGCGGGGAAAAATGTAATTAAATGTAACAAGGGCAAGTGTAGAGTCTTGCATCTGGGTAGGAACAACCCCAGGTTCCAGTATAAGTTGGGGAATGACCTATTAGAGAGCAGCATAGGGGAAAGGGACATGGGGATCCTGGTGGGCAGCAGGATGACCATGAGCCAGCACTGTGCCCTTGTGGCCAGGAAGGCCAGTGGCATCCTGGGGTGTATTAGAAAGGGGGTGGTTAGTAGGTCGAGAGTGGTTCTCCTTCCCCTCTGCTCTGCCTTGAGTGAGACCGCACCTGGAATATTGTGTCCAGTTCTGGGCCCCTCAGTTCAAGAAGGACAGGGAACTGCTGGAAAGTCCAGCGCAGGGCAACAAAGATGATTAAGGGAGTGAAGCATCTCCCTTATGAGGAAAGGCTGAGGGAGCTGGGTCTCTTTAGCTTGGAGAAGAGGAGAGTGAGGGGTGACCTCATTAATGTTTACAAATATATAAAGGGTGAGTGTCACGAGGATGGAGCCAGGCTCTTCTCTGTGACAACTAATGATAAGACAAGGGGCAATGGGTATAAACTGGAACACAGGAGGTTCCATTTAAATTTGAGAAGAAACTTCTTCACAGTGAGGGTAACAGAACACTGGAACAGGCTGCCCAGGGGGGTTGTGGAGTCTCCTACTCTGGAGACATTCAAAACCCGCCTGGACACACTCCTGTGTAACCTCATCTGGGTGTTCCTGCTCTGGCAGGGGGATTGCACTAGAGGATCTCTCGAGTTCCTTTCCAATCCCTAACATTCTGTGATTCTGTGGAGTAGTCAAAATCCAAGCTTGTATTAATTATGGCAGTTTTAGGTATCTTCCAGAGGAAGACTATCAGGACCTGATTGGTTGGTGGTTTGTTTGTTATTGTTTGTTTGTTTGTTTGTTTTTGGAGTGGATAGTTGATTTGAGTTCATGGTTGTTACAAGCACAGGTGTAACTTAAAGGAATTGTCCCAAAGGCAGTTCTTCCTTTGGGAATAGTGGAGTCGATATCCAACAAAACTTTGTTGCTGAAATCTTTCATTGTTATTCTGTCTTGATGGTGACATGCAGTTGTGAGGTAATACAATAGGGGTTAGTAGAAGCCTCGTGACAACTTGTTACAATGTTATGACAAATTTTCATAGAAGTATCTATATCCATCTGTATGTTTTCCTAACATTTAAACCTCTTTCAAAAACGATTGAAAGAATTGGGATTAATTAGACTAAGTTGTCACATGCTCTCAGCAGTTTTTTAAATTGTGTATAATATGCAAATTGCTGCTGCAAGAAGGAATAGAATCATGATTACAATGTCAGTAGTGGATGAGAAAAACAGCTTAAATAATGGAAAGACATTCAAGATGGACATTAAAAAAACACTTTCTAATGGAAAGAAAGTCAGTGGAATACATCGTCTAATTTGTTTTTGAAGATTTCCCATTCTGGAAAGCAGGAAAGCATCTGTCAGGAGTTATATAATTGTAGATGATCTTTTCTTAGAGCAGGAAGATGAACCATGTGTGTTTAAAAGGACATTTTCAGACTTATCATTTTTAAAAATGGTCAGCAAAAAGAAGCTGTCTGAACTGGTTAAAGGAAATGCTTGCAATTCTTACAATTCCTAAAGGAGAGGGCCAACTGAAAACTACTGCTGAAGTATAGATCTAAATTACCAGGTGTTACTGCTTTGTTCTTAAAAAAAGGAAGAATAAAGGCAAGTGAAAAGGAAAGGTTAAAATAAAATATTAGACCTGTGAGTTATATTAGAAGATGTGTTTTCAAATATTGATGATGTGTAGTTGGGGAATGTTACAAAACTGACTAATTTCTAATACTCAGGGTTGCAAGAGAAATGACATCTAGATAGCAAAGAAATGATTTAGAGAAAGGAAAAATGTAATTGAGATACGTAAGGTCTTGCAGTGCATGGCAAAAGTAGGAAAAGTCTGGGAAAGTGAACTAAGAAAGAGGCTGTTTTTCTGATTTACCCAAAATATTATATGGTTTTGTTGAGAAAAATAGAATCTGGACGCCATATCCGAGGGAACATATGAGGATGCTTCCCTTTGAAACTGCACTTCTTTTTCACAATTGATATCTTTTTCATCTAACCTTGCATTTAGGTTGTTCGCTACTTGGCTGGATGTGGATTGCAGAGTTGTCCTTTGTTGATTTGTAAAGGCTACCCAGACATTGGATGGAATCCAGTTGAAGGAGAGCGATATTTGGATTTTCTTCGCTTTGCAGTTTTTTGCAATGGTAGCATAGAAGCCTATACATTTTATAATTTCCTCAATATTGAAATAATTTTGTCATTTAAAATATAATACAAACCATCTTGATAACTTACTGTAAATCTGAAGGACAATTTGCAGAAAGAGTAGAGTCGCGCAAGACACACAGTAACTTAGATGCCCATTTCACAGGTCATACAGGGCTCTGCAAGCCCAGACCCCATTTTTTAGATCCATCTTTAGTCTTCGAAATGCCCACATCTCCATGGAAGTAGAGCAGAGAGTACTAAATCTTTTTATGATAAAACTCATTCTAGACATAGAGCCAACCCCCCATTTTTGGATTAAGATTTATTAATAGATAGTCCAATTTTAGCGTTTAGCAGTTATATCGACCCCCTTATTAACTAGCTCAATTGACTGTGAGTTTTTACTACAAATCAGTAGTAATCCTTTATTACATAGTTACTTCTTTGGCTCTATTTAATTTTGAATTAAATCATGTTTAATTTCATAGCTTTTATTACAGTAATAGAGGAGTATGTTTGTGTGTTTATATAACTTTGTAGTGATACTTAAACTTCTTTAGTTAAAAGTATCTACTGATGCATACATTCTGCACTTTTCTGTACCTTTTTCTGATTATATTTCACAATTGTTTTTGATACTATCTTAAATCCTGATACTTGTTTTATGTGATAGGAGAGAGTGTAGAGGAGAATGCTAATGTTGTAGTCAGGCTGCTTATCCGTCGACCTGAATGTTTTGGTCCTGCTCTAAGAGGAGAAGGAGGCAATGGGTTACTTGCTGCCATGGAGGAAGCAATACAAATATCCGAAGATCCAACAAGAGATGGACGTTCTCCAAGTAATGGATCTAGTAAAACCCTGTAGGTGCAGTGGAATTGCTTACATTGCCATTGTTTTTGTTCATTTGTTTTATAACCTCAGTCATGAAATGATTTGTTTGTTTTAACATGTGAATTATCAACTGGATTCTTCCTTGGATTCTATGAAGGGTAGAGATTTGTCTTCTGCTAAATAGTGCTTCCTCTGCCCTGTTATTTTCAGTAACTCTCCCTAAATATTAAATCCTTTTTAGAATTCTGTTTGTTCTTTGTCAGTCATTTAAGAAGCAATCACCTGATGCAAAATGAGACAGTTAAATGGCAACAATGCAGATGTCACTACAATCTTTAGGGACAAATTCCATTCTGTGTTAGTCTGCTAAAAGTCCACCAGCTAACAGGAAGCCACTATGTGTAAGCTGTTACACCAATGAGCAGATTGTGTCTGCTTATTGTTGCTGTAAAAACTTGTATTTTTTTCATCTTTTAATTGTTTTAACTAATTACAGTGAAATGGAAGAACAAGAAGATGACACTATTCACATGGGAAATGCAATCATGACCTTTTATGCTGCCTTGATTGATCTCTTAGGACGCTGTGCCCCTGAAATGCATGTAAGTTTTTATGTCTTCATGCATTGGAAAGTAAAGGCATAGTTGTTTTACTGATTGTTAGAGGGTTTGCTGTTTGTCTTGTTTGTAGTAACACTTTTTCAAGTATTAAAGCAGAGGTATGGCTACTTAGTATCTTATGTACATAGTGTGTTCATCTGCTAATTTGCAACGAATTTCTATAAGCTATTCAGAAGCTGTTCTTTTTAAATGAATTATCGCTTTGCTCTTTTAATTAATGTTCCCTGTGGTTCGTTTTCAACAATGTTTTCATGAATATTGTTTGATTGTCCATTGTGACAATGGAACTCCTCAAATTTTCCTATTTATTTTAATGGTGTAAAGTGATCTTTTTTTTAATTTTTTTTTTTTTTTTTAAACTGCGGTGTTAACTCTCTTTGTATACTTATTTAAACAGACTGTTTAAATTGCATATAAAAGAGTACATATTATAGGGCATTCTTTGAAAATGTAGGAATAAGCATTGTCCCTGGACATAAACATTGATGTCTCATAATTTTTATTCACACTGATATAGCTTCTCAAAGGTAAGATGGCACTATTTCAGGCATCAGATACAAAGAATTAGACACGGTATAAAAACCAAGCCCTTACCACTTAGTTCCTAAGAGCTTGAAACTTTTTGAAAATATTTGTTGTTTATGATTCAAAATACCTTTTCTTCTACTCAGTTATGCATAGTTTCTCAATTTACCCTGAAACGTGCCCTGATTCATATAGAGTAGTATGGACCACTGTTGGATTTGTACAGAGATTGATAACTTGAGAAAGGTGAGAGATATCCATATAAGAAGGTCAGTGTATAAGTTTTGTTTGAATTAAAAAAACCTAAACCAAACAAAACAAACTTGTTTTCTCCCTGTTCTCCCTGTCTTGCTGCCTTTTTTTAAAATAAAACCAAAGCAAACTGAAAGCGTTGTTATTTGGCAAGGACAGAAAAACTGGCTTTTTTAATCTGAAAATCTGCTTTTGCTTCCCCCTGCTCCCCCCCGCTCCCCCCCTGCCCCCCCCCCGCTACATTTTAATGCTTTATTCACCTCTTTTACCTGACATTCCATTCTGAAAATGAGCCTAGGTCTTATTTAATAACTAAACAACGAGATTTGTGGACTTTTGGCATTTGCATCCAAAATATAGCAAATAAATACAGATTTCATGAAATTACATTATTAATTCTAGTGCTAATTTCAGAGCAGTCATTCTTATGTATCTGTGGTTCAGGAAATTTCTAGACCATGGACACATATAGAATATAAAAAGATGACCTTGTTAATTTTTTTTATTCATCTTTTCCTTAGCTAATCCATGCTGGTAAAGGGGAAGCCATTAGAATCAGATCAATTCTTCGGTCTTTGATTCCGCTGGAAGATTTGGTGGGAGTAATTAGTATTCCTTTCCACATGCCAACCATAGCTAAAGGTAAGATGTTTATTCAACTTTTTTTTTTTTTTTCTCCCATCCTATTGCTATGTTTTGTAATTCAATGACATATTGATACTCATACTTCTTTCAGTATGGAAAAATGTTATAGAAATTAAACTATTTGTTATATGGATGAGAAGAGAAATCATGTGCATTTCAAACGTTTCAAATTTTTTTCTGCATGATATAGGCACTAATTCTGTGTACACTCAAATAACTGATGGATATCCCATTCATTTAAATTGAATCATGAAAATCTATTACAACTTTTAAATTTGAAAATGCCTACTTTCTATTTTTTTTTTTTCAATTACTGTCTTTTTTCTTGATATCATAATTCTTAGCTTTTGCTGTTCTAACCCTATCAATTGTTTCTAGCAGATTTTACTAAGACACCAGAGTTGTTCTTCAGCAACTATGGTGACGTTATAGGTGTGACACACATATATGCAAATGCATTTCTTTGTTTTCTGCCTACATAGAATTGATTGCAATAATGGGAGCTATGTGAGCATCAATATAAAAGGGAAAGGAATTACATCTGCTCTTTTAGGTATCTGGAGAGACATTATAATCTCAACATCGATTATCTAGGGACTTACAGTACAAGAATGCTCAATATGTTATAGTAGAAGAGATAAAAAAGCTCAAACATTCTATTACACCATTATTTCTTTATATCCAAATGGATATAGACCTATAGGTGATATCTCAGTAGCATAGAGGACAGCTCATAGATACAGGATTGTTTATTTGGTTTTGAAAATGAAAGTATCAAAATTTAAAAATATTTCAATTAGTCCAGATATTTCAAAAGTTTTCAGATACAGAGGACTTTTAGCATGATCTTAATTAATTGTCATACACTACATATATGCTCACCAGTGCTGCATTCCCAGAGTGTTTGATGTAGAATTGTTGTATACTTACTTTCTGTTTGCTTCTTCTAAGAACTAGGTAGTTCTGTAGATAAATTAGTATGTTTTGGGTACTTATCATATTCAAATACCAACTGTTAAGGATCCCTTAATACAGAAAACATGAATGGAAAAGCATGTATGGACTTTGAGGTCTAGCTGAGTAGAATTTGCCTTATGCATTCTTTTTCAGTTAACTGCAGATATGTTGCCCTTGTGTAACAAAACCATGGGGAAGATGTCCTAGATATTAAGAGACTCAAAATCTCTGAGAAGTAGTAGCATGACTGCCTAGTTTGCTGGTGAAGGACGATCCTTGTCATTGAACTCTTATTTCTTCCTTTTAGATGGTACTGTGGTGGAACCTGACATGTCTGCGGGGTTTTGCCCAGATCACAAGGCAGCCATGGTTTTGTTCCTTGACAGGGTCTATGGAATTGAGGACCAGGATTTTCTTCTACACCTTCTTGAAGTTGGCTTTCTGCCAGATCTTCGTGCTGCTGCTTCTTTAGATACGGTAAGGATTTACGTCTGTTGTTATTTTGGTTCCATTATGCTACTGAACACTGCAGCATTTTTCATCCATTATAAAAACACATATTTTATTTCTTCACGTTGTCTTCTGTATTTCTCAATTGCTGGATGAGCTGCCTGTTGCTGCTGAGCTTCGAGAATACTTGTAGAACCATGAAGAATGTTCTCCAGAATGACACTCACTTTATAAAGAGCCTGCATTGATACCCATATCCATAAGAGACACAATGCCTTTTCCCAGAAGACTTTCTGAGCTTGTACTATTGGAATAAAAATCAGATGATCTGCCAATGAAGCATGTGACTGAGAGCGTCATTCCAGAAGTGTACTGAAAGTGTTCATCTTCATGCATTTGTTAGGGACATCTGCATTGTTATCTAGGAAATCAATAATTTTTGTTGTAGCTGCTCCTCAAAATTCCTACCTTTTTTTCTGTGAGTCTTATTTCCACCTAATATTTCTTAGCTGGCTTGGTCCAGAAAGATCAGATGTAGAGAGCTTATACGAGGGCTGAGACATGAAATTTTATTTCCATATTTGACCTTTTATGTCAACATTTTTCTGAAAATAATTGTTGTTATTTAAGAAAGAGCAGGTGAGGAGTTTTTCCTCACTTTCAACTTGGGCTTGATCACAACACAGACACATACTGAGGTTTGTAAATGCATACCTAGCTGGTATTACCTGATTTTAGAGTGTTCTGTTAGGCAACTATTACATTCTTCAACATAGTCTGTAAAATTGTTTTGGTTTTGAATGACTACCTTTAGTGTTTATCTTTTCACTCATTAAAAATAGAACAAAACAAAAGCCATCTGTGAGACTTTAGAAGCAGGAAAAGAAGTTAGGCATCCAGCTTTCACTAGGTGTAAAATCCTAATTTTTGTGTTTTGGAAATGTCCGTCTTTATAACCACTACAAAAGAAAAACAAACAAGGTCTTTTCATTTGTAACAACATTGATGATACAAATCTAATTTCTGTCCCATTTAATTCATAGGCTGCTTTAAGTGCTACGGATATGGCTTTGGCTCTGAATCGATACCTTTGCACAGCAGTCTTGCCTCTGTTGACCCGATGCGCTCCTCTTTTTGCTGGCACAGAGCACCACGCTTCCCTCATCGATTCCTTGTTACATACTGTGTACAGACTCTCAAAGGGATGCTCTCTTACCAAAGCTCAGCGAGATTCTATTGAGGAGTGTTTGCTGTCTATCTGTGGGTAAGTAAACACACCTGGCTATACAGGAATGCTAATGGATAAAGTGACCGATGATATTTATAATGCAGAAATGCAGAACTATGCCACCAGTAGTGTAATTAAGATTTTTCTTCTGATATTTTCAAATACCTTACATTCAGTTTGCAACTTCATTAATCACTTATATGCATTCCTCAATTATTTTGCTATTACTGATTTTTTAAAAAATTAAGACCCTGCTGATTAACTAAAGGACATACTGCAAAAAAGACAAAGCTCTGGAAATGTGTAGCTGTGCATACACTGAAGTGCCATTTAAATACTTTTAGCTGTACTGATTGGCAGTACGGCTGATGATCAGTAGATTATACTGTTCTATGGAGAGGTGTATTTATGTTGTGTTACATTTGAAATCCTAATCAATGACTAGTATTGTTATACCTCATTATTGACACCTATGGGACAAATTTTGTCTGGGTATGAGGTCTCAAAACCAGTTGATTATTATCCAATTTTTTTAGAAGCCTACTGGCTCAATTATCAGAAGTTGACTAGGTACTTATGAATTAATTTCCAATTAAAGTTAGCAACATTTAGGCTTTCAAATCAGCAGAGGGTTTTTTTAATATTTCACATTTCTTTTGCTTAATGTGGAAATGTGTTCAGAAATGACGAGCTTTTATATTACAGTGCTGTAAAAATGTACTGTATAGCATTTCTTTATAAAATATATCACACTGATAATTTTGTGTGTGTATATATATATATTACCTTGATAAGAACCAATAAAATGGACCAGTGTTTGCTATTTATCTGGAAAGATTTAATGTTTATGCCATTCTAACATACATGCTATACCTATTCCTTCTGTCCTTCCAGTTGGTGCCCACTGCTAAGTTTCTCATTTAGTATATCTAAAGAGTTAGTGCTCTTATTTCTTTATTAGTTTCTAGGATATTTTTTAAAGCCATTGAGATACATTACAAGAAATTAATGTTATGGCCTTTCCTCGGGAGCATCATGATCATTATCTGTAATATAAAAATTCTGTTTTTTTTCCTGGTTTTCTTTGCCTATAGATCAGGTATTTACTCTGCTTCTTTAAAGCATTTGATTTGCAGCTTGTTCAGAAGGTTTTCCTTGGTATGCACTTGTTTGTTTTCTTTTGGACACATTTTTTTCTTAGTACCACTAGCAAAATCCTATTACTTTAGCTATTACCTTATTACTTACTGGCACAGAACTGACAGGTTACTTTAATATATTTATTAATTATTTACATGAAACTGTGCTGGCACACCCTTTTGAAATGGTTTGTCTCCTTTTAGGCAGTTGCGGCCTTCCATGATGCAGCATTTGCTGAGAAGATTAGTATTTGACGTTCCTCTATTAAATGAACATGCAAAGATGCCTCTCAAGGTAAAAGTATATTTTAATATTCAACAACGTTCCTTTGTTACAGTTGTAACAAAGTGCAACAGCACATAATTGTATGGAGAATATCTTCTGTCTTCTTTCTTACCTTATCTTCACCCTACAATAATCTAAGACCATAATTGTTAAAGCTAAATTGCTGCTTTGGCAGGAATTCAGTCTTAATTTACATCCATCCATATAAAATAACAAAGTCTGTGTCTAGTGTTTGCTTCTCCTTTAATTATCTTCATTTTTATTTAAGCCCATATGGAAACAGAATAGAAAAATCTTTGGGAGTGAAGAGCAGAATCCAGTGCACAAAGGAAGATAACAATTGATAGTCTTTATATACCCTTACTCTGTGTTGCTTTTGCCTTCTCTTGGAAAATGGACTCTCTTTCTCTGGTTTGAAATCTAAGCAATACATGTTTTTTAATAACCTTCCATTGTGTTTTCAGTCCCCAAAGGATTCTAGACATCTTCCTAGTGCACAGGCAGAATGTGTTTTTTTCCTCTCTGAGGTGACACATTCCTTAAAGATTCCTCAGATTTTTTCAGCAGTTCTAAGAAATGTATGATTTCCTACCTTACCTACTTCTGTTTTTCAGCAGTCTTTTTGAACAGTTTCCCACCATAACTTTGAATGAGACATTTAGTCTTTTCTTCCTTAATATTTGTTTATGCTTTAAAAGCCACATATTAGGATTAATTGCATTTTACATCTGATTTTTTTTGCCAAAATACTCCTCAGAATTATGCAGGCTTCTACTAGCCAGATTGTGGTCCCCAAACTCATATGAGGAATTTGAATCTTAATTCTTAAAGCCAGGACCTACTTTGCAGTCTTTACCATGCCAAGGACTTCATAATTTGGCTGTGTCCCCCAAGAAGTGCTCAATCAAACTAAAAATGCCACAGCAGCCATCCTTTAATCCCTATGTGTGAGAAAAGCAGTTGATAATTTAGTATACTGTCCTGAAGGGGACCTTTCTAATGCATTTTATGTGCTGCAAAAAGCAACTAATAACTAGAAACTCCCTGAGTGGCTGTGGTTCTTCAGGTTTTCTTTAGGCGAAAGGACAACCCCAGCTCCCTGAGATCTGTTCATCTAGGACAGCAGGTTTTTTGATCCTGAGAGTCATAACTGGCAGTGACTTGCCCATATTGCTGACCTGAACAGGAAGGAAATAATAATTAAATCCTTTTGGCTTCAGGAGAACATAGATATGAAGAGAAATATGGTGTTAAAATTGTAATAGAATGTCATAGAATTTATTTTGGAAAAAAACAAATGCATCTTTGACTCTTAGAGTCCATGTTTCGTAGACCACTGTAGTTCTACATGAGTGATGAAACTTCTGTCTTTTTACATTATATATGCATGTAAGTTCTTCTCTGCCTTTTTTCTGTAATCATATGACAATTTAAATAGTAAATAGATAATAATAGATTATTTAAATCTGTAGACATATAAATGCATTATATGGATTTTTTTTTTTTCTGATCCATGAAAAGTTATAACAGAACTGCAAAGTATTGAGCTTATATTTTTGGTTATCAAAATCCTCGCTTCTACATATCAGGACTTTTATGTTATGAATATCTGCATTTTTCTATCTTGGCATTTGTTCTGACTAATAAAAAGGGACTCCTGTCAGCTCTTTACTGACTGTGACTTGTAATATTTTGCCAATATGCCTCACAAGTGATGTTGAAACAACTCTCTTTTTGTCTGGGGAACTGTTAAAAACTGTGACTTAAAATTCCAGCTAAATTTTTTGGAAAGATCATTCTGTGCCTTAGTAAAATCTGTCCCTGGGTAGGACTAGGTATTCATACTTTGCTATTGCCAGAAATTTGTTGTTTAGGGTTGTGTTTACTGACAGATGTACAACTAATATTTCCTCTTGTCTGACTCAGGGAGGTAGAGGACACATTGAATGCAAAATTAGTGATGTTTCAGTTTGGCAAATAGCCAGTAGCAGGTTCTTGCACCATTTGAGTCCCTGATAATCTGGAATCTTGTAACCACTTGAGAAGTATCCCCAAAATATGTATTTAATAAAAGACAGGGAGAAAGGATAAAGCTTCTCTGCTTATTGTAATAGAGGGCAGGAGAGTAGACTGATAGCAGGTTTTACAGCTTACAGAAGAGATGAGTCATGCTGGGAGTTATTGTTTAATAGGTCTCAGACATGTAAATAATAGCTGGGAACTAGGTGAAATCATGGTTCTACTGTCTTACCCACCAAGCAGCAGTGTTTGGAACAGCACCACACAGATGGAGGCGAATTCTTGTCTTCAGCTGAACTGTCAAAGTTCTTACGGTATTGTGGAAAATTATCCTCTGTCAGATGCTTTTGCATATGCCACTAATGTTAAAAGGAAGAACTGCTCTTCTTGTGTGTGTATCCACCAATGGTTTAAAGAGATACACAACCTGGCTTCCTGATAAATCTAGAAATTTCTCTGGCAGTGTCTGTGTAATGGTCAAATGCCAGAATGGAAGAACATCAACAGTTATATTTTGCTTTCAAAATATGTTCTGTTTTAGTTGCTGACAAATCATTATGAAAGATGCTGGAAGTATTATTGTTTGCCAGGTGGATGGGGTAACTTCGGTGCTGCCTCAGAAGAAGAACTTCATTTATCCAGAAAGTTGTTCTGGGGTATTTTTGATGCTTTGTCTCAAAAGGTAATTCCTTTTTAATATCCATCTACTACTGTAAAAGCCTTTTCTTTATTCTGTCACTTTTACCTAGCATTTACCAACACTGTGTTACACATTTAAAAGGAAAAGATATAGGCTTTAGTGCATTTAAATCTTCCTCTTTTAGCTTTTGCTTTAATGTAGGTATACCGTTTTGTCTCCTTATTAGAAAAAGATATATCTAATGAAGTAATCTTGAGGTGTATCTGTACAGGTCATCTACACGTCAGTGCCCTAAAAGCAAATTCAAGCATCTGCAGGTGACTGAAAGCTGCTTTTTTGTACTTCACACACTATCCTTCCTTAAATCAAGAGCATAGTCCTTTGCTTAGTAGTTGTAGTTTCATTACCCTTTAGTCAATCCTATGTTAGACAAGAGTGTAATAATACACCTTGATACATATTTATTGTTAATTCTGTGAGGTTTTTCTAATCAACCTGCTTAAAGTTTCATGAGTTTCATTTCAAAGCTAGGTATTTATAAATGCTATGCTTATTGCTGTGCTATGTTCTCTTCCCAGACATCTGAAAAATACCTGGTGTTGCTCCCAGTGAAGTCAATACTTTTCCCATTTACTTCAGCAAGAGCAAGACTTGATACTAGCTTTATCTGTAGTGTATAACGTGGTTTGGGCAGCCCATTACCTTTATTTTCAAAACAAAAGTTCAGTTTCACGCTGAGTAAGAAAGCCATTCTGTGGCTGCCTGGTTTCACAGGTAGCTATATCAGTTTCAGCAGTGATATTGATCGCTTCTGGACATTACTCACTTCCTGTCCCCTGTGTGTTCCACAGAAGTATGAACAAGAACTGTTTAAATTGGCTTTGCCTTGTTTGAGTGCGGTAGCAGGGGCCTTACCTCCAGACTATATGGAATCAAATTATGTCAATATGATGGAAAAACAGTCTTCAATGGATTCAGATGGGAACTTTAATCCTCAACCTGTTGATACATCAAAGTAAGGAATTACTTTGTTGCAACTAGTTTGTTTGTTTGTTTTTAATTACAAATGTGTAAAAGAGGGTTGGAGTCTGTTTTTCTATGATGTGAAATTACAGCTTTTATTATCTTCTGTACGCGTAGCTTCAAGATAAAATGGAGTCCTTAGCTTTCTATTTTTTATTTATTTATTTTTTAATGTATTTATTTTAAACCATATAAAGCAATAAATATCCAGTTATGTAACTAGTTTCTTGGTCAACCTAGAACATTTTGAATGCATTTTCAGCCTAAAGACAGAACTGTCTGGGTACCTTTGTATGTCTTCTGCAAAGAAACAGCATGTTTTTAGGAGCAGAAAAAGTAGACTAGTCTATATCATCCCAGTCATTATTAGCATGTGCCAAGACACTAATTCCAGTGTATGTGAATGACAGTACATACAGAAAATGATGCTAATCATGCATTCATGTAATCTCTTTTTGCTATGAATAATGAGGAATTGAGCAGAAATATCCTCATTCTCTCTAGGCAGTCAGACTCTGCCCATAATTTTTAAGTACCTTAGGCAGACAAAACATACATCTGAATAGGATTTTTGTGCCCTGATTTTTGCCTACAACCAGAGCCCCATTCTCCTTTGTCTAGAGTAGTCTTACAGCAGTGTGGTTATCCACTATATTGTGAAAAATGCCACTTGTATACAGTTGCTTCAATTGCCTTCTTGAGTTTCTGTCTGTATTAACATTCAGAACACAGAGTGCTGTCAGTAGATTGATACCTTTTTTATAGCATGCTTAAACATATATGCACATTGAAATTTTGTAGCAAAAGCCATAATCTAGACTGGAATATAGAAATCACATAACTGGCCATTAAAACTCATTTGTCTAAGAGGTATTTAAGATATATGAAAATTTAACAAAATTTAGTAAGGATATTATCTAATCAAAGGCAACTTTATCTGTTGTCTTTTCAGAGGAAAATTGTAGATAGCCAGAATACATTTGAAAAACTCAGAAAATGTTACTTAACATTACCTAAATCATCAGTCATCTCATTGCTGTAAGAGTCAATAGCTCTGCGATGATTCAAGTCAAAAAATGCACTACTTTTATCAGTGTCACTTCCAGCCTATCCTATATTTTTTTAACATGCAAGTCCTGCATAGCAGTGCTTAATAGTCCTACACCTGTTTATATGAAGCTTTAGATAATACGACCTTATTGTAATTGTCAATTTATTACATTCCTGAAATTGTTCAGTTATACCATTACTAGAGTTCCCCTTGAAATACATACTTCCAAACAATAAAAAAAATGGTGACCATGCTGGATGAATATTTTTTACCTTTGTGTGGGGTTAGGCTCAGGAAAACTGTTACTCTGACATAATTTTGTTTTGCATTTCTGCTTTTTCTCACCTTATGACTGAAGATGAAAAACCAGACTCTTCTACTTTGCAGTAGATGGCACTGTAACGCTTTTACTGTCAAAATTCTTTGTCTTAGGAGGAAAGATTTTGCTATTCCATAAGTCGTCAAGAAGCAATTATTGCCTTTCATTTGTAGGAATGCAGATGCAGTAAAATACTGATATTTGATACATTATTTTTGGAAGAGGATTTTGTCTCTTGTGCTTGTTTTACAATTAAGGATAGCTGATTTTCCTTTACTGCTTAAGAAACCTTAACTTCTGCAGTCTTGTACACCTGTTGAAGGCTAGTGTATTTATTTGTTTTTTTTTTTTTTTTTTTTTTCAATGTGTAATAAGAATTTTAATATTTTTAATTTTCACTGGGCTTTCGGAAAATAGAGCCTCAAGCATATAACTTTTTCAGTTGTCATAAGTTATAGTGCTTCAAGCATAGAATAAAATTTATAGGAATATATAAAATAGATGATGTGTTTCAAAAGGGACTGTTAGGCCACTTAGTTTATAATGGACATGTACAGTAAATTAGCACCCTATTTCTGAAGCTATGGGTCATAGTTATATCTTTAATCTTAAAAAAGTATATCTTAGTAATAGAAGTATGTGACAAAAAGCATGAGTACTCACTATCATTATTGATTTTTCCCTGCACGTGTGTGATGAAGAAGTAGACTTCTACAACAAGCTGCGGTTCATTCAGTGTTCATTAAATAACATAGATTTTTTTGTCTTGATTTAACTGGGGCTCGGAGAAAACTGTATGTGAGGAAACAAAACACAGTACGATGCTCTGAATGGATGTATGCACTGCTAATTATTTGAAATTTTTCTTTAAAACAAAAGCATTCACATTTTAGCATGTGATGTAATGGCTATTTTTTCTTTACTTTCAGCATTACAATCCCTGAAAAGCTAGAATATTTCATTAACAAGTATGCAGAACACTCTCATGACAAATGGTCAATGGAAAAGGTAAAATCTATATTCCTGTTAAAGCAAAATCAGAATTTTATTTTATTCCTTTTCTTTAAAAGAATTTACTCTGGATATGGTTATTTTTCATAATGCTACAGGTTGGCACATAGGTAAGATATAAACCTGTATTTTCTTGAAATGCATTGGGGGGAAAGTTCTATGAGTACACATGAGTATTTCAAAATAGTGTTTCAAAATGTAATTATTTTTATTGTTGACCTTTGAGTAAATATACTTGCTAATTATTTAAGAGTTTTATTGGCTTCAAATTTCAATTTTTAACCAAAAAAACCTCTTTAGGGTTTTTATTCCTTTTTGTGTATCCAGCATTAAAATGGTTCCTCAGGTGTAGCACACTGTAGCACAGTATTCTGCTCTGTAGAAATATTTAAAAGAAAAATGTATTTAAATGATAGCTTTCTGTAATCATTAATTTTCAAAAAGATGGCATGCTACATAATACATTTCATTATGTGTAGGAAATATAAATGTTGGTTGAGAAAATGTTGAGAAAATTGCAGAAAGGAAATTCAAAGATAACTTCTCTGCAGAAGCATTGTTCAGTTCCTTTGTACCAAAAAAACCAGGATTTGTCATAATTCTTTTGCTGTTCCCCATTTTTTCCTCTACTATTTCTGTTTTCAGTTTGCCAATGGATGGACATATGGTGAAACATATTCTGAATCTGCAAAAGTGCAACCATTAATGAAACAGTATAAGTTACTATCTGAAAAGGTAAGAAATTTGTTCATTCTTGATAGAGGGTGACTGAAAGATTGCTTCATTCACTCTGAAAATATCACCTTGTGTTTACAGCACTTTTAAAATATTTATTTAGAGTAAGTCAGCTAATGCATGTAATGTTGCCTTCCTTAAAATCTCAAAAAGAGATGGAAAGGGTTTATTTTCCAATAAATAGGCCATTCAACCTATTGTCTCATTGTTGAATTTACATGGCATATCTTATGGTGAAACTGAAGTGTCATATTACCAGTATATTTTTTACAGTAAAGTCATACAGGAATGCCTACTTGCTTAGTGAAGAGTTAGGTTTAGGCTTTGTCAGTTCCGCAGCAGAGGGCCACCACGATGATCAGAAGGCTGGAGAAGCTAATAAATGACGCAAGGCTGAAGGAACTGGATTTGTTCAGCTTAAAGAAGAGAAAGCTGACAGGGATATAGTCTGTTTTCCAGTACCTAAATGCTAGTGATAGAGAAGATGGATGTGTTCTTTTCATGGGGATGCACAGTGACAGGACAAGAGGCAATGGGTCTAAGTTGATTCAGTAGAAATGCCTTCTGGAAATCCTTGAGAACTTAAATCTTGGAATAGGTTGTCCAGAGAAGTGGTAAAATCACCTGCACTGCAAATGTTCAAGGCATGACATGGCAAGCCATAGATAATCTGGTCCTGAATAACTGTTGACAACTCAATTAGGTTAGCTTATCTGACCTCAACAGAGGTTTGAGCCAGATGGTGTCCAGAGGTCCATTCCAACACAGTCTTTTTAAATGATTCTGTGATTATGTTTTTTTTTTTTTGTTTGTTTCATGTAACAGACAAAACACTGCATTATTCCTGATAAGGACTGCTCTACCTTTTAGTTCATATCTGAGCATACCATTAACACACTTATTCCTGTGATCTTCAGCTTCCTGCAGGGCCACAATTCTTCTGCCCACCTCTGTAATGATAAATAAACTTTTTAATATCTTATATGTGATTTATTTGCTTCTTTGCAGCATCCCTTGGCCATAGAGGCTGATTTCAGTACATTTCTTTGCATCTCAGTATAACCAGGCAAAAACCTGAGTTAATTTTTGGTCTATACAGCTACATAATAAACAAGGCAATTATTGCATGTGTGTTCTTCTAGGAGAAAGAAATTTATCGATGGCCAATCAAAGAATCACTGAAAACTATGCTGGCATGGGGATGGCGAATTGAAAGAACACGGGAGGGAGATTCCATGGCACTGTATAACCGGACACGTCGCATATCTCAAACTAGTCAAGTGAGCCATTTTATTAAGAACTTATTTTAAAAAAAGGCATGCAAAATCTGCTCTCCAATCTTCTTTTTTAGAAGTGATGAAATAAACCTGTAGTATAAAAATACGTGAAAACATTTTTCACAAGCAATTGTACGACTCTGAAGATGGGTGTGGATTTCTATTCACTGAAGCTGGAACTTCCTTTCACTGTTGCAAAGTAATATGTTAATAAATATTTTTCAAAATGCTGAACAAAACTGAAATAGGAAGGTATTTGTTCACTTGATTTAAAGTTAGCTACCTTATTTAGGGGACTTGTTTATATTAGTATGATTATGCATTAATAGTGAGTATTAACAAGATTTTAGTCTGCTATTTTTTTTTGGAATTTAGTGTCTATGGATGCCTCTAAGCTTGTAAAGAAAAAAAATAAAGGTACATATATAAATTTAACTTATTTTTTAAGGTCCATTAATAGAAACATCAATGTTAATGCAGCATAAACTTTACATCTATAGACAGCCAACATTCTGAAAATGTTAGATAGGTTTTTTTCCTTTACAATAGCTCTCTTAAATCAAAATGCTCTAACGATAAAATGGAAAAATACTGACACATTATTATCTTAGATCTGTATATACATTGCAATTAAACTGGGGAGGGGAGAAAATCTCTCTGATTCACACAGATGCCCGTGGAGCAAAACCAACCGGGGAAATAAAATGGAGGGCAAAAATCTTTCCCTCTTCTCTCCACTCAACTCTGCACTATTTGCATGTGTGAGTGGTGATACACCTGTAAAAAATGAGCAGTTGAACCTGCCTCTGCACTATCTATAGACACTAGAATGAGTATATCAAGTGATTTGATTTAGCACTTGGACTAATCTGCACACTATAGTTTGTACACTATAATTGCCTTCCAAAATCCTTGACTTCCAAATTTACCAACTTTTGGGTGTTTATAATACCAGCCCCAAGACTATACTGACAGATATATTCATATATACTTCAAGCATAAGGAACTCATTACAATGAATAGCTTTACAGTTGAGATTCAGATTACATCAACATATAAAAACGGCTTTTGTAGTTGTTACAGTCTTCCCTTACTATAATGAAATTACTTTTATAGAGGACTTTCTGAAGCCTAAGATATTTCTGTAATTCAGAGTCCACTATCATATTAATAGTCATCCTCTGTTTAAAATGTGTTGTGCTGTCATCACACATGCACACAAAATAGCATTGTTTATCTGAGAAATTTCAAGTATTTTTAATCAGTATCTTCATGTTAATGAAACAATGTTTGCATTGTTTGCCTTAAAAACCAATACTTTATCAGTATTTATTTACTGTGTGGTGCTTGTATGTCCTTTGTGTTATTCTCTGTTAAAAATGCCTGCCTTTTGAAATTAGGCCTTTGAACTTCTAGGCCTTGTACATTCTTGTATATGTGCATATGAAAATAGTATCAGACATAGGAACAAAATTCTGGACACTGTTCTTTCTAGATGCAGGTGTACCTGTGGGGAACTTGAGTTTATCTGTTTCAGCAGAATCCACAGAGGAAAGCCCAGCAATGCCACTTTTCTATCCACATTTCTTGCACCAGTGGCTTAACATCCAGGGAATCTCCATCATTGTTTCCTCTTCTTCAAACATTTCTTTCAATGTAATGAGCATAGATGTGACAACTTAAGGCAGTAGAAAGAATGACAAAATAGTGATGTTTTCTGAGTGGGGAGGAGGGACAGAAGGAAAAAACTACGTGTTTAGTAGATTCTATTCCTACATATAGAAATGTTGAAAAGCCAAATTAAAAGTTTGATTTTTGCCTGAATTTACATTAAACTAGCTTGTATGAGTTAAAATCTTAAATGAGTTCATGGGAAATTTGCATTCAAATGGGGGGGATTTGTGTCTGATAGCTGTCTGTCTTTCGGAAGGAAATATCTAGACCTTTGCCAAAATCTCATTTAAGTTTACCATCCTTGATGAGTTTTCAGTTGGGCTACATAGGATCCTTTTGCTCTCTAGAGATATGCAAGTGAATTTTCCTTAAGTTCTTTCATTATGTTCGGTATCTTGTTAACTCTTTCGTATCAAATGCTTGCATAACAGCTCCAGTGTTTTGCATGTTTGTCGTTCAGATCTCTGTAGATACAGCCCATGGTTACACTCCTCGAGCAATTGACATGAGCAATGTCACCCTCTCCAGAGACTTACATGTAAGTCACAAACACTTAATATGCCTACCCTTGTTTTACAATCTTTTTTCTTTTCAGCTAGTTTATTTTAAAAAAATGTAGTGCCTTATGTTACTTTTTTTTACTTTCTTTGATACGCTTTTTTTTTAACTTTTTGTTGTTGTTGTTAGTCTTTTTCATCATTGGTCTTTGATTCTCTGTTGCTTTAAAAAACGTCATTCATGTTGAAAAGCTTTGAAGTTTATTTTAGTGCCGGCTCTCTTTGTGAACATCTGTTGTTTTAAAGGGAATCCGCTTTAGAAGAGCTTGAAGGATCAGCTTTTTTTCTGTTTATAATTCATTTCTCCACCATCTTCCCAAAAAATTTTGTCATTGCTCTTTTTTCTAAACTAAAGAAATAAGAATCAGGATCCATTATTACAACAAACATTGTGAGAATAGAGAACGAAGAGATTGGGGGTAGGATTTTGACTGATCTGTCAGTAGATTGCTGTTATTGAGAACAATACCTTCATTTGATAAACAAGTGCTGTTTCTGCCTTTAGAAAGTTAGGGTTTTTTTCTTAGTGTTTGATGGAGTATGGCACTAGTTTTTACAGTCTACTAATTTGCTGTGAGTATGGTTACAATATTATGTAGACATACACTAGACAGTTTTAATTAGTTAGCATGAGTGTTTGTGCCAGTCTAGTGATGGCAACGCAGATTTCAAAGCTGGCTACAGAAAACTCCTCAATCACAGGGATAAGTTTGTCCATACTGAGCTCTGTCCTAGTGCAGTGGAACAACACCAGTAGTAAATTGCCTAACTGTACAGTATATACTGTATTGTTCATCCGATCAGATTTTTTAGTTGATTTTCCCTCCTTGATTCCTGTCTTGTAGTTTTCAGTTTTATATTTCTAACCATTGTAGGTTGCTGATGAGCTTTACAATTATCAGAATTTGCTGCCATTTAACCATCATGCTTGAGTTAAAACATGCAGTAGATTGCTGATCATCCCAGTGAGTTAATAAAATGTATAACTGAATAACACTATGGTCATTACACTCTTATCTTAAACTGATGGAACAGCTTAATTATATCATTTAACACTTGTATAGACTGTGTGTAGTTGAAAGTCTGTGCAGACTTTGTTTAGTGCTCGTGAGATAATCTTGATGTAAACATCCTCATAACATTATGGTGTAGTAAACCAAACCCAGAGAAAAGTAACCAGCTTGTCACAAAACAGTAAAGAAATGGCTTTATAACTTCTATTACTCCCTTGGTTATTATTTTATGCTATACCCTCTAACAATTGCCATTAATTTTATTTCCTTTGTAGCCCTAAGCTATAAAGCAGAGCTGGTTGGCTTTATGATTCATTCATGCCCTTAATTATGAAAATAAATCTTCTTTGAAAGCAACTTCAAAATCCGTTATTTGAAACCTAAGCAAATTTAATTAAAATGCAATTTCAGGTATTAATTGTCCTGATACTGTCATTCAGGAAATATCTAAATAGGTTAGCTATTAATGAGATCTGAGTTTTAAAAAGGAACTTTATGGAAAGTTGAACTTTTTTTTCATGTTTATTATCTTTAAACTTGAAGTTCACGGTTAGACTATTCAACTTTTTTTTAAATTGCTGGGAACAGTTGTTACGAACAAAGTTGTTTGTTGGTTTGTTTTTAACCAGTACGTAAGAATTGATGCTATTGAATGTTGACATCATCCTGTGCATGTACTGTGCTAGCAGGGATCATGACTATGTCTAAAACTGTAAGTCTGGGAAATACTTGTCCTTTTGGTCTTAAGTGGTCAGCTGGTTACATCTTGGCTCCATGAGTAGCTAGATCTTGCTCTGAGACAACCTTCATAGCACCCTGCTTTCCAAGGAAAGAAAACCCAGACTACACTACATTCTTCCAAGGTTCTAATTGGGATTATCAAAACAACAGGAGCAGTTTGTTCTTGGCAGAAGGCGTCTACCATGTAGGAGAGACATGCGTCCACTGCAGAAAAGTTTATGAAGCTAATTGTCCTATAGACAAGCAAGATAAGACCGGAAAGTTTCAAGTTGTTATCTGAGTGGTATTAAAAAATACTGGTTACTCAAACCCCTTATTAAAGATGAAAAGTATGCTTCTGGAGGTCCACAAAAGAAGTGAAAAGGGAAATCTAGAGAAAATTCCACCACTGCATACATAGAGGGAGGAGAGGTGTGTTTAAAAAGTTGAAATAGTAGTTCCTACTAGTTAGAGACTGAAGAGCTTGTCTGTGTTTTGCTTTGTTTGATGACTAGCTTCTAGTTTACCAGTCTGAAAGAGGTTGTTTTATAGGAAGAATTTACTTATCTGTTGTGCACACTGGGGGAGAATTTCATGCTCAATAAAAAACCTATGGCTGCCTTTATGTAGTCCATGGTAAAATGGTTGGCGCTTTGAACAGGGTGCTCACACAGATTATCCACCTTGACCAGGCTATAGCCATCGGTTTGTAGTCAGTCTGCCTCAGCCAGCCAGAACAATCTTGATTCAATTCTCAGGCTTGCTGTTCTTTGTTTCCCTTACCAGGGCCTTCAGGGGGTTCTTGCTGGCATTGTTTTGAGAATCAAGTCCCCGTCTGATACCCCAGTACTCATTTGAGACTATACTCTTCTTAGTGGTTCCTCCTGGTTTTTATTAATGGTTTTCTGTTCAGCACCAGCTTCCTAAGTCTTACAGATAGACCCATCCTACCCAAATTCTGTATCTTAATTTTTCCATAAAAACTCTTAGTTTCAGTGAACCATTACAGTGTAACTGTATTGAACCTGTCAGAGAACAAAAATTATTATTTAATATCAACCAGGAATTTGTCCTTTTGGGGGTTAACCATTGCAACACATATCACTAAGCTCTCCATTTTCCTAAGGCTATGGCTGAGATGATGGCTGAAAACTACCATAATATATGGGCAAAGAAAAAGAAAATGGAGCTTGAAGCAAAAGGTAATATTAACTACAGGTATTTACAGTATTTTAAGTTCTCTATAGTTAGCTTAGATCAGGTATTTGAGAATACAGATTGAAAAAAAAAAAAAGAACAGCAAATTTAAATTAACAAGGACGAAATAGCAAATTATCTATTTTTAATTACATATTATCTGTTCTGTGATGCCTGGAAGTTTTTATAGTACTGAATGTAACAGTTCCTGTTGAAGAAGTTTTTATGAAGATATTTATATTAATGATAGCAACTTTGTTTTCCTGCCAAATTAACTATCTGCATTCAGAGATATATCAATACATCGGCTATATGTAAGCAATATAAATGCAGTGTATTCTGTTCACCTCTCTGTTTTGGCAGCATTCTTTTTCTCAGATACAACAGTTATCCAAACCACATTTGAATACTCTACTCTAGTTTTCTGTCTTTAATTTATTACTATAAAGCAGAACTATATCACCTCCATATATTTTTAGATAGGTGTATATCTTGCTAAATTCCCTTTTTTTCTGACATCAGAATGTTTAAAAGCAGGACTCTGCTTATGTTTACATATTTGTTTATAGGTTGTTTTTTTATGAAATGATGTGTTACTTATTGAAAGATTTTCAGTTTCATTGAATGAAGTTGTAATGATAATAAATATTCATAACAGTTAAGCACTTTTTTCTTTATGAGTTTTTGCAGTAGGTTCAACATATTTACCTGGTACTTGCAGTGACTTGATTATGTTAGAAGTATGTTCACAGCCATGTCTAAAGTTTCTGTCTGAACATTTTTTAGGTTTGTGTAACATAAAAGTGCATTGTTATTTCAGAATATATTTTACTGTAACATGCTATGTATTATTATGACAGTGCTTTTATATACCAGGACTTACCATGTAAACAGATAGTGCTCTAACTGCTTTTTAATTCTCTTGATGTTCCATAGTAGGAGGAGGCAACCATCCTCTTCTTGTTCCTTATGATACACTCACAGCCAAAGAAAAAGCCAAGGACAGAGAAAAAGCACAGGATATTCTGAAATTTCTACAGATTAATGGATATGTTGTCTCCAGGTAATTCTCTGTTCAGTATTAGTGTCACAGAAGGTTTCTAATACTACTCAGTAGCCTTTTTTTAAAATTTATTTCTTAAAATTTGTTATTAAAAGAAAAATCTATGATCATTTTTAGGTTTTAGTACCCGGGAGTAAGGTTGAACTCCTTCATATAGAACATTGCAAGGAAGAAATGGATTGTGGAGTTAGTAGCAGGGTTTTTGGAAGGCACAAGCAGAGTTCTGCAGAATCTCTGGGTGTCTTCTTCCTCTTCTCTCAACACTGCAGCATGCTTTTTCTTCATGGTGTGTACACATACATCCAACTGCTAGTAAACTCATTAATTTTCTACAAATCTTCATTACAAGTCAGGCACATGGACCTCTCTATAGGAATTTCTAGGCAATTGCTTTGAAAAGACAGTTTTAATTCTAAAATCTACTTCCCATTTTTTTCAACTGAGTTAATTTGTAGTGTTGTTAAAATATTTTAAAAGTGAAAAGTTATGTTTAAAAAACTTTTAAACAATCCACAGTGTAAATGCATTAAAAATGAATAAATGTAATAATCAACAGATCATTTGTAATTCAGTACATATGCATGCTATTCTCTGCAGAATAACATGTAGAATTTCTGTTGATTTTATTATTACATGTTTACCTATTAAATGCATTGTGAATAAAATTTTAATTAAGTTGGAAGCTTGTCTGCCTCATCAGTGTGGCTGAAAGCATATCTGAGGTTTGTATGACTCGAACTTTAGTAAGTGAAAGAAAGTGTCACAGGGATGGATTCAAGTAATCACTGTGAATTAATTAGCCTAGCATATCTGTTTAAAATCTGCCTCCTTCATTTCTTTTATATCACATATGGAATTCATCCCATTTATAGAGTCCCTTAGCTAATCTAATAATTCTAGGTAAAATCTTTCAGGGTAGCTGGAATAATTCAATTTACTTCCCATCAATAGAGTAGGATGTACAAAGAAGGATGTCAGTCAGCAAAGGTTTCTTTTCTCATCCCCTGTCAAAATGACAAAAGACTCCTCAGCTGTATTCAAGGTTGCAAATTCCTTTTTGACTAATCCTTTTTTATTTCTGTCTTACTTAAACACAAGTGTAAAGTGGCTTTTGGTTTTTGGAGCAGTGGAAGGCTAAGAGGGATGGTAAAACAATTGTTAAGTTGGATACTCATCATATAGTAAAGAGTTCCTGCTGCACCTACATCCACCTGTGCTAGTCAAATGCAGGTCTTTCTGTCAAGTTCAACTCAATATTACCTGCTGCCTCTGTGACCACTGTGCTGTCTAAACAAGCATTTGATTCACATTTTCCTTTGGTCTGCTTACCACTTGACTTTCTGCCATATATACCTTGCACACATTTCTTTCCAGTCTTTTATTTGACAGTGACCATTCTAGCCTAGTGCATGCTCATGTACACTGGCTTTAGGGAAGGTACAAACACTTGCCCCCTGCCAAGCACGTGGCACTCAGGCATATGTGGCCTGTGACCCACAGTCCTACTCCGGCTGCTGGCACTGAGCCCCTCACTTGCCTTACTGACATTGCCTCCTCACATCAGCTGTTTTTTTTGGGACACACAGCATTCCATGCCCAGTGACTGGCAACTGGGATTCCCACTTGCTCCAGTTGGAGACACCACAGAGCAGGGGTGCCTTACCCTTGCGAAGGTCTGACTCCAGTTGCTGGCACCAAATCCACTCATGCCAGTTCTTTGCAGTAGCTGGCACTCTGGGGTCAAAGTCTGTAGGGCCCATAGAGACATTCCCAAAAGCTATGGCCTTTCCAACTACTGACACAGAGACCCTCATTCACTCCTGTTGCTGGCACCACAGGCCTGGGGGCACCTACACTCCAAGTCTGACTCAAGTTGCTGGAGATCATGCTGATCTTGCTAGTAGGTGGCACTTACTCCTCACAGCACACACATACATGTGGGATAGTGAGCGAGATTACATAGATAGTTAAGCAAGGGTTTAATAAGAAGAAGGGACAAACTCTAGAGATGAGGTACAGGGCTCAGTCAGACAACTGTGTTGACAAGCCACAGTTTACATGTGACTGGCCCTTTATATCTCTTTTTGTCTTTTCTCCACTTTGCTCTTCCTTGATCCTCCTACCCTGCACATTCCATCATTAGTTTGTGGAGTTCCATTGACCTGCCTTGGATATTCAAAATGCTCATGTTCTTCATATCTCTTCTTCTTAGGAGTTAGAAAATCCAGGTGGCCCTCTCCAAAGCTGTGCCTAAAGTTTCTGAATGGACCATTAATTACTGGAGACTTTTGGTCTCCAGCCTTGTCTCCTTTATCCCTTGTTTACCAGCTTTGTGTCTCTAAGCATTCTTGTTTATGGCTTCCTTCTTATTACCCCTTTTGCGTTGAGAAGATCCTCGATCAGATAATCTTAATGAAGCAGACACTATTGTACCATGACAAGTATCAGCTGACAAAGCTGTTTGAGTTTCAGAATGTCTTTTTCTGAAACTGAACCCTACTATCAGCAATGTTCTCATTTAAAGCAGGAATGTGCACTACACAGGCAGTTGTATTCAGTAGATATATTCTTTTGACTTTCAAAAGAACCGAGTATTTAGTGATTCTGATAGTGGGGTGACTGACTCCCTTGCTGGTTAAGCAGAGCTTCTGCATGTGCTGTCATGATCCTGCAGAACCAAGGCTTATGTCATTGCCAGCTTGTTCTCAGCAAACATCAGCCCATATCATGGAACCAGTCTCTGCAGATTCATACTTTTTGAAAAAAGATATACTTTTCATATCAGACTAGTAACTATGATGTACCATACTGGAAAAGGTAAACTGCAATTCCATCACTTTGTTTTGATTTTCCCCCGACAAATGCTAGGTAGCTATTCGAAGTTCTTCCATTACAAGCAGATTTTTTTGGGGAAAAGTCATGATGAAGGAGACTAGATTTACTTCTGGACTATTTAAATCAAAGCATTTTAGCAGTTTCAAAACTCTCTCACCCAATAATCAATCCCTGGAGGGAAATATGAGATATCATGCCTTACAAGTAAGGGAAAGGAATTACAATGATACTGGATTAATCTGATTGACTAGTCTCATTTTTCTTTAACCGTTTACTGGGAAATCTGAGTTTTATCTTAAGAAATTGCTCAAAACCTGAATAATCATAAGAGTACTGTTTACTTCAAATAGAGAACAGTTCTTATGTTAATACACAGTTAATCATTACTAGAGAAAATGGCATCAGACTGCATGGAGAAATAAGACTGCTTTGAGTCCTCCTGATGTGTGAAAATTGATTTGCTTCTTTTTACAGAGGACTTAAGGACCTGGAATTAGACACACCTTCCATTGAGAAACGCTTTGCTTACAGTTTCCTTCAGCAACTTATAAGATATGTGGATGAAGCACATCAGTACATTTTGGAGTTTGGTATAGTACTCCTTGTGCATTTTCATAAGAATTATTAACCAAGATGCTTGATTTTATAAAATCAATTAGAATTTTTTTTTAATGACAAATTCTTGGACCATGAGTTTTCCCTCTAGTTTGCTGTAGTTGATGAAGATGATGAATTTTGGAAAGTTGTGTAGTTCACATATTAATTCCAGTTTCCCATGTTCACTCATCAGATGAAAAATGTTCAGCCAAAATTCATGATTTTCGTTCTTTGAAAAATAAAACTAGCTCCTGCCTTGTACTTATGCACAAATTGATTATCTCTCACATGTGCACATTAATAGTCCCTTTTTCACAGAGCAGATTAAACCAATCATTTTTACCATTTTGAAATTTTCTCTGGAGGAGAAAGGTGAATAGAGAAACCTCTAACAAACTCCCACTATGAGAATGTTCTTTCACAAACACCTAGCATGTCTTGCATCAACAGTGCTATGAAAGAAACAATTTAACTTGATCTGCTTTTGTAAAGATTAAAAAAAAATTAAAATTAAAAGTTTGGTGACTCAATTCAGCTTCTTATATGAGCAGTAAAAGCTAAAAACCTGGCCAGATGCAGCTTCTGTGTGACCATGGGAGTTGCAATGCCACATAACATAGACTGTGCCTCATGTGTAGGCATAGATGTTGTAATTAAAAATACTAATGGCAGGAACAGCAGTGAGAGTGAATATATCACTACTCATCCAAAAGTCTATCTATTTTTAAAGGGGAAATGATCAAATTTTTGAATTATTATATGCCATTGTTACTTACAGCAGCAAAAGTCTGGCCTTGATAACTCACTGGGTTACTTCTGCTGCTAATGCCTGATTACCATGGCTTCATTCTACTTAATTACATAGATTTGGTATAACTGCAAGAATGATAATGAATTAATACTGAAACACTAGAAATACCAGTCGAACAAATATCATTCATATCCCTCAATGGATTTGTAAAAAGAAGATTATATATAAGGGATAAATAATCTGGGAGCTGTACCAGATTATGTCTGTAGGTTGTATTTGATTGTTGTTGTAATGGGGGAAGGGAAGCAATTTTACTTTCATTTGGGTAGTTCTAACCATTAATTTTGTTCTTTAGACAAGTCTACAAACAAGTAATAAAAATATGGCAAGTCTCTTTCTCCTGGGAACGACTGGAAAAAGGTGTTCCATTAGAATCTGAGTTCAGGCTTCCAAATTGTTATCAATAACTAGAAAAATACAAACATAGGACTAGATTTTCATCTCACAAAAATATGCATGTCTCTTTGGACTATGAGATATCTACAGTCTCAGGAAGATTAGGACAATTATTCTTTACATATTTTATTTGCTGTAACTTTTCTTCTCATGGGGTAGTCATAAAATGCCACTTTAACTATTGGATATACTGTTTGTGGTATCTTAAATCTACATTTAAAGATTACTGATATTATTTGTTTATACTGTACACTTTCTAAGAAAAATACAGAGTAGACTGTAATTAGGATATATGACAGGGAGCTTAATTTTCTTTTCTCTGCAGATGGTGGCAGCAGAGGCAAAGGAGAGCACTTCCCATATGAACAAGAAATCAAGTTTTTTGCCAAAGTACAGTATATATTTTCTTTTTCTTTGTCAATGTAGTAAGTAGTTGAAGTGAGAAAGTATTTATTAGTGAACATGAGATTATTGTTGTTATAGATACACTTTCTGTGTTAAAGTCATTATTTTATTAATTTAAAACTGTAATAATAAAAATAGCTTCAAAATCATGTAGGATGAAGTATAGATGTGAAAAAATTACAATATTATATTCTTATTATTTCCTTGCTCCATGATATGTAACTTCTCATATGCTATTCATAACCTCTGTACATTTTCTGTTTACTTAGTCTAATTCTGAAGATTTTTCTCTTTTACAATCTTCAGGCAGGTAAATGTGAGCAGTAGTTATTGGAATTAACCCAGCTATGTATCTGTTGTTGTCACCTTCCTTATTGCTTGTTTTAAAACCAAGCTGACATCTGCCTCACAGAATCATAGAATGGCTGAGGTTGGAAGTGCTCTCTGGAGGTCATCTAGTCTAACTTCACGGCTCAAGCAGTGTCACCCAGAGCAGGTTTCCCGGGACCATGTCCTGATGGCTTTTGAATATCTCCAAGGGTGTAGACTCTGCAGTCTCTCTGGGCAACCTGTGCCAGTGCTCAGTCAACCTCATAATAAAAAAGTGTTTCTTGATGGTCACGGGGGATCTACAGTGTTTCAGTTTGTGCCTGTTGCCTCTGGTCCTGTCACAAGGCACATTTGAAAAGAGCCTGGCTCCATCCCTTCAGATATTTATACACAGTGATGAGATCCTCCCTGAGCCTTCTCTTCTGGAGGCAAGAGAGTCCCAGCTCCCTCAATCTCTCCTCATTTGAAAGATCCTGTAGTGTCTTAATCACCTTTGTGGCCCTTCACTGGATCCTCTAGTATGTCAATGTTTCTCTTGTGCTTGGGAGCCCAAAACCAGACACAGCACTTCAGATGTGGCCTCACCAGTGCTGAGTAGGGAGGTAGAATTGCCTTCCTGGGCCTGCTGGCAACACTAACCCAGGATGCTCTTTGCCACCTTTGCAGTGAGGGTGCATTGGTGGCCCATGGTCAGTTTGCTGTCCACTGAGACCCCCTGGTCCTCCTCTACAAACCTTCTTTCCAGCTGGCCAGCCCTCAGTGTGTACTGGTGCCTAGGGTTTTTCCTTCACAGGTGCAGGACTTTGCCCTTCCCCTTGCTGAAAATCATGAGATTCCTATCAGCCCAGGTCTTTTTGTGTCAAGAATGTTTTACACATGAATTAAGAAAATCTGCCTAGGCCTTTTGCATGTAAAAGCTTGTATGGTGTTTTCATATTAGTGAATAAACAAAGGCAGCTGTTTGCAGCATTTTCTAACCCTGATATCCTTGCAGTAAACTGTAATCTCAATACCTTAGAGTTCTTCTATGTGGTACTACTTACCAAGGTCGTTGACTCAGAAGATGGCATTCAGCCTTCTTTTGAACCATGCTCTAAAAAGGAAGCTTTTCTTATTAGTTGTTTATTTTGGATCTCCTCCTGGCCGACACCTGCAGTGGACACTGACTAGTAAAGTAAATAGGAAAGTTTCTGCACACAAGCCCTTGAGTGAGGTTTTTTTGGGAATTCTATTTGATAGCATCTAGAATTAAATGCTGTTAATGCGCTGACAGTTTTTCTTAAACTGACAGTAAAAGGCATGAACAGTGATATTTCTGTCTGCATATGTGGTACAGGAAAAGTCTTAAATTGTGAGATAAAATGAAGTTATACTTTCTGGTTTTAGTCTTCCTAAAAAACCTACAGGTCAAGTCTCCTGCCTTTCCTGATGACATTTTAAGTGCCTTGAATTCTAAATAACTTCAAAGAATAGACATTAAAGAAAAAATACATAGGGATTTTAAAACAGGAAACATTTGAAATCTCCCATCTTTACTTTTGACTTAGAAAGAGTAATACAGAACATAGTAAAGAAAGCCCTGAGATAACTATGTCTTTCTGGTGTAATTTCAGGTTGTGCTCCCTTTGATTGATCAGTATTTTAAAAATCATCGCCTGTATTTCTTGTCTGCAGCAAGTAGGCCTCTCAGCAGTGGAGGCCATGCCTCTAATAAAGAGAAAGAAATGGTGACAAGGTAAAACTTAAAATAATATTAATATGTATACATATGTATATGTGTGTTTTTCTTTAAACAGCAGCAGTTCATTGTGGGAAAGTGAAAAGTGGGAGGCAGGGAGATATTTTTATGAACATGCAAATTAAACTTTTTCCCTTTCTTTTCCTGTTAGGAAAATTCAATGTATAAAATGAAGAGAGAAGCACAAAGTTCTGATTATTTGCTGCTTTAAAGATAGTGGTGATTATTGTAGTAAGCAGGGAACTGCATTTAGTGTTGTGTGCAACAATACATCAGTTGCACAGTCTGTGGCATGAGCTATAAAACTGTGTATCAGTTTCATTGTTGGAAATATATATATACTGAAATTGGCATTCCTGCAAAATTTATTGTTGGTAGATTTAAAAGCCAAACTTATTTATAACTGAGTTTCAGTAAGTATCATTACCATAAAAAGTAAAAGAGAGTTGCATTCTTTCTGCTCTCTGGTTTTCTAAATACAGTATTTATATGACAGAAATATCCACTTGAGCCTTTCTCTGAAGTGATCCACTTTTTAGACCATGTGTCCAATGTATCTTTTCACTTAATTTCACTTCTGATTGAATTGAAACCAATATTCCCAGTTTAGTAAGGTGGACTATAAGGACTTACTGCATACCTGTAATGTACAGATATCATAGTTGCCTTCTTGGTTGTTATTGGGTACCAAATCATGCAAAACAGAACAGAATTGCTATTCTTTGACGCCGACAGCCAACTGATGATCATACAGACATGCAGGGTTTGCAAGACTGTGTGAATACTGAGTGAAGTTTCTAGCAACAGTGCTAAGCGTGAGTAATGGCTGTCTTGACCTGGTGTCATCTCATGGACTAATTTGATCTGGCAGCTTGGCTGAATGGCATTCTTCATATAACTAAAAAACTCAAAATGCATGCATCTAGATAATTTTTCACTCTGTGAGCTGCCATTTTTCTGTCTGTAGTGTCCTGGGTAACAATATTTTCACAGTTCTTAAGTCATGCCAATACATCCCATACCTTTTGAATATATTAGCATACATGCTGCATAGATTCAGGACTTTTGCACCTATGATGTCTAGCTGTGTGAGGTTCCTGAACATGTGGCCCAGCAAAAGCATCAGAGCTGCTGCCATACTTAGTGGAGTTACTTGCCATCCAGATTATAGAAACTACAATATATGAATATATGATCTATTTCCTGAAGTGTTGTTTGGAGCTATTTTGATAGATTCCCAACATTTTTTGTGTTGTGTTTGTATGGGTTATTTTTTGTTGGTGGTGTTGCATTTTTGTTTGTTTGATTTTGTTGTTGTTTTTGTTTTTTTGGTTGCATTTTTTGGTTGTTGTTGTTGGTTGGTTGTTTGTTTGTTTGTTTTTGGGGGGTGGGGGTGTGGGGGGTCGTTGGTTTGTTTGTTTTTTCCCCAACAGTATTGTAGGGAGCTTGCCAAAGCTGAATTAGGGATTTTTTTGTTGAGTATTTCTCTTTGATTTGAGTGCAACTCATGCATAGCATTTTTTCAAGCTAGGGGCTGTTCCTGTCTGCCTTATTTTTCCAATGAAGATAAGCTCGCATTCATTAAGCTATGGAAGAGTATAATTCTGAGTATTGATAATGCAGTGACAGTATTAACAAGTGAAATAACCATGTCATGTTCAGCAAATATATGAAATCTAGGTCTGTTTGTGGTTAGACATCTTCCTGAAATATGGTGGTGTTATATTCCATCTTATTTGTAAACAGCCTCTTCAGGATTCAACTTTTTGCATTTCTCATCCATTAGACCTTCTTACAAGTCCTGGTACTACTGCAGTTGTATAAAATTTGTTCTGGACATCAATCTAAGTACTGGCCATTTGGACATTTTTATTTATTTATTTAACCTAAACGAATTACACTGGAGTAATAGATTCAGTCTGACTTTGTGAAAACATAGCATCTGCTGAATGCTACACTCAGTTGAATAACATATGTTAGAAAAAAAGACAGATTGTGAGCTATTTAATGTCTTCATTACAGTGGACATGTGATTTATATGATGCTAACATGCTTCTGTACAGCTTTTCCTGTTGGACTGGGTGAACCAGGATCCTCATGAAATAATATAGAATATATGTCTGCCTTAAGGAATAGAGAGTGCACAGAGATCCCTGAAACATGCACCAAGCAGATTAATTTCCAAAACAGAGCAGTTGCTGTTGCTATAGTTGATCACTGTGCACTAGCTAATTAGTGGGATTCAAGGGCACATTAACCTGGCTGTTCTGTTTCTGGACATAAATGTTTCCATTTGGCTCTACGCTCTTCTCTGTCAATGGAACAGGATGTTCAGATCTCCTTCATAAGCCGTGCAGACATGCTCATGGTGTCTTTTGTTTTTAAATGTGAGGCTGATAACTAGCCTGTGTGCCTAATAATTAAATAGCTTAATAAAATGACATGGTGGTGTTCATATCATTTTTAGCAGATGGGGGGTTTTGCAGCATAAAAAAATGACATCAGAAATAGATGATGCTCTTGGAGAAAATTCTCATAGTGAACTGGATCATGAAGATTGAGCTAACCCCTCCTAAATCTGGAGGCCAGGTCAATTTGAGTAGGGCAGTATGCTCCAACTTCTATGCATTAACACAAAACTTCATTCTTCACTGTTCTGAATGGGACACTGCTCATTGGCACAGGAAGTAATTCAAACATGTGAATGGAAAACAGGGATCATGTCATTTTTGTTGTTTTTTAACCATGTAAGGGGCTATTTCTCATGTGAAGTGTGTTTAAAGGGCAGTGTATTTGAAAAGAAATTCTCACTGTGTTCAAGATGATACGATCCAAATTGGGCTAGTTAAAGATTTGCCATCAGACACTTCAATTAATCTGATTTCCTTACCTTTTGTTTTCAAATTGTCAGTGGTATCCTGAACAACACACTGACCACATCTTAATTGTTAAAGCTTTGATGGTTATTACCTTGTGGGTTATCATATTGGACGCTTTTATATTAATTAGCTTTGCTTTTATTTTTTTTGTTTGTTTCTTTAATTATAATATGTGCTTATTTAACCATGTTTGTTAAAGATATGCACTTAAAAACTCTTTCTTTAGTACTCTGTCCCACATTCTGCTCAGATAATTGATTCTTTCTGCGTGACATCATGTTGCTTTCCTGCTCATATATCAGCTGTTATTTTTTCTTTCTTCCCCCCACCTTATTATTTCCTTTTCCCTTCTCTTCTCTTTTATTTTTCTTTTGTCTTCAGCCTGTTCTGCAAACTTGGAGTTCTTGTCAGGCATAGGATTTCACTGTTTGGTAAGGAGACCCTTGACAAATATTAGCATGGCCATCACTTGGTTTTCTTTGCCATTTTTGCATTGTGTTACGTGCTGCTTTGTTGCATGCTGCATGGCTGAAATGCATGGTCTTCACAGACCAGTAATTGTTTAGGCTGGTAGATCACGGAATTTATTAGATAGAATAAAAAGCTTCTGTAGTTAACAGTTTGGGGGGTTTTGTTTAGTTTTCTGTGTGTCTTAACTAATATCTGGACTTCATTATCCTACCAAATAATTTTGCTGAGTTAATTATAATTACTAATTTGCCATATTATTCTAAGTCATTTGGGAAAAATGGAGCATCAGAAATGTGCATTTGTGTTGGAAAGTCATTAAAGAAAATTTGTAGTGGGATGAAATGCTTAGTTATGTTCTGTGGAATTCTGAAATATTCCCAGATGTGCTTGACTCCACATATGCATGTGTACTATCTTTCTGGTATTATCTGAATCTAGCAGGAGCTCGGTGTTTGTCTTATGCCATGTGAAAATCACTTAATTGAAGTAATTTTGAAGTCTGTATCAAGTGTCTACATTATATGCAATGTGTGGCACAGTTATATACTCTGCAATTTTTAGCTATGCCATTATGATAGGTTAGTAGAAACACAACATCTTATGTGTATATAGCTTCTATGATGGATGCATTGCAAACTTCAGCATCCATGAACATACCTAATTGTGTAATTATCTAACGAATTAGAATGTTATTAAGATTACATGCATCTAATTCAATTACTACATATTTCATTCAATTTGAAGGGAAGAAACTCGCTGCAGCAGTGTGGTGTTTAAAAAGCTTACATACCATTATGAAAACCATTAAACTGAGAAGAAAGATTGGAAGTTATTTTAGGATATCACTTTTAAATATTTTTTTGGGATGAGCTGAGTTGATTTTCCTGTAAAGCCAAAAGATCATAGCAGAAATGGAGTTATTTCTGCAGCTGTGTGGCATTGTGTCAGCTTTTTCTGAAGGGTGGAATATGACACAAATGTACACATAAGTTCTGTGTTATACCCTAGTTTGTTTCTTCAAAGAATGAACTAGCTCAGGTATACTATTGAAATTTTGTAAATATTTTTTGTTATTGTGTGAATTTGGTTTTCTGCCCCCCCCCTTTTTTTTTTTTAAATGGGTAAGAGTTGAAGTTAAAAATCTTGAGTGAATGTACATTTCTACACTACTAAAGAAAAGATCTTTTCTACCCCCACTCTCAGCTTTCTTAGTTCCTGTTTGGCTGGGTTCAAGTGGTAGAAGGAGACAGACGGGACCAAATGAGTGTTCACTATGGCCACAATTTGGTTTTTCACTTTTCCTAGGGTGCAGTAGCTAACAGAATACAAAATCTTTATGCCAACACAGAAGTGTACTGTCATTTTTCCATGAGTTATGACAAGGTCAGCATAAGACTCTGGAGCATGGTCATTTCTTGTGGACCTACTAACTCAAGTCAAAATCACCTGACAGTTTGCGCTACCTTGGCAGTGAATTATATCATGTTAGAAAAACTGAGTTGCACTTACTCTAGCAAAGACAACGACACTGTAGAAGCGGGGGGAATGCTCATGAGGACAGGCTCTGAGCACAGCTGGGGCCTAGAAAGTTATTTTTGTGCTTTAGGGGCATCTTGAATGAGCAAGCATTGCTCTATAATAACCTTTCTTGATAGTGGGGAGTTTGCTATTACAAATATCAAAATGTTATATATTTTTGCTCCATAGGTGTTTTATAATATCATGAATTTGAATGGTACTTCTGAGGATACAGCTACATGTATGAAAGTCATTAGTAAAAGTTGTGTAGCTTAAGTTGAATATAGAAGTCTTGGTAAAACGGGAAATTAAGCAGGCACGTCTTCCAGAGTGAATTTAAACAGTTGATCTCATTTGATATGTGCCACTGAGATTATGGAATTGTAATTCAGCATGGAATTATTATTTCGTTACAGTGAGAATGTAGATTTTGATCCTAATAACTTACTGTTTGAGAGCTGTAGCTGGGCATCAGTAAGACTGTATTGATTTACTTTTGTTATTATTAGTGGGCTGAATTTGAAACTTTTTAGTGAGTATTTTGGTGAAATTAGCTTTTGAATTTATATTTTCTCAACTGTAAAAAACAAATTTATATGACTAGTTTGATTCACTTTTAATGTTGTTTAAATCTCCAGTAAGGCATTCTTTCTGTGTAAGTATGTAAGTATTAAAAAAAGAAAATCTTCATATTGGTAAGACAGACCCATGTAGTCTGAAATAAATTTAGCTAAGTGAGATATCATGTAAGAAAGGCCTGGTTTTCCTCACTCCTTTTGGGGAACTTAGGAACTCCTCTAATTAAGGTCTCTAAAAAGAAACAGAAGGATTTGTCTGCCTAATAACATCCTGGATTTATAAGCATTTTTCCAGTGAGACATCCTTGAATCAATATCCATAGTACTTTCGAAATACAGCAACAGTTCTTCCCTCCTGATATAATAATATGGCTTTCTAAAATATGTGGAACTGCACCTCAGATTACTAAAGAAACTCAGTTGTGCAGTTCTTGGGATCAACTGCATTTGTAATACATGCTGAATAGTGATCCAACCATCAAGCTGATATTTGGACTAGCTCCTGGAATACTTTTATCCTTAAAACCTCTTGAACTGATGTTGTTTAGTATTTTTGTGTGTCCAGCCTCTATTATTTTGAGTTGTGTGAAGAGTTCCTTTAAGCAATAGCTCTTGTTTCAGTTTTTATTGTATTGGATTGTACATTATCACCTGCCACACTTTCATGATATAACAAAATTTTATATGGTGCACGTTCATTTCTGTGTCAGGGTATTTTGTATCTAGTTTTCAGGCTTCTGAAAATGAAGAACATTTTTAATTAAAAAAAAATAATGTTTTTAATTTAATGAATGTACATATCTACATTGTGAAATATTTACAACAGAAATAAAACTAGTTTCATTAGAAAACCCTCATTTTAGGTTTCATAACTCAGTTTAAAAATGATGGTCTTCTGAAACTGACTTCTGACCTCCGATTGGAAGCAGACTGGTTCTTGAAACGTTCAATTTTAAAAGATTTTTTTAAGTTTTACATGTGAATTTTAGGGTAATATATTTATTTTGAAGGGTTTTGTTCTAGAAACACAATGAAAACATCTAAATTCATGACACTGAATAAAAGCAAGACACAGAGTTTCCACTAATTCTAAACCTATCTTTCATACAAAATTGCGCTTTCTAATATTTTGCAACCAATCCTACCTGAAGGAGATATTCCAGGACAGAAGTTTCATGATAATTTTGAAAGTCTGTTTTTCATGTTACATGGATAAAACTGGCCAAACTGTAGTATGTCAATCAGTTTAGACTCAAGGGGGCTGCATTTGACATGGTCACTGAATTCTGCTCTGATGTCCCGGCCTGTGGAACGAACCACACTGCAGTATCTGCTACAGGGATATGCCTAAAGCTTGTCTGGTTTACAGAATAACTAGATGAACCCCTTCCATCAGGGTGCAGCAAATGAAGTACCTGATTCCCAATAAATACATGGCTCTTGAAGTGTGTCTACGTGGTATAAATAGATTGCCAAGGTAAATTTTTAGAGAACTGGAGTGAGCGTCTCTATACTACACTGTAACATGCAGTGTCTATGCATTTGCATGATGAATGCTAAGATACTATGACAGTGTAATCCACAGTCTAAGTCTGGGTTGCTTTGGCCATGTCCCTCCATTCCTGCTGTCATCCACAGGGTCCTGCACTCTCTTCTTCATCAGAACTGGCATTCATATCACCAGAGTGGTAAAATAGTAAGGAAAAAAAAAAAATAGGAGCTGACACCTTTAGGGTGATTTTTGGGCAGGATTTTTTTAGACCACTTCAGCTTTCTTATCTGCTCCCTATATCATTGCGTGCCCACCAGTGCCAGTGCAAAGATAGTGGGGCTGCCTGGCTAGGGGCAGCCATGGAAGACGCGGTTTGGGTTTGTTTAGTTTATCGTGGATGAACACCACAACAATACCTCCTAATTCAATAGCATAGGACAACATAGTGCTACAGTAAGCCTCTCACTCCTTCTTTGCAATGTATCTTTTAAAGTCTGTTTCATTGAAACAATTAATAATTTTAGTTGTATTTTTGCCTATGTTTTCAAGTGAAATAACCAGCAGTGAGAAAGTATAGTATGCTGCATGCAGATGATGATATTTTCAGAAATCAGAAATCTATTTTATCTTCAACAATTTTTTTTGAGAGAAACTTGAAATACAGAAAAAATATTTTCATTTTTGCAGAGATTTACTATTTATTTATTTATTTATTTATTTATTTATTTATTTATTTATTAAATAGATCAAATAAGCTGTGTATCAAATTTTTATAGCTTAAATCTGTCTTGGATTTAAAAAGTGAACTTGGAGGTGGCTTGTACATGGCAACATCTTGGAATGTACATATGCTTATAAGCATGTTGTGTGTAAGTTTTCTGTTTACATACATAAGCGTAAAAAAAAATAATTGATTCTGAGAGTTGCATATTATGTCAGAGACTGTTACTCATGTGGGCTGCACCTGAGCCTGCAATAAATGGCTTCAGCCTATTGGTAATATGAGGGAAATAACCTTTTCGATAACATTGTATATAAATGTTCTGTTCCTGCAATAGCAGTTTGTGAAGATGGAAAGCTTTTATGTTACTGAGAGGGGGAAGATAAATTTTCAGATAAACTTAAATCAATTAAGCAAAATCTATAGAACTTAAAACTAGACAATACACTGTAGCTCTCATTAACCTCACGTTTAAGTGCTTCCATCTTTACTGCCTCAGCTATTTGATGAGATGCTTTACTGCCTCTAGTTACTGCATTTGTGTAAACAAGGCTAAGACAACAAACTGCATGTTTTTTAACTTGAATGTTAAAATTATGCAGAAGTTCAATTGCTGCTATGTCATTTCTTCTTTCATTAAAACCAGAAATAACAATTAGTAGAGTATAGGTATGCTATACAGTATTGTCAGCTTAATTGGTGTATAATTTTTCTCCCTGTTTAGGAAATGATGCAACATCAATAGTCAACTGTCTTCACATACTGGGCCAGACCTTGGATGCAAGGTAATACTGAATATATTTTCTAAAGTCCAAAAAAAAATAATTTAAGAAAATAATATGCAGTCAGGTTTGGGCTACATGTGTAATGCTAAAGAATTTCAAAACTCAAGAAATTATAGTGCTGAAAAGAATTCCCATTGCAAAGCAGGTTAATGACTAGTTAATTACTAGTTTGGCAGAACAGTATTTGTAGGTTACACTTTCAACTTCAGTTTGGATTAATGGTGTTCAGGAACCGTTGGCTGTTAGTTCATCTGGTTTAAATCATGTGATTGTTCCCAAACACAATAATGTTAGAAAAATTTTTATTCTTTTTCTTACTCTGTTTAGTAAAAGAAATCAGGAGTTAAATGTACATAGAGTGTGGTAAATCTGTCTCATAGATTGTCTTCACTGCAAAGTTAGTTGAGGTTCTAATTTGAACCAAAAAACCCCTTTACATGTAGTTCAGTGGTACTTTAAAGTAAAATTCACATGTCTGAGCCATTGTGATGTTCATGGTTGAGACAGTCCTGAAATATTGGAGGGTAATGTGTTGCTTTTCAGGAACTATACAGTAAACTATCTGTGCTAACAGCAGACTCTTAGATCTTTGTAGTTTTGAAATAAAGCATGGCACAATAGTTTTATATATATATATATATATATATATATATATATGATATATAACTACTTCCATGGTAATTTAAGGTAACTTTTTTGCTTTGTATTTACTCTCAAAGAATTGACTGGATTACATGCAGATTGCTCTTTTTCTCAGTATCTTTGCAGTGGCATAAATGAACAAATTTTACTTTCAGTTTGCTGTGGGGTAAGTTCATGGTCATGGTCATCACTATGGCTCAGCTGTTGCATAGTAATCCTTTAGGTTACAGTGTCTTCATGTTTGGTGTTTGTTCGGTTTGGGTTATTTTGGTCATAAATTGACCAAATTGCCCATGCTCTATGCAATCACGCAGGTGGAATACAGATATGGGTAGAGGTCACCAATTCAGCTCTTGGTGGAGATGTAAAAAGAGCTCCAGATGGGGATTCATGGAGGTTACATTAAATTTTGAAAATATTACCACTGAAACTGTATATAGTCACTCTGTAAAACAAACAAACCGATTATTCAATTTACAAAACAATTTCACCTGGATTTATTTCCCAAAAGCCTAAATGAATACTTTCCTTAAACAAAGAATCTCTGTAATTGAGCTAGTTAAAACAAATAAGGTAATAATTCTCCTGGGTTACATAATTACAAAGCGGAGTATGGTGTTACAGTTATATATTAATATTTATTTGGTTGGATTGGTTTGTTTTAAACTCATTTGGTTGCTTTTACTCATGCCTTTCTGATGCCCTTATTCTGGAGGCTGAAATATGACTGTCATTGTCAGGAAGACTTTCTGAGTTCTATCTTGAGATAGTTCTTCTCTTCCTAGAGTCATAAATTCCAGACTTACTCATTGGTGGTTTTGTTGTTGTGTTGTTGTGTTTTGTTTTTTTCTTTTCTTTCCTCTGAAGGCAAGTGAATCAATTTACAAAATTAAAAGGACTTCATTTTCTCAATGGGAAACCAGATAAAACATCCTTGCATTCTGCAGGATACCTATGTGCGTGTTTTGTTTTGTTTTATTTTTTTGTGGGTTGTTCGGCTATGAGAAGATTTTACATTATCAAAAGATGAGATTTTTCTTTAGATCTTTGTAATCTATTTCATACACGTCAAGATTAGGATTTTATTCCATACTTGTCTAATAGAATATTGTTCTCATTCTTTTTGCATGTTATATGCAGGACTGTGATGAAAACTGGTTTGGAATCTGTCAAGATGGCATTGAGAGCCTTTTTGGACAATGCTGCTGAGGATCTGGAAAAAACAATGGAAAATCTTAAGCAAGGCCAGTTTACACACAGCAGAAACCAGCCAAAGGGTGTTACACAAATCATTAATTATACCACAGTTGCTCTCCTGCCAGTGTTATCTTCATTATTTGAGCATATTGGACAGCACCAGTTTGGGGAAGATTTGATATGTATGTATTATTTAGAAGTGCCATGCCACTAAAATATCTGTATTGTCATGTAGTAAGCATTACTAGACTTGGTTCTATTGGAGAATCACAAATCTTATGCCATTTTGACAGAATTGTCATAGATGTAATAAAAAATTTGCTGTAATCAACCTTGAACAATCTGCAGGATTTAGTGGACTTTGTGTAAATATTAAAGCAGATATGACTGTGATTAGACAGTCAGAAGGCTTGATTTTGTGGGTAACTTTACCATAGTTACACTGTGACTTTCTCCTTATGTGAAAAGTTACTTTCTGTAAGTTACTTCATCTTTGCTCTAACTATAAATGAGTTTATGCTATGAGAATGATTTTATTCCGTCATACACCGTCATGCACCTTGACTCACTTTCAGTTAGTGGGGAACCTGGGTAGGTGCATCTTAGATCCTAAGGAAAAATGGAAGGAGCTCCTGAAGAATTCAGGCACCAAAGGGAATGTGTATAAGACTCTGTATATCGGATTTCTGTATAGTTTCTGATTATGGCAGATTCAGTGTCCTTTATTATACCAAACTCAGTCTCTGCAAGACAAAATTTTGCAGTCTGCAACACAAAATTATAGTTTTATTTATTTTGGGAACTCTGTAGGAATTCTGCTGTCCAGGGTGCACTGAAGGAAGTGATGCTGCTCTGTGTATCTAACTCAGTTGTAGAAATAACTGAGAGGAGGACCTGGAAGAAAAGAATACCAAAATATATTTTTTCTATTTTTAGAATCTGGAAAAGTATTCTATAAATAGCATTAAGAGGACTCTTTTTGAAAATGTGGAGTTGTATTGATAGTTTTGCATGTAATGAGATATAAACATCCACTTTATAGAAAAAAATTAATGAGAAAAATTCAGGAGAATGTGATAGTATAGAAAATCTGTTACTATGTTTTTGTAATGTGTTTTATACAGTGGTGCCACACTGTAAATCTATATATTACCTAATAACATATGTTCCCTAATAATTTTTTTTTAACTTTCAGTACATTGATTTAGCGTGAAACTTTCTTAAGTGCTACAGAAAAACTAGAGAAGATTCATTGAGTAATTTCTTTATAGCTATTAAATTAATAAATTCTAAGACTATGCAGTTAGGTATTATCCATAAAGACTTGGTATGATATTAATTTCAGAAAGGTAGTGCACTAGTGAAAGGTGTTTACTGTCTTAGCTGGTAACTTGATATTGAAGTTTTGAGTAAAATGGAAGTTTTGAGTAAAAACTGTGGCACTCAGTGGTCAGAAGATGTTTTGTGTTTAGAGACTGATTTCTGTGGATTATGTTTGACAGCTTAATATTATTAATTCAGTTATTGTCAAAAGAAATGTATTTTAATTCTACAGAAATGTATTGCCAAGAAAAATCTCTTTTACCTATCATTTTCTTCTTCTTTTTTTTTAGTGGAAGATGTTCAGGTCTCCTGTTACAGGATATTGGCCAGTTTATATGCTCTGGGAACTAGCAAGAGTATCTATGTAGAGCGGTAAGAAGAAAAAGTGTTCCTCTGTTCTTAATATTCGTGCTCATATTTAGCTTCATGAATATGCAGTCCAGAAATGAATACAGGAAAAGATTATTGTTGGAAAGGTATCTTGAGAGAAAAAAGGTGCTCAGATGTTAAGTGAAATGCAGCTGCATTTATTATAATACACTTAAAATGTTGTATTATATGTTTGTCAAAATATATTTCTTAATTAAAACAAGAATTACAAATAAAATTATCTGACTTTACCATAAATATAACTTGATTTGAGGATCAACTGGGGAACTGTAGAAAGATGTTGTTCAGCTATTTTTGTAATTGTTCCTTATATATTAATTGTGATGTATGTTTCTTATTACCCTAAGCTTAATTTGTCGCTCATACAGCACTACTTCTCTAGCTAAAATACCCAGGGGAATGAGGCCTTATTTTTTTTTTTTTAGCCTTTTTTTTGTGCATCTGTGTATTTGTTATTTGTATTTGTTAACCTCCCTCCTTAATAAGGGATATAAAATTATTTTGGTTTAGTATTTGGCAAATAAATGATGTGGGTTTTGTAGTTAAGATGAAATATATGAGTGTAAGTGATAATTTTGGTGTATGGTTGTCTACAAGCAGTGTCGCAAGTATGTTTTGCTTGTGAAGACGTAATGAAAAGGAAAGAAAAAGAAGGAGCAAACAGGATAAGTAATAATGGGAATGAAGTTAGATTTTACAAAATCAAGTGTAATGTCTTAGATCTAGAAAGAATATAAATTCCTAAAATGAGATAAAATATAGACTGAAGATGTATCTTGATAAATCACAAGATCAGTTTGGAGGCCTTTTTGTTTGTTTGTTTGTTTTTTTTCAATGTGAGCTCGGGGGACCTCCTGGATTTCTGTTATCTGTGTGGCTCAGCTTCAGCAGCTAAGGTTTTCTCACATATCTAAGATCTGTTCTGATAAACTGAATTAGAAATCAGAAAGAATAGTTTTAAATGTCCCCTGAAGGATCCAAATGAAGTGACAGGTGATCACTTCTTCCTAGTGACCAGCTTTTCACAATTTTGGCACACTTAAAAAAATTTGATTATCAAATAGATGTTGAAGAAATTAGAGCCATGTTTTTGCACAAAACTTTCAGAGTTATTGATCAGTAGAAGTGATTTTCCACTCTCTGAATAATTTGACTTTCATGCTAGATCAAGGTCTGATTATTAGTATTTCTCAGAAAAATGAAATTATATCACTCAAATGAATGGTAGTTGTATTTGATTTCTTGGTCTATTCAGTAGCTTTTTCTTAATAGTGGAGATTATAATGTCAGTAAAGCTGAGAGGAAAGTAATAGAATGGAAGACATTATTATGATGACTTTGTGGTGTCTTTCTGCATGTTCTTCATTTATTCTCAGCTAAGTAGGCCACCTTTGACATTTTACATCTTACAATTCATTCATATATTAGCAGAGGGTTGTTGAACTTCAATTTCTATTACCTGTTCTTGTGTTGATAATCCTGATAATGTAGTGGTTTCTCTCTTTGAGATGAGCTCATCTTAGAATAAAAATAAAGCTGGCATGCAAGTATCACAAGGTGTAGTCAGTCATCAAAATTGTGTATGCTTAACGACGTTTGTTAATTCACAGGCAACGATCAGCACTAGGAGAATGCTTGGCCGCTTTCTCAGGTGCCTTTCCTGTGGCTTTTTTGGAAACTCATTTGAACAAACATAATATCTACTCAATTTACAATACCAAGAATGCGAGAGACAGAGCAGGTATTTCCAGAAATTCACAGTTTCACTATAAATGCTGCTTGCCTTAATACGTGCACTTTTGCATACATTTGATAGTACAAGTATTTTCTCGTAGTCTCTTGGTTGTATTTCTTTCCCAGGTTAATGAGCTAAGTCTGGTAAAACCAATTATTTTGTGTTTCTAAAGACACCAATGTTTTCATTTTGAGATACCATTCTCAAAAGACCACTTTTGAATCTATTTATTGAAAGCACATTTTTATTACCTTACATATTAGATATTTGATGATAAAATGATATATTCTAATCAGTAACTTTAATTATTCAGTTTTCATATGCAATGTTGGATCCCTAAGACATACACACTTCAACTGAAGAAAAATAGCTTTTCTTGTATTAAATACATAATATACTCTTAGCAAGTAAATACACTGCAGAGTAGCATGTAAATTGCTTTTTCTTTGTTTGAAACAGAAGACAGCACAGATACAGATACATTCCGGTATCATTATATATGTTTATTTTGTGTATACCATTTTTGTTCCATTCTGAAACTCTCGATATTTCTTATGCTAAAACACAGTAGTTGAATAAGGTGATACACACTACTTGTTCCTCTTGCAAATGGAAGAGAAGTTACAGTAGAACTGGTCGAACTCTGTATATATGCTGAGTGTGAATTATATCACAGATATATATAGATGTCAGTGAATAAGACATCCATTTATAATGGTGTTCCTTTTATAACTTTGCCTTTATTTTGAAAAGAGGGCATATATCAGATTTATTCTTCAAAGACCTGCAGTATCTTCAAAATGTCAACAGCCATACTTACTTACCATATATATTCAAGCTGTTTTAATACATCTAGAAAGACAGTCAGCTGAATTTTAATTGATTTTTAACAGAAATTTCAATTTATTTTCCAAAATTGTGTTAAGCGTTAAGGAGACTCTGTGATGGCTATGTAAAATGTTTTTGGGTCTAAACAGGAGAAGAGAGTGTTTTTGGAAAAAGCCTAGCCTTACTTTATTTTGCTACAAATATTTGGAGTCGCAAATTGCAGGCTAAATTTTCAATATATAGATATCTGTATATCTCATTGTATGTGTCTGTCAGGATGTTAGACATTCAAGAGCTAATAGTTGTGCTTAGAGATATTTATTTGGAGATGAAAGAAATTGCTTCCAATGATAGAGGCAACTGCAGTGCCTTTACAGTGGATGGAAATGATAATACAAATAATTTGAAAAGTAAACATTTACAATCAGAAATTCACCTCCAAATGCCAATTTCTGAGAATTTGCTCTACTCATTATGTCAGACAATATTCTTTTTCCTCTATTAACATTCCAGATCTCATCTGATGTGTTGTGGAGAGATGTTCTGTTGTATCAGTTTGTCTCCTCAACTGCAAAGCTTACGTTGGAAGAAATTCTGAAATCTAAGCTTAATTTTGAATATAGCAAACTACATCTGATGTCTCTGAATTCATTCCATAATAATTGCATTCTTGAAGCTTCCATATAGGAATTATTTTTATTATAGAAAGTTTCATTATTGAACCTTATATATAAAAACAGTTTATTGCTCAATGGTATGAAAGTACCTGGGTTTTATTGTTGTGTTTGTTGTTTTTTTCTTTTCCTTGGATCAGAAAGGCACAAATGTAAATAGAAAATAAAAATTGTACACAATAGCATTTGAATAGTTTTCCCTCTATGACTTAGTTTATTGATTTATTTTTTTTTTTTATATAGTTCTCAATTTGCCTACTACTGTGGAAGAGGTTTGTCCAAATATTCCTTCCTTGGTGAAGCTAATGGAAGAAATTGTGGAACTGGCAGAGTCTGGTATTCGTTACACACAAATGCCACATATCATGGAAGTTATACTGCCTATGCTGTGTAGTTACATGTCACACTGGTGGGAGCACGGGCCAGAAAACAACCCTGACAAGGCTGAAATGTGTTGCACAGCCTTGACATCAGAGCACATGAACACTCTGTTGGGTAATATATTGAAAATCATCTATAACAACCTTGGTATTGATGAAGGAGCCTGGATGAAAAGACTAGCAGGTAAGATTTAAAAATAAACAAATAAGCATGTGTGTGTATCTTCAGAATATATATATATATCTACACACACTCTGAATTACTCTGTAATTACCCTGTTAAAGCTGGATTAGACCAATGGTCGTATTTTTGTTTTTAAAGAATACAGTTCTTGATGAACCACAAATATTAGATGTAAAGAAAGAGCAGTGTAAGCAGTATGTTTTAATCTCTTAATAAGTGATATGAGAAGCATGATAAGCTATTTCTTTTTTTCCCCAGAATATGCACATACACATTTTACAGTATATTGGATCAAAGGAGTAAAGTTATTTAACCCATTTTCATTATATAGCAAGTTTCCATTTTCAGGCATACACAGTTCCTTGCAGTTCTGCATGAGCGCTGGATCCTCAAAATATTGTTTTGAAACTGTATATCTAACATTTCTATTACAGTGAAGTGTGGAAATGCATATTTCATTTTATTAACCCTTATGTAATTGTGAGAACACCTTAAACTATATCTAAAACAGTTTCTTTCTCAATGTTACAACCTGTAAGGCAAAGTCACTTCAGTGCTGTGAATTCAGTTTTTCAGTTAGGCTTTCTTATGACTTTCTAGTCCTTACTGTAGTAGTAATTTCATTCATGATAGCAGTCTGGATTCCTACTCTTTTGAGGGTTAGTAATGTAATGCACTCTAAGGATAAGTGGTAACTGCCTAAAATTCTTTGTAATCTAATGGATATGTTACAAATGGTTTTGTACTAATGGGCCCAGATGAAGTGGTAATTTACATATTCATTTTTATGAGTAGATTTGCAAAAAGCTTGTGCTAACAAGTCTCAAATGGCTTGATGGATGGTTGAATTAGTCTCGTTTCTATCTACACAAAAGCCTTCCAGTGTCCTAATGTGTGTAAGAAATACAGGCGGGCTTATCCAGCAGGTTTGCCAATAACTAGAGTCTGCTTTCCTGTTCTGTTTGCTCACGCGCTAAAGAGCAAGGTTCAAAAGAGGAGCCAGTGGCTGAGAACTTGTGTGTGCTATGTAGCTATCCACCCATATATACCATTAAACAACTTCTGCATTACTCCATAAAATTGGCAAATATTAATATGCTGACAGAATGCTAATAAAGAGACTTTGCAAGATCATAACACTTGAAACCTTAGGCTTTTCTACCCTCATAGTTGCAAAGCTAATGGACTGCGTGAAATCCTGACCACATTTAATTCTTGGCTAACGTTCTGCCGATTTCAATGGGGGCAGGATTTTACTCTGTAACCTACAAATAGGACACAAGAAAGAGGGGCAAGGTAAAAGTTTTTATTTATATTTTGTGGCCAGGTATATACATAATATTCATTGCCTTAAATAGTGTTTTCCCAGCCCATCATAAGCAAAGTGAAGCCACAGCTCTTAAAGACACACTTCCTGCCACTGATGGATAAGCTAAAGAAAAAAGCAGCAGTGGTTGTGTCGGATGAAGAACATCTAAGAGCAGAAGGCAGAGGTGACATGTCGGAGGCTGAACTGCTCATCCTAGATGAGTTCACCACTTTGGCACGGGACCTCTATGCCTTCTACCCTTTGTTGATTAGATTTGTGGACTATAACAGGTATGTGGAGAGGAGTAGGTCAATGAATCTCATAAAATCTTCCTGTTTATTGCTACCGTCTCCTGTCCCTTGCTATGCCTAGCACTGAATTAAAGTAGCTTTTACTCAACCTGCCAATCTCGAAGTTGTTCAAGCTGATACTTTATGACATTTATTATAGAGGAACTGGGATCTTTTTCAGAAGAAAACCTAAAAAGAGGTGCAATCCAAATCTGTTGGATTAGACCTAGGATTAATGTAAAAGGATTTTAAGCATTTTGAAACAAGACATCAAAAAGCCACTGTTACCCAGAAAGGATTAAAAGCATGCATGCTTCGTTCTGTTGGCTTGTATCCTTGTAAAATGTTGAAAACTGATGTCAAAGCATAAAGACAGTGAGGATCATCCGTGTTTCCACCCCTCTACCAAATTTTAGGGCAAAATGGCTGAAAGAGCCCAATCCTGAAGCAGAAGAATTGTTTCGCATGGTGGCCGAGGTCTTCATTTATTGGTCAAAATCTCATGTAAGTAATTAGTGGTAAATACTTGTTTTAGTTAGGATTCTTAGTAGGCACATCAATTATTTAGTGATTATATTTGAAAAAATTTAATGACAGAAGTGAAAATGCAGATGGCATGGTATTAATGACTTTCAGTTTTCTGGCACTTCTGAAATGCCTGAGTAGCTAGAGGAGTTGATGGTGTTTTGTAGCACAGTAACACTGAATGCAGATATTTCTGTCTAAATTTTTTTGCTGTTAGTGTTGTTGTTTTTGGTTTGGGGTTTTTAATGTATATTAAGCTCATTGAGTTCTGTGTCCTTACACTTCCCCCCCCGCCGCCCAGTTCCTTCCCAATTAGTTATTTTCACCCCCAAAGCCTTTTTAGAACCAGGATGTAAGGCTACTAAATTAGTGGTAGTTATCTCATTAAAGTCCATTTTCCTAAATTGTACGGTCTGTCTGCTTGAACCTCTAGGCAAAGTTACAATAAAAATCATGTGGAAAGGTCCTCAACAAAGGTTTCCTGAAGGAAATATGCAACACTTTTTACAGTCACTTAATTAGTTTTGCAGTGTAGGTCGTATATTGTTCAATTATTAAGACTAGATCTGTAGCTGGCTTGAATGAAACAAAGTCAGTTAATGTTCTAAGAGCAAGGAAGTAGCAAAATTAAACTTACAAGTAACTCTCTGAATAATTTTTCTTTTTTTTTTTTTTGCTCAATGGTACTGTTTTGTATTTCATAAATTTTACCAGTTAAGGTTTTCTTCCTAATTCCACTTATACAAAAGCTACTCTTGGTTCTTAAGTCTGATTCCTCTAGTTTATAGACAAGAACCAAGGCATCTGCATTAAGATCTAATTGGGCACCATCACTGTTAGTGCTTAAATGAAAACGAAACATGATTCATGTGCATACTGGAACAAAAAGGAGGAAAAAAAAAAAAAAAAGAAGAGACTAAATACATTCAGACTTTGGATCTCTATATGGAGTGTTGTCTATACTTAATTGCTTTTCTGCCATAACTTCAATTATCTTAAGTTTGGGAAGCAAGGTGCCTTGTTATTTGTGTATTCGTGCTTGAATTTGACTGTAAGATTTTGTATAAACATCACAGTGCACAGAAACTGGTTGCGTAGTAGTTAGATACTGGATCATCAAATTACTTGTGTGTTCCTAAGTTCAGACTTTAAGTAAAAGTTTCTTATGTATCTGAAAATACTGGGCTTTATAATGGGGGGAAAGAAATATATGAATGGATGATTTCTGGTAAACAAAAACTCAGACCGTATTTTTATATTGAATTAGAAGAGGAATGAGATTTTATCATAGCTGTTTCATAGCCAAAGAAACACTCAACCACAACCCCCTGTGCTATGCCATGTAAATCAAAGCTGGAATTCAAGGCCATTGTTGATCATTAATTTTTTCTGTCTTTGTCCTGTGGATTTTATGTATTTCCAGTTAATTTATATTTTTATTTAGGGTTTATTTAGATAGATTTCTCATATACCATAAGTGCTTTTAGCTGAGATCCTTTATATATTTCCAGAATTTCAAAAGGGAAGAGCAGAACTTTGTGGTACAAAATGAAATCAACAACATGTCTTTCCTCATCAGTGACACCAAATCTAAGATGTCCAAGGTAATGTAAAGATTTTTGTATTTTTCTCTTTGCAGAGGGGAAGGAGAAAGGAGGAGTACAGAGAAGCACTGTTATTTTTTTTTTTTAAAATGAAATCTGTTGCAAAAACTGGGTTGAGAATCAAAAGACAATTGTTTGAGAAAAGCAGTGGACTTTCTAGATATTGGTGCAAAATACTGGCAATGATATAATGGTAGTTCCATGAGATAACAATGAAACTGTATTGGTAGTAAGGAAATTGTCAAACCAGAGATAACTACAAAGTTTCTAGTGCAATTCTTTTATTTAATATTGGATTTTTTTTTTTTTTTTCATCTTTGCTTTATGCTGCAGGCAGCAGTTTCTGACCAGGAGAGGAAGAAGATGAAGCGAAAAGGTGACCGGTACTCCATGCAGACCTCTCTCATTGTGGCAGCACTGAAAAGATTACTTCCCATTGGCCTAAATATTTGTGCTCCTGGAGACCAAGAGCTAATTGCACTGGCCAAAAATCGATTCAGCATGGTAGGTGCTCTTTTTGCACTTCTAAAAGGTAAAAATATTTTACTAATGAAATTATTTGAAATTTTCCCCCATGCTTATTCTTACACAAATAATCAATACTAATTCTAGTACATAAAGGCACGAGTGGCTGTGGTATGTAGTAATCTACATATTGTTCTCATTTTCAGGATATAAAACATTTCAGTTTGGACGTAACTATTTTCTAAATGATCAGTTGTATTTTATGAAGCTTGAATTTGGAAATGAAAATGAGAACTGGATGTGTCCTAACTTCTGTGCCCAATATCATAACTATTTCCTTTTGATCACTCTCACATGAAGGCGAGAATTTCTGTAGGGATAAACTATGTTAAAAGTGATTCTTCCAGGAGTAAACTCACAGTGCACTGATGTGATTGTAATTTGGAATATAATCCTTTCTCAAGCTATAGTACTTTATACACCCTGGTGGGCTATATGAGCTTTGGGAACCTGAACTGAATGTTTACAGAGGATAAAAGATCTCCAAAAGAAACAGAAGTAAAATCAGAGAAGGCTGTGTTCTCTGTTACATTGTCAGGATAAGAAAAAAATCTGTGTTCATGATATTGGTTTCATTTGGTCAAACTTTGGTTAAAGTATGTATATATGTATATATATATATATACACACTTGCATTTAACATGATCTTGTGAACAAATACAAATTATGCCATCCAGAACTTGTTTCTGTGAACTTGGATATGACTAACTCTGGCCTGATACAAAAAGATACATTTCCACTGAGTTTTTCCTCAGTCTTCCACATTGTCAGTTGTATTCATCATCTGAACTAAGCCCAAGGTTGACATTTATATGAACAGTATCTTTCCTTAATTACCTTTTATTTCTAATTTATATGATTTGTAATACATTGACAGAAAGATACTGAAGATGAAGTACGAGATATCATCCGCAGTAATCTTCACCTCCAGGGCAAGGTAATCTATATGCAGTTTTTAAACATGATATTTCTTCCTTTGAATTAATTGTTGGTGCCATATAATGACAACCTGCCTTGGTTTGTTAGGATAACTTGTAGTCCATTTTTCTTTTCTGCCAAGTAACTTGTTTACATCAATTGTTAAATACTAGGTTTTTAATGTGTTTATATATGCATTATATACAATAACATGTGACCCTTCCAATCCCTGCCTATGCACACCATTAGTATGAAATTGGAGACGGGTGTAAGGTCTGTCAGTGTCTAAACTCTACCTTCTATCTTTTGGGACAGAATCTGCAAAATACTCAAGGTTACTTTATATCAGTTTGAATTGTAAAGAAAAAGGAAGCTCCCGCTTTGGCATACTCTGTGAAGTGCAAAATCTCAGCTTTGCAGTGTTTTGTTGCTGTTTTTCAGACTAGGGAAAAGAAAATATTTTGGGAAAAGCACAGATTTTTGTTATTAAATTCCAGTTAGTGCCAGATGAATAGCCCTAGAGGAAAAAGTCCTGACTTAGCCTAGTGTAGTTGGACTGTTTTATTAATGCTTCAAATAATGGCAAAGAATCAGCCATAATACAGAAATGTAATTAAATTATATACGTTTCTTCTCGAGAGAAGGAAAATGAAATTGGAACTGTGAATGGTCCTTTATTTAGGATTGTCTTTTAGCTCCTCCCCCTGCCCCAGGTTTTATTCAAGGACAAAACTAACCAGTATTTCCTGTGCTCATGAAATGATAAAAGAGAATAGTTGTTTGTTTGTTTGTTTGTTTGTTTGTTTGTTTGTTTTCCTGAAAGGGTGTTTAAGAATCATCCAGAAGTCAAGATTCTACTACAATTCAGTGCATGGCAGTGATTTTTGTTTTAATTGCTTGGAAATGGGATGGTTCTTCCTGAATAATATCTTAAGATTAATTTTCTCCCGCCTTAGGTTTTCTGTATATTGCTGCAATGTCAAGCAAGATTATGTGGAGGTGGGGGTTTCTGGGAGCTCACGAGAAGATAAATAAGTTTGTGAAGCCAACAATTAGCATTTTTCACAAAATATTACAAATAGAAGTCCAATAGCTGTAAGTTATAGGGATTGCACGTAGACAAATTTACCACTGAAAACAAAAGATTTGGTTAAATCCTGAAAAAAGCTTGAGATACTTATCCTTATATAGCAAATATTACATAATAAGAAGCAGAAGGAATCACACAGGTAAAGTATTAGGAAGAAAACAACGTTTATGAAGGTCTTCATGAACAACAGTACTAAAGCAATGTGCATGTCATGAACATAGAAACCTTTTATATGTTGGGATTTTGTGTGTGAAGTTCAGTAATGTTTTCTCAAAGATAAAGATAGGTATTTCTATTCTGATATTTTCAGTATGTGTATATTGTCGTTTTGTAAGCTACGCAGTTGTAAATCTTGCATGGCAGTTCATGCTGCTTTTTAGCACTTGTCCTCCTGGTTTAAATACTTCAGTTTCTACTTTGTTTCTTTAGGGTTACAATCTGCATACTGCTATTGAGAGATTTGTCTGTTGCTGCTTTGTTGCCTTGGAGTAATGATACTTCTTAAAATCTTCATCTGTGTTTTCTTTTCAGAAACTTCCTTTGATTCAATTAAAAGTTTTCTTTTGTTCAGCAACATATCACCTCCTCTGTTTATAACACATGAGAATAAAAGTACTTTTCAATTTCTTATATTGATGAAATTTCATGGTGCCTTGGATTATTAAGAAGAAAGTAATCTTAGCTAATCCAAAGTACATACTGATGGATTTTCCAGTTATAAACTTTTCAACAGTGACTTTAGATTCTCCTAATTGTAGAATGAATTCTCAGTGGAAGATGACATTCTGGCAGGGAAACACAGAATGTGTAGCTAAGAAAGCAAAACAGTTATTGTAGCTAGCTTTATTTGATAGCTATCTACGTGTTGCTTTACTAGCTTTCAAAAACTCTGGTTTTGACCTGTGTGTGAAAAATAGTCGCTCAACTACAGGCAAAATACACCATTTCCAGGATTTCAAAACTTCGACTTATTATTGTATTTATTATCTTTATTATGATTTGTTATCTATTGCTAAGTAGTTTGTTCTTCTCAGTGGTACGAAGTATCCTTTCATGAATCATTTAGCAGTGACGCATTCTAGAGTTCACATTAAGCCTGAGTGTATAACTTAATTATTTACAAGTATCATGTATAAAGTTAAATTCAGCAGTTATTTACAAAGTACAATATCAATTATTATGTAATTCTCAGATGTCATTAGTATTCAGTCACTATCAAGTACGTGTCAGATAGTGTCAAGCATGATGTTTCTTGTTAAGAAAAATGATGCCATTGTGTTCCATGCGTACACTATCCTATTTTATCTGATTGAGTCAGACATAAAAGGAACGTATGCCAAATGGTCTTATAGATTTAAATCATTAAATCTTAAGAATTAATGTGTAACTTAGTTAAAATGGTGTTTGTGTAAGGTGGTTTTCAAAACAGAGGAAAAATAACACTTCTTGCAAAGGCTGGTTTTCTTCCAGCCACAGCAATATTCTTTCTTCAAATGGTGTTTTCTGTTAACCACTTTTGCTTCTCAGAGACACCACATTCTGTCACTTATGTTGGAGCTAAAATATAATTTAGCTTGATTTCTTTTTGGAAAACTGCACTATTTGAGAATCATCCTTCTGAATATTTAGCTATTAATGTTGTGGCATCTATTTCATGCATTTGTCTACCTTTGTCTTCACCCTGTTTCTGTCTTTCCTTTCCTTGCATGCCTGCATGCTGTCACTCAGTACCGAGCCTTTTATTTCAAGAAATTGATGATGAAACTTGCATTCATTTTGACACGGATGAAGCTCAAGTCACCAAAATCTTCTTCCAGCCATACTAATTCACACCTTGAAATGTCAACTACTCATACCCTTAGAAAACTACCTGTACAAAAAAGCTGTACCTTGATAGAATGTGAGGAGTCCTCAGATCAAAAGACATCTCCATCTGTGATTAAAAAGTCTTTTGTGGCCTGTCCATTCATGATGACCCAGTCAGATGCTCACACAAAGGCTGTGGATGTGACTGTTGTTAAGAAATGGAAAAGCCAAAAAGTGGAAGAAATACCTGTCAATTGTGGCTTTCTAGGTTGTAATAAGCTATTATTGAGTGACTGTGTAAGTTTATAATCATTCCTGGAACTCGAGTAAACTGTGTATCGTAAGATATTTTGTGGAGATGAATTAGCATTGTGGTTTTATCTTAGGCACATATTGAAATCTGGATCCACAAAGGTGTTTTATAAAAGTAAGTGTTGAATTTAAACCCTATTCAAATCTGTAGGGTTTAGGCTCCTAAATGGTTTAGGAATCCAGGCCAGTGTGACATAAAGCTAAATTGCACAATCAGGAATGATCACTGGCCACAACTCTCACTAAAATGGGTTACACATTGCTTTTGTCTGCAGTGTTATTGGCACAAAAAACGGTTGCAAAGTGTGTTGCAGCAGTGTTGGCTAACAGAAACACTAAGGAGACAAAATGAACCACAAAAGAGATTTGTAATGGTAAAACAGAGAATCACAGATCACTGAAATGGAAAATATGAAATGTAAAGAGAAAAATAAGAGAAAACATTTTGCTTCATACAGTTCTCTATAATTTGTAGACTAAATAAGCAAATGCATCTTGAAAATTCTTTTTTCATAAATTAGCTTTTCATGTTTTGGCTAGCAATCAGTAGTTACGATTTTTTAACAATTGAAAAAAAAGAAAAATATTAGACATAAATAAACCTAATATGACTAATTTCTGTGGCTGAAAACTAAGTAATCCCAACTACTAGAGCAACAATTAATTGTCGTTTGGTTTAATAGATGAAAAATCCGTGTATAATGTCTGCCTACCTCATACTCATTACTTTTCCTCAAATAAGATATTCATTTCTGATACTAGTGCTATTTGTTGGCCCATGATCATTTGCTCTTTGTATGATTATTAGACTTCTAGTACTCTGGAAGCTCAGAAGAAACATTGCACAAATCAGTCTTTAGTTTTGTTCTGCCAGTCAGTGTAGTGGGCAATGTATGGGTTAGTGATGTAAAAGTGTGGGCTAGCCATATAAAGTGCTTCTGTTGTCCGTTGAAGTGGTTTCTGTACTAAATAAACTGTTTGTCCCGACATTAGGAACATTTTGCCCTGGTGACATGTGAAATCTTTTTCCTGCAGCTTGAGGATCCAGCCATTAGGTGGCAGATGGCACTTTACAAAGATTTGCCGAACAGGACTGAAGATTCCTCAGATCCCGAGAAGACTGTGGAAAGGGTCCTTGATATAGCTAATGTACTGTTTCACCTGGAACAGGTTAGACACATTTTCCCAGTTCCATTGCTTCTTATTCTAAACAAAAGTATTCAACCTTTCATTTGTACTTTCACCTGCTGTATTTAGTGTTATATTCTTGTTTTCTTTCTTTTGATGACTACTGCTTAACTGTTTTGTAATCCAATATTGTGGTCATATTGACCACAGTGTGTTTGCATCAGCTCCAAAATCCATTTATTTGGAAAAGGACTAAGAAAATGATACCTATGTTTTAGCTTCATTCTGGTGCATTTCAGCTAGCAGGAAGTAATCACTAAATTGTTCATGGAGCACAGAATGTGAGTGAAAAACAATTATTGAAAAAATACCTTTTTTTCAAGGTATTTTTCCTCAGTTGAGATTCTTGAATTATTGAAGTAGCAAGAAATTTACAGCTGCCTGCATACATTTCTGGCTAAAAGCTGCATGTTATAGCTGCATGGAGTAGAATAGTCAGATGATTTGATACACAGCTTCTCTCATGATGACTTCAGGAAGCTATTTACTATGTACCTGTCAAAAAAATTATAAGAAGCATATCCACTTGAAAAAATCTGTATGTAGTTTGTGTGAATGTCGCCAAGAAGATATTCAATGAGAAAATTAAACTGGCATTGAAATTCTAAAAATTCTTGATAATCTGAAAGTTTTAACAAGACTACTCATTTGTGGTCCAGCAAACTGCTTGCATATGTGAACTCAGACTCTGGTGTAACAGTGAATACAAACCAAGGTTAGCCTGGCTAGCTCAAATATTATTTGCTGCATTCAAGAAATAGTAGAAGGAGGTTAGGGGGATGATTGTTTCAGAAAGTGCTGGCAGAATATTTAACTTGTTTCAGAATCTGGCATGAAGCTCTGTTGTTTATCGTGAGCTTCCCATGTGACCTGGGCAACAGTAACTTTAAAACAAATCTGTAATTTATTTAATGTCCTTCTTCCCACCAGCACTGATAGAATTTTGTTTTTTGTCTCTCGGATTAAACTTCTCCCCAGAAATAGGTCAACCAAGAATAAATGTTGGAAGTTAGCTGTCTGTTTTGTTGGTTTTGATTTCATATTTTTGCTCCCTTTGGGACGAGAGTATTATTTCTCTTTAAGTTTTTAATTCTTTAATTTTGAAATAACGAAGTCCGCTATGTCGGTACATTTTACAAGTCAAAGACTATTTGATACATTTAGTTTTCCCATTTTATTTACTGAGTTGTTAGTTATTTTGCACTTTAAGCTTTTGTAGTTTGGAGAAATTGTTCAAGGGAGTGAAACCCAAGGTATGATCCTTGTGTTCTCTATGTTCTGTCACAGGATCAATCTCACAGGGTATAGAATCCAGCAGTAGTACACTGTAATACCAGATGGACATTTCATATCAAACCTTTTGATCAGACTTAAACAATTACTTGTAGTGAAGTAAATGCTTTTATTCTGGGACTTTCCACCTATTTTTTTAGAGATCTGGCCCCACAGTTTTACTTAGCTTCTGTAGACAAGTGCTCAGGTGCTTTTGTTACCGAAATGAGTGTTTCAATGTCTGCAAAAAATAATGAATATGCAAGCACTGGGTCTGTTTTTATGATGGTGTTGAGTAATCCTTTGCTGTCCAAATACAAATACTGTGTTCTCCAAATATACATACTCTGAATACTTTCTTATTCCACTGGCAAAGATCAGTTCATTCTTTGTGTTTTCTTTCTGTGCACAGCTAACGTTTTTGTTTTTATTATTTTCAGAGATCTGCTTGTGTAGGCCGAGGCTATTTCTTTTGGGAAAGTATAGAGAGTTTTATAACTGTTTGTGAAGCTATTACTAATTACCTAACTTCCACATTTTGGTTTGCCTGACTTCTAAATTATTAGTGCTGACTTCGTTTTGTGACTATAAATATGTTTGCAGTGAACTCTTTTCTATTCTTTCTCTTAAATATTTTTGATTTGGGTTTTATCTTTTGGAAAAAATTTGTTTTTGAATGTCACCATTTAATCTTACAAGTGTAATTGTCCATTTCACTGAATGCTTGGCATTATTTTAGTCTGTTTAATTAAATGTTTATTGTTTAACTATGAATAATTTTTTGTATCTTACTAAACCAGAAAAGTCTTCTTGGATAACAGTGTTTGGATTGAATATTGAGTCTACATAAACATCATAATCACAGCATATTTTAAATTAAATGCTTTATTTTATTACAAGGGAGAATCACCAAGTCTTTTGGGGTAGAGATACTGACTTCTGTTGAGTCCTTTGATATTGAGAGACAGAAGAGCTATTATTCCACTAGCACAGTTGTCCATAAAAGAAACAAACAAAACCCCCACAAACCAACAAACAATTCCTCACAAAAGACATGTCCCCCTTAATTCTACAAGAGTTGCCTGGCTTATATCAAATGATATCATCTTTATGGAGCAGTTGTGAAGTGAATTACAACTGTGAATATGCCATGGGAAAGGAGTGATCTATAGCACAGCCTGCAGTCATAGTTACCAGTTATCCAGTCAGGCTATACACTGTTGTGTGTGGTTGCTCTTCTGGACCACTGTAGTCATTTTCTTCTGATGGAAACAAGGATGGAAGGTGGAACAAAAGAAAGAGCAGAAGATGAGGATGGAGAGCACCCAATTTAATCTCATGCTGCTGTAGAGCTAAGATGCAGAAAGAGAATGTATCTGAAGACAGAGATGAAATATTATGAAATGTAGCTGAAGTGTTTTGACATATCTTCTGTTCATTCTAGCTATACAGGTTCATGGAAGGGATTTAGTCCTAAGTCTCTGTGCCTCTCTCTCATTTTTAAAGTTAATTCCTTCCCATTATAGCTGGTCATGGTAAAAACTACAAATAAAAGATTAAAGGAATTGTCTTAAATACAATTAAAAGTATTGTTTGAGGAAGGTGTACAATTTACCTGTACATATGTAAAGAGTTAGATATGAAAGACAGAAAGGGTGAAGATTCCTTGTAGTTAAAGTTAAGGTTTCCTGAGATGGCCTCAGATGATAATATTCTATCTAAAAGATAAAAGAAGTGGATGAAGTAAAAAAGGAGAATATCTATATGATACGAGGAAAGAGAGATTTTTGCTTTTGAGTTTACTTTCTAAATTCTGATTCTGCAATTTGTCTGATCACTTGACTTCTGTCTAGAACACTTTTTCCATCTATTATTCCTCTGCTATCTTTCCACTTGATTTATCTGTTATCTCACCTTTTCATTATTACTACTATGCCAGTAGGCATAGACAGTAAGGACGTTGCCACATTTTTTATTTTTCCATATGTATTTTATGTAACAGGTTGAGCATCCTCAGCGGTCCAAAAAAGCAGTGTGGCATAAGCTGCTATCTAAACAGAGGAAAAGAGCAGTAGTTGCCTGCTTTAGAATGGCACCTTTGTATAATCTGCCAAGGTAAAAGCTATATTTGTTCTATCTTTCACAAATGCATTTATATTCATACAGTGCTATTTGGTGAGAACAAAAGGAAGAAAAACATGTAAACCGGTAGCCAATAAGCTGCATGGTAATGTACTTTGCATATTACTTTATTTTATTAGATCTGATTACTTTCTTATATCTTCCAAAAATAATAACAAAAAGTATAAATTTAAATTTCTGGTTATCTCCTCCTGCTGTTGTTCAACCTGTTCCTTCTGGTATGTTTTCTCTTCTGAAAAGTCAACAGCTTTCATAGGAGATAAATGCAGAAATTGACGTATTTGTGTCACTATAATATAATCTTGGAATATAAATTTCCTCTTAAGCCATGGTATAGTTCCGGAAACATGGAGTTACCTTTACAAGTTAAATGCTCTATAATCAGGAAGTAAACAGATACTATTTATCTGAAAACATGCATATTTATTTTACACTTTTGGGAAGAGCAAGACAAGAAATATATACACATGCTTTAGGCATTTCTGACTTTTTCCAGTGGCTTCTTTTCCTCTTCTTTCTTGTTTGACAGAGAATGGGATCTGTAGTCAGGCAAGTTTCAGAATCCTGAGATTCTGGAAGGAATGAACATTCAGAAAAAGTAGACTTGTGTTCTTTTATGCAATTGCTAAAAATAACGTCCAGAACACTTGTGTCTGATCTTTTCAACTTAATAATGTTCTCAGTTATTCTATTATTACTGTTACCATAGTCAGTAGGATGAATCTTAAAGTATGTCCCAGGAAGCACAAGGGCATGAGAATCATATCAGCCTGAAATGAGGCTGCCATGACAGCTGAAAATAGAACCAAGATATTTCCATCTGCAGCTGTTCTTACTTTAACAAGTAGGTCACCTGTACATAACTAGCATTCCTGTATATTTTAATTTTACTTCTTCCTTTTCAGTAAATGAGACTGATCGTGGTTTAAAAACAGTTAAGATAATTGATAGAATTCTTCATGGAGAATTGGTTGTCACATTTTGCGTTGAATCCTCAAGAAAAAACAAACAAAACAGTAAACATAATCCTTGGTTTACCTTCTTTGCCCTAGCCTCATCATCCCTTTAAATTCATGGAGTTTGGAAAAAGAATGGTTTATTATTTTAGATATACAAGTCTAATCCTGAACATTAAAAAAATGCAATTATTTGAGCACAATCCAAAGTTATCTATTCATACTATCTTAATATTTAAATTAAGATGATACGAAAATATTTCTATTCAAAATAAAACTCGCTAATATGACAGAGTAATTAATTTTACTTATTGGCTGTCCTTATATTTCTTTAAAGTTTTATTTACTATCTGTTCCTAAAATCATTATTATATTTTAAAAATCAGGTTAATGTTAATCGAGTTAATATTTCAAATAGAGCATTTTAATGTAAACACCATTTTTAAAATAGATACTTTCGGCAGATTTTACCATAGAAATTTTGCTTTACTTTTAAATGGCAGTTGTAATGACTGGACAGTTGTCCAAGGTAAATGAAATTCATATTGACCAAATCTTTTCTATGAACATTTACAGCTTTTGTTGTAAATTTCCCTTTTTAGGCACCGAGCTGTCAATCTCTTTCTTCAAGGCTATGATAAATCTTGGATTGAAACAGAAGAACACTATTTTGAAGACAAACTGATAGAAGACTTAGCAGTATGTTTGGGTACAAAGGGTCATGGGAATGTATTATGGATTAACATTCATCTTGTATAATATTAAGTCTATGAGGTACATAAGATATAACCTAAGCTATCTCTCACCAAAGGGGTAGCTATAAACAAGTCACTCTGACAGGTGTTAACAATTGCACATGAAGCAGATTCCAGAATTCCCTCAGGCCATCTGCTTCAGGATTTCAGTAACCTTTTATAAAGCTTTTAAAACTTTGTATAAATTACATGCCAGTTGCTGTCATTGCCCTATTTCTTATTTTCTGCCCTGTGGAGAAGGGGAACGGCCTATTCCCTTCTTTCTTTGCAGTTAACCTTTATGTATTTGAAGCCTTTGTAACTCGTATTAAAGCCATTTAAATCAAAAGGATAGAATATGAACCTAGAGGAATTCTAGCCTTAAATTAATCAGTCCCTCAGAAAGCATGAAGAGGATGTTCATTCTTGTATAGCTGGTCAGAGAGGTGATGATTTTTCCCTTCAGTAAAGTGTTAGAGCCATGTCTTTAGCCCAGTTAGTTCCCAGAGTGATTTTTCAGTAAAGCCTGGTGTTCTCATCCCTTACAATTCTCACACAGAAAGGTAGTTTTTTGAGGATTGTGCAAGAACTTGTACTGGGAAATGTTTCAGTCCCTATGAGGACCAATAGCACACAGTCTGAAATCAGGCTTTTTATTGTGAGGAGAGTTCACTCTGCAGTAGAGGAAGCTAACTGGAAAATTGCTATTAGAAAAAACAAAAGAGAAAAAAAATCAAACAAATGCAAACCACAATAATTTGCTTTTACTGTTTAAAGCTTATGCTTAAAAACTACTCAAGTGGTGAATAATTTTGAAAATAAGGATCAAAATAGTGGAAGGAAGATGAGCGTCAATGAACTCAACCTAAGCAGACCATGGAGGTTGATTTTTTTTGCCTGCACACATTCAGAATTAATTTATTGTGACATTCTTATTGTATAATCAAGTATTGTGAAAAAGCAAGAGACTTCTGCAAATACTTACTTTGCATGCAGCCTCTTAAACTGATATCTTCATGTGTCCTAACACAGTATGAATGTTTTAAATAATGCAGGTTCATTAGCAAAAATAATTATGTTTTTGCAGTTGAGAGCATGTGTGTGTAGATATGGAATGCGGCAGGACATAGCTCTTTATGTGTATGTGTATATGTGTACGCAGGTATGAATGTGTGAAGAAGTAACCCAGCATGGTCGTTTGGTTACACTGTGACATAAAGGGTTGTTTCCTTACCTTCTCTATGAAACAATATCTTTGACAAGATTTTGAACAGGTATCTGCTGGCAGGTAGCTTATGTGAAAATCTGTCTTGGAAAAGACAGAAACAGACTGGACTGACTGCTATATTACCCTTTGGTAAAGGATTACAGGCATTCCCTTGCAATTCTTCAAGCACACAGATACATGTGTCTCCAGCGTTTTCTTAAGGAGATATGTATTGCACCTTTATTCAAAAGAGCAAACAAAATTCTGTCTATTTTTTAAATAAATTTCTATCAGATTTGTGCTGCTTTAGCACACTCCTGTGGAGGGTGAGAATTGGAGGTTCTGCTCTTCAGCTCCCTGGAGCTGACCCAAACTGTTGTGTGGACTTCATGAAAGACGTGGTTGTGATGCTGGTGAAGGTTCTCTGTCCCTCTTAGAGAAATTGTACCCTGATGTGGCAAGGAATTTAAGATTTATTGGACTGTCAAAATGGAATCACTGCCCAGGCTGTGGTGGCAGAACTCATCTGGAAGGAGAAGAAGGAGGAGTCTTGGGTTCTTCAGTGCATGCTTGAAGAACTGTCTGAAGTTTGTGAACTGTTCACACATTAGGTAGAAAACTGGAACAATCCAGGGCCCAGAAACTACAGCCAAGAGTTCCTGTCCTTTAACTCTCTGTAGTCTTTAAACTACAGTGTTATATCCCATGGAAAGTTCTTTCTTAGTACTGACAATCTTGAACTCTTTTCTGCTAAACGAAAAGAATTTAAAGGGAGAAATGCAGTAAAAAATGCCTCCTTTCCTGGCTTTGCCAGATCCAGGCATTTTATAGACCTGTGGTAGGGGCTTTCTCTGAAGTATAGAAGGCATCCTCTAAAGCAAAGGACTGTAAACTTGAAGTTTTGTTCTCTGATTCTTCTGTCCTTATGTCAATTATACAAAAGTAGTACTATTTCTTCTGCCTCTGTATATTAAAAGAAAAAAGTATACGCAAGTGCTCTATCTGAGGAGCTTAGTTCTGCTGATTCTTAATTCTGATTCGACAGATCAAACCTCTAAGAGAACTAGATTTTTAATATTTGATATTAAAAATAATAAAGTAGTCAACACTGTCTTTATTAGTAGTTAAAATGCTTCTGCTTTAAATAACTTATATGAACGCTTAAGCCTATGCAATAAAATTATTGATTAGTTTTGTTGGTAGGCATTACTGGACATAATATTTTATAAGAGCAATATGTTTAATGGATGTTTAATAATCAGATTATATAAAAACTGAATATTTAAATCTGCAACATTTAGAAGTCACAACTAAAACTTATCCAATATATTTGTTTTGTCCTCTTATGTTCAGTTAAAGTTTTTTATTTTACACGTAAATATTTAACTATAGAGCAAATGTGTCAAAGCATTCAAAATTAAGGATTCTTATTTCCCAGAAATGTCAGTAAATCATTTGGTCCTAGTGTTCATGCTGTGCTTTAATAATGAGTTCTACTTAACTCAGTCATTGGTGAATCTGATCCTCCGACTAATTTGAATTAAGTCTATGAAACCTAATAACTTGTATTAAACATTAACACAGTTTCTGCCCTTTTGCTTCATCAGTTTTGATAACATTAGAGAGGTATTCTGGTTGATAACATGACCAAGTATAGAATGCTGCCATTTAATTAAAGAGAAAGGTCAGAATCCTAAATGAGATTAAAATACAGAGCAGGGGAAGACCTCAAAAATGGTGAGATATAACTAGAGATATAATTTGCATTGTTCAGATCTTGTTATTGACACTGAAAATATTGTTACCTATTGCAAAATGTGAAATGAACCTTTTATGGCTGTCTCAGACTAGGATGTGAAGCAATCATTGTGCATAAAAGTTGACTAAAGTGAATTCTCAGCTGCAAACAGTCATTTCTGGTAGAGCTGGTTGGAAAAGGTGGACTTCACAGGCATATATGAAATGTAATACACACAGAGACATATAAGCATTCTCACAGGAATGTATGTGACACTAGCACACACAAGGCAAAAAATGTATTTGTCGTGTGGCCAATATTGGTAACAGATAACATCTGAAATTATAATGATTTCTTACTTGTGCAATATTATCAATGCAGTTGCTTTGTAGAAAAATATGTCTGGATGAAGCAATTTTGTGAATAACTTGATATGCAAAACTTTATTTCTGAAATCTCTTTTGGCAAAAGACAAGAAGTGAGAGGACAGATTTTGTATAGCTTCTTTTCAAAACACTGCTTTGTTGGATCCCATTATAGTATTTAGGACTACATTTTTCATTTAGAGTGAACTAACTAGAGCTATCTAAACATGAAAGCAAAATAACCATATGAAAAAACTATTTATATATAATCGAATTTTATGTCATATTTTTATATATTATTGATTTGTTGTCCTCTAAAATTTTTCATTCTGCCAGCATTACTGGTTTTGGTTGCTATAGCCCCTTCTGTCTAAAACTATTTCCCTCAAAACCTCTCAGAGTTCTTCAGTGAAAATTATACCTGACATAAGACCTGGAACAGAGAATTCTAATTTTTAGCTGATGAACCTTGTAAACATAAAAGAGGAACAGAAAATATAGTAGCAAATATTGGCATCTGGTTACCACTCATTCTGGATACCAGCAGTAAAAGATTGAAGATATTTTCAGAATCAAGGGAAGAAGGTTAATTTTTATGAGGAGAGGAAATCCAAAGCTTTGCAAATGCTATTATCCTTGTAGTCTTCATGTTCATTAACAGTCGGGATTCAGGGTTTTCATACTTTGCTTGGAACTTGTTTCCTTCTGGTTGTCCAAGTCAAAATTACATATGTGAATATTTAATGTTTAATAAATTGTACAGAAGAAAACATTTTTCCATATAGAAAATTGAATATACTTTTAAAATCTTTTTTCCCTAAAGAAACCTGGGGAGGAACCACCGGAAGAAGATGAAAGCCTTAAAAGAGTTGATCCTTTACATCAACTTATTCTACTATTCAGTCGAACAGCCTTAACTGAAAAATGGTAGGGATGGTGTGAGAGACTGCAGAGTGTGTGCAGATTTTCAGATTCCTGTATTTGAAGTTATTCATGTCTCTGTTCAAGTCTGATTGCACAGGCTAGGCCAAAACATGTGATATGTACATATGGTGAGTTTGAGTTAAGACTGAAACCTCTGTAGCCTGAGGTATGTAAATGGATTTTAACATGGCTTATAATGAGATGTAAGGAGTTTTCTGCAGAGAGATAGGTGCCCCTGTACACTTTTTCACAGTTATGGATGCTGTGTTCAGGACTTATTATGCTTGTCCTTCTGTCTGTGTTACCTATTGACAGTTATATTTTGACTGTGAAATATGAGTATGTTTTAGGTATAATGGAAAAAAAACCCAAATGTTTTCTTCATTGGAAGGTGCACACTGTGTTTATATCTGGCTTTACTTTTCAGTTTATATTAGTTAATAAAATACTCACTTTCCAAAAAGACTTTAGTAATTAATTATGAGCATAGAAATGCTTTCAAATATTTTTAAGATGCTTAAAAATATTTTTGAGCTCCAGTTCTACTGTAATGGCTCTAATCTTCCTCATTTTCCCTTCTCTCTATTAACCAGCAAATTAGAAGAAGATTTCCTGTATATGGCTTATGCTGATATTATGGCAAAGGTAACTTTTTTGGCTGTCTTTTGCATATTTTCTGCTTAAATAATATTAATGAAGAAGATCAAGACAAATTATGCGTCAAGCAAACTGAGGGTTAGCTCCCCTGCCACTTACCAGTAAATGTTTTCTTTCTACATGGTATCAGAGCTGCCATGATGAAGAAGATGACGATGGTGAAGAAGAAGTGAAGAGTTTTGAAGTAAGATTATACTTCTGTTTTGTTTTTCCTGTCATATTAGACATTTTTTCATAGCTTCCAACTGACATTTGTGTTTCTTGGTTCATGGCTTACTGCAGCTTATTATGCCAGTGAACTGCATGTCAGAAACTGGATTGGCAGATATGATTCACCAGATTCATAGTAGTAAACCAAAAGCATATGTACTAACACATAATATAAGAGTACATAGAGAATAATTTAACAGATTGTACATGTTTATATGATTGACTAACTTTGCAGTTGTTGAAGAGAAATAGTATGGATAATAAATTATTCCGGAAGTCAATTTGTCTTGTAAAGTATCACATCCCACCTTCAGTTTGAATGGTTAAAATACTGAAATAATACTGCTTTATGCAGTAGTATTTTACATCAAATACCAGTAATTTACACTGTATTTTTACATTCACATATGTGTAAAAGTAAAAGTTGAGCTTTTATTCATCAATATTACCAAGTGTTTTCTTATGTTTAGAATAGGGAATCTGTTTTTATTGTTGTTCAATGTTGAGATTTCAGTTGTCATCACTGTATAAGGAAACACATATGAGTTTATTATAAGAGTAAAAGTTGAGTCCTTGTCATCTGTTTGTCCTGGGATCTGTCTCTCTTCTTCCATTAATGAAATGGAGTTTACAAGAAATGCATCTGTTCTGAGGGGCACTGAGGGAATTAGCTTGTTAATATTTTTCATACTGTAATGTCAGAATTATTACATGCTAAAATAAATTAAAATTTCTTATCTTTCAAATCAATTAATGCTTATATTTAATATATTTACTAAAACACAGAAACATGAAATGCATGGTTGTATTAGTTCTTAAAAGTATTTCTAAATATATTGATTGTTTTGACTTTGAGGAGTGTTTTGGAGCATATTTATTTTTACTCCCATTGTTTTGTGTACATGAGATATTCTGTACGTTTTCTACATGATGCTGCTGCATGAGATAGCACTGAATTATTTAAGTATATATTCCCTATTTGGCTGTATACAGAAATCAGAAAGAATACCAATACCAAATTCTTTTCAGTCACTCAGAAGTTCTAGTCCAGTTGAGTTGCAACTCACATAATATATAAATTTCTGTGTTTTGGTAAATATCTAAGAATGAATCCAAATTTCAGTGTGATGGTGTGTTGTGGGGATTTTTGTTGGTTTGTGGGTTTTTTTGTTTGGTTGGTTTTGGGGTTTTCTGCGGGGTTGGAGGGAGGGTTGGTTGGTTGTTTTTTGTTTGTTTTTTTTTTTTTAGTTAGCCCGTGCATGCTTGTTAACTATCAAAAATCATGTGCTTATAAACGTGAAAATTTATAAATAGTATGTCGTTGAGGTGGATGAACAAATTTATCAGTAAGGGATTTATTGGTGCTCCTTATCTAAATTATAACAAGTTCTTTGTTCAGCATTCAACTTTATCTTTTGAGAGAAGATCCTATTCATTTTTCATGATTATTTTTTGTAGCTATGAAACTTACGTTCAGATGATGTGTTAATCAGTTCAAAAGACAGTTTTGTGTTTGTGTCAGTCACCTGCAGAAAAAAATTTTGGACTTCTTTTTCTTATTGCTATTTCGCTTCTTGTCCTTGCCCTTCCTTAAGGTGACAGGATCACAACGCAGCAAGGTAAAACAAAAAAAATATGTGTGTATTTGTCTGGGTCTGATTCTGTGACTTTTAGGCCCAACATCTTGGATAAGTTCAACTAAAGGGTCTTAAACATTTTTAACATTTCAGTTCCAGCATGACATCTCTACCAAACGCTTCTTGTGCACAAAGTCTTTTAAAATACTCCAGGAATTATTTATAGAAAATATATCATTAAAAGTTGCATTGCCATTTTGGGGAAAACAGAGTGTCATTTGGCTTGTGCATATTGTTTTCCTCTTGCCTTTTGTGCATCAGTTATCTTCTTTCTGGTCATGACTTAATTTGAATAATTAAAATAATTTATTTGTCTCTTAAGGGAAAGCAGTTCGAGTTTTCTTCTTTATCTTAGCAGACATGCATTTCTGATACAGAAGTAGAATGCTTTTTCCAACATTTTTCACAGAGAGCGTCAATTATATAATAGTTTGTCTGTGATTCAGTTCCTTTGGAACAGACTGAGTCCTTAGCCTTCATTGTGATAGTATTTGATAGAAACTCCATAGCTACTCCATACCTGAAGTGATTCCTAGTTGTTCCATGTTTTCTCTGAAAGCATAGAGGCAACAGCTCTGAAATTTCACAGTGTTAATTTTTTTCTTTTTTGACTAAATTTCTTACACAACCTTTTGTGTCTCATCATGAAAGTCTCACCATTTGTTTCTAGAAGGTGACTCATGGCTTAAGCACCAGCCTACTTACCAACTTCATGCAAGTACAAGTCTCAGTTCCCATTGTTGGCTCAAACTGCTTGCTGATAGCCCTGCAATGTTGATGTTCTCAGAGGAGGTATAGTGTGTGGGGTAGTTAATTTTTAGTTCTGAGGTGTTTAAATGTAGTGCTTCGTGCTGTGGCTAATGGCAGCTAGACTAAGTAAAGAAGACTTGCTTGAGACTTGGAATGCACAAATTTAGCTGATGGTCAGACTCCAGTCAGTAGCTGCAAAGTTCCTTGCCTGTGGCAATATAGGAACAACTATAGCATTCTCCATTGAAAAGAGCAAGATGGTTTTGGTGTTTTGTTTGCTAGCTATTCTGTTAACAATCAGTTCACGAAACAAAGAGCTTCCTGTAGAGTTGTGGAAAGAGAAGATGTGTTCCAGGATTAACTTCACTCTTACTCCTTCAAAAGTTGGCACAAATCTGTTTCACCTTCATAACATAAAGGCATTATCCTGGAAGATGGATGCCATCACACAGCCTCCCAAAAAATTGTTTAAAAGGTATTGTAATTGCCAAACTCAGAAATTACATATTACAAAGCCCCAAAGGAAGTATATAAGCAGTCTCATAGTATCATTTCTTCTTTATTCCTTCCATTAATTCAGCTATTCGAATACTACATGTCTATCACTCTGCCTACCTGGTTACCATACACTAAATGCTATATGCTCCATAGAAAATTTTCTGTCTTGCTGATTGAGAAGTTTTATTTTAAAAGAAAAAACAAAACAAAACAACCCCACAAGAATAAATAATCCTTCATTCATGCATGACAGGAAACAGTTGTAAAGATGTGAGACTATATATGCCAGCTGTGTGTGTGCATGTGTGTCTGCATTTGTGTGTTCTTTTCTTTCTGCCAATCTATCTCAGTGTCCAATGTCGAAGGCAATTCTTTTATTCTGTGCTCTGTATGCATGTGACTGATTCAAATTTGTATGACTGACTGTTCAATTTGTATGGGAATAAAACTCTACCGCTCCCCTAGACTTGAAAAATGTGCGATGTTTGAAGTCCCGAATCTTTTCAGTCAGAGCAACAGAGACCTTTGGAAAAGCTTAGAATGTGAGAAAAACAAATGTATTTTATTGGCAATTTTCATAGCCACATCTCATGCAGTGCAGTCTCATTTTTGTACAAATAATCTGTATTGGGATCACTATGTGGCCAGTAGGGAGGTCACAATATAAACCCACAATAAAGTTGTCTGTACATTACTATGAGCCTGACTACACTTGCTTACGATTATTTGCTTTGAATTATTATGACTATCTTTGCTCCTTGCCTTTTGTCTGGTAAATTAGCTTTCTATCATACTGAACAGAATGTTAAACTGACTCCTTGTAGAGTTGGTGTCAGTGTCCCCCTTGATAATATCTGATAGGAGATTCTTTCGCATCAAAGTGTTTCACTAGCTGAATGCAGATTGGTTCCTGCGTTCAACTCTACTGGTTTGCCATATATTGATGTGCTCTAAATACATATAGAATGGGAACTCAGAAAAATGAATCAAAACTTAACTCATCTTTTTAAAATAATTTGGTTTAAATTGGCTGTTCACGGAAAGAAAATGAATGGAGGAGATAGAGCTTCCTATGTCAGTTTTCTTCATCTCTGTTACCGATAGCAACTGGTTGACAGACTTTTGTATTCACTAGATTTTTCTCAAAATTGTACATTGTGCTGTCACTTATCTTACACACCAAAAGACTTGAAAGTTTCAGTACATACAAATAATGCAAGCTCAGAGATGGTCGCTGTTATCTGTCACTGTCACAAAGCCTGCATAAATAGGTTGACCATATACCCTGTATTTTTAAAAAGTACCTATTTCTGTCAAAGAATGATACAAATTAAGATCATACTGCATGATCAATTCATCAGTTCTTAGTAATTAAACATTCCAATTAGTATGCAAAAATGCATTTCTCATTAGTTTTTCCTACCCATAATGGAATGGATGCAACCTAATACGTGGTTTCACTATCCGTAACTACAGGATAAGTCTTTTATACATCTGTTACAAAAACACAGTCCTAAGGTTAAGTAAGATTTGATCTGTTTTCACATGTTGTCATAAGGGTAGTAGAGTTCTCTTGTTCTGTCTTACATACCAATGATGTTGATATTGTGCAATTTGTTGATGCCAGGACCCTGTTTATTTTTCCTCCTTGTGCTCCCACCACCCTATTTCCATCAGTAACTTTTCTGTTGCTGCTGTTGTTGTTGTTTTGTGTTTTATTGTATGCAAAAAAAAAAAAAAAAAAGTCTTTAATCCAGTTAAAAAAATATCAATAACATAAGGACGGTGCCTTCTTTATTATCAGGTCATCTCCTATTTCAGTTTCTTGCCTATTTGGCAAAGCTGCTTTGCGCTATATGAACAATTTCCCTTTGACTATGGAAAATGTGCTGCAAAAGTCCTGTACAGAATCTTTTCTACAAAGTGAATAATAAACCCAGGCTTTTCTTTGGGTTTCAGTTCAAGGGCTTAATTATAAATTATGATCTAAGACTCTTTTTTAAGATCTTTTATTGTGTCCTCTGGCTGCTTCCCATCTTCTGCGTTTATCAGCATTTCTTCCCACTACATTTCTGCTGCTTATACCAGTATTAGTGTGGTACTTCTCAAGAGGACTCCCAGGCATCCATCTGCCCTGGCTTTCAGCTCACACATCAGCTGGCGCGCCACGCGTCACTGCTGTAGCACAACAGAACTGGCTGAGATCTGTGTAAGGCAGGGCCTTTGGCAGTCCTGGGGTGAAGGAGTGATGTACTTTGAAGAACAAATACATTGTAATGATTAAGTTACAATTTGTAGCATCTGGGTTCTTTTTTTATTTTTAATGCAGTAATTAGGTAATAATCTTGTCAAACTTAGCCCTGTACATAAGATTTGCTGCTCTAGCAAATTCCAGTCATAGTAGAATGTTACAAATGATCGATTACCCTTTTTTTTTAATCATTCCTATAGAGAGTTAGACAACTATGTCAGCTATTTCAAATATGTAAATTTGTCACCCAACTTTAAACAAGAAAGGGTGATACAGCTTGAAAGTAATGGGCAATTTTATAGCTATGTAATGTTGGAGAAAAAAATTGTAAAGTCAGAATATGCAGGTTTGAAAGTCATCCAATTTCCTTCTAGAGACTCAAGACTTTGTCAGTCCCTTTCTGCTTAAACAGGAGTGAATATGTTGACTGATCACAGAATAGAAATGGGTATCTTGGGTGACCTCATCAGCATGCCAAGAGTATGGAGGCAGTATGTAGGAAACTAAAGTACCTTTCTTGCCAGGGAGGGAGTTTAACGACTACAGAGAGTTAAAGGACAGGAACTCTTGCCAGGGAGGAGGGTGTAACTGAATAACAGTGCAAACAAGATGACATCAGTAAAGATATCGCTGCAAGCTGAAATTGGGACATTTTAATGAAAACAAAATAAAATGTATAGTGAAGGTTGTCTTTCATGATATCTTTATTCCTGTGAATTTGTACCTCAGATTTATTTTTATTTTAACACAGATCAATATTTTTTTAGTATATTTTTAACTATATATTGTATGTACAAAATATATTTCTAGTATAACATTAAAGTTTTTAATGTATTTTATTCAAATGCTAGCAAATGTGAAATATAATGTTGATAAAACAACCGTTACTTTGTACCCATGCAGATTTTCATGCTGACTATTGATATTGAGTAACATATGTATGGCATAAAATCTGATGCTATGACATGATAAATTTTGTTTCTCCCAGGCATTTTTTACTGGGGAGAGTCAGAAAAACACGAGTACCTATTTCTCTGAATATCAGTTTGAATACAATAAATTTTTGATTAATGATTACTATAATAATTGTGTCTTTTTAGCTATTATATTACAAAACATAGAAGAGCTTTTTGTTATATTATCTGAAATTTATTAAAAAATTGTGTATAAGATGGTATGTTCCTCTTCAATTTCCTTTTTTCCCAGATGCTTTTTAGATCAATGTTGCTTCCTTTCCTCTCACCTCACCGTATTACAAAATACTTAGGCTAATGCCCAAGGAAGCTGAATGTTGTTTACAGCTGATCAAATCAAAAGAGCCCTTTTTGCATACATGTTTTTCCTAGCTATGTTTTATTTTTATTATTTTAATTTTTCTAGCACCAGCAGTCATAAAGGTGAATGCAGGGAATATTTTCAGATTTTATGAAGTCATTAAGAGAGAGTAAATAAAAGCATATGTTTACTTAATAATATTTACTAAATCCTCTACTACAGGAAGTCAGCTGGTGTTCTAAAGTCTTGTAAAGAATTATTACATTCAAAATAAATAGCTGTAGTTTTAAGGAAATTAAAAAATTGCTAACAGACTACCACTGACTGCATGTATCTAAGAATATGGTAGTTAATTTCTGAATCTATTTATCATTTCTAGTGATGATACCTAGACACCACTTTAAAGTATTTTTGGAGTTATTTACTTGTACCATACAAGTAACAGCTGATGATACAAGTCTTAAAAATGCCTGGAACTGAGACAATGTCAGTATTCCTAAACTATAGAAGAGTACATAGAACAAAGAAGCACAACAGGTGGCAGAGAAATGACTTTAGAATGGCTATTCATTAATTATGAGATCCTCTTTTGAGATTAATTGTATTTTAATTGTTTTATGTGCTGGGAGTTTAATAGTCTCTATATTTCTTGTTTACCTTTCTTGTGTTTTGCTGCAAGTACTTTATTTTAAAAATAATTCCTTTCGTTGTATGATAATCTGGGTAATGACAGGTTTTGATATAGAAAGGATACTTCAACTCAATGAGGTATACTAATAATGGATATAATATCAGCTAGTTAAAAATTACTTTTCAACTAGAAATAAAATCTTTTGGGAGTGAAACTTTCAGCAGAAGCAGAAACATAAGTGTGAAATTGCAGGGATTTAAATATTTATTTAGGTAATATGGAAAGTGTATTTGATAAAATAAACTCCTCTAACACTCTTAAAATTCTGCATATTTAATCTTCAGAAATTGTAATGTATTATGTTTACATTTTATGTATACACATTTTAGAGCTGGTGAGTTCCAAAATTAGTGATTTAGGAAAAATTCAACTTTATTTATAGAGCATAAACCAGCAGGTATTGAGCTCAAAGGCTTAATGTATAAAAGATATATATATATATATATATATATATATATATGAATATATAGATAAAGATTCTGCTTCAATACTTGGTGTTTTATTTAAATACATAGCTTGTACTCAAAATTAACAGACATTTTGCCAGTGTAAGACCTGTCTAATTGGATTTTTTTCTGTGGACTAAAGAGGGGTCTTGGAAAATACGAAATATGGAGACAATTCAAAAGAGAAGCATTCATCTTAGAATAGTTGAGTTGAAAGTAATTTCTTCCCTTTACATATTTTTTTTTCTGTTTACTCTTCAAATATTTCATAATTTCACATTAAACCAACAGACAAACAAAAAACAACAAACAGTGCTCTGTAGAAGCTGGATCATAAGCATGTGCTCTGTGGCTGTCAGTTTAGCAGCAAACAAACCTCTCCGTAGGGCTTAGCTCCAAGGGATAGTCCAAGAATCATTCTTTGTATGGATTATGAGAAAATAAACAATTTCAGTGGTGCACTTGTCAGCTAAAGTTCCTATTTAGTTTTTGCAAGTTTGTTGCCTACATATTTGAGCTAAAACTTGTGGTTTCACGCAATGTGTGTTTTTGGCATATGCTTACTTGTAATGATTTAAAAAAAAAACCACCACGAAGTAGAAAATGTTTGAGTCTCTGCTTTCAAAGAGTGTGATGAAAAAGCTGTTTGGCATTGTCTGTTTCTACTCTTCTTCTGTAGTGCTATTGCAAGAAGTGAGTGTACCCATTCTTTGAGTCTGTAGGTTATTAGACTTATAGAAAAATAATTATATAATGACAGTAGTGTAGTGGATGTTAGGCTTGTGAACGAAAGTGAATAATAAACTTTGCAATGGAATATTGTTGGGTCTAAAACTAAAAGCAACTAGAAATAGGAAACAGTTTTTTTTAAGAAGAAACACTAAGCAATTTTCAGTGGCTTCTGAAGCAAATGAAAATATTTTCTTGTAGCTATATTCAACCTGTGATGTCATGATTTTCTGGTGGTTTGTGTGTGTGTTGTGTGTGTGTGTGCGTGTGTGTATGTTTCTGTTTTGTTTTTGTTGAACTCCCAGGAAGAGGTTTAAACATGAAGGCAAAACTTTCAAACCTTAGCATGGCTCAATATGAAGCAAAGCTGCCATATTTTTTTTTCCTTTTTGTGCCTCCATCTAGATCTGTCACATAATTTAAAGAAAAAAGATACAATTTAACCACAGGAGAGCTAATAGTGTGAAAAAAAACACCCTGATGAATTTTGTTTCCGCAGCACGATATTATCAAAGATTTAAGAAACAAATTTGCCAGCCTCGGCGAGAACTCTCTGGTAACAGCATAAATGTCTGTGTTGGTTTGCTTTTGAGTTAAAGGTTTCTTTTTCATTCATTTGAACATATTATCTTTTTTACCTCTTCTTTTTTTAATTTATTATTCATACCCTCTATTTAGCAAGCCTTCATTTTTTAAACCTCTTCCATCTTCCAATGTCTTTTTTCCGTAACTTGGATGGAAAGTTTATGGCAGCAAAGCTGTCATTCTGGCTACTTCTGCTGCAGCTGTTCCTGCTTTTAGGTCATACATGTTTTGGGCGTTGTGGTTCTGGACATGATACTAACTGATTGTGTCATGTTCCTTTTGAGTAAGCTTTTTGCCACGCCATCCGATGGACGCACTGTCATAGGGCTCTATGCAACTTCCATTTTGCAACTTATACTGCTTAGTCATCCTTAATTCTCCAGCAAACTTCAATTAACTTGGTGAAATTTCAAACTCATCTGGAATGAACTGTGCCTTTATGTTTGCTCTTTATGTTCTTCTTTATGTTTTCAGTAGTAGTTTAAATTATAAAGAACAAACTTCACCATTGCTCAAGCAACGCCATGCAGTATCGTTTGTTGCCGCTAGAGAGTGCAAAATATAAAAGCACAGTGTATTCTATCAAATATTCTGTTGGTAGGGTGGGCAATCTATATTGTAATATAATGAGATGCTTTGAAAAAAAATCCGAGATGCTTCTGTTACTCTGGTGTTCAGCAACAACTTGCAACTCAAGAGACGCATACTGAGCAGTATGAAGTTATGGTCACTCTATAGAAGAATATTAAGAGTATGAACTGTTGCACAAAAACACAGCACAAAAGTGCAAGTTTGATAGATGCAGTATATATATTTTGAATATGGGCTTTGAATTAACCTAATGATTTACAATTGAGATAACTCTTTTCAGATTAACTGCTAAAAGCATATTAAAGAAAAATATCAAGGGGAGAATATTGCTTGAACATGTTAAATATTTGTTCAGTAGCATTGTATGTATTAAAATGGTCCATGATGTTGCCATAGAGCCCATATACTAAGAGAAAACCAAAAACCTTTGGCGAACTGATAGTAACTGAAGTCCTCATCTTAAATGACTGGAACTTTTATTCAGGAAAAAGAAATGGAGAAGCAAAAACTTCTGTATCAACAAGCCAGACTGCATGACCGGGGTGCTGCTGAGATGGTTCTGCAGACAATCAGTGCAAGTAAAGGTAATGTTTTGTTGAGTAGATGATGTATTAAACCTTATTTCTAATGATCTTTGGATTTACTGTAATTCTTCTTGGGCAAAGCCTGCAGATGTTTGGCAATAAGGTTTGCTTTCAAAATGCACCCAAAGTTTCAAAAATTATTGACAGCTGATCCAGAAAAGTGTTATGAATAATTCTCATGAAGTTATTATCATAATTATTTTTATTCCTAATGATAGTTGAGAGGAAGTGTTAAAAAAATCATAGATTTAGTAGTACACGAGAGAAAGGCCCCCAAATTCTGGGGTGTGTACAGTTTTGAAGTAGGTGTAGACTTTGGCCCTTTTCTATTTTCCCCTGCCATTCCCCAAATAACTACTTTATTGGTGTACTTTGATAAAACATTTTGGAAGCGTAAGTGATGCATTTGTCCCTTAGACACCATCTTACTCTAAGGTTTGATGGTTTCATTGTCTGTTCTGTGATTTGTTTCTAGAGTAGTGGTGTTTTAAAAGTTGCTGTTTACAAATTTCAGTTGCTGTAACTAAATGCTTTGGATCACTGTCTTTTTCTGAAGAAACAGGAAAAATATTTAGGTTGGCATGCAGAGAAGACATATTGTAAAACTTGAAAGCTAGCTTAAAATTGTGCACCCAGCCTTTAATCAACTGTTGAATGCTCTAGGGCAGGGGTGTCAAACTCTTTTTCATCGGGGGCCACATCAGCCTCTCAGTTGCCTTTGAAGGGCTGAATGTAATTTTAGGACTGTATAAATATAGGAGTAGTTACATGTATACAGTGCTAAACTTACATTCAGCCCTTTGAAGGCAACTGTGAGGCTGATATGGCCCCCGGTGAAAATGAGTTTGACACTCCTGCTCTTGGGAATGAAACATGGCTTATATTCATTAAGTTCAGTTCTTCCTGTCTTATATCTTGCTTGTTTTGTGTGCTATTGCACACTGCACTATGTCTGTAGGCACTCAGGAAGATATTAGGTCGCTCTAGAGATCGTGAAAGCAAAACAGGTCTGTTTTACAAAAGAAACAAAAAGGCCTCTCCTGATAAATTACCAGTTAAGTCATTTTACAGGTAGGTTAATAGAAAATTCTTGGTTTTAAATATAATCTAAAATTATATTTTAAAATAATTTTAAGGTGAGATGGGGCCAATGGTTGCAGCTACCCTAAAGCTAGGGATTGCCATCTTAAATGGAGGAAATTCTACCGTTCAACAGGTAAGGTACTGATTTATTTTCACCCATCCTAGTTAGTATAGATAATTACACAATGGTCGTTATTATTGTAGCGGTACATTATGTAATGTGACTATTTGTCAGATGCGCTTTATCCTGACTCTCATTCCAAGAAGAAAATAGTGTACAAAAGTATCTTGGTTGCTAGATAGGTATTTATTTGTATACATTTAGTTAATCTGCAGAATACAAGGCTAAAAGAAAACTGGTTTGCAATTCAGCTGAAAAGGGGAAATTTTATGTTAAATCATTAACTTCTACAAGAATTCTGTGGGACTGAAGGATTTCTTGGGAGATTGCCATTGTCCTGTACCCAGTAGAGCAAAATTGCTGACCTCAGTCTTCACCAAAAAAATTACAGAATTTCAGAAGTCCTTAGCTTATGGCATGGAGAGTCTTGGTGATAAAAGGAGTGAAGTCAAACTTTATTTATTAATCTATAGTAAGAAAATGTGGTGAGCAGTGGGCAAGTCTGATATGTTTACAGTTTTCTGCACCGTTGAAGAGAAGTACCTGATAGTATATTCAGTGTTCTTTACTAGTTGAAGATTCCAGAGTCCAGAAGGCTTCATACCTGCCATTACTACATCGCTGTAGGACAGTTTGAAGAATACTGACAACTGGGAACAGTTAAGATCCCAAGTTAAGCAACCACTGAAGCAGCTGAGTGCAGCCAAAAATAATGATCTTTTCAGGGGCTACCATTGACCAGAAAGACCACAAATTGTGCAGAAAAGTATTGGCTTGAACCATTACCAGTGATGTCATGATAATAGATTGCTTAGGATTTGTATATTTGCATTTGTATATAATTATGTAATCTAAATTTGTAATCTAATCTACAACCTAATTTTAAAAATTATTTGATAAAGTCTTAACTAATCAGAATGTAGGAAACAGTTATTAGTATGGTTACAATAATACTAATACTACTAGTCACATTACATACTTACAAAAGCATCAGTAATGCAGTTATAATTACTATTTTTTCAGTTGCCTCATTTCTACACATTTTCTCTGGTGTTATGCTTACCTTTCCGATTTTCCTTTAGGTCTTAAGATGAACTCCTCAGTCTTCCTTGTGAAGAATGGTATGGGTGGGGGGAGAGGTACAAAAATGGTTTTGAAAAGTTGTCATCACCTGGAGTTCTTTGCTCTGATTAGTATGGTGGTGTTGATGGGGGTATTCCTTTTCTGTGATCTTGGGTCTACTTGGGGTTATGCTGATACATTTTGTTAATACTTTCTGCTTATGTGATCTTTCATTTCGGAGGTTACCTCATTCACACCATGAATTCTTGTAGCATTCCTACTAAGACTTATCTTTGAGCATTGTGGGTTTTGTTCACAACTGAGATACAGGTATCATCCTATATCTTCACTCAACAACACACTAACTACATTCCAGAATCAGAGTTCACTCCACTGAATAACTTCTTGTTATGGTAATCTATTACCAGATAGGTTTTACATATTACAATAAAGCTAAAACAAATTTTAAAAATATTCACATGACTACTAACATGCTGTTGCAGCTAAAATAATCTAAAAAAATCTGATGTCATGGCAAGCCCAGTCCAGTGCTGAAATGCTATAGTGTCAATACAAATTGGAGGCCTAGTAGTGTCAAAATTGTATTTGTATTAAACAGTAAATTCTGCTGACCTTGCTGACTTTAGTTACTATGTTTTACGAAGGAATATCGAAGTTGGATGACGTTCTTTTCTGTAAAGGACATGAGTATTAAATGTTCTTTTAACTTTCGATAACTGGATTTTTCTCTGCAAGACTTTTATCTAATTTGTAAATAATAGAGATATTTCAAAATACCAGCATCATGAGTAATCTAGAAACTATATAATATTAAGTAAACTAAATTAACACATAGTATAAACATTAATTCTCTGCATAAATAATTTGTGTTTACTGCAGAAAATGCTTGACTACCTCAAGGATAAAAAGGATGTGGGATTCTTTCAAAGCCTTGCTGGTCTTATGCAGTCCTGTAGGTAAGAAAATATCTACTTTAAAAGTTTATTTCATATTTATGTTTTATTCCACAGGATTTATAGTTTTGAAAAGATCCTCTACATACTTTTTGCAAACAGCATGTGGGGACTGTAATGTTCTAGATTTGGGGTAAAGGACAAGGTGGTGCTCATGGTTTGAAAATCTTCATATGATGTGTATCTACTTCAGTAAAAAAGCTCATTTTGCAAGTATTTGTCATTTGTGTCTACTTGAGATATGCTAGAAAAAAAGACCATCGGACTTTGGAGCATTCCTCAGGGGCGATTTCTTAACTCTGGAGGTATCCTGTAATCTGGCAGAGAACATGTTAGTGATCAATGTTAATGAATCATAGAGACTTGGGGAAAACTCAGCTTTGTTAGAAATATTAATAGGACTTAGAAGGGAGAAAAAGGAATGAGATAAACTGCAGTGGTACTGTAACTTTTTTGTCTGTTCATGGTTTTTGACAGTTTATATTGAATTCGTATATACAAATATATATTTAAATATTTTCTATATAATTTCTAAGAATAAACCATATCAATAAATAACATATTAATGAACATAAACCATAGGAAGAAAAGGGGTTTAATGGTTTCCTGGACCAACTGTTTCAATCTTCTGTTATGTCAAGGGTACCATGTTAGGTCATTTTTTCTTAACACTATCTTTGGCCAGGTTTCATTTTGAAATAGTGAAGTTTCTCAACAGCAGAACTCTTGCTGTAGTTTATCTACATTCATCTGACTTCCATAAATACTCTTGCTTATGAAGAAAGGTATCCATGGCTAGAAGACATGCTAAGCAATGAAAGGCAAAACTTTGCAAATGGAAATATGTGAGAATGTATGTTCCTTAAATCTGGTTAATTGAATAAATATCCCCCCTTAGTTTTTTCGAACGTGGTGGGAGAGGAACAGTAAGTGGAAGTAATAATGTCATAATTTTTTATGGACCTTGCTACTTGGGAAACACTGAGCTGTAATATAAAAGTAGTCAACAATATGTCTACATTACAACACCTGAAATGAGTACATATATATAAACACATATGTTCCTTTTCTGTCAGTCATAAAGAGCAAAAGCAGGTTGTGTCTGTAGTGCTAAGTTTCATAATCTTGTAGCAGACAAATATATTAAGCCACTGAAATGTATCTTCTTGGCACTAGTATGATTGTATATTTAAATGAAATCACAAATTCTTCTCTGTTTTTCACAAACTGAAGTATTACGTACATTTAATTAGTTACAGGACAAATGTCATTTTTCTCATTGCAGTGTTCTTGACCTAAATGCATTTGAACGTCAGAACAAGGCAGAAGGCCTTGGCATGGTGACTGAAGAGGGATCAGGTACTATCGATTCAACGAAAATGATCTGTGAAATATTCTCTTTTACTTTTTGCAGAAACAAGCTGAATGTGAAAGAATGCTGTAAATATATATCTAGAGGCTGAAGCTAAGATATTATTCCTAACAGTGGTTTTTATTTAATTTGTCTAAGCCCATGCTTGTCAATAGTGAATCACTAACGTGTTGAGTTTCAGAATGGTTTCAGTGGACTCTTACCCAGAAGTGAAGATGTTACATGTAAAATTGAAAACAGATTCTAGTTACAACCAGCAGTGTTCACATATGTAAAACATTTTAGAATTCTCTAACCACTTTCAGCATTAAATGAAATTAAGAGTTTTCACCTGATTTCCTGTCTTGGCTAGAATGAAAAACAGACAATTTAGTTAAGCAGTTAAACACTAGAGCTTGAGGGGACTGTATCTGTTGTTTGGGAAAGTTTTTTTCTTGGAAATAATTCTGTTTTGTTTGTCTTTGGGGAAATATTACAGAATTTTTGCTTTACTTTTGACTTTGAACCAATTTGGCTTTCTACCCCCTGTGTTGTCAGTTCACTGTCAATTTCTTTCTTCTATCTGACAGTAAATTCTATTACTCCCTTACTGTAATTGTCTGGAAATGTTAGGTTCATTCTTATCTAACTTAATAGAGCTACCAAAGCACATTTTCTCCTCTTCAGTATTTTTTACAGTGCATTTGTATGTTCAAATTCTACAGTCACCTAATCTTTTACCTTGTTTTTATCTTAAAAACAAGGTTAAAAAGCTTGACTGCATAATCATTGTTGCATTTGGCGGTTCACAGTTCATACCTGCAGAACTGCATATTTCATTGGCTCTTGTGCCTGTAGGTCTTTTATGTGGCATATTTCTTGAATATTCAACTGCTTGTCTCAAATCAATTCATGAACTATTAAATATGACTGAATGACTTCAACACTAACCATACATGCTGCTTCTCTGAAAGTTCTCTCACATTTTAAATTGTAGATCAAATGCTGCTAGCCTCATATGAGTAAAGAAAATAAAATCAACCCATGTGGGTAAAATTTGATCACAGGATTGTGGACTGAGCACTGATGCAGCTATCTGGCATACACAATGTTTTGCTCCTTTGGACAACATTTCTACCACTAAAGAATTAAATTTATTATTTATGATGTTGGATTTTAAAATGTATTGTCAAGATAATGGCTCATTTGTCTTTTGACTGCTGCCTCTATTTCTAGAAAGGGCAGATTTTGCATGCAAATATAAACAAATCTTTAAACACTACATAATTGACTCTACCTATGTTAGAGTTTTTTTGTGCTTCCTCATTAGAGGGATTTATTTTATTTTCTGTTTATTTGATCTTTCTCTTTCAGTACAGAACTAATTTTGCAAAACCCAACACTAACAATATTTCATATTTGCTAAAAAAATTCTCAACTTTTTTTTTCTTTTTTCCTGTTTCGTTTTCTTTGAACTAATTGTCCTGTCCTCCCTTCCTCAGTCATCACTCATGAGCGTGGTAATTATCAAAAACAACTGCCTATTTATTTTTCCTGCTGTTAGCTTTGTGTCAGCACTGTACAGCTCCTGAACATAATTAGATTTTTTGTTCCTGTAAGAATGTTAAACTACTGGCTTCTTTTCTTTTATTATTACAATTGTATATTCCAAACTTCTTGGGTTTTGTGTCAACTCTTCCCACTTTGTTCTTCCTCCCTTTCTCAGGATTTGCACAGTAACTGGCACACTAGATGTAAGAGCAGCAAGCTTTTTAAAAATCTTTTTTTTTCTATTCTTTTTTGTTTCTTTTCATTTTAGTGAGCCCATATTTGCAATGGATGAATGTTTAAAACTATTTAAAAAAAAATTATACATACCAAAGCCTTGTGCTGTAGTCCTTCTGTAGTATTCATGTTTTGTATTTAATGTGGCTTTATCGCTGCATTGATTTGTGCAAGCACAGGAAATCAGTGGTGGATCCAGTGAGGATTTGAGGGTGGTTAGTAAGGAGAGGCCATGCCACTGGCTAGGTTTATCTAATGCGCTCAGGAGTTGATACGAGAAAGAGGTGGTGCACTGCTAATTTAGAGGAATGAATAACATGTACGGGTGGTTCTTCCTTACTCTGAAAGCTACTTGGTGTGTTAAAGTTCCTATACCTCAAAGATCAAGTGAAGTGAAAACTCTGTAGGAACAGTTGCCATGAGATGTTCCCATCACCATGATAAATGAGAATTTAAAATACAAAATGTATATAACTTTCAGCAGAAACAATAAGCTCAACCACAGTGGGTGTCTTTTCTTTAGCCAAATGTTGGGGAGGGGGATTATCTGGATTTTTGTTTTCTAAGTAGAGATTTTTTATTTGACAGATTAACCAAATGTTGCACAGAGGATCATGTGTTTTCATTTTCTTTGTTACTGAGCAGCAACAACGTCAAGATAACAGTAATCACACTCTGTCAAAGATTTCTTGGCACAAAGGGATAATGTTTGCTAACAAAACTTTTTATAGGTATTAATAGCCAGCTATCGAAAATTCAAGAAAACAGAACAAAGCAAAGCCAAACCAAAAAAGGCTGTACTTTTTCTTTTCAGAGTTACATTATTATTGATATTATGCTACCTTCAAATAATAATATTTTTTTAGTATTATGAAGCACACCTTTTTCAACTAGTTGAAAAGTAGTTTACATAAGAGCTGTACAGGTACTGGTATTAATACCTGATAGCATTATGAAAGCCCAGCCAGTGTGTCTGTGGGGAAACTCCTGTAGTGAACGGTTTCAAAATATCCTAGATTTTATGGGATACCTGAGATCATATATCTGTTTACAATCCTATAAATAACCATCTGTAAATAGGACAGAGGAAGTACCAAAGATCTGGAAATGTTTTCTCCCATTCCTTTTTTTGAGGGAGATACTCTATGAGTAATAATTACTCCTCAATTAAAGATAATTTTATTGATTCCCAAAGGAGTGATGTGATGTAAAATGTGCACTGTAGTCTGTGTGTCATGTCATCTGAATCTGATGCAGAAGCATATTAATGAGTAATTGTCATTGAGTTTACAACCTATAAACCTGAAACTATTCATACCAAAGTAAAAGAAAAACTGCAGTTGACACTGATAGGAATAGAGTCAGCTTTTCATCCAAGGCAGTGCTATGTAGTTTCCGGTCCCAGGTCAACCTTGGCAATAGGTAGAAAGCCCTGTACTGAGTCAACATGGATGTGAGATTTATTGCTCTATTCCAACTGTTTCTTTGTGCTGTCCGCATCGTAAACTCGTTGTCCTGATATTCCTCTGACTGGTACTACCTTCCCTTTCCAAACCCTGGAACCCTCACTGGTAACAACATTGATGATTCTTTAGCAAATGTGTTTCTTATATGTTTTTGTGATGTCCTCAATGCTTTTTTCTTCTGTACATATTTTGTTTTGATTGTTCTGTTTCCTTCTCAAAAAGAGGGGGGTTCAAATCCAAAGACATGTAGAAATCCATGTTATCTTGCAATGGTTTTGTCATTTTTCATTTAACACTCAGAATCTATGCGATTTCACTGTGAGTCAAAAAATCTTGAAAGTGCAATGTTTTTCTCCTTTGGAGAGACTTGCTTTTCTTATCATATGATATAAAAAAATTTAAGAAGTAAAGTTTACACTTAGATTATTTTACCAATTTTTCTTTTTGTCGGGAAAGTTCGATTTTTATTTTTAATATTTTAATATTGTAGCACGGCATTACTTTGTTTCTCCATAAGTTCTCAGAAGGCTTATTTTAGTAAAGTATAATTTTAGAATGGAAAAAGACCTGATAGTATGTCTTAACAGACTTTCTATTAAACTGACTGAGAGTGGTACACATGCCATTAAATAAGTAATTGTAATGAGGGTACACATCAGGAATAATTTCAGCCATTAATAATGTGAAATCAATAAATATGCTTTTGTCCTTCACTGACGTAGTCACACTTAAAGTAGATGTTTAAATCCTATGTGATGCACTGTAGCCTTCATTGGAGGGGTGTTTTCCACCTTTATATCACTATGTTTGCATCAGTGTTTGCATTTAAAAGGAAAATTTTTGTGCGTCACTTGGTGAGAAAACAAGTGCTTTTCTTATTTACGTCAGATTCTTGAGAAGTCAAAGGCATAGAGCACTCACAAGCCAACCCAGTCTTGCCTGGGTCCTGTGATAAGAATAAATTCACTAGATTTACCATGGGAGGGCTTTACTCGAGTGTAACAGCCACCGAAAAGGAGCTCTGTCCCTTTTTGAAAAAACAGAAAGCATTTTTATATATCTGTAATTTGTAGTGTCAGACAAATGTTTCTGAGTAGTAATAGAAGCTGGATCTTTTCAGTTGAGAATTAAGAAAAAAAAAATAGGGAGTTATTAAATTTGGACACATGCACTTTCAAGGAAAAAACCCCGTGTATTTAATTTTTCATTCAATCTTATTTTCATTTCCTGTACGGTACACCTCTGTTCCTATATATCATAAATACCAGTTTCCAGTTTTGCAAAGACTACAGGCTTAAAGCCTTCATGTGTGTAGCCATATCATTTACATACAGCATGAGCAATGGCAGCATTTTAATATCTAAGCAAATATATTCCAGAATACACATCGTATAAACAGAAATTAAAGAACATGGTTTTGTGACAACCTGTCATACTTTATGCAGTGTGTATGTTTGTAAGTAAATTATCTATAAAAATCTTTGTATGTATTGGCGTGAATTTGTGTGCACAGCAGCAGAGGTTGTTCTCTTAGATTTTCTAGAAAGAAATGGATCTGCAGGTCAGTTCTGTAGGTGCCAGTGAAACACTTGCAGTAAGTAACATCTGAAAATTAAAATTCCTAAAAATACCAACATTATTTTTAGTCAGATATTGATCAGCTGTAGGAATTGGAAACTAGGATTATTTAAAGTCTTAGAGTGGCCAAAGCTGTTGGAAACAGGTTTTTTTGGCTTCATTTTGAAATACGTAAAAATATTTCCAAAAGGAGTGGACCTTTCAATTTATGCGAGATGATGTAGCTAAATACCTTCTGATTTTGCAGAATTTTGCAATAACTAGTATTAATTCTGTGTTTTCTTTATAGTGGAGCTAAATAAAAGACCCTTCTAAACCTTTACAATGTTAAAATTGGAGTCTATTTCATAAAAAGTCCTAAATTCTAGTGGATGTACTAAAAGCCAGAAAATTGCTTCATAAGTTAATCTGTGTAATCACTTTAACTTGAGACTTGTTTTCTTTCTTGTCCTGAAAAATTTTACTTGATAAGAGGGCAAGAAAAATAGAGGTAGAAAAATATTAAACTGTAGTTTATTCTGTAGTCTTATTCATACAAAAGGCTTTGATTCAGTGATGTCTTGATATACAAGAAATACATACTCGGACCCTTTATGGGCTTGATGGGCTTTATGGACTTGATACATTCAGGAATTTTCCTGTCAGTTATTCTTTGAAATCATTGCCATATTAGTAGTAAAGCTACACAGATTCAATGTGTGAATATACCAAATATTTGGCTTTCTGTAAGGCTCATTTGTGCAAAATATAAATATTCATCTAGATCAGCAAAGCATGTGCCTCCAAGTGTAACGTGAAGCATGACAGGAGTTCAGTTAAATTAAAAAAAAAAAAGTAAGTGACTAATCCTGCAGGATAATCTATATCTGGCCTTTGTCCAGCAACATATGAAAGTATTTGCAGGGCTGAACCAGCATATAATATTGAATAACATAATTTTAAGTGCATAGGCACCTCTTGATTTTGCATTCTTGCTTTCTCAGGCATATATTGTATGTATACATTAATCAGCCCTGACAGAGAGAGTCATTTATTTTTCATTGTTTAATTAGCTGAAAAGGTTTTCAGTCTCCTGTGACTGAAAAATTGTATTTCTGATACTTATGTCTGGGATGGAGAAAAATGTCATGGAATGGCATTTATAGTGTTTGGCTCATTATTGTTGAAAAAATTGCATAGTGTTTGCCACTACCATACATACACATCTGGAATTGGAAGAGAATTTTATCTTTCCCTATGTTACAAGAAAATGCGTTTGTGTATAGTTTGGTGATATGTGCTCTTAATACCAAACAGTATGTCTTGATAGCAACAGGAAAGAGTGAAATTCTGTACCTTTGAAATATACATATTAGTTTTCAAAATTATTTTGCTTCCTAATCCTACCATTTTTCTGAAGCTTCTCCCTTGACAATTCACAGGCTGTGAACTGAAAACTCTATTAGTTTGGACTTACAATTGTTCATGAATTTAAGTTAAACTTCTGATCATGTTCATTTTTATACATATTTAAATTTTACTAAATACTGTTTACAATTCAGTTTTAATAATGTGCTTACAATAATTTATGAATGCAGACATTATAATTAGATTTCTCCACTAATATAACAGTATGACAGTAATTGTTAGTGTAATTATTATTTTCTATAACCTTTTTGAAAAAAACTTTTTTTTCTTTTAAATTTTAATTCACTTACTCTTCTGATTTCCTTCTGTTCACCCACTAAAACATTGTCTTTGTAGACATGGGATTTTGAAGTTCAGAGAAAAACCTAAAATATCTCCCCATGAAAAAAAGAAATCTTTCCAAATTCTTTTGCAGTTTGCTTACCTTTTTATCTCCTTTCCTTTTGTTGTCTACAAATAGCACTTGGCCACATATTCAAATGATGTATATTCTTAAAAAGTAGAAGTTTTTATGTCTCCTATTTTTGTTGCTCTACATGTTCCAAATACTTTTCCAAAGTCCTAAATGAGAATTTCCTTGCTTTCAATACGTGGCCTTTATTGTTTTGAACAGCTATGTTGTTGTTCTCCTGTGTTATTTTATTAGCTGCTCTGCATTTCCTCAGTTGTGGTTATTTTCCTGGGTGAATGGTTGTTTCTCCTTTTCAGATGTCAGTGTGCAAAGTTAACTGTATGTATTGATGTAGTTGAAATAATAGTGTGCTAATGGAGAGTTTTTAGTATACTGTTTCCTGTGAAGAATCAAAATAATCTGAAGCTTTATACATTTGGATATTAGTTATTTACCAAAAAAAACCTGAACTGAAGGACCTAATTCAGTAAAGTACATTGGCATTTGTTCTATTGTAAGTTTCTTGATTTATTTTGTCAAGGGAGACAAATACCCAACAACCATTCTGTGTCAACAGCAGACAGGTGCTAAATCCTCAAATATTTCAGCCTAAATGATTCTTGAGAATGTGCACAGCTGTAAATTTCAGGGGTTATTTTAGAGTATTTTACAAACTACTAGGTTTTTTTTTTTTTTTTGAGGAATATCCTTCCTGATTAAGTATCTTTCTGTATTTTTAAGTACCTTGTTCTATGATGAATGGGAACCAAATTAATCCAGTCCTAACCTTTGTGTGTAATGCAGCACTCATGCCCAGCAAAGTCAAAAAAGAAAGTAAATAATGGATTATTTGTAAAATGTTGCCAAGCTCATGCTGCCATATTTATAAATGAAAAGTTAAGTTTCTTTTCTTTTTTCTTTTCTTTTTTTTTTTTTTCTTTTAACCAAATAACTATCTGCCAAGCACAAAACAAATGTGCTTCAGATAGATTGGTGGTTATAAATTCTCTGTCCCCTTCTCTCTTTCTTAAAATGAAATATAGAGATTTTCTTCAGGGGCTGTGGGTTGTTCCTTGGCAGCCTGTGATATTCCTCTTCCATCTGGCCTTTCCACAGGAGAAAAGGTGATGCAGGATGATGAGTTCACCTGTGACCTCTTCCGTTTCCTTCAGTTGCTTTGTGAAGGACATAATTCAGGTTTGTGGGCAGGCTGCCACTCAGCTGAGCCAAGGTGATGGTAACTAAAGATAAAAGCTCTTTGTTGCTGAAGGTTTGGCAACCTTCATGGGATGTTATGAAAGGTGGAGTAGCTATTAGTGTGTACATGAAAGGAGGATGTTTATGTGGAATTAAATTGCCAGGTTCTTTTAATCAGCTTTAACTTTGTAGAAAAGAGAGTGGTTTCCAAAATGGTGAGTTTTGGATCTTGACCTACTAGGAAAGGTAAATTTATATAGGAAATTATACATGGTTTATAACCTCTAGTCAGTGAAGAGTCAGAGTAAAAATATAACAGGAAGGTATATGTATTGTTTTTTGGCATTTGTATGCTTTCTCATATGCACTGTTTGGCGTTAAATGTCAGAATTGTATGTGAAATGACAAGAACATACACTATCTTTCTTGAAGAAGCAGCATCTATTTTAAAAATGCAGAAACAAACTAAACTAATGCATGATATTAAGTGTATTTTTTAGACTTCCCTGTGTTCTTTGTGTCATGATTAGGGAAGAAAATAAGAAAAAAAAAAAATTTGCCATTGGACGTATTTATGGCTTTGTAATCAGAAAGTATACAATTTAATTTTGCTTTTGCTTAACACAATATATACTAGGTGTAATTCCCTTGATGTTGTTGGAGGTCTAGAGATGTAAAATTGGTCATAAATTAGATGAAACTAATGCCAAGTTCTACAAACAAAACATAACCAAGCTTCTGGCCTCAGAAAAAAAAAAAGGCATTCCTTTAAGCTATACTTTCCTAGATCATGTTAAATGAGAACTAATTTGTGGGAGTAGTCTTTAACACTTAAATAATTTTAAATTCAAGTTTTATTTGAATTTTTAGATTTTCAGAATTACCTGAGAACTCAGACTGGTAACAACACAACTGTTAATATTATCATTTCCACTGTGGATTACTTATTAAGAGTTCAGGTAGGTTAACTTATATACTAATTAAGTAGATTAGTATAATGACTTGTATCTGTAAAATGTTTACCTTTTTTTTTTTTCTTTTAATTTTCATTGGTTTTGATCGTAAGGCAGAAGTTCGTATATGGAGACTCCAAATGTCTTAATTGCCCTGGAATTTCCTTCAGCAATACATGGTTTGATTTCCTTCAGCAATACATGGTTCTCTGCAAAATCAAACTTCATCCTTATCACAAAATGCTTAGTTTTATTATCATGACATTTATTCCGGTTACTGTAGCCAATGTTGATAAGAAAGGTTGTGAATCTCTATTGCTTATAGTTCTTTAAGCATTGTAATCTGGTACTGTGAGAGTCAGAGGTGACAAAAATGTGAAAGACTGATGTCAGCCATGGGATGCAGGAATGGGATGGATTCTGTTAACCAAGGAGAGCAGGCAAGAAGGTAGATACATGCAAAGACTTCAGTGAATACCACTAGCCACTTGTTGACTGAGACTACCCTCTGGCTGAAAAGTGTTTTGTATTGTTCAAGTTAAGCTTCAGCCAGCTGCTTTCTCATCCATGTTCTGATTTAGTCTGAACACTGTGCTGCTGTATGGACAGTCATGGGATGGCATGGAGTGTAGTATAAAAGAGCACATCAGTTTCTAAGGAGGAAAAAAAAGGCAAAAAGAAACAACAAAAGCAGAAGGCTAGTTAGTTTAAAACATCTTCAACCCTCTGATTTGAATTATCTCTCTGATCTTTTAATAAATATGAAAACATTACATTGTCACAACCTAGTAGAGTGTAATAAAAAAGTCTAATTTGTTTCCAGATTGGAGGATGTGAGAGACATGAAAACGTATTTTATGACAAATGTTAATCTTTTTTTACCTATTACTCTCATCTTTCTGAAAATCACTGTGCATGATTATATATCTAGTTAAGTTTTTCCTTAGCCATTTATTTATTTGGTCTGAGAATTCCAGACGTTGAAAATTGGTGTGTGTTAAGCTGCTGCTGTTATCAATGTTACTTTTTATCCTTACACGTTCTGTAGAAGTTGTAGGGACAATACAATGATTTTCATTCCATTGCTTACCTTGTTGAAACTTTAATAAGCTTGCCTTTGAGGGAGACAGAAGGAGGAATCGTGTGCACAAAGCAACATTTTGCTTCCAGTATTGACTAAGTGACAAGCACACAGTATAAAGATTGTTTAATAAACAGCATGAGGCATGGTAGTACCACTGAGTACTTGTTTTCAAAATGCAGGCAGTTGTATTTCCAAGAGCAGATACAAACAGATCTTTTTTTTTTTTTAATTTAGTTATTTTGTTTTGAGGTTTACTGTGGGGTTTTCAAATTATCTATTTCAGTTTGTATTCCTACTGATTCCCTTGAGATGAAGCTACAGTTCTTGAAGTAATACTTGAGTTAGGAAGTCATTCAAAATCTTTATAAACTAAATACTTTTCAGAACTAGAATGTGATCTAATGAAGTATCTTGATTAATAACTGTTCAGTTTGATTGCGTAATCTCTTTCTGCTTCTCACAACTGTTTTTTAGGAATCTATTAGTGATTTCTATTGGTATTATTCTGGGAAAGATGTTATTGATGAGCAAGGACAACGAAATTTTTCCAAAGCCATCCAGGTTGCAAAACAAGTTTTCAATACTCTCACAGAGTATATCCAGGTAAATTAGTTTCATTAGATTTTTATGGATTTGAAAGGAAACGAATCATACTTTTGGCATGAAGACGTAATGTAGTTAGAAATAACATAGAAATATAGATGCATTTATGCTTCAACATTATTTTAGTACATTTATTTAAGTAGGAAGTGAAGTTTTTAGCACTTTAGTCAAATTTACAGCTAGTTGTAAATCATCATCATTTGATTGTATGCAAGAGACTACAGGGGGTTTTTTAGTTGTTTTGTGGAGGGGAGTTTTTGTTTGCTTGTTTGTTTTTTAATTTGTCCTAGACTGCAGCAGTGTTAGCCACTTTTAAGACTTCACTATTAATGCATTGAGAAACTAAGGTCAACAGAACATTAGATTACATTTTCTGTCAGGAATAAGCCTGTTTTAAGGCATCAAAGCTGTGTTTGTAATACTGAAGTCACACATTACATTTGAGAATTGTAGAAATGTACTTGAGGTGGACACTGCAATAAATGAAATTTAGATTAATTCCATCAAAACAGCAATAAAGCAGTTCTTCCACAATATGTGTGGAATTCAGTGTGATTTAGTTCTTAATTCCTCTTGTAAATCAGTAAACAGTATTACGGTTTGTTTCTGCATATAATAAACACGTTAGAGAGAATCTCATTCGACTATTAGGTGTCTGTTATATTGCTTTCATTCAGATGAAAATCATTATTACAAAACTAGTATTTCATAGTTCATGACGATGAAATGTGATCGAATAGGATTGAATAAATATGAGTAGAGGCAGCTTATATAGGTGTGTACATATATTTCATACATACATATTTGACAAAACACAAGTGGCACCATTAGCTGGCAAAGATTTTATTTGTTATTCTCTGAAACTTCCAAAGATTTTATATTCCTGCTTCTCAGAAGTTGGAATATTTTGAAGAATATTCTTTAGCACTGTTTCAACAACAGCTAGAATATGCTGAGGGAAAAAAGTCAGGAGTCAGATTCTCTAATCCTTTATGCCAATTTTGCGTTAACGTTCTATAAAGTTATTCCTGATTTACAGAACTATGTAGGGAAGAATCAGCTTAAATATTTGTACGTTTTTAGCATTTGCACTTTAAAGTTGCAGGCAGATATACCTTTTGTGGTTCTGAGTAAGTTAGGACTTGTCTGAAACAGAGGCAGAATGGTTATTAGGAATGGCTATTGCTTACAGGCATTGATATTATTAAATAAATATTTCTACGTATGTTTAATTTTTCCTAGCAGTTTCTAAAGGACAACCTGTGCACTGTATATCTTCCTTTCTGTTTTTGTCTCTGCTTTTTTTTTTTTCCCTGGTACATTAGGGGCCCTGTACTGGGAATCAGCAAAGTCTAGCTCACAGCAGGCTATGGGATGCTGTAGTTGGTTTTCTTCATGTGTTTGCCCACATGCAGATGAAGCTGTCTCAGGTATCTTTTTGTTTTACTTTTTTCTTTTTAAGGTACTAACTTTTTTTAAAAAGTTGAACTTATCAATATATTCGAGTCATTAATAACAACAGTTAACAGGGGAAATGGGAGGGAAAATGAGAGAGGTGATAGAATACAATAGAGTTGAAGGAGTAAATTACAAAGCTTGTAGTGGATGTGAAGAGCAGGCCTGTGATTAGATTACTGGCCACAGGCTAAAACTGATTAGATGGAGCTGCAAATGAAGCATGTCATCAATATTCAGAAAGAACTGACCAACCAGTTCCTGTGTTTCATACCAAAGTTCTGTCACTGTTTTCTGCAATTTTGTGTGAGCCTTTTATTCAAGACCCATCTTTTTTGATGTGTCCTACATTGGCCCTTAGTTCATCGTCATTGAACCCTAGTTCAAAGCACATCTGCATCTAAGCCTTTTCTACTGCTAACAGAAAAAGAGGGTGATTAGACCTTAGAATGGGTGAGATGCTTTTGGATGTGAGTACTCATTTCATAAACTATAGAAATAGTGTAGGGTGCTGGCATAGACATCTCTTTAGAGGTTAGAAGAATGCTATCCTTAAGAAGTGCATTTTTCAATTTCTTACCTTTTAAAAGAATTGTACATCTTAATTGAATGTAGTGATTCTAGATTCGTAATTGGACATACTCCAAGTAAAGTATTCTTTGCATAAATTGATGTAGTCTTGCTCAAATGATTTTCCTCCCTGCCCTTGGGACTTTGTGATTGAAAGTAGGGCAATTGCTTCGATTTGTAGGCATTGTGGTACAAGCATGCATCTTATTCTTTATGGCTAAATAGAGGTCTTCTTCCAACAAATGGCATTACAAATAAACCTGTTTTTCAAGATAAATGCGTTGAATTTCTACTGAAGTGTATTTATAAGTGCTTGTAGATACTGTCCTGGTTTTGAAAAAGTAGCCAGTAGTGGCTATTGTGCTTTCTTCCTGTACCACTAGAGCAACATGAAAAGCAGTATCTAAGTAGTTACTGACAGCGAGTCAAACACACAGTAGCTATATGTTGGTTGGTAGCTTTTCAGATTATATTGAAATACCAGTTTTCGAAGGTGTAGAGTGTGGTTAATTTGATTTATAAGGAGTTGCCATATGGCTTTTATCTGTACAGGTGCCTGCCTGGTTTTTGTTTTAAATTGGGAGTGTCCAGAGCGCTTTTGGAGAATATTTGAAACAAGATTTAAAAATGAACAAAGCTAAACCACTGTTTTGTCTGGGGTTTTTGGTTTGTTTGTTTGTTGGTTTTAGTTTGTTTGTTTGCTTTATTTTTCTTTCTCTAGTCTTGTACTAGGAAGCAACAAGGTAATATTGGTAATACTTTTTAAGAAATATCATATGGTAGAAAATTAAAGTAAAATTTTCAATCTACAGGAACGTCCAGGTGCTAAGCAACTTTTGAAGTCAGAAGATTTATAATGAAAAGTTACAAGACAAATCAATTAGAGACCTTCATTATTTCTAACTTGTGCTGGTTTTGATCCAAGATCTAAATTGCCATAAAGTATCTTGAATTTATTGTACTAATTACTGAAGTCCAGAAATGTTCCATTATACCTCATCAACAGCATGATGCCACAATGTTTCACTGAGGAAGAAATTAAGTAGTTGGATAAATCTATCCAGATAGACTTCAGGTTGAAATCTTTGTCAAGCAAAATAGTAAACTCGATAAGCCGAATGAAATAAAAGATAGCTAAAAGAATTGATATCATGTCTGTTTAAGGATATACTTATAGAACTTTATTAATATATATTTTGAAATTTTATTTCAACTTTTCCTTCTACCCCAAAAAGTTCAGTGACCTATAATGGAATCACTCCCTTTGAATAATTTTACACTTTGAGCTCTATGTGCTGCTGCCATTGTTGTTTTTACAAGTCTTCATAGCTGTAAACTTGATTACACAACCAGCAGCAATATTTTAGCTGACATGAAGCATTAGAGGCATCACCTGCGTGAGCTTGACATACCCAGTTATTGCTTTAAATTTTTTCATCCCCTTCAGGTTTCACATTGTCCCTGTTAAATTACTGTCTTACAAACAGATGATTGTGTAGGCTTGATCCTCTAAATTTACTATAAGGAAATATATTTTCACTATATTACCAGCTCTGACACTACTAACTTCTTAATTAGTAAGCCTTATTTTTATGGGGTGAAATATGCGTGCACATATATAAATGTCAAAGAAGTCAATAGATATCTAATTTTATATGTTGTGTTCATTATTTAGGATTCCAGTCAAATTGAATTACTGAAGGAGTTAATGGATCTTCAGAAGGATATGGTTGTCATGTTGCTGTCTATGCTGGAAGGTAGTCAAAATGTTATTTGAAATCATCTTTCACCATTGTTCTAGCAAGGTTTTTACCTTTGAGATTTTCTTCACGTGAGAAATAATTCTCCCTTTTCCTTCAGGTTTTTGATTTTCATGTCTCAGTTGTGAGGAGAGTTGTTAGGTCTTCAAACGAATGGGAGATTTATATAGTGTAGTTGATATAGTTTCTATTGATTCTGAATGTCAAAATTCTATAAAATCCAGCTCTGGCAGAAGTTTTACTTTGTTTCCGTGAACTTGGCTTCTCTTTTGGCTTAAGTGAAAAGTTTTTTTTACTATTGCAATGGGAATCCATAGTTCTAGGAACTAAACCATTTATTAGTCATTTTATTAACACCTTTGCTACTTTGCATTTATTTTGGGAGCAATCCAAGCCATAAAGATTTGTCTAGTGACTAGGTTCAAGGTCCTTTATAGCTGGTACCTGAAATTATGATTCCCCAGACAATGTGATTGTGTTCAAGAATTACTACTGTTTCTTTAGCTCCTTCATAGCATTGTATTGGTGCTTCCAATAACAGATTAACCAGACATACACACAGATGATCCAAAGACCTGTTTTTCCCTTTTACTTCTTACTGTTGTATGTATTTTCTTGAAAGAACTGGGAGGGCAGTTCATGGGGCATAGTTTGCAGCATAGCATGCATTGCTGCTACTTTGCTCATAGATGGTCACTGAGAAGCCAAGTAAATGCTTAGTAATATAGGCTGTACTTCATGAGTAACCTACTGAGCTACTAATCCTAACTAATGTGACACTAGTTCTATGTTTCACTATAGTAAAATTCATGGTGTGCTGCTTCACATTTAGTACTGTATTAAATGTAACAGATGTATCTCTGCAGGGCTTTTCAGTTCTTCCTTTCTTTAATGGCAGATAATTAGTCACTTGTTTTTTCCAAACCCTAGGAGAGTGTTATTAGTAAAAGATTTGATTTTACAGCTGTTTTTCTCACATATGTTAGCCAATAGTTTATTATTCTTGCCGTTTGATTATTTCAGTAGTCGTTATTATACATTTTTCTTTGCCGAAACATTTGCTACCATCAATATCTCTAACTTCATGTTGTCACATCCAGGTAATGTTGTGAATGGAACTATTGGCAAGCAGATGGTCGATATGCTTGTGGAATCATCCAACAATGTTGAGATGATTCTGAAGTTTTTTGATATGTTCTTGAAGCTGAAGGATTTGACTTCTTCTGATGCATTCAAAGAATATGACCCTGATGGTAAAGGGGTCATTTCAAAGAGGGATTTTCACAAGGCAATGGAAAGCCATAAGCATTACACCCAGTCTGAAACTGAGTTTCTGCTCTCGTGTGCTGAAACAGATGAGAATGAGACTCTGGACTACGAGGAGTTTGTGAAACGATTCCATGAACCTGCCAAAGACATTGGCTTCAATGTCGCTGTTCTCCTGACCAACCTGTCAGAACACATGCCCCATGACAGCCGCTTGCAAACTTTCCTGGAACTATCAGAGAGTGTGCTGAACTACTTTCAGCCTTTCCTTGGACGCATAGAAATCATGGGCAGTGCGAAGCGCATCGAACGAGTTTATTTTGAAATAAGTGAGTCAAGTCGAACTCAGTGGGAGAAACCTCAGGTGAAAGAGTCAAAGAGACAATTTATATTTGATGTTGTAAATGAAGGCGGGGAAAAAGAAAAGATGGAGCTTTTTGTGAATTTCTGTGAGGATACCATCTTTGAAATGCAACTGGCTGCTCAGATCTCTGAGTCAGATCTGAATGAAAGGTCAGCAAATAAAGAGGAGAACGAGAAAGATAAGCCTGAGGAACAGGACCCGAGAATGGGTTTCTTCTCTCTCATGACCATGAAGTCAGCATTAGTAGCTCTCAAGTATAATATAGTGACTCTCATGAAAATGCTCAGCATGAAGAGCCTAAAGAAACAGATGAAAAAAGTGAAGAAAATGACCATGAAGGACATGGTCATGGCTTTGTTTTCTTCCTATTGGAGCGTTTTGATGGGCCTACTACATTTTGCTTATAGTGTTGTTCGGGGCTTCTTTCGCATCATATGCAGTTTGCTGCTTGGAGGAAGCCTAGTAGAAGGAGCAAAGAAAATCAAGGTGGCTGAACTATTAGCTAATATGCCAGATCCCACTCAGGATGAGGTGCGTGGGGAAGGAGAAGAGGGCGAGAGGAAACCAACAGAGGCTGCATTGCCTACAGAAGACTTGACAGATCTGAGAACTTTATCAGATGAGAGTGATCTCCTCTCAGATATATTTGGTTTGGATTTGAAACGAGAAGGTGGACAGTATAAATTGATCCCTCATAATCCAAATGCTGGTTTGAGTGATTTACTGAGCACTCCCTCCATAGCTCCAATGCCTGAGGTGCAGGAAAAAGTCCAGGTAATGGTATATTTTATTTCTGCTGTGTGTTTCTCTTTCATATGTTAATTATAGTTTTGAAATAAAATGTGCATTTATTTTTTTGGGGGGCTTGTGATGTGTTTTTAAGGAATCACTGGTGTTTGGCCTCTTTGACATCATAAACTTGAATTCTCTAAGTGCCTGAATTCGCTTTTTATTAATCTTAAAATATCTCTTCACTAATGTAAATTTAAGGATCATCTTATTTTGGGGTCTCAATTGTTTAAAAAGTAGTCTAACATTCTGCATTCTGTGTATTCTTTTAAGTGACTCTGTGTGATATAATAGTGTTTAGATGCATTTTTATATCTGGCTTTTTGTAGGAGCAGGTGAAAGAAGATGAAAAGGAAGAGAAGGAGGAAACAAAATCTGAACCTGAAAAGGCAGAGTATGTATTACTTCAACCTGTGATCCTACAAAATGTGGTCTATTTCACTGAAAAAAAACAATTCAATTAGTACTTATTTCTTTATCTTTAATTTGATGTCCATTCACGTTCCAGAGTTAGGATAGTTTTTAACGATCCTCCGTGTCCATGCAGGTTTCCAAGGAAATGCCATGTAAATAACTTCACTTTTAATTATTTTTTTTTAAATTTCCCTCTTCCAGCAGCATCCTTTTAAATGTTGATTTAGTTTCTTGTAATGTGTTTAAGTTTTTCTTGGCAAGTCTTAAAGCTAGAAGAAAATCTGCTGGAAAAACTGTAAGAGGACTTGGGTTCCAGAGACTCGTTACCCGTCAGTAGTACAGACTGAATCTATTTTGCCCCTCCTATTTGCTAGGACCTATTTTGAGTTATTTGGACTGTGCAAAAACCTTAATATTCCAATATAATTTAATGAATTACTGAATACTCTTATGTCTTTATAAATAACAAGTGTTAGCATTTGATAAATGATCATTTCAGACTTTTTAGGATACATTAAATATAATGTTAATGAGGTTAGCTCAGAATAAAAATAGTGGAAAACAAAACATGGTGAAAGGTATGACACTCTATCCCTGTATTTTGTGGTTACTGATATATGCACAGTTCTGATATATATAGGGTTCCTGTAGCTGATACGTCACTGTCAGAATTCTAAGTGGAATCCTTAAGTCTCAAGCTCTATCCTTATTTCTCTCCTGGGATGACAAACACTTGCCAGTTACAAAAACTCTTCTTCCTAATCAGTACAGCAAATTTCCAACTCAGCTAGTAAAACTTTGTGAAGGAGAGTCTTCCTGACTTTAGAAGGTCACTTGACTGTTGATTGCTCCACTTGATGTGAGTTGCAGAGCTACCTGTGTTCTCTGAGAACAGTGCAGTGCCTGGTGCTGTAAGCTGCTCTAAAGCCACTCGTAACATAAGACAAACTTTCAAGTGAACTTTCAGATGAAAGTTTGTTGAGTATATTCTAGTATGAGAAGTAGCTTAGGACATCAGTTATTCTCTTTGTAGATGGGTACAGAGGAATTAATAATATAAGTTATAAGTTGCCTCTTACTCTGGTTTGGCTTCAAATGGACAACTGTCATCCTTTCATCTATCATGCTGTCAGATCAAATTAACTGCCAAGATAATTCACTGTTCCTTATATCATGTGTTTGGAGAGGGCAGCCCACTAACTGACTTTCTGTAATTGGGTAGCATCGTGATAATATAATTACACATTGAATGCTGTCAAGCTTTCTTATTCCTGTCTCCTCCTGGAGAGGATACTTATGAATTTCTCAGGTGGACAGAAATGCAGAATTTAAAACTTGAGGTTTGACTTGCAAATGCAAGAACCAGCAAAATTATCAGCAACTTGTGTGGGAACCAGTGAGTTCAAGTGCATGAGGTTGGAGGGGAGCGCTTAGACATGTAGGCACTCATATGGACATACAGCTGTCAGCTTACAGACATTTGTCAGCACATGTATTGGCTGCACAATTATGGAACAGGTAACAAGGTTGGCAGGCTCTTGAGCACTTGCCTCTGTTAGTTAGCATCCTCACCTCAAGGTGACAAACCTGTAGGTTTAGTTATCTGTAGACTTAACCAGACTGTAAACTGAAAAGGGTGAAGAAAGATATGTCTCCCTGTTATTCATGTGTGTGAGCTGTATGAGTCATGGCTACTTGAGCCTCATGAGAAGTGCAATAGGCTCTTTCAGGATGTATGTTTAATTTTTGTTAGCGATTTTATTAACTTGACATATTGTTTTGGCTTCATTGGTGTTCTAAGAGGAGAAGATGGAGAAAAAGAAGAGAAAGCCAAGGAAGACAAAGGGAAGCAGAAATTAAGACAACTTCATACTCACAGATATGGAGAACCAGAAGTTCAAGAATCAGCTTTCTGGAAGAAAATCATTGCATACCAACAGAAGCTTCTTGTAAGCTGTTCTCTAGACTACGTGTTTAGCTGTTGGCAGGGATGTGTACCACAACGCTTTTCTATCAGTGTAAAGATGAATTTTGCATCTTATAAAACTCATTTTCTATCCACCATCATCCATAAAAAGGACATAAAGGCAAAGATTTAATTAGAATGTTAGAGAAAAGGAACACACAAATAATTTAGTAGACAAGATATTAACTCTTAGAAGACAAACCTTTTCATGTGAATAGATGTCCCAAATTTTCACAGCAGCTCATGAGCCTGTGGGATTTCTCTTTCCCTGAGAGACAACTTTGGAAAATTACAAGCATTCCTATAAAAAGAATTTAAGATAAAATGCATATCTGAAAACTCTTAAGAAAAGTTGCTATTTATTGTTTGTGAAACAGCAAGTTAATATTTGAGAAACTTCTCAAAACTCTTGGAAATTTAAAATTATTAAAATAGTATATCTGAGAGTGTCTCAGTAAAATATGGTATCCTTGAGTTCGCCATAGAACTAATTAAAATACATACTTTTATTACCTAGGGGTTTCAACATATGTTCTGTGAGACTAGCGTGAAATCCAAAGCAAAACGAAATACAATTTTGCAAAACTACAAAACTGCAGTCATAATCTTAATAAGGAATTAGGTGTTTAAGTTTTGCTTTTGAACTCAGATTCATTTTTAGACTAATCATGTAGCAGTCATGTGACTATCATTTGATTTTTCTTCTAATGGTCTTATTTAATAGTTTTCTATGGTTTGGCCTGAAAAATGGAGTAATTCCCATGAGAGAGTTAAAGTGTGCAAAGTGTGTGCTGCAAAGTTTTATGAATTGTCAAGAACGGAAAACGTGCATTTCTACCATCCTTTGGGTAGCATCATAGTGTGAGAGAAGCTTTCTACTCATGGTACTTAGGTCACAGATGAACTTTTCACTGATCTGGTAAAAATGCAATTGATTTTGGAAGAGAAAAGGATTTAAAATAAACTTATATGCAGATATTTTTGGTTTTTGGTAAAAGTAACAATTTGCCAGGTTGTAAAATGCACATGCATTAGTATTAAGGCACAGGGAAGATGGAGATTTCTGTCTTATTGTTTGCATTATTATTACAATGTGATGTCTCTGTGTTGCCTGTAAGTGTATTGAGAAGATAATGGAGAATATTTGAGGCAATTAGAAGTCCTTAATCCCTTTTTGCATGGAGAGAAACAGAAGGTCCTTTATCAATTATTGCATATATGGAGTAGGAGAGAATTTGTACATCACTCAAAATGTTTGTTTTTTTCTTTTTTCTATTTATAATGCTATTAAAAAGCTCTATAGGGAAAACAAAAACAAATAAAAAAAAAACCACCATGCAACAACCTAATATTGATTACGGTATCATTACTAGGCAAAGTGTATTTATACTCTCTTTCTATTTACAGAACTATTTTGCGCGAAACTTTTATAACATGAGGATGTTGGCATTGTTTGTTGCTTTTGCCATCAACTTCATCCTGCTTTTCTATAAGGTAAACTTGTCAAGAGATTACTTTTCAAGTTGTATGCTGAAAAACATTCAGGTTTTGTAGATAGTCTGCTACAGTAAAACTGCCTAGCCTTACAGATTAAATTCCTGCTTCATACTGCCATTTCAGAGATGTAACACCATGAGAGCTAAAGCATTTGTGTGAAGTTATAATAGACTTTCAGCACACAAATAGCTATTTATAAAGTTCTGTGCTGCAGCAGAAGCAGCAGACTATAAGGTGTACCCATGCCTCTGATGCTCCATTCCACAATACAGCCTCTCAGCCAAACCCAACCTCCTCTGGCAACTTAAACTAAGAGATGCCAGCTGAGATGTTTTCTTGTGCCATCATGCTCCCCTGAGACGGTGTGTACAGCAGGAAGAAGTCACATCAACTTATCATACCTAGGGCATCCCTGATCTTCCTTGTCAAGACTTTTAGTATCATTAATACAACTCAAGTCTTCAGGCTCAAAGTAGTTTCTGGCAGAGCACTGCTGCTGAAGGCTACATGGGAATGTCAGGAGTTGACTGGGTTTCTTCCGAAAGAGCTATGCCCTTTCTTGAATTTGAGATGATAAATTCAGCATGGCCCGATTTTGTTATCATGGACAAAATGTGGAAAAAAAAAAAAAAAAAAAGAAAACGCACACTGTAACAGATTGGAGTAACAAGATGGAAGGGTCTCTGTGAGGTATTCTCTGTGAACGTTTTAATACAAAAAATTATTTCCTTGCAATTATATTGTCCTGGGTATGATTCTTTTCAGTTATACCGCTAGCTTGTAGCAGTGTTAAAACTCCTGTCAAAGAATACAGCTCCAATATTAAGATTAAGTGATTTAAACAGGTCTCCACCTCTGCGGTAACAGAAGAAAAGGACATTCCTGTGGTATCTGCTGATGAAAGTACCACGTTGGACAGCCTGGAAAGCGACAACCAGAGGGTCATTGCGGTGCATTATGTCCTAGAAGAAAGCAGTGGCTACATGGAGCCCACACTGCGGATTCTGGCCATCCTACACACAGTCATCTCATTCTTCTGCATCATAGGGTATTACTGTTTGAAAGTAAGAGAAACTGAACAGTGTTTTTTTTTCTTCTACCTCCCAACTTCTTTATCTATCGAGTGGTGTAAATTGCAACACAGTTATAACAACTTTGCTGAAGCAGGTTAAGAGTCTATGTAAAGAAACACTTCTGTTAGTGCAACCTATACAGAAATTGTGTGTTAGGTGATCTGTCAATTCATGAAATTACAGGCTAGAGCCCAATTTGCTCAGCTGACACTGGGTCACAGGATCAGCATTCACACCCTTGCCACATCAGACAGACAATTACAGCAGTAGCCAGTGTCAGAAGCTGCTTGGGACTGTCAAAGATAAGCTGTGAACACACTTGGCCAGGGAAAGCTAGATTAAAGAGTCTGCATCACCAATCTGTTTGCTGGGTCATTTGGAAAGCATGCAGCACTTTAGGCTACCACTACTACGTGTTGTGGCTATAGACAATCCCTGCCTCTCATATATACTCTGCTGGGTCTGTTTTGGCAGAAACTTAAGCTTTTAAAGGAATTTCTTGCAGAAGATTTCTGTTAGGAATGTAAGAAATAAAGATGCCACCTTTATTGGCAAAATGCTTATTTGGTTTAGGAAGACCAAATGCCATAAATCTCTGGAGCTGGGAGGAGTATACCTGGGATATACTTTTCCTGTTTTTGCACTCTTCCCATGCAAAAACTATAGGCCAAAGTGCAAGGTAGTGAAGGTCCATTTAATTTAGTACTACGACCCAGTGTGGCTGCTTATTTGTCCTTAGAATTATAATGTCTTTATTAAGCTTTTATGTGGTTCTTGATACCTTACTTTTCCTCTTTTAATGGACAATACTCTTTCCATGCCCAAAAGACCAAATCTGCATTTGTAGTTAAGGCAAATGTTCACCATACTACTGTATTAAGTGATTGATTTTCATCTCTCTCTTAAGTGTCTCTGCAGGTCAATAAACACTAAACCACGTTTTCCTGTTTCACTGGTTAGCACACAGCATGAAAGCTTACAATTCTGGCTTCTGAGGTCTCCTCTTCTCCCACCTCAGCTTTTTTCACACTGTGACTTTTCATGCTATTTTCCCACATCATTTTTTCAAATGGCATTAATTCTCTGACTAAAAGGGAAAGACATTATTATCATCATTTGCCATAATGAATTGCCTTCTTTCCCATTCTGAAACCCTGAAGAAAAGATGAAATATGGTTTCTGTCTCTGCTTTTGGAGATATACTGCTTTCACATTAAAAATCTTGATAACTGCAGGTCTGTTTGTAATATGCTTGCTTCCGGAGATTGGTCCACATGAAATCCACTAAATTTTTTCTCACTTAACTGTCTGGAAATAAGATTAGAACTAATTGCTATTGTATCTAATACAATCACCATGTTGCTTGAGTAGTCTAATTTTTGTTATTTTTATTTCAGTATACTTATGTCTAGTCTTGACCAGTAGTAACACAGTAAGCCTTGCAGGTTGAGTGAATTTTGGAGACCTGTGAAATAATTCCAAAGAAAAATCTACTGTGCTGGGACCACTAGTTACATCTGCCTTCTCAGAATGTAGTTTTCATTGCCATCCAGAAAATGAGAATGAGTTGTAGGAAAAGCCTGATCCTTCTCAGGTGTCCAGGCTGGCAGAGATGAACAGAGCACAAATCAAGTATACTGAATGTGAATGTGGGTTAAGGAATTTTCCTCCAACTGCTCCCAGTCTGTCTTTGCCCTCTGCTGTGAAACCTCAAGGTTTCTTTAACAAATGCAAGGCAACTTCTAACACCTCTGGGTATCAAAATGCAATCCAGAAGTGTGATGCCAAATCAATATTTTTGAACTGGAATTTCTAAAGATTTAAAAAATATTTTTATTTTAACTCTCACTTGACTAGCTCTGATGGTTCCCTAGCACTGAAGAACTAGTTGTTTTTAAATAATTCCTAATATTCTTTTCAACTGCAGGTTCCACTGGTTATTTTTAAGAGAGAAAAGGAAGTGGCAAGGAAATTGGAATTTGATGGGCTGTATATAACTGAACAGCCATCAGAAGATGATATTAAAGGACAGTGGGATAGACTTGTAATCAACACACAGTGAGTTTTTACCTACTCTGTCTCTTTATAGCTTTGCAAAGAATTCTTCTTCAGTTTCCACAAGCTTGTCTGAAATAAACAATTGTGCGGGATATATTTCTAACAAGCATATACATAACATTTCAGGCAACTGTTTACTCTTACTTTTAATCCTCATTGCTAGGTTTTTACTTTACAACTAATTCTGTTTCATAGAATAAATGAAATAATGTGAATTTCTTTTGGCAAACAAAGTGATGACTGCATATTGCTTTCAGTTCAAGTGAACTGTGGTTTGAACCTTTTAGTGTCTCCTTTGGGAACACGTGTAAAGTCCTGAGTCTCTGCCTGGTGGGACTGTGTGATCCCACTGGTTTAGAACCCTGTCTGCAGGCTCTGCTGCTCTTTTTCAGCCATGTTAACATGGTAGGGGTTGAACACTATTTGGCAATTTTCATTCCAGTGACTTCACAAATGACTAGCTGGTGATAGCAACAACAAAGAGCCTCTTAGAAACAAAATCAGTATGTAATTTTAATGATGTCTTAGTGACTACTGCATCTCCTCATGACTGTCTAAAATGCAATCTTGTTTATCTGTGTTTTTCAGGTCTTTTCCAAACAACTATTGGGACAAATTTGTGAAAAGAAAGGTAAGTTTTATTTTTAAAAATATATATGAAGTTAAAGTTTTAATACATTTTTTTTGTCATATTGGAAGAAATGCAAACTACACATCTTTATAACTTTGATTTGGTGTAGGTTTCCTTATTTACCATTTAAAATACACAATCCCTTACTCTTCTCATGCTTATGACTACTTTTTTGTGGTTTGAATAATTATTCTTTCAAACTGATTCTATGTACAGCTGGTATGAAATAGGAATTAAAATACATTCATGAAGTTTTGTGAACAATTTCTGTGTACGCTTGTATGTGTATCTCAACATGGGTAAATTGTTTTGTCTGTGTGTATCTATATATTCACATACAAGCACACAGAATAAATTTCCTCACCCACAAGAAGGTTAGAAAGGAATTTAATAATAAAATGGAACAGATTGAAATGTTTAGGTACAGGGCATAGTCTGTACTGACCAGCAAACTATATGTAATCTATCTGGCCCTTTTTGTCCCTTCCCACTGTGTTTCCCCCAACTTGTTCCTCCCCAAATCACCTAAATCACCTTTTCCCACCTTTTCTTCTTCCTGATAACATCCAGTAGTAGGTTCTGTGCAATTCCCAGATGCTTTTCCTTTGCCATCCTGTAATGTATCCCACATACTTTGGCAGTAACTCTCATAGTCTGAAGCATGATCTAGAGACTTACTCCCAGTGACTTATCTTGATGGGTTTCACATCTGGACACTGGGGCTGAGGCTCTCCTGGGATAACCCTGGGAGGGACCAGGCAGGGTGTCCATTCCTTGGGAGTCTGTAATTTTGGTTCCTGCCTGCCATTGTGTTCCTGTGCTTCTCTGGGGTTGAGAAGGTGGGTCTTTAATGGGTTGGTGGCTCCTGTGACCCATCTGGAGGTAGCTGGGCAGGTTGTTCTTTGAACTCTCTCCCAGATGTTGTATCTCTGTGCTGCTTTGTGAGTGTGCAGATGAGCTTTTATCACATAACCTAAAAATCTCTCTCTCTCAAAATCAGCCCCCCATAAGCAGAAACTGTTGAAATTCATTTCTTAGGGACGTATGTTAAATGTTTTCTCAGCTTGCTCTTAGAAAGTGTTATGTATGTGCCATAGCATACAACAAGAATAATCTTCCTAATGCGTTTGGTCACAATTGAAAAAGAGGGTGTTTATGTTATTGGGTCAGATTTACTCCTCCTTCATACCATTTAATACCAGTTGTGAATCACACTTTTGGAAACATCTTTTAAAATACTAGCAGCTCTTTTGCTTCATAACAGTTTTATGTCAACCTGTCTAAAGAATACTTTGACTGATATGATAGACAGATGGAAACAAACAGATAAAAAAGATCATGGACATTATACCTCTTGCCCTCAGAAATCAGGCTAAAAACCAGCTGGTCTACTGTGGGAAACTGCAGCGGGCTTGTGGAATCCTTGACAGAAAATATGGGAGTAGAGATCAGCCTTGAGATATTAAGATTTACCCTTGAGAAGAATGGGAGTAAAGGAGTATCCGGAGAGAGGAGAGATGTACCCGTGAGAGAGAAGGGGATAGAAGAATAACATGGATGATAGCAAAATTAACCAATGAGATGTTAGTGCTGTAACTTGTAACCAATAGTGAAAAGACACATGTACTGGTAGAACTGTATAAAAATGCACTTGTAGCAATAAATGGCACCTATTACTTTCATCTTGAAAGAATTTGGTCCATGTCGTTTGTCCGTCTCAACCACGACAGTCTACCCAACTGATTCTCTTGAATATTCCTCCTTACTTTAGGTCATGGATAAATATGGTGAGTTCTATGGCCGTGACAGGATCAGTGAGTTACTAGGAATGGACAAAGCTGCTCTTGATTTTAGTGATGCTCGAGAAAAGAAGAAACCAAAGAAGGATAGCTCCTTATCTGCTGTGTAAGCATTTGCTTCTGGTTTGTTTGTGGCTTCTTTGGGGATATTTTGTAAGTTAAAATCAAGCTTTCCCAGTTTGTCATTCAGCTTAGAATTTTTTTGTAACTCTTATGTATAGCTATATAGATAAACTGATTCTTAAATAGAATTATATAGTGAATTTGTTTTATTATAGCCAACATATATGCAAGACTCCATTGTTTCTTATGTATGAATATTTTGTGCACAGCTGCTAGTGCAGTGTTTTGATAGTGTCATGATAACTGGGCTGGAAATCCCTTTTCTTATTTCTCTCAGTTCAGCTCAGCTGGAAGGCATGAGTAAAACTGGTACTATGTATTCTGATTATACAGAGATTATGGAATAAGTGTAACTGACAGTTACCAGCAATATCTAGGAAGTTGGATGATTGGTTTTCACATATTTTTATAATTTGTTTTCCCTAAACTGTATTTGCCTATCATCTGAGAGACAGACCTGAAGAAAAGCCCCAAGACATTCAGAGTAATTACATTAATTTCCCTTCTTAGGCATAGGACATCCTCAGATTTTGTGAAGCACTGCAAAAATGTTTTTTAGAGTTGTATGTTGTAAAAAAATATATCCAAATAGTTAGACCATATTTTATCAGATGGACTTTTAATGCTACAGAGATTCTAATGTAAGTGTTTATTGATCACTTCTTTAAAAATAACATTTTATCAATGAGTTTGCAAGGTTTATATTCATATGAGGTGGACAGTGGGACTGCTAGTAGATGAGAATTGCATTGAGGCAAGGGATGATTTTGTAAAGATAGATCTTAGTATCCATCTTTTATAAAGGTCTTCCATGTGTAAATTTGAGAGTAAGGGTCAAATCTTTCATAAATCAACAAAATTCTACTACATTTCTTCTGCTTTTCCCTTTTTGTTCAAGTAGACTGATACACTTCAGAAGGAAAAGTGAGGTTGTAATTATAATGGGCTGTGACTATTTGGAGTAGAGGTCTTGATCTAAATTTGATTTAATGCATTTTTTTCAATTATGGTAGGTCCACTTATATACATATAGTGTTTATGCTATCATACAGGAGGCTCAATTTGAGTATTTTGCGCTTTTGTTTTATGTGTAAAAATGGTAGGTTTTGGTTATATTAAAGAGTAAATACTGTTGTATATAATACAAGTAGGAATTTGGTATTTTGACGGTAAAATATTCCTCGGGAGTTTTATATTCAAATAGAACTATTACTTTTATATGGTTAGTGGCCCTGGCTATACAAGTGAGAATTTTGGAAATCAGAACTTGATAGACCAGGGTATGCCATATGAGGCCTCAGGTAATTCTGTATGAACATTTGGCAGAAAATTACTACCTGCTTTCGTATATGTTAGGTATATGACATCTGTCAGCATTATTTCTACTCGCTTAGTCATTTTCAGCAGCTTTTCTCTTTCAGGAATACTGAATTCACTCATATGCTAAGGATGAAAGTAGGACAGATGACATTTTTCGTGCTTTTATTTATATTTGTTCCTGAATTGGTATCCAAGTTTAGAATTTTGTGTGTCTGTGTAATACAGATGATCCATACCTTTCCAAAAAGAAAAAGTAGAAAAATAGAGAGGACGATTACAGTTACAAATAAAGATGGTATACATCTTGTTTGCTAAGTTAGTTGTATCACCTCTCTGTAGAGAGAAAAAAAAAAATCCTTCAAGCAAATTAATGGGTTTTATTCTAGTGCAAAAAATGTAGCCTGGAGCTGAGATATTTATTTGTGTTGATAGAGTAAGAGGAGAATTAATACCTAAAGTTATTAATTAAAGAAATATAGGGGAAAAATTTGGAGACAATAGTTAACAACAGTAGCCTCTACAACATAAAAGTTTGTGAAGTGAGAAGCAGAAGCAGCTGACTAGTATAACAAAGCAATAAAAACTTTGGAAGAAACTGGGAACCCAGACGTGGAGCCAGTATTTCAGGTGTGGCCTTACCAGGGTTGAGTTACAAGGAAAGAGTCACCACCCTCTGTCTGCTGGCAACTCTCCTTCTTGTGCAGCCCAGGGTACCCCTGGCCTTCTTTGCAGAGAGGGTGCACTGCTGGGTTATGCTCAACTTGCAGTCCACCAAGAGCCCCAGGTTCTTTTCTGCAAAAGCTTTTAGTATACATTTCTCTTCCATTCACATTTATTCCTGATGTCAGTGGGAGAAGCAAAGAACACAAGCTCTGAGATTTATTTCACCTCACTTTGTCTTTAATGTCCTCCAATTGTATCACCGAAGGTATGCTGTCACAACTGATGGTAAAGAATTGGCATTTTGATGTGCAAGTTCTCTGACCTTTTTTGACACCTACATTAGGCTTAGATGGGTTGCATTTATAAAAAAAAAAAAAAAAAAATCTCTTTTTCTCGGTGGATTATAAAGACAGTTCATTTCACTTGTATATGATTACATTGTAGAAAACAATCAGCATTAGGTCTGATTAATCCAAACCAGTATTTATTAATTTTTTTTTCTGTTTTTTTTTGGACAGGTCCTTTTCAGAGTAAAAGTGTGAACTTAAACAAGGTTCTGATGTATTTCAGCTTTTACAGAAATAGATGAGCTGTTTCCTTCCATGTTTATGTAACAATACACTTCCTACAGATTGTGTTGTATATTTTCCTGTTGTGTTTTGATATAAAATTCAATTTATTTGTTTATTTTTACAGGCTAAATTCCATTGATGTTAAGTATCAGATGTGGAAATTAGGAGTTGTTTTTACTGATAACGTAAGTTTATCAATGTATGTATATATGTGTGTGTGTATATATTCACTTTCTAAAAAGCAAAATACATTTGTTAACTCAAAGTGCTTCAAAGGAAGGTATGAAAAATTTTGGATTATATTTAAATTACTACATAGATGAAGAAAATCTTGGAAGCTGAAAATGGCATTTTCAGAATCTTTTCCCAGTTACATAGGTATTAGTCTACAGAACTTCCGTCAATTCCTGCCCCCCTTCTGATATTTCTGAATTAGAAAACTGACTATAGAAATTCTAATTGTCATTTCTCATATTATTCATAAACTTTACGAACACTTGAATCTTGCTGGAGCACAGTCATCTTGGTATAGTTAATGTATGTGGCATTGCTAAAATTTTGTATCACGGAAACTGATAATAGGATGTGACACAGAATAAGGCTGATGATTTTAATAATTTGAAAAAATGAGTCTTTAAAAACAAAATTTAAAGAAGGATTGATAAGCAAGAGTGACTGTTAAAATACCTTGCAGTTTAAGAAGTAAGTCATCATATGATTATTAAGAGTCTTATGATTATTGCTTGCCTAATCAGCTTATTTTACAAGTGGAAAACGTGGTTGGGAAACAAACAGTTTTGGAACTAAAACTACCGGAGAATGAAAGTGTAATCTGACTGTAGTCAGGAAGAGTGGAACAGTAAATCTTCAGGTCCACAGACAACGTGATCTGTAGAGTTAGCTTTTGTTCAGGATTACGTTATTCCTAAGGGAGGGACTGTAATTTCTTTTATTACAATGTATTTGTTTTAAGTCCAATGAAAATCAAATGATAGAGGAAAAGATGAAATTAACATTTGTAGTATCAGTCAGTAAACTACCTAAATAATACTTATATGTTTAAGTAGTAGATTTAGTAGTTTGAATTAATTATAAAATTCCTTTTGTTGCTTTCCTTTTGTCATTAACCACCTTAGGGCTTTAATATTTTAATATCATTATTAACAAATAAAAGTTTAGCAATTTCAAAATCAGTTTGTACAGATTAAAATTTAGGACATGTCAATTTTGGCATTTTCTTGTGAACTCTGTATTTGCTGATTTAATACTTTTGCACAAAGAGAAAATTCTTAAAGACCTCTAGCAAATTCTGTGAGGAAAAAAAAAAAAGTTTTCTATTTAAAGAAAGACATACTCAAGCAATTTCTACTTTTCTTTAGTGTTTTGAATTAAGTTGAAGGTAATAGCCATGAGTTATCTTTTGTGACATACTTCTTCTTTCTGTTAGTCTTTCCTTTACCTAGCTTGGTACATGACCATGTCAGTCCTTGGCCATTACAACAATTTTTTCTTTGCTGCTCATCTCCTTGATATTGCGATGGGATTCAAGACATTACGAACTATCCTGTCATCAGTGACCCACAATGGCAAACAGGTATTAACTGTCAGATCTTTTTCATGCTTTTACTTAAGGAGTACATGGAAAAGATCACTTCATGTCTTAATTCACCTGCTCTGCAGATTGCCAACTGAATTGTTCTTTCATCTTGAAGTTCAGAACTTGGGTCAGTGGGATTTATAAGCATAAGAAAACAGGACTAGGATGTGTGACTGTTTCTAGCTCTTAGGAGAAACCATGTCATAAAATTGTTGTTTAAAATTTCTTCAAGATTTATCTGAAAAAAGGTCCAGTTGAGTCCCAGTTACTCTTTCTGTTAGGGAAGCTTAGCTCTTTGATAATAAGTGAACTTTTCTTAAACAAAATAAAAAACAAAAAAAAAGGCATGTCTAATTTAAGTAAAGAAAGTAACTAAGGATTTTTATCCACTGTGATCTGTTGTAGGAATGGCATTTAATGTAACATGAGACTTAGTGTTCCTCAATTCTGATGGCCTTTCTAGTTCAAAGGACCTTTATAAACAATTTTTCGTTATAAAAAAGCCATCCTTGTTCTGCTTAGGAGATACTCCAGCAAGGCAGCTAATATGATTCTAATTCAAGTGGGCTGGGAATAATAACATAAAGGTCTTCTCTGTTGTGTATACTTAGGTGCCATTGTAGTAAGATGGAACTTTATATAACATAGGTGCTTTACAAGTCTGGTGGCAAGTGCCATTTTGAAATTTATCATTAGCAATGATTTTATAATAAATGCAAAGGGTGATTGATTTAACTGTGCCTTCAAATGCACTGTCCTTGTCAACATTTTTAACGAAGTAATAAGCATTTAAATGGACACATATTATATTTAAAAATAGCTAGTGAAGCATATGACATGTAGAAGGCTATTAACTATGAACTCACCTAGAAAAACTGTTATTTTTTTAATGCATGTGGCAAACTTAGGTTTCACTTGTGGAACAAAAATTGTATCTTGTGAAGTTATGAAAATTGACATAACTGCATTCTTTGCCCCTTAAGGAACAGAATTTCTCAAATTCTTAATTCTGATTTCTTAAAAGAACAAAAAAGTGAAAAAAACAGTCTGCACATGAAAAGAAGTGAAGCATTCTATGTTTTAAAAGGAGCCCTGAAGTTTTAGCAAAATAGCATTATTTATGATAAGGAACTTTTTAGGTCTCGCAGCTATGCCAGTGAAATATCAATTTGCAGGATATTTCCACTCATTTCCAGCTGCTTTTCAGAAAGCTCAAGGCAATATTTTACTTCAGCTGAGCAGTGTGATATTTGTTGCAGGTGAAATGAAAATTCTTTGCATGAAAATATGCAGATATATTATCAAATATTACAAAGTCATGCAGAGATAGAAAAAAAAGTTTTCCTTCTGTTAGTACCTATTAGATTATTTGTTACCTTTTGTTTTTGCAAAGAAAACTATATAGTGTAATTCTGTGATGGTGTTATATCCACTCTGTAATCTTTTCTTCCAGCTTGTCCTAACAGTGGGATTACTGGCAGTAGTTGTATACTTGTATACAGTTGTGGCATTCAATTTTTTCCGCAAGTTCTACAACAAGAGTGAAGATGGTGATATGCCAGACATGAAATGTGATGATATGCTAACAGTAAGTGCTATTTTGCTTTCTGGATTTTTTCTTAAACTGTTACATTTTTCCTGACCTTCTTGTAATTCCTATTCATACAGTCGTATCATTAGCCACTAACAGGAAAGACTATACTTGAAGGCAAAAGAACAAATATAATTAACATCCCTAACAACTAGATATACCCTGTGTATGTTAAGCAAACACATCTGTAAATTAATAGAAGAAATGGGATGGTATTCTTTGTTATAGTTTCTCAAAAAAATGAGAAACAACTACAAGCTGCGAAGCTGAGCTGAGCCTGTAAAGGGCAGCACTTCTGAATCCTGAAGTTCTACAGGCCATTCAGGAGGGTCAGTTATAGGCAAGGGCTTTCATAAGTAATTTAGGTACTGAAATGCTTGTTTAAGCTTGGAAATCCCTCAGTTTCCCATAGCATGAATTGCCATGGTTAACTCCAATTGGTGATTCTGTTACTGAAATCTCTTCTGTGCTCAGAACAACTGAAAATTATTTTGTACTTACTAAGACAGTGACAGGCTTTGCAGCTGCGGATGGTAGGTAGAGCTTAAATCACAAAGAATTTCTAAGATGAGTTGCCATTAAAACACTTACAAAAGAGGCTATAATATTGTACAGGAATGAGTTAGAATAATGTGATAAGATATAAAATCAGGGTTGTCTTACAAAACAGTAAGACTTGCAATGTGATTTTATTTTATTTTTTTTTAAAGGGAATATATCTTTATTTTTAGAAAGATAAAAATAACTTTTAAAACTTTATAGATAATATTACATTCACTCATTAAGTAATGATTGACTTTCAATAGTGAGCTAGTGAAATAAAAACTGTATCTAAAAATGGTTTCATTTTTCAGCCATTGTATGTTACTATAGCAATTTCTTGCATAAGGGATTTTAGGGCTAAGTGTGGTGTAGAAATAAAATAGTGGGGGTTTTGTATGGTTAGGTTTTAGGAGTTAGTTATTCTTATTGTCATCACAACTTTTTCATAGGGAGTGAGAACCTTGCAAAGCCACTTAAACTCCAGAACTCTGAGACTGACATAATCATTCATTTTCTGTTAAATTATATCTTGATAAACTGGAAAGTTTGCATTATCAGCACCCCACGTATCTATACTGAGAGACCTATTATACCACTTTTCAGATCATAATTTCACAGTATTAGTCTCAGACTTTTTCCATCATTAGCCTGTTCTCCGCACAAACATTCTCAAAGGCTTTTTTTTTAACTTTTATTTGAAACACCAAAGATAGGGAAAGCCATTCACTTTTTTCTTGAACTGCTACATAATTACAGAATGTGAAATAAAGTAGCTTCAGCCCCCTCAGAACTACACATAACCTCAAAGAGGAGAAAAAGATAACTTGATATAGTGTAATTGCTAGACCATAGAGCAGTTCTGCCAATTACTGAATTTGAAACAATAGATATTTTTACTTTTAGCTGCAGATGAACTTTGTACTCCTTTGTTCTGTGTTTTCTAGTGCTACATGTTTCACATGTACGTTGGAGTACGTGCAGGTGGAGGCATTGGGGACGAAATAGAGGATCCAGCAGGAGATGAATATGAGATCTATCGGATTATCTTTGATATCACCTTCTTCTTCTTTGTGATTGTCATCCTGCTTGCAATTATTCAAGGTATATATTAGTAACTCATGGTGAGACTGAAAGCGTAATTTAGCAGTACTGTATCTTAGTGCTGTGGTAATCATGCACCTAAGATTCAACAAGGACACCAAGGCACATCATGAAGAACACATTTATACTGTAAATCACACCCAGATGGATTTTATCCATATGCTGTTCTTTCTAGTCTCTGTAAAATCAACAGGGTCCAACTGCATCAGTGAAAACAAGAAAACTTCTTTGCTGTGAGGTTACTGGTGTTGCTACAGTTTGTGTCTTCTCACTGCCCTTTCTAAAAGCCTGTAAACGATCAGCAAGAGAAGTGATTAGAAATCTTGTGGCATACCTTAAAATTGTCTTTCAGCATAACCCACACTTTATGAGCTTCTGTGGACAGAATCAGGAGCAGGTGCTGGTCGGTATTTCACTTGCCAGCATCTAATGTTCTTGACTGTCTGGCAGATCTTCAGATTTGGTGGTAGTGATGTGAAAATTAGAATGTAGCTTTAAGAGGCTTAATCTTTTCTTACTTAAAACCTCTGTTTGGTGTGATGCTTGCTTACCTGAACAATGTCAGAGTAAAGAAAAGTTCTTGGTATGAAACAGCTTTAGTATTAATGTATCCTGGTTCATGACAATGGAAAGTCAGCTACTATCAGGTTAGCTTCTGAGTCTGAGTGAAACTATTAGACTGATTGTGTGCCTTGCTGTTGTAATTTGGATAGCGGATACTGAATTTTAGGAAGTCAATGTTTTTTCTATTACGTTTGAATTAATGCTGTTTAATGTTGTTACCTATAGTACTTAAAAGCCCTATCTGTTTATGTATTATACCTTCAAAAGATTGTCAAGAATGACCAGAAGATCATATTTGATTAAATTTTGCACAACTTAACAGAAGTATATTCTTGATTTTGGAAAAATGTGTAATGATTTTTGCTAGGTTCAGTTGCTTTTATAAATAGCGATAGCTATTGCTTTCTGTCAGCTAACAGCTAACTTGTGATGATTTTACCAGCACCAAGGATGCTTTCTCACTTCCTGCAAGGAAGTTTAGAACATGACTCTAAGCTTTTGGTAAATTGTTTATAACTCTTACTGAAGCAACAAGTTGTTTAAAGGGCTTGGGGAGGATACTAAAACTTTTATAGCCTGACATGGCGTATCTCCTACTGTTTGTTTCTTCATTTTGTGTGTGGCTGAAGAGTTAGAGGCCTTAGCTGTCAAGCTTTCAGTATAATTCTCATCTGGTATTCATCAGTTTTACAGTACAGTAGTGTCAGTAAGTTAGTCCTTATTTGTATTGGGGTAAGTGAAGGGAGAATCATAAAGAATTTATAATCTGAGACTTGGAACCTCTGGTGGTCTTTCTTCTTTTCTTTCTATATCTTCCTGAAATTACCCTTTACTTATTCAGAGCTCTGACAGTGGTGCCTTGTACTACATGACAATCATAATGATAGAGGACACACAGAGCTCCGGGCCATGTGATAATGCCTGAGCTCTGTTAAAAGTGCAGTAGTATTCTTTCCATAGTAAAACTTCCATCACTGTAAAACCGTATGTGTCTTCATGTACTAAATTGAGAGTAAAACAGAAGTCTGCTTGTCCCATTTTACAATTCCAAATGGTGCTGCCAGCCGTGTTATGTGTAGCCATTTTTCTTTGACTTGCTCATTTTTCTTCACATGTTGAGGTGGTTTTGTGGTCTTTGGACTGTATATTGACTTCACTTTTAGTATTCTTTGTTACAGTTCTGTTCTTTAATATTATCTATTATTTTAACTTAAATCTTAGGTTTAATTATTGATGCTTTTGGTGAGTTAAGAGATCAACAAGAGCAAGTTAAGGAAGACATGGAGGTAAGAATATGTAATTGCCGAACCATACCCACTTTTCATGTTGCATGAATATCTGTTTTCAATATGATCTGGCTAGTAGAGAGGTTTTTTTTAAGCTAAGATGAAAATACAGTTTTGTACATGGTTCAATATTATACATTGTCCCAGATGAGATTCTGCTCTCACATCTCACTTCATTAGATGGAAATAATAACTGAGATGTTTTTAATTGACTTTTTCTATATCTATTAAAATATAACAACTTACATAAGTAGTTCTGTTAGTACCCAGTAAAGTTATTTTTAGACAATTTTATGAAAACTCTGCTAGCATTCAGGTTCTGAATAGTGTTTATCACTCTTTGCTGCTTCCTGTGAAAGAGGTGTGCTAAGCTTTGACAGATGCTCCCTGCTATCTTGCATGTCTCTTTACATGGGACATGAAGCCAGGTTGTCTAAACTGATATTCTGCTCTAAGCATATTTTGCATTTGTTTGCCAGTGCCTAGTATGGATTTTTTTGATACCTGCAGATCAAGTGCGGCCAGTTTTTTGCTGGCAGTGATAAGTTAACAAAAATTCAGACAAAAAGCCCAACATCTTATTTTTTCATGGCTTTTTAAAGTTTAAACTAGTCCCCGTATCTTCATTTTTGTAAGAAAAATCCTTGTACATCTCTGTATATCATAATGAATTACATGTCCATAGCTACAGACTAGAGGTTTCTAACATGAAGTGTTAAAACTGTCATGTTACACTTAATCTCAGATTTAGACTTTTTGGTTAATCTATGTGTGAAGGTAACCTGTACTTCATGATTTTCTGTTCTGTCATTTAAATATGACTATAAGAGCTCAAAGTGTTGTGTACTTACTGTGTTTGTTAATCTAAACTTTGAGCACATTCAGTTTCAGCTCTACAAGCACAACAGGCATTGAGATAAATATTGCCATATATTACAGTAAGTGCTACTTACAATGTTAAAGGAAAAATCAACTTTGACCATTGTATGCCGTTCTTTATCCTGATGCCTGTTCATTTACAACTGGCAAAGATTTTTTAATTTTATTCTGATGGCCATTAAATTCTATTGAAGTATTTTGGCTGTGGTATCCAGGCCCAGTCATTAAAAGAAAAACCTTTTTGTTCAGCACATATTATACATGATGCATTGCCATTTTCAAGAAAATTGTTCCTTTTTTATTGGCCTTTCTGAAAGGGAGACAGGGTTATATATAGTGTTGAAGTGCTCTGTATTCTTTCTTTCAGACAAAGTGCTTTATCTGTGGAATAGGAAATGACTACTTTGATACAGTGCCCCATGGCTTTGAAACACACACACTTCAGGAGCACAACTTGGCCAATTATTTGTGAGTACAGGAAAAATGAACTCACTAACTTGTGACCCTTGTAGCCTCTGCAAGTACCTGTTTGGCTCTCTTGCAGCAGTCAGTACTGTTTTGCTTTGATGTGCACTCGTGTTGTCTGAATATATAATTCAGTAGTGATGGGACCAGGGAATGAACACACTTTATTACCCTGATTCCAGCTTGGTTGTGACACAACAAGTTTGTGTGAGCTGGAAGATACAAACCAGGAACTTAGTATGTGGCTGTGGAGGTGGTGTAAAATTGAATGTGTTGTGTAAGTTACAGAGGAACAGTATGACCTGTCCTGGAGACTGCTGGAGACCGTGCACAAGCAAAGTATGGCAAAAGAGGAAAAGCTTACACTGGACAAAATATTTTGAGTGGGGTGCTGAGGCTGATCTAGAGATCCTGGGACAAAGGGAAGTAGGAAAACTGGAACAAGGAGCTAGAGAGGGGAGGGATCAGATCAAGGGCATCAGGTCCACCTTTGGAAAATCCATGCAGAGCATCAGTGACCACTAAGCGCTCTCTTTTTAAATCTGGAAATAAAACCATATATCAGGTCCACAATTGCTGTATCATACTATTCCTCTCCTGTCAAATACATACAAAAATCTAGTGCCAAACACATTTTTTGCCAGTGCTGTCAGTACAAAGAAATAAACTTTGTGTCTATAAGCTAGCAGTGTATATGCACAAAATAACGAGACTGTAAACCAAACATCTCTGTGAAGAACTTTCACCTGAAAAAACTGGTTGTGCAAACAAAATACGTTTTAAAACACCATCATATGGCATTTTCCTGCTCACAAAGTACTACAGAAATAACATACTGTAGCATACTTATCCTAAGCACATCATGCTAAGAAAATATTTTTTTATATTTTTATGTGTGTTCATATTTTATATTTTTACATATTATTGGAGAGAATACTATTATGAGTGAAATTTTGAAATCATCGCCTAGTGATGAGCAGAGATCTCAAACCCAAAAACTAATATGTTTTTAAAATTACAAGTTGTGTTTTATGTATGTTGATCTTCAGTTACATGCACTAGTAAAATATCCCTAACCTATAATTTCAATAAGAGAAATCTCTTAATAATCTTCAGCATTTCTTATTCTTTCTGGGTAGAGGGGAAAAAGCAGTTCCAATGGTTATTCTCTGTCTAATTCCAAGTTGGTGTTTATGGGCAAGAAAATGTTTATTATAATTTTCAGATTAGAAAGCTTGGAATATCTTCAGTTAAACTGAGTTGTTATTTACTGTAAATCAAACAATCTCTTGCAGTTTAGCATAATATTAATTGAACAATGAGTGAATGTCAGCAGTTTCAGGAAAGTAAATTTAGTGTGTCTGGGAATATTACCATAAATAGAGCTCTAGAAGTTGTAAATCCATGAACAGCATTATCACTGTAAACAACATGCTGAAGAATATCCATCCCTCTGCGGGTTGCCCAATGTTTCCACGTATTGTATTAATAATAGCTGTTTCTTTGCTTGTAGGTTTTTTCTGATGTATCTTATTAACAAAGATGAAACAGAGCATACAGGACAGGTAGGTTGAGCAACTGTATGAATGTAAACAGGTATTAAATAAGACTGATTCTAAAATAAAAATCATTCAGGCTTGGCAAAACTTAGAGTATTCTAATTAACAGCTCCCTATATATGGTATGTAACTTAATTCTCATTCTTCTAAACAATTCTTAGGCCTTTGCTAGCTTAATATTAGATTATCAATTCTGTAGTACTTTCATGTCCTATTTTGTTATCTGACTTGTTATTCTTAAATTATTACTTCTACAAAATACAAATACAGAGTACAAACAAAAATAATGAGAAACAGAACATTTAAGCATCCTGTGAAAGCAGCACTCTTAGTTTCTTCCTGTGGATTCTTTTTTAATAGTCTTTGTCCTTGATTGTTTTCTATATATAATCTTCTATGGTTACAATCTTGGAAAGACCTTGTGCATAGATTTAAAATGAAACCTGTGAGAGCAGTTTTCCCTGGAGGTTTCTTTTTTGCTGTTGTCCTTTCAAACTTCTGGTTCTTCCTTCAACTTCCTTTAAATATAGTTAAAGTCAGTAAAAGAAAGTGTCAAAATTACAGACTACTGTTTTTTTCTAGTGATAGTCTTGCAGATGGCTAGACAAATGTTCCCATGTTGCAGATGAGAAAACAAAACCCCTGAAGTTCATCATATATGTAGCCATATAGATTTGTGTCAGAGGGATGATTTGCCATAAATCTATGTAGCTTACTCTTTCTGAACTCTGATGTATTTACTGGGCAATTATAATGATCTTATTTGCATAAATCTTCAGAGCCTTTTCCAGTATCAGATTTTATGTATTTGTTTTGTTGTTTTTGATCAACCATTTGTCATTTGAGAATTTAATATTAAATGAGATTTTTTTTTAAAAGTCTTTTTTTCTTGGCGTAGAGTATGTCCTACTATATTCACTGAAGCTGGATTTCTGCTAACTGTTCAGTTTTGATACCATTAGCTGATAAATTGAAAATTGAGAGTACTTCATACTAAATAACTTGTGTAACACATATCCTTTCTACCATGGCATTTATATAATAAAAAGCACATTTAAGTGCTGTGATCAAAATAAAAATAAACTGACATATCCTTTACTATTCTTCAGACTACCTAGAGGCAGATCCTTACCTGAACAAATAATCAGAAAGAAAACAAAAACCACCACCACTGATTCAGAAAATATTGCTCTACTAAGAAATACCATTAAAGGCCATTTTATTTTATTTATTTGTGTGTAGACATGCTTTGAAATGACTGATGCAGAAATTCAGTCAAATTTCTATGACAAAAAATATTCTGTTTACTCTGTCATTTGTCTTGTGACCAGCTTTAATTGAGCTTTACAGTGCTTCTGGATGTGCAATAAGAACTAAACTACCTGGTTCTCTCTGTATGTTTCTCTGCTGCTTTTTGACTAGGCGACAAAAATCTAGAAGTTACTCTAAACTGATAAAAATCGTTAACATTATTTTGTAGATTGATATGTAACAACCTGATACACAGAATGAAAAAAAATCAGCAGCAGTATATAAATAGAGGAGGAAAAAAAATCATGGTTGGTGCTTTCTCATTGAATCACGTTAAACTGTTTAAATTGTGTTTTTTTTCAGGAATCCTATGTGTGGAAAATGTATCAAGAACGGTGCTGGGAGTTTTTCCCTGCTGGTGATTGCTTCCGAAAACAATATGAAGACCAGCTCAACTAAACAGAGATGAGGATTTCTAGATGAAAATATGTCCATGTATTTCCCAACTCTTCTGGGAATGTCTATCAGATTTCTTAAATCCCCAAAGCTGTGTGCTTTTTGGAGCACCAAAGCTATGTTTTTAATGACCCAACTGCACTTTTATTTTCTTGTGTATTTGCTTTGAGAACACTGGAGTAAAGAACAGTGAAAAATAACAGCGACTTTGGAAAACAAACCAACCATTTGCACACACAAAAGATATCCCTATAGATAACATGCACACATAAGAAGAGAGTTGAGACAGCTTATTTCTGAAACTGCCATATGATGCCCTTGTCTATAAGATCTCACATGGGGTGGCATGGTAGCAACACTCATTCAATCTGTTTATTTCATCATCCTGGAAGGAACTATATGTAGTTCGCAGAGCACTGTAAAAGATTGTTGTGGACACTACGTTGTGGGGAAATAGTGCCTTACTATATGTGGGTTGAGCTATGCAGAAGATGAGCGCATGATGACATCTTTTTTTTTTCCTTTGTCTTCTCTTTCTTTCAAGTTACTATTTATTTTGTGGTTTTGGTGGGTTTGGGAGGAAGGGATTTGATTGTGCACATCTTTTCAAGTGACTGGAGTGTCTCAGGACAAGGTTAGGTTATTCTCATCAAATTCATTTCACGTTTACCTTCCTCTTTAGCTTTTGCTCTTGTTTTGGTAATGCTCTGATACAACACTGCAACTTTATGAAGTCTTTGTATGAAAACAAGACAACTGCAAAAAACACTTTAACAAGAAATGTTTCATTGCATGTTTATTATGCAAGTTTAAAACAATCAAAAAAACAACCTTCAGAAGCAAGTTGATCAACATGAAAAAACATTCACGATAATTATATCCATAGTAATAAAGTGTTGTGGGCTTTATTGTACATCCGGAACAAATGTCATCAGCCAACAATGTATATGTTATGAATTTGACAGTAGGTTTGGTTTCATTTCTTTTTCTTTCATTTCTGCCACCTGTGATTGATAGTGGAGTTGAAGATTTTCTTGTTAAATTATTTTTTAAAAGCAAAGCTGAAGCAATATCCATTCAGGGACTCCATCAGTTGCATCATGAAACACCAATGATGTGTACATCACTCCATTTTGAGTCCTTTTCAATTGTAATGCCAGTCTTTACAAATAAAAACAGAGATTCAGAATGGAAACAAGCTGGTTTTGGTAGCATTTGAGGTTTCTGTTATGGAGTCTTTGCCTTAATCTCTGAATTAATTCTACCCACTTTAGAACAGGATTAAGCTGCTGTTTTCTTAATCAAAGTTCTTGGTTTGTTTTTGTTTGTTGGGTTGGTTTTGATTTTTGTTTGTTTGTTTTCTCCTGGACTTCTTGCTGTTCTGTTCCTCCACCTTATTTCTGAACAGACTGCAGTTTTGTCATAAAATAAATTGACTGTATCAATGTTCAGTTATAACTAAGAGAAGTTGTAACTAAAGAAATAATCCTTAAAATTCTACAGTCTTTGAGGCCAGAGGCTGGGCAGGCTGGTGATGGTGGGAGGGGCAGATACAGCAGCTACGATTTCTACTCAGGTCTTAAATCAACCCCACCCAGTATGGAGTATTCACTCCAGCTTTGTCTTCCTTATTTAGCACAGCTCTATAAATGATTTTAATTAGCCTTTCTGGGATTTTCAGATAAGATCTAGAAATGGGAGATTGCAAGATGTCCTTTGGGGTTGTACAACATGAGAACAGTTTTCATGTGACACTAGGCAAACACTCTATTTTGATTCTGCGCACTTTGTTGAAAAATACGTAGCTAATGATTCTAGCTAATACTTCACTGTTCCTTTGTCTTGAAAACAAATTCAAATGAAGTTTGTGGGCAAATACCAGAATAAAAGTGACATGTTTCTTTACCTCAGTGTCCATGTCACGAAGCCTCTGGAGCATCCTCGCTTGTTGAATCCAGTATGCTGTATAACAAATACAGGTGAAGCCACACTTAAACTTGAGATAACGATGAGGTGTGCAAAAAGTTTCTTTTCAAGTATGAAAAGTCTTCATTCATTTATACCTTTCACAGAAGCAATTTCCTACAACTAAGAACTGGTTCAGTAGAGTTTGCAAGATTAGTGTTCAGTGCTGAGAAAGGATGGGAACTGGCTTGGCCAGAGCTCCAGCACCTGGGTGATACTGTCCCCTTGGCAGTGGCTGTGAGTCCCTGGAACTGGGCACTTCCTGCTTCCTTCAGTGCACAAAACTTGCCACTGACAGCCTTTTTCTTAACACTTAAAACATCTAATTCAAGAAAAGAAGCCCACTTTGAAATTAAAAATAAGACTATATATCATAAGAAACTGGTTTATTTTCAAAGTATGCCTTTCATGTGATTCATACTGTTCCTGACACTAATGTGCACTTTTAAGGGGATTGTATTATTCAGGCAGGCCACAAACTACATGTTACACACTGTGGTGTCCAAGCTAATACCATTTAATTTGTTTTAGTATTAGACAAAGTTGAAGTGAAGTCTTAGATTTTATTAAGACTTACTGAACTTACTGTGAAAAACGCAACTTCTTCGAATTTTTGTGTTGTAAAAGAGTCAGTAAAATAAACAATGTGATCATATGAATACAGCCAGCCAATACAGACAATACACTGCTTTAATAGTTGTATCAAAATAAATTAACATGGACAGATGTGTCCTATATAATAGTGCAATGTACAGGAGCAGGTAGTAATATGTCACCTGAAAACTGCAATTTTATATCAAAGAAATTCAATTACAGTGCTTATGCACATGATATTTAAGATAAGATTATACTTACACACATATTTGTGTATGCTAGTGCTTTTTTTAACAGTTAGATGAATTTACTGTTTGTGTCATTAAAACTGTAGTTTTCAGGAGAAACTCTTGCCCTTTATTGAAGATAGCAGGGAGAGCGTTGCTGCTGTTTACCTCTGAATGCTAAGAGGATTAAGAAGAGATCTAAACCTGGGGATGCTAGTGCATACATGTTCACTCTAGGGAAAAAACCTGTTTATATGTTGTTCCACTTAGTTAGAATGGAGTTACCTCAGGCTTGTTACATCTTCCCATATTCTGTCCTTGTGTATTTCCTTTCCCTAAAACTTCGAAGCTTGGGTTTTTTTACTGAGACAATCACACAAAATAGAAGACAAGAAAAGGACACTGCAATGTCCTTGGGTGTGTGCATTACTCCAAGACTAATCTCTTCGTCTTGGCCACTAATGTGCTGTTTTAATTGTTGAATGTCTTCTATCTAGTTTTATTCACAATTATCTTTTTGTTTGTTTGGATATTTGTTCAGGCAAAAGGATGTGCATACTCTAGGTGGTAAAGACGACCCTTCTCAGCAGTTGTGGGGGATCTCTGGCAGCCAAACAGCTGTGCCAATGGAGGGCAAGAGTTGAGGGAATTTTTGATAAGAACAGCTTGCTTTTCTAGTAACACATAAGCATGGGCTGATCTGCAGCTACAGACGTTCAACCTATACAATTTGGTACAGTTGGTATACAGTTGAGAAGTGGGATTTCATCCTGAAACCTTTGATGAGCTCTGCTTCTGCACTAACTCTTGTAATGGAATTTCTGTTTTTTCCTGTTAAACTCATAAGAACTCTAAGTATTTTTCTGCAATACTAGATGACGTATAGAAAATACTCAGATAACAAGCTCTTCTAAAAATAGCTTTATAAGTGAAAAGGGTTGAAAACCAGAATTTTTATGAAGTTTTTGTTGTATGTTTTAGGTAGGCACAGATTCATTTTTGAGGTTTTCATGATATATTTTAAAATTATTTTTCTGTTATAAGGGAGCATTAGGATCCAAATTCAGAATTAAGGCCTTTTGGTGTCAGCTGCCACATGTGTTAGTAATAAAACTGCAGTCTCTAGCCTTAAAGAGCTGAAGGCCTGAGCAAAGGACAAGAGATAATCTGTAGTTTCAGTGTATGGACAAGACAGGTCAAGTTTGCAGTAAGATAACATCAGGAACAGAATAGGTAATGGTGAAGAATTCATCAGCTGCTTACTAGGTTATCTACAAGCAACATAACTGAGAAGAAAAAAAAGTTTGTAGGAGGACAAGTCAGTTGGTCTTACGCAGAGCAAGATTTTTTTAAGCATATTGGTTTGGTTTTGGTTTTTTTTCTTTCCCCTCCAGTAAATTACTGCTGCATAAAATCCCCCAAGCTCTGTTTCACTATTTTTTTTTATTGTTATTTTTGATAAATATTCCCTTACTGTAGATTTAGAGAATACACTTGCTGCTAACCTTTGGGAAACATTAGCATTTTTGTAGCTTGCTGTGTTTGAATTTCAGATGAACATGCTCATTTCAACTATTTCTCCAGTCTGTGTCTTTGAAGGAAAAATTTGCTGCTAATTAACCACTCTGTATTCATGAGCAAAAGAAGTACCTGACTAATGCTAACATCTTTTCTCCTTCCTGCTCAGCTTTTGAGATATGTTAGAACAGTGCCATGAATTGCTTTAAAATTAGGTATTGGGCATTAACCCAAATCTGTCATGCTTCCTTCTCTCTCAACAATTACTGTGCTTAAGTCTTGTGATTCATGCAGCTCCGTCTTCTGTAACATATGGTGGCAGAAAGTAGCAGCAAAGTATGAGGGGGGTTGTTTTTTTAACATTTGATAATTATGCCAATAGGCCTGTAGGTTTTCTAAAGAAAAGGCACAATGAGAAAATACTTTGGATTGACTGGGAAAATCTGCTAAGAACTGACTTTACTGTGTTACAGTTAAGTATACATTGTAATTAAAGTTGGATAATTTCATTTTCAGTGTTAATAAAAATGTTCCTATGATAAAGTAGACAATGAAGTTAGGTAGAATCCAGGAACATCAAACTCCTTAAGGAGCTGCTAGTGAGTGGACACCCTGTATTGTTTGAAAACTTCACAGTTATTTTGCTTCCAGTGGTTCAAGGAATGGAAAACTAAGATGAAAGGGCTTGAAATTATTTTAAATCTTGCAAAAATTACCGGGGAATAAAACATAATAAGAGTGAAATGGCAGGAGTAGAGGTTTGTGAACTTTTGTTATATTTCTTTGGAGATGAAGAAATTGCAGTACTTGCAAAGAACGTGCTGTTCACAGCTTTGAGCCGTGCTGTGCCCATCACGCAGATCGGCAGGAAAGGCAGCAGGATGGATGACATCTGGCTTCAACAGTGGCATCCAGCCGAGGCTGCTGCTCCATCCCGGGGCAGCGTGCCCAAGCCAGCGTCAGTGCATCTGATTCTGAAGGAGTCCCTTCCCCACCTACCTCAGTGCCAGGGAGAGGATGACAACTGACCACCTGTGTTGTCTCAGTTGTGTTATTTGCTTTGTCTTCTGGCAGTGGACTCCATGGTGCTCTACCTGCCGATACACAGACTCTTCCTCATAAGATATTAAAGTTAGATTAATTAGGCAGCTACTCAGTGCTGACAAGGCATATCCTTTCATCATGCAGTCCATCCTAATGGAAGGAAAGAAGTCTATCCACTGACTGAGACATAAACTAGTAGTATGACTGGACTATATAGCAGGCAGTTTATTTTCGGCTCTGTGCAAAGAAGATAGAATTTCAGGAACAAAGTAAAATATTGTGGATGTTTTAAGTATCTACAATCTATATTAGAATAAATAGCCTCATAGATTTAACATAACTACTAAGCTGTTTTTAAGTGCTTCACAATGTTACCCTGAGGTGTTAATAGATCAGGTCATTGCTATTGAATACTAATAAAATGTTAAAAGCCAAAAATCAGTGCAGTTCTTAGCTATTCAAAAAGATTATTGTCCTCAACACTCACCTACGTGCCCTGCTTTAAGCTTATTCAGGTGATGGGAAAAATGATTATCTTTCTCTGGAGCCTGTTGTTTTAGAAGATGGTGGTTTGTGGTGTTCTGTGCACATCTGGAAAACCATTCAGTATTTAAATAGATATGGCAGAGTGGAATGAGATTGGGACAGGGAATATAAACACTGAATTTATTTTCTTCACTGGTTCTTCATGCTTGAACAAGTGCGGAATTAATAATAATTTAAATAGAAGAGCGTAAATATAGATGCATTATTGCAGAATTTGCCTGTCCCTGGCTCAGCTTTCATTATTCTTGACTATAAGTTTGTTTCCTGTTTTCTTGGGCTTCTGTGCCTTATCAAGAGGTTGATATCACATACTTTGCAGTACTTCAAAGTGATTATATAAAAAAGCAAAAATAATCCTGGATTGTTTCAGACTAATGTAATACAATTTTCTTAACTGTTAGTCTTTTACAATTTAAAGAGACTATTTCTCATTTAAATTTTGCTTCTAAATATTACTTCAGATTTCCTCTGGAGAGTCACAGACTGTTATGGTTAATATCTAGATGGAATTATTTTTATCTTTTTCCAAACCTTTAGCTGTGTGGATGATCTTTAACATCTAAATAGTATGCAAATATAGGGTAGAGACTTTCCAGTACTGAGTGCTCATGGCAGTCTCCAAAATATATAATTTATGGCATATAAAAATGTTGCCTCTATATGCTTAATGGATCTGATGTATAATTAATTATTTTTTATCCTGTATATGTAAGGCTTTTGTAAGAAATTACTGTGCAATCTGCAATTGCAGTAGCCTTTTATTGGGAGTAATTTGATTTAAAAAAAAAATCAAGGTAACTTATATGCTTGTAAAAATAATATGCACATTTCACCTAAAACATTTTTTCTGCAGGCTATGAATTCCTGACTGTAGGAATCCAACAGATTTTTAAAAGCTAGTTAAAAAAAAGCTTCTTGGGGTAAGTCTGAAATTGTACTCAAATTGTGCTTGTGCATGGGAGAACTGTTAGAAAACAATTCACTTTAGGTTTTCCTCCTGTTGTTTGTTGCTTAACTTGCCAACTGGGGCAATATAAGCTACAAAAACTAGAGCTGTGAGAGGAACTTACTGTATAAGGCTCTTTTACAGTTAACATTTTGCACATATGAACATCTCTTCACTAAGTGTGGTCCGGTTACCCAGCGTGCAGATTAACCATGATTTGCATGCAGGAGCATCTCTGCTGGCATTGTCTTGACCAACTTTACCTACAGCCAGCAGACAAACTTATTTGTTGTGCTTGTGGTCTTACCACTGTAGACTCGTGAAACTCAAATGTCTGTGAGCTCTACTAGCTGATCATTCTTTTTGCCTTTGCATGCTCACTGTATCTCTCTGTGCCTTAGTTTGCATTCCCAAGATTTGCATTATTTTTGTTGCCTGATATCCCTGTTTCTTTACTATATGTAAATTGTTATATGCTCCAGAAACACACAAGGCTGTAGCCAGTGGGGCCTAAGTGATGCGGTAGAATTAACCTAACATGGAGAACTTGTTGGGGCCAAATGAGTTCTGGCTCAGGTAGCTGGATCTGGGCTGCCGTGTTTCTTGGTTATATGCTCCCTTCTTCTCCTCTGTGGACATGGCGCTCACAGAGAGATGATACGTACCTGTCCAGTTGCATAGGAGCAATGAAGGGTTCCAAACAAATATAGCAGGCAGGAGATGGCAATCCTGAACAAATGAATGAACCAACCTACAAAAGTTTTATGCAATCCTGAGTGGCCCCCAAGGAAGGAGATGGCCAGGAGTGGGGAAAATGGATTCTTTTGATGACAGTAACTTTATTCAATTTACATGCTTACCGAAGGACAACTGAGAAACATATAACAGGTGTTGTGTGGGATGTTTAGAGAAGTCTCAGATCTATGGTATGGATTATGTGCTGTGCATGTATGGCAGAGCTGGTTACATGGCTGTGAAAACACTCCTACTTGTGCAATAGTCTGTGTGGCCTGTGCAGCTGGCCAGTGTAAGGGCTAACTAGGGAAGAATTAACATATTTGTAATGGAAAAAAACCCTGTTTGATGCATACAGTTACCCTTAGATACTTTATTAATGCTATTACATGGTGAAATTATACAGTACCCTCTTAAATGAATACTCAAAATGAAATTAACTCACTCAAAACTGGATCTGAAAAGTTGATGTTTCTGTATACTGCTTTTGCAAATCACCTGTATTCTTAATATGATACAAATTAATCAAGCTGGTCTACTTTGGAGGCATAAGATAAGCTTAAATATAACATTAGGAAGAAAGGTTTATTTTATAGCAACTCAGAATTCCTTTTCATTAAAAATAATTTAGTTTTCTGTCTAAGGCCAAGTGAACAAATAACAATTCTAGAAAAGAACTATTAGTACATCCTAGTTTATCCAGCTATTCTACAATTTTGAGACATTAGCACTTTTAAGAAGCTGTTAGAAAGTATTTTATATTCGTGGTTATTTAGAGATTGGTTTGTTGCATCGAGCAATCATGAATTGTGAATGTTCACATTATAAGAATAAATTGTCTGGGAGGCAGTATAAGCATTGATGAGGTCCCAGAAATAAGTAGGTGAATTCAGTAAAACATGATCTGCAAACTAATCATAATCAATGAAAGAAAGATGACCAGTAATTATTAGCTTTTTTTTCGGGGGCGGGGGGGAAGGGGGGAGGAAATGACTTAGAAAATATATATTTAATGACTTAAAACAATTAGGTATCCTCTACAGAAGTACAGAAAATAAGTCAGAATTGAAAGCTTATTTATAAAGTAGTAAAGTTTTTGATATGTAATTGTTGCCTTAAGGAAGAACATTTAAAATACAGTCTTTGTATTACACTTATTTAGAATTGGTCTTTTTAAGCAGAATAGGGAGCAACCTCTAGCTAAATGGCACTTACAAAATAAAATAAGATACAGTGAGAAAATGGTTGTGTTGTAACAATTTTACAAATGGCCGAATTTGGCAGGGGGAGAGGGGCAGATAATTGCCTGAGAATGGCTTGTGTGGTGATATTGTAGCAAGCATGTAGTGTTCCTGCTTTGTTAATATCAGCCGAGTGTAGGGTTTTTCATACAACGTTTTCACTTGGAGCTTCAAGTATAAAACAATTAAACATTTACCTCTATAAGATTCCTTTCATGCTTCAGAAAAAGCAATAGTGAAGAACAAAGGAGTCAGAGGTTCAGTTATTTTGCTTAGTATCTTTTCATGGTTCATTTAACTCAGTAAAATTAATTGTTATGCAGTATAAAAGCGATGAAAGCTTATTTAATGTTTATTTCATATTCTTGGAAAAAATCCAGGTGTGGTGTTGTGGGGTGGCTTTTCTCTTGTGCATGGAACTCTGATCCCAGTTCTTGAAGAAACTTTAGAAATCATAAATCTTAATCATGAAAATAACGAAATTCAGGCTTTGCATTTCACGTGCTGTCCTCATAAAATACTTTTAAATATTCTTAAACATAGTAACTGTTTTATGCATTCACAGAAGTTGGCTCCTGCAATTGCTTGTTTTGATTCAAGCAGGACTGCAGGTACATAAACTTTCTGTAGGCTTTTATAGCTAGGGAGGCCAGTGACAGCTTTAAAGGAGGACAAGTTGTGAGACAGTCGCACTGAAAGCTTTTATGATTGCTCTGATTCAGTCCTTTAAAACAAAGACTTCCTGATAATGTTGAATGCACTGTAATTCATGTATTTTTAAAAGCAGGAGAGAGCATAAATGCAATGGTTTTGTCTAGTTTTTGTGTAGTATAGACTGTAATATTTTATGAAGTTGTGCATAACAAATTGTATTGGAAGAAAGTATCTCTCTCAGAAGCCCTGCTTTTCTGATCTGAAGACAGGAGACTACACAGAAACATATACTGCCTTATTTATTCCAGGGTTTGATCAGCCTCACTTAAAGAAATTAAAACCTTATTTGTAATGTTACTTCATCAAATACAGCGAACAGCATTTTTTTTCTGTGCTTATCTAAAGCACTTTTTCATACCCTATATTTCATGTCCACAAAGATGCTTATTCTCTATTGAGTCATCTCTCAGTTTTGATAAACTAAGCACACTGAATTCTTTACATTTTTCTCTGTTAGATGATTTCTTCAGACCTCATTAACTGTGTGTTTTGAAAAGCATGTTTATTCAAGCATGGATAGCAGAATCATGTGCATTGTAAAAGCACTGTGGTATATCTTTATCTAGTGTCATATACAGAGAGAATCAAGTGAACACTCATATGACTTTATTTGTGCTGCTAAGGTTTTTTAAAATCCTTTTTAATGAAGCATCATGCTGAAAACATGAATATATTTGCTTGGACAATATGACATTTGCATCTTCTCCAAACCCACTGCTTTTTTGGGGTAAGATTGTATTCCCTGTTCATGAATCTGTGACTTAAAACTATTCAAAATGACCAAACAATCAAAATCCAAAACCTTATATTACTGTTCCATCCTCATTACTGTACTGCTCTCATCATGTAAGAGTTATTGAGCTCTGTGACCTTTACAACACTTAAAATAGTTTCCAGTAAAAATACTGCTGGCTACCAAATGCTAATTCCTGGGAAATCCCTTACGGAAGCTTTCACTTCTGGGTTTTCTAAAATGCTTCAAGAAAATGTTCTACATCCATTTATGAAAGGAAAATAATTAATTATTTATACTCTCCCTTTGTTCAAGTAATCAGACTTTCACAGAGATCTGAAAAACCTTTGGATATCAACATTCAGTCCAACAGCTCCCCACCTTGCCTGGCCAAACTACCCCAGGACTTTTAGGCATCATGATCCTACCACATTTCCTTTCTTTTCCCTTTTCTCTCCTTTTTTTAATGGCTGAGCAGCAGGGTGAGGGACCACAGTGACATTTCTGGGTTGCTTGAGGCTGTGAAAAGACATCTGCAAGGGAGTGTCTTTCAGACAAAGAACACTTTCTCTCTTCACTGCATAGGCTCCGTATGGTTCCTGCACCATTGAAAGACATTTTGGTAATGACTTCTAGATATGAGGAGCTCTAGGAATTTCATTAACATGGAAAAGGTTCTTCACTTAGCATTAGTTGCGTTTCCTCAAAGGGACTGATTATGCATTTCCAAAAATTATGTTATGAATAGGAGCCATAATTTACCTCTTTTGATGACACCTTCTCTTCAAAGGATCTGGTTTTTGCATTGACATCTGTTATTGTCCCCTTCTGAATTCCTCTTACAACGTTTAGTGGGCTCAGAGGAAATGACATTTTAGCTGACATTTGGAAGGCAGGGTTTTTATTTATTTACTTTCTTCTTCAGTTTTCAATGCCCATCATACTTATTTCCATTCAAATTAATTCCTGCATGTTTAGCTGCACTGATATTTTGGCTGATATTTTGTAGCACCAGATGAATTCCCCATTGAAGTGTGGCAGCCACAGCCACCTGTGCAGGAAAGGCAGTACTGTCTGTGGGATAAAACATATGACCAAGTGCCAGGCCTGCCTGCTTCCTCTGAGCTTTCTCATAGAAGTTGTAATGTCCATGTGAGAATTATAACAGAACCATCTTGTGACAAATTCCCCTATGGTAGAGCACAGCAAGATGACATGGAGGTCAACATCTGCAGTACCCTGTTCAGGATTGCAATACCCTTGCCAGCAGTGTTCCACCCTCCATACCATGTCCTTACTCTCCCTCTTCTCCAATACTTATTCTTTCCAGTGTAAAACTCAGTCAGCAGGTTGACGTGAGAGTAGCCCTTGCCCCTGTGTCTCTTTGCAGTGGTGTATGATTGCACTCAGAGCTGTGCCGTGGGAAGCGTGAGATGGAGCGTGTCCTTGGGAGTTGACCACGGGCATGCCAGCTCTCTGGCCAGGGGAAAACCAGGTCACATCACCTTGGGCTGGTTTCAGAAGGACCAACCTACTCTTGCATTTCAGAATGAGGAGGTTCACTTCCTTGTGCTAAAGGAATACTCAATATGTGAATATTGACTAAAGGGAAGCTACTCTACTGCCTGCCCCCCCTCCCCAATACTAGTGTGATTACTATTTAACTACATTAGAATGAAAACTGTTTATGGACAGAGTGTTTTTGCTGTAATTTATAAAAATTATGTGAGGATGAAAGAGAGAAGTTTGTGACCATAGTTGATATGAGTACTTATACTTCCAGTCACTTACTGAAATAAGTGTATAAATCAAAACACTGTCATACTGCAGATAGTGTTCAGGAAACCAAAATGCTGCCCTAAAGGCCTATATATTTTTGTCCTTTCAAATGGTAAGATATATGGTATCTCACTTATTATCCCTACTTTTGCCTACTTTTTCACAGTTGTTAGCAAATGCAGCCATATTGTTACCTGAAGTTTCTTGTTTGCAAAACTGAGAGGTCAACATCATTGACAAAGTAATTTTTAAAGACCCAAAAGTGGAGTGTTAGTTTTTTTTGACAATTTGCTAATTGAAGCAAATTGGCGAAAAAAATCTAATAAAATTGAAAAGTGTGCACAGGGAAAGGAAATGGAGTGGTGAACATCGGATTTCCCTCTGAGACTGTTAAGCCTAGAATATTAATCTGTGAACCCATGCAATTAACTGTCCACTAGCCTGATTGGTACAAAGTGGCATCTTTATCATCCTGACAGAAACAGTGTGTAGCCCCTGCATGAAAATGAGACTCTTTTCAGAGAGTGTAGAGGAAATCTTGTCACAGGGTTGGAGAAAGCCTCTGCGATGGCTGTTCTAGGTGTGGTGTTGATGTGAAGTGCCTGCTAATAGACTGCTGGTGTAAATGAAGATTTTTTGTATGGGTCTGGCTAAAATACATTATTTGACTGCAAATGTTTGCTGTGGCCACTTCTTCCTTGAGCATCTGGTTCTTCAGCTTGGTTGATTGCCCATCTTAGGTTTCAGTTAACCCAGAATTCCAAAATTAATAACAAAAATCAGCATATTATTTTAAATTTTTTAGGTTTATTTTCTTAAATTTCAGATGCAGGTAGTTGTAAAAAAAAATCACTAGAAGATTTTTGAGGTAAAAAACTTCACGTTTCTTCTTAGAAATATTCAGATGGAAAAAATTTTCCTCAGCACTTTTCACATTCCTTAGTCTTTCAAAATGTGAATGTCTACTAGAAAGTACTCTAATATTTTTATTACTAGGAAAAAATTGTCACTAAAAAGCCCAGACAATTAAAAAATAAGTTTAAGTAGTAATATGTAGAGAACGCCACTGTTGTCATTGAATCAGCAACACTAACAGCTGAACTCATGTGCTAATAACGCTAGAAAGGAGATGCCTATTTTTCACCTGCACTTAGAAATAGTGAGCAGCAAAGTTCATTCCTGAGAATATATTGCAGTAATAATTCAGATTTTATGGCAGACAACTGGAAAAAACCCACATCAGGCTATTTTTATGTTTTAATATTGTTGTTTATGATTGCTTGAGACTTCGTCTTTTGAAAGCTACTGTGAATGTTACTTTCTTCCACAAACCCCAAGATTTTAAATAATCTTTAAAATTCTTTATTGAAAATATATAATGAATTTATTTGTCATATTTTGGATCTTTCCATCTCTGTTCAGTTCCTTTATTGTACTGTGTTATTCAAATAGGTGCTCAGGTAATGCATATGTTTTATTTGCAGACCTCTAATTAGAAAGAAATTGTCATTTCTCACTGAGAACCTTTTGATTTACGCGAAATAAGAACTACTTTGGATCTGCAGTATTTAAGAGGAGACCAGAAACTGTATGAATGTATAATCTGCTGTAGGGGCCCACGATTCATTTGAGAGAATCCTTCATTAATTGACAGGTTAAATGTTTTCTAACTAGAGATATCATTAATCTGAGAGAAAACTGTGCTTATTCTGGCTTCATTTGTAAGCACTGTGCAGCAATGGCAATAGCACTAAAAGTTTTCTATTCAATGTTTTGGGGCTATTTTACTGGCTGTTTCATACCTCTCGCTTCTGCAAACTTTGGCTACCAACTCTAAATGTTACTTGTTTGATTTATGGTGTTTTTATTTGTGTTAGGAATGTGGTAAAAATCTCCTGATCTCTTGACGTGAATAGTTCACTGTAATTCTAAAACCAGCATGTCATGGTCATATGGTATTTCACTACAGATTCAGAAACCATTTAAAAATGTACTTCATAAGGTGAACCTGATTCTAGGGGTCGTCCAGAACTTGAAACAGAGCAATTTCACATGTGAAAACAAAGCAGTAACACATTGGTTCTTAAAAAAACTGCATAATAATTAAAGAGCTTAGGCCTAACGTCATATAATGGTTCTGACAGAGGGGCTTGATTGAAGACACCCAAAGAAGATTAATGACTGCAGTAAGCATACAACCTTATGGCATCTCATAAAATGGTTCTCTGAAAAGTTTAATGTATACTTAATAAACAGTAATTATTTCTTCCCACCATATGGTTGATACCAGCTAGGTGAGGGTGAAACCCACTTGAAATACTATTCACATTCTCGGTTATGTTGAATAAAAACATTAATCACTTGTATCATGAAACGTGGTGATTACTCCTAGGAGATATATAATGCTAATAAAAATACTTGCTTTCAATAGCAAAAGAGTTGAAAAATGTTAATAATTTTTATTTCCACTGAGGTTTCTTTGTGAGAATATCAAAACATTCAAAAGATGAGTATTATTTCAATTTCCAACTAATTAATATGAGAAATTGAGAAAAAAAAAAAAAAGGCCAGAATTTAGAAGTTATTTTTGTATATAAAGATAGACATAAGCATGTGAAAAATGCTGATGTCCCTAAACTGTGCCTTAAAATTTTGGGTGTTTATTCATCTGGGCATACTAACTCAGTGGCAAGCTGAAGATCAGAACTTAATAACTTAATTATTTCAGATTCTTGTGGAATCAGATTGCAATATTGCACACCAAAACCAGGAGTCGAAGCCCTGGGAGTTAACTGATGATTTTTTTTTTAAGTTTTACATTATTCAGGTTCAAAGTGGCGTTTTGGACTGCTTAACTTTCATTCATTGCCTAAGATGAAAGGAGCCAAATGGTCTCTGTAGGCTGCATGTGTGAAGCTTCCTTTAGATTATCTGGTCCACCCTCTAGAGAAGGCTATTTTTCTCTGGTTGCAGTTTTGCAGTCACTTCAGTCCATATAGTTCTCCGTGAATCATTTGTACTTCCAGCACGGGGTTTTAACTCAGTGGAAAATAATATTTCAAAACAGGAAAAAAAAATGACACAGAATACAATACCTTACTTTATTATACCGTATCATATGTGTGCAGTAATGGTATGTTTTGAGTCAATAGCAAAATAATGTAATAGTAGATCTCAAATAACACTCAGTCTCTTCTATGCTTTTTTGCTATGTTACGCTGTCTTAAAATGCTCTTGTGTGGTTTGCATTCTCTGTGCTTTACTTAATTATTCAGAATCTCAAAAGGGCGAATGTTTGTCAAATCATGCTCATCAACATCTGTCAAATTTATTTATCCTCACCTTGTTTCAACCAGAAGCTTGATTTCTCCATCTTGTTATTGTATGCTTTCTTCTATGAAAGTGTGTCAGGTTTCTTCTGTAACAAAATGGGTCAACAAATAACTTAAAATGACTTTGACATAGTGCCCTTTAGAGAAATGTTATTTCAGTGAGTTTGTAAATATAAATATAAATATAAATATACCAGTATAGTTCTAGTTTTGTGGTCAGAAGTAATATATCATGGGTTGGTACTACCTGAAGACAGATTGGATCCCACTGTTTAATTCAGTAGGAGCTGAGTTAGCATGTGTTAGAGTCACTTCTTGCCCTTAAACGGAGATGGATCTAGGTAGATTAGCTGCTTATCTTCAGGTATTTCAAATAATTTTTTTCCACATGTAAGATTTGTATGCTCTTATCTCAGTTTTACAGATCAGATGTGCTCATTTTACTGGAGTCCTGGAAAAACTTGTCCCAATTGCTGTTTTTTTAAAGCTGGAAATTAATTTATTGTAAAAGTTAACCTTCCTGTAGTGGTTTCTCACCAAGAATTAGGTAGAGAACGTCCCGCTTGCTTCTGTACCAGCTGAGGTCTCACTGAGATTGGTCTCTCTGCTCCATCCTGTGTGGCTGGGGCAGAGGGGAGGACACGCAGCAGTGCCAGACTGACTGGAAGAGGTGTTCAACAACCTGCCCAATAACTTCTCTCCTGCTCAGTGGAATAGCCTATCAGTTGTAAACAATTTATTTCAGCTCAGTGAGAAGACCGTTACTCATAATACTAATCCCAAACCTATTTGTCACTTCAATTTCACATAATCTGAAAGTTTAAGTGTATTTTCAGTTGTCATTGTCCTGGTATTCTGCACTACGGGAAATGACGCTCCCCCAGAACAGAGTTACCAATCAATAAATGAACATCCATGAAAATATTCACTGAAAGTATTGCAACTCTTTTAACAGCAGGAGAAGTAGTTAGGTTAAGGTGAATGTTTAATAATGACTGTTATTAAAACATTGATGGATAAGTAGTTATTTACTCATCTATAAAGACCCATGAGTCCTTCAGTAAGGGATATAGTGTGGACAGGAAAGAAAAGATCTTTAATAACAACATGAAGAACTGAAAGATGTTGCAAGTGAAATATTTGAAACGTGCCAGAAGAGATGTTCAAATGAGAAGAGGAAGGAGCATGATGCCTGCTGTGCTCCTTCAGGTATGCAGAATCATTTACTTTAGCACATTTTTGCATCTAATTTTTCCAAGTGGTGCTGTGTTATTCAGTTCTGTGTGTCAGTAATGGCAGACAGTTCATTAGCCTCATTAGACAAGGCAGCTGCAGCCCAGGATAATAATGAATGACTCACACTGGCACAACAGAAGACAGTCAGCATTGTTTCACTGGCTTCATTACACTTTCTGTCACTTGTGAGGGGTGCTAAAATTGACACTTGCTTGGAAATTACTCTTGTTAGTAAAGACAACTATTTGCCCTTTGCTTCTTCACCTCCTAAGAAGTGTTGTGCTTTGTAATGGTCTGAACTCTGAGGGTGGCAGAAAGCCATGGACCATGTTCCAGGTGCCTGTTGCTGACAGCTACACAGGCTTCATAATAAAACTCCTGTTAGAATGCATATCAATTTATAAACTAATGACTCCTCTTTATAAGTTCCCCATTGGCTCTGTAATTATCTTTACTACTAAATTATTGATTGTTAGTGTGCCAAATCCTGGCTTAATTTGCGTGAGGAGTATAGCCACTGGCAAGATCAGGATATAATTTTGCGATATAAATGCACTTTCCTTTTTAAAAGCAATATTTGCTTAAATGGACCAAAAAGCACTATTCATGTTGTCTCTCTCTTTAGCTGTATATTTTGCAGCAGGTGCTGACAGACGTGCACTGGCTTGCAACAACCAGATCAGAGAGGTACAGGCTGTGAAAGTTGTGGTTAAGTTTGCATACAGCTTTGTATCACTTCAGTGAGATCGAGATTTCTTTTTCCTCAAACTTCCTGCTTGACATTCATATAAACATTTTAAATGAACCTTCCAAGATTCCTCCTCAATTAAAGTAACTGTAACTGTCTTCATCCTGTACCTGTGGAACTATGGTACAGGTTGGCAGAATGATTTGTCCAACCTTAAGCAATAAATCAGCAGAAGAGACACAAGTATAATCCATTTGTCTTTCATTACGAGCCCGGTACTGTATTACCAACCCTGTGGTGTGTTTTTTTCTGCAAAGTACTTACAGCATCCTTGGTCCATTGGATGGATGCCTGGTGCTATTTGCCAAAAGGTGCCTACTGTATGATGAAGTATGTAAGCTAAAACCATGAGCTCTGTGCCTCACCTCAATAATACCAGTATCTATACTGAAACACTTGCCTAAAGCATGGATTTCTTCATGGTCATATTAGATATTTTGCTTTTTCCCTCATGATGACTAATTCACTCAGAGCTTTTGGTGGTTTTGCAATGACATTTAAACTCAAGCGAAATGAAACTCAACATGCGCTTACACGGAAAGATAAACGTGGCATGAGATAGTGTGGAGTGAAGTAAACCTGAAGTTGGCCAGATATAAATCAGTTCCCCTGAGAACAGATTGTTTTAAAAGAAGAGTAATCTCAGTTTTCTTACTTAGAATTTAAATTTTTAACAGATACAAGAAATTTGTTAAATTACTTTGAACCAAGGAAATGCTCTCATCTAAGTCTACTCAAACATAACCTGGCAGGATAAGAGGGCGTTGAAACAGCTGCAAATTATCTTTTCATAGGCAGAGCACTGAAAAGCAGCTTTTTGCAAAAAAAGAATCAGAATTTTTATGGCTTTCTCACTCAGGGAAGCTGTATAATTACTGAGGTGCAGAGCTCTTTTTATTCTCGGTAATTAGCACAAAGAATATATATTGCAGTAGCAGGAGGTTTCCTATCTCCTTGAACTATTCTGGAAATGAAAAATAGGCACTTTTTTTTTTTTTCCCCTCTTCATTCTACAGTTCCCATTTAATAATTTAGTATATATGTGTGTGAAATTCAATTTATATGTGTTTTCTCAGTGTGGAGAATGACCGCTCAGCCTTAGCAGTGTTATTTGCACAACAGGTAAGTCTCATTTATTCCACAACAAAAAGTAGTTTTGTAATGTTTCTAAAATAATCATACCTGTCAGTAACAATTGTTTATTAACAGTACTTTCCTGCAAATAAAATAGTTGTCCAATAAACACAAGATTATCTGCAAGATTTGTTCAGCAGGTGTTCTTGGTGTGATTATTGATGTTAGTCTGTTATTTAGTGCTTTGTTTCATTTAAATGAAATTATACTAGTAGTTGTGTAAAGCACTACAGATCAAAGAATGAGGTATCTTTTTCTGTGCTGGTTGACGTCAATGGTTTCTTATTTGATAAGGTATTTTGCAGTATTTTTTACCTTCCTTACCTTCTAAGTCTCAGACAAACAATAACTTGGTATTAAAGCCTGCACTCAGGAAAAAATCCAGACTGTGAGTTGGATGTACCCTTTTTAAACCTGACAGATAGCACCAGGTCCACCCTTCAGGCTTGCACTGGTTGCTGTGGAGACTGGTTTCTGCAAGGTCTGTGGTGAGGATGCAGCCACTCACTCCAGACGTGTCCTGTGCCTGGGGAGCTGCTGCGGTGGCCAAAAGCTGACAGAGGAGCAGAACTGCCACTGCTGCAGCTGTGCAAGGAGAGAAAGGCACATGTGGGTGTTAATGCCATGGCTTGTGTTCATGGCAGACAGCAGAAAGAACATGCAGAAGCCAGACTGGCTGCTTGCGTGACCTAAGGGGTCTGTGCTCAGCAGCACTGAAGTCATCCTCCTACTCTGTCCCCTGTTGTTGACACGTGTAATGCTTCATTTGTCACATTTTATCCTCAGGTGACTTTGGTCAGTTGTCTTCACTGATTACTTGATGATTCCTCTCCAGTACTACCCCATCCACCTCTGTTCAGTCCCACAGTCCAACCTGTATCTTGAGTGTCTGTCCTTGAGCATGTTCTGTGAACTTCAATGTAACTTGAGCAAACAAGAATATCCTTAGCTTCACTGAAGGCAATACAAGCAGTTTTGCAGATTCCCCTGCCTGTTAGCTTTGTATCTTTCCTCTTCTTTATCTATATTAGCTGCTAACCATAGTAACTATAAAACCATATTCTGCCTACATGTAACTTAACCTTTTCACTTGGTTCCTTTTTGGTCTGTACAGTGCTTTGTGTAGACTTCACCTCCATTTCTGTTGATCTATCAATGTCCTTCCACCAGAGAATTTATTGTATTTTATTTGCAAGATGCCTCAGCTGTTTATGTAAAATTGCTTTTTAATAACTGCCTTAGTTGTGCTGCTTTATGTGAATCAGGTTGACATATATGAGTTACATGTTATTTTCCCCTTTTCTCACATCTGTCTAGTTGTCTTTTTGCCCTTGCTTTATTTTGTGCATCCATCAATGTAAGGATAATGATTTTCTGAATGTTAAAAATGTGCTTAGCACATAAATCTTAGTTCCTGATGATGTCTCTGGAATGAGGATGCTGATTAGGTGACACAGTGCTAAGAACTGGCACCTATTGGATTGGTTTTCATATGTATGGTTGTAAATGAGGGAAGAGGGCTTATTGATCTATTTGATGAACAAAAGCTGACCTAGTTCTGCAGTATCTCAGATTAGCAAAAGTTGCTCAGGAGACTTAGAGATTTTCTCTCTTAATATTTTTTTCTGCTTTTTGTACTGTGTATATTTCATTGTGTCAACTCAGTCTACTAAACTTCAGGTCATTAATCTACCTGTTTTCTTATTCTTGCTAGTGCCTGTGATCTTGTTCATTAATCAGCTCCATGCTTCTGGCTTGTGGTGTCACATCCCCATAAAAGTTAATTCTCCTTGTTTGGGTTTTTTATTATATTTTCCATTATTCTGCCATGCTCAGAAACTTCATTCCTGTCAGCAGTGGTGGAATTAGAGCTCTTTCTTTCTTTTTTTTTTTTTTTTTTTAATTTATTTTTATATATTTTTTTTTAATATATTAGTCAAATCACAGTATCTAGACAGATAGAAGTAAATAAACTAGCCATATCTTGCAGGGACCTGGGTAGAATGGGGTTCAGACATGGCAATAATGGTGTATTGTAAAACTATAATGTAAGATTTTCCGAGGTTTCACTTCTGATAATTCTGCTCATTTTTCCATACTGCCCTTCGCCACTGAATATCTGGTACCTGTCAGATACTTTAATCCCTTCTAATACTCACTAGTCAAATTTCCTCTAGTTCTTGCAAAGTAACTAGCAGGTATTTCAAAAAATAAAGCAAGCTAAACTTAAAAAGGGACTTGTTCTTATAGAGATAATACCAGATTTCTTACAAGAACATTATCTTTTTAATGAATTCACAGGATTCTTCTAACTTGGTTTTGTTTTCAAACTGATTTTGAATAAAAAATGTACTTCAGTTCTCTTTATAATAAAGTTTAAGGGAGTTTTCTGAATTTGATATAACTTAATCCTGAAATCAGATTTGAAGAGTTCCACTATATCCACCTGCTCAGTAGGTCTCCATCTTAGGAGACCTCAATTAACATGGAAGGTTGCATTAATTTTCCTCATGTCTAACTAAACCCTGAAGAAATTGAAATATATGTTTCTTTTCTTCAGCTCAGGATATAATGACTAATTGTGCAGAGTGCTTTGTTACTGATCAAATATCTTGAGGTACATAGTATGAGAAGGAGGTAGAAATTTCAGCATTTCTGAAATCATGCTTCAGCCAAGGTTAAAAATAAAATCTTCAGCATTTCAAGAATTTCAAAGTAAATAGAATGAAGTGTCTCTTCTTAATAGTAAGCCAAATACACATTAGATTTTGATCCTTTTCTAGTTAGATAATGAATTACAGTGATTTTAACAGAGTCTGTTTGAATGTGTAAAGGTGTACAGTGGGCTCTGGGATTTATTTTAACTTTATTATAACAAAAAAGATTTCTGTGGCTACTAATTTCACAAAATAGTAGCCCTACCATTAAAAGGAAACACTTTGGCTAAAGGACAAATATTAAAATAATCTAACGCTTTCCTTTTGAAGATCCATTGAGTGATGGGCTATAACATTTAAGATTATTAAAGTAAACAACTATTAAAACAGAAGAATATACAATTATTACAGTAAGAAATGATGAAACACAGGAGGATATATTGAAATCACTGTCTTATTTCCTTTCTCTGCCTAGACAGAAATGCTTCTTTTCTCCCACCAGTGATGGCCCTCTGGCTGGGTGATGCTTGCTTTCCTCCACCCATGTCAGAGGTTTCTTATTAAAGCTCTTATCTCTTACTGGCCCTTAGTCAGCTCTCCAGTAAAGCATACTTGTTGTAAATGGAATAAAGGACCATCATTTGGAGTTAGGCATATCATTTGAATTATAGCTGGAGCTAACAGAGATGTGAAGACAAGCCATCTTGTTGACTAATGATCTGCAAAAGATGTTTTTCAGTATGCCTGTGCTATTCTGAGACGATCAATGCAAAGTTGCTGTTCTCCAGATGTACCTATTCATCTGCAAAACTTTTAGCACAGATTGTTCTCCTATTTGTAAACAAATTATTCAACAATCCCAGTGTATCACCAGAATGACAGACAAACAGATGTGATGTGCTATCAGAAGTGGCTAATTTGAGATTCAATAATTCTTCTGTGCACACTGCCAATTAGCCTTGAAGAGTAGAGGAATGCCTGACAGAAAAATGTTTCATGTTAAAACCAGCTGGCCTGTTAGTGGGCCTTGGGAATCTTGTATATCTTGATGATAAAATCAGAGAACCAGTTTTAGTACCTTTTATTTGTTTTTCTTCCATTCCTGTCAATGTAATTTTAAAGAGCTCAGGTGATTTATGTTGGACCTTCTGGTCTTCCTGCAAATTTGCCTTGTTAAGTAAAAAATTGGAAGAGAAATTAATGACAAAAGGTATAATTCTTCACTTGATTTTGCTTATAAACCATTGTTTTCCTTTAGAGAAAACAAAAAACCCCACATCCCCCTCAAACCTCAACAAACGAACAAAGCACCCAACAAACAAACACAATAAAACCACAAATAAACAAACAAAAAAACAAACCCCAAAGCTAAAACCTGTATTTATTTCACAGTCTATTTTTAGGTATGTTTCACTGTGTGTAGAAAACAGCTGAACTAGGTTTCTTCCTAAAACACAGCAGAAGACTAGATTTTGTGAAATACTAGGTTTTTGTGTGTATATTTCTGGAATAGACTGTGTTTCTACATTTTACTTCTAAATATCCCTCCTTCTCTGATTCTGAGGAGATTTAAAGTAATATGCTTTAAATCTGGTTTGTTGTGTTTCATTTTATCTGGATAAGAGATGTCCATATGTGATCTAATAGCTTAAAATTTATTATTCTCCATTTTGATGAATTTTAGCCTACCTCCACATGGTTAGGTATTTCTTTGAATACAGAAATGCCAGGGCTGTCTGGCTTAATGGTTGAAGTCCTTGGTTGAGAGCAGCGAAGAAGGAGTCTGGCTGCACTGCTTCTAATGTATTACACATCTTCTGCTTTTAATGTATTACACATTGTATTTAATACTCAGCTGGAAGCAGATTTCACCACCTCTTACTCTCTCTCTGGCAACTGGACAGTGTATTCTCATCTGCATGTGCCGGTGGAATCCTCCTGGGTTGAGAAAGGGCCTTAATGATGGTCTCGCTATGGCTGGGTTGAGTGGGATTTCACACAACATGCGAACAGCATTTTTTAATGAAAGTGGCTAAACAATGTCACTTCCAGTTCGGGTTGGTGTGTGGTGTTACTCCCAAGTTCATTTACTAAGTCCAGTATGTGTTCAGGTCTGCACACTGGGACCAAGACCTCTCACCACCTCATTATTGAGCCCATGTCATTTCTTTGTTTGCACAGGAGTCTCATGTCAAGAAAAATGTAGCAATCTGATATGCAAATGCTAAATCTATGTAAGCCCCTTAAGTTTGCTGGCTCCTGAAGCCTGGAATTTGGAGATTACAGTCTTGCATTTAGGATATGAATTCCATGAAGTTCTGTTAGCAGCTTGTAAAGTCTTTCTTGATTATTTTCTGCCTGAAAGCTAAATGCATTAAGGACACTTATTGTCTGCTTCATAACATTTTACTTCAGGCATTCAGAGTCCAGATTCCTAAAATGAATAAACAAGATCTCTGTGTAGCAGCTGCATTAGGCTACTAAACATAGATACATAAAAGTCATTAAGAGATTTGAACAGAGCAGAGATTGGAACCTGAGTGCAGTGAAGGGGTAGACATGGCTCTTAAAAGCTGTATATTTTGCATAGGAAACATATTTAATAGAACTGGACTCAATTATATTTGCCCTGCATGGGGATAATAGTCATGAGGCTGAGACACTTGCTTAGGTCTGACCTTGCAAATAATTACTTGTATACAATACGATAACCTCATCAAGGGAAATGCCTCACCTCTATCTTTAGTTGGTTTCCTGAGAAGTGTTTTCATGCTCAAACATTTTGTAGACCAGAACCACATTTCCTCAAATACTAGACTATGTCTTGGAGGAGACAGAGATGAGGAAAATGCCTTGTCTGAATTTTTTTCAGTGAGGAAAGAGGTAGCATTTAAGTTGGTTAGGATTGTCATGTGATTGTGTTTACTGGCAGGCACATAAGTAACTCCAAGATTATGTGGCAGAAGAGTGACTGATTTGTGCATATAAACATCAGGCTTAGGCTTTGTGCCCATCACTTTAGATATTTAAATCTCTTTGTTGATCTAGCTCTCAAAGAGCTATTGTGTTTTACCAAGTGAGAAAAACAAACAAGAAAAATTTTTATATGGGCCCATTTTTGTTTCATTTAATTTAAAAAGGTATAAATGAGCAACTGAATTTGATGAAATTTCAGATCTAGGTCTCTAGTTGAAATAAGATGATATAACTTTGAAAATAATGTTTTTTCATCACATTATGTTGGATGAGATTTTATTTTAGCATTGCAAAACAGTGTGACTCACAATCATTCCTACAGTTTTTGAGAAAATAAAAGAAGCAGTGCAATAATGAAGGTAAAAACCACAACCTTAAGATGCAAAGTGAGCATAAAACAGTAATAAGTATTGATTCTTTTTTCAGCTAGAGTTCATCTTGTCATATTTCTGCTATGAAATTTTTGTCAATGGCCAGAAATATATAAAGCCTCTGACTGATTCTTTTAACATTTTTTGTACTTAAGCGAGAAGTTAAAAACAAATTAAGGCTGATTCTGTCTTCAGTGAGACAAAGGTAACTCAAGCATAACACAGAGAAGGAATCAGAGATATACCATTATAAATTCTTTGCCTAGGAATGAACCTAGATGTCGAATCATGGGTGCACCCAGCTTTGATTCCTGCTGTTTATTCTCTCAAAAAAGCAAAACAAATTCCATGTGACTTGCTGTCTGCTAAATTTAGTTTTAACAGTCCTACAGACAATGAATGAGTAATGAGGGAGGGATATGGTTCTTTTCCAGAGACTTGCTTTTGGGTTTTGCCTTTAGTGGAATTCTGGAGATTTCCTGAGACATTTCAGGAAGTATATTCATTCACGGTCCAGGCTCTTGAGATTTGGAAAATTTATTTCTTTAAGGCAATTAGCAAAGAAAGGGAAAAATAACATTTTCTATCCCTTTGCTTTAGGTTCCCTTTATATTGTTTTCAATGAAGTCATCAAAGCATCATTCACCAGTTCCATCTAATCCCCAGAAAAATGCAGAACAGTGAAAGAAGGAAACATTTGTCACCATATCCATCACTACTTTCATAATTCTCCTGCCTCTTTAAAACTTTCGGGAAGGGAGGAAGAGGCTTCTTCACTATGTCCTGGACTATTTTGCAGCTGATGGAAATAAACCCTTTCCTGATGTGGGCTCACAGTCACTGCGTACTGTACAGTCATTTGGACCCCATGGGCAGGAGCCACACAGGAGTGGGAACAGTGACCATCATTTACCAGGCTGTCTCCTGAGACCAAGAGTGAGTTGATAAGGATTTAAGCTGGACCTCTGTGTGTTCACCTTTGTCAGGTTTAATTTAGCCACTCCTAAAGGTTTATCATATTAATATTATATCATCTGGTGGTATAATCCCATGGGAATGTTACACTTTTTTTTTTAATTTTTTTTTTTTTTAATTGCATTAATGTGTTTTGGATAACACTTTTTTGTTTTCCAAATATTTTGCTGTAAGCTTTAGCCTACTGTGAAATTCATGTTTAATCTTTCTTCAAGTAGCATTCATATAATAAATGGAGAACTCTAATCTGAAGTACTTAATGCCCCAACACAAGTGGGGTGATCAAAACTTGTTAATGACCCTTAATGTTCTATTTAGCTAAAACAGTCTATGTTTGCTAAAGGAGTCAAGTGATTTTGGTTCATTTTTTTACTATGCAAACTTCTTAGAATTGATCTTACAAGACAGGTCTGGTAAGCAGATGGCTGGGCTTCTGATTTCCCTTTTGTATATTTTCTGAGTTAAATCATTATGTGATATACATGTAGTACATTTGGTAACATAACATAATGTTGCTATCACCTACTATATTTGACAATAGCACGATTTCTGAATACCCAGACGAGATTTCTTTTGTGAAAAATCATGCTCTCAATTATCATTTTTTCTGAGTGATGGAATTCATACTCCATTTTCATTAGTTCTAGTTCTCATTCCAGTTCTGAATATCTGTCTTCAGCCTTGTAATAATTAGAGACAATTCCCTTGTTATTCTTTGGATAACTTTCATTTCTACATTCTTTATAGGATGAAACATTTCTTTCATCTTGCATTTCCTAAGTGGATGCATAGCATAGATGATGGTGCTTACACTTGCCATCTGCCTTTTCTCTTTTAATAGCAGATTAATTCACTGTTTAAAGCCCATAACTTATGATAATGTAGTGCTACTTATACTGAAACCTGTTCCAACTGCACATTTTGCACTTTTCAGAGATCCCTTTCTCAGACATCTTATTAGTTACGAAAAGGCAACAAATGTGTTCTGCTAGCTTGTCTCGTTGCAGAAAGCTCTTGGTCAACAAAGGTTCTAAATGTTCCCTTTCCATAACAGACATAATTTAGCAATATTGCACACATCCCATTGTGGTCATGCAGTCACTAGGAAGGGTAGAAATGTTTTTTCTGTGGAACAATGTGATACTTTAACAAATTTGATACATAAATATTTACATATATAAATCAAGATAATACCTTTTGTTGCCACATCAAGTCTCATTGATTATATTTTCAGTCTGATATCAGGCTACTGTAATTTGTAACTGTCTGGTTGATTTTGGTAACAAGTTATGTTTACAGAACCTAAACTTGCATGTAGGAATCCCACTAAGGATAAGGAAATATAAAATGTGAATTTAGGATTTATATTTCAAACTTTTACCACCATCACCGCCAAAAATTCTGAAAGAAAAACAATATTCAGGCTGCAAGGGATTCCATTCTACTCTGTCTTACTCCGAAGTTTCTGTGTACTCCATTTGATCTCACAGCGTATGACAACTTCTCTACTGCAATTATTGTATTTCTTTCCCACAAACAGGGTATTTCACCATGAATGAAGAAAATCAATATACTGTTACTGAAAGACTGTATTTGAATTGCTATGAAACTCATCCCTAAACCCCAATACTATCTTCTCAGTTATGTTTTTTCTTCAGTCTGGTGCATCTATTGCAGACTTCACTTTTACTCACAGTGAATCACATCTTTCCTTCAAACTCAGTCTGTGTGAGCTTTCTGTCTGTTTAGGTTACTATCCTCAAAGAATTAGTGGCTTTTTAAGGCATGAGGTGTTGACACAATCTATCCAAGCTGAGGTATCTGCAGGTCTGTAAATCTTGTCCCTCATGCTGTGTGCTTCCCCTTCATCTGTCCAGTTCTTCTTTGAAACTGAGTTTCTACATAGTGCCTTAGAAAAGCTGTTCCATAGTCTAATCAATTTTTTTGTAAATAAGTTTCTTGTCCATTTTCTTAGGAGGCCTGTCTAAATACCAGTTCATGCTTTCTACTTTTTCTGAACCTATCCAATTTTGTTATTTACTTTCCTCATAGCCTTCAGTCATGTCTCACATTCCTCTTTACTAATAAAATTGATTAGAACCATAGCTCTGATTCTCCTCTCCTCTCTCCTCCCTCTCTTCTCCTTTCCTCACTCTTCTCTGAAACTATTTGCAAAAAAAAAAACGGACTTCATAATTCAGTTACTGTATAGGAGGTGGGGAGAGAGATTTGTATCAAGGAGTTACTAAATTGTCTTTTTCATCTGTTTCATTTTTTTCTTGACATAAAGAAATAAATGGCCTTATTTCAGTGGCCCACAAAACAATTTCTACATGCAATATGTATAAGTAGTATGAAATTTAAGTGGTTTGTGATTCACCTAGATGAAAGACTCTACAGACATATGAAATCATTGCCTTAATTATGAAAAAGTATCATTTCATTGCAAACAGTATGAATCAAAAGAATGGCTCAACAGGCTGCCTGCTGGCATTTGATAGAATGATTTCAGATAGTCTCAGAGTAAATATGACAACTAGACCCACTATACTGTAGCAGAGGTTTGCTCCTCTGTGCTTAGCATTTCCACTTGATCATTATCTTCTGTCCAGGATGAGACATCTGTCTATGGAGAGGTTACTCTTTTTTTTTTTTTTTTTTAACTTCTGCAGGTTTGAACATTTCTTTATACATGGTGATCTGAAACAGCAGGGAAATATATGTTCCCATGTAGTCCATCCCCTATTATGGGGTAGCTTTCCATAAATATTCTTATCATTTAATCCAATCCATATAGTATAATATTGGAGACCAGTGAAGGAAGCCTCTACAGAATAGTTTATACAGCCTAAATTCACTGTTTTCCTCAATCTTTATCTTACTTAAAGCAGCTTTCAAATTCTGCGTAGGTTAAAATATGTGAAACTAATATATTGCATTTTCACCAAAGCAGTGTAGGAATTTGCTTTAAATCTAGCTTTTATAAACAAGACTTATGTATGTTTAATACTAGGTACAACCACATACACAGTCCCTGTCATCCAAACATAAGGAGTGCCAAATGCAAGTCCACTGAAGTCACAAGGCAATATGTACCATGTGATATAAAAAAGACAGAAAAACAAATCTGCATAGGTGACTTTTCTGAATGTTCTCAGCTTTCATGTACTCAGAAAAAACCTGAACGTTGTGCACAACAGAAACACCTATAGATTAGCTGTAACAAAAAACAAACCAAACAAAACAACAAAAAACCCCAATGGATTTACTCTTATTTTTACAATGTCCAAAAGCTTGCCAAACCCTGGGGCTTTATAGAACAAACAGTAAGGCATACTCCACATTTGAAGACTTATCTTCCTCTTCTGTTATTGACTGGAGGGTTAGTTAATGTAGCTTATTTTAACTGTCTGATTTTTTATTTTTTATATAATGCTTTTCAGAGATTTCTGTTAAAATAATATCTTTAGTAATTGGATATAAATGGAAAAAAAAAGGGATAAAGAAAGGAATCAAAGTAGTAATAGATTTTTCAAGAAGGGGTTAACATTAGTGACCTTTTCTAAGAGCTGATATTAGAGGCTAGTCAAAGAAATTATAAGGTATTTTTCAAAGTAACAAAATAACTTTTTTTTCAATAGGAAAAGGAATCTGAGGAGCTCAGTTTAGAGATTATGGGTTTAATATTGTTTCAGATGGTGAGATATTTGGATGGGTAATAGGAATACCATAATGAATTTCCTAGTTAGATTGTAAAAGAAGTACTGATCAGTGCTTATATTCAGATGTACTAATCAGTGCTTACATTCATGTGCAGATTACCAAAGAATCAGAATTAGGAAGCATCTCTGCCCTGTGGATGTGACTTCATATCCTGTCCTCTGAAACATGTTGGTAAGTTTCCTTCAAAGCAAATACCCTAATCAAGATCTAATTTAAGGCCAATTTTAGTAAAACGTGTTAACATACATAGGTGAACAGGCATCTGTCTTGGAAATCACCGTCAAAACAGAGCAATTAAACTAAACAAATCACAGCTTTGATCCAGCATAGCCTTATGCTTATAATCTTTTGACTGTTACTGACTTGATGATCACATTCCCATGCGACTGGATTTTAAATTATGTCACCTGTCATACATCTAATGCTGAGAATAGCAGTTTTATTGGAACTCTACACCACAAGATTCATTTATGTTTTAAGATACCGAGAGTAATTGTGCTGTTAATGGTATGTTAATGTAATTTCAGCTTTTACATATAGGGGAACAATTAATTGGAGCAACAACAGTCCATAAATCCTCTAAAAAATGTTTTGTACTCAAAGAGTAGAAAAACTTAAGTCCACATTATCCTCTTAAGAGAGATAAAGATTTTACAGTTACTACCAACAATTAAATCCAATCTGTGAATATGTACTGTAGCCATCCACTGTTATTTTCCAGCCTGATTTTTACAAGTGCAACAGCTCAGCCTGTGTCCACTATGAGGAGTTCTGTGGAAGAATGCAGGAAGCATTCTTTTATATTTGTGCCATGAGCAAGCATGGTGCTTCTGCCTGGGGCCTCCTTGCTCCACAGAGCTCCATGTCTGTCTATATGTATTACATTCATTAGTAACTAGAATTTAGGGGTGTCTTTGCTTTACCCATCCCACCGAAACCTTCCCCCTTGCTGCTGCTTTTCTTCAGAACCACCAAGGCAATATGGCTTTCTTCTTTTTACTTAAGGCTGTGATTGAGCCTCTGTCCCTAATGGTAGTGAAATGGCAATACTGTCACTAACTTTCAGGGGAACAGGGTTTCAACTGTGTGGTCTTCTGAGAGAAATGCCAATACTAGTTCACAGCATCATTCTCTCACCCATTTCCTGTGGTTGAAAAATTCTCCTTGAGGCTTCAGGGTTCAAAAGAGAGGATAAAGTCCTCAGGCTACACTCCAATTTTCAGTATTTAAACACTAGGGATCAACTACAAAAGGTTTTTGTCACAGCACCTAATTTTTAGGCACATTGATATTTAATACCATGGCTCCTGAGATAAAATTTATGCAGAGAATGCTGTGAGCAGAGAATACTGTATAATACGAGAGCGGTCCACCGGAGCTGGAAAGCAACTGCCTAAAGCAGCAAATATGAAATGCTGACACCCACTAGGGTTCAAGTACCTTACTCAAGGTTTACTGCATGGCATCTATGTACCATGAAGCTCCGCAGTCATACTTGCAGTATTGAGGCAAGTACTTCCTTTAGACCGTGACTCAACAGTAGGATATCAACTCCAGTATCCCTGCTGGTAGATCTCACCACTAGGCTATAGTGTCACTCTTGTAATTTCTCTCTTTCTCTGGTCCAGTAAACAGTGAAGTAGATAAGATGGAAACCTGCAATCACTGGGACAGAGCCACCGAAAACCAGAGTAGGTGATGGTTATGGCATTTATTCTGCAGGTAGGTTCAAGGCCTCTCTCCAGTCTTTGGGGAAGAATGGCTGCTGACTTGAAAAGGGGACAGAAGCAATAGCAGCTTCTCTTCTTTAAATCATGTGTTGTGTAAGATGTCACCCTTCAGTTCTAAGAATTATTTTTTTTAGAGAAACACAAACATGCTAGCAATGTCAAGGCAAGCGGGCATAACAAAATAAATAAATATTAAAAGAAATAAAAATAAATATAAAAATATAATATATACTATTAAATAAATATAAAATAAAATAACTATAAAACTATTAAATAATTGAAATAATAAATAAACAAATGGATTGTCTAAAAGCTAAAATAAATAAATATCACAACTTCAAATAAGTCCTATTTAATAAGCTCCAGGATAAGGTAGTAAAATCTCAATTTGTATGCCAAAAGGATAGTTATGTTGTCTAACCCAAAGAAACGGAACTATTTGGAAAACTTTGTTTGGCTCCTCTGTACTAGAATAAATGTAATCTGTGGAGGAAGTGAATACAATGAAGTGGTGTTTATAGAAAAGTAGAAAGAGTCTGAAACTGTTTCAGGGCATTTAAATGATGGAAATGGCTATTTTGGCTGTACTGTCTTTCTGCTTATAATAAGATTGTTTTGTGAAAATACCTGCTAGGGGAATCAGCTTTCTGAGTGTGCAGTGACTAATATGAAGACAGTCCCTGCTTTGGAAAGGAAATCTCTATGAAGACACCCTCCTCACACACACCCCCTGCCGCACCCCCAAAAAATTGGTAGCAGAAGTTAAGCTAATTGATGTATTTAAGATCTACTTTTCTCAATTTACAGAAATTGGTGTGTCAATCCCATTACATTTGCTGTCATGGTGCAATTTGCCCATTGGCTGATATCACTCACATTGGGTTCCAGCAGAACATCTCTGCCCATTCCTCACTGCTGGTGTGGCAGCCCCTGAGGAAACCGCTGTGGGGCATGGGATGGCAGAACACATTTCTGCTGATGAGTTCATAGAATAGACCAGTGCTTTGTTTAAAATAACAAGCAAACAAGGTCCCTATAGATAAGGCAATACCATTCTTACATACTAGCCGTATACACATGGATGGAGATGAGAAAATAGAGCTGCCAGGCAGCTGGAAGCACAGCTTTTGGCTCTAAAGCAGAGAGCAGCAGTCACTCTGTGGTTGAAGTGGAACTCAAATTTGATTTTATCTTTATAACAACTGACTTTGTAAATGTTACATAGAGACTCAATACATTAATTTAGTTATACACTTTCAAAAAAATCCTCAAACCTTTTGCAGAATCACAGAAATATCTGCTGTTACTGAAATTTTGCCCCTTGTTTTCCATGCCCTCCTCTATGTTCAACATCTTTTCAGCCTGCACTTGCTGCTGTAGCACTTGATGCCTTTGAAATTTTATCTGTTGTACTGGGAGCAGTAAGCTGGTTTGACTTATGGTCTTGAGAGTAATTCTGATTGTAAATCTGGTAGAAAAAATATTTAAGTGGAAAGCCTGTCCCAGAAGAATTTGAATAGAGGCATGTCAGGGTATGATTTGAGGGAACAGGCTGATAAAGAGACCCTATGCAATAGTGCTTTGAGCACCTAGATCAGTTTTAGCTTACAAACCTCACTAAATTAGGTAAACTAAGTACCTGTAGACAATTTGTTGTGTTAAATCTATTTTCTTTTCTATATTTAGTTCCTGTTGTGAAGATTGAGCAATTCATTTTGAGGAAATTATTCTGAGTCTTTGTGCAGCTACAGGTCAACTGGAAGGTTTTCTGGATGAGCTAAATACTGTTTGTTATGTTGATGTTGATTTATTACACTGTATAAGGAGAGCTGTAATAACCTCATGGCTGGGTCCTACTTTAACCTCTTTTAAACCAGTTTATGCTGTGGCTTTATGAATTCTAGTGGCACAAGTGCACAAGTGGCACAGCGCAGGGTTTCTTCTGATAATAAAAAATCCTGCTGCTGTCTTCACCTCTTCTTTGAGAGTGGGACAATCATGGATATCCTCCTCCCCCTGAAACCATCCATTCTCCTTTGGACCAGAAATGTGGCTCCTATGAAGGAGCCCCACAAGAGAGAGGACAAAGATGGCCATAAATCAGTAATTAAATTCAAATTTGTGGTTCTGATTTAAATATAGACAATTAAACACACCCTATTTTATCTTTTTGTTTTAACTTTAGCAGTAGGGGAAAAATGCAAAAGAAGGTAGGGATGAATGATGAATGTCAGGTTGTAAGACTGAATTTCAAAAGTATTGTAAACTGGTAGCTTATCAAGGTGTTTGGTAGAAAACATAAAGGAAATTTATATTTAATTCATAACTAAAATCTTTATAGAATCTGTCATGCCACTAAGGCTACCACTACAGTTTTCTGAAATAAGTGTAACATTGGTAATAAAAATTACTATCGGCATGTGACAAATGAAAATGTTATTTTTTTTACATTGTGATAAATCTACTGTAAACATATTGCATTCTCTAGGTATAACAGTAAGACTAGTTTGAATATTTTTTATGGGAAAAAGATGTCTGAAAAGACATTTAGAAACATTTAAATGTTTCTTCTGTGTCATGATTGTCTGTGTCTAAAAGTGTAATATTTCAAGGTTTTTAATTCTTTGTTCCACATCATTTCCTATGAAGTTCATCTCAAAATTCAGTTTCGGTCAAATAGGAAACACATTAATGAATTCCCAGGTGGAGCACTGTTGTATGCAAAGATGAAATAGGCTTGGAAAGTTAAGGCAAGCCCTGGAGCAAACTAAAATGAAAACTAGAAAAATACAATAAGGTAAAACATACAGTAGTTTTATAGAACAATTAGGGTAGGATTCAAATTCTACGCAGGAGTTTAAGCAGCTAACATCTGATTCCTTCAGTTGTGCTGGTCAGTCCCTTCACCCTCAACTGTGGCCCCTACCTTGCTAGTCTGAGTCTGTGTTAGTGGAGCAGAAGAAGCAGACATGTAAGCAATCAGAATTCACTTTACATTAGCATATTCATCAGGAAGATTAAACAGTGAGAGGGTTCGGTGGAAACATCATTGTGAAGGTATGGAATGTTGTATCCAAGTTTACTCTTTAGTGTTGCAGTCTCCACCGCTGTGCCATGTCTGAAGATTGAAGCAGAAAGCATAAACACACATGCACTCCTGATGAAAATTCTGACTTATTTTACCTCGTTTATAAAGTAAATGTTGTTACTTTTATATGTGATTTCTAAGTCTAGAGTGGCAAAATGCGATGAATGAAAAATCAAAAAAGCAGTTCTGTTTCTCCTCTCAAAGGTGAGTTAAGGACTGCTGGCACATATATATTAATAGTAGTGCTGATCATCACAGTGTCCTTGACTAAGGGAAACATTTCCAGTCTCTTTTTCTTTCATCCTCATTCTCAGAGAGGCTGTTGCTGTTTGTTTTATCGCCTTTTGTACTTTTGTCATGTGCAGGTTGTTTCCTGCTCCTTGGATATATGTTCTTTGGTCTCTTTCTTGTGCCCAAAAACGAGTTCTGCTCAGCTCTCAATGTTACACTCCTGTTGCAACTTGTAAGTGACCATATATGTTTCTGCGTAAAGTCCTGGGGGTCTGGCTGTCATCCTCTGCTGGTGGTCTTGGGATGTCTCTGCTACCACATGCTGAACAGACAGACAAGGATCAGATGTGAACCTGAATTCAGCCATGATGAGAAGTGTGAAGAAGCAGAAGGTAAATGAAGAGAGGAAAATGTGGTAATTGTGGAAGGAGGCTGGAGAAATGTTTGGGCAATAACTCACGAGGTTTGGTCCAGTTCCTCCTATAGCGTGCCAAAGCCTGAAAAGGTGGCAAGGGCAAAGGAGGCTGAAAAGCCACATGCCATGTCTTCTCATACTCAGCTTCCCTGAAATCACTAAAAGCTGTCTTGTTCTCTGCTGCTTCAACCCTGGTACTATGCCTTTTTATGTGATCTTACCCGGGTCTGGCTGATTTAGAGTGAGGTTACTAATCCTATAACCCTCCCCTCATAAGTCATTCATAAGCCCATCTCCTTTTAACAGGTGCTTGGTCTATATACTCCCACAGGTCAGTCCACGTCTACTTCCATTTTGCTGACACCTGTACCAAATTATGCTCATCTGTATGAGATGCTCAGATAGACTCGCTCCTCATTTGGCCTTAGTGAAATATTCAAGAAATGCGGCAGTGCTGCAGAGTACAGAGTGGTCTTGTGGTCACATGAAAAGTTCCTGTGTAGGGTGTGGGGAAGGAGGGAACTGCCAGCTGAGAGGGTAGGTAAAGAAGAGCTCTCTATTGCTGATCTTATATTACAGTATCTCTGATGTGGAGTAATTTCAGCCTCTGGTGGTCTGTGTTCAACCTACAGCCTTTTTTTATCTAGTATTTTACTTGATAGCTGGAACAGAATAGATGTGTGGCTGCAGTAATGTAAACATCAGAGGGAGCCTCAGTCTTTTATTCTCTGTGCAGTTCTGTGGTGCTAACCAGGGGGTGAAAGTTGTGTGAGCTTATCACATGCTGTGTTTCTTGTCCCCCAGCTGGTGGAGGAATACCTGTCTTTTAAGGGGTGGGCAAGACTCAGGCAGTCCTGTCTGTAAGTGTACATGGAAGACCAGACAGTGCCCCTTGCTATGAGCACCCAAAGAGAAACTCATCTGCTGTTGTGAAGAGAAGTTCCCTTCCCCTCTGTCCAAACTGGTGAGGATCCCTGCTGAAATGTGACGTCATTGGAACAGGCTGCTTGAAAAGATATTATGCTCTGCAGCCTCATCTGTGTCATCAAGAGCAATTGTGAAATGACTTGTGTTCCTCTCAGATGAGGAGAGCACAGGCTTTGGGGAGAGAGAGAGCCTGGACTGGCAACAGGGAACAGGTCTTTGTGTTGAGTCTGAGCTTGTAGAAAATGACCAGAGAAAGTGCCATGTGCAGGAAAACCATCTGTGCTCTAAATGAAAACTCTGCTCTTCACGTTCCCTGGAGGTAAGCCTGGACAAAGCACAGGAAATACAGCTTCTGCCTCTGCTTCTTCCTCAGACACTGCACAAAAGCAGAACCCAGTAGCAATGCTCGTCTGTGCAACGTGGTGGATGCCCAGATGTGAGGGTAGTGCCTTGGTTCACTCATAGCATATATCCTTCTTCACCTTGCACTCTGTCGGTGGCTTGTAATATCCATGCTGCTTCAGTCTAGTTGTCTTGAAATTTTCTGGCTTGCACTGATTTCTTGCTGTGTTAAGGACTTTCCTCAGCTTGCTGGCTGTTGAACAAATAACTAGTCATATATTTAATTTGTTGGTACTGTTTGTCTGAAATTTAAGAATATAACCAAATATTTGGTTACATAATCTTGTTAATGCTAATAAACATGTGTTATGAGCTTGTGACTGTCTGATAGTTCTGTAGATTGTGAGATATCAGAAGACTGACTCAAAATAGTATTATTTAAGTTCTAGAGATAAAATTGCACACATCAATTTCAGAAGCAAAAATCTGTTATCTAAATACTGACTGTACTTTAATGGGGATTTCTATTAAAATTAAGGATTGAAGAGGAGTGCAGTAGGATAAAAAGTATATTTGGGTTTTTAATATTGTTCTAATATACATGTCCCAAGGAAAAAAAAAAGTCTCTATGAATAAACAGCCACCACACACAACCAGGTAATTATCCTGAGAGGATGCTAGCAGTTTGGTTCTTGCGAGGCTTTTGCCAGGTGAATTTTTTTCCCTAGAGGGGTTATGATATCAATTTCATACCCATGTACTCTGGAGTGTTCTCTACAACTAAATAGAGGACTGGAAATCAAAAAAGTCATTGTCACAAAAGAAAATTTCTGAAGATTACTTAGATAATAGTTTTCTAAGCATGAATTCCAAATCATTTGCATATTGCAACCCAGAAACACAACCTAATATCAGCTTTTCTCAGATATGAGAAGAAATGGCACGTGTTCAATAACTGGAAGTGACTATCTGTTGTAAAGTTCAGAACTGATAAAACCAAGAGAAGAGACAAACAGTTGTATATATCATACCCTAATCATCTGTTTGGGAATACAGATGAAGTGATCACTGAGATTTGTTCAAAGTCAAATTATAATTAACCATGGACTGTGAAAAGAGAAGGTCACGCATTTTTTGGTTGGTTGGTTGGTGTTTGTTTGTTTGTTTCTTTGGTAGGCTGACACCTTTTTTTCTCAGGGCCCGAAGTTTCTACTCAATACTTACAGAGGTCAGAAAGTCTGTCCTTTCTATCCAAGCAATCTTCATACTTCAAATATTTGCCTTCTACCATTGACTTTTCTCAACCCAGCTGTTTCCTACTAAATCTAGCTTATTTTTTACTTAATAGTGTTATTTTATTTATTTAAGAAGGAACTAGCTGACATGAAGTCATTGATTAAATGACAAGACACTAAAGGACTGATTTTACCCCTGTATGTATAAAAGTATACATTACTTTTATGCATGTAGCCTGGCTATTCAGAGGTCCATGAAATACCAAAACCTTGGCTCTTATTTAATAAGAATTTTTTAATGATTCTGCTAACACAAAGTATCTCGTTTTCTATAAACACATATTCATGAAGTTCATGCTCATGCCCAAACTGTTAAAATGCTGTCTTAGTTCAGGAAAGGGTAAAGGAACCACAGTTATTCCACAATATTCCAATATTCCACAATATTTCAGTATTCCACAATTCCAGCATCCAGAAAACCTGCATTTTGCTAACTGCTTGCTTGCACATATTCACTGGTTCCAAGTATGGACTACTTGCAAGCAAGGGAGGGCTTTTTGGCATTGATTTCAACACGAAAAGATTTATAGCCTTTGCTGGAAAGTAGTGAACTGCTTGCTGGTAATTAGCTACCATAAAGACTTGTTTAGACATAGAGACAAAAAAAATTGTCACTTATCTTCTCATTAATTTCTCAGAATATCTGACCTCTGAGACTTTTGTTAACAACGTATGTTATTAAGGAAAAGTATTTATCTCATTTTCAGAAATGTTAAACACATAAACAGCAACACTATTAATATATTGCTTCATTTAAAGTACAAAGCACCAGATCACAAATCTGTTTTTAATTACATATATATAACTGCTAAAGGCTTTGTAGGTGTTCAAGAGAATATACTAAAGGCAGAATTGCCTGTTTAGCAATTGGGCAATTAAAGGCCCAATCTTTCACCAGTGAATTTCTGGTACCATTCTTTTTCAGTGTTCTATTTTTTACCAGGGACATTGGATTATGTTGAAAGAACAAATTATTTTCTTTTTCTGATGCCTTTATCGTAGCCAGAAAATGCATGGCTGCAGGAAAGGCATCACTGCATTAACTCACCTCAGATGTTACAACAGAAGAAAAAAAAAAAGATTTATTTATTTGAGTGTTGAAACTTTGAAAAGTACAAAAGCTAAGCTTCTCCAAAACAGAGTAAGATAGAAGGACACATTGATAGGTACAGAGATGTGTGGATGTATGTATAGATTATCTCCTTTGCATAATTTTTTGCATATTTTCCTGCTGCCACCTTTTCTAATCATGAAGCTGGGTTTGCTCCCTTTAGCACTGCCAGGCTCTAACCTTGCAGAGATACTAGAGAGCCACCCAGGAACAGGTCCTGTCTGAGCCAAAGCAGAGGTGCAGACCCGGTGAAATGCCACCAGCTGAAACTCCAGCCCCGCTTGTGCCACTGCAATACATCATTGTCTGATGGGGAGGTTTTTCAGTATGTATTGTTTTTGAGTATGGAGATCCAGCCTTACTGCAGCTGTTTGATTTTCATTTCTCATCCAAGTCATGGGATGTTACAGATCTTATGCTTTCAGTCTCCTCAGTCTCCTTTTTTGCTTTCTTTGCTTTTTTTTTTTTTTTTAATTTTTTTTTTTTTCCTTGTGCGCTCATCTTCATTTCCCCTGTAAACCTGTGAAGCCCAATCCACAAAACAAATAGTTTGTAGCTCTCTCTTATTTGGATTATATCTCTCACAAAATATTTTGAAGGGATTAGTGTTTTTTCTTTAGAATGGGGGCCTGATATTTTTTCCTGGTTGGTAAGTCATTGGAGTTGACTGTGGGAGAATTGTTCCCTTTTGTGATACCTTCTGAAGTTTAAAAATTTCTTTTTGTTCTGTGTTGGAGTGAAATCAGAATCCCTGGAATTTTTTGCAGAAAAAGTTGTACTGAAGCATCTGTTTTTCTAATAAACAAATCAGGTTTTCACTCGGTCTTATATTAATAGAAGATTTTAGAAAATTTCACCTAGAAATATTTAAATCTATGAGGAAAAGTATGTACCTCAAAGAAACAAGATGTTTTAATGAAAAAGATTCTGTACAAAATTTTGGCCTACTCTCAGCATTGTCTCATGAACAATACCCTGTGGAGTTTACTGCTTCAGAAGATGAATATCTTAATCTCTCTATGGAAGCAGCAGCTTTGCATAATGCCCTGGGAATAGTTTTTTTAAATGAATTCAAAAAACTCCAAAATTAAAAATCATCTGTTAAAACCGCTAAATGAAAGAGAAACTCAGAGGAAAATGGTTAAATCAGAAGACTTTTAAAGGAATTTTACTCTCAGAAAGAAGCCATTCAATGCTGGGAGAACAAAGTTCTGTCACGAGCCACAGAGAAGGAAGCTTTGGATCAGAGAAAAAGGTGAAAAAAAAAATTGTTCAAAAATGAAGATATCTTTATATGTTCTTTAATGACCCACAGTGGTGAGGAAGTTAATTTCAAACATCATCTGTAAGACAAAAGAAATGTACCAGCTAACCACATTTACTTCATATTGCATGAAGAAAGTACAGAGCAGTGGAATGCAATAATAATGTATTTCTGAGATGTTAGCCACAGTTCTGTGGGGGCATACAGTTATTAATCACCAACCATGCCTTGCAAGAAGTAGTCTTACAATAAGAAGTAGGCAACCTGAGTTGTATAGCACACACTGTGTTTATGTATTATTTTGGAGGATATCATTTAGCAAGATTTTAGCCGCTTGATCTGAAACTTTGCAGCTAAGTGACCATCCAAAGCAAGCTATGAAAATATTTTTAAAATATTCAGCTACTTCAGAGAAGAATGATATAGAAAAATACCTTTCCATCCAAAAATAAATCCCTGTGATGCAGTGATTTGGAGAAGTGTTGTGAAATTTGTCAGAAAATGGCCTTGCAAAGCAAATGCAGACTACAGACCCCCGAGCTGGAGTTGATTTATGCCTACAAGACAATTGTTAGACCTTTGCAGCTGAAGTCTCAAAAGATAACAAAAATAATAATATCTGAGATTGCCCTGGAAAACTCATGGTGAATACTTCTGTATAAGGAGAAGAGCTCGAGTACAATGCATGGAGAGCAGCACATTGACCCACCAGGATGCAACAAAATACTTAATAGCTGCTCACAGTGCAGGTATCATCCATGGAGTGCACTAAGGAATGCAAAAAAAGCCTTGGGGGGAAAAATAGTATCATAATGTATGGAAGAACCACAACAGTACATAAGCAGAAAAGGACCAGATCTGTACAGCACAGTCAGCCTTAAAACTGACTTTTTTGAGTTTATTTTCTTCAGTTTTAATACTCTTGTTCAATGTTATTTTTCCATGACCATTTACTTTACTAGTATTGTCAGTGAACTCAGCTTGATTGATAGTTACATAGGTTGGCCTTTTCCTCAGTGGAGGAAGGGGGATTCTTCTTCCCAGTAAGAGAAATCCACGCTATCTTTTCACATGCAGTTTTTGTGCCTTTACTCTTCCTCCTAAAGTGCAAAATCAACACTTTTGCTACCTGCCAAAAGGAGAACTCACTGTGTCAATGTGTGATATAATGGAGGGAGATGATATCCAGCTGCAATCAGCATGTATTTGCAATTAATAAAATGCTATTATAGAGGAAGTTGTCAGCCTTAATTTGAATTTCAGTTTTTATAGGTTTCCCCTTTAACAAATATGAATTAAAGGAGGGCCTAAATTTGTTTGTACTAAAGAGTAATCAGCTTCTTAAGTAAATGATGTAGATAGGAGATTGTCTTTGCTGTTCATCGGAGTTGAAGGGGAAGTTTTGACCTCCATGGCTACTTTCTGGCTTGTGCAGAGGACAAAGATGGCAGAATCTCAAAATAGTCTGTGAAAGGTTCAGTTTTGCAGAGAGGTAATGTCAAAAAATATCCATTCAAAATGGACTGCAAATTAAATGTCATATTTGAAATTTGTCTATTTTTTTCTGCGCTTATCTTACGAGGAAGTTTTCATGGAGCCCTTTGTTTTCTTATGCCCATACTTGATTGGTTCAAAACAACACCAAATCATAACAAAGCAGGAATTTTATAACAATAGCAAGTATGCCCCTGTGGTATGCAAGACTTGAGTGTGGCTCTTGGTGAGAATAAAGGAAATTAACATATGGGAAATGGTCCAAGTTTTTGTTTATTTAGTTCATGTAAAAATGCCTTTATGTAAAACAAAGGCAGTGAAACAATGCTTCATAGCACAGAAAGACATCTTGACAAGGGATGAGTAGACAAAGTCATCACCCTACTAGAATTATTCACAGCTGAAAACATAAAGCACTTAATCCTGCACTTGAAGCTGGCTGAAGAAATTCTCTGTGTTTCATGGGGAAAAAAAAAACAAAAAAACCCCAGAACCCCAGGCTATTTCTTTTCATATTTTGGCTGCCATGGCTTCAATTTGATAAAAGGAAAGCTATAGCCAGTGATGGTGTCCTGATCCAGGTAAAACACTGGGACACATGACTAAAATCGGTTGTGTTCTGAAAAATATTTCAGCAATTATTAACTGTAAGAGGTTTTTGAAGTCCTGCTGAAGTCACTGGAATGTGAGCATATGCTTACAGTTAAAAGATATTGATATCTGCATGAGGACTTTGCTAAGGAAAAACCTACTTTATGTGTGCTACAAATATGCCTTTTTCTCTTATCCTCATCTTGTCTTTGCGGTACAACACTATTTTATTGCTTATTTTTCCCAATTTTTCAGGATCAATGAAAATATTTTACAAGGACAAATTTGGGTAACAGCTGGAGGCAGATTGTTTTGGGATCTGAGACTCAAATTGGCTGAGGTACTAGATAACAAATGGATGTAATCTATGAGATACTAAAGGCTTGCCTTATTAAAATCCTCCACATTGGCACTGATTTGATAAACACCTTTGTTGGGATACATCACACAGTATATTAAAAAAGCTGTTAATGAAAAATGAATATTGCAGTGTCTTTTTGGCAGGCTGAATCAATATGCTCTTTTTAATAATTCAGTTTATTATTCAAAATATCATTTTTCCTCTAGAAAAAAAATAAGAACATGTCATAATTACCAAGCCTTACCTTTTTCCTTTCCTAGCAACAAACTTCTTTTTACTGCTGCCTACCCTCCCGCAGTTTTTCTTAAGCTATGTTAATCTATAATGATTTTTAAAAGGGCTTGTTTTTTGACATGAAGAAAAGTCTATTGTTTTCTGAAGAACAGCAGGTCTGAAAGATTAACCTTAATTTTTTTAGACCTTAAATATTTTATTATTTCCATGGAATATCAGAACCAATAAATTTATGAAGCTTCCTGTGTACCCTGCATTTAGGGGAAAGTGGACATCTGATTTGACTTGCAGCCCATTTCCCTTTTTAAGAGTCAAATACAGTGTAATAGCATTGATGGCTATTCATAGCACCCCCTGATTCTGAGAGGCTATGACATAGTGAATAATTCTATTTCCTTGGTTGTTTATTTTTTTCTGATTATTTGTGAGCAGGTTGCCTACTGCAGTATGAAGTTTGCTGAACTTTTGTTTATTTTGCTTTGCTATTTGTGATCTGGATATCTTCCCAGGAGAAGCAGCTCTCTGGAAACCAGAAAAAGGTAAAAGAATTGTATTGCCTGGGATATCCCATTTGTTGGTTTGCATCTTATTTTTCTGACTGGGTAGCTAACTTACGGGGCCTGAGAAGAAACTGGAGATGCTGCTGGGTATGGTGGAGGGCAGGAGGGACTGAGTTACTGTATAGCATGGAGACCTTTTCAGTATGGGGGGAAACTGCATTATTGTGATAGCAGAGACAGGCATAAGACTTAATTTGTAGGAAACAAGAGTGTATTAGCTGGCACAATAAGTCTTTTTTCCTCCCTTCTTGCTGCTCCAGCTTTAGTTCTGAAATGATACTGCAAGTTCCAATACATCAGGAGATGGAAAAAATGTTGGATTGAGTTGTCCCTATTATTTATGCTTAAAATATTTAAACTATTTTCTTAGTGAGTTCATCTATTGTATTTTAAGATATCTCAAACTGAGATATCTTGACATAGCATGAGCCTGAGATTCTTTACTTACTCACTAAGGCTGAAAGTGTGTTTACTGCTCTAATGCTAGACAGCCAAAGTATCTAAAATTTAGCTGGTCGTAAGAGGTGTTGAACTCCTTTTGCATTATGAGCTTCCATATGAGCTAATCATTCTGAAGACTAAGCCATGTATTTCAGATGTTGGTATTCAGATCCAAAACCTGTGGCCTCAGTGTCTGAGCTTGTAAAACAGAAACATGGTAGAATTGTTTTTCCCAGGTGATACAAAGAACAAGGCATCCTTAATATGTATTCAGGTGCACTCAGAAGAAAGCTGCTGAAGAAATAACAAGTGCTGTTGTTTGTTTGTACCAAAGAACAGAAATCAGAGTTTTGCAGATTTTTTTCTTTACATTAAGAGAACAATACTGAAAGTCAGATAGAGTAGCAGCAGGTTCTTGGTCTTTCAGCTGGAAGGAGTTGTCTCATTAAAAAATAAAATAAAGTGGTTTTAATTTCAAATGTTCTTATTAAAACAACCTGTGGGATTCATAAATATAAGACAGGAAGTGACCTTAACATTACTAGCAAAAAATTGTTTGGGATGTTTTCCATTTTCAAGTATTATAGGATTAAGTTTTGGTAGGTTGCTATTTCCTCTCCTTTCCTCTTGACAGGTTGACTTGGGCAAAACTGATGAGATGTTGTTTCTTTTCTTTTTTTTGCTTTCATTGTCAGATTGGGCAAATCTCTGAATAAAAGGACATTTTCAGTAAGATGTTACTAAACAAACCTCCACTGGGTAGGACTCCCTTCAGTAATTGTGACATGAGTTGCCATTTAGGCACAGGTTGACTGTGGTCTTTCTCAGCCAGTGTGACAAACTGGACCACTGAGCCTCACTGTGCTCATGACGAAGGGTCTGTCTGTCCCTCAGAAGCAAGTGGAGTGTTTTCAATTTGCAGCCTGTGCTGAGGGTGACGACGGAGCATTTCAGATCCAATACATCTGCTGTTCTGCAGGTCAACCCAGGGAATATAGCTGCCTTTCTTGAATGGTAAAATATGTGTTGAAAGCCTAGAGACCACCAACCACATTAGAAACAGCTGTTGCCATTCATTTCTGATGGATTTTTGTTGCAGATACTCACATTTCGCTCAGGTGACTGTATTCACTTTCTGTCTTGCTGAAGGTGAGACGTGGCCTCTGAATGCTTCAGACTGTCAGCATTTAAGGAGTTACATCAATAATACTGGGTTTCTATATGATTTACTAGTTGTTTCTTCTTTGCTTTGGGGTAAATGGGAAGAACAGGCATGTGGTGTTATAACAATTTTATTGGATGATGGATGCACTTTCAATGGATTGGAACAGAAGTGCTAGAGAGTGCCTCCAGATATGACTGTCTGCTTAAAAATTATGTCTGGCATAAAAACCATTAATAGTCCATTGCTCCTGACCTATTCAAGCCCATAATCATTGTTGATTTTATAATCTACCTCTAACACAAAGGCACTATTACTCTTCCAAGGGGAAATAACATCTTGCTCACGTAGTTCAGATGCCAGCCTACTTTGCCACAGTTTAACAGCTTAAAGAAAGAGTTGTATAAAAAGGTGTGAAGGTATAATTAGTTTCCCTCAAATGTGTAAGAAATGTTGGTAATCAGTGGCAATTTATATCTTAGTTTCTAGAACCAAAGTTTTAGAAACAATAAAACATGCAAGAGATAAAAAGAGTAACTTTTCCCTAATGCATAAGGACAAAAATAAAGCACTTGGGAGAGACTGGCTTCTCCCTGGTTACTGAGCATGACACCTGCCATAGAAATGCACAAACGGAAGAGAATTTGAGGCCTTTTTCAGCTAACTGCTTGAAGTCCTATATCGAATTTGCATAGAAATTACAGAACGCCGGGGACGATAATTACCACTGCATTTTTCTTTAATGCAGGTATGCCTCACAAAGACAAATAGAGATTATTTAGCAGGCTTTTACAAACCTCAATGAAGAGTCTCTCAGCCCTATCCATGACCTTGGACAGGGAAGAGAAGTGATTTTTTCGGAGATGTCGCCCTATGTCTTTTGTAGGCCATAAATACCCTGTATTTTCATATGTATTAAGGTATCCCAGTGGAAGTGTGTAATCTTTGGATGGAAAAAGAATGCAAGAAGGTGTAAAGCTTGAATAGCTTTTTTCTAAGCAACCACAAACTCAACAGTAAAATCTGTTTTTAAGTACCTTGTAAGTACCCTACATTTAATGTTAGCTGTTTTAAGTTAGTTTTTTTAACAGAAATATATCAGTGTTTTTAAGAGGGTGATGAGAGCAACATCATCTTTTGGTTGGTGGAACTGAAGATACTAAGGTAAGTGCGAAGCTTAACTGATTGGTGTGTGTGAACTACATGTACTATTTTCCTTTTTCTCTTTTCATACATGTAGTATTGTGCATATATATTGAGGAAGGGAGAAAACCTTTATCAGAGAGATATTTTTAAGGATGGTTTTTTGAAGCTGTCCAGAATTAGAAACAGAAAAAGTGTATTAGAAAACTTTGACTTCAGGCACAGGAGGTGAGAGAATAAGAGAGGTATACTGCATATAATTTAACCATGTCTGTGAAATGTGTCCTTAGATACATTTCAAAGTTGTGAATTTATAGGTAACAAACACACCATGTTATGAAGAACCATCTTTTTCACACAATGCATAATATAAATCTGGAATATGTTTCCTTTGAGACCATCAAAATAGTACTTGTACTGGATTTGGGGAAAACAGTAGTCTTTTAATATCAGCAATATTATTCAGAATAAAAATAAAGGAAATCAAACCTCACACTTCAGGGCATAAACTGAGAAGTCATGAAAGGTCTCACTCTGACAATCTACAATGCTGGCTAGATGAATGGTGTGGACAGGGGGTGTTATCTTCTTCCCCAGTACAAGGTAGTCCTTTGCTGGGGACAGCTAGCATACTTACTGGTCTGATTGCCATGCAAGACCCTATGGTGCAATTGTATACATCTTCCCATAGTGCCTTTGACTTTCACTTCTGTGCTGTACTTTTTCATGTTTAATTATTTGCACTTGAAGCCATACTTTATTTATTGATCTTCATGTTTTGACATTGTTGCATTGTAAATTATATTGATCTCTTAAGGTTTCTGAAATCTGTGGAATAATGTTGCACCAAAGCTGCATCTAACTTTCGTGCAATTTCTGTTCCTGTCATGCAGAACTGTCTCCTATCAGATTACTCTGTAAACAGAAGCAGAACAATAGAAAAATAATTAAATGGAGCAGAAGAAAAATGATGGGGCGTAAAAAGGTGAGAAATGTATGAAACAATCAGGGATCACTCAAAGTTCGCAAAACCAGTAGGACATTACAACAATACAGCTTTCTTGATGAGACTGCTCTGTGTGTCTTCTACTTTCTTTCATTTCCATAATGTTGGAGTAGTGACCAGTTCCTAAATGAGCAAAGTCAAGCTCAATCAGTGTCTGGGTAAAAGACCTCTTAGGCACTGTGCATGTATTACACTAACGGGGAAAATTTATTCCGACGAGACCTTGAGCTAGTATTAATGCAATTCATATTGCTTATGTCAGGTGTTTTGGTTTTAGATGCATTATTGAAGAGTCACTATGGTCCACTGCATTTTTTTTCCACTTCAGAGCAGAGGTTCGTCTTTCTGTTCTGACAAAATGATTATTTGAAATTATACAGTCCTTGGCTTCATTTTTGTGGGCTGAACTGATTTGCATTGGTATGCATTTGCTGTCCTGAGCAGTTATGGAACACCTATGCATTATTTAAGCACTGCTCTGTTCCCCTGCAGTAATGGATGGGGGTACAGCAGAGACTGATTTAGTTTAGACATGTGTGAACTTAGTTACCCAAATCTTTGCTACAAATCCTTGTAGAAAAGCACTGTGAATTTTAATGTGGCTTTTATCTTCCATTATGGCTGAATGATTTACAATATTCTTCATTTGCCAGAAGCTCCTCCATTACGACACAGATTCTTGAAATGAAATATATTTGAGAAATGGGATATGGGGGAAGGTTGCTTGTAATCAAATCAAAGGTTGATCTTCCAAAAATTTCCTTGGTTGTCACATCTAGCCTGTGCAAGCACCTTTTTTGATCTGAGAGACTGGCTTCAGTGTTGTGTTCTGGTCTTGAGTCTGAACTTAAAAAACTTAGAGGGATTTGACTTGTGCCCACTCCAGTTAAAAGGCTTTGTAAGGAAAAATGGCATAATGGCTTAATTTAAATATTACTTCCCTGTGTACCACAGCTACAGATGAAAATGTATGAATACATTAGCCTAGAGGAGCTGATAAAAAGGAGTGATGTAGGGAGAAGGAATGACCTGTATAATAATGAGACTTAGAATAGCTGCTATCTAAATTTGAGGATCGTTCTAAATGTAAAAAGGAAACCTCATAGAAAAACCTTTGAAAAATCCTTTCTAGCTCAAAACCCTCTGAAGAAATATTTTTTCTGTAACTATGAATACTGTGTTCATAATAAGTGTTACACCTAAACCAAATGAAAATAAACAGAAAGACACGTATCATACATGGTCTCCCTTTTTCTACCCGTGGACTTTGTGGCTGAGCTCTGTTCTCCAAAACATGCATGTTCTTTATCTTTGTATTTACATTACACCTGGCTTACTGGTGGTGCTACCCAACAGAGTAGATGTGCTTAACAGCACATGAAGGCACACCATTCACACTTCCAGTATCTCATGGATTAGGACATAAATTCCGTGTATTTTTGTCATCAACTGAAAAATCTGGCGTGTTTCCATAATGCTATAGTTTGTCGCCTCCTTCACAAGCACCAATGTGAGGGAATAAGGATCATATTAAGGTTAAGTACATGGACACTTTGTGGAATAAGTGTACTCTGTGTAGAGCACTTACTAGAAGGTTACTTCACTCTCGATTTCATCAGTTACAGTTTTACAGTACAGGTGATTTTAGTAGAGTTTTGGAAGAACTTTGGCTCTAATCTTATTATGGTTGCAAAACAGCTTTGCCAAACAACAGAAATATATGTATAGAATAGAGAGTGAAACATGTAAGGAATTGTTTAATTTCAGCAATCATTTGAGTGCCTTATTTTAACCAAAATTAAAGCTACTCAAAATTTTGGTTGTTGCGGAGCATCAGTATACAAAACCAGACATTATCATGGATGTTGCTGAGGTGAGTGCTGGCATTTCCTTCTGTAGCTGTAAAAGTAAAGACTGAGTTTTTATTTCAGGTTGCTATTGGTGAGAGAAGGTAAAATGCATTATCTACTGAAGAGCAGAGATACCTGTTAGGGTTTTGAAGATATTTCCTCTGTTTTTACACGTTGGGTGTTTTTTTTTTTCCTTAAGGAACATAATTTTATACTTGCCCTTAGAATGTGTTTGCTCTCTATGTGATTATGCCTATATGTGTTTGCAAATCATGCTTTTTCAGTGTGAATGTAACATTTTTGTTGTGGAACAACTATCATGTTGAGATAGGAGCCTTCTGAATAGGAGGCAGATTTTATGTGCCACTGCAGTCGATTTTACTGTTTCATTTACTCTTTTGGGGTTTCAGTATAAAATGAAGCTTGTTTTGAATGTGCATGTCTCCTTTTCAAGTTGTAGAAATTTCAATAAAAGGTAAAAATCAAAACCCTCAATTATCCATCGGGGTTTTACAATGAAGGAGGACAAGTCATAACGGATGTGACATATGTCTTTACACAGAAAATAGGCAGCATAACATCTTAAATTTGAGAGTTCTGTGATATTATCTTTCTGAGATGATTTTTGTTCTTTCAGACAGATGTTCTTTCTGGCAAGAGAACCTAGGAACTTTCAGAAATGATAGCTCTCTCTTCTATCATATGGGACTTCTTACTACATTATTCTCTGGGCACTTCTGTTACAAGAACCTTTAGTAAAGAATCGATATGATAAATTAAACATACACAAAGCTATCTTTATTATTCATCTTGGCATACATACTTTGATTTACACAAAAATGCAGAAGCATTACTGAGCTTTGTACAACCGTAAATGACTACATGGGGTCCAAATTTTGGAGAATTTAGTCATGTAAGAATTTAGTCATGTATGTGAAACTCAAAAAACCTTTTTGAGTTGTTAATTTTGGAATCTGTTTTTTCTCAAAGCTGAGTTTTACGTTTTCTGAACCTCAGTGAAAATAAGGAGAACAACTCTGGGGTAATAAAAACTTACAGGGAGAAATGTAATAAAACTTACAGACCAGAACCTTTTCAACTGAAGCATCAAGGAAAGTTCAAATGATGCGCAGAGTCCTGCAAGAGTAGCAGGACTGCATTGAGAAAAGGCCAATAACATTTAAATCTTTTTACAATTGCGAAGGCTAAGAAACCTTCATGGGCTAAAAATATTGCTTTGGTGATACTGGTAAAATGAAGACCTTCTGTAAAAAATAAAATCAAGGACATGAAAAAGACAAAAGGTTATTACTGTGCAACAAGTGAGACATATATTGTTATCTACAGATAATGTTTTAGTCAGGTAGCATCTTTTCCTAATTTTTGATAAAATACAAACATAATTTCTAGAAGCTGTCACCTGGGAGACTTGGCTATGCTCTGGTTGTAGAAAAAAAATGAACCACAAAACCAAACAAAAAACAACAACAAAACACCCACACCCAAACAGACCAAACCAAAAATAAAACCAAAAACTTAACAAAACAACTGTCAAAAAAACCCAAGAACAAAAAGGTTCAATTAAAAATACTTCCTCCTTCAGGTGGAGTGTCTTCAAGTCCTCGTACGTCCTCAAAGAGAAGTAAAGCTCCAATCTGGTAAGGCTGGCTTTGGTATAAACACTTTCAAATTTTTCATCATTGTAAATAGTCAGCCTTAGTCTTGGTTACTAAACAGTATTGACTTCTTTGTCCTCTGTTGCTTTAGGTATAATAAAACGGCAGAGATCACAGTTATAGATATGTATTGACAAATATGGCATCTGGTCTGGCTATGGTCTTGATGAGCAGACTGGTCCTATGGCTTCTACCATAGATGTTCCAGCTGTCTTCCCTGCTGCCTTATTATAAAAAAGTTACCACTAAGTACATATGTTATTTGTAGGCTGTATGTTAATACTTCAAGTATGATAAAGTCATTCCTGGTCACAGAGATGATGATCTCTACCAGACAAATATGCTCTCTCTCAGCCAGTTAGATATTCTTGTATTAGTGCCAGTTTCCTGCCTACTCCTTCTTCATTGACCAGCCCCCCTCAAATACCTGCTGAAAATATTTATTTCAAAGGTGAATTCAAGTGCTCAGTCACAGTATGTTTTTTAAAAGCCTTAAATGCATTAATCAATACACTACCAGAATAAGAAGGAATTTGACCCACCACTGTCCTTCCCCTACTCCATGTCCTCCATCCCTGCAAATCTTTTGACCCTAGAAAGCTACATTAGAAGGGGTTCTGCTGTGATTACTTGGATCAGTGTGTGGGAGGATGGGTTAATTTAGGGTTTAGAGAGAGTAAGTAGTTTTCACCCCTAATGGCCAAAGCACAAAAAAAAAAAAAAGACTATAACCATTTTTTTGTAAAGGAGACTCTCATGGTACAGCAATCTTATGATGAGAAAATATGATTATAGAAAGTAATTTCCTTGGAACAATTGTTGTTTGTATTATTGCAGTATCAGGCAGTAAAGTTTATCTTAACAACATTCTTCTTCACAGCCCAGCTGCAGCTTTTGCCTGCTCCTTCCATCATTGTTCTACATTTGAGCATCTATTCCTCTAGATATTATGATGTGACAAAGTTCATGGTTAAAGCAGTGGGGTATTCAATAATTTACTGATTGCATTTTGAGGGTCAAAATGTCTCCTAGACACCTCTCATCTGACTGGTTACCTAATAATAGTTCTTTCTCGCATTTATGATTACATAGTGTTTTCTCCAAATTTCAAAAGAAAATTATAACATTATTGGATGAAAATATACAATGACTACTAATAATAATAAAACAGTTTTACTTCATTTAGTGAATATTTAGTAATTGAGTCACCAAGTACTAAAGACAAAACATTTCTCTGTGAGCCCTTGGCAGATGCACTACAGATAACCAGGGTGGGGCTGCTGTCTTAAAAGCAGCATGAAACTCACAGTGCAAGTGAACTACCTATTCATGAGAAGGTAGCCCACTGTGGACATAAGGTATTGTAACTACAAGAGAACAGTTTATTATACCTTTAAGCTTAAAATTAAGCAAATATAGAAAAAGTTCTCTTTCCAGATATGGTGCTTCCTTGATGACAGAGCGGACCAGCTCCATCTGCTGAAAAACACATGAAGTGATCCAGTGCTGTGCCTGGGTATTATAGTAACTGCCTCCTGAGCTGTGTGAGGTAAAAATAGGAGGCATATTAAGCATGTAAAAGATGCTTCATTTTGCCTCACTTTCTAAAATTAATAGAAGTTAAACAATTTTAATTTACTAACTTACATGTTGTTATTTTACCAAAGAAATACTAAAACTAGGATAAGCTTGGGTTTAATGAATTTTTTTTTTTTTTTTAATGTTTAAATTTCTTATGTCATGCATTATATTTAAGCACCACATTTTCTCCCCATAGTACCTCGTTGGGCAAAATGGTCTGTGGCTGTGATTAGCCATTATGTGGTAAGAAGAGAGATGCTTGCTCTTTTTGACTTGTTTTGTGAACTTGTATGAGTATGATATGCACACTGGGCCTGAGGAAGGAGGCAATCATTGTGCTTATAGATTTCTGCTTTTAGGCATTTGCTGTAGAAAATCAAACCAGTTTTCAAATAATAAATGTCTATATAAGCACCAAGATATTGTGGGCGTTTTTGTAATGTGATTTATTCCTGGTTTGTGAACAGAATGAATGAATGAAAAAAAAATATTTTGGGTACTGGTAGTAAAGAAGAATAACTGTACTGAAGGTAGAAGGATTTCTCTGCTGTAAAACTTGTGTACGGTTTCACCCCAGAGATTAATAAGGAGAAATGCAACATAAAGTCTGACTTGGGCTTGCTGAAAAGCAACTTTTTACTTGTATGCGTAACAGATCACAAGGCCTCCTTTTCCATTTACCTCTGATAACCTAAAATTATAAAGCTGTGATTTTTTATTTTAACCACAGAATATGTCAACATTTACCACTATTTTTAGAGAGGAGGAATAACTGTTTCTGTTTTCGCTTCTTTTAATCAAAGATTTGTCAGTAGTAAGTCTGCTGAGACCATGTAAGGTAACAACTTGCTGTCTTTTTAGGATATTTTTTGACAACAAACTATCTTATCTAGAGAAAACCAGATAGAAACAAATAAACAAGTCCAAGACTTGTTTAGTGCACAAACAATATTTTGGGAGTTAGAGTGATTTGTGGCTTGGCTCCTTCACACTAGACCCTTTTGAAGTTACATGTTTGGCTGTAAATGGTGTATGACTTGGGTCTTATACCGTTAAATTCATATTAATTAATGTAACATACCCACCTAGCTTAACATCTTCCTGTAACTTCCAGGGCTTCCACAGGATGTCTTTCACTTTATCTATACTTCAAAGAACAGAATAAATTGTTCTTTTATTTCACAAATTCCTTACAAGGTATAATTAAGAATTCCAACATTTTGTTCATCAGTCTCTCAAAGGGAAGAGTTGTCACCATACCCATGAAGTTTAAGAAGCCTGAAATGATTTATTATAGCTTCAAAACTAAGTTATTGCTAACTGGAGGAAATTGAAGGGGGGTGGCTTCACAGAATCTTCAGCAAGAAGCCAATCAAGAAGCATTTGCTTTCTTGGTGAGGTGAATTAACTGACAGTATTGGATAGTGTCTCAAGGACAGTTGGTTGCTCATGAACTGAATACTTTAACAGGTCTGCTTTAAGTAAATCCCCATTTCAGTGAAATGTAATGGATAGAGGCCTCAGTCTGAGGAATCTGTGCTTCAGAAAGAAACCTGGGATCTTACCATGTGCATCTACATTAGTGACTCTGTGAGCTGGAGGGGAGTACTCTTTAGGAGTGTATTTACCTCATATCTGTAGTTGGAAACTTGATGTACGTACCCAAGCATATCACTGCTGTTCTTAGTGAACCTCTTCTGGTGGAAGCAAGGTTGATCTCACACTTCAGGGCATTGCCTAGAACACTTCAGTTACAATTTGGACACCAGGTCCTGAAGCATTTAACTCTTCACGTGTGCAACGTGTGCCTGAGGTTGGTGAATCAATTGAACTTCATTTCTGGTGAAAATACCATGTGTACATGCAGGCCTGTAACCATGAAAATTGTGTGAAATCAAGCCTCCGTACGGTTGACTTCCCTCTTTGTAGTGCACTGGTGGGAAGGCAGATACCGCTGAAGCACTGAAGGTTAGTGTGATCTGAAGGCCTAAAGCACAGAGCAGAGCGCTCTGGTCTCCCTATATTTTGTTAACTTACCAAACTCTGTGCTTAGCTCTGGTTTTCTAATTTCAAGAAAAAACTGAGAGGCTTCAAAGAGAAGCTGCACGAATGACCAGTGTCTTAACCAATATAGATAATGTGCTTAAAGTGACAGACTACCTGACCTAAGTAAATAAAATTTTTTAGAGTGAAATTTCAGTGGTGATTTGGTCACAGTATGCACAAGCTGTTCTGTAAACAGAAAATGGTTAAGAAACGTTTCTTTGGTGTCATACACAGAGACAAGTATAATAAGATCCAGCATGTGGAAGCTGAAACAAGACAAATTCAGGCAATACATTCAGCTGAGAACTTAATTAACCATTGGAACAGCTCACATAGGCTTTTGATAGGTTCTTTGCCACTGGAAATACAAAAATTAAGATCAAAGCACAGCAATTAGATTTGACATCATGAATTCAGGGAAAGGCCAAGTGTTAGGTGGAAGGCCGGAGTGCATAATAACATTGTTCCCATCTGGCTTTTGAATCTACTAATCTTGATGAAGAATACATGTCCAATGCAAGTGTAACCTATTCGTACTTGTCTGGTGAGTTGTGTTTATGGTTGCCTGGGGAGGATATGGTGCTTTTTTATTTCTGTATCCTGGACTCCTGTGAGGACATGGAAATTACAGGTATCTGAGACAGATCTGGAGCAAGATACGGTTCAGCACTACCTTTCCATAGACTGGAAATGAGCAGATCCAAAGTGCAGTATAAAGCTGCAAAGTTTATAATGGTTGAAGTTGCTGCTAAGGCACGGTTCTTTGGTTGAGTGCTCCAGCTCCATCTGTAGTTCCCACCAAAGTGGGAATACTTCTGTTCTGTGGAGGACACAGGGTCAGTGTTAGATCATCAGCAATGAGGCACATTTCTAGCTCCATATTTGGGGTAACCACAGGCCAGGCTCTGTTCCTGTGTCTCCTAGTGTTGCTGTCCAAAACAAAACAAAAATCATACATGCCTTTCCTGTCAGACCTGTAAAGGATGGCAAGCACAGGAGTGTGATGCTTCTATGGCAGATAGACTTCCTAGTTTCAAAACATGTTTAGAGTAGGTAAACTGGTGGCTGGAGGAGGCCAAAGTAAAAATTCAGTGTGTATGCACTGCAGTGACTCACAGTGCTCTACTCAGCAAATGTTATACCAACTTTACATACAGAGTAAAATAAATTAATCTTTTCAGCAGTGTTCTGCAGTGATCCTGTAACAACACCAGAATTATGAAGAATGCATTCCTGTTCCTAAGCAGTCTAAGATGGAAAAGCTGGCATCAGTACTCACTATATTGCTAGGCTGAGGAAGAAAAGCAATATGTGCAGATGAAGTTTAGCTCTTTGACCTGAGACTGACATCAGCTGGGATGGGATTTAATTGAGGAAGGTGCCCTTGAAATCAATAGGACATTGAAAAGAAAGTATTTTTAGCAACACATGGCAAAAATAGCACTTATGAACTAACTGTTCATTTCCATTAACCCAGGCTGAAGCCTGAGTGTTGAGATCCAGAGTCCAATAGAATCTGAATTAGAGGAAGCCAGAAGGCATGTTAGAAAAGGAAAATCTAGGATTTTTCCAACGGAGAGGGGTTCAAATTGAGAGTTTAGCTGGGAAGTAGAGCTGGGCGCTGCATGTTTATTTTGGTTAGTGCAAAGGCAAAGTAATGATTCTGAAAAATTGAGGAATGGTGTATCACTCTTTTTGGCACTGGGTGAATCAAAGGTTTCATTATTTTTAAGGTGGCAAAATTGTCCAAATATGAGTTTAGTAAAATGGGAGTTTTAGAACAAAATTATAAGCAATGATGTAGATGAAAGTTTACAAGGGAATGGGCAATGAAAGTATGTTCATGGATAAGCAGAATATGCTGTAAATGTATCTTGTTGAATTGCAGGGAAAAAAAAGCCTGTTTATTACTTGCTGAACTGGGAATTGAGTAGTATACTTAAGAGCAGGATAGTTGAACCAGAAGAAAAAAATGTTGTCTTCAGTTTAATAAGAAGGTTAGTTATTAGTTTATTATAGTTTATTACGACTCATATACCAGTTTTCAATAAAGAGTTTCTATATTTTGTTTGCAATCTTTAGTGAAAACTATTCACCTGAAACACATTTCTGAAGGCACATACTCTGTATTATCCTTTAAAAGACTGAGATTTTTTTCCCCATAACTAACACATAGGTCTTAAAGCCAGAACATTTTTTCATCTATTCCTGCCTTTGTCATCTGATGTGATCATAACAAAGTCATCTAATTCCTTTGTACCTCAGTTTTCCCTTGTATAAAAGATAGCATGTTACTTCATTCTCCCAGCATGCAGCATCATTTGATCTCACCAAGCGTGGTTCTCATCCTCGTGCTGGTAGCTACTATCATAGCTAGACTCTGTTGGAACCAGCAGTGAACTAAATTCACATTCCTGAATGAAATTTATAAATTACAAGTACAAATAATGCATTCTTAAAGAAAGTATTAATATGAAACAGTAATTTTCCAAACACCTCCTCTTCCCAGGGGAATAATGAAGTCAATTATTTAATTCATGAAGAAGAAAGCAGTTTCTTCTCTGCCAGAATTAAGTAGCAAGAGCTCATACCTTGGTTTTCAGGAAAGGATTTTGCTTACTGGCTAGACAGGTGTTGAATTATGTGAATGTCTTCCAGAGTTTTAAGTGTTGAAAAGACACAAACACAACTGTGTCTCCAGATGAAGATCCTGTTTAGTGAATAAAATATACCGGATGACAGTCTTGCCCATCTTGGTGAGTATTACCACAGCATTTAGCTACATGAAACAACTTCTTGGACTAAATCATACGTATAGGTAGCTGTAAAGCACTTTCTCCCCCCCCTCCCCTGTAGCTGCATACTGGTCTCTATTAAATATTTTCCAAAAGACTAATTTCAAGGAATTTCCTGAATGAAAGGTGACAGTGAGAATGGTAAGCTTAGAAACAATCCACAGTAAGTAATCAGTAGGAGTCCTGTACCATATCAGAGATGTTGCAAAGTGCACCTCTTTTGTCTGCTAAAGTTTGGATTCTGGTTAGGTGAGATGCACCCCAGTAGCCAATACGGTCTGGAATATTTATCTCAATGAGATAGCGGGCAAGATGCTTGAACTGTGAGAATCTCCTTGATATGGTAACTCACAGATGTTTGATTATCCCACTTAATATCCCACAAATTGCAGTGATGAATACTGCAGAAATATGGATATGTAAAATGCTACAGTTGTCTTGAGAAAGCCTGTGATACAAGCCTATTAAGACGATTTTATTGTTGTTGATATATTAGCCTATTAATATCCATTGCTCATTGTAAATGCTTATTAGGTATTTAATCATATAGAATGGAGAAGCCCACAAACCAGCACATGCTGGCATTTATTTGCCCATTTAGTTTGAAGACAAGATTTGTTGAACTGTAGTTGGATTACGTTTTTTAAACATGTGGCATACAACAGATGTTGCCAGTCAGCCTGTATTCTCTGCTTTTGTGACTATGGGATTAATAGGTAGCTATTTGTTTTGAATTATTTACTATGTCAGAAGCAAGGTCAATATATAGATTATTACTATGCAGACATGAACTTTGCTGTACTTTGTTTCTGAGTCTGATTTATAAAGCACTGAATTCTGGAATCATATGGTGATCTGGAGATCTTAATTTTGAATTCAAGTCCTTGTATAATGAAAGGAATTTTCACCTCGGCCCTCAGGACCTTCATCAGTGTCACTTTGTTCATCAGCCAGAAGTGGCAATGCCTTGACTTTTTGTTGCCCGAGAGTGACTTTGCAGGGGTGGCAGTTATGAAATGTGTAATTCTATTAATAATTGAGCAAATCTGACATAGAGGCTGCTGAGACAAATTATTTATGGACCTTGCAGTCCAATTATTTATGAACATAGCAGTTATAATCAAGTGTGAAAAAAAGCACTTTGAATGTGAACTCAGAACCTGGTATGACTTGGATTAGTCTTTGATTCAATTTGGAAGTATATGATGGCTTTTTGGCTTGGCATCACCGAAAGTGCGCTAGTGTAGATGAAGAAAAATTCACTCTGTTGGCTCTGTTTGGGCTGAGTTCATTACAACTTAATATGCCACTGCTTTGACCTAAAAGAACAATAAACAAAAAACTTCTGTAGTGATGTAAATGATATCTTTATAAACAGAATTTCTAGTTATCTATCTGTTGTGCTGCCACCTCCTCAAGAGATAGCATGTTTTGTAATTCAGTCCAAACAGTCTAAGAATTTCAGTCAGATTGAACAAACTAAATAATTCTCTGCTCTCTATACTCTATGCATTCTTACAAGAAGACAATACCTGCAGATATTTTGGGAAGATTTGCAAGGCTTCTTCTGAATGCTTATTGCATTTCTGAGTAAAGTACTATTAAGTGCAACTGGAGCTGTTCCTTGAACTTTGATTTTTAGGGGTCCAGGATTTCAGCTTCCAGTTATTACCAGAGAAATCCATAGTGTGTAAATAAAGAACAATGAAAGAAAACTGTATTGTGTTTAAAAATAATACTATGGAGATGAAAACATTTCACTGAAAAATCACCTTACGTGTATAGTTGAACATAAAGGACATGACTCTTAGTTCACATTGATGTAAATAATCAGCAATCTCTTCACTAGTGCCATTGGCATGTATATTTGTGCAGCTTTCTTATTGAAGGCAGTTGTAAACTCTGCTAAAGTAGTTACTGAAACAGGGTTAAAAGCTGTTTTGCATTGCAGAAATAGAGCAAAACAGCTGCAAGGTGGCAGTAAATCTGACTCTGTGAGGTTACACTGACATAAAACCAGCATGATATCAGTCCAGGTTCAACATATTTACACCAGTGTCAAGGTTAAATCAGATGACAGAACATCAAAATAAAACCAAAATAATTTTTAAAAGCCATCTCATGACATGGGATCTTTTATCTAATGTAAGATTTGAATATTCTAGAGAGCTCACAGAGGCTTTATCATCATTTGACATTTATGTCTGATCAGACTGTCTTAAAGCATAAATTATACTGTGCCAGATAATCTGCAGCAGAACATGTATCTTTGTCGTGGTATAAAGGATTCAGAAATTCATGAAACTGTATGCTATAGGACTGCTTGATTCAAATAGAAGGGTATTCACTAAGTTCATAAAAAACTAATATTTGCCTTCCTTAAGCACACTCAGTAATTCAGTAGGTCATCATATTTAAATAAAACCAAATATTTTCTCTACATTAAGTTGTATGTAGTGAATCAATAGTAAATGGTTTGTTATAACTTTTGAATTGGAAATTATGAAGCGCATATAATGAAAATGCCTAGTAGAGGCTTGAAAGTAATTGAGTGCTTTCTGGAAATACTCTTTTTTAATTTGATCCTTTTATACCTATTATTTGAAAGAATTTATCTCTAGTACTCAAGATAATGTCACAATATACACCTAAGCAACTGGTAAACCAGCTGATGAACCTAATCTTTTGTCTCATCGATGTTCTAAACAGCTGTGGGCGTAACTGAAGCTAGAGTTTATTCAGTGGAGGCATAATGAAAAGCAAACTATAGAGTTTTGAACTTGTTAGGACATCAGAACAGTATTTGAATCTTGTAACACAGTGGAGATCAACCATACAAAGTAACAGTAAGGGAATAGTTAAGAGACCTCTGCCTTATATAAAGGTGACTGAGACATGGACACAAAGCTTGAGTAAGGGCAAATTACAAAGAATTTTAAATCCTGGTGATGTGGAAATGAAATCTCATCACTAAGAGAAAAGAAAGAAAGAACAATATAGAGCAAAAGAAATCCAGTCTAGTGTCCACGAAAAATTAGCTTACTGGAAAAGATAGATAAAGAACCTGGTGAAAGTATTGTAGATTTTCCAAAGCAGAGGAACTGTAAAAATTTTAATTTGTGAAAAATCATGAATCAGACCTCACTGGCACACTCCTGACTGTCTATGTGGAAAATGGTTTCAAAGTGGCAAAGGTCAGGTATCTGGGAAAGCACATGAAATTTTGAAAGTTTACTTATGTTTTAATCTTTCTCCTTTTATAAAGTTTTTTCTTGCTAGTGTTTAATTTAATCTGCAGATTTATTTCATTATGTACAAGAATTCTAGCAGCTAAGAAATAACAAAGGCATTGTTAACTATTAGCTGATCTTTATTTGTTGCTACAGTTAATGCTTCTTAGCAGAATAAGACTGTGCTGTACAGATCAGGCCACTTGATATTTCACCTTTATGTCTTTTCTCTTTACTTGATTTTTCAAATAATTTCATTTCCTGCAGCAGAATGTTTTCTTTGAACTCGATGTATCAAGCATAGAAGCCTTTACAATTAAAATGTTTCCAAGTTGATAATACCTGTACAGCTGTACACGCACCGATGCATGCCTGCATGTACACAGGCACTGCAGGAAGCAAGACTGGAGAAAATACCAACTCTTCTGCTAAGGAAAGTAGTGAAGAGTCAGTACAGTGCAGCCCTAGTCCTCCATAAGCTTAGGGAACCTTTTAAGATTCCTAGATTAAAAAAACCCTGGAGCTGTCTTATGAAAATAAGCAAATTTCTTTCAAAGGATTTGCTTTTTAAAAGCCCAGGGTTCAAGCCCAGGGTAGATTACAGGTGCTAGGTTCAGTACAGGATTCAGGACAGTCACATGAAGCAATATAATGAATGAATGAGACTTGCTGATGGAAACAGATGCCCTGTCAGGTCATCCAGTGCAATCCCCTGTGGAAGCAGGTTTATTCTCTGCTGTATATCTTCCAGCTTCAATTCTACTACATGGAGCCGATAGCTCATTTTGCAGTGGTGTGTAACTCTGAATCCTGATTTCTTATCCCCTGAGTGTTAGCTGTTTGGGCTTATGTGATAAAAGCACCCCGGTTTCACAGATGTCAGCTATAATTATTATAATTTCTATATGTATTGCAGTTTGTATTTCTTCCAGAGATGTCAACCAGAACTGAAGCCAGAACTGAAGTGCGGCTAGAGGGACATACCAGTCTATGTAGTTTTCTGGTTTTGTTCCCCTGTAAAGGTTATTGTAAAGAAGATGATGCATTTAATACATGTACATAATCTAAGAAAAACTGCATATTGTTTGTGATTCTTCTGGAAGACTTTATCTTTTCTTTCCTCATATTTTGTATTACTTTAAAGTAAAAGTATTTGTCAGACTGATGAGAAACTTCATGCTTTCAAGTCTGCAGTGCAAAAAGAATAACTAACGAATGTTGCCTCCATCAAACATAATCACCTACTTTTTGTAAGTATGCAAATAACCCACTTGTAGATTGCCCATAGACTTAAGCTCAACACTCTTTTGAGTCCTTTATTTGTTTGCAGCCAAACTGCTCAGCATTATGTAGGATCCAGTCCTTTCCAGGAGAGTAAAAAAGGGTACTAGCTATGATATTGTTGTTGTTGGAACCTGCAGTTCTTTGGATTGCATTTATCTGGGCATGTTTTACTCAAGTGGAAACTTACAAACAGGATTACACCCAAACTATGATGGCATATATGGGGGTTTTTTGTGTTTGGTTTGGGTTTTTGTGGTTTTGTTTTGTTTGTTTCTTTGTTTTTTTTTCTTCAGGTAACACACATAGTGAGTGGCTGAGATGCAGACAGCTTTGTGCAGACAACCCCAGTGCAGGCTCCTGCTGGGAAGGAGGTCATCGGCCAGGTGGGGAAGTGTCAGCCTTGGTTGCACCTTGGCAGAGTCTAATGCTTGAAGTTGATGATGTGCTGTCTTCTGATCTTCTGAGTTCCCTCTTTTTTTTTTTTTTTTTTCTTTTTTTTTTTTTTCTCCTAAGGGCTTTTTACCTTGACATGTTGGTATATTACCCTTAAGTTTCTCCTACCTATCCAGAAATTTTGCTATTGTCAAATTAAGCAAAGATTTCATTCTCTGAATGTATCAATTGCTACTCTTTCAAAATCCTAAATATCTTTCAGAAATTCCATAGGCAAACAGCAGGGTTTCACATTTTTCATTGTTTGTTTGCATCCTCTGCTGAATATGAAAAGCACCATTGTAAAGCTGAAAGACAACTTCACAGCTTTGAAACAAGTTTTAGAGCCTTTTACCACTGGATTGCCTATTTAGATTCATTCTGCATGAGTAGTCAACAAAATTCACTGCGAGTTGATTATCCTTTGGTGGCTTCTATGAAATGAGTCTGGTTTTGTGGCTGGTCCCTTGGGTAATTATTCCTGACTAAACCCCTGCTGTTAGTGACACAACTCAGAGCTGTTGTCCTACATGGTACTCATGAACTACTTTCTTAATGGTGCAGATCAGGTCTTCCATTATGGAATGAAAGGCATTGATTAATCACTTCGTAGCTACTTTCTTTGCAGATATCCTCAGTCAATACATATTGGGTAGAATCTCTGTAATTTCGCCTTGCACTTCTTGAAACTGTTTAAAAGGCACAACTAAGTATTTGAGGAAAAACTTCTGTGTAAAATAGAAGAGCTGTAAATGAGCTTGGTTACCATTAAAACTGTAAGGGCCAGACCATATACAAGGAAACATGTATGTAAATAAGAGCACAAATAAAATTGCTAGTGATGTATATTCTGTGAATATGATTGGTCAGTATTCCAGTGTATGTAATCCTGTGGGTTGAATAGTACTTTGCCCTTTACAATCCTTTTTGAAATACTTGAGTGTAGGTATTTTGCAATAGTAGATTCAGTCTCAGGAGAGGAAGTGTTAAGGTTGTATTTGACACTTCACTGTGTACATTGAAGGACTTCATTTATAATGCCAGTTGACCATTTCAAACTGTGTTTCTGACAGCTTGACACTAATGCAGGCTATGTGTCACAAACAGCTGAGGCAGCTCTGTGAAGTGACAACCATCTGGAGCTTTCTGCTTTTTTTCAAAGTGGCAGCCTTTTTGTCCTCCTTCTTTGAGTATTTCATTCAGTTTTCCTTCTCTATTGTCAAATAAGATAAGTAACAAGAGCAGCATTTTGCTTTCCACCCTCCTTGCCATGATTTCTCTGGATAATTATCAAACACGTCTGTGTTCATGTGAGCTTTTGATGCCAACTGGGCAGAGAGAATTCAAGAGCAAAGCTGTTCTTTCTGCAATTAACCAGCAGAGACAGAGCAAACAATTAACTTGGCACAGTCATGTCAGAAGTAAAGTGGTGGCAGGCTTCTTGGGTCAGATTTTTTATCATCTCTTATAACTGAAAAATGCCACTAAGTCACAATGGCTTTGTGTCATGCATGCTTTCACTGGCAATAGCAACGCTACAAACCACAAAGCAGTGGAGAAGCAGGCCCTTAAATCTCATCGCTGAGGCAACTCCACTGATGCCCCATACATGGCTTAAGCACGAACCATCTGACATCATTTAGTGGGACATGATTTTCTTGATGTTGCTTGTTATTTTTATTGTCATTAATTTGTACCATTGGCTTCCCTTGTTAGGCATTTCATTACATATTCATACACACATCTGTTATTGGGCAAAAATCTCCAGTGGGAGCCAGTCTGGGTGCCATTATTCTGCTGTGCCTGCATTTTGGCAGCAGTAACAATCATTTACTACTCAGGCAAAAACCTAGGCATACTTTCTCTGTTTTGTCAAAGCCAGCACTCAAAATAGTACCACAATTTCTTCTCTGCTTTAGAAAAGCCTTAGAACCAGATGGGTAGAGATGTTGTTTGGCAAGGTTCACCTTTGACTGAGTGTGCTGTAGCATGGAGCACAGATCAGCAGAAGAGGGTTGTGTTGTGTCCCTCCATGTATCATGCTGAATTTCAGGAGCACTGTGCAGGAGCAGAGGGATTTCCAGTGTGACTGGGAGGACTGAGTCTCTCCAGCCAGTACATGGGCAGTGTGACAAGGAAAGACAGGACACACAAGCCCCGAGACAACAGAGGCATTTCCCATAACCACAGCTCTGCATCTGAGCACTGGTAGGAGTCAGGCTGCCCTATCTGTATAGTACTGGGGTCCCATAGCCAAGAATCTTGGCAAAGAAGAGAGATTTAGTCCCTGTCCTCCTTCTCTTTAAGTCCATAAACCCCTTAATTTTGGTACCCTTGAGCAGTAACAGGCTGCTCCTGTTCGAGAGGCTGCAAAGTTGTGCTGCATGCATAGGTGCTCACCATCTGTCTTAGAAGTAAAGAAGCTGTGAGATAATGGGTAAGGGGCAATTTTCAATCCTGCTCCCTCACATCCCAGCCCAATGAATCTGTGCCAGGAGTGCCCACTTAGCAAGGGGACAGAGGTTTATCTGGACTAGACGGAGCACCCTTCAGCCTCACGTCAAGATGTGGGCATTCACAGAAGGAGGTGATGTCCCTGCCGGTGCTCTTCACTTCTCCAGGGTGTATTTGTGCTGAGTATTATGCACAGCACCCTGTAAGGTCAAAGGAAACTAAAGTTTAAAGCACCCTAGAAAACACAATTTTTGTTCAGTAGAGATGTGGAAATTGGGCATGTTCTCTAGCTCCTGTGTTTGGCGGCATGCTCTGGACGTGTCTCATTTGCAGCCAGATCTCAGTGCTCGCCCTTGCTTGTTGCAGTCTCTTTTCTGTAAGAAGTAAAACAGTGTTCGTAGGCTAGAAGGAAAACATGTTGGTGCTTTAACATATCTGCAGTTCTTAGGACACAGTGACCAAGACTCAGTGACAGGCTAATACATGGGCAAGGCTTACCCTACAGTCTTAGCAAAACCTTGGTTATTTTACTATGACACAAATCCCAAACAGAACTATAGTCCTAGCACATGTGTACTGTACAAATATACATTAAGACAGTAGGCTTTGCCCTTAGGAGTTGAAATGGAAATTCTATGTGGAGACGAAAGATGAGAAGAAAAAATTACTAACAGGCCATCTGAAACATAGAGAAGATGAAAGACAGGAAGCAAACCTGCCATTTATCAGAAATGCTAACACCCAAAGCTCCTGTTTGATGCTTAGGCATTGGGGTTGACGAGCTTCAGGCCATTTGCATAGGACTTCACTGGGAGAGCTGAAGAGTAACTTGTGGCTTTTTTGTTTGTCTGTATCGTTTTTAGCTAATTGTCTTCAATAACCTAAAGAAGGTTTGCAGATATCAATGCTTAATGATCAAAATTTACCACTGAAGAAATTTTGATGATTTTAAATGTAACTTTGTAGCAGGTGATGGATAACTTGCTCCTAGTCATGTAACTTGGTAGCCATGAAGTACAGAATGATTCAGATCATCTGCCTTTTGTTCCATCAATTTCTTTGTCTCTCCACCCCTTTTAGTCCACTCTTGCCCATTTGTTTTCCCTTCTTTTGTTCTCACTTAATGGTTTTTAATGTGGAAAGGGAAGAAGAAAAGTGTTTAAAAGTAAATCTTTCAGGTTTGGGAGTTTTCATTAGAAGAAGCTAAATGGAAATAATGAGGAAGTAAAATAAAGAACATTTACACATTTTTTGGGATATGTGCACAAAAACCATGTTTCTCTTTCTGCATCCTTTCAAATGAGGTTTTGTCTGCATTGTCAGCTGGTAACAATGAAGGCTGATGTGTTGGAGCTGTTGGTGTTATCAAGGACTTTATGAGGAACCCAAAGTCTGAAAGCTGGTATTTAGTTTTCAGTGCATGGAGAAGTATTTATTTTCTTTTTGGCTCTGCTTCCCATATTTCTGTTATTCAGGCAGCCATCATAGATCTTGATCTGTGGGGAATATTGGAAAGTGTTAGAGACTTTAAAGCAGTGCCAGCTCTGAGGGTTGGCTGTGCACGAACCTCAATCACATGCAAAGGTTGTTTCCCTGGTAGGACCTGAACTGAGACCTTAATTCAAAAGGAGTAACTCTTGCTCACAGCATGAAAGAAATGATAGTTACACGTTCACTTTTACACCTCTAGCTACTACAGAGGCAGACTCTCTGCTAATATCTGGCAGTTTTTTTGTGGTAATAGGCCTAAAGTGTTAGTTTTAAGACATTTTGCAGAAAATAAAGGTTAAGCAGTGCTTCTGAAGAAAAATCAGTAGTCACATTTGAGCAGATAACCTTCTGGCTTCCCTCATCCCAGAGGAGGTGCGATAGCTGGGTACACAGCTGAGGGAGGGAAGCGTGCTGAGAACTGAGGCTTCTTTCCTCTTCTGCTGTCAAGTCTTTGCAGTCTTTGGAGGAAAGTGCATTCTAAGAGGAGGCTGCTATAGTGGGCTTCTCCTTTATGTCACAATATAAAGCTGTTTCCTTTGGTTATGAAGTCTTTCTAAGTCCCAATTTCCCATTCAGTTGAAGTGTCTCTCAGCTGTTATAGACTGTGTCTGAGTTATCAAGTACCTCTTGAAAAGCTGTGTTAATGTTTTTTCTAAAAAAAAAAGTATATTTAAAAGTTATTTTCTGATGTTTTTGGTGACATCAGCTAGTTTTATTTTAAAATTTATTTAAAATACGTTTTAGAATTGTGTTCTTTCTTGATGTATAACAGAATCATGAAGAGCCATGCAAGATGGCTGCAAAATAAGACTGTAGTCAGAGCAGTACCATAGCCATGTTTGCACAATGCAGAGTAACTGGGACATGGCTCTCCAGCTTTCAGACCTCATCTAATACATACACATGGCACTGTACAGTCATATGCTTTTGCTCAGTTAGAGACTGGGAAATTTCCACAGAAACTTGCGTAGACATAGATATGCCTGTAATTACTTATGGGGGGTATGCAATACCTTTAAGTTTTCTGGACGAAGGGACAGGTTTCAGGGATTTTCAGGGAAGATGATAGTAGAGCTTCACTTACATGAAGAAGTGTACCCTAGCTGGGAAACAGAGGATGTGATCAGAGGCAGGACCAGGCAAGGCAGAATGAACCTTGGCCAAGCTGATATTTCTGATTGGATACCACTATTTTAGGAAGACATATCTTGAGTTTCACCAGCAGTCAGTGGGATCAAGCTGTCTGTCCTTTAAATATGTGATTCAGATTTCTAAGTTACTCATGCATGTTTGAAAATGTTTAGCATTTACAAATTAGTTAGAGTCCATGGCTGTGATTATTGCCTACGATAATTTATCTGTGGTAGGAGCCTATTGCATGAATCTTCCTTTATATTTGTTTGTTGAAATTTGATTTTGCTTGAAGAAATTTGGGAAAAAAAGAATTTTTATTTCAGATCACTCAGCAAGCAAGTAGTTCTGCTCATATTAGAACTTCAAATTGAATCTCAATGCCCAAAGGTTTCTTTTCCTGTGAAGTGACACTGGTTGCTGTAACACACCCGCTTTCCCCACCAAAAAAAGCACCACTATCTAGTCTTGATTCCCTTGGCTGTGACAGACTTTATAGATACAGTTCGATTAAAAGGCTTAAGGAAATTCAAAATGTAGAGCACTGGTGGATAAAGCTGGTTAAAACTGAAACAAAATAAGTACCACTGTGCTACAGTTATCAGAGGCATTTGTAATACTTCTTGGTTATGTAGTCCCACAGCAAAAAAAGTCCATGCAAATAGCTTCGAGTGTAGAGAACAATCACACTTTCCCTTCCTTCTTAACACTTTAATTAGAAAAAGAGAAGGAAACCAACACTGATGGAAAAAAAAAAAAAAAAAGTAATGGAAAAATGAATGACATTTCTCTAGACCTCATGAAGAAATAGTTTGCTGACAAATCTGGCTGGAAAGAGACACCAACTCTATTTTAGATGAATGCAGTAATTTGAAATCACCATCTCCTAGCTTCACTTTTCTGCGGTTATTTCTAGTCTACGTGCTTTGGCCTTTGGCTGCTGCAATAACATAAGTGCCATGGTAGCCAATGTTTCCTTTATCGTGATTCAGCTGTGGGTTTTTTGTTTGGTTCTTTTTGGTGGGGTTTTTTTGGTGTTTTTTTTTTTGTTGCTGTTGTTGTGGTTGTTTGTTGTTTGTTTTTTTTTTTTTTTTTTTTGAGATTGTGGACTTTTCTCACTTGATTAATATAAGACATTGTCAGCAAAAACACTTTTTGGTCAGGATTAATTCCATCTATGCTCTATGGGTTTGCTCATGTTGGTGTGCTGGCAGACCTTAACTAGAATACACCAAAATCATGGTCCTCAGAAACAGGCAAAGCTAATACTGAAGCAGTCAGCTCATGATCAAGGAGAGCTCTAGAAACATGTTTTTCACTCTGCAGCCTGGTTTAAAGTTGATCTTTTGTGAATTCTGCTGTTGCTAGAGAAGGGTCATAGTAATTCAACAGTTTCTACAGTACCACTAGTAGTGAGATTACTTGAGTAGACTGAGATCAGTTATATTCTTGTTTAGGTCTGCATTGTAGCTCCTATTATGTGTTTCACTGAAGTCAAGTATTGCTGGGGAAAAAGGCTGTTTCCTTCTTTTCTCTTTTATTTTCAAACCACTCTGAAGTTTCTGAATGTTATCCAGAAGAGTCATATAATTCCAGCAATATGAGGTGGTGCAGTTTCTATTTGCAGCAATGAGAGGCTATATATATATATATATATATAGTCAAAGGAACAGCATTATGTTCAAAGTACTGCAGAGATAGCCAAATTATTAATAGTGAAAAGTAGAAGGATTCAAAATCTATTTTCAGGTATTTTGGATTTGTACCATTTCCATGCCCTCTGAAATAGCCTCCTTTCTGGGCAAACAAAGGAGATGTTTGGAAGCCATTATTGTGAGTTAAACAGCTTCTGAGAGAAAATGAACATGCTTTTGAATGCAAATAAATGTGTATTAGGGGAAATTATACAGTATGATCTGTTCCGCCATTATGTATTCCACAAAATTACAGCAGAGGACAGGGCTACATTAGTTAGGAATTTTCCTTTTTGAGGGTTCCTGTCAAGTTCTCCATCATCCTGAGAAGTTGTTTTTTTCCCCACCTCCTTTTTTTTTTTTTCTTGTGTGATTATTCTGCAATTTTAAAATATAATATCACCTGTTATCTAATTTAGACTATACTAAGTAAGTTTGTGCCCATTACAGTCTTTGAAAGGCACTAATAGAGTCATTGTGTTGCTGCCGTCAGTTTGAATCTGGTTTGCCATTCCTGCTGGAGGTGTATTAGCTTCTTCCATTACCTGTGGATGACTGACATTATGGGCAGTACCTGCTATATTCTCTTACATCGGAACCTATTAAACAAGTGTTTAATCCACAGATTTTTGATACAGGATGCTATAACAGCTCCAATGAGGCCCTTTGGGTGTATCCTGACAATGCCTGCTTGGGGAGCCATTAGACTGTTGAATATTAATGTGATCCACTGTAATGGTTCCTTTGGTGCAGTTAGCGCATGTTATGTTAATGTGAACTTAGGGATTCTTTAACTGACTGATGCAGGAGAATTCTTATTTGGTGTGCTAAATACCCAGATGCAGTTGTTGATTATGCAGCCAGTCTCTGCAGTGTCATCATTTACAGGGGGTTAAATAATTCAGCCTGTGGGTTTGTTTGTTTGTTTGTTTTCTTTTTTTTTCAGTGTTCTGTAAGTAATTTTGCTGAGTTAGGGTTATATATATTATATACTATATATATATATTATAGATATTTTAAGCCAAAAGGTGGGTCAGTGATGGGATTTGTTACTTGAAGGCTTGTGACCGTTCACATTCTCTGTGGCCTGTAGCTCAGCTGTATCTCTAGGAATGTTTTGACAATACAATTGAACTGATGCAAGACCTTTGTGCCTTCAAAACGGGACTACTCCTGCTTGCACATATCTGCTCTCCCACGGGCTCCTGCCTCCTCCTTTGTGCTGACTCTGGCTCTCTTCTGACTCCTCACTGACAGCTACAGCCATGTTTGCCTGATTGCCTTGCAATTGTGTGCCACTTTGCACTACTCCTAGGATTCCTTAGGTCTATCACTTATTCCATTCTTTGGCTTAACTTTATTTTTCTTTTCTGCTAGAAACAGCACCAAATAAATTTGTGATTTCCCTGATAGTCTTCTTTCTGTAGGTAGCAAGCATCTCACATCCTTTATCCATTTGCTTCTTTTCTTGATTCAAATTTCTTTCTGCCCTTCTCTGAGTTTGGTCTTCCTTAATTCCTCCCTATTATCTTTCTAGCTGCTTTTCTGAGACCCCAGGGAAAGGCATCATCTCCTCTCCTGTGTCACAGTATTGTCTGCTTCCTTGAAGCGTGTTGAAGTCCCTCCCCTGATGATCAAGGTCCCTGAAGCATCTGATTATGATTATGCATTTCTCCTGACCTATTCTCCATTTCGTTCATTTCTCACATTGATGACTCTCCTCCCAGCCCTCGACAAAACAGGCTGCACAGCTGTGTGAGGATGGAAAAGGTTTTTTTTTCTTTTCACACCTTCAGTAATAAGAACAAAAGAACAGAGTGCTGTCTTTGCAACAAAACATGAAAATGAAACACATTTCTTCCCAGTTTTCATTTTTTCCTCCTCCCCCATTCATTTAAAATCGGCAAATTAAAAAAAAAAAAAAAAAAGAGAGAGAGAAAACAGGAAAGGCAGGGAAAAAGAAAGGGAGAGGGGTAAGTTAACAAAAACCGATTTCACAAGACTTAAACCTCACTCTTCTTGAAAGCTTTACAATGAAAATGTTTTAAAAAATTGTTTGCTATTGTTTGTAACACCTGAGCCACTTTCTTCCTTATTTCTTCATATATACACCTCATCCCCTTTCTCCTCCAGGTGTGTCTGCTCTGCCTGATCCTCACTGACTGTGGCATTTGGTGGTGGCTGCTGGAGCTCTGAGGGATTCTGTGACAGATCTGGTTCTCAGGAGCCATGCCCGCAGAGAGAAAAGTATCTGTCATTTTTATTCTTCGAAAGCTGGAATTTTAATATCTTCCCTGGCTTTGTGTCTTCTGTTTAGTATCTTACGTGGCTTCCCTAGTCACAAGCACATTCAGGGAAATCTCTGCAGCTTTCTTCAAGTCTTTGTTACTATTGCTAGGACCTTTTCTCTAAGCCCCAGTGGTGTCTTTTCCCAATATGATCTTGATTACCCTTTTTGACACTGCCTCACCCCATCCTCAAGTACCCATGGTGAAAACTTCTCCTCTCTTTTGGCCTTTAGGTTCCTGTCTGACTTATTAGAGGTGTACCATGAACCTGAATCTGATCTGGGTTTAAATATTCTTTTATGTTGCTCTATTTAAATTCTATCTTTCTTTATTAAAAATACAGAAATATTGAATTTACCTCTTCTTCTGTTTCCACAAGTGGTTATGGTTTTAAATTCTTTCATAGTACTTTAGGAAAGCAAGTGTTACTGATAGCATTATTGTTATTTTAGGGCCACTAAGACACAGTGAATTTTTACTATGCATCAGTGAACTTTAAGGACAGCTTGTAGTGTTTTGTATGATGAAGGCAAATGGTTTAGCCAATATCATTTCAGCCTGACAACTGGTTGTTAATCTGCCACCATGTAGTCTTCCAATTAGAAGTTTTCCTTTCTGTGTAGAACAGAAGCAAAAACTGAAATATCAGAATCTCTCCCAGGACTGTGATCTGTCTGTGAATATATTCCATAAAATACCCGGTCAGCTTCAAGACAAACCCATCATGACCATTTCCCCTTGAGATAATCCCCTGGATAACGAGAGTCAAGAGACCTTCACTTCACTTTTACTTGTGATCAGATGTCTTCTGCTCTCTGCCTTTCTGCCTTTATACTTTCTTACTCTAACTTATTATTTTCGTATGCGATTCAGGCAGAACTCCTAATGAAATCAGGGCAGAGGCCACAGGTAAGTGAAAACACTTAACACTATCAGATAAAACACTCTTGGTGAGAAATCCAGCATATCTCTTCAAATAATTATTAGTTTTCATTATTCAGGCTGGTCACTGCTTCTTGAGTTTTTCCTTTATGCATTTTAAAGAAATCTTGTTTTACTCATCTATTTGTAAGACTTCAGAGGCAAATAAACCTCATCAGCTGGCAGTAAAGAGGCAAGATTGTGCAGTGAATGGAACAATGTGTCAGTTTCAGAGCAAGAAAATGGATTTAATTTCTAGTTTTAGTTCAGGTATCAGCTGTTTGTACAAATTAGAAGCTGAAAAGCTACTAGAGAGTAGATGTATGTGCACTTGTTTTTTGTTTTGGTTTTGGGTTTTTTTGGGCTGTTTTTTTTTTTTGCTTTGTTTTGTTTTTTAATCATCCTGGTTCCTTTCACAAGCAAGAGCAATAAATTGCCAGTTAGAGTTCTGCAGGACAAAAAAAGTGAGGCTCAGGCCAGTTTTAGCCTTCTTCCTGGGAGCTAAGATATGAGAAGTAGTTGATGTGTCAGGAAGAACATGAGAGTAGGAAACAGCTTATGATGGAGTTCTAAGCCATGCTGCTTTTCCTCTTGTTTCTAATGTGTGTGCCCTTGGATTATGGACTCTTGGGGAATGTTTATTGCAAATATCAACCAGCCTAGACTCTTCCAAAAGAGTGAGCAGCCCAAAAGACTGCAATTTTCTCTCAATGAGAACAATCTCCTTTTCCAAAACCAAGTTCCTTTATCTTTTTGAAAACAAATAAAAATTAGAAGCGTGAACCTTAGTTGATATGAATTATCAGATAAAGGGTGATACTGGCATCTTGGACTTGATTTAGGTCTGTATGTAATGGTGTAAATAAAGGATGGGAATGAATGTTCCTGTATGGATGGCTTGGCAGATCTGCAAACGAACCCATGCGTACCAGAAGAAATGCAGATAAACAGAGCACCGAGAAGACTTGTATTTGCCAGGTAATCCAAATAATTTAGAAAGGAAAAGTTTTGTTGTCATTACGTCTATTAGAGTGCTGACTCCTTCATGGCCTGTGGGGACAGGCTCTTCTCGGTGGCAAACAATGATAGGGCAAGGGGTAATGGGATCAAGCTGGAACACAAAAGGTTCCACTTAAATTTGAGAAAAAACTTCTTCTCAGTAAGGGTGCCAGAGCACTGGAACAGGCTGCCCAGGGAGGTTGTGGAGTCTCCTTCTCTGGACACATTCAAAACCCGCCTGGACATGTTCCTGTGCGACCTCACCTAGGCGTTCCTGCTCCAGCAGGGGGATTGGACTAGATGATCTTTTGAGGTCCCTTCCAATCCCAAACATACTGTGATACTGTGACAAACACAGAAAAACTCCAAAGGCCTAAATGCTTTTGTGCTACTGAAAGGATATTCTGAATTGTTCTTAAATGCTTAAATAAGGTTTGTGGCTAGCTGGAAGCACAGAGAAGTGTAAATGAAATCTTGAATCTACATTTAGTTTACTCTGAATATGAATTTGCTATCCACCTTAAAAGCTGTTCAAATTGCTGAGAAAGCCTGAAGTATATGTGTTAGGGAAAAAAATTGTGCTTTAATCTTCACAACAAATATTTTCTAAGGATTTCAGTGCAATTCCTTGTCCCTAGTTCACTATGCAGCATGTTCTGATGTCAGTTGTTGAGAGAACCTTACCCAAAATTTGTTACCTAAGATCAAATTTCCAGTGAAGGGGAAGAGTGCAAAAGGTCTCCAAGACTGAGGTTAATGGTTTTTAAATGCTTAGAGTTGGTTAGTGCACAATAATCATAGCTAGAGCAAGGATATGCTATGAATAAAACTTATGTGGCCAAGGAAGAACACTACCTACCAGTTTCAGTTTTATACACATTCATGCATATTCACATTCACAACCATCTATGAATTTTTAAAGTAATTTTCAGTATAATCAAATTCATAAACTGAGGCCTGCAGGTATTAAGGTAATGGTAACGCACAAGAAAATCCCAAATAAACAATTTCTGGAAATATAAACAAACACCTGAAATAACAAAAATATTTCCTTTTCCAAGTATTATTTAAAATTTGTTTGGAGTAAATAATTTTAATTTGTCAGTTTCTTCTTTACTGCCCCAAACCCATGTATTTTATTTGGCTTTGAGATTTTATAGAGGTAAATGTCAACACAGCAACTTAGGCACTTTAAGGAAATTAGTACCTCATAAATGTTAGGATAAAACTGAGCTTTTTTTAAAGGCAGAGCTGTTTCAAAGTCAGCCATGAACGATTTGACAGCATGGGATGCTGTCAGTTGTGATGGGAAAGAAACCTCTAGGCAGGTAGACCAGAGATGAATGAGAGCCCTGACATGTCTTAACTCCCGAAGAGGGGCTACATAACTTTAAAAACTACATGGCTTTAAGTGATTAAGAGGATCAGATAGTAGTATTTACACTATAAAATAAAGTTAATAAAATGTGTGTTTCTTTTGGGTCTGATGAAGTTTATGTAGAATTAAAATCTTTATGCTTTCAATTAAAAAAATTAAGACAATTTCCAAACTTCTGAACCACTCTTTTTCTGATGACATATTTTCTGTAATGCTTCAGCTTTAACATTTACATTTATAATGTTTCCTCCCTCTTCCGTTACACACACACAGAGGACACCACATGTGGAAGAAATGATTGAAGGTCATCCAGTGATAGAAGAAAATGAATTCATAGGGAAACTGAGCAAGGGATTGGAGAACTATTGAAGGGAAAGCCTTGAAAGATTTTTTCATTGCTTTCCTCAGAAATGAATAAGTGATCTCAGTTGAAACTTTTAATGAATTTTTAATCTAAATGAAAACATCCAGCTTGAATACTAAAATGTGGCAAAGATAAACACCTGAAAGAAAAGTTCTACAATGGGAATTGTCAGGCAACCTAATTGTAAGTATTGTGAATGACAAAGAGTAATTAAACTGTGAATCTGTAATTTCACTAAGAATGAGCCACCTGGCAAAATTATTCTGTGTAAAATTCTTAATCTCAAATTGAATAAACTATATCAATTCTCTAATAAAGAAACAGCTGAGGTATTACTAAGCCCATTGTCCTTATAGTACTACCTAAGAATATTTTTCTTGCTGACATCTGCATGTGTTGGACACATTTTTAATTGTAGTCATGAAGAGATTAATATCCTACAGACAGGAATATTTTTGAATAGATGAAAAGAAATCCTGTATTTGCCTACAATACTAATTCTTGCTAGTGGTAACAGCTGGGAGAGAAAAAATTAATTTTACAGTAACGTTTTCTCATAACGGATGAAAATATAAAGGGAAAGTAAACTGATGGTATATTGAAGAGTGACTCACATTAAAAGACAACAAACCCTTGTCCTACCATTCAAATGTGTTGCCTGTGCTGCGTGAAAAAGTCTAGAATCCATTTCATGCTGTGGGAGTTCCAGTTTTCAAGCTGCCTTAAATCTACAGTGAGGTTCTCTCCCAAAAGAGCAAACATTTTTGATAAACTGTTGTGGTGGTGCAGGTATTCCAGTGTGCTCCTGCATTGGCAGTGGGAGGAGTGGGGGCTACAGTGAAACGCCTTCTCTGTTTTGGTCTAGCAGGATCTGGGAGAATCTGAGATGTGATGAGGTTACAGCAATCTATATGTTACTCCCAGAAGATATGCTGGCAGCTACTTCACTCTACTTAAGTATCTAGTCCAGTAGTTATAATGCAAATCCCATCTCAGAGAACTCTTAATCTTAGCAGCAGAAACAGCAGGGTGTGCAGGGACTGAAAAGTTAAAAGGGTGCCAAATCCACAGAACTAAAAGGTGGCTGGGAAAATCAGGCTGCATTTCTTCCAGCAAGGATGAGACAACTGAGCAATTTTTGCATCAGCCAGTCATATAGCAGCCTGAAGGAACTCTTCAAGCCAGGAGAGAAAAGGCTTACAGAGGCTGTCAATAAATTAAAGGCTGCTATTGGAAAAATATTTCTTCAAAAAATGAAATTAAAGTCCCCTGAAATAAATTTATTTACTTTGGCTCAGGGATTTGACCCAGATGCATAAACATCGCCGACAATAAAGAAGCAACATTGAATATTTTGCTATCAAGGCTTAGCTGGCTCTTTGAAAACAAGACCTTGAGACTTTAAATATTATGGGGGTTACTGTGGAAATCAAACAAAAGAAAAAAAATCCCCTTAAATGAAATAATGAGGCATGGTGGTATCGTGGTCTACTCGGAGTTCTGTACTATGAGGAACAAGAATGAGATAGAAGTACACGGAGGGGCTTCTTCACGTAGCTACTCCATGGTTTAGAGATAAGGGGCCCCCATTCACTCAGTCTCCACATGGGGACTATCTTGCTGCTGCATTTTTGCCTGCTCAGTTCTCCCTCCCCAAAAGAATAAACCTGTAATTTTTTTAAAGAAAGGCAAACCTGTATAATGTAGTAAATTATTTTCAGCAGACTAACTGCGAGTATGGGATGCAAGTGTTGTGCTGCTTGTAAGCTGTAGAAAAAGGAGGCTGGAGTTCTCAGTTTTTTTGAGGGAACTTTTCTATTTCAGCATTTTTGTTTTCTTGCAGCCCTGAATCAGAAAAACTTCATTTTGTTCATAGGAAAAGAATGAGAACAGGCTATAATTTACAGTTGAAGTATAAATATTTACCCTTCCAGCTCTGAGCCAATTACAGTGTTTTAAGGGTTTTTTCATTAGGAATTGCATCTTTCATGTTAAATTTGATTGAAGTCAACTCCCCTGAAAGATGAGGGTGGAGAAATAAATTACATAACAGAGAAATGAAAGCAACATTTTTCTTTCAGGTCTAAATCAAATATTTTTTAGTAGACCCAAAATACAGTTTTCTAGCTTTTTGCCCTATGTTCCTTCCTCCCTACACAGAGTTGGTTTTACTTGAACCATTCTTCTCTCATCAGACATCTAAAATCCTGATTTATCCTCAAAATTGAAACATTGTGTTTTAGCAGCCTCAAAATAAAAGTTTGTTTTATTTTTCTTAGTCCGCTGCCCAAGTTCATAGCTTCTCCCATTGTGATACACAGCAAATACAGAACAGAAATACAAAACAGAACAGAATACAGAACAGAAATATCCAATACAGAAATATCTGCAATACAGAACAGAAATATCCAGACACACAGAGAGACAGTTCCATGTGTAGATCTGAATGAAGATGAGCTCTATTTCAAATAGCATACAAAATGTTGTTTACATTGTACTGGAAGAGAGCTGAGTTAAGGGAGAACAGTTGTTGGTCACCCCCAAAATTTTCATTTAATGTGACTGTATTTTTTGTTTTGACACTTATGAACTTTTTGTTGCAATGACAAGAGCATTCTGAAATTCAGCATGTCATTTTCAGCATACTGAAACTCTCAAAATATCTTCCCCTAATTATTTTATTCGTAAAAACATTTGTGGAATTTGACCTTAACTGTAACCAATGGTAGTGTTCTCACATTCATATATAAGGCCTAATTATGCTAGTCATTGAACTGCTACCCTAGTCTAGTTCATGACATCAGTAATAACATAATAAGAACAGAAAGAAAGAACATCATATCTAGGGGAAAAATGAGAGATATGTCACCTGAACAAAGCAGAGGCATGGGGGTGTACGTTCATGGATACTCTTGAGGCTGAAGTTGTCCTCCAATGTCTTGCTGCAGGTTGGAGAGCTGGCAAGTGTTACCAACAGCCTCTGCAGGACGTTTCTGCGCCTTCTGACCCTGGTACTGCTCTCTGCCTGGCCTGAGCCATTTGGATGGAGGTCTGGTCCATCACTTTCAGTGCATCTTGGTTGTGCTGAGGAGATCAGGTTTAGTGTCCCAGGTGCCTGTTTGTAGTTTTGCTACACCCCCTGTGTGAGGAATGCCTTGTTTTCGTTTGGTTAGCATACACGTAGGTCAAGTTAAGGAAAACAGATGAAGATTTGTTCAGAATATCCAGAATAGATAATGTGGTATAGTACTTGTTTTCTTTCATGCTTTCAGTTAAGGTGGTTGTTGTTGTTGTTGTTGTTGTTGTTGTTGTTTTTTACTAGATATCTATACCTGTGCTATGGTAGATAATACAAATAACAAAAAATGTGTAAGATATCAGGTATTTCCCTCTCTCGTTAACTGCCATGCTCTCCCCCACCTGAAATGACAGTAGTCAGAGGAGTACAGCTGTGCTTGTATGGTCCTCTGTTCTAGGTGGGTCATGTTAGCTCTCATGGCCTCCTCTTTGGTGTCTTCTAGGGGACTGAGACCTGAAAACTCAATTATGTTCCTTTCTTAAACCCAGAGACAATCTGGTCACCCTGTTAATGTGGATAAACATTGTGTAGCTTCTGGATATGGGTGGAAAAAACATGGCAGTAATTAGCTGCTTTGGGATGGTAGGGTGTAATGGAGGAGGCCACATCCTCTTAGACATGCCATAAGGTATAGGATAATAGCACAAGGTTAAAATGCAGCTGGTCATTGTAGCATAACAGTTTTGTATCAGGAGCCGTTCATTGTTATTGATTACCAACTGGAGACCTTATAGGAGATTTGACTCAGGTATTTATCAAATGAAATCAGCTTTGCATTACTGTCATGTTTTTCATTTCTGACATGACTGATCTGCAACACCTGATAAAATTCAGAGACCTCAATACACCAAGGTTAAACTGCATCTTCAGCAATCTGTGATATAGATGAAAACCTGCATTTATTCCAATGAAATTAATACAGATACACCAGAGGATAATTTGACCTATAGGTAGAATTCCTGTGAGCAACTTCTGAATAACATCCTTCTGAATTTATAAGTAAAGCATTTAATTATCCTCATTAGAATAAATAAAAGTTACATATGCCAGTAACGAGCAATGTGTTTGAGAAACTTTCTGTCTCATCTGAAGAGTGGCAGCAATACAGATGTCTTCAAAATTTTTCAAATCCAAGTAAGTACATTGAGTACATACCTGGGTGATCTTCAGTAAACAGATGGCCTAAAGAGTGGTATTTTTCTCTTGAGGATATTCTTGCTCTATAGCTACCAGTGTAGCCCCCACAGCTGACTCAAGAGCAGTTACTTTGGCTGCAGCCCCTGTAGTAGCTATGATAAAATCCCAGCCTTTGATTCATCATGCAGTCTCTGGTTATTAATCAGAAGGTCAAGTTCACTTGTCTCTTCTAGAATATTATGGTGGTTAGAGGAAAATACGTTGTTAAGGCTTGGCATAGAATGAAACTAGCCCATTTTTCCTCCTTTTTTTCCTAACTAAAGGCAGACAAGTAATCTAATCTAGTTAAAGTATTCATTTCGCTTAAATCTAGGTTTTTATGACGGTCATATACAAAGAGACTGTGGTTGGTGCCTACGAGAAATGAGCAGTTGACTATTCAGAGCTAAGAACAAATTTTTCACAGTTGGTTTCTTCTCCAGATTTTGAAAATACAAGCTCAGTGGGAGCACAATGGAGCATGGACATAGGAATATAAAGCACAGAAAAAAATCACAGTTCTACAGGTCTTTTATTTGTTTGTTTGTTTGTTTGTTTGTTTGTTTGTTTGTTTATTTAACTGGTGTGTTTTTGTAGAGAAGTGATTGACATCTAGAATCACTGTGTGACATAGAATGGTTACACCTGGGGAAAAAATAGGATTCCAATTGAAAATAAGAACTAATCAATTACAGTGGTTTCTAACCATGCATGATCATTCTGTTTTAATGTACTAATACTGAAAATATTTTAATGGAACAATTTGATTTTGATTTAGCATTGATGCTATCATAATGGATTAATATGTATTATAAACACACACATACTCTTAAACAGAAATTATTGGTCCAAACAAAAAAATCTAAAAAATTTAAAATGTGAGGTTTGTAACAAAAAGTTAAACTTTTTTACATTATTTTGGAATCAAGATTTCTATAAAAAATGCTTTTATTTGAAAAAAAGAGGTGTTTGAAAGACTTGTTTTCTTATTATTTTTGGCAGAGTTGCTTTCCTGCATACATGTGGATGAGAAGGGAAGAAAGGGAAAAAAATTCATAGCCTTGTTAATAAATGGAAGCGTGCTATTTTCCATTTTCTCTCTATTTTGAAGTTAGATTTTTGGGGATCTTGTGAACCACAAGGAGAGTTTGAGACAATGCTACAAGCATTTTCTTTTTCCATCTTCTGACAGATGAGTAATAGCCACTGAATGGCCGAAACTTTCTGCACAGCTGCTAGACTTGGCCACAGATTTCTTGCTGGCCAGGGACAGCTCTCCAGTGCATTTCTAGTGGCAGTTAGTGGCCCCAGCCAAAGGCAGGAACTCTAATGAGTAGTGCTCTCCACTGTGTTGCTTTTCCAGTTATTCCTCTTTTGGATTTTTCACATATTCTGAAAAACAGTTCTTTATTGTGCCAGAAGTCTGTGCAATGTTTTCCTGTTTTGAACATGGCTGTCATGAGCTTAATAGTGCAGAAATATAAAAGTGAATGCAGAATAAATCTTCAGTGCTTATTGAATAAGGATTTTTCCTGAGAGTAATGCTACAGGGAAACACAGAAGTCAGTGGGGACAGCATATACTAGAGAAATTGGATGACAGTAAAATATAACAAAAAGGTTAGGGAGAAGTGACCCTTTCTCTCCAGTAACAAACCAATCAAGCAAGCGATCAAGCAATCACCAAACATTCCAAATTAAAAAAAGTGCTAACTTCAAAATCAAGTAGTCACTTTAAACTGAACATTGACAAAGCTGTAACCCATCAATGCTTTATTTAGATTTAATAAGGCTATTTTTATATGCCAATTAAATAATCACTGAGAGTAAATGGACTTTAACTGTATGGCACAAATCCTTTTGCCGCTTGCTATGTCCTTAGCTTAAAATTCAGAAAAAACACTTAATGCAGAAAGGAATTTTATTATTTATACCTTGCTACACAATTGATGGAGGATAGACAGCGTTCCAGTCATTTAAAACTCCGGTAGTAAATTGGTAACTTCTCAAACTAGTAATTAACAATCAAAAATCTACCTTAATGCCTTTCTTGTTCTAGTTGTCTTTTTATGTTTCAATTTAAATGTGCAGACACGTCATTTTTAGTAGTAGTAAGGGCAAAGATACAGTATGGGAGCTGATATACAGTAGGAATGGGGTTTTCTGTGTTGTGATATACTGGACTGGCCCTACCAACCATTTTTCCAGACAGGTCTGCATTTTTATTGACTTGCAGAATTATGAAAATGAAACCTTTCATAGGGTACATTTATAGGAATTGCATTGGAACTAGAGCTTTTAAAAATGAGACTGTGTTATTAGAGAAAGTTTGATAAGGCACTAGATTAGTTTTGGACTTTTCTTCCTTGTCTGCTTGCAAGCAATAACTCCATCTTCTGTTAATGATTTCACAGGAGGAGTTCTTCAGATGAAAGAATAAACTCTGATCCATTTTGCATGAGAAGGATGATTAATGAGGAGGAGATTATTAGGAAATCTTCCAGCCAGCTTCCAAGTTCTCTTTTCCTTAGTGTAGGATTTCATAGCACAATGTCAATTTTTTATCACATCTGTTTTTGCTCTCCTCTTTAGGGCCATCAAGATTCCTGCAGTGCCCCTGGACTCTGCTATCTAGTGTGTACAGAAAGATGCAACTGAGCTGCACATATTCATGTCAGCCATCATTTTGCTGTCTAAGTAGTCCAGCTAATCAGCATTGCATAGGTGGTCAATAGAAAGGGTAAATCTTTACCAAAGTCGAACCTAAGTAGGAGCAGTATTTATGTCCTTGAAATGCTCTCTGGAGATCATGTTTTTTTTCTGTTAACTAAATAGAGATATTAGCAGAAAATTTAACCAAGAAAGTTGGTGACCAAAAGACAGGTGGTGGTAATATGCATAGCCCTAGTCTGTTGTGTGTGTGGGTATATAAATTCTCATTTCCGCTGAAGACTCAGCATGGAATACTGTTCTTACTGTCTACCACCATGAAGTACATTCAGCCCTGCTTGTTAAGTTTGTGTCACATATGCTGTGAAGTCCTTTGTGATCTACCCAAGTGCTCTTCCACCTAAACATGAGATAACCCCTGATAAACAGCTTGCCAGGGATTTTCAGACAATTCAGTGCAGCTGAGAAAAGGACTCTGTAAGGAAAAAGGCAGTTAAAGTGTTTACAAAGCCCACAGTGTGTAAGATGTTGTACATGGTTAACTTTCTTATGAACCTATTAAGTTGTAGCAGGAAACAACTCATCCCCAGGGAATCATTATGTGAGATACTGGAGTCAGGAAGAACGGTTTTGTTAGCAGTGGTGGATTCTGCGAAGACTTGGTTTGTTGGTTTGTGTTTTTTGCTTTTTCCCATCCCTACCCGCCCATAGAAGTATGTAATAGTGCTCAACGGAGCTTTTGTCAAGAACACTTCAAGATATGTTAACTGAAAACTGAGCTCATGTGAAAGGGATTCTGAGGACAAGGCTGAGTAATGAAAAAAAAGGCTTCTCCTGGGTTAGTAAGTTAGGTCGTCTGAGTGACAGCCTGTTGTTCTTTTTTTGCATGCAGCAACTGAAACAGACATTTGGTAGAAATTCAGTTTTCATCTCCCATCAAAGGAATGATGCAAAGATCTTTCACCTGGAAAGCTTTTTATTGCCATGTAATGATTTTTTAAATGTACCTATTAAGCCACTGTGCCCCCTATCAACGAGCTTCTGTCAATCTGTAGCTTAATAATGCATGCTATTTCACAATTTACTCACTGCATTGTGAGGTAAGTGGGCACAACTGTAGAGTAATAACGACTTCTTATTTAGTGAGGTTATTGTTAACACGTGTAGCCAGGGAGACCTGGCAGGGTAAACCACTATTTTTCCTTTGCCTAATTAAAAATGCTGATGCTTATTACACTTTAAATAATTTTGTCCTATGAAGGGCCTTTTTATCATTTGTGTGAATATTAAAATTTTGGAGACAAATCACAATCTTCCAGGCATTATTTGCCCATATATTCATTGCAACAACCAAGTTCCATGTATAGCTTATGAGGAATATTGTGTTGGGCAGAGAATAAGGCAGATTGTATAGAATTAATGAACTAGAAATGCTGATGGAAGGGATGTTTAACTTACAGTTTGTAAAAATGAACAAGAATATCCTTTGTTAGGAAAACTGTCAGTTCAAAATTTTTTTTAATATTACCTAATCTTAATAACTTGGCATTGTTATAGTCCTCTTTTATGACATTGTGGGACATTGAATTGTGTTCCAAAAATAAATGCTGAATTTAGAAATGTTTTCAATCATTTTCATTTGAATGTGGCCCACTTTGTACTTAAGTTTTAGATATTCCCCTGGCAGTAAGCACAAAGCTCATTTTTCGGAGTTGATTAAAGCTTCAACTTCCTTTCAGGCTAGTCATGACAGCCATTTACTATATTGCTTACATTAAAGCCATAAAGATTAGCTCTTAATTCCAAAGCTGACTGTGGTATGGCACAATCCTTTCTGAACAGATGAATATTGAAACCAAGACAATTTATTGTATTTAAGTTTTTGGCTTTTTTTTTTCCTGTTCAAATATGATTTAAGATACCTCATGTGATTAAAATGGTAGCATCTGTTTGTGGTAGATGAAGCACTGCATATAGAATGAGAAAGAATCATGCCTTAATTTCATGGAGTCAAGGCTCTCTAATTATTAGCTCCCTTTGAGAAACATAGACTATTACTTTCTCTTCACACTGTCTATTTAGCTAACTGCTGCCTTTGTTGAACTGGTTGTACAACACATGCTTCTTGTTTAAGAAGCTGTCAAACTGTGGCACTGGATTTTTGAAGAGAAACATGCTGACTATGTGGAAACAAAGCTAGTGTGAAGACACCAACAGAGACAAATCAATTAGCAGGAAGCAATGATAGTGCTTCTGGCTGGGCTGTCTTGTAAAAAGTAGCCAATCCATAGGGTGCCTTTCTTTTGTGTAAAAATGTAAGGGAGAGACCATCTTTTTTTTGTAAACATTAGTATGTTGGAATTAAAGTAATCCCTGACACTACAGAAGCTGTCAGATCACATTTCCTTAGCCAGCCTTATACCCGTAAAATAAGCTTCTTTAAAGATGGCCTTAGTCTTCTGATTTGACTTTCTAGGTCTTAAGTGAAAAGTAATGAATTACCTGTAAGGTGGATGCTGATGAACTCTTGCTTACTTTGCTGATGACCACAGTCATCATCGTCCTCTAAAGACCTGAGTATGAGCAGATAAGGGACAATGGGTCTGCCCCTTTGAACCTTGTGCTTTGTTACCACCTGGTCACTGCAGATCTTTGAACTACTTTCTGAATTGTGCAAACAAAAAAAATTAGTGTTAATCCATTCAGCTTCCATGAGAAACCCATGCTCCATTTATTGCCACATCAGCCATACTTTTCTTCCTGCAGTAAAGGGAAATTTGTTTAGCCTATAGTCCTCAAACTCCACATAGATATTGTCCATGACTCCTTTTGCAATCAGTGTAGTCAAGCAAGAGCAGATTAGAAGAGTGATACCTTTGGTATTGAGAATGAAATATCCGCAATGCCTGTGTTTCAAAGATTCTACTTTGGGGTAACACTAGTCTGGACCTGTGGCTAGAGTACCCATTAACAGTTTGTATTAAGTGCATCTTCCAGATTAGTTTAATCCAAAAGGAATCCAGTTCATGTGAGGGATTAGTGGAAATAACTAGGAGACTCACTTCAGAAGTGCACTCCTGGTCCCACCAACATAACATGTCCCAGACCACTATTGACCACTTACAATGAACATCTGAGATGGTCAGATAAAATCTGAAGTGGTGATTTTACTAGAAAGAAGGAAAAGAAGATGTTTTCTGCTGTGGAAGATGTCACTACCACAGTGTTTTCCCTGATCTTTTCATTCCTCCTCTGCTGATTGTGAACATATAGGAAGGTTCCCAAAAGAAAGAGATCTGCAAAAATGGTCTGGGAGAGGATGACCTGAAGCTTGTAGTGGACAGGCTGTAGGAAGGTCCAAGACAATCCAAGCTTTGCATGTTGGACAAACCAAGTGCTGAAGTAGCAGTAAGGGGAAGGATTTGAAACTGAAGTGACACATGACTGTTTGCATAAACTTTACCCACGCTACCTAGAGGAGGTCTGATTTCAGAAAAGTTTCATTAACACCTGTTGGGGTAAGGTATAAACCTGAACTATATTAAAAAAGCATTGCAAAGATATCAGGTTGAAGGCTTGGGGTCAAGGAAGAATAATACTGTGGGATCTGGACCACCAGCAGAAATGTTTGTCCCTAGTCTGCTGATGTGGTGTTTCCCTGGAAGCAGGTGTGATTAACTAGTCCTTGTCCTCATACTGTTACTCTGAGAAAGCAAGCCCCTTCTATTAATATTTTCCTGAGCCTTCCCTGTTTCCTTATGTTTCCTTTCTCATCTGTTGCCCTGTAACTGTCTCAGAATTTGGATTTTTCTAAAATCCCAGTAGGAGAAATTCTGTCCCTCACACCTCCAGGGGATATTCAGTGTTGGATTTTCAATTTGACGATTCAGTAAAATATTTAAATAAGGAGAGGAGAGGGTGAAAGGGAAATTCTTTCTTGCTGGAGTTCCTGTGCTCCCCAGGAGTACAATGGAGAAATCACAGCTTATACATCACAGAACAAAATATCAAAGGGCTAGTTCTGTTTGCAGTCATGTTTTCTACCTGGTGCCTCTCAGCCACGTGGTCAGTAGCACTGAAGACTCACTGCTGAGAAAACACAGAAGAAAAGATCAGCTGAGCCTTGCAGGTCAAGCCTCTCTGACACAGAACAACATGAGATTACTAGAGTAACTCCTTAATTTCCACTAAGTTGCATATTGGCCTTTTCATTTCAGAAAAAAAAAAAAAAAGCGCAAAAGAATCTTCTTTGCAGGAGATAAGAAAAAAGCACATTATTTTTAATAAATATTTTGTTGTATTCTTGAAAAAGAAATGCTTTTCATTTCCTCTTTTCAGGCAAAGAGGAGAGGAGATTCCCTAGATAACTGGTTATAGTGGGGGAAAAGAAGTGGAAAAAAAAGAAGGTAAACATCTGGTAGTGATAAGCTTTCAGGCTGGCGGTACTGGCAATATTAGCAAGTAGCTGGCTTTACTAGAAAATATAGAGTAACAATTAAAAAACCCACAGTAGACCAATGAAAATGCTTTTATAATATGAGTAACTAGCCTGCTTAATCGCTTTTCCGTGCAAATGTCATTTAGCCCACATAACTAATGAGGTTTTTTTTTTTTTTTTAAAAGAGCATTCATATTGTCCATAATTTTATCTCATACCTTTAAATATGACAATAAAGTAATTTCACATATGTAGAAGAGATATTCCTCAGTTGTCACAATGTAAACAACTACAGATTTTTTAATTGGACTAGAATGTTAGAAGATTAAAATTAATTTTTACTTACAAAGTAATTACTCCATATTTTTTCAGAATAACTTCTCCCTCATTTTATTCTCAAACTCTCATCTCTGATGAGTGGAGCACCGTGAATGCCTTCTCTCAGCCAATACAGTATTCCCGCAATTCTAAAGACACAGAAGACTAACAGTGAGCAAGATGTTATGTTTTTTCTGATAGCTTTGTGATTTGTTTTCATTAGCATTAAACTACCCAGCTGACTATCCTCTCTTAAAAACATTCCACTTAAGCTATTGTCAAGGCATGCGCATCAAATGGCTTGCGATTCTTTTAGGATTCTGAGCTGGGATTATGAAATATCACAGAATGAAACTAATTTGTCAAATCACTTATTTCAAAATTAGATCAAGAAATGGCTTGAAGCAATCTATTCCTAATAAAATATGAGATGAATGATGAGGTTCCTTGTTTAATATGTATGTTTTCAACTTCAAAGAACAATATTTGCAATTAATTGCACCAGAGTAAAACTTGTGAAAGATTGTACCATGTATTTTCCATAGCCTGGCTTTTACAAGATTTTTGTGCGTGTGTGGAAAAAATGGTTTTCGGTATTTCAGCTTATAGATTATGGTTCATATTTGTCTATATGGGGAATATTTTTTGATTTTTCTTGTATAACAAATGCAAGATAATTTAAGGACATAAAGTCAGACAGTTGTAGAAAGGCCTGTTTCAAATCAACCTGGCTTTTGACTTTTCTTCTTGTACGTGTGAATGCTAGAAGATGACAAGGTGAAGTAAGCTGTTCTTTCCAGCGTTTGTTCAAATAGATTCTTACAGAGCGAGAGGTGTGAAAATACCCAAATTTGGCCTATTTGTTTTGTTCATTAATCTGGGTAACTAAAAATTGATCATCTAATCTGGTAGCCATGTTTTTTTAGCCTTCTACTCCCATGTCTGCAGATCTCTTGTACAAAAAGTTGTTCAGTTGTTACTCAGCTGAAAAAATGGTTCCTTGCAAAATAGACAAATGGCTATATCATGCAAGGAATCTAAGAAGCAATGTCAGAATGTCGCAAATATGGCCCAGCACTGACTTTTATGAAGTTTACTCATTGCCTCTTCAGGTCAACAGAAGCTCATAGATCCATTTGTAATGGGCTTTTGATATCCTTTATTATTTATTGCAAAACACAGAGATGATGTTATGTTTTAAGCAGCTTTTCCCACTGGAGTGGATGCATTAAGTGGTGTGATGGGGTTCACTTACTTAGACACTGTGTTTTATGCCACTGTAGTGGCTTTAAGGCATCCTACTGGTTCTCCAGCTTCTGCTCTTGCAGGTTGTGTGCCTCTCCCAAACCCTTTCTCAGGCCTGTGCTGAAATCAAATGGTTCCAGGTATTTCCAGATGGATCTTACGCTTTTTAGGAATTGGATTATGAATAACTGAATGATAATTATTAATGTTAGTAATAATGGCTAACAACGAATTATTAGTAATAATGTTGTTCATAGTATTTTAACAATAATATAGTTACTAATAATTATAATTCAATTATTTTGATATTAAATTACTACTGACTAATAATTGATTAATAGATAATAATTATTAATTAGTAATAATGTGGATAGCAATAGTATTTTATATTTAATAATTGATACAATAAATTATTATTGCTTTAATATTCTTAATGATTATTATTAAATTACCTGTTCACTGTCAGAGCTATTGTTATTGCTGATAAACAAGGATGCATTTTACTTATTTAAAAATTAAACAAAACCAACCACTAAAATAAGGACTGTTCTAGCTTTCATCATCTAGCTTAAATTCATTTTATCCTCCTATGAAAATACCTTTCTGTAACCTGAAGACATATTTGCAATTATAGGAGAATGTATGGTCTTGCAAATACATACAACATGGCAGTTTATTGGATTTAGATAGCTCTTAGTCTGAATTTGCTCAAGTTTCTTTTAAATTAAAGCCCAAGAATAACAATTATTTTCAAACAGAAGGTTAAAATGTTGTATTCTAATAACATTTCAACCTTCTTGCTTGTAAATAAGAATATGATTACATTTGAGGTATAAAGTTTAGCTATTCCTTCTGCTATAACTGGGTAGAAGCATCAGAGTTTGAATGTAAAAATGTGTGATGAGCTGGAGCTGATTCTTTGACAAACTGATGGTTGTCACCCCTTGCAGTCAATGCAAGTAGAAAGCTTTAGTGCCTGACAGAAAATGGTTTGTGCTTTTCAGCATGGAGCCTTGGGTTTCACATGTTGCCTGTGTGCCTGTTTGTAGGGTGGTAGACTCAGACTTGTTCCTCTCATGCCAAGAGAAAATAGACAACCTAAATTCCAAATCAATTACAAACTCTTAGGTATGAAAGAAACACCTTAAAATTTCCTATATATATTTTGATAGCTCTTTATCCTGAATGCTGTCAAATGGGGAGACTCCCCTAGATTCAGTGCAGCAACGAAGGTTTAAAATAGGTGTCTGTGGCGAAGAAATGCAATGAACAGAAATAAGGAAAAGGTTAGAAGTCAGAGAAATGTTTATTTTTGGTTTGGGTTTTGAACTACCTCCTTTATAGTCTTTCTGCCTTAGTCCTGAGCTATGAGTTTGAGTGTGTTTGAAAATGAAGGTCTGAGAGTGCAATTTATGAAACGTGGTGCATTGGGAATGATGATGGGGGCCAGCAGGCTTAACGTGCTGAGCTGTAGCTCTTTCTCTTCTTCTCCTGTGGTATACACTCCCCTTATCTCTGTCCTTCAAAGAAAAAAAGATCATAAACTGAGGTGCAGTACCAAGAGAGGATTTTTCTTTTTTGCTTCTGGTTTTTAATCCCTTTTGCCTTACAGGCAAGGAGACAGTTGCCTTCATTTTCTGCAAGAAAATAAAACTTCTGCATGAAGTCAAGAGACAAGAAGATTCATGTGGCTTACAGAATATGAAACGTGCTGGAAAAAATAGCTGCCAGGGCAGAGTGAAAAACCCCTCTGTTATTTTCCTGCCATGTTTGTGCAGAACTGTAAGTTTTGGTGGGGTTTGTTTTGTTTGTTTTGTTTCGTGGTGGTGTGTTTTTTTTTGTTTTGGTTTTGGTTTTGTTTGTTTGTTTGTTTTGGGGGTTTTGTTTGGTTTTTTGTTGTTGTTTGTTTATTAGTTTGGTTGGTTGGTTGGTTTTGGTTTTAGTTAGCATTGTTTTTTGCATCCAAAGATAATGGAAAAAAACAAACAAACCATGTCCTCTTTCACACAGTTCTTTCTCAGTTGTGATCTGGACAAATTCCAACAAAAATCTGGAAGGAGGTGCATGAGACTTCTTGTAATAATGTATTATGGCTGTATTTCCTTAAATTTGGCTCTGATTAGAAGGCAGTAGCAAAGAAAACATATTTTTGACCCTTTTTCCCTGAAATATCTGTACAGTATCACATGAGAAGAAAAAAACTCTAGCAATTCTATTTTATATCATTCTGAGTTATTAAAAAAAATATATATACAAGACCCAGGTGTAGTGGGTCAAACCAAGGGAGGAGGGTGAGATGTTTAAACATAATGTCTAGAGTCACTTGAGATATTCTCTGTTATCCAAGATCTTTGCCTAACACTCAGGCATCCAGATACAGACATCTTGAAGTAGGGCATTCCTGGTGCTAGTCGAAAGTACTAAGCTGTATATATTATTCCATTACATAAAGGAATGGATCCATGTATTCAATAGAACATATATAAATGTCCAGTCATTTGATATTTAAGTCCTAACGTGCTACTAAAAAGGACAAGACAGTTCGTGATACAAATTTAAGTTCTCGTTAGATTTTTGAGTCTCTGAGAAACTAGGAAAATGTTGTAAAAGGCAAAACCTAGAAGTAATACAAAAGGAACATAAAATCAAGAACCACTGTATTCTTAAGTGCCAATCACTGGTTTCCTTTACTGTAACTTGCCTAAAGCAAGTGTCATTTGGTTTTAAACCTATAAGAAATCTGAGCTAAGAGAGCAGTGAGGTACAGCTCATAGTACTGATACCCAGACCAACAGGAGTGTCACTTCTATGGGTCCACAATCAGCCAGTTGCAGGACATATGGAAGGGAAATAATCTTTAATTCTGGATGAACAAATACCATTCTGACAGGCAAGGCTTCTTGCTCCAGTAGATGGTAGCTGTTTTGCAAACCTCATTGTTTAGGGGGAAACTCACCATGTCTACTCCTGGTAGATCTTTTTTATAACATTTTAAAATGTAATTTGGAACAATGACCAGCTTTTTATTATTTTAGATTGAATAATCAAATCCAGTTCTTAAAGTTCCTTTTAGAATATGTACATAGAAGATGATGGTCAAAAAGAAAGCTTAATAGGACACAGGATTTTTTTTTCTTGAATGGCATTTTCTGTATCTTGATTTTTGGGTCAGCATTCTTGTACAAAACTTATGATAGGAATAAAAAAGGAAGCTGATGTAGGCCTGTTGGATGATGTTGAGTATGGCCTCACTGACAAGCCTGACTGAAAGCCACTGAAGGAGGCTCTCTTTAACTGACTTGGGTGATAACGTTTCAAGGTGTTAAAAGACTCAGAAGTCTATAACTCTTGTATATAACTCTTGTTATTGGCTGTGACTAGTGAGACTAACTCACTTATTTTGACACCTTGACTGAGTTTAACAACTATGACTGCCTGACCTCATTTAGGAAAGTAAAATGAATTTGTTTAGTGTTTTGTCTCTTTCTGCTTTCATGGTAAGAGCAGTCCCTTTAGCAATGAAGCTCTACCTTGTGAGTTTTAAGTTCTGCTACTCTTATTTATCCCTGGTGAGACTCTGCTCTGTTAGTGAAACAGCAAAGCCTGTGGGAAAAATAGCGCACAATGAGCCAGGAAACAAAGTCTGATTCTGGTCCTTTGACTGCCTCCTATGTTTTCCTGATGGCACAGAAGAGCCAGAGAATTGGCAACTGATATGCCATGTGAATTTTCCTCTCACCTAAGTGACTTCCCCAAGTGCTATAAAACTTCAAGAGTTAGCAGCTTCCTGGAAATGAAACAGGTAAGTGTAGCTCTAAGCACAGGCTGCTGAAAAGCCTCAGGGCAGGGGAGGCAAGCAGAGGGCAGAAGCTCCTTATCACCAGGAGCACAGACCTTTGCCTTGAGGCACAGGCTGCAGGCCAGTGAATTCTTCATAGACCCAATTGGGATGGTGGCCAGAAATCCAGGTGGGCCAGAAATATTCCATAAAGCTCTCCTCTTTTCACTTCTGAGCAGAAGAAACAGTGGTGCACAATAAAGATATTTTGCACTTCGGCAAACACATCTTGAAGCCTGGGAGAATGACTGTATTTTTGTAACTGTTTTGCTCATCCTGAATTAGTAGCAGCAAGATAGATTTATTGAGAGTACCAAACAAATAATTTCTTGTAATATAAATATTTACGTGACTGGATTGCAGTGATAAGTATCTTGGTAAAAAATATAATTCAAAATTCTAAGCACTGCTGCCTCAGTGCTGGCTGATATTTGAATGCCATTAATGAAAACATATTAAATCTATATATTGTTAGCTTTCTATATTATCCAACAGGCAGCAGAGTTAGTTGTTACTATTTACATTTCATTTCAGTATTGACAGTATTTTCAAACCATCTCTTGGGTTGTATTCATGCAGACTTTAAAGCAATCAAAGAGAACTATGAGATGGTACAAAACAATCACTCAACAATTCCTTATTCTAGGTGCTTAACCTCTCAAAGCTGTCTTGCCTTAGGAAGAATTCACTCCACACACCATAGATATGACTAAGTACATGCCAGAGAAACTCAGGAACTGCATCACTGGATACATCCTAAGAAATTTTTAGTTATTTCCAATGTGTACTGAACTACCAGAAGGGGCTTTGTTTGGGAGGATTTTTAAGGGGGAGAAATTGCTTGAAGAAATCAGGAAAATGGAGTGGACTTGGCTATACAAACCAATCGGCACACTGCTATCGCATAACAATAGGCTTAAATTCATGTGAAGTTAATAACTGGAAAATATGGCAGACAACTGATGGACTTTAACCACTGTGATGACCACTGGAAGGGCAATGTAGCAGGGCACAAGCAATCCAGGACATTTCTGCAGTGCAGTGAGGGAAATGTACTAACATATATGGAGAAGCTGACAAGAGGAGATGCTCTTCTGGACCTCAAACTGCAAACAAGGAAGAACTAGTTGGGAACATGAAGGTGTAGTGACCAGGAGATGGTGGCATTCAGGATCATGGCACAAGGACAACTTACTCTTGGTGGAAGAGGACCACATTAAGTAGCATTTAAACAAACTAGAAATGCACAAGTCTTTACAACATTCAAAAAATGATGAAGTATGGACTACAGAAACAGACAGTGAGATGGATGGAAAACTGGCTGAACTGTGGAGCTCAAAGGTCTGTCATCAGCAGCACAGAGATGAGCTGGAGTCCAATCTCTAGCAGTGCTCCCTGTAATAAATTTTGACTCGATCTTGTAAATAACAAGAATTTATTTAGAATCCGGCAATAAGCAAAGACAGCGCTGGGTGCGGCCCAGAGACCTCAGTCTCTCTCATGGCACGCGCACACCACTAATTCAGTTTTCTGGGTTCTTATAGTCCATCTCTGGTCCATAGCTCCCGGTGTAACTTTCCAACTCACGGTGTGCCTTTTCAATCATGTGAGGTTGACTGCTGTGTAGCCAGTTTCGGTCGCATTACTTTGGTTACTTAAGCAAGCAAGCATACAAAGGCTTCTCAGAACTCAAACGAACATCTCCTTATTAGGTAATTACATCAAGCAGGACAAAGCAAGTAAACATACAAACAAACATCTCCTTGTCAGGTAAATACATCAAGCAGGACAAAGCAAGTAAGCATACAAAAAACTCAAACAAACATCTCCAGGAGCTTTAATGAACAAACATTTCTCGGAACTGCTTGTTACACTCCCCAGATGTCAATATGGGGACAATACTATTCAACATCTTCATTAATGATGTGGACAATGGGACAGAGTGTACCCTCAGCAAGTTCACAGATGACACTGGGTAAAACTGGGAAGGGTGGCTGTCTTGCCATTCTGGAGGACTGCTGGAGGACTGGGCTGAAACAAACCTCATGCAGCTCAACATAGTTCTGGATCTGGAGAGGAATAACCCCCATGTGACAGTCCACACTGATATGATGGAAAGCATCTGTACAGAAAACAACCTGGGGGTATGACCTAGTGGACAGCAAGTTGAAGATGAGCAGCAATCAATCCTTGCAGCGAAGGTGGCTAACACTATTCTGGGCTGCATTAGGCATAGCATTGGTAGCAGGTTGAGGGAGGTGATCCTTCACCATCTCTACTCAACACTGGTGAGACACATCTGGTGTGCTGGGTCCAGTTCTGAATTCCTCAGTACAAGACAGATATGGACTCAGGGGAGCAAGTCCAGTAAAAGACCATGAAGATGATTAAGAGATTGGACCATCTGGCACAGGAGGAAACTCTAAGAGCTGGAACTGAAAGCTGTGTGTCTTTGCTCTTCCACTGCTTGGGAAGCTGCAGCCTGCTTCATTCTGCTCCAAGCTACTCGTTACCCTCTCCATTTGCTTCAGAGCCTGGAATAGCACAAGAAAAAGCTGAGTCCTAGTCCTCGTCCTTTCACCTTTCATTTGGTCTCTCCACTTCCTTATTGCTCACCTTGACCTGAGGCTCACTGCAGACTTAATTAAAGTCTGGCTTTGGCACTCAGGGGAGTTGAAGCTTTTTAAACACATCTTTAAACCTGTAGTCAGAAAAAGAGCTACAAGTAAACAACTAAACCATCTTAAACAGCACCAGTGGGGCCCAGGGGAGGTCAGGTCAGGCCTTGGAGGCTGATAAAACTGTGCTGTGTCAATGTCTTTCCAACACCTCTGCTGAAAATGCCACAGTTAAAGAGGCAGAAATTGCTTTGTCATCTTTGGCATTGCTTTGTCTACACTTTGTTTCTCTCTCTCTTTTTCCCAAATGAAATGGGATTTGACATCAATAACGATAATAAGCAGAACACCAGAGCAAGTATCATACATTTAATTTTCGACCCCAAATATCATGCATAGCACCATTGAGTTATGAGCAGGAAAATCCTATTCTCTCATCAACTCTCAGCTTCAACATTTATAAGGAATCACAATGGACAGTCAAAATGCAAGGGAGATTTAGTACTTCAGTGAAATATTTATTTTTTTCTTTCATTGCAGCTTAGTACAAGAATAATAGATGCTGTTGACTATTTTACCAGTGACATAAGAGATCAAGGTCTTTGTATTCACAATATTAACCAGTATTTAACTGCCTAGACATGTTGCACGAGAACATAACCTAAGAATATAAGAACAACTGTAATTTTATATCGAACAAAGATTCTTACTATGGTAAGTGTATCTCTTTCCCGATCTTCATCTAGCTTAGAGTTCTTGAGGTTGATGATGTGTCTATGTATTTCTGTGAATATGCATCACATTACTCCATTGACTTGTTCTAGTGCCACTGTCAGCTGTAGAGACTTTTATTATCTACCACATATTTGACAAGGAGTTCCACATTTGTTCCTATTTTTACATCAGAATTAGTATAGTAGAATTCATGTTTTCTCAGTACACTGAGAAAGCACAAAATTGTGCCAAAGCAACGTTTTTTAATAACAAAAGGCAGGACAGGATTTCCAAAACTAGTTCATAGACACACAGAGGTTAAGCATGGCAAAAAATGTTGGCTCTGTCTCATAAAGCAACCAAGTACAGGCATGTAAAGAAGCATGCATAAAACCTGCAGACCAGAGATTAGCCAATTTACCTCTCTGTGCTCTGGAGCTAATCTGTGGTGTGCAGATATTTGACATATGGGTCTACACTGGTCTTCTACAGAGTTCACAGATGTGTCTTACAGAACTTGGGTTGTAAGCTCTAACAGAATATTTCTGCTAATAAATAATTTTGACACCACTTCAAGCCATTTGTCCAGTGGGAGTGAAGAGGAACGAGGTGGTCAGAGCAACAGAGCAGGCCAAGGACTGTGTTTTTTCACCAGAGGTGGATATCATTTTTACAGTATGTTGTGGCCTAGGAGAAACGTCGTGTACTCATCCCTGTATTTGATTCCCACCCCATAAAAAGTGACTAAGAACAATGCCTATCTGAGGAACACCCCTGGAAATTCTTAGTCAGACAAATGGTGATAGCCAGAGTCTAACTGGTTTATGTTAAATTTATATTGAAGATACTGTTTTAGGACTTTCCAAACTATGCAGCAAAGCTGAAATGACTTACTGCAGCACTACCTTGGCTGGAGATATTCCCTGCTAAAGGTGTATGCTGCTCTTCAAGCAATTTTTCTTTTAGTACTATCAAAGCACTACAGGAACTGCACCAAGGCTGAGGATCTGTCCCCCCAAAGTGCAGTTTCTCTAATGCTATTACTTGCCATACATTAGACTGTCATCTGTTGGTCAGATATATTCATGACACTTGATTTATTTAAACCACTTCTCCTAAGCCTGTGCTTTCCTATTCCATTGTGTAAAGCAATCAGCAGCAGCTTGACAGCTAGTTGGCTACCAGTCCTTGCTGGAGAGTGAATCACTCACAGTGACATCAGGGAGATTCCTAACCATAATTTCTGAGATTTATTGATGTCATTACCGGAGGTGATACATGGCCACTTGGGAGAAGCAGTTTGAAAAGATGTATGCTCAGGTAGGTAGATGGAGGGGGACAAAACATTAGAATTAATTTTAAACGGAACTAGGTTTATTCTGTACAATTCTGTGCATGATGAATCAATCCCTTGCGGGGAGGGGATGCTAAGAGGAGCTCTGTGCTTCTTGTAATAATTTTACTTTTGATTTCTGTGCCTTTTATCTTTAAATAGCTAAAAAATATGTCTGTTTGCAGTAATGACAGCCATATCTTTTCCTCTTCACAGCCTTACTTTTTCCTCTTCAAAGGCTTACTGATTTTGGGGCTTGGTGGTAGAGTCCACCTAAAAATCTGGTGACTGATTTAAGTAACCCTCCTTAAGTTGAAAAGTGTGGTCCAGATAGAGTTCCAACAAATCCATGAATCTGCTGTGGCTTTTTCTGAAGGCAGTCTATATCCTGAAAATACAGTGGAAAATATGGCTCCCATAGCCATACAACTTACTGTCTCTTCACAGGATAACACAGATTACATTCACAAGCTTAGTTTTCTTGAACAAACAAGAAAAAAAATTTTCCTTCTTTCTTTCTTTTACACCACAAGTCTGACCCTTACAATTGCAGAATACTTCGGCCTTTACAATATGCCATTCATTCTAGTGGTTATAATGAATATTTAATACAAATAGCGACAAGGGTTAGATGCTTGCTAGAAATATTTGGGTTGATTTATACTGGAGGATATGGTAATGCATTTGAATGTCCTTCCAAAAGCTATTATCAAGCTTATTTTAATATGTCCCTATAATTTGGTTCTTGATTTGTTACAAATATACAATGCACTGAAAAAGTCTTTCACCAGCCATAAGAGTGACTTCCTTCAAATGACAAAAGAAAAAGAAGTCTCAAGTCACAGTATTTTTAGATAAACGGACATTTCCTTTTTAGAAATAGGCTTTTAGCAACTGCAATTCTCTCCCATTTCAAATAAGCTTCATGCTGGATAGCCTCATATGTTATTCCCCAAATACTTGCAACAGTTCCAGTGTTTATTGATCACAGCAGGGCTCCTTAATTGGACTCATTCAGGCTGCAGGAAAAGGCCAATACCAGCATATGCAAATTGAGAAAAACCTCCCACAGAAGCAGACTGTGTCAAACCCCCGACCTCCCAAAGTTAGAATCTGCAGATGCTCTGTAGCTCACACAGAGAAAACACATGATTGCGTGGAAAGAAAAGAAATAAGACTGGTTGGTACTATGAAACAGAAACCATCATCATAAAGTGATATTACTTACATAGCAGAGAAATGCTTTTCAGAATAATGTAATCATCATCCACTGGAGTAGTAGCCTTGTACTGGCTTTAGATTAAGTTTCCTCCAAATCTTTTTATAGGTGACTGTGTATATTTACATGAACTCAAAGGCTACCTTCTTCTTTGTGCTACAAAAGATAAATGAACTGTGAAGTGCTCCTGGATGATTCTGATCTGATATTATGTTCCTAACATATAAAAATAACTTCACATCAGTGTATTTATCTTGATTAGTAGACAAATTCAATAATATTTTTCATGTATTAATGTATTATTTTCCATAATTAGCTATGACATTTCATGGGTATTCTTAGATACGGATGTGTTTTATTTACCATGGGAAAGTGTATGCTGATCCTTTTCTTTCCCTTTACAGGTTTCCCAAATAGAGGTACCTATATCCATACTAAGATTCCAAAATTAACAATCCTAATAGTAAGCCTGATGAGTACTTGCACTTGCATTGATTTAATTGCTATAGCAAGTTTGACATGTCCAGCTTGGATCTAATTGTAAAGGCACCACACGATGGAAAAAAAAGTTATGACATTACAAGGGTATCTGTATTCCCTTTGTGCCTCCTCCCACGGATTGACAGGAATGGCCTGCCACAGAACAGTTTGCAGATGTATCCTGGAGATGTTTTGCTCCTGCCCAAAGCTGACAAACTTCAGGAGGGCAGAATATTGGCAGAGGAGAGCACCAGCATTCATCTCCAGCACAAGGGTAGGCTACTTGTCTGTCTTTGCTTTCAGGGTTTGGAAAAAAAAAAAAAAAACAAACCAAAATATCTTAATAGGCACCTCTACCTTCCTTTTCCTTCATTATCCTCTCTGTCTTCTCTAGGGAAGTTGAGAGCTGATATTCCTACCAGTATGAAACTCAGACTGTGAGTAAACAGAGTGTCCAGCTTGCCTCATGCTCAAAGAGACTGGCGTGGCAGTACATATGTCCTCTGCCTATTCCTTACTTTGTAACTCATTTCACCATGTGAAGTCAAATGGATGTAGTAAAGAACATCTATTTTCATTTGGAGACTTACTGTTAAGGTAAGCAGAGTCAAAACATGCTCTCTGCCAAACTATTTAAAGCATTATAAGAACATGGCAGCCTGTGGTGACCTCTCTTCCTGCTTGGCTTGCACGTTTTCTTTACCTCAGCAACGCTCACTGAAAATCACCCAGCTGACAAAACTAAATTGTTTCACAAGAATTTATCGATTCTGTCTAAACCTTCAAATAAAACCAGTCAGGAAGATGGGCCAAGTGGTCCTGTCCCCTGCCTCATGTGTTTCCAGTCCTCCTTGGTTTCCTGGAGTTTTTTCTCCCCTCCACCTAGCTGGCAAAGATTTGGTGCTCCCCTGCCCCATTGCCCCAAGCCAGGCAGGCTCCAAGGAGGCAAGAGGCACCACCATGGCCGGTGGACCAGCTCCTGTGCCCTCCTGACCACCCGCATGGATGGCCAGGGAGCAGCTATGTACATAGTTTGGCTGTCCCCTGGGCTGCTTGGCTTTCTGGTGGTCTTTTCCCCTGCAAACTGGATAAATAAAGGCAAAGATGTTGGCCTGCTGTGCTGGACACCTTCTTACTGGTTCTGAAATGACACAATGCAATGAAAATCTGTAATCTTATTTGTTGACTTTTTTTTTTTATAATTCTGATGCAGGATGATATTGTTCTTTAGGATTGTGCCTTCCTTGAAGAATTTCAGTTTTGATTCCAAGTCCACTGGGAATAGATCAAGAAAATTACATTTCAATTCTTTCTTGATAAGGAAGGATGTATCTTAAGCTTTCTTGCTGCTGCTCCAAAAGGATCAAAAGAAGTAATGAGTAGTTTTAGCAGGAATAACCAGACTTGGGAAAGTTATCTGTGAAAATTAGATATGATATTTTTCTTTGATGTGCATCTTCTTGAAATTGCAAAAGGATTTAGCAAATACCACTCCCCCCTCCTTTTTTTTTTTTTTCCCGAGAGGTTCAGAAAAGACCTTTAGATCATATTGAATTGAAATAATGGGATTTTTTTATTTCATTCCTCTAGTTTTAGTAATGAACAGTTTCCCAATTTACTCCTTTGGGATTTTGCCTGTTAAGTTACAATAAGTGTTTTTATAGTTACAACAATCCAGAAGATAGAAACAAAACCAAACTCAAGCAATGAATTAAATATCTTTCCTCAGACAAAATGCATTTTATTTTTTGGTTCTGTGTTTTGCAGAGTTGAAGGTTACAACATATTTTCTTTCTAATTGAGTTCAGTGTTCAGCTTTTATTCTAATAGAGGAGCACTTATCTGAACATCTGTCATTTATCAGCCCATTTGTGCTGTGTACTGCTAGAGCCATTAGCAAAATGGCAGGACTGAAATCCACTATAAGAGAGATTACAGTCAGCAACTGAGTTTTGTCTTGGTTTGCATGTAATAGTTCATTCATCTGGTAAAATGAGTTCAACCCTAGGAGTCCTTTGAATAAATTGTGTGGAACACGTAGGGTTTAAAAATTATATTAAAGAAAACGCACAAACAAAAGTCTCGTTAAATCTTCAGCATGTGTAAGTCGATGTTACAAATTGCTTCAATTTTCTGATAAAGGAATGAACTATAAAGATATTTTGTTTTCTTGGGGAACACATGAAAAATATTTTTGGTTTAGTAATAAATATATAAGTTCTTTGCATGTTTTTTTCCTTGATATAGTCCTATGGTGAAATAGTATTTCATATATTTATTATGTAGCACAGATTCTGTCTGAAAACCACTTATTTCTTGTCCGAGTATGTCAGGAAATACAGTATCCTTTTCTTTTTTTGCGTTTGTTCTCTCCAACTTTGATACTTCAGTTCAACAAAATGTGATACTAACAACCCTAAATAGAGAAATCTGAGTCTCTGGTTATCAAAAGGCTGGCATGAAGTCAGCAAAAAGCAAAGAAGAAATCTTGAGTAAAGCTTGGCACAGGCCTGAGACACAAGGAATGGGAAAGAGATGTGTGTTTGTATTCAAATAGGGCTGGGGCAGGGATCCAACCCCATACATCCCAGCAGTCAGCCTTAAATCTTCATTGTTAGAGTTGGGTCTTGTCTTCATTAATGCTCATTTTTCCATTGCTGAACCTGGAAAAAAACTCCTTTCATCAGAACTGGCATATTCTCACACAAGAACCTTTCAGTTTTGCCAAATAAACACTTTTCTATAGTAATACTGATATTCCTGACAAGTATGAGAATGGCTTAACCCAGCATGCTGAGCAGCAATTTTTCAGCATTTTGATATTCAGCCTCCACCATGAGCATCTCCCCTGCATTCAAAGTGCCATCCAAAGATGCATTCCTGCCCAACTCAGCAGGAATCGAGGTAAATCAGAAAATACACTATAGATTCCCAGCAGTTCGACAGGTGACCCAAGTCCTTCCATACAGCTGTAGGACCAGAGGAGTGCCACCAGCTTTGGCTTCTCTGCGGTCAATGGACTAGACAAGGCAGTCAGGTGTTTCCAAAGGGTGTTTTGTAGTAGGATTTTATACATATAACGGTTTCCATACTTATTCCTCTTAACTCCCACATGAAGGGCACAGTAGGCATTTTCCTAATGAACAGCTTTTATGTTCTCTTACTCTGAATTTAACCTCCTACAAATGCCCAAACTGATTAGAGAATATAACCCAACAGTGTAACAATCTGCACAATCACTCCTCTTATGCCAAATCCTGACAAATGCAATTCCCAAAGGAAAAAGGAAAGAAATGTGATACTGCCTTCTCTGTGTTCAGTTTGCCTCATTTTAATCATCAGAGCTCTTGGGATAATTAAGATTTTTGTCATTTTTGCACCTCATTAGTTTGGTAATTCACAGGAGGAGATGTATTCTATAATGGCGTAAAGTATAATTCATTAATTGAGGTCAAACCCTCATTATAAGCATGGAGATTGCTCCATCACTAGCTTAGCTAGCTGTCTAAAGAGAGAAACATTGCTCATTTCCTTGTTTGTCATAAGATGTCAGTTATAGCAGATAAGAAAGAAGTGCCTTATATTTGTCTTACAGTCCATTGCAGTGTATTTCCCAAAGGTGACAAGAAAGATCCCTAAACCTTATGTGTTCATGTGGAATTCAAAGCCCAGACTGCAATGCTCTCTGTAATGCATCTGGTAAATTAGTTCCTTCAGAGAGGTGACCTAAAGGTGTATGCTGTGTGAGGAGCTTGTCTAAAGCTGGTAGGCACTGGAGTAATCATGCAAGTGGTATGACGGATCTGATCCCTCCCCTGGAAGTGTTTTCATCCTTTTAGGATGTGCATGGGGAGACTGATGATATGAAAACTGTGCATGATAATCAGCAAATTTCCTTAAAGACCCAGTTGGAAATAAGCTGCTGATCTTAATGGCTAGGCAGCTCTCAGCACAGGGACTGCAGCAGTTCAAGTACTCCAGCCCTGAAAGGCTTATAGTTCATCTTTGTTAAAAGCACCTGAACCTCTGGGCAGTAAAGTGGGGGATAAAGCAGAAGGATAACCCTCATCCTGTCTAGTTGAAGCTAGAACACAGTCCATCCAAAATTGCTGTATTATGAGACTAGTCGAAGAATGAAGAAAATGGAGTCTGACTCTGTTGCCAAATCACTTAGTCACTGGCAAGCTTGCTTTTTGGCCTATATGCTGAGAGGAAAAATCTGTAAGAAGCCTGATTTATCCCAGAGTTAAAAGGAAAAATTAAATATGAATGAAAGAGGCAAAAAATCACCCAGCATGCCACATTGACTCATCCACTGTTTTACTTATACTTAACTCGCCACATGCAGGTTAATATTTAAAGATTTCACCCTTGCTGTTATAGAGCTCTTGGCTTTCTAAAGGTGAAATGATTATGTTTCATCAATAACAGCATACATATAATGACTCAACCTTTTTCTTGGAATTTATGTCCTTTATGTGTCTTTTCGGATACCATTGCAGTAATGTTGTATAATTTGATGGCACTCTTGGTGGGGAGCAGTATTTTGGCTGTAATGAAGTGTATTATTCATTAGTATTTTATTGCTGATATCTTGTTTGGTACTGAGAACCAAGTTCCCACTGTGTATCATTTTCCTTTATTACTGTGATTATCACTAGATAATCCAGTATGATTCATGGATTAAATTTGATTTTATTGTTGTAGGTATTAGAGTGATAAATAACTGCAAAAGACATGGAGATCACACTAGTTGAAACTTTAATTAGTTGAACTGGTGTTATCAGTTTTGCTCAGTTGTTTTCTTTTTTCAGCTCTACTGAGTATAACTGCAAAGAAAAACTAGCAATTAAAAATAATACAGAACTGTTGCAGTGATCGATAAATTAACCTTAAATTATATCCATAACAGGCTCCATACCTTAGTGAAGCATGTATTAGATTAATGGTCTAAGCCTCACACTCCTGAGTATGAGACTCCACACCATTAATCCCTTCAGTTATTTAGAATAAGAACTTCTTACCAGAATGAGTATGGGCATGGTCTGACTTCTTCATACTCTGCAGTGACTGCACTTGTGGGGCTCCTTTGCATCCCCAAGGCCCCATCTGACAGATCTGCAGCACAAAGTGATGAATGAGCAGAGCAGGAAAGGACTTTGAACTGATTTACGGAAGTGTGGAACTGAGTCATTCCCACCCACTTTACAGATGCTTTGGAGAAAAAAAAATTATTCTGTTTGTTAACAGCTTTGTAATTACAAACCTTGGCATCTAGACAGAACTCCCTGAATCCAACTAAGAACCTTGCTTCTGTAAAATGGTCGATATAATATATATATATAAATCTTATTTCATTTTGTCTTCACAAATTCCATTGAGAAGTTATTCCAAAACATCAGTGATTTGGAAATACTTCCAGTTTTCAGTGTGACTTTAAAGCTGCTAACCACTTCTTCACTCCACATGTCCTGCTTCTTTTCCTGTCAGGGTGCCTCTTTCCAGTACGTGTTGGAAATGGCTTCTGGAACTGATCTTTCCTAGCCTGTATCACACTGAAGCCTTACGATTTTCATTGTGCGTGACGACTACACACACAGATACTTTTCCTCTTTCATTGCTTACAGTTGCTAAGGCTCACGAAAGTTCTCACTGTGTGTTTCTAATGTTTATACATTTGAATTTTTGCTCAGTTTATGCCAGCCCTCAGAATTAGTTAGCTCTTTCTGCACTTTTAATATTGGTACACTGCAGTTTTGCTGCACCATTGTGTTTTTGTTCTTGAAAGATGAAATTGTTTCTTTGTTGTATGCCCTGCTTTTCACCTGTCCAAGGAAGAATGGAGGAGATGACGAGGTTTAATTCACTGTTGGATTTACTACATCTCTAATTTACCTAGGCTAGAATTTCACATTTTGGAGGCAGGAGAGTATGTTGATCCAGAAGGTTTCACTGGTGCAGCACAATTGCAGTCACAGTTACAGCTTTTAGCTGAGAGTGATAAACATTCATACTGACTAATGAGAAGATATGAGAGACGACTGCTGCTCTGAATGTATGGTTTTGCAGTATAGGAGGAGATAACACATGTTTTTTTAAGTTGCACAGTTACAGCAAAGACAGATATGGGATCCTCAGTGGTTCCATGTTGACCTAGAGTAGGAGAGTATCTGATGTATGTTTTTTTATAAGAATACACATAATATTCTTAAGGAATAGTATCTTATATTTGAAAAGCTTGAGCAGGTTTTGTCTTTACATGGCTGAGTTCCAGGGAGTAAAATGTGTTTAAATCAGTCTCCATCACAGCTTTACTACTTCCTCCTTTTAGGTTTGAATAACTTAAAAAAATATTTTATTTTCAACAGCTAAACCTTCCTTCGTGTTGAGGCAATTAATTCATATTTGCACAGACGGTAAGCCTTCTGGACATTCTTTAAGTAGTTTAAGGAGGCAGCTTGAGAGGCTTGTTGGGAAGATGTGTGCGTGAGAACTTACATGCTCTCTTCTTGCACGTCTGGGAACAGACAATGCACTGCCAGAAAGAGTGGTCAACCTCTGCCCACAGGCCCAATCCAGTCTGCACAGAGTCCAGCTGTCTGAAGGCTGCCGCCTTGCTGCCCTCTTTTGTCTTTTCAGCATGACTCAAGGCGTACACCTCCCCATGATCATATGCTGGCTGTACCATTCAGAGATGAATACCCAGCCCATTAGGTAATAGCATGTCACGTGAGGGTTGGATGAAAGGCTATCAGCTGTGCCTATTGGCTCTGAGGCAAGAATACATCTGGTTGCAACTTCAAAATTTGCTATGTTGTACCCTCCTTGAATGATGATGAGAGTATGAGGCATAACCAGGACAAAAGTTTGGGCACCTCTATGCTGCTACATAAGAATTACAAAGAAAAGATGACTGGAGAGGAAACCAGGTGTCTCCTCCCTCTCACTTTTTCAAGTTTGTTAAATTAGAAGGGCAAATATCCCTCCCATCTAAACTGGGTTTGCTGTTTCACCGAATTGCTGTTAGGACAGGCAAGACTTACAGTTGATCTTGTTGCATAAGGTTTCTTTACATGATGGATTTTTAATTAATGAACTTGATGGCAGCAGGCTGACAAACACAAACACTGATTGTAAATGCCAAAAGGCATGAGAATAGAGCAGGGATAGGTTTCAAGTTCTGCTGGGGACATTATGACAAGTATCAAGCCCTTGTGTTCAACTGATTGTTATCCAAATGAAAATACCATGATGTAGGGAGACATACAAGCATTAACAGCCCACAAGGGGGAACAGGCAATTCTTGTGCATCCAGTCCAGGCAGGCAAATTATTTGTGTGAAGAGGGCTTGCTAATTTAGTCCATAAAAGGGAAAATAAATCATATCCCAAAGTAATGAGCTCTCAAGATCTCCTACAGAGATTCGCTAGTGGATTCTGATTTCATTTGCACCAGCAGAAGTTGCTCAGTTAGAGTTCAGCAGAGATGAGAATCAGATTTGTAGATGCCCTTATGATGATTTCACATACATTTTGTTGTTAAAAAGATTGTTTTCCCTCGTTTTGCAATATTTTGCTCTCACAGAATCTGAAGCTGAAACTCCAGGACTGCGGGGAGAATGAACAACAAATACAACTGAAGAAAGCAGCAGGTAAAAGATCAAGATTTGGGGGGAAAACTTGTTTTGTATTGCAATGCAGGCTGCACGATTCCCTGTTCTTCTTCAAGATGAGGTCAGAATTGCACTATTAGGAGTGGCATTGGGAGATTTTATCTTGAAAATAGCTGAACTTTAATGAGAATTGCAGGTAGCCATACGTGTTATGCTCCTTTCTGCCTTAGAAACTTTGCTGTACGTGGCAGTTAGCAAGGCAGGTGTAACAGCATCACCACAGAGATGTTTTTGAACCAACTTAGAGGTGGTTTTGAACCAACTCATTGGAATACACAAGAGGAAGGTGTCCATGGAATTAGAGCCATGAAATTAAACCAAAGGTAGAGAAGATCTTACTTGAAGTGACATTTAGTGTAAACAGATACTTTTTCCTCTCAAAGTAAATATTTTTACCATTTTTAAATACAGAATTATCACAAACGTAGTTTATTATTCCAAGCAGCACTTCCCAGTTTTGCTTCATTTCAGTGTGTTTTTGGTTTGATTTCTGAACAAACAACAAAGCTTTGGCATGAATTAAAATGTTGATTATTTTGAAGCTGGACCTGAAGAAATCAGTATTCAACTATTGTCTGCATCCTGTGTGGGTGTTTTTAGAATGTGAGAAAGACTCTTTCCACAGTTGCATATGACATGGCCATGGGTGTAAAAAGTTAAAGCATGAAGCTGGAGTTGGACTCCTGGGCCACACAGAACTTGTGGGAAGCTGAGGTACAGCTCCTGTGCTGGAAGCAGGTCAGGAGACAATGCTCACCTGAGGATCGATGGCTGCCTGTGATCCCTCTGGGTGCTGGTCACCTGGGGACGAAGCTCAGGCTCATTCTAAGGGTGTCACAGGTGATTTCCTTATGCAGGTGACAGGCTGGGGAGGCGTGGCCAGCTCTGCAGGGACCACTTTCCTGATGAAGACACCTAGTGCAGTCACACAACCTCTGCTGATCTCTGAGTGCCTCCTAGCTCTTCTGGACATCATCCTCACCCAGCCTTTAGGCTTGTTCCTCCTGAGAAGTTTGCATTTCCTTAAAAGTCAACTTTTTTTTTTTTTTTTTTTTTTTAATTCCACAGAGAAAAGACTTAAACCAGCTAAGGATTATTTCATTCAGAAACACAGCTGAGTAGTGTAGTCAGATACTAAGACTTAATGTATTTTTGTGTGATACCTCTGTCTGTCCTGCTTTTCCTTGGCATATTTTCAGATAAGAGCTTTTATTCTGTAACAGTTCCCTGTCATAGCTTGCTCTTCAGTGAATGCTTCATGTCCTAAACTTCAGTGTATGCAAGACTGATCATTTTAAGGCTCTAAATTAAAAAAAAAAATATTGCTTGCTTTCTTTTCGTTACTCTTCACTGTGGCCAGCTTCTTCCCTCACAGAGCGCTCTTTGTGAAACCTGAGCAAATCTGGGCTCCGCTGTTTTTTAAGGTGATCTCTGAAACCCTGTCATCTTGCAGAGGTCAGAGAGACCTTGTTACTTTTTCTTTCTGCAGTAGCACAGCGTTCCGTCTCCTCTCACCATCGCTTGGAGCAGCCAGGGAAGCAGTGCAGCGTAGCCCAGCCTGTCTGGTGTTCCCATGTGTCCTGGGTGGTGGCTTCCCAAATACCTAGAGAGGACCAAACTGAAAAAGTCTGTCTCTGCCAGAAAGAGCTGTTTTATGACTGTGTTTGAAAACCCTAACCTGGATATAATGGTTGTGCCTGTAAATAGAAGCCTTTGCTGTTTGCAAAGTTATTAATCAACCTTTTTAGATTTTTTTTTCCTCCTGGAATACTGTTTCCGTACTTAGAATACCAACATAAAAGCAGAGGTCTGGAGTAAAGTCTGAAACATGTGGCTACATGCAGCTATATTCACCCTTTGTATTTCAGAAGTGCAACTCAATGCAGTTTTAGGAGTCACAGAAAAAAATTCCCTCTTCATTTTTTTTTTTTTCTAACGTCTGTGGCTTGATTTTGTTGAAAGAATGAGAAAACAGGAATACAAAATGCAATCAATGATTACTCAGCTGCATCTGCAAAGGTTTGATTGTTTATGAGTTCTGGTTAGATGCTAAATGAAAGGAAAGAGAGGTGTCCCTTAAAATAAAGAGTGTCCCCCAAGATAAGAGACTGATTGTAATTTAAGTGTGAAGCACTGTGGCAGGGTTGGGTCATACATTGCTGGAAGGTGAAAGTCAAGATTTCTTTACACTGCTCTAAAAATTAATAAGTGAGAATCAGCAAGTAAAAATGTAGTATCTCTTAAATAACATAATTAAATAAAATCTTGAAATGTAATTGACTGTGAATGACAGTGATTAAAACCAAACAGAAATTCTATAGCTTTGTCTCATATCTCATATTCACTTTTCCTCAGGAAGTATAGATAATTTAATCTCTGGCATAATTAATTGAAAACATGTGGAGGATTTCAGGTCATTCAACTGGAGAAAAATGTGCTCTCTTAGTTCCCCATTTTTGCCATGGTATTCATCACTGGGCTAGTACCATCCGTCATGGAGCACACGAGGAATTGTTGCTACCTGGAAACTCAAAGGAAAGGCTGTAGCTTTGTAGTGGAGTTACTCCATTTACTCTCCTGGCACTTAAAAAAAAATCGTTTGATGCAAATGACAGTAAAATCAAAACATTAGCTTTAAGCTACAGAGATTCCCCATTGCATTTTTTTTTCCTCAGCTCTTGAATGCTTTCCTGCAATAACTGCTGGGCTGCCAGTACCTCTCAACCAGTTTGACAAAAATGCTGTGAAATCTCACACAGGAGCATAGAAGTTGATGTTCTGGATTTCTGGAAGAGCTCCTATTACTGCCCTACCTATGCTGCAAGCAAAAAGCACCAGGAAATTTACCATGTACAGGGGTAAAATAAAAATGTTCCTCTTCTAAGCCAACTGAGGGTCTCTTATCTGCAGGGAAGATTACCATTACCTGTTTTGAAAGTCATTCTTTATGGGAGAATCATAGTGATGACATGCAACTTCAGTGCTCAACGACAAAGCAAAATTAATGAGAAACATGCTGTGCAGACAGAAAATGCAGCCCTGAAGAGGTCAATATTACTTCTGGGATATGAGACACTTGCTGGTTTGGTAAGCACTCAACAAAATGTATCTTTTTAATTTTGATTTTAGGTAGAAATACCCTGGTTACATGAGGAAAAGGAAAACAGATCCCTGTTATGAAGCAGATGTTCAAAAGAGGTTAAGGTCTAGAGCTACATGGGAATAAAAGGCCAGATTTTCAGAAGGCAGGATGGATCTGTTGGAAATATCCAGTGCTTGATTTATAATCAGCCCTTGAAATCTTTTCAAAAAAGTGCAGGTCAAAATGCTCAGCCTAAAATCCTCTGCAATTACTAGAAAGACTCCTGAACTCCTTGAATTCAGTCCTGTGAGAGCAATTGAACACTGAAAATCTATTTAATGACAGTGACAGGGAGACTGCAAAATGCTCAGGCAGGCATTCCCTATCAAGTGACATAACCCATATTAGGGACTGGGAACCTAGCCTTATACCAGCTTACTCACACCCCCATAAACATGCCGTGTGAATCAGCTGTGTGAAACCTGGGAAAAACTTGGGAAAAAAAAAATCAGGAGACCTAATGTATTGCTTTACATTGACTATAAAATTTTGCTGGGATTGATGCATAACTTTGACAGTATTTTATTTTTCCAGTTTATTTGAGTAAACTTTTGACTCATTTATTTGGCCTTCTCGCTGACTGGAAGCATGGGCTGAATGAACTGAGCGTTTCACCGAGTATGTGTACAAGGAGATTTAGTCATGAAGATACCCTGTGTATTTTGATCCATCTGAGATTTGTATTTCTTCCTAAAACAGTCACAGAGTAAACCTCAGGAACAAGATAATTTAATCATTTTGCATAAGTATATCAGGAAATAATTTTAATTTACTTTACTTTTTAAAATAAATTATCATTGGAAATGATGAGCAGTTTTTTGGAGATTTCTGCATTACACCTGGTGATGGGCTGACAGCTTCTACTGTTATGCATACAGCATAAGCTGGTGTTTTTCACTGGACTCGGAGAGCAAGAGTGTTCTCATCATAAGTATGTGCTGTCATGCCTTTAGTTTTTGAATATTCAAGTCTATGCTGAACCTCTCACCTTTCACCTTTTTTCTTTCTACCCTCCTCCCCTTTATTTATGTATTCCCCCCCTCCCCCCTTAACTGGACCATAATTATGCCTGTGTAGAAATCTCTTCAGATATCTGTTTATTATCTGAAGTTGTCAAGAAGCCACTTATTGATTCTCATTATTTTCATGGTTTTGATTTAAATGTGACTTACAGGAAAGTAAATTTAAATTGAGACCATTATTTAATTCAAGGTGAAACCCTTGTGCATGTTATGAAAATGTTTCTTTCTCTACTTCCTGACTGTTTTAAATTACCAAGATAAAGGTTTGTTATCAAATGAGATGTGCACACATTTTCCAGAGTTGTTAACACTTGATGTGTTGGAAAGGAGTATATAGCCTTTAAGTTCAGAAGTGCAGCCTACTTGTTATACAGCTGCTGGATTATTTTTAGATAGCGCTTCTATTCCCTGTTTACTATAACAAAATATTTTTAACTTCGTGTAAAGGATAAATGTTACTGAGCAGAATGTGAATTCAGGGAAAATAATAGTATAATTTAACAACTTCAGAAAAAAAAAACAAAAACAAAAACCAACTATTCCAAAGGTACATGAACTGCAGAAAATCAGTCTGCTTTGCACTGGTTTTGGAGAGCTCAGAGGGCATCCACCTCCTCAGGGGTGACCTGCCTGCCAGCCTCGCGGACACACACCCAACATGCACAGGTGCTTCTCAAGGGAGCTTCCACTCCACCGTGGACCTTTCTTAACAGCATGAAGAGTCACTAGCCAAATTACTGAACAAGAAAAGATAATGTGTCACAATTTATGCTACTAATTAGCTCTAAGCTCTTCTACATGATATATACCAGAAGATTTTGCTAGACTTTCAAGAGCGAGTGCAATTTTCCTAAAGAAGAAATTCATCTGTGTATACCCCCTTGTATTATGGCTGGTGGACATCAAGGCCAACCTAGGGCAAAAGCAGTATCTTCACAACTTTTTGATGCCGGAATTAATTGCAATTAGTTTTAACACTGATTTATATGGGTGTCATTTATTATTAGATCTAAAAAGTGTTTCAAAATAGTGTTAAAAAGCTATGAGAAACAGGTTATAGCCCTTTGATCTGTGAAATAACAGCTGATGATACTGGTATGATTAACAAAACCATAAACAGTATAATTACAAATCTTATCAGCTGCTCATGTAGGTGCATTTACTAAACTCATCTCATTTGGTATGGGACAGGCTGGGTGCCAGATCACTGCTCAGAGGGGATTATTTTTTTCTCAGCCGAAGTACCAACTTTGGAATGTGTTTTCGTATTTTCCTGCTCTCAGTCCACCTGTTTTCCTTCACCATTATTTGTTATGTTACTCTATATGCTGGATGTGATTTGGTTATTTATTTGTAATATTCATCCAAATGCCAGTACTTATATTGCTAGGACCTACGTTCTTACAATTTTGTGGTTTTATTGTTACCACAAGTGCCATTTGAACAGTTCAATATTCTTGTAGCAAAAACTAATAAAATATCCATATTCTCACAAGTGATCAATCACACTGGAAAGCATAAAAAAAAAAAAAAAAAAAAAAAAAAGAAAAGTGTGATTTAACTCTTTGTGTATACTTACAGCAGCACAGGACTCGTGGCTGCAGCACATGGCTGAGTGAGGCTTATAAAGCTCCTGTCAGGAAGCAGGGTCTTCTAACTGTAACTTGGATCAGCATTGCTGTGACAAGGCAGCAGGATCAAGTTTGTCCCCAGTAACTCTTATGATTTGCATGGCCCTGAGCCTGGGCATCATCTTCCTTGTAACCTCTTCCAGATTGAGCTCTTTGTCTTGATTAACAGCAGCAATGATTTTGTCTGGATACTTTTCCTACATTTTTATTAGGGCATAAGACTGGAGGTGACAGGATCTGAGTTTAGATTGCCTAAATAAACCAAGTCAGTTAAGTCAAACTTCCATGTTGACAATTTTATCCAAGTCAGTTTGGGTATTCTAACCTGAAACCAGGAATCCCAAAAGATTTGTTTGCAAAAGTATTAAGGCTTTTTTACTTGAAATATTCTTCAATGCCTCATGTTACTGCAAATTATGTATGATGTGTTTTATGGAGAAAACCAGTTGTTTTTTCCCACCATAATGTACTCTCAGTGAGATAATCAGTCATCTATTAGCAATACAGGTTAATTAAAAACCATAACAGGTCAAACAATGATTCATCCTCCCTGATTACTTAGTGTCTTTGTTCCATAACTTGCATTTTATTTTGTTATTTTACCATTTAAGTAGGGAAGTAGAAGAATTCATGCACAGAAACACAGATGGCATCTATTCAAAGGTGGTAAAATTTGCAAAATCCCCTGTTAAAAGCCAGTTCTCATTATGCATGTAAGGTTTTGCCAGTCACCATTAGGGATGCCTGCTGGTACCTCTCATGATTTTCTCTTGGGAAAGGCACAAATGCATTCCTGCCCACAGGATTTAATCACAAAGGCCTGTGGCTTGGCAGTTTACCTGGGGACTTCACACGCCTTACAGATGGTTGCTGCTAGCAAAAGCACTCAGTCTGTGGTGACATCACTGACATCAAGTTAGTTTTTTTATTATAAAATGGCAAAAGTGCCAGCACAAATGAAGACTGCTGCAAGAAACAACAGTAATCATGTGCTCTTTTTTGTATCTATCTTTTTTGTGGACCTAGTCCTGGAACACTTAATACATGAATATTTTATTGTGAGTAGTATAGACCAGTTGTCAGCAGTTCTCATGTTGTGATAGCAGCTGGTAATGTCCTGCAAGAGGGATACAATAAACTGACTCTTCCTAGTTCTTTGAAATGATTCTCCAGTGGATTGCCATTCATTTATAACAGAAAATATTTAAATGTTTAATGATATTAAATAGCACACTGGAGAGTATGTGGAGTCTTTGAGTGACAGCCTCTGGTGATATTGGACAAGCTTCTTATCTGGCCTTGATTCAGTGAAACAATGCCAATTTAGAGCTGCTGCATCTCTGACCTGCTAATACCTTTAAAAAGCCAAAATTTTATAGGAAAGTGATTAAGTTTTACTAGAAACAGCCACCAGTTTGAAGAAGGCCTGGTCAGATACTACTATCCCAGTGACACCCACTATTATAGTTTGGAAATATTTTTTTATCAGCAAAGTACGTAAATGCTGAAGTTTGATAATGATTTTGTGTTGTAAGGCAAGATAACAGTGGGTGACATAAGCAGAGACTGAAGCTGGTTTTATGTTTGGTAACTCACATTTATTTTTATTTAGTAATAAAACTCAGAGTAGTTTCATTGATGTTACATAAGCATTTTAGTTTGGATCAAAAATGCATTTTGGACAAAATTCTACATTTCCACTAATTTATGGTATTTTGGCTTACATCAAGGGATGGTTTCAAAGCCTGGAAATTAGTTTGCTTTTGATTAAACTTAACTAGAAGGGCCCCATTAATGGGCATTTAGCCAAGAGGGGCAGACAAAATCTAATCTGAAATAATCCCCCTGTGCCACAAATGCATGAAGAATGGACAGCAGGATCTTGGAAATTTGTCACTGTCTTCTGTCTAGCTTTAGATCTTCTTTTACCTGGCTGCAAGGCTTGCTAGTGTTATCATAACTTTGTCATCCCTGTGCTTATTAAGTCATGTTCAGTTTCTCCTTTCTTCCAAGCTGCTAACATTTAAAAACTTTCAGGTAAGTTACACATGACTTCTTCTTCTGCCTTTCAGTGTGCTGGCTCCATCCATTTGTGTCTCTCTGCAAGAAAGGATGTATGGAAAAACCAGCCATAAAACACACAGGAGTGGTTCTAGAGTTAAATCAATTCATTCCACCTGTTTATCTCCCCATTACTGTCTGATTGGACATAGGCACTTAGTTGAACAGCAATGACCTTCAAATCTCCTCACCACAGTCTGGACACAGCACGACCTGCAAACCTGGGCTCCCACCACCCAAGTCATTAGTGGCACTTGCCACTGGTGCTGCATGACAGCTCTCATTCCTCTGTTGAACACCCACTTCAGAAATTGTATTTTCTAGTTTTCACAGCTGGCCGCCTCCTAAGATAATTAAAACCTGACAGTAATCTTCTGCCCTTTATGTGATTTATGGAAATCCCTTAGGTCTGGGAAGAGAAAACCAGGGGTGACTTTTGGTATGGAAATGCGGTGCTTGCATGACATCCAGCTTTCCTTTGAGGGCTTACTACAGGTGTTAGAAGGATAGCTGTGATAAATGAAGCCAATTATTTATCCATAGAAGAATTAACACATGCGTAAAAGCTTTTCTCTACTGTTCTACCTGAATGGCTAAGCACTGTTCTGAAAAACTAATAAAAAGAGAAACTTTGCTAATTCTGCCTTTTTTTTTTTTTTTGTCTCCTTCTCCTCTCAGTTAATTTTTCTCCCTTAGTTGTTTAAGTCAGACTGATTATGTTGTTTTCCACATTAGTTTCTTAGGATCCACCCCACTGTTTTTAATGATCAATGTAAAGCAGAGTCAACTATTTTTACCTACTTTTAAGCTGCTCCAAGCACGATGTATTTGAATATTCAAATCAGCCCAGAAGTTCTCAGTGTTGCCTCCCTTTTTTGACAGGCTGAATGAGTGAAAAATTGTGCACAGAAACTTGGCTGGCAGGTGATGTCGAAGCTGATCTAAAAGCTCTGCTAATAAGGCTCAAGAGAGGGAGAAGCAGAAAACCAGGAGGTTTGGATGAAAACAGACATATGATACACAGACACCTCTGTGTGCTTGGGGGAAGATTCTCAGCTGCTCAGCCCACACTGTGGAGATCAGCACTCGGCAGCTCCTTAAGTGACATTTAAAACCAGATTTCCAAGAAAATTGGCAGTGGCACTATGAGAAGGTGCCACTTTCCTAATAAAGAGATACGTGTCTGGATTTAGTGAGCTGGGGTTCACTTCACCAAGTTTTTTGGGGTAGGCAGAGGGGGAGAAACCTGGCTGAAATGTTCCAATTCCGAAACTAAATAATGTTTCAAATGTTTTATTTGAAATTGACTTCTTACATTTGGGAATTAGTGTAATTATTTTTAAAGGTTAAAACAAAATGGCAGGTTTATTTATTTTACAGATGAGTGAAAAACATTCTTCTTTTTTTTTTTTTTTTTTTTAATTAAAGACAATTATGCTCACAGTGCTCCTTTACACCCAGCACTGTGCTCTTTGGAAAGCCTGATAAAAGGAACACAACTTGTCCTTGACTGCCTATTTCAGAATATTCTTCTATCTTTCACAGAGTGTAGAGAAACCTTTTTGTAAGCTAAAAACCCAAGATAACAAAAATAGTATTGCATTGGAAAGGCAGCCTGGCTGAAGAGGGTGACCTTATGCCAAATGCCTTCACTGATGACTCGAACTTGTGCAGATTGAGGCAGGGAAATGGCAGTGATGGGAACTGAGTGCAGGACTGACTATATGCTAAAAGGAGAACACATTTTCTTGTAAACTCTGTTCTATTTGGAGCTGAAACCATTACTTTCCTTCCCTAAGCATGGTGGGGCTAGGAGAGCTTGGCTGGGTCTCTGCTGGTTCCTGTTAGCAGCAGCACAGGTTCTTCTAAACCTGTATTTCTAGAAACAGTCTGATGCCAGATGCTGCAACCTCTTAAATAGCTACCAGTATGCTTCTATGTTGGTGTGCACTATGGTCCCATTTTATAATCCCCAAGGTTCACTTTACGCTGGGGAAACCAAAAATAGGTTAATTAAGATGCCTGTTTTGTTTAAATAACACATAATACTGGGTGAATGCCAGAATTGCAAGGTACTGATCATAATCAGTGTTTGTGGATGGGGCATTTGAGTTTCCAATTTTTTGCAAGTTCATACTTTAGGGAAACCTCCCTTTTATTTAAATTTGTGATCTTATTTATAGATAATCTGTCATTAACAACTCTGCTCAGAAAATTAATTCTAACTAGACCAGAGACTGCAATCTGGAATCTTGAGTGTTGGGTTAATTAACTCATAATTTGATTTGTCCACATGTTAGGCAGCTCTTGAGATCAATAAATTCTCATTCAGTATAAATAAATTGGATTGGGGAAACAGTTAATACTGTAATAACAGTGGTGTCTGTTTGGGCTAGTTTGTGGATGTATTTCACTTGGTAATCACCAGATAATTTTAAATGAAATGTACTGCACTGTCTGAGTAGTTTTATTTTCTTTCCACTGGCTGAGAAACATAAAGATCTGGTGTGGAAGGCTTGGGACACTGCCTGGCAAAAAAAACCTAAGTCTGGTTTAGCACAGAACCTTTTATTTTTACCTTAAAATTCAGACTGCAGATCAGGTCATTCTCATCTTCAACTCCTCACAGCGTTAAATTGTCTGTCATTTAAGCTTCTGAAATTAATTCCAATGGTTTGGGCTAGGCATACTTAATCCTCATCATGGATGATCTTTGCACATTTTCTTTCTCATCAAGATTTTTAAGGCATGCTCATTGGTAATGAAGACTAGCGGGACACAGAAGACATTTTAATGAGCTGTTATGAACTTTTGAGGACAAATGTCTCCTATGAGTCTTATTTTTCTCTTTTAAAATACGCACTTACTATTTGAGTGCAGTTGAATGTCACCATGATGATAATTTTATAGATCAAGGGATTATCAAATGACATCCTGTGTTTGTGGCATCTCTCACATAGACAGACCTATAAGAAATGTCTTGGGAATCATCACAGGATAAATATAACATCGGATTGTTTGTAAAGTAATGATCCTAGATGTGAGAAGAAAAATCCATCATAGAATTACAAAAGAATGGCAAGATCTATACACAATAAACACTCTTACCCAGAATTTTCTAAACATATTAAGCTGTTGATTATGGAATTAGTGTTATAGAGATAATTAAAAGGTACTGAAAATCAGCTGGAGTCACACATCTGAGTAGGCTGCTTTTTTAGATATGAAAATGCTTAACTGTATTTGTAAATCTTAATAGTCAGAATGTCGAGTGACCATTTATCTTCTATTTATAACATTACAGGCATTCATTTTTTAGCATGTACTTCAAACAGCTCCATCAATCTACAGTCCTCGTGCTCTAAAAGTTTTGCTGATTTTATGGTGTTTCTCTTCAAAAGTCTATGTAAAATGACATTAACACAAAATCACCAGTCTACCTATAATGAGTGGGTATTTTTTATCATCAACTATTGTGACTGCTAACATTTCTGGTGTTAAAATGGACAGCTCTTTAGATGGATGCATTGTGCAGTAATCTTTAACACAATAATGCCTGAAAACGGATCTAAGACCAGAGACAACAATGATCAGCTCTGGCTTCTGCAGTGCTCAGTACTTACAAACTGCATGAAAATCAATCACCCTTTAAGAAATTAAGAGGTGTTAATCACATTGACAGCTTGTCAAGCTGATGTAAATGACTATAGCTAAACAAAATGAATTACAGAAACCAACGCAACTGTTTGTTTTTGTTTTGCTAGTAAAGAATCTGAGGCACTGTTTTTTTGCCCCATTTTCAATTAACACTTGTTCCTGGCTCTTGCAGGGATATCATTGGTCTTTGCAACATAATTGTTACTTCTACAAGCTTTGCACTCTTGAAAACTCTGAAGCAGATAAGGTTCCAGCTCATAACTGGAGCTCACAGCTAAACAGGCCCCACAGGCTGAAGACGTGCCCTCATGTTTGAGCAAAAGTGCCTTCAGTAGAGTGCATACCACTACACTTAAGTATGAACTTTGTGCCAGTCTAGTGGCTTTCTTAGGGACATTAAAGTAGCTACAAATTGTGACATTACTGTAAACCCCCTGATCCCCTGCCAAATAATTATCCTGTGCCACTGTAACATGACAAGGACTTGTCCTCTGCTGGTTTCACTGCCAGGCGGATTGTTTTTTTGACAAGGGCGAGAGGGGTCTCTCATCATGCCCATGTGGGAGCAGAGGTGTGGGGCCACCTGCGAGGCCTCTGTCTGTGCATGGGGTGCACAGCCCTGAGCCAAGCCCACTGACCTGCTGGCCAGCATCTGCTGGTGGCCTGTCTTGATGCAGGTAAAATCATCAGGTGTGATGTGCTAAGCAGCTGGTAGGTGCCATAATCCGTGTTTACTGTTACACTTTTTGGAAATGGGAGGCTGCAAGGATAAGGGATGTCAAGGCTCTCCAAGAATGAATTTCTGAGGTTTGATTTTGGGCCAGGCTAGCATTTTTAATGTCATGTTGTCCAGCTTAAGCGCAGGCCAGCAGGACAAATCCTGGCTGCCATTTCTTGAACGGCAAGTGAACATGACCTTTCCTGGAAGAGGAGACCTTGAGGTTTTCCTTTGCAATAAGAGGCTTTGTATTTTAAGGCTCCTCTGCTGAAAGATTTGTTTTCCTAAAGATTATTGTTAATAAAGAATGCAACTGCATCCTGCCTGATATTACACTAAGCAGTTTCTATGGGAATCTGTCCTTGCCAGTCACTCTCGGGAATTACGGGGAGAGGAAGAGGAAAGGTTGTATTGATCTCAAGTGCTGTGTGTCAGTCAATGGGTTTCTGTAAAGAATCATGTCATGTAATAGATGAACTAACACTGATCTTTGTAATTGATTGCTCATTGATTGTTCCCAGGAGATACGTGCTTTGATATGAGAAAGGGACTTGTCTTCAGTGCAATTACAGTATGTAAACAAAATTCAGGATTTACCTGAAGGAAATTGAAAAGGTGACAGGGAAAGTTCATGGTTTATGTTCACTTCAGAGCAAGGTTGGTCTGCCAGAGAACGTTGATTTTATTTGTGATTACCTAATGTTTATCAATGCAAAACTTAAATTTTCTAATATTCTCTAAGGTTAAGGGCATTTTGCTTTTTCATGCCAACACACTGTTTAACTATAATTATATTTTTACATTTTCATCAAATGATTTAGTCCTTTATATAAGCATAGTATAGCTACACTTGCTGTGCTTGGTTTTGATATCCAGAACCTCATAAATGGTGACTTTAAATAACTGGAGTGAAGATTTCAGCTATGAAGTTCAGGACTGATTGAGTTGCACAACACATCTATATTACTTTGAGCTAGTTGATTCCGATCCACATTTCAGTTTGAGATTTTCATAATACCAGGTTGGGATAATCTGGAAATAAATTTGTGGTTCAGACTGATCTCTGTGTTGAAAACAATTGTTTAATATGATCCAGCTTTATGGATCACAACAGATTATCCAAGTCAATAAATGTAACAAAGAGCGTGTTGCTAATTTTAGTTAATGTCTATTTGAGGTGGAAAATCTGTTTTGCTTGCTTTTACACTCGAAGTCTTTCTAGGGTCAAAAAAGGAAAAAAATCAAACATATAAAGCTAAGGGTTTGTATAACTGAAACCTTAACATTCTAATAAATTATTATTAATGCAGATCTAAGAGTAAGATGGGTGGCAGGGTGTATTTGGGAGAGTACAGCGAGTCATCAGCATCCTCAGCCCTTTGCTGGGAGAAGGATGTTGTTGAAGTCAATGGTTTCCTCTTTCCTCCAGGATGAGCTTGTGGTAATTTTTATGTGTTTTCTGACATGATTTAACACCTTATTCTTTCTTCATTGCTCTGGAAGTCCAGGTCATTCTGATTGTACTGTATATGGTGAGTTTCATAGGTGTTATTGTCATAGGAACAATGGCTTTTATGGATAAGTCAAGTGGCAGCAGAGCTGCAGGCAGGTATGGGCAGGTGCAGGCAGAGCTGTCCGACCAGCTTCAGGAATGAGCCCCGGCAAACCCCAGGCAGAGCCTGAGGCTCCAGCCCTGGCCCTGCTGCGTTACTGGGCTGCAAGGCTCCTATGCCTCCGAGGGGGAAATGTCACACTTAGAGATGCTCCAGGCCATTTGATAGATGAGCTAGGAAACCAGCAATAGCACCGGCATTTTTGATGGGAATCAATGACTGATCTGGGATGAATATCCCAGACCAGAATTTATCTTTCTGCTCTCAACTATGGAATAGATGTTTTTCTTTAATAATTCTGGCTCTGATGCAGTCAATATTTCATGTCAACAAGAATCATAGTATATTTTGTCCTCAAAGAGTGGGACAAACTGATGTCAGCAGAATGGTATGTCTTCCCTCATTATAAATATAGGGAATTTCATAAGGACAGTTTGCACAATATTTCTGCTAGAGTACCCAAATCTAGCTATTTAGCCATAAGCTTTTCAAAATCATTAAATCCTCCTATAGTCAAGAAATAATTCACCAAATATTAAAATGGAAGTCCAATCTACTGTACAGATAAACCAATTTAATTTATTAGGGGTGCCTGAGAATAATATAGATAATTTAAACCCTCAGGATGCTAGAACTTCCTATTTGAACTCTTGTGTTTTCACAGGATTTGGAGGGAGCAGACTGAAATGCACTTATGTTGGTGTATCCAAGGTGGTGGTGACAGGGAAGTAACTCCTGACCTGTTTCATAAGGTGCGGTACTGTAATTCCTGCTGAAACATTTGGGAACAGGCATTAAACTAGAGCAGCCACCCACTGGAGCAGCTCGTCTGATCTGGAATGCTGGTGAAGAGTGTACGAGACTGGCTCTTAGCATACGGTTTGAGTGTGTGTGAGAGACAGTGGTCCTTAACACACAGCATAAGTGTGGAAGGCTGAGATATTGTGAATTATTTGTCTCAAAGCTTGCTTGATAAGATAATATGCTTAAGGCCTGCTTGTTCCAGAAAAATGCTTGCTCACACTATTTTCTTAGTTGGGCCTGCTGTAAAGGCCTAAATACAGTGAACTAAAGTGCAAAATGCATGATCGTTATGAATTGCCAAAATTCACAATGCGAGTGTGGCCATCCACCATCGGCACCAAAATCTGTCATCTTGGACCAGTGGTCCTGAGACTCGAGTGCTGCCAGCACTACCAGGACCTGGGCTCTGATATCGGAACCTGGACTCTGACAGCAGCATGACCCGAGACCTGCAAGCTGCCAGCAATACCAAGACCTGAGAGCTGCCCAACAGGAGACGACTTTGGATCCCTGGCAGTGACTATCTCTTGTTTATCTCTTACTTATCTTCTTGCGTGCTTGCTTACTTTCCTCCTAATTTCTCCCCCCACCTTTTTCTCTGTTGCTCTTCTTTTAGGTATGAAAATGGAATAGATTTACTCTGTCTTTAGACATAAAAATAAATAAGATTTAGTGGCATCTGACCTCGTTTGTGTTTTAATCTCACTCTTGAAATAATTTTTGAACCTTCCTGAGTCTGAAATTGGACCGAGACCCCACAAAGGTTAGGCTGACATATTGCTTAGGTGGTCCTTTCCACTTCAGCTTTTTCCAATTCTAATGATATTCTTTTCAGCTCCTTTGTTTTTCTTCTGCTCTGTACTTCTGTCATTCCTCTTGAAGAAGCTGGTGTGTCTTGTTCCCTGTGTTGGTAAATGTATGCACATGTCACAAAATCCTTTTTCATGATTGTTTAATGAAGTTTGGTCTTGGCTTGGTAGATAGTTTGCATATTGAATCACAGATGGTTGTTTTTCAAGAGGTAACAGAAAGAGAAATCTCTGACATTGGCCAGATGTGTCAATCAGTGATGACACTGCGAATAGAAAACATATGTTGGCAGGAAATTTTCTACCATTTAAGCAGCCTGGCAGCTGTTAGATTCTGCAGAAATTTTTGGGGTGAATGGTATGTTTCCCATTTTCCTTAGAGACCTCAAATAGAAAAGTGCAAATACTGTTTTTGGCCTTGTTACAAAGATAAATGTATCTAAAATATTATGGACCTGGTTTCAGTTCCCAAAATAACCTCCTTATTAAAAAACAGTAAGAATTTCCTGAATGACCAACTGGAAATACAATTTACATTACTGTATGGATCTCTGTTCAAACAGAGTTTTGTTTGGGAAAGGATGCTGGTAATCGGGCTTCTTTTTAAATTTCTGATAGACAGAACACTTGTTTTTTTCCTGCTGGAAGATCTCATTTGCAATTGCATCTTCAAATTTTGACCCTTTTCCTTAAGATATTTTTGATGATATGCCATTTTTTTTTTCATATTCCACCTGTTTCCTGAAGGAAAGGGAAGAGATTTTTATGGACATAGTATAATTTGACATGCTAATAAAATAAGGGTAGGCACTGAGGTCAAATGCCACAGTGTCAACAAAGGCAGTAGATAATTTGCACAAGGAATGAGACTTTTTTATGTCTAATAAGGTTTTATTTGCTTAAGGAAACAACTCCCCATGCAAGACTAACTCTGATACTTACAGCATCACTTAGGAAGTGTACAATGCTGAATACTTACTGAATAGATGTTGTTAACTACATGGATTAATAGTGGATTTAATGTTTTTGATTTCCAGTGAAATTAACTCAAGCAAAAATGCTACCACTAAATTCATGTATGAGCTGTGAATGAATTCTGGTTCAGTTCAATTTAGAGGTTTATTACATGTGGGAATAAAAATCTTAACTAAATATTAACTAAAAGCAAGAGATCTCTGGACTTCAGAAAATCTTCAGAGGACATGAAGAAAAGAGACCATGATATATGAGACAAAAAGACGGTGACTGTGAAAAGTATGAACAAGTTAAAATTCTTCTTTCCTCTCTTTTTGAGCCTAGTTCCTTAACTGGGATGTATAAAATACTGTTTCCTAGATAGCCAAAATAAAACTGAAAGTTTAAAATAATAAATCAAATTATTCATTACTAATGTGAGGTTTCAGTGCGGTGCTCAAGAGCATAAAGAAAACAAAAATATTTATGTTCTGTTCATGGAATTTTACCTGGATTTACTTGCATTAGTGTCTATTCTAATGCATTTTTATCCTTCTGTCAGATTTTGACTGCACTGAAATAACGAATGCTAGACTGATCTCACTACTGGGATATTCTGAGAACTGTTCTCTTTGACTTAAAAATTGAAAGGCTCAGCCATTTAAAATGCTCCCTTCTGGGCATTTTTTACAACATAAGATGAAATAGCTTTTTGAGTATGAGTTTCTTGCCAAAACCTGGGTACTGTTTATTTGAAAATACTGCAGAAAATTTAGACCCTTACACAACAGATATAAATAGGCTTTCTAGATGCCATTCTTTTTCAATGCTGACAATGACACTAACTGCTTCTCTTCTTTTTGTACCATCTTTCCTTTCTCTCCTCTTTCTGCCTTCCCTTTAAAGGCAGCATCTCTTCTGTCATTTCTCATCTTCAGTATGCACCATGAGAAACAGGAAAAAAATCTAATTAACCAAGTTTAGAAATATATTGCTTATGGGAGAAATAACTAACCCATAACCACTAAGAAGAAGTGATCGAGTCCCAAAAGCTTTGTAAAGGAAAAGCAAATATTACAAAGAAGGCATCCAAAATAATACAAAATAAAAATTGTGATGGATTTGTCCACAGTGTCACCTGCCCTGTCTGCTGATGCCTCCTCCACCAGCAGCATTCGTTCGTTAGCTGCCAGCTCATGTCCGGCCAGGTCTCTGCCCTTTCTCATCCTCTTCTTCCAGTTGCTGCAGCCCACTGTTGCTGCTTGAGCACAAACTCTGGGCTTGTTATGGTCTGATTCACCATGATATTTTGAACATGCAGCCAGTCTGATATATTTTACAGGAATCCATCCATGAAAGTTCCTCCTAAACTTACATCTTTTGTTATTGCATCTTTTCCACCTCTGATGACCTTCCACACACTAACCACGTTTTTCTTACCATATTTCTCTTTCTAGTAGTATTTTTTTTTTTTTTTTAATCATCAGGAATACTTTTCTTCTATAAATACTATTACTTTAGGTCTTCCTATATCTTCTGTAAAAGTGATTTTTTTTTCTTTTTATCACAGAATCACAGAATCACAGAATCGACTGGGTTGGAAAAGACCTCAGAGATCATCGAGTCCAACCCTTGGTCCAACTCTAGTCCGTTTATTAGATCATGGCACTAAGTGCCATGTCCAATCTCAGTTTAAAAACCTCCAGGGACGGCGAGTCCACCACCGCCCTGGGCAGGCCATTCCAATGCCTGACCACTCTCTCTGTAAAGAATTTCTTTCTAATATCCAGCCTAAATTTCCCCTGGCAGAGTTTAAGCCCATGCCCCCTTGTCCTATTGCTAACTGCCTGGGAGAAGAGACCAATCCCCACCTGGCTATAACTTCCCTTCAGGTAGTTATAGAGAGTGATGAGGTCACCTCTAAGCCTCCTCTTCTCTAGACTAAACAACCCCAGCTCCCTCAGCCTCTCCCCATAGGTCTTATGCTCAAGTCCCTTCACCAGTCTTGTTGCTCTTCTCTGGACTCGCTCCAGCACTTCAATGTCTTGTTTTTATGAATTAAAGGCAAAAATAGTGTGGGTCTGATGTCTGGGCTATATGCACTTCAGATTAGATCACCTGGAGTTTGACCTGTGTGTTATGCTCTTCGTCTGGTGATCCACATCGGTCAACTAAGTTCGTGAAGGCTTAGTGTAACATTTTAGTGTAAGGAAGAAAGAAAGGTAGCTGGTTTTGAACTTCACATCTCTAGCACCAACAAAGACAGCAGAATTGTTGCAACTTGTTCTAATTTTTTCTAGACAACTAATCATATGTTGGATCTGTGGGAGATTTTGGATTTTTGTATTTCAGATATTAGTTCAGATCTTTCTTAGAAACAGCTTACAGAAGAGGCTTTTTGGGAACCAAGCAGCTCTGTATTTTTCCAACTTGCTTTCTGCTTTGTCTGTTGTTATATAGGATTTTTCTAACAAGGTAAAAGCAACATGGTTTGTATCAAACCAAAGGATTGTAATGAAAGTCATTGGTAAAGGAGAGAGATATGTAGAGTGATGCAGCCTCTTACCTGTGATTGACACAAGCAGATGTTAAAGGGACCAGCGCTAAAATCTGTCTAGGTGCAAAATGAGCTCAAGAGTCTGGAATAAAGATCTCAGGTAGATCTCAAGTGTGCAAAATGCTTCCTTGTACAATTCTTCACGTGGTAAGGCTTCATTTTTAAATGTGGTGCTTAAGCTTTTGGACATTCAAGATCATAGCAAAGTCTGCAGAAGATGCAAGGCTATATCATGCTGCTGGTATTATGGTATGTTTTCATCGAAGCGAGACATTTTCGAAGATTGAGTGACCAAAGAAGACTAAATGTGTCTAAACCAGAACAAGAAATAGGACAAAAAAAACAAAACACAAAAACCCAATAACTTGTGCAGTGTGCCCTTACTTCTTTTGTATTTGTGTGTTTATATGTGTCTAGTCTATGTGTGTGTGTGAATGAGACTAAACTGACCTAGTGGCAAAAGTCTGTGGGAAGTTATCCTAACATCCATGCTTGAAAGGATTCTGCCAAGTGTTAGAGGTTCTTTTTACCTGTTTGACTGACTGCCAATGGCACAGGTGCTGGCAAATGCTTACCATGAGCAGGCTGATTGGTAATGCAGACACAGGCTCAACCAGACTGGTGCAGACACAGCAAGTGTGGTGCTTTCTGGGAATCTGGCACTAACTGCCAGTACTTTCCCAGGGTGCATGTGATTATATTTCTAATCAGGAGACCATGCTAAAACGGGTGCCTTGACACAGCTCATCACTTAGTCCTGCACCAAGTAATACAGTTGTAGTCCACTGGCTGTGTTGTGCCTTCTGCTTTACCTTGGGTTGCGTCTGGCCCTGGAACATCCCCAATTTCAGGTTCTTAGGAAAACCTGGTGAAACCAAAACCCCTTGGCTTTGCCTCAAGACAGAAAAAGTGTGCAGCATTCTCAGCTGGTGAAAATAACTGATATTTTTTCTCCCTGGGGCTTTATTATTAGAAAGGACCTTTTCTTTGCAGTCTCCTCCCCCTCCTCTGAGTCTGCTAAGAGTCTTTCTTTTTCGTTTCTTTCCTCTTTTCTGAACTGGACAATTTTCTGTTCAAGCGAATCACAACCCAGTTGAGTTGAAAGAGAAAGCAATTTACGTGCTTGAAAGTGTGTGTCTCTTTAGCCCCCAGGTGCTGTCACAACAGCCGGGAGGTATACTGGCAAATGTGGCAGAAAAGGCTTTAATAAATTTAGCTATGATTACTAAGACGAAATCCTGTGCTTATGCCTGCAGAGGCATTTTATTTTCAAAGATAGTTCATTCTTAAAAAAAAAAAAATAGGAGACATTTTATTTTCCTGAAAAATAGGATTAGCCCAAGGAAAAGGATTTGCCAAAGACTATTTTAATTTATTTGTTTTCAGACAGCAGTGTCATTGCATTGCCTGCTATATTTGCATATCTTCATTGTGTATATTTCAGGGGATTTTGCACAAAGTAAAGCTGAGCTGCTTGTGTGGTGTTGTTTTGGAAGTTCTGGGAATGAGAATCCTGTATGAATGGGAATTCTTTAGGACACTAGTGAATAGTGTTATTATATTCTGCATTAAGAACTCAGCAAAAGGGTGCCACCCCATCTGTAATCTGCCCCAGTTTAAGCTGTGACTGCAGAATGAATAAGGACTGGAATTAGCAAATCATTAAAAATGGGTGGGGCTACCTGTTTGTGGCCCTGCTTCATTCCACTTACTCAAAATCAAACCGCTTGCATCCCCCCAGACTTAATGCAGAAAACCATGGAACATAGAAATAAAAACATTTTTCTAACTCTTAATGTTTTGTGTAGCATATGCTGTAGATCTAATACTGCGGGATTGCTTCCTGGAATAATTCTTCAGTTCAGGGAGTTGCAGAAGCTCCCCAGCCAGGAGGTGAGGTACTCCAGCCATATGGGGCTGTGGTAAAACCACGGATCTTCAGGCTTCAGTGGGTTACTTCTGATTTTTGTTCAGCAGAAAATGTGGTCTCTCTGGCATGATTGTTCTCTCCAAGTATCCCAGAATGTTGAGGAGAACTTCGAAGTAGGAACTCTGACTGCTTTCAGTGTCCCCTCTGGAGTTACCCAAGTCTCTTCAGCAATTGTAGGAAAACCCAGAAGACATCAGGTGGCTAGTGAGTAGTGCATGCTCTTTTCTTTGTTTCCCCACCTCACACTGTGTCCCCAGGGGCTCACATTCAGCTTTGAATATCAACTTCACATTTCTGTTTACCTCTTGTAGTTATTTGCATATTCCAACCTGTGTCCAGTCCTGCAAGGTGCCTGACTGCTGCAGAACAAGGTGCCATGTAGGCTGACAGCAAAGAGAAAGAGAGAAACTGGAGAAAAAGAGAGAAACCAGGCACTCCAGCACCAAGGAATATCTGCACAAGATTTTGCAGGTTTGGATGTATATATTTTTAAAAAAACACTTTTCCTCTGCAGCTTGGTGTGTTTAAGTGGTAATGACTATAGCTCAAGCTAAATCCACCCTGTCAGCAATGGTGAATGCTTGTCGCCACTTACCACCATTATTGATTGCTCCTATCTATCAGTGGCAGCAGTAATTATCTGTCCACCGGAACACATAACTTTTTTTTCTATCAGGTTTCTCTATTTTTTCATCCTGTCCGGGAGAGGTATGGTGCTGGGGTGGAAGAGATGCCTCATCTCATCTTGCAGCCTCAAGACTTGCCTGCAGCAGCCCTGACTCCAACCTTTCAATCTCTCTTCCCTTAGTGCATTGCAGTCCCTGAGGGCTTGACTCTCATGCTGTGGGTGAATACCATTTGTAGCTTGTGTGTATGTGAGGGGAATGGCTATCCTGCTTGACCTATATGGAATTAAAAACTATGACAGAATTGCTTTCGATTATGGAGGAAAAGCATGGTGACTCACCTGGTCCTTTGCAGGCCTATTTTCCCAAATAATTCTCATGCTTTTCTAATTTCTTGTCATAAATACAAATTACAACCAGAAAAAAAAGGTACAAGCTTGCCAAGATAGCAGTGAGTCAGATAGGAGATTACATAGTTTCTGAATTTAAAGGGATTTGTTCTCTCTCTTTTATTAGCCACTATGTTTTTTTTGGTGTTTTCGAGTAGATTTGTTGGTCTGCTGTTACACAGTTATTTGGATTTTACTCCTGCTTCAAGCAAGAAAATCACTTAATATATGGAAAGCTCTGACTGTTATGGCTAATAGCAGAGCTGCCCTTGAGCTGTGAACAGCCATACAATTAGCAGACATAAGTTTTTTTTATTCTCGACTATGTTTGAATGCAGATAGTAAGAAAACCATCTGCCAGCTGATGAATAGCTATTTAACCAATCTTCGCCTCTGCCAATGGGCTTTTAGGGAATGGATTTGGATCAGCATATTTTAACTCTGTACATTCTCATCACTCTGCAGGCTGGACATAGGAGATATAGCACAGGAGAGAAGGCTGAACTGTTCTCCCACACTGGACAAAGAAATATAATCGAAGCAGGGAATTATGTCTCTAGAAACACAGGTGAGCATTTCACTTACATGTTAAACCATTAAGTGGCTGTAAGTATGACTTTATATATATATATATTTCTATTTCTATTTATATTTATATATAGATTTTTATTTAATACAAAGAGGCTTAACTAACCTGCTTTGCGTAAAGCTGGGAGCATCTTTTGGAACATTACTTCCTGGATGGAGGTGGTTGAAACCCGGCCAAACTTAAAATCATACTATTGGGCTTTTTCAGGACTGCTGTTTCGTTTCATGTGTGAGCACTTATTGTAGTCAGGTCAAAACACTGCAGCCCATCTCCTGATTTGCGTCCCTCCTCCTACTTTTACATTTCTGTGTTACCAAAGCACTCTGCAGTGAGGAAACTGTCCCATGGGCGGAGTCCTATGCACATGCAATGGGGATCTAGGGATGGTGGACAAGGAGAATAAGGATGCTGAGGGAGTAATGTTCTATCTGCATTTGGGGGAACTTAATCCCAAATATACATTAAAGGACAGAAAATATTTATGAGAGAATATTTATTGAGAAAAATCAGGCATGCCAATGGTATAAGAGCTTTTTACAGGGACAATAAATAATATTTATTCTAAATAAGCCTTGGAGCCGTAAAAATCTCTCCTTGGCCACCTGAAAGCTTCTGTATTACCATGAGTTCATAAGGCACTGTAAATAATAGTGTTTTTCTTCGACTAATGCATATAATACATGAGGTTTTTGAATTAAAGTCACCTTTTTTTCCTAAAGGGTAGTTAGTGATACGTTATTTATTGCAAGATTCAGGTTAATCCTAATTTTTCCCAATTTCTGAAGAGAAGTTCAGATCAATCTCTAATTTTTTAGCTGCAGATATTTATAAGCTCAAAGAAACATTGGTACAGTTAATGGCATTTGAATGTCTGTCTATCAGGTTGTTTTATCTCTCTCCAGAGATAGAAAGCAAACAGTTTTTTTTTTTCTTTCAGAGGGTATTTAGAGACTGTGAAACACTTCAAAGCAGCACAGAGTTGCCTATGAAAGCACAGTGTGTCTGTTTTTACTCTATAGCAGAGTGATTGGTACTGAACATGGTGTCAAATAACTACTGGAAAGCAGGGCTTTTCAAGGCTTAAAGATGTGCCAAGCAGGAGCAGATTGTCACTGTTATGTGTACATATACATATACACTGCAGCACCTTCCAACCTGATAAACATTAGCAACATTGATATATGCTTGTAGATATATTCATTTAGATGTGGCAGCATCAGGCCACAACTACTTCTCTCATTAGTGGTGGCTATAGCCAATAAGCAACTGTATCGAAATAAAAAAAAGGGTGCACATATGCGAAGCAAATATTATAGAGACCCGTTAGTTACTTCTAGTTCAGTAGAGCTCATCTCCATGTTGAGAGAAAAGATATCAGCAAGCCTCAAGTTGCATGCTGGCTGCCAGCTCCAGCTCTTTCAGGATCCAGCTGTTAAGTGTCCTGTCTTCTTTTGGCACATCACAGCATGAAGAGCTTCCAGAAGTTTCTCAGTCCTTAACATCTTTTTCCCTAGCAACTCTTCTTGACAAATGAAATCCCCAGCACACTGCCTGTCCATATGATTTTCTGGCAGTAAGGGGGAAGGGAGTAAAACACACACTGAATTGCATCTTATTTTGCCAGGCAAAGTTTATTGTCATAACATTTTTTTTCCCCACAAACGTTTACATATGTATTGCAGTATTCACAGAAGCAAAAAATGTCAGCTGTTGGCCAACTGAATATATCATATCAATACACTTCTCTACTCACATCACACTTCTAGGTGATGCTTCTGGCCACCAATGTGGAGTTTGTGTACTTCAGCCTTCTGTTGAAAAACACAGCAAAATTGCTAGTAGCAAAACTTATTCATTCCAGGAGAGTGAGTCTGGATATATCTGAACTAGTGCACTGAACAGTTCCAAGACCCATTCTCTGTCCCTGAAACCAACTGAAATTTTTTGTATATGCCCGTACTTTTAAATTACCTTATCATTCAAAAGAGAGTGTCTGTATCCAGATGGCATAGTGGAAATGGTCCCTGGCTCATCAGAAATCTCAAATGGTCCCCAGGAGCTGCCCGAGTCCTAGTTGCCCCTTGTTCATATTAATAACAGTTATGCTACAGTTATATACCAAGATGCTGGCACTGTTGAAATTACTAGTTTAGATGTAGCCAGCAGAAGATGGATGCCTCTGGAAATACAGGTTTTTAGATGAACTCCAACATGCATGTCATGTTTGAGTGTGCACACACACACAGGAATGCTGGCATATATGTGGGAAAGAGTGGCTGTGTTTATGTTAAGGTCTATATATGGTGTTTTTGTTGTTGTTGGTTTTGTTTTTTGGTTGTTGTTGTTTGGTCTGTTTTAGCTGCTCCCACAAACAAGACAAAGCAGTTAAAAGTACTCTTCTGGTTGCTCTATCCTGCTGGCTCTATCCTACTGTAACAGAGATTGTTCCCTTCCTCCACAGTCCTTTAGACAAAGACTGGGGGAAGGGACTCCTCTGAACCCATTTTTCAGAGATCCTTTAGGGCTCCCACTAGCTTCTGTGATCCAGGACTTGCAGGATGGCAGCACTACAGCCTCTAACTCCAAATGCTTGGCCAAGAGAGCAGCTTGAATGACTTTGGCACTCACAATGTTGTCCTGAGCTTGCATATATTGAAACTCTGCCTCAGCAGCACATCAGTAGGACATGGTGATGATCAGGTTAATGGGGTTGTGTTCTCCATCTAGGCAGCTTCTTTAAACACTTGGCTTCTCTTTTGTCCTCTATGGTTCCTTTCTGACTGAAGCATGTACATCCTAGGTGATCTGGAAGATAAACTGTAAGCTTCCTTCCCAGCGGCTGGGTTCCCAGAGTGTGATAGGGGGGTCTGGGATGCCCTCTATCAGCTACTCAAGTGTCTGAGTCTGGACAGATGAATTCCAGGCCATGTGTGAAAGCAAAACTCACAGCTTGCCTCCGCTTTGTGGGAAACCAGCTTAGTGGTGCTATAACCAGCAGTACACTGTGTCCTTACCCCTTCTTTCCGCTTGCTGAGAAGAACACCACTTTCCTTGGACACCAGCATTGTCTTCAGCTGAGTCTCTGCCCTGGACTGGCTCTGAACTTTAAAGATTCCTCTTGCCTAGTAACTCTAAAAGGGAGATGCCACTCCATTCCCTCAGCTAGCTCCATCCCTCTTCCTTTCCTAACTTGATTATTGCAGCATTCTCTCTTCTTGCATCCTGCATTGATCGCATTTATCTACAACACTGCTAATACACTGCTTTCCCAGTTAAGAACTTTGGGCCTATCTTCCCTCTTCATGTGTCATTCTATTTTTGTCCATCCTTTGTCCATTCTTCTTTTTCTACCACATATGACAAAAATATCTTGTTTTCACTGGGAGGTCATTGTTGTTTCCGTCTTGACTAGTAGATAAACAGTGCCAGGGCACAGGCAGAGGTGCAGAAGTAGGCTGCCTGCACTGTTGAACTGCTTGAACAGTCCTATGACCAGTTGTGTTCAATTGGTGGTCTCCCAGGCAATTCCTGGACAGTTTGGGAATTAATATAGGAGACACTGTTGACCCTGGGCAGTTTAGATATGTCCATTCTATTTCCCGGCCTAGTTTACCATTCCAGGACAGATGTGACCAGACTGTGCCAGCTGGTCTCAGAAAAGAGAAGGGGCTTGGGACATCTGTGTAGAGCTTCAGGCTACTGCAGATCTGAAATGGTGGTAGATTTCTACTGCAGAAAATTGAAGTGCATAGTAACAAGTAATTGAGATGTGTAATAAAATCGTCATTGTAACATGTTTTCTCCTGGGACTCACACTCCCACTGTGTTACTTAATTACCGCTTCTTAATATCCGTACTCTAAACAAGCTCTTGGTTCCTCTGAGATTATTTCAGTCACCTTTACCAAAGTTTAATGGTCCAGGCAGTGATTACAATTTTGTTATCTAGTAATTACTCTGTAAAGTAATTGAGTCTTCAGACTTTAAAAATGTGGAGACATCTGCCTGCAAGTTACCTTTTCATGAAGAAAAGTACTTTTCCAAAAGATTCAACAGTGCTATCTTTGAAATCACACTGCTGTTATAATCCATTCTCAGAATTGACTTTGTCATGTACAATTTAATTTGTGTATTTTGTACAGATGGTTTGTTTGTCAAATTTATTGTTGCACTTAAGGTATTATTATTATTGAATTTAAATGTTGCCTATAAAAGAATGGCTAGATACCTAAACCTCCAGAGTGAAAGCTTCAAAAAGATATTAAGATCTAGGAAAGCATCTATTATGAGTGACAAATGTTATTACAACGTAATATAATTACAGAGGACAGCTATTTCTCGCTCTAGTTCATCACTAAGTTCTATTAAAAAAATGACTTTGCAAACATTGGGAGTGTCAGACACTACAGAGACTGCTGAACTGCAAATACCTTGTGTTTTCCAGAGGGCTTTTGGTTTCAGAGATGTGTGAATCATTGGGTAAAGTTGTCCTCTGGTGGCTAAGATATCCAGTCATTTATTGCTAAGGACAGAACACTGGGCTGGAATTCAGGAAACTTGGATTCAATTTCCAAAGCTGTGTCAGTCTGATGAATCACCCTGGGCAGTCACTCCACCTTTTGTGCCTTATTTTCTCCTCTGGAAAACAGGAAAAGTAAGTCTGACCCTGATAGTTATTGATGAAAAGCAAAGTATAATAGATGTCTTCTTCTTCCTTCTTCCTTCTTTCTTCTTTCTTCTTTCTTCTTTCTTCTTTCTTCTTTCTTCTTTCTTCTTTCTTCTTTCTTCTTTCTTCCTTCTTCTTTCTTCTTTCTCCTTCTTTCTTCTTATCATCATCATAATTATTATTATCATCATCATTATTATTTTTGGCTAGAGGAGCAATTTTAGGTCTTTTTCACAAAGTACATGTGATACCATAATCAAAGTATCCAGTTTTCTTCTTTTGCTCACTCTGCTTTAAAGAAAGCATGTGACTTTAAAGGGAAAGCATATGGGATAAATTCCTCATTAGTATGGTTTTGGATCTGTATCAAAACTTTTAACAATTACTATTTTATTACAGGTTTCAGTTACTTGTGAGTAGCCTTCTATTCTTACGTTTTCTACACTAGGAATAGTACTAATAAAGACTACTTGCTGTATTTGCAAAAAATCGGTATTTACACTCCCTGTAGCACTGAGCCACAGAAGTGATGTTAGAAAATTCTTGATCACTAAAAATTGTCATCAATGTGGAGAGAAAGAATGAGGTGATAAACCATGAACTCTGGGGTGTGACCACTGAAGCAAGCTATGCAAGCAACATGGCAGGTATCAGCACCTCTTCATCCGCTTGGGTCTGGATCATCCAGAGTATCTGTCCCAAGAGCTAAAGAGCAGCTCTGTAAGTGGAATTGATCTGCAGCTCTTTTGTAATGACTGACAGAAGGGAGTTGGAAGAGAGGAGAGAATATATTTTTCATGGCCTGACTCTAAGCTGTAAGAACTTGGGGATCAGGAGAGGAATGTCTCTCACTCAAAAGGCACAAGTGGGAAGTTGATTTTAGCTTGTAAATGCAATTTTTCTCCCTCACTTAGAACCTTTTCCCTTTATCATCATCTCCTCACCCTAGAATTTTTCCCAGTGACAAATCCTTAAGGCTTAGACAATGGAATGATTGATGGAATTCATCAGAGAAATGTAAGAAGCACAGGCATTTTTGGTTTTCTTCCATTTTGCAGTTTTTCAAAGTACTATAGGTTCTGCACTAGTCTGACAGATACAGTTGAGTTTGCCATGAGAAAATGCACAGCCACATTTCAGCTTTTTGTGCCAAAATACAAGGAGCTGCAGAACAGATTTTGGTGTGTGTTACAGCAGAGTCTGGGAGCCCCAGCGACCATCCCAAGTGCAGTTGTGGTAGGTATTTCACAGATGCAGCTCATATTGTCACTTGATCCTTCCCTGACCGCTGTGTAACATCACACAAAACATTTCCTTTCCTGTGCCAGGCTAAGTGCGTAGGTGGGTGAAGCTTGTTTGGTACCAGGTAAAGCTATAGAGAGATCAGTAGTGATCAGGGACCTGCAGTGGAGCCTTGGAGCTCCATGGGCTGCATCTCCAGTGCATGTGATTTCTGGATTTCAGTTGAACTATTTCTTAGTGAGAGGGACCGTTCAAACATGCATCCTTGGGCCTCCTGATTCCTCATGGCTGGGTTTAAGTAGCTGTGCATTGAGCATGCACACCTTTTTGGTTGCATCTCAAAATCCACACTCTCTGTTCCCTCTGTAGATAGCATGGAAAAGGCCTCTGACTCTCACAGCTCAGCTAATTGCAAGAGTTACATAGCTGGAGTTGGAGGTGTCTAATTAAACGCCTTGGAGATCTTAATTTCTCTGGCCTCATTTCAGCAGAGGAAGTCAAGCTGATACCTAATTTAGAGCACTAACCATTTCACTGAAATCAATGGGTTGACTTCAAATGCTCATGAATATGGCCCTGTGCATCCTTGCCAGGTGAGAAAGCAATGCCTCTGCAATTCCAGGCAGGATGCCACAAGTCCTGAATCCTCAGGGCACTCACACAGATATTTATACCTTTCACTAGTTCCTTTAGACACAGGGAATGGTTTGTGCTTAAGCACATGCTAGGCATGAGCTTAAATGATCTGCTATATATTTTATGTTCTCTAAGAGGAGTAAGTTGTAATTACTCAGAATAAACTCGAATAACTTTTCAGGTGCATTGAAATCCTTAATAATTTGTGAAAGATAGGGCATTGATGTTTGAAAGAACAAATAACATGGTAGATAAGGAGAAAAGTCCATTCTCAGGGAGGTAATTCAAGCAAAGATGTCTTGGAAACCATTGTTCCGAAACTGGCTGCCTAGGTCTGCCTCATTGTGAAAGCACTAGTTACGAGTTGTTGTGGCAGCAACAGAGAAGAATATTAATTTTAGGTGGCTTCAGTGCATTGGAAATTTCCCATTACAGGTTTATCCAGATTTAATTCAAGACCTGGATATTAATTATTAGGGTGAGAGAGCACAATTTCAGTTAGAATAAACACCACAGGGAATTTTGTAACACTGTAACAAAATCTTGCAAGTGACCATTTAAGAAAACAAACTGATATGGAATAATATAATTGATGCTTCTGTATTTCACTATGTCTTTGTGGTCTCTAGCTACCTTTCTTCATGTCTTCAACATTGCTAACATATCTATCAAATTAAATTGAAGACTCTATTGCTTGATCCTTCCAACACAGTTGTACATGAAAACAAGACAACCAAATCATATCTTTGAACTTGCACTGCTTAAGTCCAAATGAGACATCCATTGCAGCACATGAGGAAAGAGAGCAAGAAAGACTGAAGTGATTTCTTCTTTAGATAGTATTTTTTTTCTCTAAGAGCTCTGGAAATTCTATAGGGATGTATATGTTTCTATAGCATAGCAAAGTCATCAGGCAGAGAGCAGATGCAGTGATTCTCAGTGATTCAGAAGCCAGTTATGTGAAATGAATTCAGTCTGAGCCTAAAGGAAAGCTTTGGTACAGTTATTGGAAAGTGCAGGGTATTATTATTCTTTCATCTAGGATCTTTTAAGAACTTGATATTGTGAGTCACTTTCCCTATTTTGTGTTATTTTCCATTTTCGTAGCACCTCCCTTCCTGACTTTAGCAAAGCAAGTTCCTAAGTACTGTGAGAAAGGCTGTGCTCCTAATGATAACACTGATGATGTTTGCAGAGCTGGGAAGCCTCATGAGAAAACTTGTTATGCACATCCAGAAGGATCAGATAAGCTTCTTCTACTTCATTGGGATCAAAAGTGGAGCCACATTTTAAGAGAAGGACTTGATACTTGTTTTCAGATTTTTAAGTCTGTTTTAAGCACACACAAGGAGGAGAGGCTCAGCTGACAAGAATAATGTTGAAGGAGCTCTGCCAGGCTACATCTGCTTAATACCTGCTGCTGCAAAGTTCTCCCAGTACTCTTTAGCTAATAATTCATCACATTAAAGAACTTTGGACTAACTCAGTGGAATTGCCTAAATGGTAATATATATTAAGGTGACCTGTAACATCTGTAAACAAGGATATTTGTTTCTTACTTGGCATACAGAAGTTATTATAGAAAAGGTGCAGAGGCAAACAAGTGAGGAAAAAATCACACATTACTTAGAAGAGAGAAATAAAATGAATTTAATTTTGTATAACTGACCATTCAGTGCTTGCTTAATCAAAACCTGTAAGTAGTGACCAGTAGACCTTATAATCAAGAGGGGCTTCAAGAATATTGCCTGTCAATTTTTGTGTAGCACTCACTTTACAATAAACACCACAACACTTGGAACAATACACCATGGTCTTCTTCCTTGTTTTTTTTTTTGGTTAAATGTTAGGGATCATTTCAGAAATTAAAAATCAGAACAGGCAGCATTTACCTGTGAGAAATACTATAGATTTTCCAACTTACTTAGCATTTTCCATGCTTCTAATTATTCATTTTCTCTGATAATGCACTTTACAACAGATGGACTATATTAAGTCTATTATTTGGTGAATGTGTTTGATTAGCAGCTAATTTTTATTATTTTCATTACACTCATGATCTTCTTTCAGTATGTCCTTAAAGCACATTTTAGCCAATATGACAGACTTCCTTTTCGTGATAGCTTGCTGGATTGAAATGGTGATCTAATTTACAATAAATACCCAGAAATCCTGAGCAGATCTGATGACAAGATCTCTGTGTGCCCTGATTTATTAGCATGTTATGACCTTTTGCACCTGTGTTAGGTTTCCATGGGCAGCAGGTTCAAAACTCCACATGGTCCACAAAGCTTGGCAGCACAATCCTGAGCCAAAGAAATGATTTCTGAATTCTTGCACTCCGTGTTATTTGTACTCTTTACTTTCTAAGCTTCAGTAATAATGTTTGGTTATATAACATCTGTAAGTCTATGAAGGTAGAGAACATCTGTTTGGCTCTGCTATTTCTGTTATTTATGGCTACGAAGACAGCTGAGGTAATTCTATGGAACTTTCACTGTAATTTTCATCAACAACATTTTCCTGAGGCTACCAGGTGTTTTGATGCCAGATCTTATCTGTGAAGACATCTTTATTTTAGTTCCTCTTTCTGTTCTGGGCTTCACATTCTACTGTTTTTACTGAAACTTTTTTTTTTTTTTTTTAATAGCACTGCATTTCAGTTGTAACTCCTTCTCTGGAGACACTGAAGACCTGCCTGGACACATTCCTGTGCAATCTACTCGATGTGAACATGCTTTAGCAGGTGGCTTGGACTAGATGATCTCCAGAGGGCCCTTCCAACCCCAACCATTCTGTGATTCTGTGTATTCAGTAAATTTTTGCCTTGCTGCCAAAGCTAGAACAGAACATAAAGGAAGCTACTGGCAACTCTTCTCATTTTAACAGTGATGCGATGATTCTTTCTTCTTTTAAGGAGTACTTTGTGGCTATCATCTCATGAAAGATGTTATCTGACAGCAATAGGCAGTAAATTACAAGAGAGGCACTTGATACAGGTTTTGAAATTCTCAAGGTGTTATTACAAGCAGATATGCACCCAGTTTCCCAAAAGTGCTAAAGATAATGAGACACATAATAAACCTGTGTAAATTTTCCCTAACATATTTAGTGTTCTGTACATGATCAAAATATGCTGAAGACTAAGAACAGAATAAATCTAAAGGAGGATATCAGATTGAGGGGTGCTGGTGTCTCAGCTGCTGGAGCCCTTTGGCAGCAGAGGGTGGCTGAGGCAGAGCTGGCAACAGGAATGTAGGTGCTTAGAGAAGTTGGAAGCCCTTGGCTCCATCTGTCCCTGCACTGAGGGAAAGGAGGGAATTGTGATTAAAGATGACAAGGAGCAACCTAGAGTTTGCATGGGCTCCTTCAGATGCTGCTTTCTGTTATACCCGTGCCCTTTCCCAGGCATAAATATCCTTGAACAGCTCCACGCTCTGACTATCCAAGTTGCCTCCCTTTGGGCATCACCCTCTCTGCTGAAAACAGCATGTTTTCTCCTGACATATTTTATATTATTGGCAGTCCTCCTATCTACCGGCAGACCTCGGTCTACTGGTTTTACATTGGACAAAGCTTAAAGAGGGATGCAGGATGACTTAAACCAAAGGAAGCTTCCCTGAGGCTCAGGAAAGTATATTTGGACCCTGGTGCTAATGGAGCTGGTTTTAGTTATCATTTTGAAATAATTGAGAAGATACACAGTAAAGCACATCAGCTGCTGCCTTACAACCAAAGACATTCAGTTTCTCAAGGAGACATTCGGTATAGAAGCATACAGGCTAGTCAAGAGAAGATAAGAGGTATGGGTATGAACCAATAATTTTTAGAATGTAAAGCCATCAGATTGCGTTTTACTACTAATGAAAGGTCTTCAGACATGGTCAAGAGAGTAATAGAAACCTAAATTTAAATGCAGGGCAATTTTTAAAATTGCTTTGTAGTTTCTATGATGTCCTCATTTTATTGCTGTGCTCTATACTTGTCTGATTTTTATTCTACACCCACTGTCATCTAAATAGAGATAAAAATACTGAATACATGTAAATGTTATCCTTTTTTGTTGTTGTTTTTTTTTTTTTTTGGTCAGAAGCTAGCAATAACTGTACGAATGTTCATCAGTTTCGTAACTTCTTTTGTAATTTGAAATGTCATCCAAAAGTCTACTTATTTTCAGAAATGTGAAGGATTTTGGGAAAATTTCTGTTATTTTCTTCTGTCAAATGTAGGAAATTGATAAGTGAAGCAGAAAGTTATTTTTCTTCATTATAAAAGTTAACTACTATAACTGTTTTAACTACCTGGCAATGCATGTAAATTTATTTAAAATAGATACAGGCTAGAAATAGTGAAAATGTAAATGTACTTCAAGCAAGTTCATAAAACATAACATTTGTTAAGAAAACAAGTTCTTTAAAATAAAATAATTGTATTACTTTGGGTAGGAAATGACTGGGAGTAAGAATTGTGTCTGACAGAGGAAGTTAAAAGACCTGAAGCATAAATGTGACTCTGTTGTTTAATACATGGTGATTACATTTTACTGCAACATCTCCAGTTGAAAAAACAGGACTATTAACTCCACATATAATTTGAAGAGCTTCAAGATTGCAAATTAGAGTGCCTAAATAATTAAAGGATGTTGGTATTTCTATGCATCTGCATACCTTGTATTCCAGGTTGAGAAAAAACTGTGAAATCCTCCTTCTTAATTTCATCTGTGAAAGATAGATTTCTAGATCAGACCTGTTTTTTCATAACACTACCCCTCTGCTAGATCTAAGTTTTTAGTTAATGTGTTACTAAGTAACATCAGGTGTTTTGAAATCATATCAGATTTCCTTCTGACTAAGTCTGAAAACTGGTACATTATCATCAGTTTTTGTTCTCACAGAAAGCGAATGGAAAGCGAATCACCTGTTTCAGGGCAAAGTGATTGTTTGTTAGAGACTGTGCATGTTGCTTGAGGGAGACCGAGATGCTTCATGTTAATTTAAATGCATTTTTCAATTAAGATATCATCTATCTTGCTTCTACCTGTGAGAATGGAGTGGAAAAACCTTTTTCTCTTTGAGTTCAATAACGTTCCATGGGTAGTGTCAGAAACTTCCTCTAATTTCACAGTTTTCACCAGTGATCAGGATTTACTGACCCTGGTGAAAAGGGAGACCTAGAAACCATGACAGCAACATGTCATGACAATGAACTAACATGACACCAAGTTCTCTGTATCAAAATGGAGATAAGGTAGTACAGATATTTGCACCAAATATTAAGAGATAGTAATGGACAATATAATAGAAATTAATATGGAAAAATAATGCAACTGTTTTTTAAACAGTCAAGACTAATATAGAGAAGTTAAAGCTTTCAAGTGCAGTTTGGAATTTGGGGACTGACCAGTTTCCAAGGACCTTCTCTTTTGTCTTACAGCTCTCTCACTGATGAGGCATGTTATTAATCTTTGTCAGTGTCAAAATCTGTATCAGCCTCTGCAGTGATCAGGCTGTCTTTGCTGCAAACTTGACAGAGAGTCAAGCTGGTAAAGTCCTATGCTGAGCAGTAATTTCACAACAAAATTACACAAGTTGTAAGGGAGCAAGTGCCCTTGAATGTACAGCCTTCCCTCCATTTCTGCTCAGAAAACAGGAAATGGCAGATATGTTCTGAGGCAAAATAACAGAATTCATTAAAATTGTCTGTAGAAAAAAAATAGAATTAGACTCCAAAAACACGGTTAATGGAAGTGAACGAGTTCTTTTAGCTCAGAGGCCAAATTTTTCTACCATGTTGTTTGTACAGGCTGTTCTGTATTAAATTAAATGTCTAACTTGCATTGATTTTTCATTGCAATTCTTTAGGATGTCAAACGGGAAAAATAAAGGGCAATTTTGAAATCTGCTCATCTTTCAATGCTTAGCATGTCTCCACTCCCCATAATGTGATTGAATGTCCAAATATAAGTAGGAAGGAAGAAAAGACTGTTACTCTTTCTCTTAAAAATAAAGATGGAAAATGCAATAGCAGTTTTACTACAGTCTAAGATTTTACACTGAAAAAAAAAAAAAAAAGACTGTTTTGCCTTAACCCACATCCAAATACTTTGAATTGGTTAGTTAATTGGAAAAGCTTAACTTTGAAAGGTATTTCCTAGCAATTCCCAGGGTGTTGTTTGGGAGCGCACTCTTCCCTGTGAGCTTAACTCCCCAGAGGACTACACAGCCCAGGACGTAATAAAGAATTCCCCTCTGAACAATGTTGTGTTATATGCTCTGAGACGAGCATAATTATGGAGAGAGAGTTTGATGAGGTGGCTTGCACTTCAACTCCTGCAAGCATTGCAATTTAACATACTTTAAATGAAATGTTGTGCATCAGCCCTGGGCTGAACTGGAAGATTTCTTTTGCTCATCACTTTTGAAATGAAACATTTCAGCATACTTGAATCAAAACTATTGGAAATTTTTACTGTGTGAAAACAGTTGGTATTCTGAATTTTGTTAGGCAAAGAGCAAGTGTTGAAACACAAATCTTCTCCTGGGTTGGAAATTTGAAATTCAGTTAATGTTAGGCTGGGAGGAAATTCTTGTTGGGATGTAGTCTGAGCTATAGTGACCCTACAAAGGGACTAAAATGCCTGCTGCAATATGTCTGTATTAGTACTTCTCACTGTCATACAGGGCAAAGGAGGGAAGTACTATTCAACACTAATGAGATTATGCTCCTCAGGAAAATGCGTTGTTCACTCTGGGCTCAGACATTGATGGGCCTAAATGCAGGATTTCTTTAAGCCCATACATGGAAGGGACAAAGTCAAGCTTTAATACTCCCTCCAATATGCAGGATTTCCCTCAGACCTGTCCTTTGGAGCACCTCTGAGAAGATAAAGTAATTTCAGAAATGTAAAAAAAATGAGTCAGCATTGGAATTAACAACTGACCCTGAGGATATCAGATTCCCATTGGCTATAGTCGCTACTAAACTGTGCACTCGCCTTGTTGGAAGACTGTAGGAAACACATTTCAGTATGTTTTGTGCAACCATGTAGTGCAATGGACATGCACGCAGTCCAGGTCACTAATTGTTGAAACTGGAAGAGCTACCCCAATGACCACTAAATACTAATAGAGTTCCAGGCACTAGAGCAACTGAGATTATGACAAGAAATTTCTTGGCTTTATAAAATGGAACAACCGTATTTTAATGTTTCAAGAGAAGTACCTGTGTTTGAATTGTCCTCAAGAATACCACAATGTTTCAGTAACTTGATTTGTGATCCATGCAACCAAGCAGCAATATTCTGATTTATACAAGTTGAACAAAAATTGTATTATTGTATAAGTGATACTTCTCACTGCAAACATAGCTGGTTCCAATGCATTGGTAAATGCCAGCTGCTCCAGTCTCAAATGATGCTAGTGAGCATAATGCCATCAATTTCAATGAAGTTATGCTAATTTACATCAGTTTAGTAATTTGGTCCCATATTTTCCATAATCAGAGAAAAAGAATACAGACTTATGAAATTATTTTCTTTCATATCTCCTCAATTACTCTTATTTGCTGGATTTATAAGTAATTGACTCGTAAACCAGTTAATTAAATTAAATGTAATTACTGAGCACTACCTTTGCATCTGCAGCTCAGAAATTGTTTTAATGAATTATTCTGCTGGTTTTCAGTGAAAATCTACCAGATGCATCATCAACTGTGAACTTCCCTGTTTCTTCCCACACAGGAATAAATGGATTTGTGAGCACTGTGTTGCAACAAGTGGGCTCTAAGTCCCCAAATTGTCCACTGGAGGTCACGACAACCTTGTACCTTGCTCACCAAGAAAATTTTTGAACTTGCTATCACTGACTTAAAAAGAACTGCTCAAATGAGCAGGAGAAATAATCCTGCTTTGGTAAATATCAACTTCAAATGCAATAACTACCATTTCATTATTAAATTGGGATGACTTTTTTTTTTTTTTTTTCTTTTTTCCCTTCTGTGAGTATAAAAATACTGCAGCCAGAAGTTGAAACTTGGATACATGCTGAATAATGTTTTTATAATCTATTCACTGCAAAAAAAAAAGACTAGCTAAAAAAGATTGGACACCATAAATCTCTGGAAAGCATTTTTTTTTCAAGAGCTATATATTCAGTTATTCAGTATTTGGAAACTTTCAGAATAGTCGTGATGCTATCGTATTTAGTTGAAAATATGCCGCAAGGCAAACCTGGCTTCATTTCACATATGAAAAGTATTTCATAGAGTCACAGAGTTTACTTATCAGGTAGATTTACCCAGTTATTCAGCCCACATAGACCTTCTCCAAGCTTAATCCCAATTATTTGCATTATAACTGTCATTATGACAAGTTTAAATATTCAATTTCAAGTCAAAGTTTAAAACAAAAATGGAAATAAGATATATAACTGAATCTGAAAATATGAAGTGCTGAAAATCTACTTACCTTTTTTCTTGATTGGACCTTAGACATTCAAGCATTCAAAACCAGGTTTTTACAGGTTTTTGCACTATGTTACTTTGGTAGCTCATTGTACTGTATATTGTAAAGTTTTACCTGCCCTATCTTGTGAGCTGAGCTGCACTTGCAAGATGTTACAGATCTTTTATCCTAGGATAAAAACTGGGCTACATTAAATTATAGTATCAGTTGGACTAGTCAAATCACTGTCTTCAAGCCAATAAGCTTTGTTAAATTGTGTTGATAAAGTCTGTGGCAAACAAAAGGTTGCATGGCATTTATTTAATGGATGAGCTTTCAGCACAACCACCTCTCTTTGGGTAAACAGCCTGGCCTGTATTATTTTCATAGCTTCACCATAATTACATTATTGGCTACATTACAGTGTTGGGCAAAGCAAGTGAAAAACAAAAGTGCATCAAAAGAGATTTAAACTAGAAGACAATCCTTGTAATAGAAATTACCTTCATTTCCTTTGGCTAAATAATATTTTTTGTGATAATCAGTTACATATAAAATAGCCTAATGGAGTAAACTCTATTAATATGTGGAAACTGCGCAAATGTTATCACTCAACAATAAATAAGTCCCAGAGAATGTACCAAAACAAGGTAATTCACAGTTCTACAATTTTGACACATTTTGTTAAAGGGGTGTTTTGTAGCAAAAGTTCACTGAAGTCTTGCTCATTTTAAAAGGACATTTTACAGAGCTAGACCCATTAAGGTTTTAAAAATGGTGGAAGCGAAAATAGTGACAGATAAAAAAGAAAAAGAAATATTTGACTACTTAATAACACAATGAAGACAGGTTAGGTTCATATTTTTATTGATTCTTCTATTCATTTTTCTGCTAATCTGAGAAGTGTTTTTCATCTGATGATGGCACTGTCAAAATGTGTTACAACACAGCAAGCCAGAAACAAGCAGCAAAAAGTGAATCAATCTCAAACCTACCATCTCCTACCTACCAAACATTTCCAAAGACACTGAAAAAGTGACAGAAGATTTGTTTTGTTCTCTCTTTTTCTACTAGGGAGAATGAAGTGAAATAACTTTCACAGTTGTGTTATATGTCAGAAACTCAAGCCAGAGTATGGAAAGGCTTAGAAGGGAAGCAATAAAATATAGCTTGGAATAAATCATAGAATCATTTTGGTTGGAAGAGACCCTCAGGATCATCAAGTCCAACCATAATCTAACTCTAGTACTAAACCATGTCCCTAAGAACCTCGTCTAAATGCCCTTTAAACATCCCTTCCAGGGACGATGACTCCATGACTGCCCTTGGCAGCCTGTTTTAAAGCCTGACAACCCTTTCTGTGAAAATTTTTTCCTAATGTCCAATCTAAACCTCCCCTGGCACAACTTGAGGCCTGTGTACACATAGGCAGGCACAGCGCAAGAAGAGCCAGAGGCCACCAATGCATTGCAAAGAACAAGTTTTATTTTAGTTACCTCTCTACTGGGGGATCTCCGAAGCCACACCTAAGCTCTCAGGCAGAGGTGACTCCAGTGGGGATGCAGGCGCTGGTCAGTTCAGCCCTGCTGGGAGATCACTGGGCCTGCTGAGCTCACCTGTATTTCAAGGCTTCAGGCAGGCGCAGCCTCCCGCTCTTCCACAACAAAGCAGGAATCTCAGACATAGTGATAAGGTGCCTAGAGTTTCTCACAGGCCTGTGTTATCTAACACAGAGGTTCTACTCATCAAGCACACAAGGTCAGCAGAACAATTAGTGTGATGTATGTACTTTCTCTACAGACAGGTGCAAGTCACTTGAGCGTATTTACACTTAACTAACCTCCTCACCAAATCTTCCATTATATCCCCATACAAGGCCATTTCCCCTTGTCTTATCACTTGTTACTTGGAAGAAGAGACCAACACCCTCCATGCTACAACCTCCTTTCAGGTAGTTGCAGACAGCGATAAGCTCTCCCCTCAGCCTCCTTTTCTCTCAGGTTGAACAGCCCCAGTTCCGTCAGCTGCTCCTCATCAAACTTGTGCTCCAGACCCCTCACCAGATTCGTCACCCTCCTCTGCACCCTCTCTAGTACCTCAATGTCCTTCTTATAGTGACAGGCCCAAAACTGAAAACAGTATTTGAGGCACAGCCTCACCAGCACCAAGTACAGTGGCACAATCACTTCACTAGTCCTGCCAGCCACGCTATTCCTGATACAAGCCAGGATGCTGTTGGCCTTTTTGGCCACCTGGGCACACTGCTGGCTCATATTCAGTCGGCTGTCAATCAACACCCTCAGATCCTTTTCTGACAGGCAGCTTTCCAGTCACTCTTCCCCAAGTTGGTAAGGCTGGGCAATGTGGCATATTCAAAGACTCTGATCACACACATAGATATGATAAAAAGAATTCCTTTGGATGCAACCAACTATATAACAGCTCATACTTGGACTGCCTCTAACAAAAACCTCTCTTTTGCAGTGTTTTAAGGATAAAAGAGAGGTCACATAAATCATAAATGATAACACACAAAAGTTTCATAGATATAGGTTTTGTATATTGAATAATGTTGCCATGAAGGCTGCACCAACTTTCTAGCACCTTTGATGAAAGGATGTGAAGAATTGTTCTCCCTTCTCTGGCTTTCTTTTTTTTTCCTGTATTTTTTTTTTTTTTTTCATACACACTCAGAATTCTGGGTTTATCTGTAATGCTTTAAGAGGAGTAAAGTTCTCTGAACAGCTTGTTTCCTGGGGATGCCATATGATGGATCAAATTACCACTATGACAACATTCTCTTCATAATGCAAAACTGCATAGGAGCTGTGTTGGATGACACAGTTAGAGGTTTATTCATTTGTTGCTAGTATTACAGCTATGAAGGTTATACATAATGCACATTTTTTCTAGGTTATTTGGAAATATTCAAAGGTGGAATAGAAAAGTGAAGTAATCTTGCTGCTGAAGGAAGAATGGATAAAAAAGAGAAAAGTTGGAAATCTGAAGGAAAAATGACTAAGATATAAACAAGAGTTTTTAAAGATTATTTTTCAGGGATTAGAGGGAAAACAGCTGTTTCAAAATCCGGGACACTCATTAGAATATTTTGTCAGGAGTAATGAATATCCAGGAAGTTACAGCAACTTTCTGAATTAGACCATGACATAGTACAGGCTGTGGCTTGAAAGCTGTTTCCCAGAAAGACCACCAACGGGAAGATGCTAACAAGAGGCACTGTAGTAGATTCAGAAACTTCTTTATCCTACCTGAGTGTGCAGACAGCATCACCAAACTTAAAAGGTGTTTTACACCTAGTTGTGCAATAAACAAAACAAAGCACAGAGCTGCGCAGGCTCAGAATATCTTCCGTTAAAAAACTGTCCATCCGTTGTCACGTACAAGAGAACCACAGTGAACATAAACAAGGTAAATACATAGAAGTCTTCTGAAGCAAGAGAATGCTATAGCACCAGCTGTCAAATAAGCTAAGTAGAAAATTACTTCATTTTAAGTAGTATGGATTAAAATATGATGTGAAGTGTGTTAGAGTGACCACACAATAGCTTTGATTGCTTTGACTGACGAGTTGCAGTGATAAATATTGCTATGTGCTTGTCCAGTTGTTCTCACTTTTTATCATAAAACTGTCTTTCATCATGCAACCTGGTTTACACCGAACACATTTCTGTGAGGTGTTTTCTGTTAAAGTATGTTGAACCCGCCTCTGTTACCAGAGACCTCTTTGATTCTCCTTTTACAAAATACTTGAAATGGTCATTAGAAAAAAGAATGTTATTGCTTCTGATGTATTTGATGTATTGTAGTAATATAACCACAGCAGCTTGCTTGTAGGAATAAAATAAAACAATACAGCAATTGCATAGGGAAAAAAAAAAAAAAAAGAAGCAGGGGATAAACTTGTGCTTAAATATGTATTTTGGTAAAAAGAAATCTCAAGGTAAAATTGAAGTCATGTAATCCCTCCTCCTGTCTAGTCAGGCTGCATTTCAAACCTTGAAAATGTGGGACAGTCACTCAAAAAATATTTCTCACACATTAGGCTCATGAGAAAATTATGAGAATGTCAAATCTCCAGAAGAGGAGCTGTGAATCACAGCCCGTGATAGACCAGAGAGCACAAACTGTGGAAAGCACTTTTGCTTGGGATTTGCTGTGAAGATGATCATGCTCATAGGCTGTATTTTTAAAGAACTCAAAATTTCTATTTCCCCAGGGGCTGTTTCTTCTTCTCCCTTGGTTTTGTTATTCTGACATTCTGATTCATCTCAACTGCCTTTCATTTACCTAGCAGAGACAGAAGAGGTGAGTCAGACTTTCTAAATTATCTGTCAGAGAGAAGGAAATAACCAGGCAGACTGTCAGAATTTGAAACAGAGTTTTTCACTCATTTCAGGTTCAATTGCCAAAGCATGGGATCAGTGCTGATGTTAATATGTTAGCTGCAAATTCAGGAAAAGAATCAAATGTTTAAGTCCAGAGTTGGAGCTATGTTAAAATTGGTACTAGGGGAGTTCTGGGTCAGAATCAGCAACTGGCAGAGTGCCCCTCCAGTTTAAGTTGTAGAAACTGAATGGCTACGGTGACGAATGCCACCATGGTATTGCTTCCAAGAGACAGTGTCCCAGAAATAACTTGTACACCTAGAAAAGCACTTCCTGGGGTCAAGGAAGATGGATAAAGTGTGAGTCAGCAGGCAAGATGTGGTCCTGTTTGGTAACTGGCAACAGATTGGGCACCAGGCTATAGAGGAATTGCTACTGCTGGGCAAGTTCTTGAGGAGTTATGGTACTGGCCATAGAAGTCTTTTGACATAGCAGGAGCAAGTATATATGTGAGTCTCAGCAAATCAACCTTTAATTTAGCCAAACATTCATTTTTGATTTAGCTATCCTGACATGGAACAGAGGCCAGCCATGAAAACCAAACAGTGCAGCTAAGCAGGAGACAAGTCACTCTAGGAATGGGACAGGAATTAAATACAAAGTAAAAAAAAAAAAAAAAGCCTGTGCAAGTTATAGAATGAAAATTAAAGAAAGAGAAAACTGTAATTTACAAGCTTGTGGGCTAGAGAAGAGAGTATAAAAATTGCCCTTTAACTGCATTTGGGTTTAGCTCTATGCTTTCAACTTATTTTTTGTGTTTTATGCTTTCTACTTCTGGTACGATTATGTCATAAAATATTAGTGCATTAAAGTAATTTTTATTTCTGGGATGAACTGTCAGTGTTTCAGCAAGCCAGCTCAGGCTGCTTCCAATGCCTGCTTTTTGTCAGAACACTTCAGGAGAGACAGTTTCTCTTGAACTGTCTGTATTTCACACCCTCTTAAATCATCAGGACACTGGCTTGCTTCTCTGTCTGCCTTGTTTCCCAGCTACAATCCATCTGGCAATGGGATACTCATTGGCAGGCATGTGAGGGAGTTATCTGCAGTGAATGGAAAACTCTTTTACAATGAGACTTTGATGTCTGTAGACAGTTCAAAGTTCCTCCCATTTTGAGTATGAATGAATTGAGGGAAAAGGGAGGTCAGTATTGTGAGTCTGAAAAGATTTGTTTCTTCCCCAGATGCAACTGCATGTGGAGGCTGGTCTGCTCATCTCCCATTTTCCCTCTTGGGAGAATATTTGTTGGATTTTTACTAAAGTAGAGCTTTTTTTTTTATTTTTTGAGAACTCTACCTCTAAGTGTCACTGATGGATGTCGGAGGTAGAAGGGTGTTAACTGAGGGTACAGTCAAAAGCACCCGTGAGTAAGAAGTCTTTGGTCCTAATCTGGTGAAGATGTCCACTATAATATAACAAGGGCAAGTGTAGAGTCTTGCATCTGGGCAGGAACAACCCTAGGTTCCAGTATAAGTTGAGGAAAGACCTGTTAGAGAGCAGCGTAGAGGAAAGGGACCTGGGGGTCCTGGTGGACAGCAGGATGACCATGAGGTAGCACTGTGCCCTTGTGGCCAAGAAGGCCAATGGCATCCTGGTGTGTATTAGAAGGGGAGTGGTCGAGAGAGGTTCTCATTCCCCTCTACTCTGCCCTGGTGAGACCACACCTGGAATATTGTGTCCAGTTCTGGGCCCCTCAGTTCAAGAAAGACAGGGAACTGCTTGAGAGAGTCCAGCACAGGGCAACAAAGATGATGAAGGGAGTGGAGCATCTCCCTTATGAGGAAAGGCTGAGGGAGCTGGGTCTCTTTAGCTTGGAGAAGAGGAGACTGAGGGACGACCTCATTAATGTTTACAGATGTATAAAGGGTGAGTGTCACGAGGATGGAGCCAGGCTCTTCTTGGTGACAACCAATGGTAAGACTGGGTTCAAACTGGAACACAAGAGGTTCCACTTAGATTTGAGAAGAAACTTCTTCACAGTGAGGGTGACAGAACACTGGCCCAGGCTGCCCAGGGGGGTTGTGGAGTCTCCTTCTCTGGAGACATTCCAAACCTGCCTGGTCACATTCCTGTGTAACCTCATCTAGGTGTTCCTGCTCCAGCAGGGCGATTGGACTAGATGATTTTTTGAGGTCCCTTCCAATCCCTAACATTCTGTGATTCTGTGATTAATTTATTTGACTTGTTATTCAGTCTCTGTAAGATGAAACAATATTGCAACACTCCATGATTAACTGCAAGTATGCTTTGGATAATAATCATCTTCATGTAAGACCTTTGTTTACCACTCTGCATGATAAATGTCTTCCATAGACATTTTCATCCTCTTCATGAGAATCCCACTCACCTGGCACTTCTAGCCTGCGTATCTCAGGAAAGTAAAGAGGCAAAGATTTGTGAAGAAGCCCAGTGCTCCTGATTGCTTTTCTTGTGCAGACAATCTGTCACACGATGACCAAGAGGAAGGATGATCAATTAAGTCTCTTTACATACCAAATCCAGGCACATTTGAGCAAACTGGGATTACCAGCTATGGTCTTTGCAATAGCAGACCCACGATGAAAGACCAAGTGTGATGCATGTCTTGCTAAGACACTAAAAGACTGGGATGTGAAACTTGTTAATTCAGTAATTGAAACTTCAGTAGATGATTGGGAGAAAGCACTGGATACATATCGTTAAAGGACAGAAACTTAAAAGATTTTTGTGTTATTAAGTATTTAGAATGTATTTAATACAACAAAAATGTATTTGATCAAATGTGTTTGATCTGATTGATACCCAGGTCATTGAATTAAGGCTGACAGTGATAAGAAAAATTCCATTGTTTGAAGGACTGGAAAATTTTTGTTGAACAGTGTGTCTGGTATTGGGAAAGATGTGTATCAGATATAGCTTTAAAGTAAAGAAATGTGAATCTTCAGAGAAAGCAGACTTATTTCCTTCTTGCATTAGCAGTTGCTTTAATTCACATTTCAAATTTCTTCTTCTAGTTTTTTTTGATGTTCATGGTAATATTAATTCTGAAAATAATTCGTTCCTCTGCAGATTTGCAGTTAGTATAATAGATGTGTGATCTGGAAAGACTCCTGGAGTGCAGAAAGTGCCACTTGCCTCCTCTATGAACATATTGGTGGTGTCCACAGAGGATAAATAAGAAAAAAAAGTAGCTACATCCACTTGCTGCTCACAGAAGCCAGATGGCCGGATGTCACAGCCACGGTTTGTGGTGGACAGTTAATTTGAGTCAGTGACATGCTGTGCTAGATCTGAGCAGGATTTAATAGCCTTGTTTCTGTAGGGAAAAGGGATCTGTGACTCTGTGTCTTCTGTGCATGCCAGGACCTAGCAGAGGAAGAGCTATGGCTGGGCACTGGTGTGCTTTGGTAACCTAAGCACAAAATGGAAAAGAAAAAAATGATTTTGGGCAGTGATTTACAGAAGCTCTATGAAGGCATGTCCGTGGGATCAAGAGACCCCTGAGCTAAGAGGAACATCTTGCCTGCTGCAAACTGTATATGTGCTGCTTTCCAGCTGGTTATATTCAAATGGTGAGTGTCCCCACACCTAGCTCATGGGTCTAAAAACACAGTTTATTTAATGTGGAAGGAGTGCAAGTGAATCTCATTGTTTCATTTTTGAGTTATGCTTGGCCTCCTTTACAATGTATGTCTTTTTTGCACAAAGTCAGGGTGGGATCCACCTGCTTCACGGACAAGATGTTGTACTGTTGGCAGTACACATGACTCTGGGCCGTGCTGGTAAAGAAAATCTCTGGCTGGTTCTCCATGACTATACTGGCAGGCTGTCTGTTTCATGAAGTTTAGGATTTTTAAATATTTATTTGACTATTAGAAAGTGGTGAGGCAGTTTCTTTCTAATGTCTGCCAGGATCTCTTCAGCTTGTGAGGTTACCTTTACTTAAATTACTAAGCACAATCTTTGCAGATAGGTATGAGGAAGAGGTCACACCACTGTAAGAGTGAACCAGAACCTCAGATCAAACAATGCCATGTTGGTGTTGAAGCTACAGAGAAATCCCAAGGTCTTATTTTCAAAGTGGGTCTGAGGAGTTACACTCTTAAATCTCATTAAAAATTAGCAGCCCCATTCAACATATATATATATCTTTCCATGGTATTTTGGAAACTGTAGTGTCGCCCAGGAGGAAAGGGAGCTGCCTCCTTCCTGCAGTAGGGACAGGACCAGCCAGGGGCTAATGGGGAGGAAGCACCATCACAGCTGAAATCCTGCCTCCTAAAGGAAGGTTGGTGCTCTCTGAAAATGGGAAATGGTGTTGTGAGCCCCTGAAAGGATGAGGAACCCAGAAGCAGCTGGGAAGAAAGGACAGGGATGATGGCAACATGGAATGGTAACTGAAACTGTAGGAAAGTGGGAGCAGGGAATGTCAGAGTGTCCAAAATGAATGGTGAACAAGTGGAGCACATGAAATTAAGTTGGATGCTTCCTAGGCAGAAGAAAATGTTGGATGATCTACCTTGTTTGAGCAGTATCAGACTAGCTGTCAGTCATTACTGTAAAAAAGTCTGAAGACTATTGGTTGACAAGATAATAATGCTAATTTAAATATATATATACAGATGCAAGAATGTCTTTGTCTGTTTGCTAGATGTTTATGCTTCATCAGCACAGTCAAGCTATTGAAAACATGATCTCCTTGGACCCATTAACTGAGAAATGCATAAGATATGATTTTAAGTCTTTGTTCATTATATTAATCTCAATAATTCTTCAGTAATCAACCAGCTATGTCAGAGATGGGGGAGTTCAGACATATAAGTTTGATGATTCCTGTGAAGAAAATAAAATAGTTTTTTTGGTGTACATGTAATAAAAGATTTTAAAGTGCCACAGTACATACAAAATGGTTACGTTCTGTAATTATGGATGGGTTAGTCTTGGCAAATAGAAAATAATACCTTACTGAGACCAGACCAAGTACTGATTCATCGGTATGCTCTTGCTGCTTGGTGTTCCAGAGTGTACAGCTTGTTTGTGCTGCCAGAGCAACAGAAAGCATCCAGGAGTTACAAGAGAAATTGGGCCAGCATGTGCTTTTCTAATATTACTTTTTTTAAAGGTAAAATGAAAAACAAACAACACGTTGTCAAGTGTCACATAGCCAGCACCTTCTCTATAGTCAATTTGATGTGACAGACTGACTTTTCAGAGGCTGCTACACTAATTTGAAACCAAGCTATTCTTGAACATAATTGCTGTAACAAGTGTCCAGCCACATGCCATACCCAGGGCTGTCATTCGCCATTTCTCTACAAGAAACCAGAGGCAAATGAAGCCTGACTTAAAACCAGGAAAAGAGCAGTCTGACCCCTGGATTTGCTAAGTTAATTTAGGGCCATGATCCCTGCTATTATTCTGTCCTTTCTGTGCTGTGTGAGGGAGTTCCCCTGACATGGCGCAATTCATGTATCACTGTTGTGCCAGTCCCTGAAATGTTGTTTTAATGGGTTACAAAACCTTGGCTGGGAAAGGGTTAGCTGCTTTGAAAGTACTGACCTCTCTGACATTCTGAGACACAGGTGGCACCTCAGTCACAGCTTTGGTCTCCTGTATCTCACACACATGCTCTAAAGGTAATTTGTGGTTATTTACAGCTGATTATATAAACTAAAACCCATGGCAACATTATACTTTATATTACTGCCCTAACTGCTCAGGTTTTCTCCCAGAAAGCACTGTTGCCTCACTTGCCAGTAGACTTGCTTGTGTGTTTGCTGTCGAACTTGTAACTATTCAAATGGCGTTGCTTGGATTCGTACTGTGTTTTGGCTGCTGAAACCAACCTAACTCACTTTGACTAAAACAAATTATGGACTCATTGCCTCAGAGAGGCTGGGCAGCAGATGGGACTGAAAAGTGTCTTCCGACTGAGATCACTCAGGACCTTTAGTCTCTTTAGCTGGTACACTCTCCAGAAGACAATATTTGTACATGGACTTGGCAGGCCTTCTGGGGCACAGGCTGTCATCTGGTCATCCGCACCATGCCAGCCATCAGCCTCTGCTTGGGATTCAGAGCCTTGCTCCAACAGAAATAAAGGCAAACAATGTGGTTCCAATCATAAAGCAAAAATCTGTTTGCGATTATCCCTTTGATATTAACTTACCTCCACACAGAGAAGAGCCAAAGAGAACATTGCAAAACTCCACTGAAAAAATGCAATAGTGGGGGCAGTTGGTAACTGTATTGGGACTGGGGGAGCAAGACAGCCTGGAACTACTGCAAAGCGAATCCCCAGAACAGGAATTTTAGTTTAATCAGAGCCATAGTGTCATCTCCTGTGACAGATATCTGAATATATGCTTAAGAGATTTTATGTGTGGTGTTGTTTTTTAATTTGTTGTTGTTGGTGGTGGTGTTTTGTTTTGTTTTTCTAGTTGGTTGGATCCTTTTGTTTAGTTTCTTTGATTTACAAGGAGAAAGATGTATTTCAGAGCCCCATTTTCTCTACACCTGTTCCAAGTTCATAAACTCAGTTTTATAATGCACACAGTACCATTCTGGTTAGATGAGACCTACCATGGACATTTAAGAAGTTATCACGCTGTAGATCAGGCCCTGTAAAACTGGCAAATAGAGAGTCTCTCTTGTAGTTGGCACTAGGATAACAAGGATATTGATATGGGTTGAAATTTTCATAGGCATCTGTCCTGTGCCAACAGGTGGGATGAGGGATGAGTTAACTCTGAACGCGACACATGCCCTGACTCAATGGATGAGACCAGATGTTAGTTAACTCTGGGTAAATTCTGTGCAGTTATGACAAGTGAATGACAGACAATCACTCCGGAGGTCCAGTTCAATTATGAGTTTTATGAGTTGGCCTCTGGTGTCTCACGGTGAGTATGCTGGGATTTGTAGTTCAGGAGCGCAGCGTCCTCTGGTTTCTGGTCCAGTTTCTGTGGCGAGGCTGGTGGGCAGAGGGTCCTCAGGGTGATGAGTTCCCTACCAGTGTTGTTTCAGGTGAGCTTTTCTATAGCTTCCCGAGTAAAGGAAAGTCTGGGAGGAAGGGGTGATTGAGAAATATCGACAAGTCTCGACAAGTCCCGGGCCATGTTGAAGGGTTTCAGCTTTTCCCCTTTGTGTGCCAAGTTCGGCATATCAGAAGATGGGGCTATGTGCCCTCCGGCACATCCCCCACCTCTGGTATTGGTCAGCTGGCCTGGGCTGTGGCTCATGAGCTTGTCATCGATATGTAAATCGCAGTTCACCCTATACCGAATGTGTCATCTCCTGCTACAATGTTTGAGGCATGATTCCTTTTAGCCTTTGACAATCGTGGGGCTGGAGACACTAGTTTTGCCACAATATTTCAGCCATGATCCTTACCAATACACAACAGCATGCAGACAAGAATGTTGAATCTCTCATTTGACTTTTTTGTTTTGTTCTTGCTGATAAATAAAAATGGAGAGTGAGATATGACCTAGTGAGACTTCAGATCTGACCAGTAATTGAGACAAATTCCAGAACTGAAAGAACTGACTGATGTTTAGAAATCATTAAAGGCTGAAAAATACTCTTTGTGAGGGAACACAAATAAAGCAGTTCTTAGACAGGTCAGCCTCACCTCCATCCCTGGAAAGGTGATGGAACAACTTATCCTTGGTGCCATCTCAAGGTATATCAAGGGTCATTAGGGGCAGTCAACATGGCTTCACCAAGGGGCAGTCGTGCTTGACCAACCTCATAGCTTTTTATGAGGGCATAACGAGGTGGATAGATGATGGCAAAGCAGTGGATGTTGTCTATGTTGATTTCAGCAAAGCATTTGACACAGTCTCCCACAGCATCCTTGCTGCTAAAATGAGGAAATGTGGTCTGAACAATCAGGTAGTGAGGTGTTAGAGAGCAGAAAGGGACTTGGGGGTCCTGGTGGACAGCAGGATGACCATGAGCCAGCACTGTGCCCTTGTGGCCAAGAAGGCCAATGGCATCCTGGGGTGTGTTAGAAGGGTTAGTAGATCAAGAGAGGTTCTCCTTCTCCTTTACTCTGCCTTGGTGAGACCACATCTGGAATATTGTGTCCAGTTCTGGGCCCCTCAGTTCAAGAAGGACAGGGAACTGCTTGACGGAGTCCAGCGCAGGGCAACAAAGATGGTGAAGGGAGCGGAGCATCTCCCTTTTGAGGAAAGGCTGAGGGAGCTGGGTCTCCTTAGTTTGGAGGAGACTGAGGGACGACCTCATTAATTTTTATAAATATATAAAGGGTGAGTGTCATGAGGATGGAGCCAGGCTCTTCTTGGTGGCAACCAATGACAGGACAAAGGGCAATGGGTACAAAATGGAACACAAGGAATTCCACTTAAATATGAGAAGAAACTTCTTCTCAGTGGGGGTGACAGAACACTGGAACAGGCTGCCTAGGGAGGTTGTGGAGTCTTCTTCTCTGGAGGCATTCCAAACCTGCCTGGACACATTCCTGTAACCTCATCTAGGTGTTCCTGCTACAGCAGGGGGATTGGACTAGGTGATCTTTTGAGGTCCTCTCCAATCCTTAACTTTCTGTGATTCTGTGAAAATAAAGAAATACATTAGAAATTGCTTTCAGAATTTTGGCAGAGAGTCTGATTGCACATCTGCCATTTTTATAAACATTTAAGTTGTTTGAATGAGTGTCTGCACTGCAGCAAATAGGCACTAAAGGGCAACTGATCTTGCTTCCAGTTGTGTGCTGGTCAGTGGCTTATTAATTTGCTCTATAAAATTTAAATTTGAGACTTATTTTTAACTAAACAGAGTGGAGTTATTGCTGGTATTACTACATAAAGTATGCAAATGAACAAACATTATCTTTTGCTGTATAAAATTAGTGAGTGGTTTTGTTGGTATTTTATAATTCATTCTGCTTGTACTACTATGTGCAGAAAGTCATGACCAAGAGGGATCTGTTTATTTTGGTTTTCACTTTCTGTTTTCTTTTAGTTTTCTGTACTTAAGCTGGGGGAGAGGAAGTAAGGCTTTACATCAATCTCTAGTGAAAATGAGTTGCCCGTGTATTTATTCTTTGATGCACTTCAGAGAAACATCAACAGGAGTATTTTACTTGGGGAAAGCACCTTAACAGAGCTTCTGTACAGAGAAAGTGTTGCAGTTCTCAAGGGACATGACTGAACAGGGGGCATTAATGTCTTTCAGAAACAGAAAACTCTTGATCTGCCACAGCAATTCAGGTTGCTGAGATGTTCCTGTCTCTTTCCTGCTGTAGGTTTTTATAGAATCATAGAATCATTTAGGTTGGAAGGGACCTTTAAGATCGTTGAGTCCAACCATAAACCTAACACTGTCAAGCCCACCACTAAACTATGTCCCCATGTTCCCCCTTAATTCCTTCATGTAGGGAAAACTCCATCTCCTTTTGGTAGGCATGATTGAACTGGGAGAACTAGAAATTCAGCTGTGTGGGCCAAACAGAGGGGCTGCTAAGCTGCCGTGGCCAAGTGGGCCGTTTGGCTTCCAAGCTGTCAGGAGCAGTGTATCACAGAATCATAGAATCATTTTGGTTGGTGGAGACAAGAAGTGCTCAGTGCATCTGCAAGCTGCCTCTCTGTTGCCAGGTAAGACTGACTCACTGCTCATGAAGTATTCATTCTTATTTCTCTGCAAATACTGTTCTTCCAGGATTGGGAGAGAAAGCCTTCCTTTTTCTCTTTCTCTTATGCTACCTTCTTTAAAGTGTTACAGTTTGTCCAGGGTCTCTTTATAACTTGTTTTTTAATAGGAGAAGAAAACCTTTGCATAATGCTGTTCCTACTTCCTCAACAATCAGAAATCTTCTAGCCTTCCTGACACTACAACCAATGTCTTCATCATAATTACGGTGACTTTGAAAAGTATTTGTTCTCCTGCAGCATTGCCTCAGAGCATAATGGTATAAGGAACACAGGTGATAGACTATTTAGTTTTTTTGCACAGGAGTTTTATGATGTATAGAGATACAGGAACTGAACTAAGACCTCATGATCACCTTCTAGTAATCTTTTCTTTCTAGCAGAGCTTTGAGAGATACTACCAAGGAGAGTAAGTGTGCAAGATGTGTCTGTGTACGTTTCACTACAGAACATGTTTAGTTCATTTCTCGTTGTGTTCCCTCTCTGGACTGGGGTGAAGACCTAGACTTCATCCTCCAGAGGAGTTCAGAGAGGGAAAGGCAGATACGAGACTCTAAGCCACTTGACTGAGGGCACAGTCATACCACTTCTATTGATTCATGCTTAACATCAGCTTATCATTCTAGTTCATGTATAGCACCAGTACCTCCCTAACGTTTTAAATAATGAACCTGCAACATACATCTCCAAGCTGAAAATCATGCAAGCAGATATTTGAGATAGATTCTTGCCTGCTGTGAAATCTCTAATAGAAACACAGAAACTATTGCAGAGCCAACTACTGGTAGCCATGGACAGCTTATGCTGTAGGCACTGGGAAAGTCAGTGGTTGCCTGAAACAACAATCTGCCTGGGAGGGCAAAATGATCAAATATGTGGATTCATACATCTGAAATTCATCCCACTAAATTGTAATCTTCAGAGGTTAAGGAAGTATATGAATATGAATTTTAAATCATACAATAAGTGGAAATACAGTATAACACTGGTCTTTGAAGCTAGTGAAGCCTGTTGAATATATTTTGCTTCTTTGAAGATATTGTTACTATCTTGTTTTTATCCAGATAATATAATGATTGACAGAGTGAACATAGCCAAAATATTTCCACATTTATTACATTATAATGAATTCTGTTCATCCACTTTCACATTAACTTTGTGTTTGTTTCTCATAAACTTTCAGCTCTTGCAGATTCCTGAGAAAACTTTTACAGACAGTGGATTTCAAAACATTTTTCTGTAATTTGTCTGAAAGTGCCGTGCACTCTTCACACTGGGTACCCAGGGAGCATCACACCTGCATGCCCTGCTCATGGCCAACCTGGCAAGGAGAAAGAGGAGGCTGTGAGTAGGAAAGACATCCAGGAGTCAGACTGGTTAATCAGCTAGAAGTGGTAATAAAATAAACATTTACAGTGGAAAGGAATGTGATAAGTTTCTATACAGCAAAGACAGGAAGACGTAATTTTACAACAGTGGTGCTCTCTGGCTTTGCCATCTCTGAACCTGTGTAGCTGGGTGAAGTTCAGCATGCTGTGTTCAACCCATATGGTGAAGATTTAAAAGTTAACCAAATCAAAATTCGGTGCCATCACATCATCAGTGTAGGAAAGAGCTAAACTGAAGAGTATCTCCAAGCATTATGTGCATTAGTGCTCACCTCTTGTTTTACTTGCAGAAATTCAGTCTGTCATCTCTGCTTGTAAGTGTATTTCCACTTCTTTGAAATGAAGCTTAAAAAAATTCAAAATTGCCATTTTTTTTTTCAGATAAAAAAGTGTGCTACAGATACTTAGTACATGTTTTCTTTTATCCTCTGTTTTTTCATCTGTGCTTTGAGAAGGCAGAGGTAACACTTAAAAGTGACGAAGTCCAATCCCATTTCCTTGAAAATAAATACCACAAAGCCTATTGAAATAATGTGAATTCAGGGTCAGGGTTTTTATTGCTATAAACCCTAAAAGGGCTTCTACATTTAAGTTAAATGGTTAAAATGGTAGGATTCAAAAGTTTTTATTTCTTCTGGCACCACGAAGTTCTGATCAGACATTATAATTTGTCAATAAAAACCTGGTTAGATGTTTGTACCTGAACTTATATGTGCTTCCATCTTTTCCCCACAAGTTTTTGTCATTTTCCTCTGAAACTCCCTGCCTCAGTAAATGTTTACTTCATATAGAGAAAATGAATGAAAGCATCTGTTATACTATTAAGTTAATTATCTGTATATCTATTTATATTTAAAATAGTTTAAGAGGAAGAAAGCCTAACAACTCTTTCTTTAGTTCAAATGGTGTCACTTGTTCTTTCAGAAGCAGCTGGCACCCATTCAACCACTGAAGGGCTGAGTCCTCTGGTGATAGCTGAGGGATGTCCTTATCAGTGGATGCTTTGGGGACAATCTGACTCAAGAAATTCTTTAGCCAAATGCAAACCAAGCCATCCTCATTGCAAACATTTGTCAGACCTGGAGCTGGCCCTAGAGAGGATTTCATTGACAGCCTGGGTGGAAGTGGATTGAAATAAAAGAGGTTTTGACTGCACCAGAAAAGGATACCAGGCTAAAGGTTGCAGTGAGAGGAGAAAAAGAAAGTTCTTTATCTTCAGTTCATCTTTAAATCTCCTATGAGTTGTCCGGTTGTAAGCAGCTGCACCTATCCTGAACTACCTGGGCCATCCCTGTGAATCATGAAAACATACCTCTTGATATATTCTAGATGTACACCTACAACAAGTAAATGGTAATTTTTAGACTATGGTAGAAATAATTGATTTAGGATGCCTTACAGTGAAGCTTAGCATCATTTAAAAAGAAAAGCCCTGCAAAGTTCATATTTGCTGTCTTCCTATACTACATTTCTTTCACCTGATTGCATAAATCCTGCTGCTTGTCCAGGGGCCAGAAAGCTTTAAGATTCCAGCTCTCAGCACATAGCACACTGTATATTCACAAAATTGTGATTGTATATGAGGATGCAATCCCAAGTCAAATTAGCATTCTGATAGTATCCAATGTCTGTAACATTTAGATTAATTTACTTTTTGTTTTATTTTACATCTTTTCCTTTTGAGGTTCTTAAAAACAAATTAATGTAAGTCACTTGGAAATGAGTACTCTGAATTATTCATCTCAATGCATTAAATCTGTTTTAGTCTGGATGCATTTATTAATCACTGTTAGTCCCTATGAAATACTTGACAATCATAGCAAATAATGATGTATTATGCAAGTAACTGAAGCTGAAGTAAAAAATATTGTTTTGTTTTTTAACAATTGTACCAAGGGACATTTCATTATTGCCATCATTAATAAGGGCAGATTATTGTTATGTCAAAATGATGCTGAAGTTTTTTTTTTTTATTTCTGTGTTCTTCATCGGCATATCTTTCTCCTTTTCTACCTTACCATTCAATTACTATGTAGTAGTTGTCATAACAAGAGCAATAGAATATCACTGTATCCTGCCACACTACTCTTCAGCTCCTACTGGGAAGAAAATGAAATGGGGAAATATTGAAGCATAGTAGTATTTTTATTCTCTGAGTAGTTCAGTGGGATTGTTCTTGCTTTCTACCTCATGTTCTACAGCAAGGTCATCAAAATCAGTTATGTTTTAATTTTTAATTGCAAGTATCTCCTCTCTCTGGTGGTGACTACAAAACTTGTCCATAGCATTTTACAAATGCTCACAAAGAAGCACAATATTTAGAGAGTCTTTAATAAATTTCTCCTGTCTTTTTCAACCCTGCCATCCCCCTTGGTACAGTTGACCTGTGCCAGGGCTGTTACTGGGGGATCAGGCTCAGCTGCAGAATCCAAGCAGAGGTTAAAGGTGGGGGACTGAGCATGTGGAGTAATTTTTACTATCTTGCTACCCTTGCTGCCATGAGGTTAGTTTGGTTTTCCTCAGGAGGAGTGTGAGTGATCTGTGGAAGCTGTGGGTTTTGTGAGGCAATCTACAGTTTTTTAACGTTTTATATTTTGAGGAAAATTATTTAACTTTACATGTTCTATGCTTGGATTTCAGTAACAGATGGTGAGGAAAAGAAATATTGCTCTTCTCAGCATGCTGAGCTAAGGTTGATCTTGGCTCTGCTCAGCTTGCACAGCTGAGAAGTGGCAGTAAGAGTAAGAAATCACAAATATGTACACTTTAAAACATTTTTATGTCACAACCACTAGGGATCACCCAGGACATGCAGTCAGAAAAGATTGCTGGTATACAAAATACTTAGACAGTGACACACAAAAAGTCATGGACAGGTACATAAAACTTTTCACTCTACTCAAGGCTTTCTTTGAGGCCCAAGCTCCTTCTAAACAGTGCCTTTTTACAACAGGAAAACAATCCTGGCGGTACAAAGCTGCTTTCAGCCATGCAGTCTGTAAAACCTCTTGATTTTCTCTCTCGCTGACATCCACTTTACCTCTTCAAGCTGAATGGCTTTTCCTGAAAAAGCAGGGAGAGAAGGAAGGGCTACACAGTCCAGGAGGAGGGGTGGAGAGATGGTCTCTGGGTAGATCTGAACACCAGTCACTCCTTTCTTAGAACAAAGAAAGACCATGAAAGTGAATGAGCATAAAACAAACAAAAGAAATAAATATGCAGAGGACTTAATGTTTTTCTTACAAATTCTCTTACAGAATGAGAAACAGCAAGAACATTTGAATGTACTAGAACATACCTGCAACACCATAGATATCCCAGATCTGTTTCTGGGGTGTTTTCTGCTTGAATACAGTACAGCTGTTGATGGAAAGAGTTCAGTGGTGTTAAGACTGATGAGGAATAAATCTACACTGATACAGTGTAATTCACCCTGGACACGTGAAGCTTTTTCAGTACATCTTGAATTCTCTTTAAGTATAAGCTCAGAAACTACAATTGTTAAATTAGGTTAGCCAAAATACGTAAGAGACAAGGAAGGACAAAAGAAGCTAGCCTTTTATTTTAGATTCTGTGTTTTTTGTTTGTTTGTTTTTTGTTTTTTGTTTTTTTTTTTCCCCATTTCATGCTCATTTATTATTTTACAACTATTATAATATATTCTTAATGGCTTACTAAAAGGGATAGAGAAAATTGTCTTATGTTAGAGGTATGATATATATTCAGGGGGAACACACAAAAAAAATCTTGTTCTATTGCTAGTGAGCATATTTTTGCTGCTAAGCTCCCCTGCTGTATCTTACAAGGAGGCTTTTCAAATGAATTTGCTGAGATTTCCTTATAATCAAGAGAACAGCATGTTATTTGTTTCATGCTAATCATTTATCTGACTTGCACATGGAGCTAATTTATTTGCAGGAAATGACATGTCCTTAAAGCCTTTTTGAATACTGGCAGCGTGGAGAAAAGATTAACTAGGTTTGTGGCAAGAAAAGTGTATATAAATATTTTGTTGAAAGCACGTGGTGAAGAAGGTATTTCTTATGTTGTTTAAAATAGCTGTAAATTGTTAGTCTTATATTTCACTTGAGCGGGACTGTTTATATTCATGTAGTTCTAAAAATATGTTGTAAAGTTTCAGTACATGTGAAGCTACAGGAAGAAATTTCCTCTAGGGTGTATTGCAATCTAGTGTAAATTGCTATCTGTATGGAGTGGTCTTTTATTATTAGCATAATTATACTGTAGTCAAAGCTGTTTTTTCTCCCTCTTAACTTGAGGTTGATATCTATTGAAATCAAGGTGTGATGTCCTCCCTTACGCTTGCTGCTTTGCATCACGTTTAGCAGTATTTTCCTGGAATAAAATGAGCTCTTCCCAGCCAGCCAAAAACATTGCTACTGTGAATAATTGCAATGCTGAATTTTGCATACAGAGGTAACTCACTGAGATGAAAGAAACTAATTTAATGTCTATGCCTTTAGTCTCCTGTTGAGACGGACTCTAAGGGGCTCAGTCAGTCTCAGCTGGAGCTTGTTTACCCACACAGTTCACACTTCCCTGTGTCTGTTGCGCAGTGGGAAACTGATATGGCTGGAGTGTGGTTTTACTTTCTTGATGCGGCTTTTTTTCCAGTCGTGGAGTATTTTGAGCTGTACCTCTGTGAAGACAATGGCCATGGGTGCTGTTAACTATCCCCTGTGCACCCAGGTGGCAAAGGTTGGGCTCTGAGCCTCTGCCTTGAGCAGTGGCCACTGCCCTGTGGGGTTCATCACGTATCAGTCCAAAATGTGCAATCACTTGGGAGCATAGCTAGTATTTTTAGATTAAAATGTTTGGATCTGCATTAAAATCAGCATCTCTCCTGCCCAAATCAGTAAGGTTTTCCTAGCCAATGGGGGAGTGTGGTAAGGCTAGGAGTGTTGTGGCAGGCAACGATGAGGCAGAAGTACAACCAGAGATGCTAGAGCTGAACTTTCCAAAATGGTGACTCTTCCAAAATGTTTTCTTATCCTGCTAGAAAGAGGAATCTGATCATGCCATTTCTATTGCTTGTTGATATACTCATTTTCACAACCTGCTGGCCCTATTCCTTCTACATTTTTTGTCCCGCTATCATGTCTGCAGTCATATTGAAAGTAAGGAGTTAACATGTTTGTGGGGTGTTTTGTAATTTGAAACATAATACTGACACAGGTATCTGTACTGGAGTGTTTCTAACAGTGCAATGTAGAATAATATTTCATTGAACTAACTCTATGATATCCACCAAGAAACACAAATGCCCTGTGTTGCTTTCTTAGGAAGCATTTTAAGAACGTACTGGGCTTTGCAAATTCTCACTTTAGCCTCAGATTGTAAGATGAATTCAACTTTTGAAGAAGTATTTTTGCTTGTACTCTTTCTAACTAAAACAACCACCCCAACTTTCATTGCTGTTAGCAGGTGTTGTACTTTTTAGCACGTACTCCAGTCTTTCAGAAGAAACAGAATTTGTGAAATTCTGTTATGTGAGATGAGACACTAGAAAATCCCTAAGTACAATGGGGATGGAAGCAAAAGAGAATATACAACTTTAATTATGGCTTCTTCAGCAACTGGCCAGTAAAACATTAAAACATAAGCATGTGCTTTGCAGGTTTAGCCATTGTGTTTGGTTTTCCTGCTGTCCATGGTGTCTGACCTGCTGTGAGGCACTATCATGGCAGCATGAGAGAAAAAAATGAAGCTGATGTCAAGAAATGGCTAAAGGTGTGTACTGCTTCCACATGCTTCAAACTTTTCGGATTGGACAGGCACCATTTCAAATAACAGCAGATGTCCTAGCTGATGAAAGAATACTTAAAATGATGACTTATGCCACATAGCCAGGATTACATAAACAAACATAAATTCACATGGATCTTTAAATCAGCCATCACTTATCACACACACATGCTTTTTCTTTAGATTGCTTGTTCCATGAAACAAAGAGAAATAATCCATTTCATGGATTATAATGTCACTGGTGTATAATCTCTTTTTCTAATGATTTTGTGAAATCTGTTTAACTCTTTCCTCATTCTATTCTGATTTTTCTGGCCCAGGTGAATCAGATTTGGCTTTCTGGGGTATGAAGTAAGCTATTGGTCAGATGCTGGATCTATGTCTTAGACTTTCATTTTCCTAGCTTTCACAGGTTTATTTTGTGGTGTTACTATAGTGCTGTCAGAAGTACATAGGTATTAAATTGAGGCTTCACAAAATCTCCAGGAATGCATGCTAGATGGATTTCAAATCATTCTGAGTTTCCCTCTTTATTAGTTTTTTATATCCCTCAATTTGGCTTCAATTCAGGGAAGCACTCAAGCAAGTGCTTAAGTTTGAGTATGTGTTTAAATCCAGCTTTTTTTTTCTTTTTTCTTTTTTTTTTTTTTTTTTTCTTTCCCTGTGGAAACAAACTCACACTAAATGCTTTGCAAAGTGAGAAATTTTGCCATTTTCCTACAGGCTGTCCCACGTATTTTAGTCATGTGCTTGCCTGGTACTTTAGGTTGAGGATTTCTGCACTTCTAGAAGAAATGTAGAAAATAAGTCGATAAGTAGAATGGATGAATTTAAACCTGGTTTTCTATATTTACTTACAACTTTTAGCTGGCTTTTATTCCTGTAAACTGAATCACTGTGTCTAAAATAGAACCCATATGAGCTTGAATATTTTTCATCTACCTTTAAAAATGGGAGCACTATTTAAGTAGTCTTAACAGTCATACTTTCCCAAGGGATGCTGTCTTCCTGGGATTAATTGATCGCCACTGAATCTCACAGGATTATCACAGTATCACAGTATGTTAGGGATTGGAAGGGACCTCAGAAGATCATCTAGTCCAATCCCCCTGCTGGAGCAGGAACGCCTAGGTGAGGTCGCACAGGAACGTGTCCAGGTGGGTTTTGAATGTCTCCAGAGAAGGAGACTCCACAACCCCCCTGGGCAGCCTGTTCCAGTGCTCTGTCACCCTTACTGAGAAGAAGTTTTTTCTCAAATTTAAGTGGAACCTCTTCTGTTCCAGCTTGATCCCATTACCCCTTGTCCTATCATTGTTTGTCACCGAGAAGAGCCTGGCTCCATCCTCTTGGCACTCACCCTTTATATATTTATAAACATTAATAAGGTCACCCCTCAGTCTCCTCTTCTCCAAACTAAAGAGCCCCAGCTCCCTCAGCCTTTCTTCATAAGGGAGGTGCTCCACTCCCTTAATCATCTTTGTATAATTCCAATTTATTCACAGAAAATTTGCATGTGAGAATTGAATATAGGCTACATTTTCTCATCACTGCTAATGGCTAAGAGGGAGGAAAAGAAAAAACTCAAAACCAGATGGGGAATATTACAGAGTCTCAGTTCTTGCTCTCTCTGGCGTTTTAAGTCCTCCATTAAGAGAGTTATCATCCAAAGGAAATTCAATGGATTCAGAACTGAGAATTTTGCTTTAATAAATTAGAAAGTTCCTTTTTTTTTTTTTTTTTTTTAGATTGGTGACATTCTAACTACCAAAAAGAGGGAAAGACAGCAGTCATTTAATTATTTTATCTCAATGAGACATGGTGGAAAAGAAAATACATTTATTTACTGCATTTAAAAATCATCCAAAATTATAAATAGCATTTTTTATTTCTCTAATCAGTTCTGATAGGACTTAGTTGGAAGCCTTGAAAAACTAGGTATTTCAGAAATAATTTTGCTGGTACATACTGTATCTTTTGTCTTGGTCTGTCTGCTAAAGCTATGTAGATGATGAGAAGAATAGTTATTTCATAAAATGGTACTTGGCAGTAGAACTAGAGGTGAGATACCAACACTGAAAACAAATCTCATTGACAAAATAAAATTATCACATTTAAATAAAAGTGTTGCTTTTATAGCGTTATTAGTAATATTGTAATCAGTAATTTTAACATCTCAAAAATGAGTTCAAGCACTGGCAATGAAATCCATCACATTGACCAGAACTGACCTTTCATAAAAGGGAAAATGTGGGCAAGTATACTTATTATTTATTGACTTATTTAAGGTGAAAGCCAGTAAGAGTAGAAGATATGAAAATTCCTGCAGAAATGAACCAAATTCTGAAAAATTTTCCTGTTCTGTCATTTGAATAGAGAGAGATGTTGCAGGTTCAGTGTTGTGGCAGAGACCGTTCAGGTAGGTATCTTCCATGCATACGGAAGAGGCAGCGTGTAGAAAGGACATGAATAAAGGCCTCTGAAGACCTTTTGAAAAGATAGAAGCTCATTTTTGTGAGAATACTAAATAGCTACATAGGAATAATTATTCTAATACAGTTATTTTAGATTAATTGCCTTACACATTCTCTCCATCTGGAACAACAGTGTAGAGATAAGGTATGTCAGGGAGCTTTAGCTGTTAGAATCCAAATGAACCTCCCTTCCTTGCTCCTGGCTAGTGTCTCTAAGCACACGTCTCTTGTGGAGAACATGTAAAGAGAAACAAACAAACAAACCCCAGACAAAACACAGCAAGTAGTATGATTATATAAGCATTTAATTGATAAAGGGATGGATATTAAGTAGATGGTTTTATGTAATAAAGGGTTAGGTAGTTTGTCTGGAAAATACCTTTAGTGGGGCATCAGAAAGCAGGGTTTGGTGCATAGTATCATGCCCCAATTACAGAAATGTACAAAGTTTTTTTCAGAAAGTATAAATGCATTTTACAGTTGTAAAATATAACTTCTTATTGAAGATTCCCAAATGGACAGTTTTGTTTGGTTTAATTTTTCTTTCATAAGCTACAATTTTGTGTATTTCTAGTTCCTCATTTAGCTGAATAATTATCAGTAAATGCTTACTAGCAATTAAAAACATCCTTTGAATCTGCAGTTTGATATGAGTGACACAGATGAGTTGGGTTTTTTTTTTTTGTACAGATGATTCTTGAAGGTGATTCTGCACCTTGATTTCATGTGCCTGTGGGTAGAGACATGCTTGCTGCTCTCTTTCTGCACAGTCGTAGCATTTCTGGACACACAGTAATGAAACAAGAGATTGTGGTCCAACCTCATTCTCTCTAATTTAGACACATTATTAAGGGACCCGTGATCAGACTCCAGTTACCCTGTGCTGCGCATGTAGCCACGGGAGAGGGACAATTATTTCTACGTGATAACACATCTGGCCTGTTCTGGGGCTTATCTTGAGATAGGCTCCTGTGTACTTTCTCTCCCCTTCAAGTCACGAAGAGGTGTGGTGATTAGTAAATGAATGTTGCTAATCCAATTTTCAAGCACCTCTGTTTGTGGAAGAAGAGTTACATTGTTTAAGTACTTCTACGCACAGAAGGGAGTGAGCAGGTTTGAATAATGAAGTACTTCCTCTGTTTGTGGAATTATAATACTTGCACTCTGCATAATTTTTTTAGCTAATGAGAAACATTGTCTCACAGTGAATGATTTACTTCATCACACCACTGAGGACTGTCTTTAAAGGCACTGTCTTCTCTTCCCCTGGCCAGAGACTAGAAGATGCAGTGGTGCAACAAACAGGGTTTGTTTTAAGTCTTGGATAGCTGACTGGAAGATCAGTGAATGCTATGTAAACATGTCCAAGTAATCAATTGTATTTAGATCAGTCAAACTCCCAGCAGCATTTGTGATGATAACAGTAAGTGTGTATAGTTGTATTATGTGTCTATATGGCAACCATGGCTGATAATACTGTAAGAGGACCATCCTTTCTCCAAATACTCTAAGTGCAGAGTAGAAGCACTGTGCCACAGAGAAAAGCAATGTCAGGCTCAACTAGGGATGCTGAAGCAACAGTTACAGCTGAATAGGAGAACTAGTATAGTATGGTATAGTAGAACAATGCCTGAGGACAACTTTACCCATTTTTCCAGTTAATGAAAGGTAGTGCTTCTCCCTATAAATGTTGTCTCAGAAAACCTCCAATGATTATAGAGGTAAAGGCACTGATACTAATGAACCTCAGAAACTGCTGAGAGATCTATTCCTTTTTCTTTCTTATTTTAGACATGTTGCATCACAACCTGAACAAATGTGCCTGGGAAGGCATCTGACAGCAAATACAGTGCTTGACCACTACAGAAGGTTATTTGGCGACATACTTGCATTCATACATCCCTAAAGGCAACTCCTGAAAGATGTTTGTTTCTCTTTTCTGGAATACAGAATGATTGATGGAATGGTCCAAAATCCAGTACTTACATAGGCATAGAGGAGCCAGAAGTAGAAAGTAAGATCTTAAAGACAGAAAGCAATGTGGAAGCAGATTGCATGACACATTTTTCTTCCAGATAACCTTTATTTCCCACTGGCATTGAAAGGTATATTTGCTCCATGATAGAGAAAATGATAATGTGCTTTCTGAAATGTTTTCTTTGTTATATCATGTTCCAGAGAACCTGATGATGACTTTTATTGTCAGAAACTGGAGGAAGAAGTTGAGTCTCCTGGAAATTACAACTATTTTCTCTCACTTTCTTTCCCTTTCTGACATAACCATTTTCTCTCATCTCTATTTAACTTTTTAAATTATTATTTTAATATGTAAAAACATCATAGATTTCAGGTTTGATACCTTAATTTCTACAAAATATTGCAAATGAAGTGAAGTGTGGCTGAAAGCGTCCTCCAGGGATGGGTTAATAGCACAAGGGACTTGTGCAAAAGGATTTATCAATGAGGTCACAGCCACCAAGGACACTACTGCCACTGGTAGTTATTCTTCATCTACACCTGAGGAAGCAAAGAAAACTGAGAGCAACTGGAGAAACAACTCTCTTTCTGCCTAATCAGTTAATTTACAAGTCTGCTGTCATCTGCAGGACATCAGGAGAAAGCAAATGGCAGCTTGGCAAAGCTGTCATGAAGAACAGATAAAAAGGCAAGTCAACTGTGTCTTTTTTTTTTTTTTTTTCTTCCCAATGGGCTTTTCATCATTCAGTTCTCAATATGTAGTTTTTTGCAAAGAGTTTTTGCTTTGAAAGTCATCTTTATCTAAAGTTTCAGACAAGCAAAGGAAATTCACTTATTTAAAATAGAAAGGCTTAGTAATTCTTTAGAGTTTTTGGTCTTTTTGAATACTTGTCTCTGAGATTTAAATAAAAATATAAGGAATTTCTAACTTCTGGGCTACAGACTGATATCTGTGGGGTTGTTATTCATGAAGTCATTATTAAACAGAAAGATTTTAGAAGACCGATAAGAGGGGAAATAATATCACCACAGATGCACAGTATTTTAGCTGACAGTCTACCATGGTGCTGACAGGAGGACAGGAACCTGCCTTCCTCAGAGACAACGCTGGAAGCTGGATGACTGCAGCAGGATAGTATGGTAAAGCATAGAGCAGCCTGACTCTGGGAGGAAATAGGAAAATGGTTGACCCAATATCCCAAAACTGGATCGGGGTTTTCCTATTTACATGTGAGGCAGAAAAAAGAAAACTTTTCTTGGTTGAATTGCCTATAAAGGATAGAGTACTAAAGGCTGAGAAATTGCAATAATGGTTTTAAAAAGCTAAAGTTGCTAAGCATCTACTGTTTCAAAATACTTTAAACAGGATTACACTGCCAGAAATCTGTATAAAACTGTTGATTCATAGTATACAGGAAACAAGGATGTTTATTTTAAAGAGAGAAAGAGGAAGATATCCATTGCTTCCTTTTGTAGTGAGTATAGTTTGTGATTAAGAATAACACAATATCCAGAAGTCAAGCTAAGCTCTTGTCAGATATGGAAAAGGCTAACTTCGTACCCTCAACTGTAGAGGGATTTCCATTAATTTTCATCAAATAAGAACTCAGTTTTATCAACTAAATAGTAGGCACATGGTGAACTTCTGCCATGTTCTGAAACTTTCAAGGAAAATTCCTGAAAATTCAGCATACTAACTTGCACAGTAGATGATTGCATGAATTGTTTAAAGCCTCTCTATTTTCTACAAATCAGAGTTTAGAAAGGCTTGTTACTGAGTCATTTATGGTTCATAACTATTCTATTTTACCCTGGGATGAAGTTGTCCAGGTACCCAAACCAATCAGTTTTCCTTATTTAATTCTGTAAGTCCATAGTCCTGTGCTACCATAAACTTTCCTACAGGAAAAAAGTGTTTTGAGGACATGTAGAGTCTTGTACACCCCAGATTCATACTCTGTTCTTTTGTTGACCAATATATCTGCTTTATGTTACACCAGAATCCTTAATTTAAAGAGTTCATGGGAAGAGGGGGAAAAAAAGCACCTGCAGTGCCAAGTGGCCCTTCTGAGAAGTTTCAATATGCTGCTCTAAAGGATGATTTTCAATGAAGTGATTGTTGGAAATGTTATTTGTTTCAATTTTTAACAGAACACAAACCACAATATTTGCCATGGTACTGTTTTCTGTGTGATTTTTTTTATGCTGAAAGGTTCCAGACAAATTCAGACTCCATCACAAGAAAGTGAAGCCTCATGACTAAATTATGGATAAATTGTAAGCAAATTAAAACCAGATTTCCTAATATAAACTTTTATGCATATTTTACAAGACACAGTTTTCTAATACAAGTCTATCTGATACATCAATACCTACCTGTGACATTATGATATTTATTATAAAGTATGAATATTAATATTAAAACTTATTTTTCTACTAACATCAAGATTCTCTGGCATATTGCCATTTTATTCATGACAATCTAATTACTATTATCTTATGGTCTGAAACAGACTTATTTGAGAATATTTGGGTGAATTATCTAGAAGTCAAAATATAGCCAATATGCTTTGTGCAAGCTAGTTGTTTACATTTAAAACCAGAGCTAGAAATAAATTCATTAAATGTATTAGGGAAACTTGACAATTTGAAATGTTTGAGATGAATAATGCAACCTTACTGATGACATGATTCCTCTAGCATTTCCTGTAGCCCCTTCCAGGAAGAAGGCAATAAGTGCTACAAGCAAATCTGAATGCAGTAGCTGACTCGCTGAAAATTCAAAACGCTTATATAGTTTAAGGATTACTGCAGAGTTCCTATGAATATTTCACCAACCAACCTGTCTGACTGACAGATACTACTGACACTTTTAGAATTTCATTTATTCAAAGAAATGCCATCTCATTATGTAAGAAGCTTATGTAATAGAGGAAGCCTTTTTTTTTCCGAGTTGGAACTTTCATCCATAATTTTAAACTAAGTGGAAATGCTTTCCTGAGTGGAAGATGGTATGTGGTTTACTGGTTTTCTCAATTACAACCCATAGGTGTGTTGTATTCTTGCAAATAATTACCACAGATTTTATTATGGTTTTGTTTGACTAGTCAATGGCTTCACTGAAGTTGTGGACAGTTGCTTTAGACCATGGTCCATGAAACATTTGGAATTTGTTATCAAGCAATAAACCATACCTTTGCAAATCTCCCTCTGAATGGGTTGAGTCTTCAGCTGTTGTGTTGCCACCTGGATGAGACTGAATAATTTCTAGTCAGAGACCTTTGAGGTATATCCTATATATAAGAAGTGCCTAGAAGAAGAAAAAGAAATGAGCTGTCTAAAAGCCAACATAGATAAGACAAGAAAATTATGTAGGGCTGATCTAGTTTCTGTCTTTGACACTGCTGTACTTCTGGTTTTGTGAGTCACATAAGATGTCATACATCTTAACTTTTGTAAGAATTTTGATGTCATCTTCCCTAATGCTCTCAAGAAACTGGGGAGGTATGGTCAAAGTGGAAAGATGATTGGATAGGTGCAGAACTGAGGAAATAACTACACCAAGGACACAGGAAAGTGGGACAAAACACTGTTTTATTATTTATTTAATCCTACACATCTTTTCCCCCTATGTTTTGTGTCATAATTGCTAAGGAACTTGGATGTGGAAAGTCTTTAGGAAGAAGAAAACAAAGACTTTCTTATTGTCTTGTATCTAAAATATGGCCTATTTGAAACACATTCAGTCAAACAATCTGCTATTTTTAAGGATAAGTGTTCCCTTTGTGACTTACAATGAAAGGTTTAGATCTAATTCAGACCTGACCTGGAACATGCTCTTGCCAGCTGAAGGGCTAAATTTAATTCTGTGTTTCAACCTCAGCTGTAGGAGCTGTTCTATGTCTGCATTTTCTCTGAAGAGGACAGATTTTGGGATATTTATTAATAAATAACCTAAGAAGAAAAGGAAGAAATTATAGACAAAAGTAAAATCTTAATGCAGTGATGACAGTTCAGTTTCAATCACAGTATGGTATAGCAGCCAAGTGGACAAAGTCCAAACATTTAAAATGTAATAAAGCTTTAATAATATCACCCATTGTATGCTATTTTGAAATAACCATATAGTATATTTCTGCTTGCAATAATCATCTGGGACCATAAGTGATCATTGAAAATAGCACTCCATTATAAAAAAAAAAAAAAATGTGTTCTCTTAGATAAATTCAGAGAGGAGGTAGAATGTGTTTTGGAAGAAAAGTTTTAGACTTTCCAGAAGTGAAGCCTCTTTCTGCTAGATAAGTATACCCATAGCTTTTCTGCAAATATATGCAAGTTGAAGGTCTTAAATATCTGGGATCTATACCGATCTACTCATAATGCTTTGTGTTTTCATTATACACAGAATGCTGGTTCAAGAGAAATGGTGTCCAAATAATGTTCAATATACACCGATTGAAAGACAATGAAAATCAGAGCTTGTCTGTGCTAGAAGGTTATAAAACTTTATCTTTCCTGGGGTTTAAGTTGAATGACTGCTTCATATTTATGCAGTTATACTGATCTTTATATCAGTTATTTGCTGTTCCACTTTGGAAAGGAAAAAACAACTTACCCATACATATCTATTTTTATGGGGACCATGCTAAGCTCTTTATTGATGATATCAATTTAAGAAATAAAAGAACCCTAAAAGCAAACCTACAACTTATTGAAACAATTTTGATGTTAAAGCTTTTAAAGCATTTCTAAGTCCTTTACACTGCTTGAAAAAGTCAAAATGCATAAATGGCTCCACTAATATGGACTTATTTGTATCAGACGCATGTCTGATGGAGAGAGCTTATCCAAAACAGGCAGGGTCAAAACCAATCTTTTTGACATTAAATGAATGGCTATTCTTATAAGTGTACTTGAGCAGTAAAACAACTATTTATGTAGATAGGAGGAAGTTGAAATTCATGTTCTAGTCAGTTGGACAGAAAAAAGAAATAGTTCCACAATAGTACAATGTTCTGTTAAGAACCTGAAGGACAATATGAAACTTAGAGTAGTTAAAGTTTTACCAAAAAAAAAAATTTCAATCAATGCAATATTTGACATTGACTTAAGAGACTAATAGAAATAGCTTAGGTTAACAGAACAAACAGCATCTCTGATGTGGCATATCTGATGCTTAAAAATAATATTAGACTTATCTTAACATGCAGCATGAAGATCAGAAATACTTAACTCTCCCTCTGTCAGCAATGTTTCCAAGTCTATTTTTGGCTGTAACCTTAGAAGAGGCTCACTCTTTGCAGATGCTGAATTTTCTATAAGGTGAACATCTGAGGTTCCAGAGGGCTTGGGAATACACCAGCTTGGGATGGACAAACTCACCTGTTTTATGTCCTTACCTCAGCAATACAAAGATAATAAGGTAATTATTCAGTTGCTTAATTTGAACAGGCTTTGATTTAAGCCAGTGGAAAAACTGGAACAAAAATAGACAAGACTATTCAAAGAACTATAGGCATCTCTGAATTTCTCCTATTTTTTTTCTGCTGTGGAATTTTTTTTTTGTTAGAAAAATTTTCAGCTTATGGCAAATAAGGCAATATATCTGCATTTGACAGCAGGTTTCTGTTGAAGCTTTAAGGCTTCAGTCCATGTGGATACTTTTTTACGCCTTTGCCTTCCTTAAGTGAGTATGAAAGCAATCCATCTTTTTTTTTTTTTTTATTATTTTCTTTATTTGAGATTCAAAGATCATTTTCTCCATTTCACAAGGATTGTTGGAAAAAACCCGCTTGCTCTATTTTTCTGTTGCTTCTGCAAAACTGATTTGTCAGCAGTCACAGCTAATTCAAAGCTTTGCAGAACTGTAGGTGGTATTCAGTTCTCCCACCTTGGACTGCTTTCAGTTTTCTACCTGTAAAGCAATGAGAGAGGATAGCCAAGAGGTCTCAGTTGGAACCAGATGGGTAGCTAAAGTGATTGTAAAGGGCAGATGATAGAAGTGAATAGTGTACTAGGACCCAGCCGAACTGTTTTTTGTGGTTCCTAAGCAATATAAAGAGACTGATAAGGCTGAGAGGCTGCAGGGAGAAAATAATTTTTTCGCATTCCATGTTTATACCTTATAAATTGCTACTCCTCTTCCACATTCCTCAAGTATGGGACCTCCTTCACTCACGTAGTCACCTTCCACTGTTCCTGCTTTCCTGTAAGTAGGGGAGTTTTCTTCTCTAACTCTTCATAAATCTGTTGCTGAGACTTGTGTGCGCCCAGTAACTCTCAGAGGTGGGAACAGTTCTGGAAACCTAGCAGATCAGAGTATGTCCTAGGAGGCACTGACCTCTGCAGGTTTAGAGAAGCATCCAGCATACCCTTTTTGAATGTATATTATAGTCAGACTTCTGATGTTTTAAGGAAGAAATAAACTCTTATTCAAGGTCTATGTAACAAGATGGAAGTTTAGATTCTGCAGCTTAAGTGTCATGGCACTGTGGTGCTGAGATCTGAGTCAACTGTGGACAAGTACACAACTGAGAAGTTCTGCCAAATATGGAAATAAGTTTTTAAAAATAAAGACAGCATTTAGATATATTGCTGAGGCTACATCAGGACATTGCATCTTAATCTGAAATAATGATGAAAATAAAGAAGGAAAGAGGAAAGTTTCATAAGTCTTTCATATACCCTTCAACATTGTTAATAATGTATTCCCTAAGGGTTTTTGTTTAATTCTTGTTCCAACCTAATATGTGACCATATAATACCTATTAAAGCTTTAATGGAAGTTTCTCACCTTGCATCAATCTGTCTATATGAGAGATTATAGAACTGCTGTACGAGCTTTTGCATTAGCTTATTTGATTTTATAAATGCTCAGTCATCCAGAAGGTTTGATTGTTAATGTCAATGGAAATAGGAACAACAACTTGACAATCATGCACATAATTCCTCTTAATTTCAGCAGGATTTAGCTACTGAACTCTGCTAGTACCTTTGGATTTAAGTTCCTCTCTATATGTTCATTAGTCCTCATTTCATTTAAAAAGAACTCAGAAAAGCATTTCCAAATGGAAGAGTTAAAACTAATTTAGAAAGCTGCCACCCTAGAAAATTCTTTGCCATAATACATACAACTTTGCACAGACTTACCAAAAAAGCAGCAGTCTTTCTGTCCAAAGAAAAATCTCAATCAACAATATTAATCTTCTTTGTTTAAGTAACATATCAATGCTTATTCTGTCAAATAATGACTGATTTGTTTGTTGCTTCCTAAATCAAAAAGGCATAAAAATATGTGAAAGTAAATGAATGTATTTGAGCAATCTTCCAACACTACTAGTCAAAGAGCTGCCTGATGCTTTCACATGAATCATGCACCTGCAATATTTCTGCTAATCACCATTTTAGATGGTGTATTCTTTCTGCACAACTGATCAAAAGGTATGTGGGAGTGGAATGCAGGGAGACTACCTCTGATTTGTACTTGAATTACAAAGAATTTTACTTGTTTTCTTTCATCTATGTATTAGCTTGTGCAAAATGATACCAAGCTTACATAACCAAACCTAAATAACACAGAAGAAAACAAACAATTGTTACACTTATGACCGTTTCAGTGTTAAATTTGCCATACAACCTTGAGTTTTTTATTTACAGGAATCCTATTTCCCATCAAATACCTGAAGTATACCTATTGCCCCTCATAAAATTAATCTGTTCTCTTTCTATATAGCTGTTGACTAGAAAAAGGCAATTACACACAAATATAGAAGTCAAACTAAGTTGGAGAATGATATAAATGCCTGACTAAAAGTTTGAAGGCCGTCTTCTTTGCACACAACAGAGCACAGTGCCTTTGAAGCTCCCTTCCAACCTAAACTATTCTGTGATTCCATGATCTTTTTCAGAGATCAGTAAAAAGATGATTAAGTTGATTGGTTCTGTGGTCAACAGACTAGATCTGCATCTTTCTGTCCTCACATTTGAACAGCCATCCCACAGAACTTTTAAATGATAATATTTCTTTCATTTACACGGTTTGAATCTTCCTACAGCTGTCCAGTCTCAATCCTGCTATAACAAACACTTAAGTCTTCATAAATGTCCCCCATACTTGCAGCCTTTTCTACATAACTGTAGAAATAATAATTTGATGAAATTAAAAGATACCAGTATTAACCATAATACCTTCCATTTAACACCTGATATTTTCTGAAGACATTTGCCTGTTGAGACATGTAGGCATCTGTTTGCACTGCTTGTAGTTTGTAATTAGCACATTCATAAGATGATGGAAATAAAATGTAAATGATGAGTAGTACTTGGTTCTTTAAAGTTGTAGGTTGTAATGACAATACTTTATTTCAGAAACATAGCAAAGTCTTAATCATTCTAAATAACTTGAGAGCAAACAAAAAAAGTTTGACATTGTGCATTAGTGCAATGTTAAAATAGTAATTTGTCAACAGAGGTATTTTTTTATTAGAGATCAAGGAACAGGCTGTTTGCTATAGGTATAAGTATTGTGATAATGGATTATTCTAATGCTTAAATTGCTTGCAATATTTTAACATAATATATCAGAATACTGAGCTTTTACTATAATATTTTAAATTTCTCTGCCTGTCACTGGGAGATGAATGTACTGTGGCAGGACTTTTTTTTTGTGCTAGATAGTTAAATCAGAGGTTTTTCAATGACTTGAAATACATTATTACTTTTATTTGAACAACATGACCTTGGGAAATTAAAAATATGTAACATCTCCTTAACAAAAAATAGATATCTTCTGTTTGACTCCAAACAAATACTTTTATTTTGTTTTAAGATTTTTTTTTTTTAGTATCTTTAATTTAGGTTAATATTTTGAGGGGAATAATGTAATTTAAACTGAAATACAAGATCTACATTTCAAACAATCAAGATGCTCTTCATTATTCCTGGAATGAAATATTTCAGATCCATCTGACTGAATGTTCTAACAATTTAAAAAAAAAATCTTGCTTTTCATTTGGGTTTTACTTTTTGCTGGCTATGCTTATTCCAAAATCAACCCAAATTCCGGTTCATTCAGAATTCAGGGATACTTATATATTGCTATCTTCTGTTGCTAGTCTTTGTTATAGATTACTCAAAGCTTGTTTAATTAATTAATTGATTTGTTTATTTAGCATGAAAGATTTTTTTTTTAATTATCTATTTTTATCAATATTCAAGGAAGATCACCAACCCATCTTGTTCTTTATTTTCTAGTATAATTAGAATAATAATACTAATTAAGAAAGCTCAAAAACCTTGACTATTAGTAGTGAGCAATGAGAAGTTTGCTTGGTTTCCATCTAAGAAAATGCCTTAATAATCCCATCCCACAGAAATACCATATTGATACTCAACAGTTTCTAAGCAAAGGTGACAGGAGCAATCAGGATTCTTTTTCACCTTCGTAATACAGAAGCATAAAAATTGTTACAGACAAGTTGATACCTGTTTCCCAACAAGAAATGAAGTCATAAGAAAACAGCTTGACTGTTTGATTATTTGATCCTCAATGTCTTTTATTAATGGTGTTGTATTTTATATTGCTGTCTTTTACCAGAACAAGTGTATAAGAAATCACTTTCAACATTTTCAAGTCATCACACATCAGATTATATGTAAGTAAAATGGCTTCCCAGCATTTATTATGCAAAGCAGTTAGTCTGGCTCTTCATAATGTTGTATTTGTGGCATGTTAGATTTCTGTCACTGAAAATCAAAGAGGTTGGTTGTATGCATACCTAGTGTTAATAATCTCTTTAATGCAAACAGCACTGGGTTGCAGGGAAAATGCTGTAGTAGTTTAAATATTCTCTTCCATCATTTATCAAAAAGTTATTGTACTTCAGAATGCTTTCCTTTGCATTGGCATTTAAGTGCTTAATTTTCCTCATTAGAAAAAAGTAAAAACACTGAAACAGAACAGAAAAGTGGTTTGTTGTTGTTGTTGTTGTTTGCTTTTTTTAAGTTCCAGCAATCATAGCAAACAACCTTCAGTGTCTACTTTCTGCTTTCAAATTCATAATTTGAACTACACGACCTGTTTGAGGAGCTCTGCAATATGAGCATAACACCATGTGATCCAATGAAAATGAACCAAAGAGGAACACTGAGAATAAACAGAACTCTTTGATTTCTCAAAATGACACATGCTTGGAGGAAGCAAGTACAAACATTGCTCAAAATCAGCACCAGCTCTAAGCTCCCCTTTTCAGCCACATTGCTTGCCTTGTTCTCTGCAGCACTGGCTTGCTTCTTCCAGCATGTCATTAATCAGACACCTCCATTTGCTATTCTTGACAGTTCAGTTCTCTCATGCTGGGTAATTGGTTTATTCCACTGGCTTAAATGAAGGACTAGTCAGGTTAACAAATGTCTAAACATGGCTGTTCTTCACCCTCCAATTGTTTTTCCTTGTGTTTCTGATCAATCTTCACACTCTCTTGGAAGCCCCAATTGAAAGGCTTCCAAGGAATCAACCTGTGTCTCTTCTAGAAGATGCAGGACCCTAAGCACAGTCCTTCTGCTTTCCCTCTACTGGCTCACTGGTCTGTGTCAGACTTTTTCCTCACTGTCTGGGAAGCCTTCATCTCTCATCAGCACCCAGGGAGCACAAGGTACTTCGACCAAGCTCAGCCAAGCCACAAGTTTGTCTTCACTGTGCCAGGGCAATTTGTTACCTCCCCCATCTGCAGCTATGGTGATTGGTGATGCTACAAGGTATGCTGAACTGGGAATTTGAGATAAATATGTTTGGAGGCAGAAATCCTGAGTGGAAACTCGCACTATTACGGTCTAGTTAATTACCTGTTTAGCCAGAGAGAGAGTATAACTGTGGGATAATCAGCAGAGGCAATTTTGCGCTGAATGGTTAATTACCACAGACAAAGCTGAACAACTGGGTCAGGGAGGCAGAGAGGAACTTGGTCCATACCATAATCTTTAACATGAGAGTCCAGGGACTTTTTAACAGTTATGCCTCTGCTCTCCTTGTGGGTGTGCAGATGAACTTAAGATAACAGATAACATAACAAGAATGCCTAAATGTATTTCATTCTGTTAAATGATGAATTCCTATTAGTCAAAAGAGTAAAGGATGTTGCTATGCAGAAGAATTTGCAATTCCTTTGCTGCCTCACTGGCAAAACACATTTCCGTGCTTACATTCCCCTCACTGAACTTTAAACATGCAAAAATTAACCTTTCATCTGGTGTTATTCTATGCCAAGAACAGGAGAACTGTTTTAATAGATAAATAATGGATTCCTCAGCAATGAGCACTAATGACTGCAAACACATAAAGAAATTAGGTTTAATTAGCTCTGTGTACCAGTCATTACCATTTTTAAGCTGTGCAAAAGATACAACTTAAATAATTAGTTTATGTACTAATAGTCCATTGGTGACTGCATCGTGCATCTGCCTGCACTGGGGAGGCTGACAGCAGAAGACGCTGCTCATGGTGATTCAGCCAGGGTGTGGGTTTTTCGGGGTCGTCCCAGGTCACAGACCACAAAATACACTCAAAGTGCTGTCTCGCTAAATTAAATATTTAAGTACAGAGTTTTCCCTTCCCTCAGTGGAGAGCAGACTGTGAATAATTCTGTGAAACCACGTGTGGGCTCCTTTTTCATTATGTTTTTCCTCCATACTGACCTCCTATGCTGACAATCTGAGGGTAGCAGAGAAGAGTGTGAAAGGAAGAAATGGGGACATTTTGACTCAGGTTCAGGAAAACAAACAGCTACTGTGGCTTAAAACACTCCTCCTCCCCTAGTAACCCACCTTCCTCCGCACCACCAGCTAGGGACATTTTGGAAAAGAAAGCAGAAGCAGATGTGTTTGTATGCCTTACTGCTGCGATCTCAGCCTTCCTGGTGGTTAAAGATCACACATCAACCAGCAACACATTTTCCTTTTCTCTGCCACTGTTATGGCAGTGGTGTTTGGCAGAAAGGTGAGGTGGACAGATGGGACAGCAGTCTCCTAAATTGTCCTGTCTAAATTCACAAGATTCATCTGCCACAGGCCCCCATGACTCTGATTACTAATGCAATATAGGGCTTGAGATCAGTCAGAAGTTCAAAATATTCTGCCCAGTATGTCCAGCTGATTGTTTTTCCTTCTCTTACTTCTGCTGGCAGTCTTCAATATATGTTGCAAGAAGATAAAAATTGTTTGATTTTTCTAAACTGTTTAATTTACTGTTCAAATAAATTACCCTTTTGCAAAAGGAAGTCTAGCCACCCTATTTCTCATAGAGACACATCCTAATAATTCTGCTGTTTTATTTTGGTGAAGATTCAAGAACTTTCTTCAGTACACAGTTTCATGAGACCAACACAGAGGTTTGCTTTTGTGATGATGAGTTTAAGGTAACAGCAGAAAACCCAAGAAGGTATGTCAGAGATAGAATGTAGACTTTTTTCTTTTTTTTTCTTTGTGTTAGACATTATCAAGAATCAAAATACAGAAGAAATGGAGAACTAGAAGCTATCAAGAAAATGATATCAAGACAGAGGAGAATTTCTTAAGGTTGTGCCAAAGAAACAGTTGGAGAGAGAAGGGAAGGAAAATCAGAAGATGGTATTATGGCCACCAACAGAATATTTTAAAAAAATAGTATTTCTGATGGTACTAAAGCAGCTGACAGGTCCAGATGGATGAAACTGAACCAGTTCTGTGGTTTGGTGAAAAGGAATCCATGCAGATTTCAACAACAACAAGAGCTTTTGATGAGTTTGAACTGGAAATTGGAAAATGACTAAGATGGAACCAGAAAATAAAGTCCTCAGGAGAAGCAACTAGAGCAGATTTGCAGGTGAGGGACAAAACATGGGATGACAGCTATAGAAATGCTGGAGCTGTGCTGATATGGGGTATTTACAAGGGTGAAAAATAACCTGCGATGAGGTGAAGACCAAAAGGAGTGCAGTGCAGGTGTGTATGAATGGGTTAACCTGTGGTAAGTCAAGCTGCTGTTCTTATTTTTAAAATCTATGACCACATCAAACAGCACTTGGAGCAAGACCTTCAGATTGAAAAATTCACCTATCAATGAATGTCAGATTTCTAAATATGTGCCAGTTGACTTCCTTGTTTCTCATATGTAGCCAGTTAGCTTGTGAGAGTTTATCACAGTGTATTTTTCTCCTGTATTACATTTAGAGCCTGGTGTGTCTGTTCATGCATCCCTACATGGAGACATTAATGATAAGAGAAAGAGAGAAAATAAATGAGGGTGCAAGAGAGGTCAGGAGAGCAGCTAGGTCTCTGAGGCAAATTGGAAGGTGAGAGAAGAACAATTAGTACATTTCTAGGTCTGTGACAAGAGAAAAAAAAAGAAACGTGGAGGAAAGGAAAGACAGCCCAACTGAGGAGACAAAAAAAGTCCCAAATCATGTTGGAGATATAGTTTGTGAAGCTGAGGAAAGTGGGTCAGTCCACAGCAGCAGAGGTGCAGGAGGTGCCACATGCTGTGGGGGAGAGCTGTGCAGCCCAGGAGTCAGCAGGATTGAAAGATGGAATCTGTGCTGGAGGGAGACTAGTTGAAGGATTTCAGCCTCAGATACTCTAAAGTGTTAAGCTTTCATATCAGTACTTACACATATACTTAATCTCTGGAAACATTCAAGGCCAGGCTGGATGGGGCTCTGAGCAACCTGATCTAGTTGAAGACATCCCTGCTCATTGCAGGAGGGTTGGACTAGATGGCCTTTGAGGGTCCCTTCCAACCCAAACTATTCTATGATACATTATTTTTATTGAGGAGTATCAGACACAGCATTGAGAGATGATAAATTCCTGTGAAGCTCAGTTCCATCTGGAGAAAATGAAAGTTAAAGATAAAACTTGCAGACATAGAAAATGTAGTAAAAGTTTAGCAATAACCCTTCCTTGACCTTCTGTCCATATAACACAGATGGTGATCAAAATATGAGACTGTGCACAGAGGGTAGAATCAGGCCTTTTATTCTAGGGACATAAGGTCAAAACAGAACCAGTGTGGTCATATAATTAAGGGAAAATTCTTTTCACTGCGTTTAATAGGAAGATTTCAAAGTGGTCTGTAGTTCACAAACGTAAGTTGAAACTCGCAATACTCTAGAAGCCACAGTACTGTCTGAATACATATGTAAATAAATCAAGGTCCAAGAAAGTTAGGACATACGGTTTTAGACAGTTCTAAGTACTAGATGATAAAACTATGGCTACTGTGATATGACTAATGAAACTTTTGCAGGCACATCCTTCCTGTGATCCTGGATGTTTCCAATTGCATAAGTTACATAATGTTTGTTTGCTTAATACATTACATCAAAGAGAGAACAGATTCTGAAGCAAAGTACTCCATATTCTTTAGTGCTTTCCTGTTATTCTGTTACTTTCAGTAACTTGTCTCATGTTTTATTTATTTTAATCTCTAAAATTAATTTGGTCCACACTCTGGAATTATTCCAGAGTGCTCTGTCATTTGGTTTTGCAAGTGGTTATAAGAACTAGTCAAGTATGGCTCAGGAAACTTGAACTCTTAAGAAAAGAGGGTTTTCCAGCTCACTTCAATTTATCTAAAGTGTTTGTTTGAAATTTACCAGAAATAAAAATCTGTGTCCAGAACCTTTTGCATTCAGAAATCTTCTGTAAAATTTGTCAAACACTTTGACTGGGTGAAAACAGTTCAATAAAGTCAGAGCAGCAAACACAGAAACATGCAAAACCAGTCCTAATAACCTCCAAGTGTCTTTTTGTATGTGCATATTCCTGTCTTCTTAGAACAAGCCCAATGAGAATATAAACAAAAGACAAAGCATTGATTTTCATTCAGGGAAAAACTAACACATCTCATGTTTAACAGGTACCTAAGTGTCTAGCAGTTTTGGCTCATATTGATAGGTGTTTTTACATTTGATTCTATTTAGATAACAATTTGTTTTATATTAATTACTTGATTTATAATTTGCCCAATACTTGCTTTACAGACCCAGTATGCCAGCACCTCAAGACAGCAGAAATATCCTGTAATAATGTTTTCAAGTTTATTAATAGCAAACACAAACTTTGCTCCCAGACTTCTGCTTCAATCCAGACAACAGGTGGGAAGACACTGAGCTTGTATTTTGTGATTTTTGGGCTAACTTATAGCTAATACTGTCCTGATTGTTCCCTTTATCTGAGCCTTTATTGCACCTCCAGATACGAAATCTTGTATTTAGTAGAGATCAGAGGATGACAAACCATTTTGATAGCTAATATCAGTGACATAAAAACTTACACTGTTCTCCTACCTTTCTCCTGCATGTCTTCTAATTATACCTCCTACATATTTGAAAACAGAAAAAATTATGCAGGAGCTGGTGCTTTCCAGACTGGATGCTCTGTTCAACTGTCTTTGTGACTGCACTTCCAATGACTGATAAGTTTGATGAATACTGAAAATTTGGGATCAACATTTATATTTTGGCATGATTTACAAACAGTAAATGCCCTGTGAGTGTTAAAATCAGAATACTTACTGAAGTACTTCAGTGTGGATAAAAATTGCTACATTTAGTTACAGTTTATGTTATTGTTTAAATTAATATCCAAATTTAGTAAAATCTTTCATTAACTTCTGAAATTAATGGTTTTGCATTTGGTTGATTTCTTTGCAAAATAGAATCATTCCATGCAGTCTATAGTAGGTAACACCAGAGATAGATACAGTCATAAGACAGCAAAACAAAAAAAACAGTTTTGTCATTTTGAATGAGCACGTTGTTGAAAATGAAATGAATAGTCCCATAGTTTTCACATAGCAAGAAGCATTACACAAATTGTTTTTCAACTTTTGATATATGCAAAATATCACAAATCGAACACAGACAATCAAGAGAACAACAAAAACATTAAAGAAATGTCATATGTAAATAAAGCAGATTGTCAGTGGTTCTTAAAGATGTGTTGAGGACAATAGGAACATTTGTTCCTGTATTACTCACTGTATCCAATGTCATTTAAATGTGGCTGAGATTTCTTATCAGATGATATACATATCTTCATATAATATACTTCAAAATTACCATTGGGCTGGGCACTTTGTACAATTTAGGAAAGATCTTCAGCAGTCAAAGGACTGTGAATCCTGATAATCTGTTAAACCAATAAACTTTACAAATGTAGATGGCATTATTGAGAATAGGCTCAAGTTATTCTTGAAGGAAAATGTGAATGGCTGATAGGGTAGTCAAGCTCAGGGTCTATTTGCTTTTCCAAAATTGTAGCTATAATTAGTGTGTCAGTCATGCTGTACTGCTGTCAGTATTAAGAATGCACAGGTGTAGTCTGTCATGTATAGCAGCTGCACAATATGCTAGTTTAAGCAGTTTAAAATTTGCCCTTTTGTATACTGGATTTTCATTCAAATATTGATAGGATAAAACTTCCTATGTGAACCCAGAGCTCAGTCTTATATCAAGCCTAGAAATGTAGCTTCAGCTGAATCATTCACATATATATGTATATCAAATATTAGAATAGGTATCAGGGCTTATAAAAATGCATGAGATAATGCATCGGTAAAACAGGCTCTTTGAAACTAGACCATGACAGATGGAGCTGGTTTAAGGAATTTGAATATAACTTTAAATTCTGGTCAGCCAAGTAGATATTTGGTATTGGAGACTTCAGGGAACTGGTTGCTCAACCTATGTTAATTTTAAACTATAGACTGTGCTAATTCTAGCTATTTATTAATAACTTTCTTTAGCAAATAGGCTCATTCCTTTTCTGTAATCCTTCCTGCAAGGTGAGAAAATTTTTTACTCATTTCTGAATGGTATCAACCACAACAGAAGCTGAGTAGGAGGACAGAATGTCTAGATAATTTTGACTTTTTTATCTTTTTCTTAATATGTAGCCTGATTTTGCAACCTTTAATCACATGAGAGATACTGAGTGCAAAGTAGTATTAATATTAAGACAACTTCAGATAGTATTCACCTGAGTACTTTACAGTGGATTCTTCCATCAACATTTCAAAGAAAATTAAATGTAGAAATACTACTCCTTTGATAGAAGTGTTTTCCTGAAGTTTCTTTTCCTTTTTCCTTTATCAAGATCTGCTTTGCTAATGCCACTACCTTGTTCAGCTGTTTCATGTCAAGTAATATCACTAATAGCTATTGCATACATTTTGCCAACAAACAGTTCAGAACATGAAATATTAATTTAAAATGCACATAACTTAGCAGTGGTAGTACAGAAGCAGCAGCAGTGAGCACAGAAAAAGTGCTTTAATTAATTAGCATTATAGCCTTTGGGGTTTCTGTGTGTTCTTTGAATTCCAGTAATATCTTTACCATTTCACCCAAAGTTAAATATGAAATCTTCTTGTTTTTTATTTCAAAAGAGGTACATTTTTATTAACTTTGTGTCACTTTTATTTTTTTTTTTCCAAGTTTATCATAGACTGGTGTCAAGGTGTGAGGATACCTGGCATACTTCCTTAGCCTGTATGAAAAATTTATGCCAAAAATATATATTATCCTATCACAACTGATAGCATTTAAGCAACACATTGAATATTGATCTTTAAGAAGGAATTCTTAGATTTTAAATAACATCATGGTAACCATCTTTTTTGCTGACTTTAAAAATTACCATGCTATGTAATAACCAGGGTTCCCTCCCTCTTCCCAGGTTCACAGATATGCCTAAGAGAACCACATGGACCGCCTCTCATGATGATTTATCCAGATTATATTCTTACTCACATTTGATGAAAATAATGGTATGGAGAAGACAATTTCTACTTCTCAAGACAAAAAAAGCCCACTGCTGTCATGGCCATAATTTAACACTGTCTTGTGAGCATCTGCTTTACTGGGTGTGATGTGGGGATCCTCTCTGTTACAAAGTGGAGGGAGTGTCTCACAGTGGTGACGTTTAAAGACAGGATTTCATCTGCCTGAAGGTCTGACTATAAAGATAAATCACTAGGAATAGTTCCAACATAGAGCACCATGACCCTAAAATATAATCATGTTAGTGTACTTGCTGTTGCCAGAGTATCCAGGTCAAACTATCTGTTCTGTATGAAAAAAAGGGCAAAGTTTACTCCAATTCAAGAGGCATTTTCTGCTCAAGACATCACATGATCTCAACACTACAACTATTTTTGCTTCCAGGAGTCATAAAAACAGCTGGAGAGATTTTAAAATCATCAAACCAGAACTTACTCCACATTCGGATCTTGTGTTTAGCTAAAGACAGCTGGCTCCAAACTAGAAATATAATGACAACAGGTCTTAAATGTTGTAAGCAAGAGCAAAGTTGCAGCTATTTTTCTCTGATATACCCTTTTCTTTTATATAGACACCAAGAACCTTTAAGTAGCCTGGATGCTGGAAGGTTATTGAAGTGCAGGCAGGCTCCAGTATAAAAGGAAAAAAAAATACAAAAATGTTCTGTGGCAAATCCACTAACTGCTAGAAGAATTTTAAATAACTATATAGAAATAGCTTAGAGAACAATCAGGAAAGAGTATATCTTGACATGTCAGGTTGCTTTTAGGAACCTGATGGACAAGGAAAACTTTGCTCTTATTCTACTTGTCTGCATCTTCATTCTATGGCTGTTGCTAACAAGAGAACAAACCCTAAAATATTACTGATAGGGCCACTGAGATAAACATAATAACAGAAAAATATGAAATAAACTTTGCACTTTTAGGAATATTTTTATTTATTAAAACATTTCATGTTGCACTGATTTTTTGCAAGCAGGATACTTTACATGCTGCCTTTTATATTCATAAGGTGGAGGAGAACAGTGAAGGGACAACAAAGCTTTGTAAGCCTTCTAAAGTGCCTTAGGGTAAATTTTGAGTCATCCTTTCTCTGTTGTGTGAGACTGTTCTGAAATTACATAGAAGACTTTTGCAAATGTAAATGGTGTAAAACTTTACTTGAAATGATGTTAAGCACTATGTCTAAATGTAATTTTCTTTGAAATATGACTCTAAGCAGTGATATAATGACATATATATATATGGACTATTCAAACACAATATTCTAGGGAAAGACAACCAGGCTGGATAGTGCTTGGATGACATATATTCAGGTTTGCTGAGTGGGAAGCAGATGACTTACTCAAGAAATCACTTTAGCTCCAAATAGGTGGTGAAAGACAAGCTGAGAAAAGGATCAAATATGAAAATCTGTTTCTTATTTTTCCCTTATTGGCCACTGATAGCCACAGCCGGAGACAGGACAGCATATTAAATGATCTGAACAAGTATGACTGTTCTTACACTATGTTCTTCTCATCTTTGCCACAGAAACATTATTTAAAGCTTGTACAAGTGCAGAAACATTCTGATGGATCATCTTAGTGGACACATTGCCATGCAAGAAGGTGTACACCATAGATATATAAAGATGTAAGTACACATAAAGAAATATAGAAGCTTAATGCTTGTTTATAATAGTGAAATTAAATTTGGCAAAGACAGTACTACTGTTTGTAAACCTATGTGTACATATGAGGGAAGAAAAAGTGTCTGCTGGATTCCTGGAGGACCAAGCTAGACAAAAGAACTATATAAATTAAAGGATAACACTGGAAAAGATTATTTTGAATTTATCACAAAAAAGTGGAATTTCTAATCACCAAATTAAATTCTGGGAAAGCTTAATAACAGGAGAGAAGCAAAAACCTTAATAGAATTTCAGAAGCTTTGTAAATTTCATTACATGACAAGATGTCTGTGATAAAACAGATCTGAATGTGGTAGCCTGAACCCCTTAGATTTGCATGCTTCTGTGAAGATTACATAAAATAATAAAGTTTCAGGAACAGTTGAGGATCAGAGGGGGTCTCAACCGTTGTGCTGAGCAGGGCAATAGCACCTAGGAGTGGGGTGCTCTTGTTGTATTGGGGAGGTGAAATCCAAAGCTGACAAGGCTGTCTGCCCTGCACATATTGCTTTCTCTTTGCTATGGTCTATGTGCCAAGTCTCAATGTGTTCTTGGTAAAATTTCTATCAAGCTTTTTAATTAAATGAAAATGAGGTTGGAAAAGTTCATGTACAACTTAAGGATATCTTCTTCTTGTGGTAGCTCTGCCATAACTGCAGCTGTTTTTATGAATAACAAATCCTCCCTGGATTTTTTATTTACAAGATAGGAATATGACTCTACATTTGCTATTTCTCTGTTTAAATATAATGTTTTGTGTCTCATAGTTCTGGTAAGAAAGATTTTTGGGCATCAACTCTATAGACATTTTCTCAGAGAATTTGTTCAAAATATTCAGGCAGAACGTCATTAAGGAACTCAAGTAAAACTTCTTTTCTTAGTGGCTTGGCTTTGTTCTGCTTTATCTTTTAGCACCTACACAGAGATGGTTTCTTACAGCCCTGGACCCCAGAGTTTTTACTTTTCCTAAGCGAGCTTCAGTTTGTGTTGCTCCCACAAGCAATATCTGCAGTCCTGCTGCAGTCTGACTCACTGGCTTTCTATTAATTCCATCAATTCTTTCTCTGACCTCCCAGACAAATGTTAGGCAACGTTTCTTGTTCTTGTATTGGATTGATTGCTCTTTCTCTTTTACTTAAGGGGCCTTCCTTGTTCAATGAAATAGATTATTACCCTTTCTGATAAGTTTTTCTATTTTTCTTAGTGAGCGGAGTAGTCTTGCTTAACTTGTCACTGCTGGCATTTAGGCATTGTCTGTGAAAATACAGATTTTTAATTTCCACTGTAATATCAAAAGAGCTGTTAAAAAAAAAATCCAATCAAAAGATATTTTGCTAATTTCTTCTATCTGAAGAAAGACCATGAAGTACAGCACTTAAATTAATATGAAGTGTTCTGTTTAAATTGAAAAGGAATATTTTCTTAAAAGTGCCAAAAAAGGAAAGCAAAGAAAATGAGTCCTGATTTGCCAGCCTTCTAGAAGAGGCCACAGTTATGGTTCTTCTTGATCTAACAGATCAAGCAGTCATTATTTCTGGGAAACTCAGGTACTAAAATGTTCCTTCAGGAGTTAAACATCTTAAGAACTGTTCTGAAACAAGCCATGCAGTCCTTTCCATTGGAACTGCTCCACTTTGAATACACCACAGGGTGTATATAGAGTAAAATGGGAAATTTCAACTCAATGAGTAGGACCATTGTGAATATAATTTTGGCTCATGCTTCAGCAATATTTTTAGATGATGTGTGGATAGGTATGCATATATGTCATGGAGAGACCCCAAAGTTAGTGTTAGGTGGACAACAAGGTCCAAAACAGGCTTTTATTCCATTTGGGAAAGTCCAGGAAAACAACCAATTAGAAATGGGGTTTATAAAATCAGTTAATACTCCGGTAACATAAAACACAGATTTGGATATCGACTTGAGGAGATTATTTGGGGTACAGCAAAATAAGAATAATGGAGATCCACAGTGTGCATACACGCACTCACAATAAACAATGCAAGAGCCATCCCTAACTCCACGAAAATACACCCTCGTGTCTAGTGAGGAATTATATTAAGGATATATGCTTGCCTGAACCTGGCAAGGAATTATTAAAGAAAATACATGTGCTTATATTTAAGCACAGAATAGACTCGCTGGTCTAGCAAGGAAAATACAAAGATATATCTAGTAAGTTATCGCTCACCCAAACCAGGCGGTGAGGCTGTCCCAACCCTGGGAGGTTACCTTAGACAGCGATCCTGCCTTAAGGGGAGGCTTCAGGCATACAGACCCACAGCTCCGAGAAGATCACAAATGGTGATCAGCGGGATCCCCGTTTTATAGTCTGGTCAGATCTGGCTGTGGGAAGTCTAAAAGCTTCCCAGCTGCTCTGCACCCTGCTACTGTGGCTACATGCACCTCTGCACCCTCCCCTACTGTGGCTGTTGCGCTCCCTCCTCTCTCCTAACGACTCTGGCCTGGGTCTCACAATAAGAGCCGTTAACTTGCCCCATTGCAGGAGAGGGGGAAGGTGTTGGGGTAGAGGGGGAGTGTGCACACATGCATCAGTTCTCAGCGGAGGGGGGGCAGAAGAGCGGGGGTGGGGGACTGTGCACTGCCACACAGTATACATATATACATGTCTATGTACATGCATGTACATATATATGTAGACAATATCCCTATATATGCATATTAGAATATGTTAAAAACTCCTTAGACACTAACCCAGTATAGTTTACTGGTGTAGTTACATGCAATACTAAAATAATTGAATCGATTGGGAAATTTAAGAAGCAGAGTTAGCAGCAACATCTAGAAATATCCCTAAGCTTATAATACACATCTACATATGTGTTCATATAACCTCAGTGAAACAGCTCTGAAAATGAGCTGTACTGCTTAACAGTACCAAGCAATGGTTTGCAGACTAAGGAGTTAGTTTAAAAAAAAATTCTGACTGCAATGTTATCTGTTTAGAGAAGGAATTGTAGTTCGTTAGTAATGCAAACACCATGAAACCAGAATTTGCTGTGAATGAAATGACTACAGCAATGCAGGATTCAGTCATGTCTTTGAGGCAGTGAACTACAGCAGGAGCACTACAAGGTTACCAGAGGCACAGTGCCTGATAAATTTCCCAGCAAATCAGATTGGAACTGTATGCTCTGAGGATGGTACTCTGTGATTTGAAAGGTTTGGGTACAGTTTCTGGCTCTGCTACAGATTTCCTCTAGGCAAATAACTCACATCTTGCTGTGCCTCAGTTTTCCATCTGTAAAAGGGAGATAGTAATTGCCATCCTTGCAATGGTTTTGTGAAGATAGTTCATTAATGTTTGAAAGGGTGCAGTGTTGGAGAGCATATCATTGTTGAGCAGCCTGGGAATACAGCAATTCCCCCTTAAGCTTGTGAAGCACATGCTGTTTTGGGGAAATATGCTTTGTTTGCTCTTTCCCAGGCTGGTGAGAATGGCTGCAGTCTTCAGGCTGTGGAGAACCTGCTGTGAAGGGAATTGCCTGAACATCCATTTGAAGACTGAAGAAATGAGAGGAGTCATCTTTCTGGTTTTCTTTATCCGAATAATGCTCTGATTTTGCTACGGAGACTTTTCTATATACAGATCTGGCTGACATGGTGAGAGGTTTATCTCCTTTTTTCCTCCTTCTGTCTATCCATGGTGGAATGCAGCAACTGTTGCTTGTTTGATGAGCAAACAGAAAGTGGGAACTCTTCCCTTCCCCGCCTCCCCGCAGCGTTATTATTTAAACAGTGTTTAACTGATAGCATTTTTAAAAACTGTAAAACTATGGAGAAATACAAGATTAACAAAACTATTACATTATCCAGCTCTCATACACCATATATTACAAAATAAATGAGCCAGGAAAATGATACATCTGTTCTCTGTTGCTGTGTTCCAGAGATGAATTTCCAAATCTTCCCTCTGTAAAGTTTAGTCCTTGGCCTTCAAAAGCAGATGAGAGGAGGTTGTGGCCTCTCAAGAAAATCCATCCAGAGGTGATGAGGGGGCATTAAAACACAGATGATGGCAATGTTTTACCCCAGAGATATTATACTATGTAGTAGTGAAAAGACCCTTTATCAATCATATTTGTCAGAAAAGGGTCAGTGATAGAATGAGCCATCTGCAGTACCTTTGTGCTATTTCAGACAAAGACAAAATTTAGCCCAAAAACCTCTCTGACGAAACAATATTTGCTATAAGCTTTTAGGAGTGAGCTCTTTTTGCCAGAAAACATTGTGAGAAGGAAATGTTGAAGTAGAGGGATTCAGCATTCCAATTCACGTGGTGGTCTTTTTTCCTGAGTAAACTCAGCTGTGGGCAGGATTCATGCCTTCCTTACAGAAAATCGTCCCGTTCCTGACGGTGATCATCCTGCACATGGAATCTTTCAGTGCAGAATTTCTTCAGGCTTCCAACTTAAATAATGTAGAAAACGTCAGGTAAGTGAAGAGATGAAAGTGAACACATCTTGACTAAGGTGTTAATTAGTTTGAAGGAAAAATTACTAGTAGCATGCTGACAGCATGTGGGTGGTTTCAATGATAGCTGGCAGCCTCTCTGGGCATAGCCTTAATTTTCCTTTCTAAAAGATGGCTCCAAGTATGCATTTTTTGAAGACTATGGATTTGTGAGTATTAGTTTAAGGAAATGTAGTAAGAAGAAAATTCATAGTTATAGTACTTAAATTCCTTCCTTTCTGTAAAAAATCTTCATAATTGGTGCTGTTATATTAACAAGCCTGTGAGATTATTTAAGAGCATCTCCTATTTATTTCATTAATCACTTAGCAGAGGAATAAAATCTTGCAAACTGTCAATCTCCAGATTTTGAAAATGCAGCTCTTCTGCATATGATTCTTGCACTCCACTTAATAATGAAATATCAGAGTGCCTTCTACTCTTATTAAATGACAAGATTAACATGTATCATCTTCAGTTTTTTCTTTTTTCTTTCTTTTTTTTTTTTTTTTTTAATTCCCTTAGCTTTAACGTTTCTCTAAAATGGTTTAATTGAGATCAATGGGAATAGTTGCAGAATGAGGTGCAATTCAATGTGATGTGAGAATTGAGGTTGCTATAATAAGGGATAAGAGGGATAAAACGAGAAGAACAAGTGACTTCTTTGCCCATCTGTGCACTAGAGAGCAAAAAGCTGGATTCTGTATTCCTCTCACTTCTGTCTCTTCTGCAGCCACTAATCAAACTGTAAAAGTGAACACAATGAGAACAAGTTGGATCTGATGGCAATAATGCAGAATGCAGTATGGGATACTTACCCCGCAGCCTGGCTGCTGTTCAACACACCATTTAGCCATAGCCTGTGGAGTGGGAGACAGGAAAGAACTCAACGTTTTTCATGTACTAAGAAAAAAATAACAAAGACCATGATGTTATACCGTTTAGGATTTCCAGCATTCCTGGAGTGGAGGTCTGTCCTCTATAAAAGCACTGACTGGGACAGTATTCAACCACATACTCAGACTTTTGCGCTGTGGATATATTTTTCTGTGTTTAGAACTGTCACTGGTTAAGTAAAGAAAAATGGATCAGCTGTTTTTAAGGTTTTGCACAAATGGTGTTAGAGAATAAGAAGAAATGCTGTGATTTAAATATAAAAATAGAAGCGTATTGGCATACATTTATATATGTATGTATATTTTGCACGTGTATGGCTTCATAGAAAATATCAAATACTTATTCAGAGATGAAAAGAGTGGATCAAAAAAGGCACAGAATGCTCCACAGCATGGCAAGGAATCTGAAGTAAAGCACAACCAAAGGCAAGCGGAGTGGAATTTCATCCTCAGTATTGGACTATCAAATGATTTCTTTAAAACTGCACCTGGTATGTGTCAAGGTGCTTAATGCTAGGGAGGCAAGGCAAATTATTTATTTCTTCTCCCAGTAGTCACTGTGGTTCAATATGAAGCACGACCCTGGTGTCAGAAAGGTAAGTGAAAATTGCTTTCATTGAGGTCTCAGGCAGACATATCAGCACGTGGCCAGGGCCATGGCTGGGCCAGGGCAGGAGAAGCAGCTGTGCGGCTGCAGCCAGGGCTGTGCCCAGAGCCCAGCACACAGCCTGGCCAGCGGCCAGGAAACCTCCGCCACACAATGAAATCTGCAGTACAGTCTTATAAAAAGGGTGCCGCTTCTTGATATCTAAGACAACTGCTCAAATTGTATTTAATACTGAGCTATGTATAGACTCTGGAAACCATTTCATTTGCAGATCTCCATCCTCCCTCTTGAGAAGGGAATATGCATTTTCCCTAACTGAATTCTTCCACACCATGTGCAAAGCAATACCTGTATGTTCAGGGATTTGTGTAGACAACTAGAAAAAGCAAGTGTGAAAGACTAAGAGAATTCATTTACTTACTTTCAAAGACCTCAACTTCTTCTTAGCTATCATATACATTTCAAATTACAATTGTCACATTGTTTTCAAATGCTAAAACATTCTGTCAACAATTTTATTTCCATTTATTTTCTCTTTGGCTACGTTATGTCCTGAAATTTTATTTCCGTCCCCATGACCCCTTTTCTATTCTTCTTCAAGTTCAAGTTAATTAAAAATATGTCAATAGAGAGGATATTCTTAAAATAATGGGGCTTCACATATGTTGTATAATCTCTCAGTTATGTCTCATCTGGTAGTCTTCACTGAGGCTATATCATCTAGAATGTAAAGAAATCAAAGTATCACCTGGTTTCGAGAACTGCTGAGCACCAGCCTGAGAGTAATAATTTTTGATTCTGCTTAAATTCCATTGCTTTCGGGTAATTTAACTGATGCAACACTTTGCTTCCATCACCTAATTTGAATAGTGTCTCATACATTTTAATACAGTCATCTGTGCTGTTTTGAAAAAACACTTAAAACATTTCAATGCTACCAAGACATTTACATACAGAACTGAGAAATAAAGAGAATAAAAAATATGAATTAATCTTGCTTCTCTAAGTCCTGCTGATCAGTTGCTTATGTTTAGACAAATTAAACTCCTGTTGAACTTGGATGCATGTGATTGCTGGCTGAACATGTTGTAAGTGATAGAAGAGATGAAAAACTAGAGAGGCAAGTGTGCCTTCTGGATGATTCATGCTCACTCTTTCAACAGTAAAAATTAGTATCCTTTAACAGTCATTTTCAGTAATAATAGCCCACCTGAGTGAGGTCTGTCAAATTAACATGTTGGTGTGTACCAAAACAAGATGCTGTATTTACTGATGATCTGTGAAGAATTATATTGAGTATGTGGATTAGCTCTGTTGCCTAGAAGTCTGCTTAAAGTTTTAAACTCATGTTTTCTGAATTTTTAAAAAAATTCATATGTCTTAATCCATCTACTTGAAATTTGAATAAATGAGTTTATACACCTATTTTGAGCTGCCATTCATTATTTTCATGATCCCTATTGAACATGTTATGAGTATAGTGGTTTTTCCAGTTCCATATTTTAAACTCGTGAGTTCACACATCAAGATTTTTTTAAAAATTAGTCATGTAGATGTGGTTGTTCCAGATTCTTTTCACCATTACAAAATTGTTTTCTAAAATAGAATACAATAGAAACTGTCATTCTTATCTAGCAGAACACTTTCCAGACGGTAAAATTTATTTCACCCACCTAAAAAAAGTGTAATAAGACTTTTCCGAATAAGTTTTGACAGTTTGGGAATTTATCCACATTACCCTATATATGTCATTTTGCTCTGTGAATAACATCCCAACATGTTTACCTTTAGTTATAACCTCCACCTGGCAGGAAGAAATAGCATCAATCCCAAATGAGAGCAACTGTTCCAGAAAGGGAACGCTGAGGGCAGGGAATGGGTACAAACACAGGACAAGGCACAAACACAGGTTCCAGGGGGACCCATTTGATGTGTGTAAGCTGCTGGCATGGCACTGTGTCAGATGCACTCTCCTGTCCCCTCCTCCCCAAGAGCAATAGAACTTCTAGGCTGATGGATCAACATTGTCATGCATATGCCCCTTTGTTGACAGACAGGACCTTTGACCAATGAGATGCCTTGGTTGAGAGAAGTTTCTGAGCAGCTACCATAAATGACCACAGCTCAGATTCAACTAGGGTGTAAATAGAGCCTGTCAGCAACCCTCTTTGAGTTGGTCTTCCTTGGATCAGATAGTCTGCAGTCAAAGACAATTCTCCTTAGGTGGGCAATCCAAAGAACATTCCCTGGCGACTGAGACACCTTGCCGACCGGGTAAGTGATCTGGGTACCCTTGAGAATTCTCACTTTGGCACAGAGTGGAATGATGTGCATTCTGAATCATCACTCTAGAGTTCTGGGATCAGATCCCCTTGAGATTTGAGTTGGTGGTGTAGTAATTGAACTCCTAACTTGCATCTGAACTTGTGTTGTGTAATGCTATCAGAGTGCTGAATAATTTTTGATAAAACCTGTATGTAGTTGGTTTCTGTTAAACTGTTCTGCTTAGAATGAAATCTGTTTGGAGCTTGTTGCTGGCCTAAATCGACTTTTGGTGTGCCTTCATGACAGGTACCGAGCCGAATGGCCTGTTTTCACAGAAGTCCACATTAACTGATAGGGAGGGGAAACCCCTGCTGCAAGCAAGTGGGAAACTATCTGGCCTTTCAATAATAATCTGCCCCAGATGTGAAAGAAGTAAGTTACTATGTGAGCAAAGAGGCACTAAGGCCAGGCAGGGAAGCCATTGGCAGCAGTGCCCTGGGCAAGGGGTTGCTCAGGCTGCCTGGGGAGGGGAGACATCAAGGTTTAGTGCATCCATCCTCATCTCAGTCATGCTCGCTAGTCTCAGAGGACTAAGGTTTGCTGGGGCTGGACAGTGGAGGTGCAACCACTGATTTCTGAGGTTCCTCTAAGCCTCTGAGGAGAAAGGGATGGGATTTACTGCTGTTTTTGAGGTCCACACAACTCGCTCATGAAGTCTACCTCTTAATAAGCACCTCAAAAGCAGCATTAACCTTGTAATGAAGAGTAAGAAGTAGAAATCCCTGTTAGTAAGAAAGAAGGAGTAGGCAATGACTAAAATGGCTTACCACTCACAAATGAGCCAAAACCAAATAACAGCAGGCAGACATAAGGTGGCTACTCTGATGAACATCTGTTCCTCAGGCTAAATGATCCCATTTACTACAGAGAATTTTTCGTCATGTGTTTTCTTCATAGAATGGTTTATTTGCAAAAAGTCCTTTTGTATATGCAAGGTATAAATAATTACAACCAATGTTAAATAATTTATTGTATGTGGAATAGAAGATATTAAATATATCTGTGCAAATTAATATTATATAAATTATCTACCAAACAATCATGTGCATTAAAGTAACTCTTCCCAGCAAGGGCTTATATAATCTTAACCTCTGACATTCATGTGAATTTGCTTTGGAATGTTTATTAGGTGGTTATTCCAAAGAAAAGGAGGACCAGTAGCTGAGTCAACTGCTTAGGAAAGTCATGGGGAGAGTTTTCGATAACAGATTTTTCTATTAATTTAATACCATACCTTGATACTTTAAAGTATCAAGAGAAGATAATTTGTTTATTTCCTACAAAGTGATGTATTCTTTTAATGTGAACCATCTGTTAAGCATGTAGCTGGACCTGTCCCAGTTATTTCCAAGAGTTATGCAAGTTCTAAAATAAGAAGAGTTGTGGAGTTAGTAGGACATATTTTGGCTCAATGTAAAAAGCAAGAAAATTTAGAGGGAAGTGCAGACAATTGGTCAAAAATCAGTAGCACAGGGAAGATGAAATTCCCACCTGTATGAGGTGGAAGTACAAGAGATCACTAGTTTACATGATTCAGGGAACACAAGAACAACTCTTACCCTCTATGATCAGCTATGCAACTAAATTGGCTTTTGTTTCCATCTGCAGAAATAGTCTTCTCTTTTTACAAATTCCATGGGTATTCAGGTCTCTCTTTCTCCATGTCTCATTCATTATAGATATTTAAAAAGCTTTAATCATCTGGTGAGGAAGACTACTAAATGCTGCATAATTTCTGTGACCAGTCATACATCATGGATAAAACCAAAGCAGCTGGCTGAAGCTGGTTTTCCAAAGCCATTTATAGATTCCAGTTTTCAAGTTACAAGTCAAGCACTTCCGGAAGGAAAAAAAAAAAAACAAAAAAAACAAAAACAAAACCAAAACCAAAACAAAACACACACACACACACAAAAAAACCCACCCACCCACACCCACACACACACAAAAAAAAACCAACAAAAAAAAACAAACAAAATTCAAATCAATCTATGCATTAATAGTTCAGGAATAGTAAAACATATTGCAAATTTTGAAGATTTATTTGGAATGAAAAAAGGAGTAATGATCCCATGGCAAACTAAGATGAAAATTTGTAAATCTGAGAGTATACACACAACACTGTGCTGAGCACTAGCAAATAAAAGTATTTTGACTACAGCAGTCATAGATGCAGTTATCTATGCAGTTATGAATTTAATCAGCAGCTTTCACTGTTACTTCTGCTGACTAAAAGAAAAAATCAGCAAAACATAGTGATTCTTCCCAAGGTCTTCAGGTTGGAGTTTGAGAAATCTGGGTTCCAAACATGCTCTTGTCTCTGCAAAAGGTGAATTAAAGCCACTCTGAAGTCACTGAGCTCAGCTCAGGAGAAACTATAAAAATGGATGTCCCGTGATACAAAGTAGCATGTGTCAAATTACCTAATAGGCCACTGAGTAAGTAGGCTTTAATCTCTCTGTCCATATCTGCTAACTCGAGAAATGAGGATGATAAACACAATAATACTTGGAGGGCTTAAGCAATAGGTTTTCTGTGACGCATGGGACTTGATGCTGGCAGGGATTTTCTCTCACTATGTCACTTTGCAGTGCACAGTGGGACCTCTGTTTTGTTTTGGACGTGGAATCAGTCAGTAACCACAGCAGCTATCATTAAGTCAAAATGCTCTACGTCTATTTTACCCTGGCAACGCTTGACTTGGTATAAAATAACACATTGATAGTGTTATTTTATATTACTATTGTACTAGTTAGTTACTAACCACAGATAGCGCGTGTTACTGGTTAACAGGGGTTTGTGACAGAATACCATACTAGCTCAGTTGTTGTGTGAAACCAATGACAAAATAAATTTTTACAGAACTATAACAACTGAACAAATTGCCTAGATCACAGCCAATAAATTATATTGCTGCTACAAACTGAACGGTATTTAACCACCGCACGATGGATGTTTGGAAGTGCGATGCTCCAACACCTGTTGTGATTGCTATTGTTCTGACTGAAGGCAGATTTTTAAGTATGCCAATATATATCAGTCTTTCAGCCAGAATGAAGAGCAAAATTTTTAAATAAACTGCGATGGAGTAATTAAACTCATCTGCCTGAAGCTTAAAGCAGATAGCTTGTGATTTATCCATTCTCAGCAAATTCCTTGCACAACTTTTCTCCTAGTGCTCTGTTATACTCTTAGGAGGATTAGCTACATCATGGTAGAAAGATTCCTGCCAGGTAGTGTGAGACATGTTTTGGTTTGTTTGTTTGTTTGTTTGTTTGTTTGTTTGTTTGACAGCCGCTTTTTATACTGTGATTTTTCTTATGGAAAAGTTTCTTAGACACACACCTTTATTAGTGGAGCAGCAAACAAAAAAAATCTTGAAAATAAAGCAGAGGAATATTACCAAGGAAAGGAAATGAAAGGCAGTTGCAAGCTGCATACTAATATGGAATGTTCTTTTACCTCTGTACCAAAAGTAAAATAAAAATTCAGTGAAAGGAAATTTTCTATAACTGTTATGTAACAGATTATAAAAGATAAACTTTACATTCTCCAGGAAAGTACTGTACCTTCCTTGCAGTAAATGCATCTGAAAAGTGGCTTATTTGAAGTGGTGTTCAGATCGTCCCAATGAAATTCTAGTTGCTTGCCAGATGTGCAGAACAGAAAAGCTGTAGACTTAAAAAGGGAAAGTCATTCTGAATTTCCTCAGCTTCTCTTTGATCAGCAAGAATATTAAAACTGTGAGCCTTATGCTCTGCAGCATAGTGCCAAGGTCCACAAGTTCATAGGGGCAGATAGTAGTTTACCATAGCCAAAGATCTAAAAGACCCAAGTAAGATGAATATTATTTTTGGGAGGTGGTTAAGAACATGTAGTCATTCAATAAGAATATTTAATAAAATCTATTTTCTCCTCTGAATAATTTTGCATATTCATCTCTCACATATAAAACAGCCTTTATTATGTAGGTCCCAAATACTTATTCCTACACTGCAGTTAAGACCATGTTTTGTCTGGCAAGACCACAGCCTCCAAAGTGGTAAGGTACCTGGAGTTACAGATGCAGATGTTTGTGGTAGGGTGGACATGGACAAAATCATATTACACTGACAATACAAAAAATGTAGTTGAGAAAGATTATTGTGGGACAAAAGACCAGTTGAACAATAGAAAACCAGCAACAAAAGATCCCAGCTACTAAGCAGGAAAGAGAATGAGCCTGAAAAATAGGAGTAAAAAAAAAGCTTGTGAACTGATATGGTAGTTTTTTATACATTTGTTGCTAACCTATGCATACAATATTTTAATTCTGATAATCAAAGATACACCATGTCTGTACAGAAAGATCTAATGATCCTGGAATTCAAAAAATGTCACTTTCTCATTCAATTTGTCAAAGCACTCTTCAACACCACAGTTTTATCTGATTCTCTAAACTCAAGGTTAAGTTAGAGAATTTTTTTTAAAGCTTTCAGTTTGTTTGCTTTTATACAGAGATTCTATGAAGCATTCGTATGGAGGATTATCCTGTGGGAAGTTATCTTGTAAAAACATACAATATCAACAGTATCAGCCCTCAGACATAAAACCTCCAAAACTAATTTGATTTTCTGTCTGTCTAAGAATCTCCTAGTTATTTTTCTGATCTTATTAACAGAGAAAAATGCTGAAAAAAAATCAGACTCCCCACTGAATTACATAGAGAATGAGGCAGGAACCTTTTGATTATATAGATACCTATGAGAATATAGATACCAAAACAGTGGGGAAAAAGCAGAAGAAACATATGTCACAGCATGATATAGCTCTTTGGAGAGACTGCAGTGTTTCAGGTAATCTGATTAAATTTCAAAATAATTTTATGTATGTAAAATTTATATTTTAATAAGTATCTATGCACATTTATACAAATACATACCCCTCCCTTATCATACTAATGAAGTGTGCTGTTGTGTGTTAAATCCATTCTTCTGGCCAGTTGAAGCTCTGAGCAATCTTAAACACATTTTTACTGATGAAGATATAAATAATTCTAAATATATCGTTCTTACAATTAGATGGGAAAATGAACTTTAGCACTGCAGTAGCACATGCAATGCAGTTGGTTTCATGGTCTTATGATATTTATATAAACAACACATTAACTTTTTAAGTAAGTAAGATCATTCTTTTATTAGACATATCCTGTGCAGTAGTGACCATCTCACCTATTAGTGAAAAGCACCTGAAAATAATTAGCCACAACTAACATTAACTCCAAGAGTCACAGAAATATCATTATAATGAAAACTTGCAGTCAGACCTCTGTTAAATAACATCACTGACAAACTTATTTTAAGTACTGAGTTATTGGACTATGTCTATTTTATTATCTGATGTGTTAACTCATAGGTATATAGTAGCATTATAGAAATTTGTATATGTTCCTTAAATAGGAAGGATATATAAGTTGTTTTTATACAGTAATTAAGCTGTTCTTTTTCTGCCTTTGTTGTTCTTTGATATTGTTAATAAGTCAGGTGATATATGAAAACTGTCTCAGAATGGAAATGTATTTGAGGTTTGCAAAATCATGTAGATGATGGTTGAGGTGAATGCAGACCTGTTACTCACCAAATTACACAATACATGAATTAAGGAGTAAGTTATAAAATTATCAGAAAAAATATGTAAGACAGCTAACAGAAAGCTGAGTTTTGTTTTTTTTTCATGGTGAATTTTGAACTTCCAAATTTTGTTGACCTGGGAAAAAAATCCCTGGATTATAATACCAGAGACTCAAAAAGCATTAATTTGTGAATTATTGTGAATGCTGGAAGAATCTAGAATCACTGGTAGCAGCCAGGCTGTTATTATGTTACATTCTCATAATGGACTAGCAGACAGATAAATTACATGATTCAGATACCAAAAATTACCACTGTTGTCTAAATATCTTCAGGATATCAATCTATCATGCCATGTGCCACTTCCATAATTGGGCAGTTCAGTGACAGTGCTGAATGTACATTGTTGGCCCTGGCTGTGTCCTTCATGGGGGAGGCTTCTGGCATCTTCTCACAGAAGCCACCCCTGCAGCCCCCTCTACTAAATCCTTGCCACATAAACCCAATACGGTAGCAATTAAAAAAAAGACTAATCATTCATATCATCAGCTCCCATCCCTTCAGAAGAGATCAACATTGCAACAGCTATTTTTGTCAACAATGGTTATATTACATCAATGCTAAATGTACAGCAATAATTCAGTATTATTTTCAGGAGCACTTTTAATCTCCTGTCTACTGGTTTCAGTTCTTGCAGTGAAGAATTTATACTGTGTTATGGCATGAAGTTATTTAAACTTTAAATGAAATATCAGTCATAATTACTATAGCAGTGATCTGGACAGTAGTGCACTGGTTACTCAGTGACCACTTCCTTTTTTCTCCATCTCAGATTTGGAATTGTATTTTATACCTGTAGCAGCTGCCTCCTGAGCTGCTTTCTCAGAGAAGATTTATCACTGACTTCAGGGAACAAGATCTGGGGTTGAATTCATTCAAAGCTATTGTATTTGGTTTATATAGCAAGGTTTTGGTAGCACTGGGGGACTGCAGGGGTGGCTTCTGTGAGAAGACAGCAGGAGCTGCCCCTATGTTGGACAGAGACAGCTTCAGCCAACTCCAAAATGGACCTGTCACAGGACACTGCTGAGCCAGTCAGCAATGGTCGTGGTGGCATCTCTGTGATCACATATTTAAGAAAGGTTAAGAAAGTTCTGTGCAGAAATTGTGAGAGACGGTTGAGAGAAACAGCCCTGTAGACACCAAGGTCAGTGAAGAAGGAGGGGAGGAGATGCTCCAGGTGCTGGAGAAGAGATTCCACTGCAGCCCACAGAGAGGACCAAGGTGATGCAGGTTGTCCCACTGCAGCCCATGTAGGTTCAAAAATTACTAGGTCTGGGAAGTTTGGGGTGTTGTTGTTGCTAATCTGTTACAGTTCTGTAAAGAAATTTGATTTTTTAAAAAGGAAAAAAAAAAAAAAGAGCTAAAACCCCATCCAGTCATGTAGACTGCTGGGTAAGAGATGTTAGCTTATGCCTAAGTGTCAACCTTCTCTACGGGCAAAACTTTGCTCTTACTGGTACATCACTTTCTTAACCAAAAGGGCAGGTGACACTGAGCTGTAGCAACTGACACATGCCCTTGTCCAGAGAAAGGGTGCAAAAGGTGTCATGGCAGTAGTTTGGAATAAAAGTATTATGAGTTTTGGAGAAATATTTGAGCTTTCAGTAGTTTTCCACCAGTAACTCAACATTTTGTATGGAATGAAAATGTACTGTCTGAGTCCTTCTAACAAGAATGTTTACAGTTACAGAGATATTGCAAGATCTTAACCTGAATACCCAGGAACTTTTCCCTGTGATTAGCTGAGAATTAGAAGAAAAAAAAAAAAAGAAAAAAAAATAAAAATAAATTGTCCTGGGACTACTTCAAATATAAGCTGTCATCATCAAAATGAGTTAAGTTCCCATTGCTGAAGGTTATATAAATGTTGCAAATATGCTTTCATTTTGCCTTATTATACAAAAAGGCCAGCCTCACTTATCCTTTTGGGACTGAGGTATTCATTCTCATTCATTTTGGTTAAGTTAATACAGACGGCTGAAAAAAAGAGTAAAGAAATTGATTTTGATAGTAGAGAATATCTTTGGGGATTTTTTTCAAATCACATTTGTAGACTGCTAATACAATGCTAATAGCTTAAATTAATACCTGACGGCTTTATAAATTCCACCATTTGCCTTGATTATTATCAGGTAGTAATGATCTGATCCAAAGCCCTCTGCAGTCAGAAAAAAAAGGTCCAGCTTATTACCTCTGGGAAAATAAGTTGTGGATTGTAAATCAAATGAGACAGTAGCAAGTATTGAGCCAGATTGCTTAGTCTTCATTGGACACAAACAGCATATTGTTTGTTTCCATTCTGCTATCAGACTGTAGTGTAAATATCCATTATAACAATGGCAAATTTCAAATTAAGACTAGTCTTCAAATTAAGACTAGTCTGTGATTAAAAAACTGTGTCTACAAGCATTTTTGCCATTTCTTGTTTCCTAAAATACTCACACAGAATAAAGAGAAAAAAAGGCAGGAATACTTGTCCTGTGGATTTGTTTACAAGTTGCAGTTTTAATATCTGTAGAATCCAACTGCAGCACTCTGTTGTTTGCTAACAGTGTTTTCTTATCAAGTCAAACTGGTTGAATTATTAGTGACAAGCATGATAGAGCCCTGAGGATCAGGAAATTGATGCCAGCTAGTATCAGCAATGCTACCTGTGAGGACATTTAGCTGAAAAATTTAACAATGAAGAAAAAAGAGAGCAAAAAGAGAGCAAAAAGAGAGCAAAACCAAGAAAATCCAAAACTAAGAACTAAAATACTATGGTGAAACTAATGAACAAATATCTGAGGAAAGGGCACCTAAAATCAAATCAGTTACAGATTTCCATATACATGCTAAGTTAGCATGGAAACATTTTATTTTAAGTATGTATAAAACACATGCTGTATCACAAATGCTTCTCTAGGTGAAGAAACCAACATACCTTAATGAATTTTTGAACTAGTATTGATGTACACTGAAACTGTTAGGAAACGCTGCCAGAACTTTATGGGCCCTGGAGAGTACCGTAAGTCTGGGAAGTCTCACTTCAGCAAGGATTCCACACAGTGTAAAGTGACAAGAGAAATCACACTTTTTTTTTTTTTTTTTTTAATTTTTCCTAAGCCAAGAAGCAAAGCATCATTACACAACCAAAGACACTTGGAAAAACAAACAAACCAACCAACCCCCCAAAAACAGGTTTCAGCCAGCTGTATGAAGAACAAAGCAAGGAAGCAAGGCACAAGCAGACAGAGAACAGACTGTAACATTCCGCAGAATGAGGAGGGGAATGGTAGATAAAGAAAAAAACTGACAAAGTGACACCTGGATTTATTGCTTTCAAGACCAAAACAAATGTACAAATTAAGACTCTCTGCAGTACTCACCTACCAGGTATCAGATTATACCTGCAGTGATACAAAAAATCTATGCTTATAATTTGTCTGCTCTAGGAAGGATCCATACTCAAAACAATACATCCAAATGTCAGTTTTATATTTGGAGTGCAATATCTGCTCTCTCTCTGTACTTGTCAGATAAAGGAAATAATTTTATATAACAAACAATCTCATTCTCCTTTAGTTGTTATGTTAGATCTACCTCCTTTCTGCAAATTTCTGCCACTTTATCTTTGACTGATGAATGATAATTGGTTGAAAATACTAAAAAAATCCTCCACACATTGGAAGGAAACCTATAGCCAGGAGCTCGTCACTAAGTTGTTTGTGTGATTTACTGATACATCTGTGCTGTTAAATTAAGATGAAAGAGCAAGCACAAGCATCTATGTTTTCTAGTAATTAAGTCACCCTGTCTGTGTCTTGGACTGCTCCACCAAGCCCTCTCTATCGCAATCTGTCACCATGAGGGATAGCCCAAAGCAATGTGATTGCAAGTTAGGCCATAAACTTACCCTTGGGCCCATCATTATGTCCCCCAGTGACACAGGCATAGTGTAGGAATCTCTGGATGCTGTCCAGACATGGAGCTGAGACACCATAGCCAGGCTGCTAGGGAAAGTCCAGTGTGTGTGATTATATCCTATGTCTTTTAGCTGAGAGAAGGGGGCACTGCTGAGCCAGCAGGTGTTCAGTTGTCCAGAAGCAGAGATATCTTCTGTGGGAGAGGACAATGGAGCTGTTGGAGAGCTCAGCTTAATGGGACTTCATACTTCCAGAGCTGCTGACAATAAAAGCTAATCTTAGACATGTTTTACAGTATGTCTGAAAAATGTGTCAACTCTGCTCTTCTAGAGAACTTTGTTAGGTTCTCAGGAGAGCTAATGCTCAGAGATAAAACATGTTTCCTTCATTTTGCTTGTATCACCTTACATCACTGAAAATTTAAGATCATGTTCATTTTCTGCCATGAATAGACATAGTCTAGGAATGTTAAAATGTTGGCCAAAAAGTCAGCCAAGGACCAACAATAAGAATATAGAGTAGCATCAGTTTTCAGAAGTTCTCTGATACTTTACATGTGAATATATGTGATACTTTATAGATAGTTCAAGTGCTGTGCAAAACCCCAGGAGTATTTGTGAGATTGACAATAGCATTTTAAAAAATGTACTTTATGGTCTCACCTTGAATCCAAAGCCCTTTCTAAACTCTTTTATGTCACAACAGAGTGAAGAACTTCCATGAGGTTGATTTTTCCTTGGTTTGTTCTTGTTCTCTCGGCTTTTATCAGCATACCTGATTTAACTGATTTTTTTTTTTTGCATTAGAGACATTGTAAAAAGTTAATTAATGGTTAGATTTTTATGGTATTATCAAATGCTTGACATACACTTTTAAACTTACAAATGCCATGACTTGAACAGTACCCAAATCTAAATGTGAACAAAGGCAGTTCATGTATTTCTCTGTCAGATTTTCACCCCATTGAAGCTGGGGTCAAATGGATTAATCTTGTGAATAAAGGACTGACAGTGCCTGAACATACAGAGAAAACCGTAAACTGTTGCCCTGAATTAACATAAATGGGCACAAAAAATACTGTCTTTCTCACTAAAGTACGATCCAGTATGTTCTGGTTTTGAAGTGGAGTTATTCAGCATTTATACAGTAGTACTGAGACCCAGCATGGGGTTATGTTTCAGTTCAGTGGCTTTCTTTTTACCAACAGCAAGACAACCTACTTGATTCCTTTCAAAATCTACTTCTAAGAAATTGAATGGACATGACCAAAGGCTTTCTCATATGGAAAAGGTATGGTTCAACATTAGCATCTTCCCTTGTGGTGTCTGAAGGAATGAGATTGTCCCTGGATCTGCCAGAGCAGCATGCTCTCCTGTTGGGATTTCTCTTCCATTTCAGGGTTTCCAGAAGAAGTTAAGCCAAAGGAGAAATGTACTATTATTTGCTGATTTCTGTATGACAACATCTTTGCACAACCCACTGCACAGTAGCAACTTTTCTGGGACAAAATGATTGTTCCAAGTTCGTAAAAAGAAAAGCTAATTGAAAAAATGGATAGAAAAAGAAATGAGTGAGTGGATGAGTCTACAGTGCACTGTGAGTACTCACCAGCGTTCAATTAAGAAAACAGCTGCTGTTCCTGAACTTTTACTGTTACTTAGCAGTCAGGTCAGCTCTGAAGGGAAAAGGATCTCTGGTGTTGAACAGCATGAGAAATAAATTTGCACTTGACCTTATCTTAAAAATACCAGGTGCTATTCTTATCTATAACATTTCTTTGCCTTCCTTTCCCTGAACCAGTACAAGAACATATTGCTGTTTAATAGGAGCTGATATATACGTGTGTGTTAGAAAGAATGGTCCACACCTACCATAGTGTATGGTAACACAGTCTTAATGCTTCTAATGATATTGCAGTCATTCTGACCGTGATAACGATTCTTCCCCAGTGTAGGAGAAAACAGGCAATACTTAGCATATTTGTCAACAAATTAGAGGAAATATAAAACATGTAATACTGTCCTGAGGTTGATCTTCTGGCAACTTTACCTTTTTCCCACTGCAAACGTTTCTTAGTTTCCATCCTGCAAAAAGCTTTCCTTCCCATACTCCTTTGCCCAGAGACGATTTTTGTGGCCTCCTTCTGATTGTACTTAGACTGACATGTTTCTTCTCACACACAAGCCTAACCTAACAAAACATTTCCATAGTCTGAAGTGTGTGCCAGTTTACACTGGATGGAATTCAGTGTGTTCTGAAGAGATTATGTCCCAGCTACCTAAGCTGACACCTTTTTGGGAGCTGTGTACGACAGTGCATGACAGGAAAGCTTTCTGTTCATGGGTCAGAGGTGGTGTTTCAAGGCTCAGTAAAGAGGACATTAAAAAGGATGGGTCAGGCCTAACATTTTTTCTTTCCCAGTGTTGCACTATATGAAATTCTGAGGTCTTTTAGTTCTGAGTCAGCACCTAATTGTTTAGTTATGTAAACTATGTGCAGGCACCATAGTATTCCATGCCTTAACAACATACTTCCCCCCAGCATCAATAAAACCAAAAAGCTACACATTCATTTCTTCTCATCAATTTATATTGAGCATTATATTCAGTTAATCTCTGGCATTTCCTGGGTGTCATTTCTAGCTAGGGCATTGACCTCTTCCTAGTTTGCCTCCTCCTATAGAGTTGGTGACAGGCACCACACAGCTATTGCACTTTGGCATCTGCTCAGAAGTTCAATAAGAATTTCAAAAAAGAAACAAGTGGAAGATAAACTATTTGTAAATACTAATTCTGTATTGAAGTCAGAGTATTAAGGGAGACTGGACAACTTATCTCTGAAGAAACTTTGGGGAGCTTTGTTTTTGGCAGGTAAGACTCACTAACCGTTAAATCCCAGAACATATGAGTCACTCCTCCTGTCTGGCTCATGGCAAAAGGCTTTGGAGGAATATCTTTTGAAACATGAAGAACAAAGAGAGAGAAAATAGCATATGGTTAGTACATTGACTAAAGCAGAAGCATGGAGAATGTTATTCTAGTAGCACACAGCATTGTTAAACTGGCCTAAGGTGCTTTAGCTCTATTTTTTCTTTTTTCTTCTGCATCTTAAGGAGAGGGGGAGGAAAAAAAAAACAACCTTGCCATAAGCTTCTGGTATCCACCAATGATTTACTTCATTTGCTGAAGTACCATTCGACCTTCGCAGTGTGTGGCAGTAATGTTGCAGTCTTGAAAGAAAAGCAGAAGTGTTAAAGCCTATTTATTTTTCCCTGACTTTAAAAGCAGGTTAGCTCAGGTTTGTTGTTGTGGGGTTTTGCTTTGTTTCTTTTGTTTTGTTCTGTTTTGTGGTGGTTTTAGATTTGTTTTTTTCTATCAGCTATTGCAAGCAGAGATGCAAAATGTAAAATGAAGGTTTTTAATCATTTGTGTCTTATACCTATAGTTTTTCTGAAGAACTAAATTCCTACATGGAAAATCCACAGGAGAGATCCTGTTGAGCATCCTAAGGTGGTTAATGTTAAAGTGTATGCTTCGTAATAGATCTTATGCAACACAATAAAGTGGGTAAGAGAGGCATTTGTCTTATAAGCAGAAAATAACATGTTTAGTTGCTTCCTTCTGCATTCAGAAAACAACCTTTTAACTTGTTTTTAAGGTTCGACACAGTCATCTATGGATTTTGATCTTTGAATAATTTGCTGTGGTATAGTTAGTGCATGTCTGTGATTCTTGAGGTTACTGAGGTTGTTCTGATACCTTGCTACAGCCTTCTTTTTCCAGTCAGAAAACGCATGTTAAACACTCAGATAGAAAAGGGATATGGAAGTTTCAGTGGCTAAGTTTAATTTGAAAGTTTCCTTTGTCTTTTATTTTCACACTACTTTTTCTTTCTTTTTTTTTTTTTTTTTTTGTTTTAAATCCTTCAATGCAGGACATCTATATTCTCTACTGAGCCTGAGATTTATTCAATTATATTTTTGTCTTCAAATATTGATTAGTTTCCTAGCCTCCCTCTTTAAAAATGCAGAAGAAAAATTTTGAATCTTCCAAATGAGAAGTGTGGAGGGATCAGCACATGGTATTAGTCTTACCCCCCCATTGTTTTACGATTAGAAAAATCCTTTCATACATCTGTAGACATATATGTAACATACAGTTGATGCTGGCCTATCTCAGATGCATAGCAAGAAGATTGTTTTATTAAATCCCATCATTCTGGTTTTCTAGATTTGAAGAGCAAAAATTCATAGCATCTGCAGTGTGGACTAAAGAGAAATAAGGCAAGCTGGTGTATGGAGACAATAAAGGGGTGAAGGACAGAGAGGCAGAGCAGCCCAGGGCTGCAGAATCAGCTGCCACTGGCTGCAGAGGGGCTGTACAGCCACACAGCTCCTGCAGCCCGAGTCTCAGCAGCACCCCCTACGGAAACTGAATTAATGGTTGCCCACGCACCGACAAGGACACACAATGAAGTCTCTTTCGATGAAAGCAGCTGAACAGCACCTGCTGATCTGTTAGGATGGAAAAAAAAGAGACAAAAAAAGGGTGGTCAGAAAGCCATACCTCGCCCTAAAGTTTAGTGGAGTACAGATGCCCATGAGAAAGATTTCTGAGGCTGTTGGCTTTCCCAGACATTTCAGGGTTAACACTGGAATTTACAATCACTGGCTGTGGTGGACTAAAGAGATAATTTCAGAGTATCCCTCACCATTGCAGTCTGCGGCCCCTGCCATCTGATGGCATTGGTGGAGAGACAGCAGGGAACTCTGCAGAGGACATCTAGAGAGAATCTTGATAAATTACTGGGCAATTCATTATTTCTTTCTGCAGAACTTTTTTGGCGGGGGCCGGGGTAATATATAGTCCACACTCCTATAATGCCTATTTTATTCCTTACAGATATTTGTTGAACCTCTTCTTTGTCTCATTTTTTCTTTAAAAATTCAGGAAATTTTCTGAGAAAAAATCCAAAGCCCATATTTTTTGTACATAATTTTAGTGGAAAGGGTGTGACAGGCATGATGTAGAAAACTGAATGGATTTCCCTGTTTATTTCCCTTGGATTTTCTAAGCCAAAGCAAGTTGCATTTACTAGAATCAATATGGACAAGTTTCTATTTAGACAAAAATAGAGTGAAACATATAATCTGGTATCCAATATCTACTTATAAGCTTTCATAGAGCTGCAAAGGCATTCTGAAAACTACATGCTCTGTCTCTTGTCCTGACTCCTAACCATACGCTGCTTTCTGATTCTGATCGTGTTCACATCATTGGTGTAAGGCACACAGAAATGCTACAGCTTACTGTTTTTGGAGATCTAACCGAAAGGGTCAGCCCAGATTACAGCATATACTAAATAAAACAAAGCATTGGGTCATCTGGGAATTGTCACAAGTGAAAAGTGTTGGTTTGGTTTTCAAAATCTGTCCTGGCTTGAAACAAATACAGTTATGCTGAGTTTGTTAATCCATCTTATGAACCATAAGGAACAATCTGTGGCTTCCACTAGAAACTGGATGGACTCTAGAAATGCCTGGGCTCTGATGGAAGGCTGTTCTGTCTAGCATCAAGTTCAATGCCTAGTGATGCTGCAGTGATTTTTTTTTTTCCAGGCCTAAGAGTCCCATCAATCAGAACGAAACTGTCTAGGTTGACCAGGGAGTCACTTGCAAGACAGCTTACCTGAGATCTAACTCTGCTATCACTGCTCTTGTCAGCATTTGTTTTTCATTCTGCCCCTGTCATCTTTGTTTGGGCATATTTAAGTGGTTCTATTACTACACAAAAACCTGAATAGGTCTGTTATGTAAAACTTCTTGCTGCTCGGGTAACATGTTTCTGGTTGCTAAAAAGCATGTACCAGTACGTGTAATTATCAAAACCAAAGAAAATCTGTTTTAATCTGGTTCGGGGGAGACATTTGTGACATTTGAAGACCAGTACACTAAAATTTCACATAAAGGAGAAACAAATGAATAGACATTGTTATTCATATCTGTTTTAAGTGTTGTATTGGGTTACACATATGTGTCTCTATTATCTTAGCAAAGGGACAAAGCCTTATGGTGTCCCAAGAAGAAAGCATTTTGTGACAACTGTCTCTGACTGCAACTGCACCAGTTGAATAACCTGGACAAAACATACAGATTTCATGCCGGGACATAATCAGTACCAGTTTGGGTTTGCCTGCTTTACCACACTTATCTGAAGCTGCTGCTTTTGCCTGGTTGTAACCAGTGGGGACCTCTAAGCAGGTGCTTGTTCTTTCTAAGTAGCTGATTTGATGAGCAGTGACAGATTCACTTAGAGAGATAGTAGTGGGTAGAAATGTTACTTCTTATAGGTCCGTAGCCTTAACAAATCTCCCAGGTTACAAACACAAGAAAGCAGAGTGTTTGTCTTGTTCATTGTCTCAGGGAAATAGCAAAGAGAGGCAGGCTGGCAAATGGAAGAATTTATTAAATCATCCTGTGCTTTCTCTCTTCCAGCTGGGTGGTGGCTGCTAGCTGTGCCCTGCAGAGTGCTGGGTGGAGTATTCCCAGGTGCAACACCTGCTTTCTGTGTGAGTGACAGGGGGATCAGCCAAGGCAGGGCACAAGGGAAAGCTCACTTCTGACTCACACATTGCCACCTCTGCTTCAGAGTTCAGACAAGTGGAGAATAATTCAAATTATGGGTAGTTCCTACATATTCTATGCTCAAAAACTCCATTTCTTACATGAAACCAAAGTTGCGCTACCATAATATTGCTTTATAGGTGGGCTCTTTCACCAAAGGCCGTCAGGTGTAGGTCCCCACCTTGGGTTGCTCTTGTTGGGTGTGTGCACCACTGGTACATCCTCCTGCTGTGCTGCAAGTATGACACAGTGGTGTATGGCAGTGTCACAGTTAATGACATTTACTCTCAGGGGAAATGACTGCTAGCAATAAAAGAGTGTTTGGAAACCAGCTAATAATAATCTTTTTTATGTTTGTCTCTTCAAGTAAATATCTGCTAGGAAGAATTATAGAAATGCAAAGACCACTTAACTTAGACATTAAAACCACTTCAAAATCACTATTTCTTGCATAAAAATAATGATCATCTCTTTATAAACAGTATGTCAGGTAGCACAAGAATATGGAAGAAAAAAATATAATCGTGTTAAAGAGAAGCATAAAGTATTCAGGAGAGATCTGGGAGACTGAGGGTTTTTTTAGCTAATGTTAATGTGGCAGTTAAATTATAATAGGAGCCTAGGTAGATGTCAGGAACACTGTGCTTCATTTCCCTTCTCTGATTCACATTCCTTTACTGCAAAATGTGTCCTGAGTATTACAGCAGCTGAACATCAGAAGTTATTATTGAATCGAATAACAATTTGTATGTATTCAGAAAGTATTGAAATGGGCTACTAAGCACTCAAACTTACTTGTCAGTAACCTGATTTTAGGAGACAATTTTGGAAATGTTGGTTGAAATGTCTCTGTGCTTCAAGTTTCCCATCTGTAAAACTAGGACAAAGCTGTTTTAAAAAAGTATCACGGAGATTATAAAACTAATACTAATGGAGTTCAAGACAAATGATAGGTTAAAAATATTAAAGAAGTGGAAACAGCCCATACTCTATTTACCCAATAATTTAAATATTTCTTATACATAAAACTGCATTCTTGAGTATGCTTATTTTATAAAGAGTAGGTAATTGTCCTAATAATTGTCTGATCATTTCTCACATTTATAAAGTTCCATATATTTTATATAGTGTAATGCTCAAATTCTTTTATTGCAGATGAACATCTGTTACTATTTATTGGGCAAAAACACATGATGTAGGAAGTTCTGGCCAAGTGATTTTGGTACTTGCCAAGTCAAATCTCAAGACAAATAATTTCTGTGTCAGCTATGCAGGATATATTTTGACACTACATTTTGTAAATAGAAGTGAAAATAAACAAAAATAATAATAAATAAAAACACAAATAAAAACAAACAAACAAACAAAAAACCCCAACAAACAAACAACACCAAACAAGAAGCCAAACCCCTAGCAACCTAACTAAACTAAACTCAGCTCACTGCTGAGTGAGAACAGAAGATGGCAAAAATGATTACTATCATTGTCCCCAGAGCCCTTCCTTGAGGTGCTGGATGGTAGGTCTGCATGATTTCCAGGTACCACTCAGCTGTGTGACACTCATTGCTTTGACAGCTCTCTGCCCTATTGGGAGGATATTAGTCTTAAGGGATATTTCCTTGTTGCTTTCCAGCCTTAGCTAAAATTGGCCATCAGATGTTGAAATAAATACATCCATCTTAATTACTTTTGCCAGGTGTTACTCTGGGGTTCTCTGGAACAGATGATAGTCCATGGACATGTTTTAATCTAGGTAAACTGCTTGTGTTTTCCTGTTTTAAAGAGGGATTTCAGTACCCAGTGGCCCTTTCTTTGTACTTTATTGCAGCTCAGTATTCTGTCATCTTTGTTTTTTATCCAATCAGGAAACACATCAAACGATTCATTATCTCAGTGAAGAACAGGAAATCCTGCAGATATTTCATGCAACTGTGGCATCCTGAAGAAGCTTTTTGCTTCCTTTTTGTATGTTTCTGGGTCTTACATCAGTGTAAATGAAATAGCTTCTCTAATACAGCCACACACTACAGCCTGTCTCCTGTTATGTTTCTACAGCAACCCAGGTCAGAGCTTTCTCTATAAGGGAAAATAATCCTGTGAGCATCATCTTCGCAATGATTGTAATGATTGTCTTGACTCACCAGGGCAATCCTTACTGCAGGCATTTCACAACAGTCTCAGAGAGCACAACACAGAGTCTTTGTATTCCCTGCCATGCCTTGTCTTCAGGTTCTGGTGCGATGATGAGTATTGTCTGATGCCCTAGAAACAAATACATTTTTTGATTATTTTGAGGTTTTCATTAGAAGTTATTTTATTTTATTTTATTTTATTTTATTTTATTTTATTTTATTTTATTTTATTTTATTTTATTTATTTTATTTTATTTTTTTATTTTATTTTTTTATTTATTTTATTTTTTTATTTTTTTTTTATTTTATTTTTTTTATTTTATTTTATTTTTTAAAGCTGTAAGACTTACCAAGAAGAAGCTGCAAGTAAGACTCAAGAGCAGAAATAATGTTAAGAAAACTTTATTTGAGCAAAAAATACACTTTTGGATCATATCCAGCTACTTGTCAGAAAGCAAGATGAGCTATAATGAGCTAGAATACATTGTTTTTTGTTTTAAATGGAATTGGTCTTTCAGATTTTTCCCTCAGTGGGGTCATGTATGTGCTTAGCAACTTAGAATTTCACTACATTTAGAATTCAGTAATCAGTTATTGACAGATAAAACAACTTGTGAATAAGTCAAAGAAAAACTGTAATATTTGGCTCAGTACAGTTAAGGAGAATGTGACATTTGCATACATTTCATATATGTACACATACATATACAAATACATGGATAATTGCTCATGTTAACAAAACAGTTACAAGGGCCTACAAAACACATGGTGACATTTAGACAAAAAGAAAATAAACATCCTTAGGGAAACCAATTTGTAAGTCTAGCTGTGAACAGTAGAGGCTTCAACACTCTCCCTAAATCATTTAACAACTTGCCTAATATACATATGATAGACTGAATGGGAAATTATAGAATGAACAATGAAATTTTGGAATCCAAAATTGTTCCTCAAGGGTGTTTAGCTATCTGTTAAGCTAGTTTGGACATTTTTCCTCTCTTATTTGTCCACATAATGGGAAACTGTGTTAGAAAAAAAAAAAAAAAATCAGAGAAAGAACTCTTTTGACTGTCCAGAAATCAGCTACTTGTTTCTTAGATGTCTGGGGAACACTGGAATAAGCATACATCTACAGGGGACTGGGATGAAAATAGGAATTTTTGACTTCATATGTCTGAGCAAACTTCCGCTACTTTCTCAGAAATTAGCAAATATCCATTTTACTCCAGTCAATGCTGAAACATATTGCCCTGGCTCATATAGGTCATGGAAAGCCAGGAAGAAGAAATCCCACTCAACTCAGCTTGCCTCATGATTCTAGGAATAAAATTTTCCTGTGAAAATTTCTAAGAAGAAATTTAGACAGTTTCAGGAGTTTAAGTTAATCTAAAAATAGTATGTGTAATGAAACTTTGAAGGGGCTTATGTCTGTAAACAATAAAGGTAAGTAAATAATCTGCATGCAGAAGTTCAAGGGACTCAGAAGTTCAGAGATTGCAGAATGTTGTCAACATTCTCAGAAAAGTTTATGAATTTTAGAAAAATAAAATTATTTGGCAGGGTCATGTCCAGAATGCAATTAATCAAGAATAGAAAGAGTGAACTAAAAGGGTTATGGGATGGACAGACTCATACAAGAACGATGAAGTCATAATGTGTCTCAATAACTTTGCTGGAGAGCCAATAAGCAAGCTTCACCCTCAGGACTGGGTCAGAGTGAGAAAAGCTACTCCTGTGTCATTGATTAAGTAACTTTCATTTTAGCCAAAAATATTTTTTCTCTTGTTCCAAGCATATTCTTCCTCTCACATTACATAAGCTCTCTGAAGTCATCATATGCACAAAAATTTGGCCAAAGTAGATTCATGACTGTGCACTCAGCTTCTCAGAAGGTGTGCCCTCAATACAAGTACTGCTGTGGGAGATGCAGGATGGGCTTTCTGGGCAGCTTGAGTGGGGTGGTGTAACACTAACTAACTCCATTATGAAAGGCTGAGACTACTATTCATGGTTCTTGACATTATTCTTCCTGGCATTTTTTATGCGTGCTTTTGGTGACCAAAATGATACACAGGGCAGAAGTATGCTTCCTAAATATTCTCAATTTCAGTACAATAGTTTGATAACTGATGATATATTATTTCCATCATTTCAGTTTATTCAGATTTGCAAAAAGAATATATTGGTTTAGGAGCGTGGTGATGTCCACAATTTCTAATCTTCACATGTAATGATTGGAAAAGGAAGATGATAAAAATTAGCCTGGAATGGTTTGGATATCTCAAACCACTACAATATCATGAGATTATGTACAGTCTGAGCACCAATGGATCAGGTTTTTAAAGTAAAAAATTTAGACGACTTATTGTTGCACAGTTCAGTTGTTTTGCAGAGAATAACTTTCTCAAGCACTATTATTTATCTGTATGCAATACAAACTCAATGTAGGCAACAATAAATAACCCTTAATTCCATTTACCTTAATGAAGCTACTGGAACTCAGCAGAAGGTCTCAGACAGTGCTCAGCAGCACTTGCATGGAAAATCTGTGGAGCAGCAACAAGTGGGATCAGTAATTTTCAGTCTAAAGAATCTCTGAGTCCAGACAGCCATCACTAGCCTGCTTTCAGAGGAAAAAAAGATGCAGTCAGACACAGGAGAAATATTATATGGACTGTTTTGGGGTAAAACATCCAGGAAGCAACAGTGACTGTTTAGCAGGACTAGCTTCCTGCCTCCAGTGTATCAAAATGTTAGATTTTTTCATGGACTTGTTCTTCCCCTTAAAAACAGGTGACTGGGTGGAAACCCCTAGATCTTCCTCTTTTGGTCACTTTGTTGAGGCAACACTTACCACACACAGAGAGGCCATGGAAGAAGGACATCTGTAACTGCAGGGTACGGCATGGTTCCTCTTAGCTAGATGTAGCTCTGCCGATGAGCTGCTGACAGCCTTGCCTCAGAAGCCTTACCTCTGCCTGCCGTTTTACCTTTCTTATCTCACTTGGTTCATGTTTACACATTTTCTCACAGCTTCCTCAGAAATAGTCATTTTCACAGATGTTTGAGTGGTGTTTAAACAGCTGTGCCAGGTCAAAACTCAGCTGTGGATCAGAGAGGGCTCAACAACAGAGAGGAAGGTGACAAGTCTGGCAGGCAGCAGACAGGTGATGTGCTCCCATCCCTTGCTTCGTGTAACGTTGTCACCTTCTACCTCCCAATAACACGTAAGTCCTTGTTCAGTTAATGTTGTTTCTTTTTTATGTTCTGAAATAGATGCTACCTGACATGTACCGGCATGTGTGGCATTATCTAGTAGAATACGATGAATTTTCTACACGGTCCTACATACAGATCGGTATTAATCACCCTTTTCAATACACACCTTACTCCTTACACATGTGATCTTCCTTGTTCTGTCTTCTTTTCCTGGGTTGTTATTTAACAATTCATGGGTTGCTAATGTCGGATTCTTGGAGAAGGAGCTTCTCTAGCATTTTTTACAGGGTAGCGTTCAACTGCATAGGTGTCGTGGAATAAGTTGTGAAGCAAAATATGTCTTCCAATGAAACAAATACTGAGAAATGCTAAACTGATTTAAGCACCTTAAAAAAAAAAAAACAAAACCAAAAAAAACCTTGCCTCTGAAACATTGTGGTCCCTCAGAGAACTCAGCTGTACCAGGTAGTTTAGAAACATTGAACAAAAGGCACTGGATGGTTTGTTGTTGTTTTAATGATGTGAATATTTTCAAGTTTCTTCTGCTGACAAACAATTTTATTCTGGAGATTAGTAACCTGCCTGTTCTCCTCCCTGTCCTGTGAGAATTGCATGTCACATGCAGGAATTAACCACCTAAACCCCCTGCTTTTTAAGTGGTTTGGGAAGGAAACTGGGCATAAGGAGAACTACTTTCAAATGTAATATCAGAGAAACTGTTGCCACTTCATCCTGGCACTCCCACATATGGGCAACTCTTGTAGTGATTAAGTTAAATAACCTACTGAGAAAAGCATGCAAACTAGTCCTTTAATGTTAAATGAAAGCTGGCTTGTATAAGAGTCTTGGCCTTGACGTTTACACTAGTTCTTTTTTATTATTTCCATTGGTATTAGCACTGATATTTATGTTTTATGTATACCTTACATTGGTCTATATTGTACTGTGATGTATTGATACACCCTTAATAAAGACAAACCTATTAAATAAATATCCTTTTAATTATGTTCATCCTTTCAAATGGGCATCTGAATGGTATTAAAATTATTATAAAGAAAAGAGATGTGTTACACTTTAAAAATACAATTAACTTTTTTTTTCAATATCTAGAAAACAGTACAAGAAAGGTAACACTCAATGATAATTGTTCTCAAATTTTCTGTCTTAACAAGAACACGTAAAATGATGTAAACCAAATATCTCAACATTGGGAAACAGCTTCTCCTTTAAGGAATGTGTAAATGTGTGTAAATGTATGTAAATGCATCTTTTATGCCCACATACATCTGCTGTACATGTGTGTTTCTGTTCACCAGTTAGACTTGTAACAGTATACTCTCAAATGTTTATGCTCTGCATTACCATTGATTCCACATCATTTGTGTGCTACAGTGTCACCAAGCACAGGGTTAGCAAATGTTAACTTTACATTGAAAACCATGTTTTGACCTCATTAGGGTCTCATAAGGAATCTTAATGCACGAAGATACTAGTTGGCTTGTATGCAAATAGTTTTCATTAACATAGTCATTCAGTATAAGGTTACTCATATTGTTTTGATGAAAATATCATGTGTCCTCCTACATTAGTGATAGACTGTTATACATTTATATCTTGGTTTATATGCTTGGTTTATAGTTGTGCTTTTCTTTGTTCTTCAGAGATCTGCCAGCTTATCCGAGAAAGAGACTGTATATTTGTGCAAGTTTATATAACACTTAGCATAATAGGCCTTTAATTTTCAGTGAGGCCTCTGAAATATTGCATTATAAATATTTAAGAATCATGTAGCTGTGTCTCCATCTCTGTGTACTTTGTCTTTAAATCTCTGGGAAATGCTGCTGTTTATCACACCCTGCAGCCCTTTAGTGCTGGTGTCAGGGTGGCCTGTAGGGCAGGAGGCTGCACTGCCTCCTCTCATGGATAATTTACTGCTGCGTTTTCTCATTCAGCCCTGCTCTTAACAGAAAAAGGGGCACGGGGGAAACCTCTTCATCTGTGAAGAATGAATTTAGTTTAGCTGCATGAAAGCACAGTCTCCAGAAGGGTAAGAAGCACTGTTTAAAGTCACAGGGAGCATTCACACCGTCAGGTTGGGTGCCTGGATGTCAAGCACAGGCTTCTTGTATAATGAGCAGAGCATCCAGCACGTAATTCAGTGCACTTTTAAAAAATATGAGTGCTTTTGATTTCAGCTGGGGATTTCAGCTGTAGAAACTACACATGCATGCTGTCTCTATCTCTCATCATCCTTTCTCCTCCTACTACTTCCTCTTTCTGAAGGTTTTGGACAGTTTTCGGTCCTGTTTGTGAAAGATGCACAAAAGGTGCCCAGTGTGTCTGCTGCACCGGCAATACTGGGCTTTGGGCACACAAGGACAGCTGTGACAGAGTTCACAACACCACAGAAGGGATGAGGTCAAACTGCTCTCCTCTGACCCAGGTCACCCAGAGCAGGGTGCTCAGGGCTGTGTCCCATCAGGTTTTGAATATCTTCAAGGGTGGAGACTCTACAACCCCTCTGGATAACCTGCGCGAGCCTCATTTACAAGTGAACTTATTGAATCTTACCTTGTGCAGCTATCAGATATATTTGTATTAGATAAAACAAAACATCTAACACATGCCTATATTACCCTTTCCACAAGCTCGATCTTAAAAAAAAAAAAGAATAGTTCTTGCAAAAGAGCAGCACCCTTAGAGTACTGTTGTATACAATGCAAGGAAGCAGCATGCAAACATAGTAAAGTGACATGCTTGGTTTGAAGCAAACAAAAAGACAGTACAAGTCCTTTGCTTTCATTTGAATAGTGTACTTTAAAAGATAAGCAGATGCTCCAGCACTGACATAAAATAATTTTATGTAAAACCCATACAAGCTGCTTTTATCACAAAATTAATTGTCTTCAAAGCAATGTTTGTTATATTTCCCACAGGTGAAGTAATGCTTGAAGCTATTATTTGGGGCATAATTTTGGTAATCAAATGAGGTTTTTTATTGAAAGTAAAGTCTGAATTCTTATTTACACTCTTTGCAACCCTTTGGTAGTTTTTGTTAGCCTTTGAAAAGCAATATACTGCATTTAAAGTAAACTTAAAATCAGTTCATACTACTTAACTGTCTTAGTAAGAATCCTGTAAGAACAGGAATGAAGGCTTAAATGTGCACGGCAAAGTTATTTCTCTGGCAAAAAAATATTAGTGGTATACAGGAAATAAAGCAATGGGATGCAAACATCACATCAACAGCACCGGAACCTTAGATTGCAAGGTTTTTCCTTTGTTGTTCGGTTGGTCATATGATCTTTTCTTCTGGAGGTAAAGAGAGAAACATAAAATGGTGAAGATGAAATCAGGATTCATTTATAAGGCACTGAGCTCTCCGAGAGACAATAATATAGAGATTATGTGATGTAATTAACTGTTTTTTACTTTTATATATTATTTATCATCTGTATTTCTGATACAAAGATGAATATTTGCAAATTCACTATAGGTTTTCTTAAACTATTTAGTTGTTTTGAGCTATGATCCTGCTAAACTGAGAGGTTTAAGCAAAAACCCCGTTATAATAGGTTCTGAATTTTTCTTTTCTGAACCATTTGTTGTGGGATCTGTTTTATAAATAAAAACTATGATCACAGCACTGCTTGGCTATGTTCTGTCAAAGCAACTATGATCAGATATCTGGGAAATGCTGGTTGCATCAAGTTGTCTATGTTTTAAAAAGTTATTGATATCATATATAGCATGTAGGTAAGAGTTACAGGGATATATTAATATACTTGAGTATTTACTTATACTTATATATATATATACATAAATTGTTATCCTAAAATATTAAAACACTTCAGTTTAAAAGTATAGGTATTACAGATATTATATATACATACACATACTAAATATAGATATACACATATAATATATATGTGTCTATATATGTACACATATATGTATATATATATACACTGTGGTGAGAACATTGCTTCCTCAGAGGCTGCTACTAAAAAATTATCTCTTTTGCAACCCCTCTTTTAATTATTCCAGAATTTGCATATTTGATAAATGAGAAAATTTATAGAATATTTCTAGATTATAGAATTTCTAGACTTCATATAGATTAATTTACATGTGCTTCATGTTACCTGTGTTGCACTGGCATGGCATACTAGAATGGGAATAGGACAAAGGAAATGAAAACATGATAAATTCAATATAATTAAAAATATAGACACTCTTTGTACAACAAATAATTAGTCAGTGAAGCTGCTCATCAGAAGATACTGTGGATAATTGCCTAATAGGATGAAAACAACTGGATATATATGACTAATTGCAATATCATAGATAATTGTGTTAGCTAAGCTGAAAATATATAATGGATATCAATACTCATGATGTGGGAACAAATATAAGCTTACCCATTTAACAGAGTAGGAAGAAATATTCCCCACAGACATGTAATTGCATAATCATCAATTACATATTTGGTAAGCCATAGATTTTAAAGCCAGGAGGGATCATTGTGATTTTGTTGCCTGACCTTTGAATAGATGCGTACAGCAGAATTCCGTTAAATCATTCCCAACTCAGACCTTAGTTGCCAGCTTTATTTTAGAAAGACGCTGAACCTTCTCACATCTATGCTATTAATATTAAGTTTTCTTATTTCAAATTTCAGCTTCTAACTGAACAGTAGCTGGAGCCCTTTTCTTGTTATGGACTTTATTTTGAGAGAATAAAGAATCTTTTCTACTTACAGCTCAGGTTTTTTCTGTGGATCTGATGTAGATATCTTTTAACAACATCTTTATTAAGCTGTTCAGATGTAGTGATTGGACATTTTGGTCTTAATAAAATATACAAATATATATATATATATATAAAAAAAAATATATCTGTGAAGTTCTGTTTTTGATTTGGTAGTTTATATGGTTTTGCATCAGTCAAATCATATTTTTTTAAAAAAGAGGAGTTTGCCTACACACTCCTTGGTTTTCTACTTACTACTCATGCTACAGACTTTGGCTTTCAAGCTTGGTCCATTCAGTTGAACACTGCTATGTCATGAAACAGATTGAATTTTAGAGTCTAGGTTTTTAAAATTCCGGGTAATTAGTTATAGGTGACAGAATTTATGTCTTCAATGTATTGTTCAGCAACAGCTCTGAAATGCTGATTTCTTAGCAGAAACTCTAAAATTTTTTTTTTATATTTATTTATATTTATATTTATATATATATAAAATATATAAATATAAATATTTATATATATATATTTATATTTATTTTCAGCCCACAGGAGCTCCTTAATTTAAGGAGTAATTTTGAGCCAGCAAAATTTAATAGTAGCTGCAGATAGAAAGCCATGTGGCTTGGAAATCTAGAAAAAAAGGTTGAGAAATGGTGGAGGAAGTGGCACTTTGCTGCCAGTGAAACAGCTGCAAAGGTAAAGCTCTGGCTTGGAGAAAGAAAAAAATCTTCAAACAGGAAGCAAATGCCCAAATAAAACAATGCCATTTTTTATACTGTGCTGGTGATGCCGCATATGGCTTCTTTGATTTGCCAGTGAACATCTGACAAGCGAAGACTTAGTTTCATCCGCTTCCCTCAGCCCTTCCTCCTAAATGCTGGGGATACCATGCTTCTCTCTTTAGGCAAAGTTTTCTTTATTACCCTTTAGACCAGAGGATTTTCTCTTTTGCCCTATCATGAACTGCTACTTATATGTTCTGTGACACTGAACACCATTGAAAAGCCAGAAACTATCACATTCAAATAAGCAAGTGACTTTTACTAGAATGCAGCCGCCTTCCTGACCCAGTTAAAAAAATAAAACCAATCAAACAAAAAAACACAAAACAAAACAAACACCTGGAATACATTTAGGAGACAAAGCTTAGAATAGGGTTTTCAGTTCAGATTGCAGATGATTTGGAATAAAATATTGGCCAATATTCCATTACTATCTCAGCTGCAGCCTAACCAGAGTATCTGTCACTGAGAGAATAGGGAATTATTAGCTGCTACTTTGAAATATTCTAAAAAGTAGCCTCAAGAGCATCTTCCTCAAACACAGAAGTTGTAACTTGAAGGTTTTTTTCCTCCTTCTGGTGCAGTGAGGCCATGAGTGTGGAATGAGTGTTGGACATGAAGCGAAGCAGGGCTTGGATCGCACCTCTCCAGGCAGTGCATTAATCACAGTGGTCTTTGTCCAAAGGGCAGCAGGACCTAGATGTTGTGAAGGGAGAGCTGAGAGCCTCAAGCAACACTGGAGGCCGTTCCACAAGCAGCTGTGATAGTAGGAAGGAGTAATCAGATGGATATGACTTCATTTCCCTCTTGGCTAATGCTGGGCTAACTCCTCAGTGCTCTGGCTTTTGAACCTCCAAAATCGGGTAGTGAGGTGGACCATGAACTGGCTGAAGGAAAGAAGCCAGAGAGTCGTGGTCAATGGGGCAGAGTCTAGTTGGAGGCCTGTATCTAGTGGAGTGCCTCAAGGGTCAGTACTGGGGCCAATATTATTCAATATATTCATTAATGATTTGAATGAGAGAACAGAGTGTACTATCAGCAAGTTTGCTGATGACATCAAGCTGTGAGGAGTGGCTGACACACCAGAAGGCTGTGCTGCCATCCAGTGAGACCTGGACAGGCTGGAGAGTTGGGCAGGGGAAAAATGTAATGAAATAAAACAAGTGCAAGTGTAGAGTATTGCATCTGGTTAGGAACAACCCCCGGTTCCAGTATAAATTGGGGAATGACCTATTAGAGAGCAACGTTGGGAAAAGGGACCTGGGGGTCCTGGTGGACAACAGGATGACCATGAGCCAGCACTGTGCCCTTGTGGCCAGGAAGGCCAATGGCATCCTGGGGTGTATTAGAAGGGGGGTGGTTAGTAGGTCGAGAGAGGTTCTCCTTCCCCTCTACTCTGCCCTGGTGAGACCACATCTGGAATATTGTGTCCAGTTCTGGGCCCTTCAGTTCAAGGACAGGGAACTGCTGGAAAGAGTCCAGTGCAGAGCAACAAAGATGATTAAGAGAGTGGAGCATCTCCCTTATGAGGAAAGGCTGAGGGAGCTGGGTCTCTTTAGTTTGGAGAAGAGGAGACTGAGGGGTGGCCTTATTAATGTTTACAAATCTATAAAGGGTGAGTGTCACAAGGATGGACCCAGGCTCTTCTCAGTGACAACCAACAGTAGGACAAGGAGTAATGGGTTCAAACTGGAACACAAGAGGTTCCACTTAAATTTGAGAAGAAACTTCTTCTCGGTAAGGGTAACAGAACACTGGAACAGCCTGCCCATGGGGGTTGTGGAGTCTCCTTCTCTGGAGACATTCAAAACCTGCCTGGACACATTCCTGTGTAGCCTCCTCTAAGTGTTCTTGCTCCAGCAGGGGGATTGGACTAGATGATCTTTTGAGGTCCCCTCCAATCCGTAACATTCTGTGATTCTGTGAAAATAAGCCCACATGCTTTCTAGGCACCTAGATCCTGGATCTGCTGAGGTAACCAACCGGGTGTCTGCGTCCATTGGTGGATTTGAGCCCCATTCTTATTTTTGTTTCCTTCTTTGATCAACTTTGCCTCTTCTGATTTTTTTTTGTCTGTTTATTCTTGTGTCTGCTTTGTATCATCTTATATTCTTTTCTTATATTATTTTCTTTTTTTTTTTTTTTTTCTAATCTATCCTTCTGTCCTTATTGTATGACTCCTCCAGGATTAATCCATTGCCAAAATCTTTCTTTACAATCACTTTCAAAGAGCACTGTTTGATCCACAGCTCCTTGAGTTTCACCCTGTGCCTCTTTGCTGAGCCCTTCTCCAAATTTAACTTTCTCCAGCTATGGGATCATTAGCTCTCTCACTCTCTCCATTTCATAAGCTTAGTAATTATCTTAGTATTTTTTGAGTTATTCATGTATAGTCAGCAAATCAGTAACTGCTGGATCCTCACATCTCTGAAGCACATGCAGAAGACTGAGTAATTTTCAAAAACGCAGATCAAGAAAAGCTTTCTGTCTACCTTCCCTCTGCCTTCACCCTCCAAAGACTATGTGGCTCCTACTTTTGCCCTGTATCTCCTTTTGTAGACTCTGTTTTCCCCTGATCACTCTTTTCTCTCTAATCATGCTAAGAGTGCTCTGACTTTTTACTACTAACCCATTACCCCAGGTAATTCCGTCATAGGAAAGATTTTTAGTATTATTATTTTTTTCATCTATGGCAGGGGTATTCATGGTATTAGAAAGGTTTCAGACACTGACTGCCTGGGCACGGTATCCTTTGGTGCAGAGATGAGAGGCAGCATGACACCGGAGCATGGAGATGAAAGGTTCTGTCATGCTCTTCGAGCCAGCAAACCCTTTGATCGTAGACCAGGTTGTAGCAAGGGAAGAGTCAGCATCAGATGACCCTGCTGGTAGATTTTAAAACTCTGTGGGTGGATAATGAACATCTGCTCTGATGCTTAGATGTGACCTGAGGTCAATTTGATATTCATTTTACACCATATCCACCTAAGATAGGATATTCATCCCTCTCTTTCAAGATTTCCTTTTATACAGTCTCCATTGAGACTTATTTTTCTTCTTTTTCTGTCACAATCCATCTTTCTTGTAGCTTTATCAATTTCTTAATTTTCTTTCCTTCTACCCATATAATACTTTCAAGTCTCTTGTGTTCTTCTATTTTAGCTGGTCTCTTATTTGCCTCTTTCCTACAGTACTGAGACATACCAATTGCTGAATTTGTTTCAGTGTCATGTAGTACAAAAAATTTTCTCTTTTACTAGTAGAAGGATGATTCTGATGTCCTGCTGCTTAAAACCAATTAAATTGATAATCTTGAAGCCATTCCTCTTGATTTATCATTAGTACAATGAAGTCTAGTCCTTTTAACACAGTATACCTGCAGGATTTAATTTTCTGTTTCGAATGATCTTAAAACAGATTAAACAATGTGATATTGACTCTGCTAACTCTTATGATATTTTACAAGGGAAGACAAAGCTTGGCTATTTATTCTTTTGGGGGGATTGAGTCTAATTTGAATCCCAGGACATCAGTCATCCAAATAGCAATATTTATTTATCCATCACTTCAGACTTCACCCAATACACAGATTTTGATGTCACAGGAATATCAGAAGTTAGTGTTCTGTTCTACTGCTTTTACCACAAGAACAGCAATTATTAAACTGTTTGAAGACCATGTATTTCAGTTCACTTATCAATTGATTTGGTCATCTACATGTTTGACCTGACATACATGTTTCAGTCACAAATTTTAATTTTCTCCTGTGGCAAAATTAATTTTGAATTTTTGTTAGCCAGGTGTTCAGGTTTTGAACACACCTCCTTTCTTAGGAAATTATGTAGGAGTGGCCAGGTTTGAAACTCAGTTCATTCTCTTCTTAAGTGGAATCAGGGCTCTTCCCCTTCCAGTGATAAGTAAATATGTCTCTGTTGTATTAAGAGTCTCCTCAACATAACTGCGTAATAAAAAGTTCTTTAATATACCAAACTCTCATCTCTGTCATTAGTAGTTACATGGATTTCTTTAGAAAGCCTTACATTCTTTATTGAACTGTAGATTAAAAACAAACTTCCTGCAAATATCTTAGCATTAAATATCTTTTAATAATAATCAGTCATTTGGGGCTGACAAGAGGTCTGAGGTGGCTGATCCTTAAATGTATCAAAAAAAGTGTTTTGCAAAAACTTCTGCAAGACAAGCTAATGCGTTTCAGATAGCTTTAGATTCAAACAAGAGCGCTCTATATGCACAGTACTCAAATGGATATGGAACTCCTTTCAAAGATCTCTAGTGATGGTGATGCAAGACCAAAATTTATTAGTTTCCATGTAATAGTTATAGATTTCAAAGGTGATGTTCGTAAGGACTTCTTAAATAGATATCACAATGAATTTCCTTGTAATAGTTTTGAAAATTATGATATTATTACTTGTTAAATGCAGCACGTTAGTGACAATGTACTTCAAGGGCAAAGCTGGGATTATGTTAAAATAGCACTTATTGTCACAAAAAAAGTCTTGTAACCAACAGGTGGCAGAAAAAAAAAAAGAGTGCATTTAGCAATCTTATGAAGAGAAATGGAAGTACAACATACTAGTTTCTCACTGATTTATCTTTTCTGAGACCATTGATTTAAACAGAGACCAGAGATTTAAACAAAAGGAGGACAATGCAAAGCAGATAGGACCTACAGCTTTGTTTGTTTTATTTTTTCACAATATGGTTTTGCCAGGGAGTTTTTGACTCATAAGATGCTAAGGCCTAATGCTTATCCAGTCTCTCAAAGGGCACACTGAATGGATGACAAGAATACCCTGAGATGCAACAGTTCATACTAGAACACTCACAAAAAATATTAACCGTCATGCCTGAAGTTTAGATGCAACTCTGTTAGGAACAGAAGGAAGTGTGGTGGGCATATTTTCATGCACAACTGGATATATCTTCCTTTAAAGCTTTTAGTACTGATCTCTAGAAATGGAATATTGCACTGGATAAGCTATGAGTTGGAAACTCGTGACAATTTTCTTAATTTATGGCTGAACTATTGCTGTTGCCTGAGTTTGAATTTGCTGTGCTACTTGGAACAACAATAAAATTACCAGTGACAGAAGATGGTGTGTATGTGTATGTGTGAAAGAAATTACCTGTCTCTACTGACCAGAAGCAATTCTTAGTTTCATTTACAAGTGACTTGTTTTATTGAATGTAATTTAGCGCAACAGTGAGAGATGCTCACCATCCAGCTCATAGCACTTACTGCTTTGGAAGGGGAACAAGTTGATTCTGCTTACCAGGATGATTACAGTTTCTAGAAAAGCTATTTCCACAGAAGCCATTGATTATTCATGTTTCAGTAAAAACAAATGGATGAAATGAAGGTTCATAGTTTAAGAAGGGGAAGCCAGAATGCAAACAGAGCCAAGCACTATCCACTTATCTGTTATGCAAAAAAGTGACACTTCAGTGACATAGATGCTTCTGCCTCAAACTATGAGTCTTTTGCAGATGGTGTCTAGGAAAGCAGGTGCTCCCCAACCCAGTGCATGGGCTAAAGGAAAATTCTGAGTAATGGTCTTGAACACCATGTACTCAGACATAAGATATTTATTTTCACCTGTATTTGCAAAGAGATCAATTTGAGACATAGATTTAGAGAACTTGGGAAATATGTTGAAAATACAGAACACTAGGAAATAGGCTGATAGCTTTTCCTCCAAAGTAACCAATCTGTATTGAATGGGTATACAATTAAACTGAGATTACAGTATATTTGTTACATTATAATGGAAGTCCCATGCTGTTTCAATTTACAAACTGATTTTGGGGGAAAGTAGACTTCAAGGGTACTCAAGTTTTTCCATCCGTCTCAGAGCAGCAGGATTCTCTTCCTACAGCAATTGGCAGTGCAGCTACTAAGAGCACTGGCACTGAGACATTGTAATTGGACTTAGAATAAATCACCATGCCTTTTAGATGACTGGAAGCCACACAAATTACTTCCCGATATATCACTCTTACCATCGGTGGAGCATATGGTGGCTCAATGATGTTTGAAGCTTTTCTTCCAGCCACGAAGACTACAAACCTTTGCTATAATTGTATCAGTCCTTAGCACAAAACAGAGCCTGAGGGGACTGTAGAGCAGGCTGGTTGGACCACTGAATGGAGTGCCATATTTTAAATAAAGACAACAAAAATAAATGAAATTCCTTCATAATTGGTGTCATGTTGTGAAAACTGTGTAACTTCCCACTTACAAAGAGGCTGGACTGTGGAAAAAAGACTCCATTCTAAAAATAACAATGGAAAAACAAAAGCAAATCAGAAAATACATCATATACTATTGCAGAAATACCAGAAAGCAAAAAAAGAAGAGATTCTGCCATCGCCAAATAAAAACTGAGTCGTTATACATACAGAATAAATCAGAAGAAAAACTTTCCTCATGCTACTGTACATGTTTAGAGACAGAAGAATAAAATCGACAGAGCATGACAATGCTTTTTAAAATAATCTTCTGCTTCAAAAAATATTCTCACTACAGGTAGTACTGTAATATGTTTTTTCAAGATATTACTGAAGCCAAAATCAATGTATAAATATTCCAAAAATAGTTTCATTGATAAATACGAATTTTGACTGATAATGTAGTTATATCATTCATGAAAGTGGGGGATTTTACGGCATGTTTAAACAATAATTTGGATTTCTTATATCAGTGGTTGATAAATTACTATTACAGAATGTTGTGATAACTAAATATTAAAGCACCACTATTTATACTGCAAAGCTTACTTTAAAGTTAAGTAAGCAAAAAGTGAAATAAGATGTTACAGAGAACACAGCAGGAGCTTTCAGCACTTACTAAATAATATGGTTTGGAATTTCACATCAAAACTGCTTTTTTTGCCATCATGTACAAACCAGGGATTAAGGCATGACTAAAAAAGTCAACACTTAATCGGTTATCAAGAATGGGAACACTAAGAATGATAAATTCCAAGGACAACTACGAGTGTATAGGTGCAACAGGAGGGCTGAGATTAAACTCAGGTAATATGAGTTTAGAGGATTCCTTCTAGATGTCTTAAAAATAAGTCAAGATATAAAAGAAGGTTGTATGCGAAGTATGAGCTTTTAATTATTTTTCTAATTTCTTAGCTTCCCTGAATTGCATCAGAGAACAACTACTATTTGTAAAAGTAGTGCTACAGTAACTGTAAGGATGAAAGCATGTGAAGAGGGTAACTTTTCTGGAGAAAATTATATCTTCTTTAGCAAAGATAAGGAGAAGGGGAAAAAAAAAAACTAAACTAAAACCAAACCAAAAACCAACCAACCAAACGAACAAAAAAACCCCACCACATCTGGATTCTCCCAATCATTTCAGCTAATCTAAAGATATGACCTCTCTTTACAAATCTTGCTTCTCCATTTTTACTTAATTCATACAGATTCTTTATTGCTTCCTTACATAACAGCTTAACCAATGTAAGTCTTTTAATCTTTCATTGTAAGTGAAATCCCTCCTCATCAGTCATCATCATTTCTTCTTTCTCTATTCTCTCCTTTTTCTTCAATTTCAGTGTATTCTTACTGAGAGTCAGGGAGCAGAATTGCATCCAGTACTCAATATGTGGGCACACATATGAACATTTTCCATTTTGTTCTTTATGACTTTCTTAAATATCTCTAACATTTGAACTTTTGAAAACTACTGGAAATGCAGAGGCCATACTTTAAAGTCCTAAATCAGGTTTTATTATAAGGCCATTTCATCTCTTCATATGCATAGAAAATGGGATGGGTGTATGTTTATGTAGGGAGGTGAACATTTTACATTAAAATTTCCTTTTTTCATTGTAGAATGTAAATACATTGACAAAATCAATCAGAAGATTGAGGTCTGCTTTTTCATTGGTCTAAATAAATAAATAAATAAATAAATAAAAGATGTTTAGTTTCAGCTTAACCCATTTCGTTATTTTTCCTGGTAACAGCTTCATTTTGAAATACGTCATAGGAAATATTTAAAAAGAAAGTTAAAAAACAATAAATCAAATAGCTGCTTATATACTTGATATCTCTTTTTCACTTGGTTATTTGTTAGTTTGTGGGTTTACATCATCAGAGCTTCTGATCTATTCTTTAAAGGAAGTATTCAGCAGAAAAAGTGACAACACAAACCAGTATAAAACACGAAAAATTCCAAATAAGGAGAAACTTTTAAATAAACATATGCACATCAAAGAAGAATTAAAAATTAAAGATTTATATTAGATTGGATTTGAAAGAACGTAATTCACCTGAGATTTATGAACCTCTCATAGCAGAAAATCTTTGCCAGCTGAGTCAGTTCTCAGGACACGGTGATGGAAAAAGTTTGGACTATCATTTTCTACAACTGCTGGCTACAGAAAGAAGAACTGACAAAATAATCAGGAGACAAATTACTTTCCTACTTCAAAACTAGCACTGAATCAAGAGCAAACCGAAGCTGTCAGGTCTATGCCTCCATTCTATGAAGCAACCACACAATAGAAAGCTGTTGCTATTAGATACAAGTTGGTATTAAGTGGCTGTTCCATGTCAGCCATCCAACCAAACTTCTTGTGAAAGGCTGTAGCAGTGTAGTTTTTGAGTTAATGATTTAGAAGGTTTATCTTGTAATTGTCCTTGTAGCACACCATGTTCCTCCAAATACATGGATTTATATATCAGCACAAATGACAAACACTGTTGAAGGTTATTCCCCCTTTTTCTAGCACATTTTAACCTGTGGAAGGAAAGGCTCAAGAACTAACTGCAAACACTGAAACTGTGCTTTTACACACAAGACTCTGTTTATTACAGAATTTCTTACCATTAAGAGGAGCATTGTTGGCTTGCAGTGGGTTTCTGTCAACATAGGACCCACTCCTTTCTACAGTACAAAAACAACTTGAAGATTTTAGCAACAAATGATGAATATTCTGTTGAATGTCTCCCTCTATCTCATCTGTGTTTAACAGGAACAAACTGGCTGGAAGTGTCACATGAATGAGGAAGAAAGACAAAAAAGTCTGTATGAAAAATCTGTAAGCTTTCTATATACAGCAGGTATTATCTCTTTAAAATATACAAATATATCATCCCTAATCAAAATATACCCTAACTCAAGACTTTCCATTAAAGCAAATTCTCACATATATTTTTTGATTAGGGAAAGGAAAAATTATTGAGACAAACATTTTTCTTTTTATCTTTGCAGTGTTTTTAGCTCTGCACAAAACCACTGGCATCTCAATTCCTTTGTGTTTCCCTAATGAGTACATAATGACTTCACTTAAACACCTCATCTTCCTTAGAACAGTTGATAAAATTCTGAAATTCCCTTTTGTTTTACCATCAGCTAAAAGTACTTACCCAGCCTCTGATTTTAAAGGTTGCATGGTCTCTTAAGAACAGCAGTACTATAAACACCTGTGTCACACCAAATTTTTAAGCCATAAGTTCTTCTTGGCAAATATATTTTCATTGTTTTTCGATCTACTGTAAAGTCAGCTAAGCTTCCATATAGACTGTTCCTTAGGTTAAGATTAAAAACAACACAAAAGATGCTTTACTGCAAAGCTGTTGCCTCTGCTGGAGCTCTACAGTAAAGAGAAAATTGTGCATAAAAGGGAAAAAACCCAAACAGTTGCATGGGGGAAAGAAAAGGTGAATACCTCCTAAATTAGCCAGTTATGACAATTATCGGTTCAGAAATTATGTGAAAATTCAGTGTGTACTTTTTCCTTGTTACCTCAGAAGATTTTCTGAGTGGCAATAATATGCTCTGTTTTATTGTTGGCCCAGCTTCTCACTGTCAAATCTTAGAAAAGTTTGTTCTCTAGCAAAGGAATGCGGAACTGTACCCTCAGTAAGTCCTATTCTTCACAGGTTGTTTAATGTAGTTTTGGTTTAATCCTCTTCAATAATGAATAATTAATTGCTTCTCATGCCGCAGGGCTTGTAACAAAGAAGGAAATCAGTATCATGACGTTTTTCTATTTTATGAGATGGCTGTCATTTACAGGGAAAAAACAGTATGCTTTGGCTGAGAGACACAAGACATTACTTCGAGAGTGAATTATAACAAGTATATGCTTAATGAGCAAACAAGATTGAAAATATCATCTTCCATAGACTATTTATTGTCATATTGTATGTTATATTAATTAGACAAATTAAACATCCTCTTTCTTGATTTCAAATCTGATAATATCTACTAAACATATTTGACATTTCAGCAGAGATGAAGATAACAGGAAACACGAGTGCTCTTTAACAGATTTCATTTTTCATTGTAGAAAATAAAAAATATTAACAAATTTTTGCATATATTACTGCAATCAAATATATCACCCAGGTCTTCATCACTCTGTGGTGGGCACTGATCTGGTTTTTGTGCTATCTCTGTGTTAAGGTGAGAGAGAGTTGGAATGCTTGGACAATTACGACTGACAGAAGAGCTATATTTTGAGTCTCCACCATAGACATCCTCCAAGCTCCTTCAAAAGGCAGCTGACACTTCGTGTCAAAACCTTTCCAGCTGCAGTGTGATTTTTAGCCTTTAAAACAAGTGGAGTGTTGGGCTTGTGATAGAGTCTGTTACAGGTGCAAATATTAAGAATAGATGTGATGAAAGACCTGGCCAAAAGGACATTCTTTCTAACAGATTTCAAGCAGTTCTGGGTAGAACAAATGCAAAGGAAAATTAATCACAGATGGCAAGTCTTTTCACCAGGGATGGAGATTTTTGGCCTGAGTCTGAGGGTGAAGCAAAGAATTAGCTACTTGCCACCCTTGATACCAGGGCATAGACCTGGAGAGAGGGAGGAACTGACAGCAGTGGCTTTTGGGAGCAGCATGGGCCAAGTTGGCTCAGACAGCCCACAGCTCAACGCTGCCGAGAAGGGCATGGTGAAGATTCAGACCCTGCACAGCCTGTAGAGTTGTTCACCTCCAAATGGGCTCCAGACCCCTGAGGACTCTCCACTGGGAGTGTCCATTATTGAGGCAGAGAAAATCCTGAGTGTATTCACACCTCTGTGGACAGTAAACCCATAATATGTTGCATTATTCAGGGTGATGCCTTCATGGGATCACTGGCAGCAACTCCTCTTTTTAAATGTTCGTATAAAAGAAGGAGGAAGTGGTGTCTCATATCCCAAATGCAATAATCAAATGGTTACAGCACTGAGAAGGCATGACTCGCCTCCACAGATGTGCCCTGACCTCTAGGCAATAAGGGAAAAATGCAGCCAGACACCACCTCTCTTGCTAAACCTGTGCTAACTGAAGAAAGAGAGAAGAAAAAAAAAAAAAGGAGTTTCTTTGGGATACAAGGAGAAACTGTAATCCTGTAAAACAGCAGATTACTGGTTTGTAGTCACCATTTCAGGCAGTGGTTTTCATTCTAGTTAATAAACCAGAGTAAAATACCAATTCAAATGAACTTGATATCGCAAACAAAAATGCTTCTTTGAATTGAAAGGATTAAGGAATCGGACCTGTTATGTCTAAGACAGTTCTTGAAGGCATAATTTTTCTGCCATCAATAAATTTCATGAGGAGTAATAGTATCAAGCAATAGTCTAAGTATTCACACAGGAACTGACTAATTGGGATATCAGTGATTCATCATGTGATATATAATTAATGTCTTCTTTCTTTTGGATACAGTATAGTACTGAGGCCACCAGGACAAACGTCCACTGTTATAATATCTGTGTCTTACTTCACCACTGTAGAAAGCTAAAGATAAGACAGTGAGGGTGACTCTGATTAGTTTCCAATGAAAACTACTCCTTGTAGGCTAGAAAGCACATAAAAAGATTCCTAATTCAAACATTTTTTCTCCTTTTATTTATTCAGTTTGCCCTTACAAAACTGTAGTTTTACTTGATACCAGAACTCATTCCATGCTTGTAGGAGTGCTCCAAACAACAGGTAGTGTACTGTACCTGTACTTTGACCAGTAACCCCAACCAGCTCACAAGTCTTAGTTACTTCTCAACAACAGCCCATAAGAACTAAAAGAAAATGAAAGCTCTCTTCATATTATTTGTGCAGTAGATTTTCAGGTGTGACAAATGAGCAGAAGGACATTCAGCCAAGTACTTCTTAGTTCCTAGATCTGGCTGTGTGCCATGATCGTGTCCCAGCTGAGTACAGAGTGAGAGTCCCCCAGGCGTGTACTCATTTTCGTGTTCCCTTTCCCATCGCATGTCCACCTCTACTGATCACCTCACACTTTGTTGCAGTATTCATTGAAATAAAGCCTGGGAATGAGTGCTAGAAGGCAGACACAATATATCTCAAGAGGCGAGACAGACACAACCTTCAACAGGTGTGTGCTTTACTTAGAGGCCAGAATTAGTGGTCAGCCAATGCAGATTTAAAAAAATTTAGCCCTGGTGTGCTGTACCATGCATTTCAGACTATGACTATATTACAAGTAGACATACCTGTCCATAATACAGTGCAGGCCTTTTAAAAGTGGTTTTGTTTTGTTATGTTTTGGTTTGTTTTTTTCATGTTCCTTTAAAAGTCTTTAAAAGCATCGAAATTCAGCAAGAAAATCAATGCTAGGTTCTGCCTGGATTTAAATTAAAGCTTCATGTATACTTCCTTTCAGCAGTGTAATCCTAAAGGGATAAAAGAACAGTGATTCTTTTAGCACAACACTTTCAAGATCAGCCAGAGAAGAAAAATGTCTTGGGTAGTAAGTGCTCCTATCTGACTGCAAAAATCAAAAGCCTGTAATCCAGCCTTAGTGACAAACCGAAGAAGGGGCTTTAAAATCTCTCCTCTAGTTGCTTCCCTGCTCTCATATTCCAGCATCATATCAATGTTTTCTGTGACGAATCCAGCTACAGCCCAGTCTCCTACATTTCTCAGTCACTGAAGTACAGTTGCACCATGACACCTTCTTGGTGTTATATGACTCCTAGACAAGATGTACCATCAGTGGATCATAAATCATTTTAGCCAGTCTCTCACTGGCTGTTCCTGTTGTTGTTGACTTCTCTGTATTTTGCTGCATATACAGACACTGAACAGGGAATGCTGATACATCTTCATCCTAATTGTTTATGACCCTTTCACAAAGATCTCTAAATCATGGCTTTTGGGTACACACAGGTTTTACTACTGCTTCTCCATAGTATGCTATGCCCTTCACATTTCTAAAGATTTGAAGTTATTTTGGTGACCTTAAAGGAACTGCATCACCAGGAAATGTCAAACACTTGTCACAAGATTATTAGACATTTTTATAAAAACATAGATGTTAATAATTACTATGCTTCTGCATGGCAGTGTGAAAATATAATATCTTACCTTGTGCAGGATGTTCTATAATGACATGAGCTTGCATGTCACTCTTCAAATGAAAGTACAAATTAGCAGAGGACAATAAATGCATAAATTGTACACATTTCTCGCAGACGAAATACTCATTACTGAGGATTGAGTGAGATGAAAACAATATCATCCTGTTTTTAATGATGTAGTAAAAGTACAACAATAGCTGAAGGTTAATAAATATAGAGATTTAAATAACAAATTTCCTATAATTTTTTACAGTCAAGTATTGGTGATCTTGATAGCAAAATCTAAAAGGTTTTTCTTTCAAAGCTGATTTATGTAGCTTCAGCTCTTACATTTTCCATCTGATTTCAAATTTTCTAGTTCACTGACTGAGCGAAATGATGCATTACTTACTATGTATTACACCAAACAGAAAATATCACTTGTCTATCTATCTAAATATGCGATTTATTTAAGTTTTCTTGGTTTGGGTATTTATTTTCCAAGAAAAATCTGTTTGCCCAATTATTAAAATATTTTTTGATAATTTATCTCTCTAAATGATTTGCCTTAGCTTCTCTTAATGATTTACTTCAGTGACAATTTTAGAGAGCAGCATTTGTGATATAAAAATTATTAAATGGATTGGCAAAATTTCAATCCATTCTTCATCCTTCATTTTCAGAAATGAGAGAGTCTGAAAAAGGGTTCGATCACATGTAGAGTGTAAAGCTGAGGAGAAGAGATGGAAAATTAACCTAGATATAACCCAGACAAACAACTCAGCCTCACTGACTTGGCTTTCCATACTTGAGGTCTGGCAAAAATTTTTGCTTTGAAGTTCCTAGAGGTAAAACAACACAAAACTAAGCAGGGTAGACTGACCATGAATAAATTCACTCTAACAAATAGACGGCTACTAATGATAAAAGGAAAAAAAGTAGCTGTTTTTACATGAAGTTTTTATGCTTTTGGCAGTGCTATATAAAACCTATCTGTGTGAAGGATCAAGGGGTATGTTCTCCAGTACAAGGCCTTGGGCTGAAGCATAGAAACAGGGCACAAGACCATCTTCAGCAAGGGCGGTTGGCACATTGTCCTCGAAATTCAGTCCTACACTGGTTGTCCTATATAGAGACACTGCTTCAAATAAGTGAACATGCAGGATGGCAGTTCATGTAATTCAGATAACTCAGTGGGAGCAGTTATTGTAGGAAAGACCTCAGCTCTCGACAAGGTCAGAATAATGTTGATAAGGCTTGACGAGCCAGAAGTTCCTTCTGGCCCTATGGTTCTTTTCCCTATGTATTTGATGCTCAGGGATGTCACCTAAGGAGTCATCTATTATAAAAGCAAGATTGCTCAGTAACACAGACTAAAATAAGAATTGCAAATTGGGTAATGGATAAGAGATTACAAAGGGTCCCAGCGATCATTTTTTCTATCAGGTAAGTTGAAAGATTTTTATGACAAACACTTTTATTTTTTCCCTCCCTCAGCACTTCCTTTTTAACATGCACAAGTATTACACAAATGTCCTCTGTGGCTGCTCAGTGCTCCTCCCTTTCCTTCAATCTCACCTTTGTTTTGAATGCTACATGCACTCTAATGCCTGGATTTCTTCTACCACATTCAGAAAAACGAAGTACTGATTAAAAATACAGAATGCTCTACAGAAAATAGATATAGTAATCAAAATGCATTTGTTCATAATGGCTCTTCTTCCCCTTCCAAACTATAAAGGACTTGAGTCCAGCCTGAGTCACAAAGGAAAAATATTGCCTAGTCTTCTCTCTATCTGCATTAACATGCTATTTTATTCTGCACCTGCAGCTAGCAAATAAATGAAGAGTATTAACTGACTGAATCACTAAGTCCTCAGACGTCTTTCTCTGTCAAAGACCTTCACTGGCATTTCAATTAATTGATCTGGGCAGATTGTCTGTGGCTGCTAAATACTGTCATTTCCTTAAAGCTAACACATCTTGTTCAGTGAAGATGCTGTTGTCAGCCAGGCTTGAGTAGCAGCGATGCAATCCAGGATATTTTCTACCAGTGACATCAATTTCTTGCCTGATGTTAAGCTTGATAGCTTGCTTCCTTCTGCCGTTAAAGATCTCAGTGACAGACTATCACAGTGTAAGCTCTTCCCTTCATTTACTTCAAAAGTGTCTCCTTTTACTTGTGTGCCAGTCCTGTCAAGCTGCAAGAAGTGCTTTTTTGAATAACACATTAGAGATAGTGAGGAAGTAGCTGCATTTATCTTCTTGATATTGAAACTCCTTCCTCTATTTAATCTTTTCCATTCTGTAACAATCCTTAAAATGAACATCTTTTTACATACTTTCTCTGAGCAAATAAATAAGACTCATGTTTGTGCCAAGGGAAGTATTCACATACACATTCACATACCTCATGGGAAATTCTTCAAGAAAAGCAACATAGAAATGCCCAAGAATAGCCATCACTAGTGAAAGAGTCAGTAACAAAAGCACATGTCAGGTATCTTGCTGTGCCATAGATGCTTACTGGAGGATAAGCCATATTTTAAAAGCTAAATATTAAGGCTGAAAATGAGAGCACAGTCAGAGTATGGGAGAGGACTCTGCAGTTACACAGCAGCCAGGGTGTCCATGGGACCCTGGGCAACTCATCCTTCACCCATGCCACACCATCCCAGTGAGCAGCCTCAGCCATGCATCTGCTCTGCCTCAGGAGTGCAACAGATTTGAACTTGTGCTGATGGAGTGGTTTGAGGAGACTCACATGTGAAGTCCTATGTAACCACAGGTAACAGGAAAGAGAATAGGTCTCTTTTATGTGAAATTTAGGAGCTGAGAATTATGGCTAAATGAAATTAAAGTATTGCCTTAATCTTTACTATTTCACAATGACTCGCTGAATCAACAACCTCTGACATCTTAGCTAAAAATCAGCCCTCTCTTTTTAGCTTACAGTAGGAGCAGATTGAAATACAATCACAGCCATACTTTGTTTACAACTGGATTGCCTCATGAATGCTAAATAATTTTGGAAGTTCTGAAAATGAATGGTCTCTATTTGCCTTTCTATTAGCTGAATGCAGCATATCGGTGTCTCAAATACTGAGCTCTCCTTCTTCTTTTAAGAATTTTTTCAAGTTGTATCAGTTCTCTGATACATGGAGATGCAAAACCTTGTTTTGCATATCTTTTTCCCATGCCTTAAGATACTGGCTTTGTGGTGATTGTTGTAGATTCAATATGGTGGCATCAGCTTGTGGCTGTTTATTCCTAAGCTCAGCCTTTGCTTTACAAAGACTTGCAGAGTGACTCCTATGAAGGTAGTGATATTGGGAGGCTGGAGTCAATTTAACACAAAATTTCTCAGGCACCTGCAGTCATTCATTCCCTGGGTTTGCTTCCAGTTCTCTAGGTAAGCAGCACCTACCTTATAAGAATGTTATAAATGGCCCTGATCCTCCAATAGCTTATTTGTGGTTTTATGTCATATATTTAGCCTATATGTCTTAGATTTCTCTGGTGTAAATGGACACAAACCCGGGGTCTCTCAGTCTCACTCACTTGGGGCTGGCTCTCTATCACCCATCTTTGGCAAACTGAAGCAACCTTGCCCCTGTGCTCCTGAAACCAGCTCTGCTCCTCAGAAACGTCTCAAAGCTGCCCCAATCCTTTGTGAGTTTCACTGAAAGTTCAAAGGCAAGCAAACACCACATGGCTTGGGATTTTTAAGTCTTTCCTCCCTATTTTTTTAAACTCTGCAGCTAACAGTAAATCTCTGCTGGCATACCTTTTTTCAGCATATCTGTTGTTCAGCTAAAACTTAGTCTTTATGAACGCTTGGTTCATTAACTTAATTCTTTACCTTCCTGACAACAGGTGGAAGAAGATGCAAGTATGAGTTGTGTCTTGTCAAAGCTCACTATATGTTAAAGTATTCAGTAAAATATTTTAATTTACATGAATTAATAGGAAGTATATGGAGCACTACTTGAGATGACCACATCTGGTACAAAATACTACCTACTTTTAAGAATACTGCTAGACGATAACTTCTGAGAGATTTCTAAAACTGTTTTTATCTAATGCTTTATTTTAATTGAAGTTATTCAGATTCTAATCATGCAGCCTTTAAATGCTAATATGCAATATGTTGAGAGTACAGCAGCGATATTTATCTGAGTATCCAACAGTATTTATATCTTATTTCTGGTAATGCATTTAACATGTAAGTAAAATGTTCCATTAAGAGCTCCTGGAGCTCTTCAAAATGCAAACCTTGTGTTTCATTAGCTATAGCTATATCTAGAGCATTTTCTGGAAATGGGTTACCAAATCTTAATTCTTGTCACCTATAATATAGATTAATTATTTTAAATTAAACCATTTTATCCTCAGGGTCCAACAGACAGAGCTTTGCCACTGAGCTGTCTGAATCTATTCAAGGAATGACTCCTAATTCCATTCATATTAAAATACATAATATGCTGACTATTTTATAGGTCTTCTAACTCATTCAGAGTGCCTTCTTAAATAACATCTGATTCAGACTGGGGTGATATTGCAATGATATTCATAGCTGTGGATATGTCCCTCTAAACAAGAATTACATTTAATATTTACTAGAGAGTAGCAATACTTATTCCATTCCTAGAAGATGCTGTAAATTTTGTTGGGAAAATAGTACTTCTAACAATTTATTTTAAAGTTGCAATTAAGTGGCTTACAAATTATTGCAGGATATATATGTTTATATATACTGCTAATCACAATGGTTTGGGCTATACTATTAATATTTTATCATCTTGCTGAATAATTTTATGGATGATATAGTAAGAACAAGAACTGGAAATGATGCCAGTGGTGTTTTATCCAATTTGAAGTTGCATCTTCTAAGTGTGCTCCCCAGCCATCCTGTTTTGTGAAGTGAGATTATGGCACTGTGTACAGGTACGTCAGGCAAGAGAACTGTGTAATGAGCTGATGACACTGCCAAAAGGAATAACAGACATAACAGTGATAGAGCTTAGGCTATACACATGCTAGGCATTTACCCAAGAGAAAGATTTCAAAGAGTGCCTGGATTCTGTCTGTGAGATAAATTAATATGGAATTGTATGCCTACATTATTCATATTCTGGGTATATTGATTCTTTTGTGCTTAGAAGTCATCAGGTATATTTTGTTACTTACAGTTTATAATCCACTAGCTGCAAAAAAATAGAAACTCTATGTGTAAAACTCAGGGGATGCAACCTTCCACTTAAATGAGTTTAAGCTGTAGCATCAGCACAGATGTAGGTCATTGAATGTTTTTAGGAATCAGGCCAAAACCATTACAGCCTATCTGTTGGCATGAAATTCTGGAAAGGCAGAGCCAACATGAAAACTCCAAATCTGAAGCTGGAGAAATAAAAAATACAAATACCCGAGAAGTAAATGACAGGTTATGAGCTGAGGTGCTGTAGAGTGATTCTCATCAGACTTTGTTGAAACAGGCAACTCAATTCAAGCACAAATTTTGATATGACCTTAAGCAAAACCAATTCCCATAGCTAATCACAGTGGTTTGCTGCCTCACTAGCAGTTGTGGTTAGTGTATAAGAGCTTCTTCATTCATCTGTTGTTCCTGGGTTTGTGGGGTTTTTGCTGCTGTTGTTATTGTTTGGGGGTTTTGTTTGTTTGTTTGGGTTTTTGTTGTTGTTTTTGTTGTTTTATTGAGGTTTTTTTTTGTTTGTTTGTTTTTTCCTTTTTTCTTGTGTGGTTTTAGGTGTTTGTTTTGTTCTGTTTTCGTTTTTTTTTACTGTAAAGACTTCAGGTGTGTTTGAAAAAACATCCATTAGAAAGGGAGCAGAGTGACTTTGCATTATAAGTAATGAAGAGAAAATCAGAGATAGAAGCAGAGTCAAACCCACTAGTTTGCGAAGTGTTACCTCTTAAAATAGCTGGTTAGCACACTCAGGAAACCAAGGCAGACATCAAGTGAGATATCAGGTAAATGCTTACATATTTCATTAGGACTAGTACATGACAGAATTGTACAGCGTCCTGCATGGCTATTTTTGTTCCGGTATGCTAACAAGCCTAAGCTATGGACAACTTGTGTCTCCTGATGATATTGCTTATGTGAGTAAAAATAATCATGTTTTTAAGTGTTTGTATAATTTAATGTATTTTCCTAGGCATATTTTCAAAATATTTAAAATGGGCTTGTTAGAAACTTCTGAACGTTTTTTTAAATGTCAAATGAATCTATTATTTTCTGTATGATCTTAAGATTTAGCTTTAGCTCCATAAAGATCATCTTCCACTAACATCTTGCTGAAAAAGCCACTTAAAGGAAGTTTCTCATGCAACATATACTGATCAATGCAGAAGAATCATGAGAAAGTCTGCTTCTTTGTATTACTTTGAAGGTGTCAATATATCCTCAAAGATCTTCCAGAATAGCATCTGAGCTTTGTAAAAATTGTCTGAAACTCATTGTTTTAAAGATGCAAAATTTTCACATCAAATTTTAAAAATATTGTAAGAAACTGTTGCTTCTGGTAGAACAGAAAGAGCCTATATATTCAAAATTTTTAATTGTAACGAAGGTTAAGATTATTAAGTTTGTTTGTGTTTATTAATTATAAAAGGGAACCAATTTTACATAATACTTCTTTTTCTTTTAGATGGGTCTTCACAAATGACATAATGCCAAAAAAAAAAAAAAAAAAAAAAATTAGTTGTGGATTCAAGCACTCCATCACCTTCTGAAACAAGAAAACAAATGTTCTTGTCAGGATGTCATTTACCCTGTTTATTCAAAATAATAATTTCTTTTCATATTAATAAATAAATGAGAAAGATTTATCAGAGGTAGAAACGTCTTGTCAGCCAGAGAAAGAGCAGAGAAGGAGTCTGAAAACTAGTTTTGATGACTGGTAATTTATGTCCCCTCATTAACTGAAGCTATGTGGTTGTCACTCCAGTGAGAAAACATTTTGAAAAGTGTAGAATAATCAGTTGTACATTCAGAGTAGATGCAGATGGACTACACTGATAATTACATGTCTCTTGTCAAACATTAGGACATATGGATGTTGATTGACCCTTGATTTTTGTTTTTATTTAAAAACAGCTTGAACTGAAATACAAAATCTCACTGTCTTGGTCATTAGACAACCATCTAAAACAAAAATGGGCTGTTGCTTCTTCCAAACATTTACCTCTGATTTGTGAACAGAAGGGAAAATAGGTGTGTTGAGTAATATCCTGGCACCCACTTCCCTTCAAGGGCAGTTTCACAGCTGGCAAACACATTACTCCCTTGCAACAGTGCTTTAGCAAAGAGCTCCTGTTCTGTCTGTTTTGGATGAGAGATGGCATATTGACTGTGTCAGGCTTGGAATCTGCACCTTCCTGAAATCTCATCAAAACCTAGTGCCTGAGCAGCTTCGAGTCAGATGACAGGAGTGACAAAAGGGCCAGCTAACTGCTTGCGGCTGCCCGACTGGCAAACCATCGCTCCATTGTCAGAGAGTAATCAATTTGATAGGCCTTGTCACGCAGGAAAAGAAGTGATTTGGATAGAAAAACAACCAGACCTAGGCTTAGAGCAAAATAATAGTTGCCTCTAAGATTGTAAATTAGCATCACATTTAGGCATCCTGCCTTATTACTTGGATGAGATTATGAGTAGAGTGCGCCCACTCCCTTCAGGCCTATGTTTGCTACCTTTCTAATGTGGTTTACAGCATGACAAATTCTAATATCAGCTCAGATGTGCCACTTGGTTCCTTCCTTTGAACGTTGCAGTGACAGGAATCTGATCCTCATTGCCTTTAGTTGCTATAACTCACCCTTGTGAAGCAAACAAGGAGGAAGTGTAGATCGCAGCCCAAGCCAAAAGCTTGCTTTTTGCCTCCTCCGGGCACAGACAAGGAGAGGCAGAGATTGGGTCCCACTGGTGGGAAACTGAAGATATCAGAAGAGAGAAGTGAAGAGCACAGCATGTTTGTCTCTTCCTTTCTGCCAAGCAAACACACTGAGCAGCTATTGAAAGGTCTGTGTCTGTATATGTGTCTGTGTACAACTGAAAAAATACGCTTTCTTTCTCACAAAGTTAGTATACTTGAGGTAAGAGAAGAGGAAATCCAGTGGCTTGTCATTCCTGGAGGATAAAGTGTTGATCCAAACAGCCAACTTCAACATGAGTGTTTTTTACCAAAGTCTATTAAGCAGGTAGAGTATGTCACTGAAAAAAATTGCTAGAAAATAACAGATGTTTCAGCACCACTTACGGTTGAATTCAGTGTTTGTAATACAGCTAATAAGAAACTGAAACATCGGTGAGGTGTTTGGGTGGAAATTATAGAATCATAGAATGTCCTGAGTTGGAATGGACTCACAAGGATCATAGAGTCTAACTCCTGTCACTGCATATGACAGCCTCTAAATTCACACCATAATAGTTAGATCCAAATTACTCAGATACACCTGACAGGTAGGCACCAGTGCTGGATAGTGATGCTTATGGTCCCACCTAACTCTCTAAAAGCTGAAGATTCCATGAGTAGAGTTTTCCAAAACCCTGACACATAGCCACTGTCCTGGCAAGAGGAGGCACAAAGACCTCTAAAGTCTTCAGATAAGGCGTTCTGCATTCAGGGGTCAACTTTGTAAGTGTGCTCAGCACTGTAGAAATTGTCGTATTCATCAATTCATTAATTTCTACCCCACATAACAGCAGAAAAAATAGGTTCAGGGTCCTCATCAGCTTCCCCTAAATCACATGTCTAGGCTAGCTTAACCCTTGTTAAGGGAGAGTTATTTTGTGAGACGGCTGCCTAATACATAGCTTAATGGCCAAACACATTACATGGCTTTTAGAGCAGGGATCTGATGCTGTGCCTCCTGTCTTGCTTTGTTACTGTTTTTTAGAAATGAGTGAGAGAGGGTCTCCCTTTTTTTGTCCCTTTCTCCCCAGCCCAGTTCCTATATTTCTTCCCAAAAGTGAGAAGGGAATATGTGACTCTTCCCAGACTGAGGAAAAAGAACTGAGATGCTGGGATGCTTGTTTTTATCTCATTTGAGTAAAATTGCAAGGAATTAGATCAGTTGCTCACAAATTTCATTTCTCATAAATGGACAGTGTTTACCATGTCCAAAACTACATTTCATTTTTCAGCTTTACTACAACTTTTCCTAGGCTATTCAAAGGCATTATTAGTGCTATATGCAGTTTTTCAGAAGGTAAATCAGTTATCAAAACATACATGTAAGTTATGAGGAGGGTAAAAGTGGGTGGATATCTGCTCATTAATTCAGTGCTGAAAGAAATAAAAATGATATAAAAGCAAATATCATATTAAAATGTTACTCTTTACCAGCTAAGAGGAAAATATTTTCATATGTGTATATTGTCTACATAAGTTCTGGTGTACTTCATTAAAACAAGTATCTTCTATAAATCAAAAAACTAAACTTGTCTGAGATTCCAGCTACACAATTTCAATATTTATGAAGCTCTGACGTAGAATTAGAAGTAGACTGTCCTTGCTGAACATATAAATAATAGATTCTGAGCCAAACCTGTTTCAACAGTGTTAGTTATATTCAAAACTATTGGCTACATTCGAGCTGATCAAAAATGCATTTAATATATAACACTTAGGAAACTGTATCTCATGCTCTTGTCATATGCCTTTGCATAGCCAAGGAAATCCAAATATCATTCGTAATAATATTATATGCTGATGCTGGTGGGGGAGGCTATTTAATTTAATCATTTAATTTTTTCTTTTCCCCACACAGGATCATGTGTTTAGTAGCAAAGCTGGTGATAGTAAGTTTTTCAGACATCTAAAGATCTACAGTTTTTTAAACAGTCAGGTTTTTAGGCTTCTTTTCAAATACAGATAAACAGAATTACATTATATAAATAATGAGAAAAAAATCTGACTTTTTATTGATCTCAGGTGAAAATAAATTGTTTAGTCTGATGGAATTTTGTGAGCTAGAGGAATTACTTAGGCTGGGAGATACTGTACAAAAACCTGTTTATCTTTAATACCCATTATTTCAATCTGAATTTTTTTCTGTGTAATCAGTTGCTCATACAATACAACTTTTTATGCAGACAGACATGTCTCCCTGTTTTATTTGGTCTTTGAACTGATGGATTGTCTCTGATTTGGTGGATATCTCTGATATGATTCAAGGAAGTTACAGAAGGGAAGGATGCTGAGTAGTGGGTGATTGCATATCAGTTTTGAAAATAATGACTTTTTATAAAACTTTAATTGCAGTGAAAGTATTTCTATTTGAAACACCCTTAGTAGACAACAAAATGTCCATTGTTCTAATGTCTGAACTTTAAAATGGATTTTGAAAAGTTTTAGATCATGCAGTAAAGAACCACAAAGGGCATTTCAGGAAAGAAGAAAATGCATCCTATTTCTCTACCAAAGAGCACACAGGAAAGGGACTTACAAGTACAGTAAGCAGCATATAAGTGTGTTTACAAAGTGAGGCATAAGAAAAATCAGAGGCTTTTTTAAACAATAAAATCAATTAAAACCAAAATGCTGAATACTGGTTTTCAATCAACACACTGTTTCATAGATGAATGCAGAGTAGAGACACCAATTTCCATAAGTTTTGATGACTGAATTATCTATCCTTTTAAAACAATGATTTTTATTTATTTTTTTTGGGGGGGCAGGAATCTGTTGGTATGGTTTAACAGCAGGGATTCTTTTGAATGAATTGCCTATAAAGGCAGTGATCTCTGCTTCATTTTTATACAATATAGCATGTCAGAGAGAGAAAAATAGGCATAAAAAATAAATAATAAGATTAAGTTTGAGAATTGATCCCTTTTTCTTTCTAATGATGGACATAGGTATTTTACTATTAGGTAAACACTGAATTTGAACTTCTGAGATTTTGAGTTTTGGAGGTATCTTTGTTGACCTGTCTTAGGTATCCTTTTGCTCTGCTCCATAGCATGATATATGAGGTTTGAACTTTATTTTTTTTCTTCCGTTAGAATTCTGTGGCATTTTGAGATCTAATTTCTCTGATTTTCTTTGCATAGTTTTGTCTGAAGTAATAACGGCTAAAATACATGAAGTCTTGAGTCTTAGTCTTTATGTCTGTCTTCTTTTTTTCTCTAAGTCTTACTAAAGTGGAGTAACTCTTCTAATGGCCTCCTTGTTTGTTTCAAATAATCTTTATTTATACTTCTCTCTTTCTGTTTGATTTTAATATTAGTGTTTCCTCCATGTTTATGTCTCTGTATAAGATCCATCTTCTTCTAATAGTATGAGTTTCTAATAATAAGATTTTTGTGCTCCACACCCCTTGATTTTACTGTACTTATCTCTGTCTTTTTGATGACATAATCCACTTTAATACATAACAACTTTATGTACTTTAAAAAAGATTTATATTCCAGCATAAATCTACATGCCCATGCAACCTAATTTATTACTCTAGTTTATCTTGTGGTTTTTGCCTTGCTTTCTTGTCTCCATCCCTCCAATTAAAACTGTCTGTGGTTTGTTTCAGGAAAGAGTTATAAGGGTGATCCAGGGAAAACTCTTTATTTAGCCCTGAGATTTATTAGACAATCCCAGCAGTCATTAAGGAAAAACAATTTGCTGTGTTCTTTTACAGGCTGGTCAAAACCAAAGTAATAAAAAATTCATCATCCAAACTTGTTCTTTGGTTTAGAAGACACTTAGCATTGAAAGAAGTGGAAATATATTTCAGTCCAAGAACATTCAAATACTGTTCTTGCTACAGAGGAAGTCTTGATTATATATGTACCATTTGTGCCCAGCAATGTACCTTCCTGAAGATGCCTTTCGAAGCCAGGGCTTCACAGGACCACACATCAGCCTATGAGTCCTAGTAAGTGATCAGACTCACACCTGTGTCTTTGGAGAAAGGTGAAACAAGAGGCAGCTGCTAGAAGTCAGAGAAACCAAACGAAATTAAAAATTAAAAGTCTAATCCACATGAGTATTTAAACCCTGGAATTAATATGCAAGATGCTGACAGACTCTTTTTATCAGTCACCTTTTAAACATGTAATTGTCTTCACCACAGAGAATGATATTAATATGTAGAGGAGGTAATATTAAAGAGAACAGATGAGATCAGAATTTGTGAAACCTCTTTTATCCATGAGGACCGTTGTATTCCAGTTGAAGCATCAAGTATCCATGCCTCAGGAGTTATGTAATATCATTAATCCATTTAAGTGGCATGTGGACTAAAAAAGTCAAAATATTCTAACCTAAGTTACTCCAAAATTCTTACCAACTTAAAATGCATGAATCACCAGCATATATAAACAATGCACTCTCACCCTCATCCTGCACAATGCTGGGAGCTTTCATGTAAACAGAAAAGGGACTAGAGCCCTTCTGTAAAGTCCCCATACCCCTTTAGGGACTCTCTGGCTGCAGCCTGCCATGAAACGAATAGCTGGAGGACTGGCCCCAGTGGCTTTTCCATCACCCTCCAGGGAAAGGTAAGACCTTCCCACCCATGTGTCCTTTGAAAAAGACAGGGCTAGTATTAGACTGTTACAGTTGGAAGAAGTATGTAATTTCTTAGAATTATTATTAGAAGCACAAGTGAGATACGAATTTTGAGTACCACAGCAACTTTTCCAGACATTTAAAAATAATTATTGTGAGTCTTTATTGGGGCAACTTTTTTCTTTTTTTAAATTATCAAAAGAAATTTTGTTAGTAATCAATTTCTTTAGTAAACAAGGTTCATTACCACTGCAAAGTTTCAATCTGTCAAGATGTTTTTTAAAAGTATTTTGTCACAAACTATAAATCCCTGATAAACTTTATAATATTAAATGGTATTGTGAAATACATCACCTTTCTAGACAATATGTATAAGGAACAGACTCTCATATTTTAGAGTGAAAACAGCATTCCAAATAAAGCTGTAATATTTTTCCCTTTCCTGATGAATATAACAGTAAGTACAAGCTGCACTGTCTGATTGTTGTCTTTTGTGTGCACAAGAAAAATAAGAGTTGGGAATAAAGAAGAAAAAACAATTAGGAAAAAAACCCACTATTTATTCAAAGAGACTAAATTAGAAATTAATTCAAATGTTATTAATCTCATTTGGGAAACTCCCACTGGCTTTAGTCATTTTTGGATCCAGCTCTTAAATTAGGTAATTAATATTCTGAATCACACTGACTCTAAGTACCACTTAATTTATGTTTAGGTATTCTTCTGAATTCCAGAGCATTAGGGAAAACTGCTGTGAGCAGAAGTGCCTACAGTGCATCTAAGACAATGTGCTGTTTTACTGTCAAAGCACAAATCTCATTTGTCTGTCTGCAAACAGGTTGCCTCCAGGTAATTAAATGAAACAGTAGTTGAAGGCAAAGTGGTCTGATGTTTCATTCTTTTAAAGAATCAGAACATTTTAACCAAGTGGGTTACAGTTTCTGTCTTCCAATATTACAGAGAGTATAACCAAATTATTGTGATACTCAGCATAGTTTCTTCAGATTCTCAGTAACAAACATAAGAGAGAAAATAAATAATGAGTCTCTAAGGCTGTGGGTGCCTCTGGACAAGGGGGGTGGTTTCATTTCTGTAAGTTTCATGAGGTTCATACTTTTATACTTTCCCCAAAGTACCTGGCTCTAGCAATTCTAAACGAAAACCCAAGCAATGCTATTAGTATATGTTCAGTAGCCGTGAAGTCACTCTTACAGTGTCAATGACACATTTAGATGCACTTGAAATGAAAAACGATCCAGAAGTGCAATACTCACTATCTGTGAAAACTGAATGTCTCCTAGCGCCTTTCTTTGAATGCTCTGCGCTAGGGTTCACATCCCAGACTCTGCTACATGGTGCCTTTGCTCAGCAGTATCCTTGGAAGAGGACTGTGATAATGGCAATGATAGCCTTTGCCACAAAAAAATATAGGAATTAGTTTGTTCAGGGCAATTAGAAAACCCAGTGCTTAGTGACTACTGCTCTGCATTTTTAATATCACTAAGTGGTCAGCCCTGCCTGTTAAATCCTACTTAAAATAAATGTTGGTACATGTAGATAGCTCCTAGACGGACCTTGGTGAAGTAATAAAAAGGCTAAGTACAGAACACACTAGTACTTGTGACTAAGTAGAGTAAGAAGTTATGGGACAGAAGGGTAGAGGAGCTGCTCTCTGCTGTGGCCATACCCACAGGAGGCAGGAAGAGAATAGGGAGTGTGCAGAGGGAGAGTACAGTGCCTGGGACAATGGAACATAATCCACCCACCAGCGAAGGGACAATCTTTTAGTTTTCTACTGCTCCCTGTCACTAGCTTCTTCACTTGCCAGAAGGGATATATTATATAAATTTGTATAGACTTACAGTCCAAGCATGATAACCTTTTCCTTCTCTGTGGCTATCTGTATGGACCTTTCTGGTCTCATTTCCCAAATACTCTGTAAATCTGGGAAGTTTGTTCTTCTATTCTACAAATGTTCGGAATTTTAAATTATTTTTTATTCCAGAAAAAAATTAATGGAAAGCTTACAAGATGCTCTTTTGCAGTCATTTTAATTGACTGAGGGTTAATAATGACACGAGCACTACAGATGGAACAAGAGAGACTACATACTATGCTGTGTGATTACAGACTTAGAAGAATCATTTTCAAGTGCCTGTGTCAAAAGATACTTAAGCTAGTACTACAAAAGATAATTAGCCCAAAAAGGGAGGCTGAGAGAGGAAAATTCCAGAGAAGCCAATAGCTTAGACAGTATCTGTGACATGACATGAGTTTGCGATACTCCAGTGTGTGTTTGAGACAACTAGCTACAACAGAGATTTTTCTCCTGCTTTTTGCTGACTGAGAGCATTTCCAAACAAAGCTGGTGTGGGTTCTGGTGATACTTGCCTTCCTTTTCCTACCTTTAACCGCTCCCAAGTATAACTGAAGAAATTCATGCTAACCTGTTCATGTTTGGCACACAAATATTTTTGTGCAGATTCTAGTCTTGAACACAACTTTTCTAGTACCTGTTTTCCTTGAATTTGTTTATAATTTATAAATAAGCCTTTGGGACTACTCAATCCACTAATCAAAGATGTTGTCAGTGATGACAACAATTATTAATGGTCTGATGAAGAAACAGTGGAAAGGGGACTGTCCAGTACTTCCCTGAAGTTGTATTGCATCTGCTGATGTTCCAGGAGCAAACATCTTCAGAAAGAGTTATGCTCAAAGAGTTGTTTAGCTTTCTCTATACCTTCTGCTTTTCTGAGCCTGCTTAATCTCTTCTGACACAAGTACTTGATTATACATTTAGAACTAAGTAAAACTCATCACGTATCAAAACCCCTATCAATTCTAAACGTTGTCTCTTACTGTTTATTTTGAAGGGTTTTTTCCGCTTTCATATTGTTTGGTTAATGGCATCTACTTTTCTTCTTTTGAACTACTGTCTCTGAATTTTTGGTATTGTTGGGTATATTTACTGGGAAATTTTTTTCCCTAATCCAACCACGATCAGAAAACTTATCCCATGAAATCTGGAAAAAAAGAAATTGGGGATTCACTCAGCTGCAGATCTGAGAGTAGTCATCCTGCAACAACGATTCTCCCTTCCTCTGTGCCCTGGGCTACCAAAAAAGAGTCCAGTTTCAGGTGTTTTTTTTTTTTTTTCTAAGTTATCCATGGACATGGACAGTGCTCTCTGTTGAGAGACCACCTGCTGCGAGTACTCTGTTCTTTGTAAACAGTAGAAATGTCAGACAATAAACTGAGGCTCATCAGCACCCAAGGCATAACCTGGGATCTCTTCTCAACAAGAAAACACCAGCATCCTGACTGCTGAATGAACTGAATCTGTTCTTGAGCTTAAATTTAAGTCATATAAAAAAAAGGACCAAACTGCAGTTCCAGCAGCTTATGGATGAGAAACGAGAGAAAAGACAAGAGAACAAATATGTCTTTTAAACTCCAGACACAGTAAGTAAGTTGCCAGTGACTCCTAATCTTTGAAGATATCAAAATAACAGGATCTCAGAACATTAGTAACCATATCTCTGTTATAACCCATTTCAAACCATGAAGCAAACCTGATGTTATCTGAAGCTGTTTTATTCTCTGGCCTTCCATGTAATGTCATATTTTAATGACTTTTGTTTCTTCAGTAATGTCTTTGGTTATACTCACGGCCACATCCCAGTAAGTTTATTACCAATTCATGGGAAATACATTCAGCCAGCCAGCCACAGTCCAGGAGGTTCCTCCAGTGCATTGATGATAACTTCCTCATGCAGATGGTGGAGGAGCCGACTAGGAGAGGTGCACTGCTGGATCTCATCCTCACTAACAAGGAGGGTCTGGTCGAAGCAGTAAAGGTTGAGGGCTGCCTGGGTTGCAGTGACCACGAGATGGTGGAGTTCAGCATCTCATGTGGCAGGAACAGAATAGCAAGTAGAATTGCAACCCTGGACTTCAGCAGGGCTAACTTTGGCCTTTTCAAGCAATTGCTGGGGGAAATCCCATGGGCAAGACTGCTTGAAGGAAAAGGGGCCCAAGATAGCTGGGTGGCATTCAGAGATTGCTTCTTCCACGCTCAGGATCAGAGCATCCCCACACGTAGGAAGTCAAGGAAGGGAGCCAGGAGGCCTGCGTGGTTGAATAGGGAGCTGTTGGGTATGCTCAAGCAGAAGAGGAGAGTTTACAGGTCATGGAAGCAGGGGCTGGCCACTTGGGAGGAATATAAGGCTGCTGTTAGAGGATATAGGAAGGCAGCTAGGATAGCCAAGGCCTCCTTAGAATTACAGCTGGCGAGAGGGGTCAAGGACAGCAAAAAGAACTTTTTCAAATACATAGCAGATAAAACTAACACCAGAGGCAATGTAGGCCCACTGATGAATGGGGTGGGTGCCCTGGTGGCAGAAGATACAGAGAAGGCAGAATTACTGAATGCCTTCTTTGTCTCTGTCTACTCTGCCGGAGGCTGTCCTGGGGAGCCCTGTACCCCTGAGACCCCGGATGAAGCCAGGTCAATGGAGGAGTTTGCTTTAGTCGATGAGGACTGGGTTAGGGAGCAATTAAATAGTCTGGACATTCATAAATCCATGGGTCCAGATGGGATGCATCCGCGGGTGCTGAGGGAGCTGGCTGAAGTCATTGCTGGACCGCTCTCCATCATCTTTGCCAAGTCTTGGGAAACGGGAGAGGTGCCCGAGGATTGGAGGAAAGCAAATGTCACTCCAGTCTTCAAAAAGGGCAAGAAGGAGGACCCGGGTAATTATAGACCGGTCAGCCTCACCTCTGTCCCTGGGAAAGTAATGGAACAGCTTGTCCTTGGTGCCATCTCAAGGCATATCAAGGATAAGAGGGTTATTAGGGGCAGTCAGCATGGCTTTACCAAGGGTAGGTCATGCTTGACCAACCTCATAGCCTTTTATGAGAATGTAACAAGGTGGATGGATGGTGGCAGAGCGGTGGATGTTGTCTACCTTGACTTCAGTAAAGCCTTTGACACAGTCTCCCACAGCATCCTCACAGCTAAGTTGAGGAGGTGTGGTCTAGACAATAGAGTAGTGAGGTGGGTTGCAAACTGGCTTAGGGAGAGAAGCCAGAGAGTGGTAGTCAATGGTGCGGAGTCTAGTTGGAGGCCAGTATCTAGTGGAGTGCCCCAAGGGTCAGTGCTGGGGCCAATATTATTCAATATATTCATTAACGACTTGGACGAGGGAATTGAGTGTACTATCAGCAAGTTTGCTGATGACACCAAGCTAGGAGGAGTGGCTGACACGCCGGAGGGCTGTGCTGCCATCCAGCGGGACCTGGACAGGCTGGAGAGCTGGGCAGGGAATAACCTGATGAAATTTAACAAGGACAAGTGTAGAGTCCTGCATCTGGGCAGGAACAACCCCAGGTTCCAGTATAGGTTGGGAGATTACATATTAGAGAGCAGTGTAGGGGAAAGGGACCTGGGGGTCCTGGTGGACAACAGGATGACCATGAGCCAGCACTGTGCCCTTGTGGCCAGGAAGGCCAATGGCATCCTGGGGTGTATTAGAAGGGGGGTGGTTAGTAGATCGAGAGAGGTCCTCCTTCCCCTCTACTCTGCCCTGGTGAGACCACATCTGGAATATTGTGTCCAGTTCTGGGCCCCTCAGTTCAAGAAGGACAGGGAACTGCTGGAGAGGGTCCAGCGTAGGGCAACGAAGATGATTAAGGGAGTGGAGCACCTCCCTTATGAAGAAAGGCTGAGGGAGCTGGGTCTCTTTAGTTTGGAGAAGAGGAGACTAAGGGGGGACCTTATTAATGTTTATAAATATATAAAGGGTGAGTGCCATGAGGATGGAGCCAGACTCTTCTCAGTGGCAAACAATGATAAGACAAGGGGTAATGGGATCAAGCTGGAACACAAGAGGTTCCACTTAAATTTGAGAAGAAACTTCTTCTCAGTGAGGGTGACAGAGCACTGGAACAGGCTGCCCAGGGAGGTTGTGGAGTCTCCTTCTCTGGAGACGTTCAAAACCCGCCTGGACATGTTCCTGTGCGACCTCACCTAGGTGTTCCTGCTCCAGCAGGGGGATTGGACTAGATGATCTTTTGAGGTCCCTTCCAATCCCAAACATACTGTGATACTGTGATACTGTGATGTAACCCTGGTTCATTCAACTTGTTCTGAAGACATGATATTTAATGCACTGTAACACTTATCTTTCCCGTCTTGACATTAATTGAGTCTTCTGCTTTGCATGGATGTCTTTATTGTCTTGCATAAGTTTGATTGTTGATTTATAAGATAGAGTGTATTCTTTATAGAGAAGAAGAGTATATTTACATGAAAGCTCCTAGAAGACCATATCCACAACTTTAATACATTTTCCCCAGTATATGTCAGGAATCAAGTGTTTAACATTTTTGGTAGGTAAAACTTCTGAAAACGAACCAGTGTATATAAAAGCAGAAATTAACACACTATTTTTTCCAGATTAGAAATATGATACTAAATGCAGACCTTCCTTTTTATTTTCCATTAGTTCTGGACTAGTTGCCTGAAATTACCACTGTCCTCAAGGAATCAAAAGGACAGCAGATATCAGCATAGCCTCTAGAAATAAACATCTACCTCTGGATGTGAAAGTTAACAGGAATCAAAATAATTGCTACACAGCATTATGCTGCTGAATATGTACCACATATTACAGCAGAATTTCCAAGAACAGAAAATCTAGAAAACCGAGCACCTTAATTCCAGTGAGTCATAAATTCTATTATGTGTTTTTTAAAGGAACTCAATCAAACTATTGTACAATTCAGCTAAGAAAGAGACTGCTCTAATGTGGTAATAGATTTATTCCTATAACACCTACATTAATTTATCTATTCTTATCTAAACTGTTCTAATACCTGAAAACAGGTAGGAAACAAATACATCAATCCCTTAAAATAATGGTTTTCAGCTCTAATAATGTATTTGTACATACTCTCTCCGGTTAAAGTAAGAAATAATTATTAGACGTAGCAGTGGGTATCTAGATTGTTTTGAAACATGAATAGTATGGTAAATGAGGAATGAAGGGGTCTCTCTTGGAAGTAATCTCAACTGTTTTTACAGGTATACAAATCACTGAGTGTATTTTAAAGCTAGTAGGCATAATCCTACCTAACACACCTGAAAATAAGGGCCTAAATCAATAAAATTGAATTGAGATATTTAAAAATGAGAAACAAAAAATAAAATATTTCCTCATTGTACACAAGTTCACTTTTTATGCTCCAAAATTATACCAAAGAATATCTTAAATAATTCTCTTTGCTCCTTCACATTACTAGTCCCCTGTTGCTGCAAGGCCAAGTGCAATTAACATTTTATGACAAAGGTCAGGTAACAAAAAGAGTTACTTTGCCACAAAATTGCATTTTGTAGGTTGTAATGCAGAGTTGTTGAACAACTTAATACTTGCAGCTTCAGCTGCCTTGCTGAAACAATTATTTAGTTATTAACATCTGTGCAATTGCCTCTCAATTTTCCTTTTGTTTAAAAGGATTTGATCTACCTTGCTATACTGCATCTTTAAAAGTTAAATGCACAGGCTTTTTTTTTTTTTTGCCATGGACCACTGAAACTGTGCTTCAGAAATGCCAAATATTGTGATCATTACAGTCTAGTAAAGAATGTATCTTAAAGTGATATGATAACAAGGAAAGTTTCCTCTAGGTCTAAGAGAACCTAGTGCAATTGACAGTGTCAACAAAAAGCTTGAGAAAAAATCCATTATAATTTGGAGATAAAGTAGCTGTGATGATAAAGCTCTATATCTTCTAATGCTGACACAGATAAAGAAAAATGTTTTATTTGTTCGTTCTGGGCCGTGATTTTTTTTGCAGAGGTAAAATACAATCCAAAGAAAAGAACTTTAGGAGGAGTAATTAAACAAAACAAAACAAAACAAAACAAAAAATCCTATTTATTACTTGCTGAACTCTGAATCTGAGGTTCAAACTGTTCTATTGCTGCATGCTGAAATGAGACAGTCTATAGCAGGGACAGTCTAAGGACACATACAATGCAGCTCTCCCCCTGTCATGCTTCCATTAGCTAAAGCTCTCCATGTCCACACAGCCTACGCAATACTGAAACTTCTGCAACCCTTAGTATTTTAAACTTTTTCCTTGGAAAGGAGCAAACAAAGAATACCAAGGAAATTTCCCATCTTCCTCAGTGTAATTAAAGTACCCAGCCTAATTATCCCTAGCTTTAAACCTATCCAAGCAGGATTTTTTTTTTTCAAACTTGATGAGGCTCATAACCCTTCTAGTAATCAAGACCGAAGAACAAATGCTACACTGCCATTTAACAGATGGTTATATAGACTGTGAAATAATTAAATATAAGTTTTCAGATAATTGTTACTTATATTTTTGATATAAGTAAGGACTAAATTCTGGTACCTGGAATGACCTGATTTTGAATCAGTTTGTGGTTTTCTTGCACACAGAAAAAAGAAGAATTTTGATCTTTTCATACAAAATTTACTTTAAACCTGAGATATAGAATGGAAAAATTTCACCCAAAAAGGAATTACTTTTAGAAACTTCTGAGTGAGTAGAATAAAAGTAAGAATTCCCTCTCAGTTGTAACATGCACTATCAGTTCTTACTGCAATACCATGTACTTACTTTTTCCTGCTATTGAAATTCTTATTACTTAAATTGCTGGAAAGTAATGCCTCTACTGATGGATGATGTACTGTCAAGATATGTACTGTCCTTCTTGATTCCTGTGAATATTACTCTTATATGGCATGCTAATGTGAGTGAAAATTGTCAGTTTTAATAACCACTTTCATATATTTAATTGTCTTCCTTGCTTCAACGTGTTCTTCTAGTTTATGTATCACCTATTACAAGTTAAGTTTGCTTCTGAACTTGATATAATCTGTTTTCTTGAAATTATAATTGACAAAACCAATACAAATTTTAATTTTTTTTAAAGCCTTTAATGCATAGTATAAATATTCACAAGCTTGAACTTGATAGCCAATAAGAAATTGTGTTCCACTAATTGTTTTCTCTGGAAAAGCTTTTTATATCAGAACTTTTTATGAGCAGGCTTGTATGTGAGTTTTTATTTACAGCAAGAACATCTCTCTGTTCCCCAAGCATAGAAGTTAACTTCATTAATTATGTCATGCAATTCAGTATCTTGCCTCAAAGAAACTGGGCAAGTTTTAGTAACGGCTTAAAGCCAGGCATCCCCAGCAACACAGGAGAACCCATAGTTGAGCAGAAGCAGGAGTGCTGTGCTGGGACCTCCAGCTGGAAAGTTGCTGCAGATGCATTGCTGCCCAAGAAGAAGCTCATGGGAAGGACAAACAGAAGGCATCCCAGACTGCTTCAGTTAAACACACTCAGCTCCACTGTGTTTTTGATGTGAACAGGCAGCTTGTAAGTCGAGCTGGCGCTCTGCTGCCCAGATATTTTGGAAGTTGCAGGGGCAGTCAAGGTGTGCAGTCACTTGCCACGTGTTCTGGACAGCAAACTACTAATTTATCACTGCCAGGCTGCCATTCGGTTTTACAGTGTAGAAGACTTTAGTAGTCTGTGCCTTTTTTCCTGGCTGATACTCTGTTAGAGGGGAGAGGCAGAAAAGCCTGTAAGGAACTGACCCTTTCTCTTACAGTGTAGAGGCTGGAGTGCTGCAAAGCTGCTCTGCTTCCTCGGCTATGACACCAAAGGGATATGGCATTCTTACCACCATATTTTTTTTAAAAAGAACGTTCCCTTCACTGAGCTACGCTGGTCTCTGACCTTGATCCTGTCAGTGTCAGTTCCACAACGCTAACAGAATGAGCTTTTCCAGGGTTTTAAGACATGGACAACTAAATTTTTGAACCCAAGTGGACCTCAGTGTGAGGTAAAGATTCAATCAATACCTATTAGTTCAATAAAGACAACAGTACCAGTGGTCATTCGCAAAAGCAGCAATCTGGGCACGTAAACCATATCTGGAAAACCTTTTACTTTTCATGAGTCTACAGAAAAACAACTAGTAAAGAACAGGTTTTGTGAACCATTCTCCTGGACCTGTTACCACAAATTCTATCTACAGTACATTTAATGTTATATTCATATTTCTGTTTTATTCTGTTTATTTTTTCCTCTTTCATATTACAAGTATTTTACTTTTCCTCCTACCTCTGCTGTCTCTACCAGAATAAATTCATCTTAATTTTTAAAATGGTATTTTTTCATTAATCTTACAGATGTTATTTCCCCTCAGAGCTACACGTCTTTATTTTTGGACTGATGCCAGTTCTTGTTCAATTTACTGCTGTGCTACTTAGAGAATCTGTTTTTCCCTTGAGCAGTTGGTCAGTACTTGCACGTCTGATTATATTAGCACTGCCTGTTACTCTCCCAGTAATTTGATCTCAAATACCTGGTTGTGATTTTGGTTTTCTCTTGTCCCCCATTTGGCTGCCATCAATCTACTCCCTGTACCACATCACTATCTCAGTTGTCTGACCGCTTTTAAAGCCTTCATGCAGAAGGCAACCACCAGACAGTAGAGGATGGGGAGAAAATTTTACGAAACTCATGCAAATTAAAGGTTTTCTCTGCTAGGTGCTGGTGTTGTGCCCTAATGCATGCCTTCCTGTGGGAACACTGACTGCCAAGGTGACCCTTTGTGTAACAAGGTGAGCTAAAGATCTGCTGGATCTGCACAGGGTATGGGAGGGGAGAAAGCAGCTATTGCTGTGGCCTTCCCTTGCTACCTACCCTGTTATGGGTAGACCAGTAAGACCTATGCACTATACCCACTGCTGGAGAGTCATAAATTTACTCATTTAAGCAAGTTTGAGAGCAATAATTATTGTAGGGATTACAAAACAAAAAATGCTTTCCTAGGTGAGAAGTCACGCGAGTTTTCCAAGTGCATTTTTCACACATATATGTTTTGTGCAGCATATCAGTCAGTCCTGTAAGAAGCTGGCTGGCACCACTGGGAGTGGTGAGTCTTTTCCCACTTATCCTCTCTAAGGAACTGCTTCAAAATTACATGTGGAGATGGAGGAAAGCAGAAGCTGTGCTTCTGCAGTTTGTATAAGGTGTATGTGCCTAAACTCAAAGTAACTGTCAGTACAGGGCCAAACTGTACGGAAGACTGAAATAAAAATGTAGTCAATCATCAAGCTTTGCTCTCAATTTGTTTAAGGGTCATTTTCACTTGTGTAGTAACCAGCTGTGACAGCAGACGATTACCAGCCGTAGAGGGATCTTCTGTACAATGTCAGTCCCCAAGTAGCCTTGGTTTAACTCTGTTTCTTCTACCTCTTTGCAGAAATGTGGCTATGTTAATAATTTAATGTACTTAGTTCTTCACAAAATTAGATGGTGGAATACAACAACTAGCTCTCATAATTATCCATTATAATTTTCTTCATTCGTTCAGATGTGCTGCTGTGAATATACTAAAGGTAGGGTATTTTTTAAAAAAAACAGCAAATTTATTGCATTCATATTTCTTATTGTAACCAATTTCACAGTTCCCAAGTCTTAACTCTCAGGAAAATGTGTTTATATTTGTATACCCATGATTTGTAGTATTACACACATTTTTAAGGTTTAAAACACTTTGCTTATGTGGTTTACTATTTTTTGTTTATGATGGATTTGGATCCATCAGATCTTAGTATTCTCTGCATAAACTCCCTTGCCTAAGCTCTTAAACTGCCAACACAAATGAGTCACTTTTTAACATGTATACCTTTTAGAATAAGAAGTAATTCTTGTTTCTCCATTATAATGTTCAAAGTATTTATATCAAATTAATATTTCTCTATTGAAATTTTACTTCAGGATAAAAATACAACTGAATGTTTTGAAATGAAAATGGGATTTCCCCTAGTATTTCTTATTGATGGAAGATTTGAGGCAGATGGCCACTTTCAGTGGAGGTTTTCTTATTCTCAGAGACACTGCAGTACATCAGGATGTACGTTAGTTTTCTCAATTGTTAAATATTTTCTGATCAACTTTAGAAAGTTCCTACTTAGAGGAAAAGTTAATTCAGTCTTCACTACAATTTTAAGGTCTCCTTGATGACAAAAGAACTTCTTTGTACAAACGAAAACACTGCAATAACAACTATGGGAGAATCTAGCCAGCCAACCATATTCACCTCTCTCCACTGGCCTATGTCTTGTCTACATGCAGGCTCACACCAGATACCAAAATATTAATTTAATTTAGAACTAAGTCATAAAACATCACTTAGTAGACAAGGAAATTTTTTTTTCTTCCATTTGTGAATTGTAGAACCCTCTGTAGACAGATCTGTCCTCCATGTGAATCCTCTGTTGATATTAACCTTTGTTAGACAGACCAAGTTTTTTCCTTAATGGCCTTCTGAGTATGGAATTAAGATTAAAATCTAGGAATCTCTACCTTTATTTTAGCTCCCAGTTAAAAAGTAGCCTGGAAGAAACCTGTTTTGTTTGCAAGGAAGACTAAGAGAAAACAAAGATTATTAGCCAGGAAAACATGAAATATTTTCAGTTTCACTGATGATAGCTTCATTTATCTGTTGAATCTATAGTGACAGCCAGGCATTCTCTGTGCTAAATTACTACTGTGAGATATAGAAATGTCTTCTGGCTGTAAGATCTTTTCTGTTTTCCTTGTAGGTGGATGGCAAAAATATTCATATGAACTGAGCATCAACCAGTGAAAATGTGACTATTTGAGTCAAAACAGAACAGATTAGGCTATCAAATATTGCCATTAAAAAAATCTTCCATAAACATTATATACTGCATTTAAATCACTGGGTTGTCAAATTGGAACTGGAGAAAGAGCTATGAGGATGACAAAGAATGGCTTCCAGCATCTCTTGTTGGTTCATTACTGTACTAAAATACCATATTCAGCAAAAGTTCTGGAGATGGATAACCTCCGTTAAAATAAGAAATCAATGTTTAAGTCAGGAAGATGGATGATTCTTACTAGATGATTCTTATTTGTTATAGTATAAGATTACTGTAACTGTTCACTGAAGCATTATTTTCCCAAATGAAGAAGATCAGCACAGTGAGGACAAAAGGAAGATAGAATACCTAACTTTCTTTACCTATATGTATATATATACCTACACACATATGCATACACATGTGTACATATGTCTACGCATTTATAGCTTTATAATTTCAGAAGGCAGAAACTAATAGTCCTTGCACCTTGGCTTGGAAGGTATTATTTTAGCCACAACAAAGTGTAGTCTGTCCTTAACTTCTCCCACCCTGTCATGTTTAGTTTGGTCTGAACCAAGCTGATCTGTTCTCTTTATCAGCTGCTAAAGTTTTTAAAATTTTTCCTCATGTATTTTGTCCAGCCACAGACTTTTTCAGAACTACTTTCAATTTGCCAGTTAAATTTTCCAGAGAGAAAAATAAAGAGCAGTGCAGTGAAGGAGAGAAAGACTTTATTAAGCAAACAATATGTAGTGTCCCGCTAGTCCTGTTCCTTATGGGTGGGGTACTGGATGTGCACCTCGCCTCTGTGGCACAGCAGTCTCCCCAGGCTGAAAAGCAAGCAGGGAGAAAATACGACAGTACTCGCACTCCCGTTTGTACAACTTTTTGCTAGCCCTCTGTACCAGTGGGGTGTATTTGCAAGGGGACGACTGATCGGTGTCTGAGCCCGGCCTCCGTTCAGCCTCCTTGGGAGAGCCCAGCCCATGGATGCAGTGAGGGTGGCCTGGCGGTGTCAGTGTCTGCAGACACAGGGCCAACGGCACCAGGGCTCTGCTCGGCCGAAGCCTGTCCTGTCTCTGCAGTGGCAGCAAAGTCCCTGCTACATGAGGTGTCTGCATGAACTGCTGAGAACTGCTGTATGGAGAACGGCAGATGGGTGCAGGTGCCAACACTCTCTGTGAAGTGGGTGTTGGGAGCAGCAGGTCTGTTTAATTAACTTAAACAAACTCAAATTCGCTTTTTATGGGTGTTTGGCAACATTTACAAATAATGACACGTTAATTAAGGATGCGTTACAAGGAAAATTGGCCGGAAGCAGAAATGTATCAAACCGTAATACCCCATTAGTTCCTCTAGGATTAATTCTTTTTTTTTCTTTTTTTTTTTTTTACCCCGTAATGCTATGGGCCACAAATTATGTTAATTCGTCTTAGACACATATCTCCTCTTGTTTTCCACAAGTAGTATAATGCAGTGTTTATTGAGAATTAAATGAAGATTGTTCCTCAAAAGACTTTTTTTTTTTTTTTCCAGTAAAATTGGGTGATTAATTATGACTGAAGTAAATAGAAATGGTCAGACTGCTAAGCTTGTGTAAATGGAATAAAGAACTGGGCTCAGGTTTTCCCTCCTAGAAAGGCATGGTTTGTCACAGATAAGGAAACGTGCTCGTTCTTTTTCTGCTAGAGGAATGTCTTCTTAGGCCACCATTCTTGGAATAATCAACTCTCACATGTGGAAAATCTCAACGAAAGGAGCTGAGCTGATGATAGCCTGGCTGATAGCAATGTGGTATTGGTCAAAACTCAATAACTTTTAAGTTTCTAATATTTTTTCATCCCCTTCCCTTCCCTTCCCTTCCCTTCCCTTCCCTTCCCTTCCCTTCCCTTCCCTTCCCTTCCCTTCCCTTCCCTTCCCTTCCCTTCCCTTCCCTTCCCTTCCCTTCCCTTCCCTTCCCTTCCCTTCCCTTCCCTTCCCTTCCCTTCCCTTCCCTTCCCCTCCCTGCCCTGCCCCCCAGCTTCCCATTTCTCTCTGCCCTGAAGAGATTATTTGATGTTTTGTATTTGCTACTTTGTATTTACTGTATTTTTAATAAATAACTTGGCAGGAAACATGAAAGAAGTCTTACAGTCATGGTTCATCAGGAGATGTTCCTCATGATTCATCCACTTTGTGTGAGATGTGTTAGTGAATATTTTGAAACTCCAACTGAATGGTTTATGCAGAGAAAAAAAAAAAAAAAAGACTGTACTTACAGACATTACACTGTTCAAGGAAATGACAGTGTAATGAAGAGCTGAGATTCTCCAAGCAATTATTCCCTTATCAAAAGTGTTGTTCAGGATTTTTTATTTCCTTGAAGTTATTAAATTGCCAAGAAAATGTGTGTGTGTGTGTAAAAATGTACACATACATACACCAAAGCTTATTTATTTTGATCCATACATTTCGCATACATATATATGTATTTATTGATACATACATACAAAAAATACATTTTAACAAAATTTACCCTAGCCAACAAAAAAGAAGGTAGAAAAGCACATGTAGCCAGCACATAGTAAAATATGTAAAAAAGGACATAACAGTGTATATGTTCTGCTCTGTTACTCATCATCCTAATCTGTTCTCATAGAGGATATGAATTATTCATTTTTAAGCACAATAGGAAAACATTAGTACTATTTAATGCCCAAGTGGGATTTTCTAATGAAAGAGTTGTGAGTCATGTTCATTATAATGAGGCACATTTTTACAAGAACAGGTATTAAATGTGAGAAGTAGTCATAAATTCTTGTTCAGAGTGTGGCATCCTGGGTCATGCAAACAGCTGCATTTTGGTTATTGCTAGAGAAAATGAAAAATGGATCACAAAGCTTTCTTTTTCTGAAAAAAAAATCATTGTGTAAAATAGCTTCCAACTAGTAAACCATACTGGCTATATGCCTAATAACAGAGTAAATTATCAGCATGATAACAAACACACTGGAAAAAAAAAAAAAAAGGGAAAACTATTTGGAAAATTCAGATTAAATATAATGATTCAAGGCAGCAAAGGTCAGTGACAAAAAAACATTAGGTCACGGTATTCCTCCCCTACCTAATGTTCGCTCTAATTATACACTGATATTATTCCAAGTTAAGAAATGCACTGGGCATGGAAGTAAATCTCCTGTGTAATAAAGTTGTCCCTTTCCAGGTTGTCTGTGCTGACTGAGTTATCCATGGTGGTACATAGTCTGAATGATATGACTAAACTCACATTGATGAACACTGAATTACAGGATCAGTATAATTTCATTCTCATTCAGCTAAGCATTAATTCAGGGTGATTATACAGTCAGTACTTGCCAGTTTAAGAATTGCCTGATTTTAGCTGTCTTTTAAAAACAGTATTGTAGATACGAAAGCTGTATCCCTTAACAGTGAAAATATTAAGTCCAAGTCTCCTTCCCTGGCTTTCTTGCTCCTTTGAGTCTGTAGTACAGCTGTTGATCTTATCCAGCAGTTCACAGAATCACAGAATCACACAGAATCGACTGGATTGGAAAAGACCTCAGAGATCATCGAGTCCAACCCTTGGTCCAACTCTAGTCCGTTTATTAGATCATGGCACTAAGTGCCATGTCCAATTTCAGTTTAAAAACCTCCAGGGACAGCAAGTCCACCACCTCCCTGGGCAGGCCATTCCAATGCCTGACCACTCTCTCTGTAAAGAATTTCTTTCTAATATCCAGCCTAAATTTCCCCTGGCAGAGTTTAAGCCCATGCCCCCTTGTCCTATTGCTAACTGCCTGGGAGAAGAGACCAATCCCCACCTGGCTATAACTTCCCTTCAGGTAGTTATAGAGAGTGATGAGGTCACCTCTAAGCCTCCTCTTCTCTAGACTAAACAACCCCAGCTCCCTCAGCCTCTCCCCATAGGTCTTATGCTCAAGTCCCTTCACCAGTCTTGTTGCTCTTCTTTGGACTTGCTCCAGCACTTCAATGTCTTTCCTGAACTGAGGGGCCCAGAACTGAACACAATACTCCAGGTGTGGCCTCACCAATGCAGAGTACAGGGGAAGGATCACTTCCCTTGTCCTGCTGACCACGCTATTTTTGATACAGGACCTCTACAGGCATCAGTCTCAAGACTCCTGCCTCCCCCAAGAGGCAGCAAAGAGGCCTGTGGGAAGGGAAGATGCCACAGGTGGAGAGCTGTGAGGTTGCCATGTGTTTGGCTAACTTGTGAGCACACCTGAGGGCAGTGGGTGGGAGATGAGGGAGCAGGAGGCCAACACTCACAAAAGCTCTAAGAGAGAGCTGACCTGTGGCTATATAGACTTAGCTGGTATAGGCAGTCAGTGTGCATGGCTTTGAAGATGACACCAAAATCAATTCTAGTTATTAGGATTAATATGGCCTACTCTATTCTCCCCTTATATGGACTGTAATATTTATCAGACAGTGACACTTCCACAGAAAATCTATTACCTTGTATCTAAGAGAAAAAGGACAAAAAGTCTAATTCTCATTCTGTTTTTAATCTGGAAAAATCATTTCCCACCCATCATTTCACTGAACACAGTGTTATTTCAACCCAGTGGCAATCTTCTGTCATTTGCTTGACCTATTGCCTTGCATAAACCCTAATTCTTATGATCAGGTGTTGTATAATACTAGTTAAGTACAATGCTAATCAATATATGGCCCTTATTTGATTAATGAAGGGAAATCGTACGGTATATGGAATATTTTTCCACTCAAAATGTGTCTTCTGGTACAAGAAATAAAACTTTTGCCTTGAAATACAGTAACTATAAAAGAGGTACTAAATGTGACCTGGAGAACTAGTACTGCAAATGATCATTATGGAAAAAGAAATGGTCTTAGTGAAACAGATGGATATAGGCTTAGCAATAATAACACCATCTGCAAATAGGCATCCAACAGTCATAGCAATTAAGTCTCAGGATTTCAACTCAGGGAGAAAAATTAGCTGTGGCTGCTCTGAGGAAGACATTTTCTTGATAAAGACATTAGTCTGTATTTTGAAATTTAATAGATCATAATGTAAAGTGTCCGCTAACTAAACTTGTTACTCATTGTGAAGGACAGAGACCAACTTCCCCACTAGTTCCCAGAATGTTTTGGATTCTCACTACTAAATTACTTCATTTCAACAGAATTTACTGAAGATGCCTGTACATCTTCCCTGTGCAGACACTGGAATTTTATTTTTAAAGCTGTTTAATCTAGAACAAAGCAGTTTAAAATATACACATCCACACCAGAATTATAAAGAGTTTTTCCAGGTTAGCTTTTTGGAATTAACTTCCATCCCTAAACCAGAAATTTTTAAAAGTATGTGTAAGTGATTTAGGTGTACGACACATATTCTAAATTGAGTGAAAGTCTTCGAAAACCCTTGTACATGCTTATATTTAAAACAACACACATATCGCCATATAACCTAAAGCATCTATTAAGTTCAAAAATCATTGAACCATTTGTTTCTTCCAAGTCACAAAATTAAATCTATCACATAATGCCCTGTAGTAGTCATACATCTGATTACGAGACTGGATTCTTTCTAATTTTTCTTGCAATTGCTAATTCATTGTCACAGTTCAAAGTATTTCTAAGTGGATTTTAAAGACATAAATTTAGTCTTATCATTATATACTTACCATAAAGTATCAGTCAAAATGCTTCCAACATTTTTTAATTGTCATTGTACGGTCTGTATTTGCTTAAGTACATTCAGAGGTATGCTTGTGAGAATGTGATGGCTCCATAGGGAAGTCTGCTCATCACTTAATTTTCTTTGTTCACTCTGAGAAAAAAGGAACATTTTCCTTAGGTATTAATGTAAACATGTAAGCATGTCCTGTGTGCTTAAGTGCTTTCTGCATTCAGAGTCTGAGACAGACATATGCATGAAGAAATGTAATATAAAATATAGCTGCTGGATCATAACATGCAGAACCACAATCTGTAGTTCAAGTTCTTCTACAGGCCACTTGCAACCTCCCTTCCTGCACAGTTTCTTTGCTCATTTTCAAACAGTGAAGTTTTGTGTTCATCCAGAACTTTCCCCTCTTCATGTGAATCCTCCCTAACTCATGGGATGTCACACAGTTAATGCTACTGTCTGTACTGTCCATCTTTGCCATCTCTGTGGGTGAGATGGCACTTTTTACTGTCATATGGTATTCTAAAAAACTGTATTTGATTAAGTGTTTTTTATTTTGGCAAGTGGTGTAAGATACACTTTAATAAAATAATAAAGAAAGGTTTACACATTGCTAAAAAACGGTTGTTAAAATGGCCTCAGATTGATTCTCTGGTTACATAAATTTTAATGTGTGCTCTGTGGTTTGGGAAACAGTTTTCCACTCCATACAGTAAACAAAATTTTACTGTGAAGAAGAATCATTTGGATGTACAAATACAGACTGAAAATAGTTTGAGAAGTAAATGTGATTGGGCAACTTCTTCAGAATGGCTCATGATACCTCAGTTCCTGCACTGCCTCTACTATGACTGATATGCTAAATAAGGATGAATTTTTAATTGTTTTATGACATTTTACCATTAGAATTTTACAATGCTTACTTTTCCTTTTAAAAAGGAACATAATTTGTAATTCTGATAATGATTATAGTCTTCACATACTCAAATAATTACATGCCTTTCTCTGAAATCTCCTGGTTACAACAAAATTAATATCATCCCAGAGTGGTTTAAAGTCAGTTACTGAAACATAGAATGTGCTCATAGATTGGTAGAAATCCATGCTCAAGTGAGAAGTTCTGGCACAGAGATGAACAAAATCACTTTTGCAATATAAGGACTAGACATGTTTTCCTTTCTCACTGAAAGATCTTGTTTCTTCCTTCTGATTTACCAACAATGGCTAGTCCTCTTAAACTTTCAAATACAACAAAAAATAGTAAATTAAACAGTTTAAAAAATACCACTATAGGAAAAAGATTATCTACACGTAACAGCTTCAAAAAACTGTTCAGCAATTCCTCTAGCTATGTGCACACAACCCTTCTGCAGCTCATCTGTCCGGTAAAACTCCCCTGAAGGATAATTCTACCTAGCCAGCCCAAGCTCACTAGTAAAATATACAAATATAAATATCACAATTTTTCTCTCTTTCTACCTTTCTGATTAGGAAAATAGGAAACAATCAAACTGTAATAAAAGAAGGAGAAAGCAACAACAAAAGGCTGGGAGACACAAAAGCAATGTTGAAAGACTTTGAATTTATCTTTCCCTGACAACTTATCTTGATTTTCATTATGAGGGTGGAGACCTGTAAAGAAAGGAAATGAGCTGTCAAAACTAATGCTACAGGAACCAAGGAGTGAAAGCAGGCATGGAGGGCTGAATTAAAAAGTCTGAAACATCTGGAGGTTTCCTCAGCTGAAAGACTTGCCTTAAAATAACCAGCTATTTTATGAGTATAAGCAGTGTGTATATAGACAAATCACTGTAGAAAGCTAACTGGATTTTAATGAATATTCAGGTTACTCATGTAACAGAAATTATCAATATGAAGCAGCTGAAACTGGAAATTCCTTTTTTTAACTCTTTACCATTTTTGAAGGAGCTTATAAATTCCTTTACAAGATGTTTTAAAATATTGCCTTCTTGAGTGTCCTTTTTCAGTATTAGGGAGGGCTAAAATAATGTGTTTTCTGTCTAATAATTTTGTATAACCCTGTCATACCAAAAATGGTCTCGTGCAATAGCTTCATTTGTGCTATTATTTATGTGAGAGATTTATAAATTTTGTATTTCTAACCTTTCTACGGAACCCCACAAAAGGGGAAAGGTTATACACATTCCCAGACTCTAGTCAGAATTTACCTGGAACTATAAATTTCAATATTGGTTTATTTCTAGGGCTTATCTCCTCACTTTATTTTAAGTTAATTTGATTAGCCCAAAATAAATTAAACAAAAGAGTAAGCCACAATGCATGATTACATTGGCTTCTGAAAATGTTACACCTCAGAAATAATTTTCTGCAGTTGGCTTAAGTGGTCTCAGAACTGGGGTCTGAAACCATAAAAAAGTAAAGAATGGAAGAGTCAAATTGTATCAGAGAATATGCCTGTATTTCCTGTTATTAATAATTAATAGATCTGTAGAGGTCAGATGATGGATAATACACAAAGAGGGAGGATTTAAATTTGTTGCTTTAGAACATTGCAATATGTCCCAGCAGAAGTTATTTTGCCTTTATAGATGATTTTCTCTGCTGACCTGGCGCACGAAGAGGTAAGGATCTGGACATGGATCTCTGATTTCAAAAAAAATATTCAAGATCTTTATCAGAGTGAAAATTAGAATTCATTAGAAAACCAGTGAGACAGTGTGAGATATTAAGCATTTACCTGCAGGAATCTGATATTCATTTCAGAAGAGAATAAGGACATCTATCCTCAAATTATTTTGGACCAACAGGTTTTTAAAATGTGTGCTGAGCACCACCCCATTATGCATTCCCTGTCTGAGCATAGGACGCAAGCTTTCCAACTGTGTTGACACAGAGCTGGGAACCTGAAGCATGGTCTTGTCCCTGCTGCTCTACCAAGTGTGCTGCCAAGGAGATGGGGAATCACTTCTGCTCATTGCACAGCCTAACCTAGACTCCTATTTGGGCTATGAATATAGTTTTTGTTTAGAAAAAGAGGGCTCAGGTGGGGAAGAAGAGGAATTATTGCAGACCTATTGTTTTGCTAAAACTTGAGGGCAAGGACCAACAGCTGTGAAGTCTTCTCAAGGCAGTAGCGTGGGTACAACTCTCCTTCACACTGCTTACTTTGACTGCTGTGCCTTGCTTCTCCTTCATGCTCTGGCCAACCTCCTCTCATGACAAGGGTTTTGTGATTAAACACCAGAGGAGGTTGCTCAGACCCCAAACAGTTTTGAACAAGTCATGAAGTATGGACAGGTGAATCTCAAGTTCAGGAAAAGTTATTTAATTCTTAGAATCTTTAGGCTATTTTCCTTAGAGTTACTGCACTCATATTTTCATTAATAAGTAATTAAATTTTGATGCTTCAAAATTTGAGTATATAACTGCAGGCACATATTGTATGATAAGTTATTCAAATTTAGCAGTGAAAGAATAGTTTGATGATGTTTTTTGTTTCTCTCACATAAAAAAAATTAATTTTTATAGTCTTCTCTCTTCCACAAGCTATGTATTTCAGAGCCAGCGGTAGACTACCCTCTACTAAGTGTAAGCCATATTCCTTGAAACTAACAAAGGAAAGACTACTGTGAATCATAATTCTGAGCTGCAGTTGTTTAATTTAACAAATGGAAATCAATTATTTCAGAAATATCAGATGTCACATTACATTTGTTTCAATATCTTAATTTCCATTAAACTTCATTGACTTCAGATCATATTAATGATATTTTCCCTCTGGGCAGGCTGTCATTCCAATAATTGGAAGACAGATTTTTTTGTATTAATTTTAATCTAGTTTAAAAATATGGTCTGAAAAGTAAAGGTATGAAAGAGGGTGAGAGACAAAAAAAGAATGCAGTGTATTTGGATTAAAGCCTTGATTTTGAATAACAAGTATTGTAACTACTAGAGAATTCAAATCAGTTTGGCTTTTAGCCTGTACACCAATGTTTATGCCCTTTCTGGAGAAACAAAAGCCAAAATTAACAGCAAAGACCCCCACTTCTTACATTTATAGCTATTTATTTCACTGTGTTGTATACACATTTGTTCATGCTGGAATGATGGCCAGACATGTTCTACCCAATATATTTCCTTGAGAAGCAGCACCCACTAAAGTGTATGTTTTTAAGGGCTGTCAGTGACTCAAGGTGTAGCTGATTTTCTAAAGACTTTTTTCTCCTGATGAAGCCCTAGGATGTCCTCTCATTTTTCTGGTCTGTGTTCTTCATGGGTCACTTGCTTATCTGGGATCTCATAAAAATTTGCTTACAGTCAGCAACAGGGCTGGTCTTCTAGGCCATGCATTCAGTTATCCATCTCTGTGAGTAACAGGATAGTGAAAAGACAGGATTATATCACTTTCACGGAACACCATTCATTGCCATTCTTATTTCCTGAAGAATAAAATACATCCAAATTCTCCCGGGTCTGGTCAGCCTGTGCCTGGAGTTTTAGCTCACGAGTGCTGTGCAGCATTGTCCTCTCTGCTCTCCACAATCTGCCTCTGAGCACCAAAGTACCCTCACCTCCCTTCCTCGTGCTGTGCCCTGCCAGCTTTCTCACTGAACTATTACTAATAAACTTCCATTCTTGAAGTTGGAAGAGCTATTTTTATTCTTACTGAATAAAAATCTTGCTGTCTGTCATTTTCAGTTTCTGCATGTTTTCACTCCTAATTTCTCATAAACTATACAACCCTGGTCTGAGGTTAAAATGCGTATAACTATTTGTTCCCACAGGATCCATTGAATGAGGCTTTCCTCATATGTGACAGTCAACAGTTTGATCTCCACAGTGTGCTCCATGAAACCAAAAAAAATAATAAAAAAAAACACACCTTGGGAAAATGTCATATAGCCTTGAATTATACTGACTATCTTTATCCTAGCTATGCTACTTTGGCCTCATCAGCAACACCTTCCAGAACTGTTCAGACTTTGACATCAGCAATGAATCAGAGGCTTTGCCAAGCATGTTTCCCAAGCAGAGATTTCAAATAAAGCAACACAACCTTCACAGGGTGGGCCACTAGGCAGTTGTCGGTCACTCACGGCCCTTCTCAGTAAGCTAAGTATTCCCAGCAGAGCACCGCTTTTAACTTCACTTTTCCTGTTCACTGTCCTGCCAAAAGAGGAGCTATTCTAAACTTCCACAAGAGTCTGGGAAAAGGAAGTGGCCGGTTGCCTGCAGGAAAGGGCCAAATTAGGGAATTCTCCAAAGGACAGCGGAGATCACATTCATTCCGTAGAGTAAGTATGTTTGGTGCCAGAGTGAGTAGTCTCTGAGGATCTGTATTCCCACTACCAAGTGCACATGATTCACAGGCTTTAATTCCCACACACTAGAAACACCTTGTGACTCTATACTTTTCATAGGGAAAGCCACTGGAGTTAAGTGCTGCCATGGTTTATCACTTTGCAATGCTGCTGTCCCACAATAGATCTATTGCCATCTCAGAAAACAAGAAGTATTTATTTTTATGGATTCAATGCTTAAGCAGAAGGACAAATAACATAGTTGTTTATATGAACAGAGCATGGTATATTGTCTTCCCAGCAGCACTCTGCATAAGAGCCAGGACTAGATTAAATCAGCCAGGACAGCCTCCATCTAAGTCATTAGAATTACACTGAATGTGAATTCAAACAGGTTCTAGAAGTAGTAGCAAATATGCACATACCTTACAATCTGTTACTGGACTACAAAGGTATAACAGTTTCTATACCAGATGCAAAACATATAAGTAAACAAAATGGCTCTAGAAACATCTGATGAAAATGGTACTGATTAATAATGATTACTGTCATGATATTTAAGCCTGTCCAGAGAAGAAAGCTTCCCCTATTTTCAGCTGTAAATTTCTTATGCAGACAAAAACCCCAAACCAATCAACTGAACAATAAAATCAGGCAAACTGGAAAAGTGGGAATGAACTGTTCCACTGCCTTTTTAAAGAAAACTTCCAAGCTGGCTGTAATTGCAGTAATTCCTCTCTTTTTAGTGCTGTGAATCAGAAATCTTCACTGAAGAGGGAAAAAAACACTGAAGAATTTTTCTATCTTGGTCGCTATCAGCAGGACATGGAAGCTGCGGGACTTTGGTGTCTGGCCAGAGTTGGCAATACCCTGGAATCCTGAATGATTATAAAGCTATGATAGAAAATATTTGTTCTCTAAAAGACAACACACCATTCAACCTAGAATTTTCATTTTCTACTACTGCTGTTAACTACATTAACTGTTCATGAAACCAAATATTGTGATTGGTTTGCGTGATGCATGTGGCATACAATCAACACCTGTCAAATGATACCACAGTTTTGGTCCTTTATGACACAAACTTACAGACATTGAAGTGAAAATGTCCGTATAGCACTTCAATACTTCTCCTTCTTTCACTTCCTCTGCAGCCACAAAAAAAACATTAAAACAGAATATGTTGCTTTCTGCTATTCCATATATTCTTGCTAATAGTAATGGCAATTAAATAAGTACTGGTATAAAAGGCAAGAGGAATAACTAATATTAAGATGGGAAAATGTTGCTTAATGTTTATGAGCTATTTAACACTGGTCTCAGTAATACACTACTATTATTTCTGTGTAAAACCGATACTAAGTAATTTAATGCCCATTATATTTCCTGTGAAAATTGTCTTAATCTAATAATGGCAAGTGAAAAATACACCATGGTGTCTGCACTTAGTAGTTCAGAGTACTCACACATATTATATGCTTGGTGGATTTTAATTATGACTCAGAAATGGACCTTAGAGTAATAAAACATTATCCTTCTGAATAGGAAACTGTTCTTTTCCCTCCACCCTTTTCATTCCTTCCTCTTCCTTTTTTTTTCTAATTGATTTTTTATTCTCATGACTCAAATGGTAAGTGACAGAAACTTTTCCTATCTCTGAAACAAATTACTTCAAAGAAGATTTAAATGGTTTAAGAAGTCCTGGGCTACACTTCTCTCCCATTCAGGCTTATCAGTGTATAAGCTTATTAAAGTCTGAATGAAAGACTTACCAGCTTGAATTAAAATCCTTTTGTGAGATGTTTGAGTATCTTTTCTCTCCCTTTTCTACCAAATACTCTCTGTTTTTTTTTTTTCTACTGGGACAACAATTATAGTGAATCTGTTACACATCTCAATGGCAGGGCATTTAATGCATTTAATGAATGAAACTACTTTCCTAATGAAGTGGTGTATATTGCAATATACTCAGTTACAGCAGAATAGTTTATCCAAATGTGGAAAGGAAAAAAAAAGAAAGAAAGAAAAATAAAGACTGTGACATTTCTGTAGGCTTTTCTTCATTAAAGCTTTACATAAAGAGAAAGCTAATCCAGGTCTTTAAAGGTCATCAGTGCTGAAATACCTTAGCTTCAAGAGTGAAATTCAGACCATGGTGTTCGGTGCCTGAGCTTCCAATGTCACCTTGACCAGGAGCCCCTAGCAGTGTGAGGAAAGCACCCCAGCTGCTGGCCCGTACATTCTCTTTGGGACTGCTCCTGGCCCAACAATTTTGTATAACTTCTACAAAAGACCAGGTGGCTTATACCTCTGAGCCCAGTCCAGAGCCTGGCTCAGACGATTTCCAATGAGTAGAAAGTTTTAGGTCCCAGTGTTTGATTCTGTGGTTATTTATGAATTTTACACTAAATCATAATAGCCAGAAATTCTAAGCAAAAATACACAGAACAGCCACAGAATTTTCAGTCTAGGCAAGAAGATAAGACTTGGTGCCTCCTGGATTCATGGAGATGACAATTTTGTCTTTGTCCTGTAAGTTGCTACCTGAACTGACAAACTCATTTTCAAAAGTATAAAATTTGGTCTGCCTTTACAGACTAAATAAGTCTGAAAATAAGAAGTCACTGAAACATGTTCTTCACAGCAAATTAGAGACACTAGATGGAAGTGCCGTATGTTTATACAGAAAAGTTATATCTTTCAGCAATTATCTCATTTGAAATATACAAATTTAGGAATAAAATTAATTCTCAGATGAGAGAACAAAAAAGGTTGTCTGTCTGTTATCTACACAATGTGATTTTCTTTCCCCTAATAATTAATTTGCTTTTCATGAATCACAACTTCCTACCTCACCAGTGACTACAGCTTGCTAGGGTATGTTTTTGAATGCAGGGGCTCATTCTAACAATCTGTTCAGGTCAAATAATCTCACACATTAAATGCATCATTGTTCTATATCATATATTGATCACTTGTTCATCTGATTTTCTCAGATATGTCTGTTTGGGCAAAAGCATGGTAGGGAAGTCACTTAATACCTAACAGAAGACCATTTTCTTTGGTTTCACTCTGCATGTCCCAGATATATTCCCACACAGAGACACTTTCTCAATATGTGAGGAATGATTGGCCCCCTAAAGTAGTTGTTTTTCGGTTGTGTTTGTTTGTTTGTTTTTGTGTTTGTTTGGTTTAGTTTGGTTTGCATTGTTGTTTGGTGGGGTTTTTTTGTTTGTTTGTTTCTTTTCCCCCGTGTGACTACTCCTAATCTTTTATCAATGCCCTCATTTATTACTGAGCTGGATTTTCAGAAGATGATCCAATTCTTCTCTGCTCTGACTCTCCTTGCAGTTCTCCCAGCCCAGGGGCTTACCTCTGATTCCACCTGGAAGGGATGGCTACAAGCTGTGCTCCCACTGCAGCTATACTCCACCTTGAGCCAAAAGGTGAAACACCCATAGTCAAAATCTGGAATTTAAAAGTCATTGTTGAACTTCCCAAACAACACAAGTGGTTGTTGCTCATTTACTTTCATTAGTGATCTAGGAATTCTAATGTTTAGCTGGAGACTAGCTCAATGCTGAGTTTTTCTTATGGCAAAGTTTATTATTTATTGAATAAAAAAAATATTTTTTTGTTAATTCCCCCTTATAAATTAATTTAGCTACCTTCAGCCCTAAACTTCCACTCATTCCTCACTTCTTTGTGTTTGCTGCATGACTGCCTATCTGTGGCTATTGTTCTCAGCAGACCCAGGCTTTTGTTTCTGTTCCCTGTCTGGATGAGTGATCAAATACTCCTGACACTCGTGCTTTCATATTCAGGGCATGTTGTCAATGTGTGCTCACTCAAGTGACTTCAAAATTGTCCTTACTTAAACATTTGTGCTTATAAAATTAAACCATGACCACAGGAAGAAAACACAATAAATACAAGAGAAGGATTGGGTTACATTTATTTTAAAGACTAATGTTCATAGCCACGTATTTTTCATTGTTTGACTGCTACGTCTATGCAAAGAACATAGGACAAATAGGATACGGACTGACAAGGGGAAAAAAAATTCAAAAATTATGGACCTAAAGAGAAAATTTAAGAGCATTAAATGTCTTATATACTGTAAAATAAACATTTTACTGCAAAATCAAGTCTCTGAGGCACATATTTGGACAGGAAGCAAAACCACAGCCAGACTGTTGGACTACCTCCAGTATATCCTGATTTTCTGTGTGTTTAATTCTGCAGTTCTAAGGTTGCATCTCATACGGTTGTGCACAGGTAAATACAACCTTAACAGAAATTACAAAAAAATTCCTTAACGCAGCTTAAAGAACAGTTTAAAGGGAGTGTTAGTATTTGCATTGAAATAACACCAGCTGCTCAGTTGCAAAGAGCCAGTATGAGCTGCGGAAAGGACATTGCTCACAAGACTTCAGGTTCAAGCAAGAGTAGAGGTACCCAGATCTATTAAACGGTAGTAAAGTGTTCTTTTTTATTAGATCTTGTACAGTAAGGGGCTGGCAAACACTTGATAGTTTCATATACATACCAAAAATCTCTACTCTGAAGAGATTTAAATATTTGAACTCAAAAATAAGCTCCTGTGGAGCAATGTTCATAGAGAGAAACAACGTGTTTTATTAGAGCAACTAATATAGTTAGAGATTGACAAGCTTTCAGGCATACAAGACTTTTTCAGGTCTTATACAGACACAACACTCTTCAAGCTTAAAGCATATGAAGAACAAGTGCTCTGACTTTAAATTTAGTTATGCTAATTTGGTTTTGCAGTGCTTAAGTCGACATTTGGCAACTTGTGAATTGGCAGGTGAGCACCAGCAAGATTCTGATCAGAAACTTTGTATACATGTATTTTTCAGGGAAGTGGGGTTATTCACAGTGGAGCAGCCCATGAGAACCCACAGGAACGTCTCTGGTAGCTGAGACCAAGACCACAATTGCATGATTTCATGTGGTAAACTAGTTATACAAGACCTGCTCAGACTTGTGCCACACTTCTTGGCTTGAATTAAGGAATTAAGGTACTTACCTTTTAAAAAGGCCTTGCACTCCGTGAAATACAGCTTTAACTTTTATTTGTTCATTTATTTTTACAATATCTGTATATGGTTCTTTCTCAAAAAATCACAGACAGACTGATTTATCTGGGCTTGAGATGTTGGCAGACATTTACTGTTTATTTCATTCTTATATAAAGTTTCTGCTGTTAAGATCTAACTCCATAAAGGAGTTTTAAAATGTTCATAAATATATGTATTTCCTCTGTTAAGACCTATAGACAATGGAAGTTTCTTATCCATGGAAATATTACAAGAAAAGGAACTTGCTTCATGAAGAAGAAGGAATTCAAGAACAAAAATGAGATGACATTCGGAAAAGGGTGCTATGGAAACACGATCTGCACTTTCTTCCAGAACAGCTACAGTTTCCTGCAAAAATTCACCAACACTTCTCATCTTGGTAGAGAAGCAGAAACAAAATGGAAGAACCGAAGAGTTTCAGTCATCTCCAGTTTTCAAAATTCTTTATAAATGTCATATTTTTCTTCAGTTTATAGGTAGTATACAAGAGACGGATAAAAAATAATTGACTTTAAATGAGATTACACATTGAGTAAATATGCAAGTGGTATGTAATATTCTTCAGCTCCCAGTGTCTGTTCCACTGACATATGGGTCACTGAAATCAATACCCTGATTGAGATGTGGTCCCCCTGTGACTAAGAATGAATCAAACTGTCTGTATAAACACATATACATACACACACTCTCGTATCTTGTAAATTACTTATATTTAAAGAAAAAAATGACCACTTACATTTCTCAACATATTCTTTCTCTTTGGAGTGAGTTCCTGAAACATGTATGGTGAGTTTTATTATCAAATATTACGAATATTGTTTAGCTGACTAAACCAAAAGTTTGCTTTTTAAAATGCTTCTTTATTAGAAATTAGTCCATTACAATTTGGGTTTGCAAAGAAGCAAAAGCCTTACACCTGATGTATGTTCCTTAGAATAATTTAAATTACCATATATCTGGTTATCACTGGGGTCAGAAAAGTCTCCTGATCGGTCCTGTCTCTGACATGGTCTCTGTCAAGTTCTGTATCCTTGTTGTTGCGGAGTAGCTGTAGAACTTCTTTTCTATATCTGAGGGAAATAATGCTTCAGCATCTCTTAAGCATTTTAAATGCTTTGTAAAAATATAATAATGAAAAGGCCAAGACAATTGCATGGCAGTAAAATACTACAAAAATGAAAATTAAAGGTTGTAGTGTGTTTATATTCATTAATTCAACCTGTAAATTTAATAAACCAGCACTCTATGCCTTAAGACAGGTGTCCTCCAAAGAATAAGAGACAATGAATATCGGCTCAATTCTAAGGAGGGTGGCAGAAACCACGGAGTCACTTTTCCTGCCACACATATATAGTAAGCTGATGTCTGTTCCCTCTGTGTGAAAAAGGCAAAATGCTATGTAGAAATTCTCTTTCTTAAAGGATAAGTGTGTCATATTTGATCAGAGCATTTGTAACTTTTAATATCTGTCTACTATTGCATGAGCTTGTCTTAGCAGTGGGAAGGCTATGTTAAAACCACAAGAGTAAACATCTTTGCTGAGCAATTCAGGAAAGATTGAGGGAATCATGAAATGTTCCTCTAAATAAGGAACATTTTTATTGATCACATCTAATTAGAGAGGTCCAACTTGTGGTCCGCCACAAGAGTATACAACAGCCTACATGGATGGCAAGCTGGTTTCTCCTTCTGAAGGCAATGCCCTTGGTACCTGAGTTATTCTACCTTTACATCTTTGCCTGGTAAGCCAATGACTTTCCCAGCAGTTTTAAAAAGGCTGTCTTTCTTTATGGGTCCACAGGAGCATTTTAATCTCATTGGTGGCCAGCATTCATCTGCAAATTCAGTTACTGTGTTCTTCATACCTCTTCTATGTCCCATGATAATAAAACTAAGCTTAACATTAGCCTCTGTGGTATTTTGCCACTCACTTCATACAAGTTCTGTGATTATGAGCTTTTATTATCCCTTTCTTTACATACCATAAAAATTATATGCCACTTGTTAAAGCTGAGTTAGACTCCCAAAGAAGTACAGCTTTTGTGAGGCTACTGAATTCAGCATTCAGGTGGATGAAGTAAACACCCTCTCACCCATCCAGCTGCTATTTTAACAATTCGAATGTCAGATGTGCCCCCTTAATACTGTCACTGAAGGTAGTTCATTCTGTTATTCCTGTGCAAGGCTCTCAAACAGAGAGGAGACAAAAGCTAGCAGCATCTAATTAGAAAGGGTTCTGTCCTGTGTGCACAGAGCCTGTGTCAGGATGGGAAGTCAGGCTCCTTTAGGGTGTCATGGGTCTTCCCTGCATGGCAGTGCTAGCCTAGTTCATGGCCAGCAGCAAGTCATCTGATTCCCATGTGTCTTCATTTCCCTCTCTGCAAACAGGCCGGATATTGCTTCAGCACGTACTGGTGAAACCTCTGGCAAAGAGTTCTCTCGTTGAATCTTAAAAAAAAAAAAAAAAGAAGCCATCATTTCACTGGCAGTGCAAGTCTCTTGAGGCCCTCCAGAGGTCCACATATTTCTGCCAAGGGGCTGGTGACTCAAGAAGAACACTCTGTGCTGCCCCGTCCGTGAGAGCTGGGATGCTGAATTGTCCTCATCACTGTTCAAAGTGGTTTTTTAATGCCTGTCTTTGGCATTTTCATATTATCTGTTAATTTGGATGTAGCATTGTACTAAAGAGCTATCAGATAGATGGGTCCCCAAGAGCTTTTCGTTTATGATGAATTTTCAGAAATGAAAATCTTGACATACAGGTTATCTAAAAAAAAAAAAATTAATATCACCTTTAAGTTTTGCAATGAAAAAGGAAACTATAAATTTATGGAATTAATACAGAATGCTATTATGTATCAATATCTTTTAGGAATTGCAGTTACAGTGACAACAAATGGAGCAGTTCAGGTCATGAAATTGTTTGATGCTGGTGCTGCTAAATATCTGACCGTTTTACACTGATTGTTATAATTTTAAACAAAGTAAATAATTTCACAGGCAGTAAAAGCAAGGGAATAATATTTAGCTGAAAGGAATAATGGATGCCCTACTGTGCTAACTGCTGCAGCCACATGATATACAAAAATATTTAGTTTAAGAAAGAGTTTGGGACATATTTCAGTTTTTGTGATACTAAACAGAATTTGTGATTATTTTTATTCTACAGTCTGTCAGAAACATAGCAGCAGATTCTTCTCCATTCCAGTGGGCAAATGGCTTATAAAATATTTGGATGCTCAAAAACTAGAGATCAAATTTCCAGCATTTATAAATTGTACCAAGTACCATTATCTGAAAATATTGTGAAAGATGTAGACAGATGGTACTCTCTTTAATTCTTGGCTCACTAGCTGAAGGTCTATGAAAATGAATGTTAGCCAGGCTCATTTATTTCTGTTAGGCATTACCCCTCTTTCACTGGTCAAGTTCAAGAGTGCTTTGAAGGAGAACTGACTAAAATGTGTGCACTGATTTGGCCCAATACACAGAGGAAAAAGCAATAATACCTATCACAAGAAAACCAACATGGGAGATTTTACTTTTTATTAATAAACTGCATTATTGCTTTGTTCTGATGTTCTTATGCTGTTATTATGGTTACTATATTGAAAGTGCACATGGAGCCAGACTGAATGAAAGTCTCTTCTCAACTTGGAACATGCCCCTCTGTTTTTCCTGAAGAAAAAAAAAGAAGTTTCTTTATCCAAACTAATCATTTCATCATATTTTGTTTTTAAAAAACAGGAGCATGTTTATCAAAACATCATTTATTTGATACTTTTGAAAATCGTGTATTTTTTTTCAAAATACTGTATACAAATCTGACAAGTTAGAAACAGTGAGAATTTTGTCATTAATGAAATAAATGAAATTCTGAACTTGTGGAAATTCACAGTTAACATAGTTTATACTATTGCAGCTAGAAAAGAAGCATATCCTACATTTGGTATAACAGTATAGCATATTAGAAAGCTAACAGTAGACTGGCTAGCTTTGATGATGTGTTGTAGAACTATGTTTGCACTGCAAATGTTTGAGAAATTAGTCCTAATGTTTTCATCTACTTCCTAGCTTTTATTTTTGGTACATTATGTTCTGGTTATTGATTTGAATTGTTGCTGCACACTGACAATTCATAGCTGAAATAAATTTTAAAAAATAATTTGGCTTTGATGAGCCTTTCATAGTATCTTTGATGGGAGTAAAGGTAAACTTTTGTGCATCTTTTTTACATTCTGTTACACAGCACTGCACAATGTATATGTAGATCAGCATATATTATACAAACATGCTAACTTTGGACTTTTACTCTTTTAAATAAGTGTCTTTTAAGTGTTTTAAGTAGCAATGTTCCCGCTGACTTACTAGGTGTCTTGTGGGTCTTTGCCACTTAGATATGCAGTTCAAAATGTTCACTGTACTCCATTTTTTACTTAAAACATTTGGAAAAAATGGAAATAGCATTGCTCAGATTATTTCCAAAATTGTAGATATGAAGAAATGTTATTTTACCTAGCTCAAGGTACACCAGTTCCCTGGTGTAAACAGAGGTTAATGGCTCTATAATATGTGCTAGCTCTAATCAGCTCTGGACATTACCTTAACACGAGCTGGGGATTGCTCCACAGAAACCCATTCACCTAACCCTTGCTCAACACTGCCAGGTCAGGATGCAGGTTCACTCTGTCCTTGTAACAGCCCTTGGGGGCCACCAAGGCATGCAAAAGATGGAGAAGTAAGGTTACAGGATCTCTTGCCATTTCCATTTCTTTCCCCAACACTAAAGTAATGTCAAGATATTACAAAATGGCCTTTGTTGGAGATTATTTAGTGATTGCTGTGACAGCTATCCAAAACTAAAAGATTATTAGTTAAGCTAGACAGATGCAAAACATGAAGAGTATTCAGTAATTCAATACTTGTATTTTGAATTAATTCTTGGTAGTTTTTCTGTTTGTTTGTTTGGTTGGTTTTTTTGTTTGTTTGGTTTTTTTCCCCTGCACCTTTGTAGAGTTGTATTTTCCGCTCAAGTAAGTGAAAATAACAAACCCTCCAGCCTTCATTTGGGAAATCAACTAAAAACCAATTAGACAAAACCACAGAGAGAGAACAGGAGTCCCCTTTCAATTATTTGTTGAGTGATTTGATAAGAACCCAAACTTAAGTAACAGCTACATTGCACAGAGAAAAAAAAATCCCAACCATGAAGTAAGTCACTGAACCACGCTATTTATTCTAACACCATCAATATCCAGAAATCAGTGGTAGTGAAGTGGCAAGAAGAGTCCACTCAGGCAAAGGGGAAGATATGTATCACTGTGCTTGCTCTCCTGTTTTTCTCTTAAAATACAGCAGTTTTGGGAATGCGTATGAAGCCCAGCCTTGGCAAAGCTGGCTGACAATTGCTATTTGGGGGTAACATGAACATGCACAGTGGATGCAGATGGCATTTGCAGAGCTGACTGTGGAGCCAACACAAAAGAGGAGTCGGCTTGCCCCACATCCCAGTGTGCACATTCCAGTTTCCAACAATTTATTAACATATCAGAAGTGTTTAGTATTGTGGTGTGTCTGATGTATTACTGGTAGTGATCCTGCACTTACAGTTCACTGACTGACAGTTATTTGTCATTGTCAAATCAATAAACTGCCTTGATCTGGAGTCAATCTGATGATATTCTAGCAATCTCATCCATGATTTCCAGACTTTAAAGTCATTGGTAAAAAAGGTTGAATTGCCATTGAAAAAGAGTTTGTTGCCCAGGACTTCTACCTTCCAACTGCATAAATCAGATCATTCACTTAGAGCAATGTTATCGCTCCTGCTGCTTCTTTCCACCACTGCATCTTGAATTACTTGCTGACTGTAGCCCCATTTGTGAGGCAAAGCTAGAGGTGACCTAAAGAGCTGATACTCAGGGGATGTTATGATAGAAGGTGGGAAAGCCTTGTTCAGTTCTCCTATGCAGATGAAGGAATTCAGCTGCAGTCTCTCACTTCCAACAGTGTGTTTAATGCTCAGATATCTTAGAAAAGAAGAGCTTGTTCATGTATATTTGATAGCCTCCTAGCATAAATTATTTCATCTTGCCCCAGAGGGTAGAGTAGAGCTTCCAGTGTGTTAGGAGGGAAGGCTGCCTGGTCACCCTTTTTCTCATATATGAACTAGACCACTATGGAGGATATAGCTCCTCTTGGAAGCTTTGGGTTCACAGACTGTGTATTGGAAACCTTCTTCCCCTTTGCACAACGAATTAAGAGAAAAAGCATTTGAAAATTAGAAATCTTCCAGAACCATTTATAGGGAAGACAGATTTTATCTTCCTCAGAGAGTCCCTGGCAAACGTGAATTTAATTCAAATGTCTTTTGAAGCACATTCTGATTATCCTTGAGTGCTCCTTTATTTCTTGTTAGCAACTGTATTATTGGCAGATGTTCAGCAAACTGTCCATCCTTATTATTCATCTGTTCCTTCTGGAGTTCTTCTTTTCACAATAAAATAAAGAGCAAACGTTAGTTTAAAAAGTATGAGACCAGCAACTTCTCAAAAATGTAATAGACGAGAAGATAACCTAATCAGTCCAGAATAAGTTTCTCAAGTATTTAGAATTTAAAAAGATGAAAAAACACTGGGAACGTAGAAACAAACTCACAGAAATACCAAATGGTTGTCAATTCCAAATATTCTAGCACCCTGAGAGTTCTTGGATTTTGGGAACTTTTCCAGAAAAAAAAAAAGTAGGTGAGTTTCTTGTAAACAGATAATGAGATGCATCCTAGGCCTTTCTGAACCTACTCATGTGTTCACATATTTTTTTCTTTGTGACCTTGAAGCTGAAAACACATTTAACAAAGAAGAAACCAGCGATTCCCACAAGATCAATAGAATCTTGGTGTGAAAAACAACAGCTATTGGGAAACACGTAATTGTCAGGAGACTTGTCAACTGTTTTCCTCATCACTCTTGAAAACCTAGCTATTTTCTTGTAGTACTGTTCTGTCTCCATTAGAAAAAAATGAATGCAAAAGTGAGATGCAAAAGATGTACTGAAATTGTACCTAATTTTGAATGTTAGTTCCTCTGTTTCTTCATTTGAATATCAACACATTTCTGGAGAGATCTACTCTAGTCTTCTGTATTTTGATAGCTCTCTTGAGGGTCTCAGAGACTGTTAATTGAAACATTTCACTCAGCTTACCTGGTGAAACAACATTATCTCAACATTTTGACGTAAGTGATCTATTTAATCAAAGTGAAGTTGATGAAATTAATCCAGTGACTCAGTGAATGCATCTATTAGAAAGTGCTTTCAATTTGACAGGAAAAATTAATCTTGCTTTGGATGAAATTAAACAAAAAAAAAAAAAAAAGGAGGAAGGATAGTTTCTTATTGTTTTTAATAAACAGAAATGTTCGGGCATTAAGAAAAAAGATCTTAAAAAAAAATTATTTTATGTGCTTTGTAGTTTCTCACATATAACAACTAAAGGTTTTGAGACCCCTGAGAGGAGGTATTGGGATAATGAGATCAGAGGGCAGAAAGTTTCTGAAATGGATTAGCCACTGGGAGCAGAAACTGCTTCCATTAGCAACAGCTCTGTCCTCAAGAGTTTCAGCTGTATCTCTCACGTTCACTGCCAAATTAACACCCAACTTGAGGGTGTAGAAACCTCTGTGGAGGCAGCAAGTGTGATGATATGATATGATATGATATGATTGATATGATATGATAATATGATATGATATATGTTATTTTTCCCCAAAAGAATCAATTACTCTTCTGATTACAAGGTAAAACTAAAAACTTTGTCCTGTGTTCTTGTTTTCACATATGTAGGCAACCTGTGCAGGGTTTTTTGCAGAGTAATGAGGGGAGAGTTTCTTTAATTTTCAGCACTGAATGATCTAAAATCTTCTGATTCTGAAGATGCAACCTTCCTTTCTGAAGAGTTTAGGAATTACTAGACCAATCATTAGTTTACAGTGTTATGGCAAGAAAATTTAGAATTACATGGCATATTGGTAATTATTAGCAAATATACAATTGGTAAAGAGGTCCACTAAATTTTGACCAAAATTTCAGTAATTCCAAAATAAGGCGGTTCTCCACCAGTTTCTTGTAACATTTCAAAAAAGGCATTTAATAATGTAAAGCTTTTCAAATCTATCCAGTACAATCCCTTATGGAAATTAACTTCTGTGGACAGTGATTCCCCTGGACCTAAAGCAGTACTTCATAACTCCATTTAACATTGCCTTTTCATTACATTCATTAAATCCAGTTTTGTGTCAGTTCACACAAATAGGACTTATTATTATCATACACTAACTCTAGCAAATGTAGTAACTAGAAGAAATACTTGACAGAACTGCCTGTATGAATAGCAGCACAAGAGAAAGATGTTTATTATAATCTTTTATTTTCACTATTTTTTCTAAACTATAATCTGTTAAATTTAAAAAAAAAACCCAAAACAACAATAGCATCAAAACCAAACCAAACTACAACACAACTAACAGATAAATTCAGGTGCAGGGTAAGAGTATAAAATATATGAAGATCCCTTTAAAACATGTTTTTAATCAGCATTTTAAATATTAACTTTCCAGCAATCACCTAGATTCCTCATCCCATTTCTGCAGATGAGTTAATATATGTCTCACATTATGAACAAACAAAGAAATAAACAACTCCCATTGCCTATGGTTCTCAATTTTGTGTATTATTAAGTGTTGGTGAAACATACACTTAAAGTAGACATCTTGTACAATGGCTACTTTCCATGATGTTAATGTAAACTGTTTACAATATTTGTGGAGAATTAAAACCAAGAAGGATTTATCCATGAATTGTTATTGTTACAATCACAAATGTAATTTAAAGTTCTTCTGAAAAATTGTTTTGGCATTGAAAATATTACCTGAAAAAAAAAAAAAAGGCAAGAATAACAGTGCGAAAACAAAGATGTATTGATCAGCAATACTCTTTGTAAAACATCAATTAGTAGATGATAAAAGCAAGGCTTCACTTCAATAAAAATAACTGTGCTTACTAGGAAGCATTTTATTGAAAAGAAACAAGAAACATGCCAGAGGGACCAGTTCATATTACTGTAATACATTCCAAGTCTTCCAATTCCTGCCGGCATTATTTAAAATATACTGAATCCTCAACATGGATTGCTTTTTGAATGCATTGCAACTACTAGGCCATCAGATGAGCTCGAAATATCAATTCTGCGATGATATGTTCAATTTGATTTACTTGGTGTAATTTCTCCCAGATCTTCTGCTAAAATACTCTGAGAAAAATTAAGACAAAATGGAAGTGTCTTGACATTTCTTGAGAAACCTGTGTTCTTCCCCCTTCCTGCTATTTTAAACCATTCACCAGTTCCATCAGCTAGTATATTTTTGGTTTTGATCCATATCAGCTTGTGAAATGCACCCACTTAATATATTTAGAGAACTGACTGTCAATACTCTCCACCTCTGGTACATGACTGACAAATATGATATAGAGCTCTGATTATTTGTCAGGTAGACAGGACATAAACTATATGGGTATAGTGCCATCTAATGCCATGGGGAGTTCAGAGGTGTTATGCTGTCATCGCCTTCAGCCTCTGGAAAAGTTAAAGATACTAAAGCTTTCAATGATTAACAGAAAATGTCAATGAAAAATGCTCTAGAAATAATTGGAATTTTTAAAAAAATAACTAGTGCTGAATATACTTTTTTTGCTTTTACAGATATGTACCTATTTTAAAGCATAACATTTTGAAATATTTTTAATACAGTTTAGTATATGTAGGTGAATAATTCCCACTGCTCTATAGGAATAACTAAATATTTTGCTAAGCCAAATAAGAGTTAGAGGAATCTACAGACAGAAATCTCAGCACAATGTCAAGAGAGAAGACAGAAATGGCCACAGGTTGTTGCCATAGAAGACATACAGTGTTAGTTTTTTCCTAAATATTTTCAGATATAGGATGGCTTTTAGGACAACATTCCCTTGTCATCTAGTTACATTTAATAGCGTTTACTATAATTCACTCTGTGAAAATTCATCCTGAAGATATTTTACCTGTTTGATGCCATCGGAAAATTCCTACTTTTCCCACCTTTGATTCATTATTCCTTTGATTTCCCTCACAGTGTTATTTTCCTATTTGATTCTTTCACCACATCTCTTGTGTTGTATGTCATCTTTATGAATAATTTTCTACTACTCATCTTTGCACTGTTTGTCTTTGCAGTAGATTCTCACAGCATCATGTATCTAACTGTGACCTTTAAGCCTTTGCAGTTTCACACAAATAATTCTATGAAAGTGTTGTAATCAAACAGAACACTATGTATTTACATGGTATAGAGTCGTGACATATTCTGCTAACTAAACCTGATCCTATAACGAGTGTTCCTACATGCTTCTTTTTCTAATACTGATGATCTCTTAACACAACCCATCTACCACAAGATACATTAGGTTTCTTGTTAATCAATTTACTGAAGTTTCTTGCCAGTGTCATGGTTTGTGAGTTTTATTTCCAACAGATTTCAGAACTGGACAGTATGTGACATTTCATTGCAGTATATCTAAGCACAGTATGTACCAGTATGATTCCAGACTAGAGGAAGCATCAGCTGGTCATATTCCTGTCACCAAAATACCTTATAAGTTATGAAAAATAGCAAGAGATGAGCTGTCTCATATCAGTCAACTGCCTTACCTGGCTCCCAGTAACCTGAGAGCTTTGGAAGGGATCAAGCAATGACAGCTGGCAAAAATATTTTATTGTTGTCTGCTTGCATAGAAATCTGTATATATATAGCTAAAGAATTACTAATTTCATGAGAAGACAAAAATAATTAGTTCAATTAATCTTCTATTTACGCCATAGCCAAGATTTACTACTTGGTATCCAAGCTGTGGTTGAAATCCTGACTCCAAGCAAAGCAAAAGTGCGTGGTAGCAGACTGAGGTTCCTGTAGCTGCCAAGTGCAGTGCTGAACTCTGAGAACTGCTCCCTTTCCCTGCATTAATTGTTCACATTTGAATAGGTATAAATACCTGTCTGTACCCTGTGTATAAGAACTAACACAGGGAACTTAGCAGAAACATGCATGCCAGTTTAAATGGTTAAACTGGAATCACAGGCCTGGGAAAGGCTGCAAACTGGTGCTCAAAATCACCTGAAAAAGGGATGCTAAACCTCCCCCGGGAAATCTGTTTCAGTAATTACCTATGCTTCATCCTTGCTGGTACATCTTAGACATTTGCAAATTTGTTCTTGCTTTATTCTTTATACTATTCAACCCTCAGTTCCTTTATCCTCTCCTCATGTCATCAGACTTTCTAGACTTGTGAGAATTGCTTTCCACTTGATTTTCCAGCTGGTTTGCATCTGTCTTGAAGGGTTGCAGATAGACAAGGTACTCCAGCTGAGATCTTTGCAAAGCTTTATAATGAAGGTACTATTTACTGTCCTATAGGGGTACTCCTA